>NC_061813.1:16702441-17952441 GCF_021462225.1 Girardinichthys multiradiatus
GACCCTGAGGAAGATTGTGGAGAAGGGCCGATTCTAGACCTTGGGGGACCTGCGGAAGCAGTGGACTGAGTCTGGAGTAGAAACATCCAGAGCCACCGTGCACAGGCGTGTGCAGGAAATGGGCTACAGGTGCCACATTCCCCAGGTCAAGCCACTTTTGAACCAGAAACAGCGGCAGAAGCGCCTGACCTGGGCTACAGAGAAGCAGCACTGGACTGTTGCTCAGTGGTACAAAGTACTTTTTTTCGGATGAAAGCAAATTCTGCATGTCATTCGGAAATCAAGGTGCCAGAGTCTGGAGGAAGACTGGGGAGAAGGAAATGCCAAAATGCCAGAAGTCCAGTGTCAAGTACCCACAGTCAGTGATGGTCTGGGGTGCCGTGTCAGCTGCTGGTGTTGGTCCACTGTGTTTTATCAAGGGCAGGGTCAATGCAGCTAGCTATCAGGAGATTTTGGAGCACTTCATGCTTCCATTTGCTGAAAAGCTTTATGGAGATGAAGATTTCATTTTTCAGCACGACCTGGCACCTGCTCACAGTGCCAAAACCACTGGTAAATGGTTTACTGACCATGGTATCACTGTGCTCAATTGGCCTGCCAACTCTCCTGACCTGAACCCCATAGAGAATCTGTGGGATATTGTGAAGAGAACTTTGAGAGACTCAAGACCCAACACTCTGGATGAGCTAAAGGCCGCTATCGAAGCATCCTGGGCCTCCATAAACCTCAGCAGTGCCACAGGCTGATTGCCTCCATGCCACGCCGCATTGAAGCAGTCATTTCTGCAAAAGGATTCCCAACCAAGTATTGAGTGCATAACTGTACATGATTATTTGAAGGTTGAAGTTTTTTGTATTAAAAACACTTTTCTTTTTGTGGTCGGATGAAATATGCTAATTTTGTGAGATAGGAATTTTGGGTTTTCATGAGCTGTATGCCACAATCATCCGTATTAAGACAATAAAAGACCTGAAATATTTCAGTTAGTGTGCAATGAATCTAAAATATATGAATGTTAAATTTTCATCATTACATTATGGAAAATAATTAACTTTATCACAATATGCTAATATTTTGAGAAGGACCTGTATACATTAAAGCTGCACTACCTGGTAGTGGCTGTATGTGCTCATACTCACCCCACCCTTATTATGGAGAATATAAATTTTAAAAATGTGTACCTTTAAAGATTGTATTGACTTTTTAAAACATGTAACTGATTTAACATTGTCTAAATTACTTTTGATTTAAAACTTATTTGCATGATTTCAACATCGTTATGGTTAAGCCAGATTGGGTGTGTGCTAAATTAATCTAAGTGTAACATGTTGCTTCTGCCATATGTAGTCATGTTTTGTGGTTGAACGTCATTAAGTAATGTTATTTTTGCATGATGTGGAATAACTTACGGTTAAGGTTTATTAAATTCAGTTATGCCAACAGAACCTAATGCTTTTTGGGTAAGATATCAAATGGCGTGTACAACTCCAGAACGGAAGGTGGCAGTAGTGTGCGAGCAGGGAGTGCTATTACAATCTTTACTTCGGGAAGGTGCAGAAGAAGGAAGAGCAAAACAAGGCGGACAAGTTGTGGAAGGCAGTAAGGTAAGTCATTTACCGTCCATCGACTTCTAAAATAAATAACATAACATTTTATTGTCAGCTCTATGATTTTGAACGATTAATTTCGTCACCGAGTATTTTCGTAGTGTGATATATTCCACGTGTGCTTAGCGTAGTATTAGCATTAGCTAGTCCGGTTTAACACACACATATCACTTTTGCCTGTAACAGGGTTAACAAAATGATGTAGATGTTTGTTTTCATTTAAATATCTAAAAAAACAGTTAGAGCGTAAGCATGTCAATTATTGAATTTAGCACAATCTATGAGTTTATACTATTGAAACATAGAATTTCAAGCGAAACAACCCTGTGATTTTTTTTTCCTCTTCATTATCGGAAATATACCCATAATTATAGAATCACTCGAATCTTCTTGTTGCCACGAATCTCTGAAACAACCTCACTGTATTTTAAAGTCAGGAATATGGTTTAATTTATTGACATCTAATTTTTGTTTTCAATTAGATAATATTGGGTTTATTTAAATACATTTTGACTGGTGGTCATAATTCTCCATCCATCGTGTAGTTTAATCTATAATTTACCTTTAAACTTTAATTTAATAATAGGAATTTTAAAATGTTTGGAGCAGATAAAGATGTGTGATTAATTTGTGATTAATTATGATTAACCAGAGTTAGTATAGTGTTTGTATGTGTATTTAGTGTGGCTGTCAAACTATTAGATTTTTGTAACTAGTTAATAACAATATTACTGTGTGATTAATTATGATTAGTCATGATCAAAATACTAAAATGACTTGTATTTTGATGTTCTCCTTTTCTTTGAGCATGCTGTGACTGCAAGGGGAGAGGCTGGGTGTCCTAGTCTGTGCAAGACTTAAGATTAGAGGCAGAGTTATTTAAATGGCCAGACAACATACACTCAGGGTATCTCTGATTATTATCCTTTTTTATTTTTGACAAAAAAAGATAGTAGTGCAACAAAAAGATAGTAGTGCAACAAAAGTTTCAAGTGTTTGTTTATATAGCCACTAGTGAGTGGTCACTCTCTCTCACTCTCTTTTATATATATATATATATATATATATATATATATATATATATATATATATGTGTGTGTGTGTGTGTGTGTGTGTGTGTTACTCTCTTTCTGTCTATCTCTGTCCTACATTTGATCAATCTCTGGTCTAAATTACACAATACATTTTGTTTTTATAAATTCATCTTCTCAACTAATTTTAGTGAGTGAGAGAAGTAAATCTTACAAATATTAATAGATGTACAAACATAGACATAAACTAATAGTAATTATTCATTTTCTGAGTTTCCACTGGTTGTTTTCAGTTCATGGCACGAGGAGGTAAAATTTGCTGCAATAACTTGACATTTTGGCTTTCTCTCTCTCTCTCTGAATAGATCTCTCCTTTACTGTCATTGATTGCTCTCTCTCTGGTCATCACAGAAATTCAAGACCAAGTGTGTGGAGCCATTCACCTCAACTTCCATTACTTCACAAAAGTGTCCCAGAAAAGGGGGTCATCTGCCAGTGACAGGCCTGAGTGTATAAATATATGTAAGGATGACATGAAAAGTTTTTGGTTTGCTGCAAAAGTTCCCTGAGCTGGATGCTCAATCATCAAAACTGCTCAAGTTTTTTGGCAAGAAGGGTGGTGCTGAGGGAAGAAAGGTCAAGATCATCCTGATGCCCCTGATCCAGGTAAAACAAAGTGGACAAACTGCCAAATGCATCACTGTAAAGTTGACATTTTAAGAGGAAATGTGATGGGGAGAAGTAAGACAATTTGGAAAGAGGGGGAACTTTGTCACTGTATGAAAAATGATTTGATTATAATTCTAAGTTTTGGTAGTAAAGTCAAATAACTTATTCTGTTAGCAATCTAGGCTGTGTGCCACTTAGTGACTTTCCACTGCCAGTACCATACTCTACCAGATTTGGAGAGGGTTTCCACTACCCCTCCTTCATATATCTAGCGTGAGACATGTGCGACTCAAATGATAAGACTGTGTTTTAAGAAGTGTGAAAAGTTTAAATCAACCATGTTCCACCACCACTTAAATATCTGCTGTGATTAGTGGTTCACTATTCTTATGCTCTCTCGATAGAGTAACGAGTAGCTTGGCTCACTATATTTTTTTAAGTAGCTTGCCCAACACTGCTTACAAAAAAAAACCTCCCAGGAATTGTTGGACAGGTACATTTTTGATTTTACTTGTTGAACACACACACAGGTTACAGCTTGCTTTAGCAGCAGTTTGAAACTTGGCATACAACCTGCATATAAGCAAATTTGCAATACAATATTGCAAATTCATATATCATAAAATTGATTGATAAAGATGAAATAGGTTACATTTGGAAAAAAAATGTTTCCTTTGTTTAATGTGGCATTAAGTGTGTAACATTTAATCTCCCTGTTGGTTAAAACGGTTTTCCTCATGTTTTTGTTTCCTGGCGTACTTTGTGCGGCCCACATACTCAGACTGACAACATTGATGTGAAAAGAGAGTGCCTCCATCAGGCGCTGTTGGTCTACCTGAACGAAGACCCAGAGAAAGTGGTGAAATAACACATGGTATATAATTTATACATTTAAATGTATAATTTTCCTTATATTTACATCTTACAAAAGAAAATGTAATTATAGGTACACATTATGTTCATTAAATAGATGTTTTGCATTAGTCATTTGTCCCTTGAAGCAAAAAAAAAAAATCCATTGTTTAATATATGATGTTAGGTTTAAACACCAAACACTTTCACAATTCTGCACAAAGAAAGACACAGAGAAGTTAGTTCATTTTAACCTGCAGGTGAGAGTGTCTCAGAGGCTGCTCAGTTACAAGCCTCCACACCACACTCTGAAACAGCCCCTGCTCTCTCTGCCTTTTATTCATAAGAGAAGAGGCCCTGGTTACAGAATGTTCCAAGCACAAAACAGGGAGAGATGCACACTCATATTGATTAGAAACAGCTGCACTGACAGAATGTTCTAGAACATCCTGTCTCTATCTTGCAGCTCTTGTACATATAAGATATAATCACTCTGAACAGCAAGCTTCACTTCTATTAAAGTTAAAACATATATAATCATTAATTAACCCTAACATTTTCCTCCTCTTTATAAATGTTTTAAACACTTGATACATCAATCATTAACCTTTTCTTCTCAGATTTTCAGTTAAGACATCATGGTGTGTTTTATCTGTACATGTCATTAAAAAAGTAGCAGGAGGTCTTTAAGTTTACTGTATACAACTAATTGTCGTTAGGGTCAGGATACAGATCAGGGAAATGCAGAGAAGTCTCTTCTTCTTCCTGGTCATCATCATCATCATCACTGGCTCCTTCTGTCTCCTCAGGTCTCAGGAGGGCATACATCTCTGACATTTCTGTTTTGACTGGCTGAATAGCAGAGGTTATTATGCGAGTGCACAAAGCTCTTATACACGGAATACAGCAACATCCACACAATGTGAGAATAGCTGCAAAGACTGCTATTGACATAAGGATAGACAACACTAATTGTTTATATTTACCAAACATTTCTCCAAACCCATCCCACATTGTGGTGTCAACTCCAGAATGATCTTTCATTTTGCTGTTAAGTGACCTAAGGCCCTCCAGGGCCTTGGTGAGGCTCCCATCAGCTGCGGTGTTATTTGGAATAAATGTACAACATTGATGCCCAAATATTGAACATACTCCACCTTTTTCAGCTAAGAGCATATCGACAGCAATTCTATTTTGGAAAGCCATTAAAGAGGTAGCTGACAATTGTTCATGGATGGCTGAGAATCCTTCTTCAGTTTTATTTCCTAGTCGTTGCACATTGTAATGGATGTAATTTATTCTGTCAACATTTTTATTTATTGTGCACCACCAGCATATGGTGGATTCAAAACCTGCTGCTACTTGATCTGCTAATTTATATTCATCAGGAACTCCTCTTGGTATTCCTATGCTATCTATATAAGTAGGGTCGTCTTTACTCCATCCTGATCTTTTTACTCTACTTTTCCAGGTATGTGGAAATATACTGGCTACTGTTCCCAACAACTCTGCCACTGAGAGTGGAATGACAGACACGGGAAATATTAATGACACTGATGCACACAAACCAGTTGTGTTGTATGGCAACCTGTCATACAGTTTATCGTCTCCACACCACCACCAGATGTCGCTGCGTGCTTTAGGTTTAAAGCTGACACCTACTGCTATGATGGAGTGACATTGATCTTTATTGAGTCTGCTTATGTTTGATCCCACACCTGTTCGGTTTATACAGGAAAAATTTCCTGGAGCAACCTTATTTGAAAACATCGGTTTTTGTTTTTCGGCGGTAGTCAAAGGATAAATCTTATCCCACATAGTACAGTTTGTTGAGAGTCTTGTGCTGTTCATTACTTCTACTAAGCATTTTTCTGTCAACGTTGAGGGGACCACCTGTAACAGTGGTCTGGCTCCCATGCATACTACACAATCTGTTTTTGCTGCCTGGGCAGCCTGTTCTGCCATTAAAAGCCAGTTGTTATCTATTTTAGATATTCCTGTAGATATTTTGAACCAGTCATCTGGGGTTACTGGTTCTGTCTTGAACTCCACTAATAGTTTTAGCCCCATATGCCATTTGTTTGTTTTGTTTTCAGGTGTGGCTGCATCATGCCGTATTACCGCAAGTGGCTCAGTAATGTTTTTAACGCATATTTGAATCTGCCAGTAATATTGGCCTTGGCTAGAATCTACATATGGTGCCGCCACAAAGTCTGTACATCCCGTGTTGTTGGGGGAGATCACAGTCAAGGTTAGACCTCCTCCATCTTTTATCAGGGTCAATTGTCTTCTCCATTTAATTGCTGGACCTGTGGACCAATCAGACCAGTCCTGTCCTGTTTCTGCTACTAAGTATTTCCAACTCCACCATTGCACATCTCCATAGGTCAAATACCACTCCCATTTCTTATACATTGAGGCTTGTTCATTTGTGCCATCACGTGCTGTTCCAAGCGTTCCCCAGGGTATTTTTACTGTAGTGGTTTTCTGTACTGGTACACATAGTTTTGTGGTTCTGATGCTTACATCATTTGGGCAGGAATTAACATTTATTTGTCTTTTACTCAAATCTTTTCTTTCTTCGTAAAAACGTTCCCATAGTAAAATAGCTCCTACAATTACCACTGAGATTATTCCAGCTACTAGCACTATTTTCTTGTGTGTGGGGGTGTACATCTTACTTATAGATTGGAACCTTTCCTAAGCACCTTTAAACAGAGTTGTGGAGATCTTCACCGGTTTGAGACAATTGTAAACTATAATTACAATTCCCTTTGTAGCCGGACTTTCCTCTGTAGGTTTGTTGAAAAGTCACAATGCTACAGCAGATACCACAATGCTATGACCACAACACAAATTATGATGGTTAGAATAAACACTGCTATTAAGAAACTTATTTTAGTCCCCTTTTTGGTCTGAAGTTCCCTTGTGCATTGTGTTTAGCACAGATCAAACATGTTCTACAAAAATTTTTTGAATAAGAGTTAAATCCATATGTTGTGTATATTTTGTTCACTAATCCTACCATTCCTCCTCTCGAGACATGAGAAACTCCATGACTCGAAATTGCTGCCCATTTGTATAGGTTTTTTGGTAGGATAGGTTTATTTTCTGCACAGTGTCTGTTCCTGTGGTGTGTGCCGCACATTTGCATATTGCAAGCTTTTTTGGCAGTTGGACTGCTTGCAATAGCTCTGTTAATAGTGCTGCATGTGTTACAGGTTTTCCAGTGGAGGTAATCATACCCCTATTTTTCCAATGTTGTGCAAAAGTATGCGTTGTTGCATATGCATACTGACTATCAGTGTATATTGTTGCACTTTTTCCTGTCATTAATTTGCATGCTTCAGTTAAGGCTACTAACTCAGCAGCTTGCGCTGAGTAGTGTGAAGGGAGTGCTTCTGCTTTCAGTACTTTATCAAGAGTTACTACAGCATATCCGGTTTTTGTTTTACCTTTCTCATCTTTTTTGGAAGACCCGTCTACAAATAATGTTTCTCCATCTGTCAGAGGGGTATCTTTTAAGTCTTTTCGGCTTTTTGCTATTTCTTCAGATAATGTTTGGTTTAGTTCTTATTAAAAATAAAAAATAAAAACTCACTCACTGATGAACACAAAAAATGAAGGGCATATTATATCTTATAATCTTAGTTTGTTTTACCCAGTTTTATAGATACAACATACAGTTTCAGTCAGCTTTGTATTTAGTTCAAGTAACTAAAGTTTGTTTCAATTAACTCAAGTTTTCTCTATTTCAGTCCAGTCCAGTAATTCTGTTAAGGTTAATTTAATCTTATGTTAAGTTTGAGTCTAATTCAATCATTTTGAACCTGACTGGAAAAAGTCTAAACATCTGTTAAAATCTTTTTGTTTTACCATAGAGAACTGACCTAATATTATTATGGTATGTTGAGGACTCTAATTTTTACATAACATGAAACAGACATTTATTTCACAAAAACAGAAAGTCAAACACAGACATTTGGCCACATGAAAGTTTAAATAACCTGTTTGTAAAAGAATTAGGAAAAATTGAAGACAGATCTATGAACTTTCCTATAGTTATCAGTATTTTTAATACAGGTAGAACCTTTGCTATCTTTATATGATTTTTCGGAAAAGATTCTGGAAACCTTATTAAGATATAAATTTGGCAAAGATCATCAGAACATCAGACCTTTATTAGCGCTTTTAATGTCCCTCAAAGATGCATTACAATGAAATCAGTCATTCCCATTCACACACATTCACACACTACTTACTTATTTCTCTGTCAGAGTAATTTTTATTTGCAAAGATTTGAACATAATTTGACTTCTATTATTCTTAAAATGCACATTGTTTCCTCATAACCCCTTTTGTTTCCACAAGGTCTGTTTTGAACGCTTCAATTCTTTTTTTTTTTTATTCACCAAGAATCAATAAGGTGGTCTTAGTGGATCCACCTTAAAGGTGTTATCTGTTGGGTGTCATGTTATCATTGTCAGGTCAGTGAGGTTCATAAGTCAGTCAGAACCTTGGTCATTTGTTCTGTGCACATAATGTTTCATAGATCCAGCCTATGATTAATCAGCAAAACGTCCACCTATAGGAGGAAAAATGATTGTTAATGAATGAGCTGCATTTCCTAGGAACACTGTCTTCCTCCTGGATGAGCATCACCTGTTGAAAAACTTTCATCATTGTTTGTTTCACATATTCACTCACATCTTTATATTATATCAGTAGGTGAAGTTGTTAGTATCTCATGTAGACTGACATATACTGTTGCATTTGGAGAAGATCTCAGATTAAATAAACTTAGTTAGAGCTTCAATCCAGGTTCATTTTATGTCTGCAGACTTTAGCCAATTTTTCTTTTCTTTCTTTTCTTTTTTTTATACATAAAGAGCAAGATTCAAAACATTTTCAAAAGGCAGATTGTGGCAGAATGTAAACAAAACTGCTTATTGATTGACAAAATAACATTCAAGCACACAATCACCATATTAAAAGGCTCTACTTCTAGAGAATCACTAAACTTCTGGGGTCCGGTTTTGGCCCGCGGACCTTGAGTTTGACACATGCAGGGTAGAGTTACAATTTTTTTTCAGACCTTTCAGCAGAGACAGGCTTCTGCTGTTTGCAGAAGTTTTATCTTTGTTTTCAGGCAGCTGCATCTCTTTGTCAAGGTCGTTTCACAGAGCTGAAATTTAACTTCTCTCAAAGAGGAAAAATCAAGAATGCACACAATCTGAGCCAAATATGGAATTATTTCCCTGTAAAATGAATCTTTTGCATTTTATCATGATATTGTTGGTAGTATAACACCATAGAATGATTTTTAAAGCACCTGTTTCTCACTAATGCTTGCCTACAAAATCTTTTACTCTCAGATTACTTCTTTAACAACATTCTGTTCTCTCTTCTCTAGTCATTGTTCACTGGGTTGTCCAGTTGGACAGTTTCCATGTTGTCCACATTGTCACCTCCTCTTTTAACTTCTTTTACCACGTCCTCTAAAACCACCTCTTAGTCTTTATAATTTGGGGCTACCTTGGTATTCTAAACTGGGATGGGTGGCAGTCCGCCCCCCTTTATTTGTTTTCAGTTAAGCTGAAAGTTTTTTTTTTTTCTGTGCTTTTCTTAAGGCCTCAGTATTATGGCTGTCAGTTAAAAGCTGCTCTTATTGTTGTTTTTTTTTTTTAATTCATCTTTTTGTTTTAATCTGTTTATCAACTGTGAGCACTCAGGGACTGAAAAGTCCCCTTTGAAATTATAATCTGGCAAGGTTTTTTATTGTCTCTTGAATCTTTTAAATGCATAATCTCCAGTTTAAGATCCCCGTGTAGTTTTAGGATTTCAGTGATAATTAAGTTACCTGAAAATCCGTATTTTTATGCCATCGTGTACATATTTCTGTTAAATCAGAGCTTTTTCTCTGTTCTTCCCCATTGTTCTTTGTTATTTTTCTCTTTTTAGTTTTCATTATTGCTAATTTTAGATCCCCTTGTAATTTTAAGACATCCTTTGTATCTAATTTGCCCAAAAACCCATGTTTTTTATTTTTTATTCCATCTATGACAGATCATACCTGCTCCTTTTACATAGTTCTCCATAAACTTTACCTCCCCTTCTAAGTCAATTAGTTTACTTTGTTTCTCTTTACTTTGCCCCTTTCCCATTTTGAACTAGATTTAGATCCAGTATGTTTTTTAATACCTGGTGTATTCTAAATACTGGATTTATGTTTTTGAAAACAGGATGGTGATCAAGAAGTCAGTTGTGGTAAAATCCACTTCAACCCTGTTCAGGTGGGATTTTCTTGCCTACAAGCATCCACAAAGGCTCACCATTTACTATCTGTTTTCAGTTTATATGAAAAGTAAGGACCTAATGGTCATTACGATTCCATTCACTCTTCCACACGTTTTTCAGTCACACTTTTTTACGCGTTTTACTCTTACTGTAATTACTTTCACAAAAACATAACAGAGGACTCCGCCGTCCTGTGTAGAGTTTAATTAGTCTATTTCAACTAAGGGAGTCTACCCTCCTGCGGAATTTAACTGTCTATTTTAGTTCAACAGAGGACTCCGCCGTCCTGTGTAGAGTTTAATTAGTCTATTTCAACTAAGGGAGTCTACCCTCCTGCGGAATTTAACTGTTTATTTTAGTTCACCTGATAGTGTCTAGAATTGTCAGGGTTTCTCTATACTGTACTATTTTAGGTCATTTGCATTTCATCACTCATTCCTTTTAAATGAAAGACCTACTCACTGGTTCTCTGTGTCCTCGGGAGTACCGTCAGCCGTCAGACCCCAGCCTGTCAGGGAGGGACCAGTCCCGGAAAGGGTATTAGTACTGTGGCCACAGATTTGTCTGGAATCTCACTCACCCACTGGGATCGTCAAGCGTCTTGGTCTCCGGCTCGAAGGACCATTTATGTTAGGTTTAAACACCAAACACTTTCACAATTCTGCACAAAGAAAGACACAGAGAAGTTAGTTCATTTTAACCTGCAGGTGAGAGTGTCTCAGAGGCTGCTCAGTTACAAGCCTCCACACCACACTCTGAAACAGCCCCTGCTCTCTCTGCCTTTTATTCATAAGAGAAGAGGCCCTGGTTACAGAATGTTCCAAGCACAAAACAGGGAGAGATGCACACTCATATTGATTAGAAACAGCTGCACTGACAGAATGTTCTAGAACATCCTGTCTCTATCTTGCAGCTCTTGTACATATAAGATATAATCACTCTGAACAGCAAGCTTCACTTCTATTAAAGTTAAAACATATATAATCATTAATTAACCCTAACATATGATATTTATGTTTTTATAAACTGTTCAGAGCTTTACCTTCAGGCTGCCGCTACAGAGACAGTTTCTTCCCCCAGGCTGTTTCTCTGTTGAACATTGAATAGAGTACAAAACAACAGCATACAGATGTTGCAAATGCACCTTCTTATTATATATGTGTATATTGTAAATTGTAAATATGTATATTCTGTAATGCAAAAACAAAACCAAAGAGCAAAGTGTACCGGAGTCAAATTCCTTGTTTGTATGTACGAACTTGGCAATAAAGCTGATTCTGATTTACTTTTTTCAGGACTCTGATGTTGACAACGGTCAAGCTGAAATGGAGACTGTCTTCAGAGTATTTGTGATTCGCAGAGAAGGTGCAGAACGTGACGATGGTCCAGAGGATGTGGGTGTGGAGGGGGTACAAGTCCTCATTGAGCTGGGTAATGGAGCAGTTGCAATGCTGTTTGCTTTAGTTTATGCACTCAATCTCAGCTACCCCCCAGAGTGGAAATACACTTTCAAAGCTCTGCAGAAATTCATCATGGGGGTTGATGGACAGAGGTTCTCTAAGAAACTGCAGGTGCTGAAAACCCTACTTACGTGTTAATATTTTGCAGGGTAACTTGTCTTCAACAATGAAAGTATCCCGGAGTCATGTTGGGGAGCCGTTCAGTCAATATTAGTTTTTAAAAATGACAAGTCTGTTTTTATGTTTCAATGCTCCCAATTGTTGCAAAAATGTGGAGAAGCTTTCTGTTCCTTGTTGATCTATTTCTGTGTTAACAGTGCTTCAAATTGTTGCCTTGTTTGAATTTGAAAGACATGTGTATGGGTATTTCAGACTATTTTTCCATACAAAAGCAAAGATGATAATAGGTAAATCCGTTTCATCTGATTTAAAATTTTAAAATGAGACTGTATTTTAGCATTGCATATTATAGCATCAAAATACTCGTACTCGTCGGCTTCTGCTTCTTCCGGGACCGGGTCGCGGGGGCAGCAGACTCAGCAGAGACACCCAGACGTCCCTCTCCCCAGACACCTCCTCCAACTCCTCCGGGGAGAGCCCAAGGCGTTCCCAGGTCAGCCAAGGGACTTAGTCCCTCCAACGTGTCCTGGGCCTCCTCCCGGTGAGACGTGCCTGTAACACCTCCCGAAGAAGGCGTCCAAGAGGCATCCGGTATAGATGCCTGAGCCACCTCAACTGGCTCCTCTCGATGTGGAGGAGCAGCGGCTCTACTCTGAGCCCGGCCACCCTACGGAGGAAGTTAATTTCAGCCGCTTGTATCCGGGATCTCGTTCTTTCAGTCATGACCCAAAGTTCATGGCCATAGGTGAGGGTAGGAACGTAGACTGACCGGTAAATCGAGAGTTAGGCTTTTCGGCTCAGCTCTCTCTTCACCACAATGGACTGGCACAGTGCCACCATCACTGCGGCAGCCGCAACAATCCGTCTGTCGATCTCCTGCTCCATTAGTCCCTCACTTGTGAACAAGACCCTGAGATACTTAAACTCCTCCACTGGAGGCAGGAACTCCGCTCCAACATGAAGAGGACAAGCCACCCTTTTCCAGTCGAGAACCATGGCCTCAGACTTGGAGGAGCTGATCTTCATCCCAGCCGCTTCACACTCGGCTGCAAACCAACTCAGCACATGCTGTAGGTCTTGGCTAGAGGGGGCCAGCAGGACCACGTCATCTGCAAAAAGAAGAGACGAAATCCACTGGTCCCCAAACCAGACCCCCTCCAACCCTTGGCTGCACCTAGAAATCCTGTCCATAAAAGTTATGAACAGGACTGGTGACAAAGGGCCGGAGTCCAACATGCTCCGGGAGCAGGTCCGACTTAGTGCCGGCAATGCGAACCAAACTCCTGCTCCGCTTGTACAGAGACCAGATGTCCCCTAATAAAGGGCCCCCGACTCCATACTCCTGGAGCACCCCTCACAGGGCATCATGGGGAACACAGTTGAATGCTTTCTCCAGGTCCACAAAACATATGTGGACCGGTTGGGCAAACTCCCATGACTAGGGTGGCTGAGGATTGTGATCCCCCTGTAGTTGACTCTCTGGTCAACCTTCTTATGAAGGCGGATCACCACCCCAGTCTGCCAGTCCAGAAGCACTGTCCCCGACCGCCACCTAATGTTGAAGAGGCATGTCAACCATGACAGCCCCACAACATCTAGAGACTTTTTGTACCCCGGGCGGATCTCATCCACCCCCGAAGCCCTGCCACCGTGGAGCTTTTTAACCACCTCTGTGACTTCCGCCTGGGTGATGAAAGAGTCCAACCCCAAGTCCCCAGCCTCTGCTTCCACCAGGGAATGCCTAATGGCAGGATTGAGGAGATCATCGAAGTACTCCTTCCACCACCCGAGTTTTTGCCACAGCCCGGACTGCTGCACGCTTGACTTCACGGTACCCGTCAGCCGTCTCAGGAGTCCCACAGCCGATAGGACTCGTTCAGCTTGACAGCGTTCCTTACTGCCGGTGTCCACCACCGGGTTTGGGGATTGCTGCCGCGACAGGTACCGCAGACCTTACGGCCGCAGCTACGGGCAGCAGCATCAACATTAGATGTGGAGAACATGGTCCATTCTATGTCTCCAACATCCCCCGAAATCTGGTCAAAGTTGAACGTCACTTGCCTCGATTTTCTGGTCCTCATGAAGGAATCTTGAACCGCTCTTTGTCTGACCTGTCACCTACAGCCTGTTTGCCATGGGAGACCCTACCAGGGGCATATAAGCCCTAGACAACAAAGCCTCGAGGATCATTCGAGCACTCAAACCCTTCCACCTCGTTAAGGTGGCGGTTCAGGGTTAAAGTAGTGTATCTGACTTTTTTTACTCTGAAATTAAAGTGAGTTTTCACCCATATTTTTCAGTATTTTCATATTCAAAATCAAAATTTCATGTTTAAAAAAATTACATTGAATTAAATTAAGTTTGTCAAAATACAAAGTTTAGAATTCAGTTGCTAAATTTTCAAGATGCCAAATTCAACCAAAATTCAGCATCAACATACGTCTGATATTCATGAAAACAGCGGAGATTCTAGATCAAGTCAAACCAATATCCAGTCTGTTCATTTTGTCTTAATGTAAAACAAACTGAAATTGTGTCGGCGTTGCTGGAGATGATAGCTGACTAACAGAAACAGATGAGTTACCAGCTGTTCACTTTATAGAAAACTGTTTTATATGAAACCCTGATGAAAAGGCTGGATATTGGTTCAACTTGATCTATAATCTATTGCTTTTCCCTGGGATCTTAGCTGTTTTAAATTGAATTTCAGACTGCATATTTCGACACTGAATTTTGCCGGTTGAATTTGATTGCTTAGAATTTTTTTATTAGAAATTTTTGAAACATGAAATTTTGATCCTGAATATGAAAATGGTGAAACATTGCTATTGAAGATTTGAGCAGTAAATTCAGGGTAAAAGAAATTCGGGTACACAATTTCAATGCATTAATATTTACTGGTAACAATTCTACTTCATTTTTAATTCAAAATCAGGAAACTTAAATAGAGGGCTCTGTAGTATACAGATTCATTTTGGAATTTTATTATTCATTTATTTATTTATTTATTTCAAATTCATTGATGCACAAGAATGCACTTTTAGTTTTAATGTATTTACATTTTTTGTATAGTCAGATGTTTTTCTATGTTTGCCTCTTGATGGGCAATAAAGTTCAATCTCAAGAAATCCTGTTTGCTTTTAGGTGTTTTTTTCCTAACTTGATATCAACTGTCATAAACTAGGATTACTATTGATTTTCATATGAATGAAAGGACTCTCAAATAAAGTATTTGCGATTGTCAAACACACATAAGTCTTGTCTGATCAGCTCAATTAATTAGTTGTTTTGTATCATTTTAAAATATAGATGTACCTACCCCATTAAATATGGTCATCCACACTTAAATCAAACATGGGTGAATATGTTGAACTAACCATTAACAATAATGTGGGATTTACCTCTTCTAATTAAGTAACAGTAACACCAACATCTTATGTTGAACCAGCATATTTACATTTATGTCACTTAAAACAATTTCTTGCTAAATAAGCGTATTATTACTGGGTGGAAATACTTTCCATAATGTTTTTATGTTCACTCAACAAGTACATTTTTTTGAGTGATAACAGTGTTATGTGTCACAGAACCTTCAGTTAGTTTGGACCCTTTTAAGGCAATGCGAGGCAATTTTATTCATAAAGCAGCAATCACGTTGTTACAACTGGCTCCAAATCGCAACAAAATGGGAGACAATGCCACAAGTAAATGTGCATAACGTAGTATTTAATCAAAGCAAAGATCAATACAAACTAAGAGTAACTTGTGTAATGCAAACACAAAAGACAAACTCAAATGGGCATGAAGAGATGAGAATAAAGCCCAGCAGAGACAAAGCAGCATCATGTCCATCAGAGAGGCGTGAAGAAAGAGCGAGCCACCCATTGAGTGAGCCATACCTCTTTGAGAGCTAGAAAGACAGTGCTTTATAGATCCTGTGCCAGATCACCAACATCTGCACAAACGAGAAACACACAGGGCAGGCACACCGAACAACCAATCCAGCTGTTAAGGCCTAGGGACACAGACACAAAGCAATCACAAGTGCTGTACACCGAAAATAAGAACATCAATATAACAAAAAATAATCTCATGAAAAAAGCATTGCATAAAAACAAACAAATGGAGAAATGGAAATTTTATCTCAAGCTTCAGTCACTCATCAGTGATCGGCCACACAGTTCATTAGTGACATTTTGATCTAAAGCTGCAGTAAACAACAATGATTTCAATCCTGATTCAATGGAACCAACAGTTTCTGCACATCTCAGGTTTTCAGGGAGTTCGTTCCAGAGCTGAGACGCATAGAAACTAAATGTTTCCTCGCCTTGTTTACTTCTGTTCCCGGGAATACTGAGTAAGCGGGTCTGTGAGTACCTGAGGGGTCTACACAGGTCATATTTGAGAAACAATTCAAATGTGTGTCGGTCGAAAAACCATTAAGTGCTTAATAGACTGTTAAGGATATATGATTCTGTGGCCTTTTCTAATCATCTCTTTGCTGCCCTAATTAAATATCTCTGCCCTTGTTGCTTATCTGCCGCACCGCTCACTGCTACATCTTACACAACATAACTGTTGATTTCACATCAGATTCAACACATAGTCAAAGATAAACTGATACAAGAGGATGACATCCTTTAGGAGGGTTAAGAACAGGCTTAGATAAAAGCAGGACTCATGATCCATTCTTGGCTCCTCTCGGTTCATCCCTCAGATGGGCTGAGGGGGGTCCGGTACCGAAGGTGAACGTCACTCTGTATCTGTTCAGTTGTATACTCTGTACACTGATCATTTTGGTATTAAATCTTGATTTTATAATTAACCATTTCTCATTATTTCACAAGGTAAATACTTTGCTGGTTTTACTGGTTGTCTCTCGGAACTGGAGAGAAACGGACCCGGTGGTGGACAGGGAGGAAAGAGAGTAAAACTCCCATTTTACAACAGTGGGGGCTCGTCCGACTCTCCAGGTTCCAAACGAGACCAACCCTGCAAGGAGAACCCAGACGGCGGCAGCGGGGAGGACCGAGCCTTCAGTACAGACCGCGGTCATCTCATCAGGTAGGCAGAAATACCTGGTAGACAGACGCTTTTGCTGCAAGGCTCGGCTCTCACGTCTCTTTTTCTGGACTTCCACTGATCCAAATTTAAGTACGGAGTGACATTCACTTAGTTTATATTGTTGTGGAAAATGGTGAAAAAGGTGAAGAGGTAAAAAGACGTCAGAAATAGAGAAGTCATGCATGAGATAGAAAAACTTATCAGTGATTTAACAAAGAAAGGTTTGAATAAGATAGCAGATTCGGCCTGAGGAGCGGGGATCGGTTAACCTCAGGGTGATTGATTGGTTGAATTAATTGGTGAATTGATCTATATGGATTTAATCTGTGGATTGGTTGATTAATTAATTGATGACTCAATGATCTTGACACTCCAGGAAACTTGCGTACGAAGGTATACAAAATAAGTCCCCACCTGTTTTACAGGCACGCCTCACGTAAACAGTAGTATTGATGTTGATTGAGAATAATCAGGACATTTCTCACAGTGGTTGAATAAGACAGAGAATTGGCTTTGGAGGATCGGAGATCAGTTGAAACTCCGGCGTAGCAAAAGATAGTCTCCACCTGTTTTTACAGGCTCGCCTCGGTAAACAGTAGTATTGTAAATGATGATTAATGTTTCTACATAATTTGTAATGTGTGAAAGAGATCAGTGGATTGAGGAAGTGTGTAGTCTGGAAACCTAGCGGTGATAACAAGGACTGCACGCTGAATCCATCCTCTGGTGGAGTGAATGTGTTCTGGTGTCTCGGAAGCCGATTTCAATTGGACCGGGAGCTCGGAACATAGTTCTGGCCATCCGGGACATATGACACGCTGAGTGTTGTGAATAAAAAGCAAGTCATGGGGGCGGCCCCATGAGAAACTGAGTGAGTGAGAATGAGAGTAATAGTCCTTATCCACCAGCGTCCTTGTGGGCACTGCTGGAAAACGGCAAACAGCGAGTCATAAATCCAGGTGAAACCACAAAACAACAATTGGACTCTTAACAGCTGGTGCAAATACATGCAGGTTGTGGGAATGTTTTGGAAATTCATGGAGGTTTTATAGGGAAATTATTTTCTCCCACTCTGTCATACAGCAGCACTGCGATTCATAAACAACAGGCGAAGAAAATAGTTTTATAACTAAGTGTGCGCCTCCCCCGCTATCTGTTAAAAACTCATGAAACAAACCTAGTCTACTCAAGCATGGTGTCAGACTAGATTGAAAATTAAAGAACAGAGAACAGCAAGAGCAGCCTTTAACATAGCCATAATGCTGAGGCCTGTTGAAAAGCACATGCAGAAAATTCATTTTACAGGGAAATAATTCCATATTTGACCCAGATTGTGTGCATTTTTGATTTTTTTCCTCTTTTGAAAGAAGTTAAATTTTCTCCTCAGCTCTGTAAAATAACTGCAGCATTAAACGTGACACAGACATGCAGCTGCCTGGAAACAAAGATAAAACTTCTGCACACAGCAGAAGCCTGTCTCTGCTGAGAGCTCTGAAGAAAATTGTAACTCTACCCTGCATGTGTCAAACTCAAGACCCGCGGACCAAAACCGGCCCACCAGAAGTTTGTGTGATTCTCTAGAAGTAGAACCTTAGATATGATAACCTTTTCTCTCGCAACGGGGGGAAGTAGGAAAACAGCAGAAGTCACTGTGCTGGTTCAAAGCAACAGGTCCCATTTCTCAAAAGTCATAAATTGAAGGATAATTAGAAAAATGTCACAACATATTTTGTGCAACCGTGTCAAATCTGCAATTAGTTTAATCAAAAGGTTTCATTAAAAGCAGGACTGGGCAGCGTTCCAGTCCACAGTGCTCCATGGAAGCAAATAATGATTGATTTTACTAACATGGGAGCAGAACACAAAACTGAAGGAAAACGTTCCTTCTAAAAATGGAAAGACCAGGAAATCACACCATGGGAGTTCTTCAAATCATGAGATCTGACGTTGGCACTCATTTTCTCCAATAAAGATCCAGGGAAAGTTTAAAGATAAATGGGAGTAAAACGTTAATTGGTGCAGGTTTTCAAACCAGCATCTCATGGGTTAGTATGGAGAGCTAACAGAACTATGTCTACAAAAAGAAAAATTGGATAAAGTCGGCAGACACAAAATTAACCTGGATTGAAGCTCTAAATTTATTTAATCTGAGATCCTCTCCAAATGCAACAGTATATGTCAGTCTACATGCGATACTAACAACTTCACCTACTGCAGAAATAACATCACACTATGTGGAAGGTTTGCTGACTGATCATAGGCTGGATCTATGAAACATTATGAGCACAGACCAAATGACCCAAGACCCAAATACCAAGGTTCTGATTGACTTATAAACCTCACTGACCTGACAATGACAACCTGACACTTCTCCAGACTGGACGGACCGGACAAACAACACCTACGAAATGGAAATGGATATATTGGGGAAGAATAACTGGTTATTGTGATCAAGGGTGTACCAGAATATGCAAATTACTTTGATCTAGTATTGGGGGTAGAGGTTACGGCGATGGACCCTAAAGGTCTAATTTAGGTAGATATAATCAAATTATCAACATGCTTGAAAAGTAGGTTGTCCAAAACACTGGACACCTTCATGGTAAATGATTCAAATACTTTGTTCTGGGGATGATTTCAAAAATTATTATGGAAAATAACGGTTTGAACATATTCAACTTTGGCTACTAGTTAACGGACAATAAATTAGCAATTAATTGGGTTACAATATAAATATGATTTTTGGGTTAAAGGTGAAAAAATGACTTTTACATTATCTACATATACGATTCTAATGAAAACAGGTATTGGAGCATTTCCTGTTCCCAACAAGCCATAAAGGAAACTGTTATTAATTTTATAGGTTCTGACAACAGAGTGAAAGGATGTAGAGATGTGCTTGACACGTTCACCAGGTCTGCTGAGAGAGATAATCACACAATCAAAAAACAATTGGCCAAAGCTTGTACTGATACAAAAATGAAGTGGCTGAATGCGCTGCCCTTGGTGATGTTTTATATAAGATTATCACCCACTGAGCTCATGGGTTTAACTCCCAATCAGCTGCTGACAGGAAGAACCATACCCTGACCTTTCACCTCCTCTCTTCAGTCGGGGTGTGAACCCAGTCTGGATTCAGAGAGAGAGCAACTGACACACTATGCTCAAAGATTTCAATCTGCTGTGAAGTTTTTGTCTCATAACACACAGGAGGCTCTAACCAAAGAACCAACAGGAGAAACACATGGAGCTCTGGATGAGGGCAAAACTAAGGAAAGCAGATCATATAGCAGGAAGGGAGAGACGTCCTCTGAAGGAAACTTCAGAGAAATCAGAAAGCACCTGAAGAAGAACATACGAATAGGTTCGATGGGATATCTTTTGACTTAACATTTCATTTCCAGCTAATACATCATAAATGTGCTTGTGAAACTAAATTAATTTATTCCAGTAACCATAACGTCAAAAGGTAAGATTAACTCATCTCTTTGCTTTCAACTAACAAAATACAATTATGTGGAACCTGTTTCATAAAGTTTTGAGGGGGCTGGGTTAATTCAACAGAGCGAACGGGATAAAGAAATAAACAATAAAAATTCTATTTGTTGGGTTAAAGCTTGAAGGAGTATGTCCTGGTAAATTTCACAAAATCAAAAATCACAGAGGGGAGAAGGATTTCTAAAGTAAAACTGTGTGAATAATCAACAAACAAATGTTTGCTTCTGTGAATGTGGGAAATCGTGGAATAAATTGCATGAAGGGTTGAATGAGTGTTCAACTATTTAATCAACTTCATGAATAGAAATTATAACTTCCTGTGTGCTTCTGAGTTATGTATTTATAGATGATGTTGTTTACAACTTAGATTGTAAATTAACTTGATACAAGGCCTTGAACTTTTACCTGCTACTGAACAGAACTGATTTATGGGGAACAATTGCTTTAATAATTAATAATAATTGCTATTGACTGGACAGGAACGATGTGCCCTGGTTTCCCTCTCCCTCCAGGATGCCCTGACACTGATTGGCCCACTTTGTCCGGGGGAACCTTTCAGATAATGTGTTTTTGAATTTTATATGTCTGCTAGAATACAAACTGCTTCTTGTTAGAACCGATTCTAATCTTTTAAATGACACCACGGCAAAACAGGAGAGACAGCTGAAGGCTGTGTAAACAGGATGTTGAAATTATTTCTTGTCAAAATAGAATAGCTTTGGATATGATCCTAGAAAAAGAAGAATGGTTGTGTGATGTTTGTGGAGAGGTTTGTTGTTATTTTATTCCCAACAATTACACCACCTGATGGATCTCTAACGAAGGCCCTAAAAGGATTGGAATCACTATCCATTGAATTAAAATTACACTCAGGAATCGATGAACAATTCACAAAAATGTTTGAGACGTCGTCTGGAAAGTGGGGAAACCTACTGGTGAGTATATTCACTTCATTGACTGTTGTGCAACGTGTATTCAAGCTCTCATCCTCAGGTGTATTGATCGTGTGATTGGTTCCAGTGATACCAGAGGTTTGAGATTACGAGAATATCAAAGGATGTGGTGCCAGAGCACACTGATGTTGTCCACTGAATATTTGAGCACAAGTGATGATGTGGATCTCATGGAACCAAACCAAAGTGAGAAATTATGATACTGTGCTATGAGGAGGAGGACGAAACCCATTGTTCAGAGCCAGGCTGAAACTGGGAGCAAAATCAAATCACAGCCATAGACCGAGGATGCAACACCAGGCCTTGCCCAAGACCAACCAGGAATGGGGAGCCAAGGATGCCACACCAGGAGGATGAACAACCCTTTCCTGCGGCCTGGAGGGGACCGGACCAGACGACTGCAATAGATATTTGAACAGGTCTACGATTCAAGGTCTACATTATACTGACACACATTGTGCTGCTCATTTCCGCTGTGCTTCTTGGTTTCTGTTATTTTTGTTGTTTTTAATTTTTTAACAGGGAATTATTATCTATTTGTGATTTTTAATCATTTAAATTTCAGACACACATCAGCACAGGTCTGTTCTATGGGAAACAGAGGGGGTTCACAGACTGAGGGCTGCAGGCAGTTACCAGAGAAATGGCACTCCGTTTGGGGGACGGAGTTACATGACGGCCGGAAGGAACTGACTCCCATATTCTAGTTTAGGTCCATATGTAATAGACACAGTGATTGATGTGAGGTGGGTTTTTCCCACCTCAACAGGGGGATTGTTAAGGATGCATGATTCTGTGGCCTTTTCTAATCATCTTTTTGCTGCCCTAATTAAATATCTCTGCCCTTGTTGCTTATCTGCCGCACCGCTCACTGCTACATCTTACACAACATAACTGTTGATTTCACATAAGATTCAACACATAGTCAAAGATAAACTGATACAAGAGGATGACATCCTTTAGGAGGGTTAAGAACAGGCATAGATAAAAGCAGGACTCATGATCCATTCTTGGCTCCTCTCGGTTCATCCCTAAGATGGGCTGAGGGGGGCCCGGTACCGAAGGTGAACGTCACTCTGTATCTGTTCAGTTGTATACTCTGTACACTGATCATTTTGGCATTAAATCTTGATTTTATAATTAACCATTTCTCATTATTTCACAAGGTAAATACTTTGCTGGTTTTACTGGTTGGGTCTCGGAACTGGAGAGAAACGGACCCGGTGGTGGACAGGGAGGAAAGAGAGTAAAACTCCCATTTTACAACAAGACAAATAGCAATAAATCCCTTTACATACAGACAATTACTATAATGATGAATTTTTCTGCCGTTGGTAAATGCTCTTCAGCAGCATCAGCCACTAAATTGTTTTTTAAATAATTTTTACAGAGGTTAGTAATGACACCAGTGCAATAATGAAACCTACTTAAAACAGAAGCATACACCAGTTTTCTTGTGCCCTGTTTCCATGGCAAACTATAAAAAGGGGTTTCAATGATAGTAAGCTGCTTTAGTAACAGACTTTCTGTAGTTGTTAAAATTCAGGCATGATTACAAACTGATACCAAAGTTCCTTGGTTGATCTATGATGTTTAGCACTAGTGAGTCAAGCTGAGAAAACAATGACTTCTGCAGCATCTGCATTAAGCTGGAGGAAATTCTAACCCATCAAATCATTGCTATTATTGACAAAGTGACTCAATGAATGTAGTGAGCTGTGGTCATGTCTGCAGTACTCTGTAATCTCAACTAAATGCTGATGCTAAATAAAAGTGGCCTGAGAATGGTTCCTTGAGAAACCCCACAATTTATTTTTGTTTACCAGGTTTAGAATTACAAAGTGAATCAAAGTAGCTCCTGTCTGTCAATGAAGATCTGAACCACACTAGCAGTCTGATACTCTCGGTATCAGACAATCCCACCAACCCTCCAATTGATCAATTCTGATTGACTGGAACAAATCTACAGACTTTTAAAATGAATTTTACCCTAAAACTATGTTCAACACATTATATTACATCTAACATTTCATCATTTTTGTTGCTGTATTTCACATAGATATGAACAGTATTTCACAATGAATGTCTTCTTGTAGAACTATTGAGCTTCTGAACCCTGCCAGAGGAAGTTTAGCTCATATGCAGGAATTAGAAACACGCCTGCCTGCTGCTAATAGACCGAAATCTCAATATGTTCACAGTCTGCAGTGTGTATAATGTCTCACAACAGAAGTGTGAACCAATGTACAGCTTTATATTTGTACATCTGAGCATAACACCAAAATGGCTTCATGTGCATTTGAAGTAAACAGAGGAAGTTATTAAACAAGGGAAGGCAGCATTTAGTTTCTATGCTCTTGAGCTCTGAAAACAACTTCTGCAATGTGCAGAAACTTTTGGATCCTTTAAGTAACAAAGTACAACTTTGCCTGATATACAGATATCAATGCAAAAAGTGCTTCAGAAGACAACACAAAAACTGATACAACGACCCAATAGCCAGTCCTTCAAAAACAATAGAAATGAATGAAAAGTAGATTTAAAGGATATGATTTCAACTAGCATTTAAAATAAACCAAAGAGACCAACGACCTTGAGTCCAAACAAAGAGATCCAGGAGCTGGGTGATACATTCTTCAAAAGGCTCTTACACTTTATGTTTCTAACTAAGTATGGGACACCATCAACAGGCCCTGCAGGATCTCAGGGACCTGCCAGGGACGCATGGATGAAGAAGTCCTCTGATATAACCTGGTGCCTGGCCATGGAGAGCTCTCCAGGTTAATAAAGGATTGATAAATTGCACTGAAATAAACCATAATCAATTGTAGTTGCATCAAGATTGGAGTCACAAGTAAAAACTTTGATGATTTTACAAAAATCTGGAAATCTGTAGGCTGAACAACTTACAACTGTCATAGGTAGGTTTTTCTAAGATATGTGTAACGTGCATTTCAATAACCAGAACATAAAGAAACAAAACCATGGGCAATTATTTCCAGTTCAGGACAGGACAGAATGGAGCTTAGTTTGCCAATTTTTCTCAGATGATAAAAAGAGGAATCAAACATAGACTTGAAATGTGCATCCAAACTAAAGCTGGACTCACAAGGTATGCTGAGGTTACCAATGAAGACAAACTTCCTGTGCAAACTGCACGATTATTCTGGCTATCTTTGAGCAGACAGTGCATGAAAAACTGTATGATAACTTGACAAGAAATCAGTCAAACTTTGATTAGCAGAAGATGCTCTGACATCCTCTTTCATAGAAGAAGGAAGGATGATTGCAACAGACTAGTTTAACATGACTGGTGTTTTAAGAGAGAAGATGGTTATTTGATCTGCTGGTCGACAGAAATTCACAGATTAACTCATTTGAGTTGAATTTTGTCTTCACGTCTACTTGGTAAGAAAATGTTTCTGACTTTGATTTTTAGTGCAACTTTTTAGCTTTGAAAATATTTTAATATGTGCTGAAAACCTCTGTTTGACTTAATTTATTTGAAAAGGTTCTGATTTCATATTCAAAATGCTTTTAAAATCCAATTCCCCTGACATTCTGATGTAGTAAATTCAGTTTTTAAATTTTATTTTACATTTAAATTTTTTACATTTCAGCACAAGTATATAACCTAAATACAGTGTCTTGCGAAAGTACTCGACCCCCTTGAACAGGTCAACATCTTGCCACATTTCAGGCTTCAAACATAAAGATATAAAATTCAAATTTTTTGTGAAGAATCAACAACAAGTGGGACACAATCGTGAAGTTGAATGAAATTTATAGCATGTGTCAAACTTAAAAAGAAAATAAAAAACTGAAAAGTGGGGCGTGCAATATTATTCAGCCCCTTTACTTTCAGTGCAGCAAACTCAGTCCAGAAGTTCAGTGAGGATCTCTGAATGATCCAATGTTGTCCCAAATGACTGATGATGATAAATAGAATCCACCTGTGTGTAATCAAGTCTCCGTATAAATGCACCTGGTCTGTGATAGTCTCAGGGTTCTGTTCAAAGTGCAGAGAGCATCATGAAGACCAAGGAACACACCAGGCAGGTCCGAGATACTGTTGTGGAGAAGTTTAAAGTCGGATTTGGATACAAAAAGATTTCCCAAGCTTTAAACATCTCAAGGAGCACTGTGCAAGCAATCATATTGAAATGGAAGGAGTATCAGACCACTGCAAATCTACCAAGACCCGGCCGTCCCTCTAAACTTTCATCTCGAACAAGGAGAAGACTGATCAGAGATGCAGCCAAGAGGCCCATGATCACTCTGGATGAACTGCAGAGATCTACAGCTGAGGTGGGAGAGTCTGTCCATAGGACAACAATCAGTCGTACACCGCACAAATCTGGCCTTTATGGAAGAGTGGCAAGAAGAAAGCCATTTCTCAAATATATCCATAAAATGTCTCGTTTAAAGTTTGCCACAAGCCACCTGGGAGACACACCAAACATGTGGAAGAAGGTGCTCTGGTCAGATGAAACCAAAATCAAACTGTTTGGCCACAATGCAAAACGATATGTTTGGCGTAAAAGCAACACAGCTTATCACCCTGAACACACCATCCCCACTGTCAAACATGGTGGTGGCAGCATCATGGTTTGGGCCTGCTTTTTGTCAGCAGGGACAGGGAAGATGGTCAAAATTGATGGGAAGATGGATGGGGCGAAATACAGAACCATTCTGGAAGAAAACCTGTTAGAGTCTGCAAGAGACCTGAGACTGGGACGGAGATTTATCTTCCAACAAGACAATGATCCAAAACATAAAACCAAATCTACAATGGAATGGTTCACAAATAAACGTATCCAGGTGTTGGAATGGCCAAGTCAAAGTCCAGGCCTGAATCCAATCGAGAATCTGTGGAAAGAGCTGAAGACTGCTGTTCACGAACGCTCTCCATCCAACCTCACTGAGCTCCAGCTGTTTTACAAGGAAGAATGGGCAAGAATTTCAGTCTCTCGATGTGCAAAACTGATAGAGACAAACCCCAAGACTTGCAGCTGTAATTGCAGCAAAGGGTGGAGCTACAAAGTATTAATGCAAGGGGGCCGAATAATATATCACGACCCACTTTTCAGTTTTTTATTTGTTAAAAAAGTTTGACAAATCCAATAAATTTCATTCCACTTCACGATTGTGTCCCACTTGTTGTTGATTCTTCACAAAGAATGAGAATTTTATATCTTTATGTTTGAAGCCTGAAATGTGGCAAGAGGTTGAAAAGTTCAAGGGGGTCTAATACTTTCTCAGGGCACTGTATCTTAGTTTTGTTTTACTGACCTTTTTTCGTGATATTTCCAGTTTAAGAGATAAAGGAGGACTATCAGAATCTCATGGCAGCTCTGTCTGAGAACGTGTTGACAGTCAACATGTTACTGAGTGTCTTCTTTCTTCCAGGTGAGCTGTTTGTTCAACTTCGTTCATTTAGAAACATCACATGAATTATTTCTAGTTTGAAATATTAGATCTTGATATTGTTTAAAGGCTCCACATGTAACATGCTGCAGCTGAACTGGAGTTAATGGATCATGAACTTTCTCTGTAGGAAGACTTTGCTCCACATTGTTTTCATCTTTAGTTTGTTTTTTCAGGTATTTATGCTAATAGTTGTGGTGTGAATACATCACTCATCACCATTACTACACCAAAGACAACTGCAGCACTGAGCGGATCTTGCTTGAACGTCCCATGTAGCGTCACAGCTGAAAAAGGAAGCACAGAATTTGACAGTAGTAAAGAAACCCGTGGAGCCTGGATTAAAGATAGAAATGATATTTATAACATCAATAAAGGAGTTAAAACAAATTTAGTAAACATTACTGGAAACCTGAGTCAGAAAAACTGCACCTCTCTGTTTTCTGATATAAAAACAAGGCAAGCAGGCAAATACTTCCTCAGAATCGAGAATGGTGACTACAAGGCAACAGCTTGTTCTGATCTGCTTCAGATAACAGTTGAAGGTAAGAGTTTTACTCTACTCAACTCCACAAAGTTACAGAAATACTTTTCTAGCTTTGTCTTTATTATCAGCTCCCTGACACAAACTTCAAAGGATTATTAGCAACTGTTTCCACCAGTAATAAAACCATCTCTTACTAAGCCCTTTACCAGTTTATGTGTATATTATATATTTACTGTATATTTAAGTGGATCTTATAGTCCAGTGTGGTTTGTGGTAACATGTC
The DNA here is from genome assembly GCF_021462225.1 of Girardinichthys multiradiatus. NCBI lineage: Eukaryota > Metazoa > Chordata > Actinopteri > Cyprinodontiformes > Goodeidae > Girardinichthys > Girardinichthys multiradiatus. Next base: position 16,730,190 of record NC_061813.1, read on the forward strand.
AGTAAATTTGGAAGGAGGGAGAAACACAACCTGAAGAGACAAAGTCTTCTTGAACATCAGTTTGAAAGATTTAGTTTTTTATACTTTATATATCTCACTCTTTAGTTATTTTGGTGCTTCTGATAGTTTCAGAACAAATATACAACCAGGTTTCACACAACTATTTCATTGACTACAGTAAATGTTGTAGCATGAATGAATGTTTAATCTCATTGGGACAGAAGCCCTAAATAAAAAGATCTAAACTTTATTGCTTCTGTTTCTTTTCATGAAATTCAACTGTGGTCTCTAAGGTTGATCCATCTGATGAGTTGGTGTTTTTTTTTTCAGTGGATAATTTGTTAACATTTAACACCTTTCAGCCATTTTCCAAAGGTAACTTTTGGCCTGAAATAACATATCTAGAAACTGATCGTCAGTCAGTTGTTTTGTTACTTCTGAGCCTCAACAAAGGTTGAAAAAGTCAATCACCTGGAGGCATTAAACAGTTAAAGGTTGTGACAGAGTGAACTATGAAATCATTTCAGACTATTTACTGTGTTTTACTGTTAATGTATAAACCCCAGATTCTCCTTGGAGTCCCAGCATTAACATCTCTGGTGGTGATCTGAAGGAGCATCAGTCTGTCACTATAACCTGCTCAGCTTTGACTCCCTGTCCACACTCACCTCCTGAACTCACCTGGAATCTCCAACAAGACTCTCACAGACAAACAGAGAAAAACACAGATGGAACCTTTACAACTAAAATCCAGGAGAACATCACTCTGTCAGACACACATGATGGATACAACATCAGATGTTCTGCCAGATATCCTGTGAATGGAGGAAACAAGACAGCAGAGACAGCAGTGACTCTCAGTGTTTCATGTAAGTGATCCTGTCAGCACGTCATGGTTCATCTGTTTCTGATCAATAAAGTTAATGTGTCCCATTTTCCTCAGATGCTCCTAGAAACACCTCAGCATCCATCAGTCCATCAGGTTTGGTGTCAGCAGGTAGCTGGGTGAAGCTGAGATGCTCCAGCAGAGCCAAGCCTCCTGCCAGCTTCACCTGGTTCAGGAACAGCAAACATGGAGCCATTAATGTATCTGTGGGGCAGATTTACAGCTTCAATGTTACTGAGGGAGGAGAGTTTTACTGTGTGGCCAGAAATGATCTGGGTAATGAGACGTCATCAGTGATCCTTGTTAGTATTGGAGGTAATTAATAACTGGTATTCAGAATTACCACAACATTTGATGTTCTAACAACCTTTCCTCTTAGACCATATTACTACTGATGTTTCATGTTACTACGTTTTGTGGTAATATCCAACTGTAAACATTTATCATATTTCTTTGAATTTCTCTGCAACAAAAGCTCCACGTACAACTTTTACTCACTCTAATAAATTATAAATTTGTTTCTGTTCTGTCACAGGGAACCTTTCACTTTTGATTATACCTGTTGCAGTGATTGTTGCCATTGTACTCATCTGCCTGGTGGTCTCTGTTTTGTGAGTATCAAAAACTGATGCTTTTCGTTGAGATTCATGGGATGTTAGATGATCTGTAAGATGAACTAATATTTTAGGTGAATGCATGGTGAACATGTTTCAGTTTGGGCACCATCAGCATTTATTCAGTACCGCTTTGGTTCAGAGTTTATCCTTGAGATGATTCAGGGATTTCTGTCATTGTGTATTTTAAATAAACATAGATCCTGAGTTGGGCAGCAGGGATGTGCATTCCATGCTAATTAGAACATGTAATGCAATTCTTTGTTTTCTCCTCGTTTTTGTGTACAACCCAAACTGGTTCTTTTTAAAAGAAAGAAATCCAGGTTTCAGATTGTGATTTATCTCTGATGTGATTTTAAAATATTCATTCTCTAATGTTTGTTTCAGATCAGTTTATTTCTTTGTGTTGTCTCCTGAAACTCAGCAGAAATATTCTCACAGCTCTCTGATGTCTTCCAGGTGGTTCAAGTTCAAGCATTCGACTCCACAACAGACTCAGGTGGGGTAATGTTCAACTTTTATGTGCTGCACTTCTGTGAGTTTCATCTGTAGGTTTGTGGCTACAACTGCATGAAGAGTAATATATTTTATTTTCCCACAGAGTCAAACGGGTGCAGAGGTTCAAACAACAGTCTATGAACCAGAGGAAGAAGTCCATTATGGAGAGGTGAACTTCCAACAGAGAGGACCTAAGGCCTGCTCGGTCTCAGTGCAGGACACTGAACAGCAGGAGACAGTTTACGCTCAGGTCAAAGTGTCTGCTGACAATCCAGGGGATATCTATGCTCAAGTTAAGAAATCATAAATTCTGTTTTTTGTTCAGAAATGTAGTGTTTATTTTTGGGTCGGGGTGGGTGTAAAATGTTCTCTCAGATTAAAAGACAAACATCCTCCATCTCACTTCCTTTTTCCCCTTGTAAAATGATAACAGTCATATTTAGCCTACTTCCTCTTTCACAGTTTTAGATGCCTGAGGAAATTGTTTGCATAGTGTGTCAGGTTGTGTACATTTCACACCATCATAGATGGAGGTGGAGGAAGTGTTTTTTTTTATTTTTCAACAAACTACAAGACTAAAAACTCTCTGACCACAGGAAATTAGGCAAACTACAATCTGGCTTTTAGAGTAGCAGCTTCTTCTTGTCTGAGTGACCTTTAAGCCCATGTTGCTACAGGATTGGTTTCACTGTTACAACGCTCTGTCTTCAGCAAGCTTCTTCACTAAGTTTTTTACTTCTGTTTTGGGGTTTATTTCAGACAAAAACCTGCTCATTTCTGGGACCCGTCTCCTAATAAACAGCATAATACCTATACATTCCCTTGCAGTTTATTTTTGCATACTGTTGTTTATGAACGTGGCATTATCAGGCATCTTGAAATTGTATCCCAGGTTGAAACAGTCTAGAAGTGCACATCGTTTTTCTGACATCTTTTGGTTTTTCCATAATGTCTCACAGAGAAGCAGCATGTTTGAGTCTTACAACACATTCAGACCTGTGCCTCAATTAAACTCAAACATGAATTAAACAACCAGAAGCTTACAAAGCCATGAAATCAGCATCTGGGATTTCCCAAACTGCTTCAAGTGGATGTAAGCTTCTGAATTTGATGAAAGTAATACAAATTGCCTCATTGTCCTGGTATTTGACAAAAAATAAATGATTCAAGTAATTGTAATTAACTTTAAACTGAACTTAATCTCAGACACTGAGGGTACAGTCTTTTATACAGTGTATGTAAATATCTATTGTTTTCTCCAGAAAAAAAAAATCAGTTATTCCAATCTGCGTGTTAGATGCTCTGTTTTTTAAGGGTTACGAGACACCCCCCCCCCCCCACCCCACGTTTTAAGTTGTTACAGCTTTTGACTTTTGCTTTTACCTGATTTTAATAAATGAAATGATCTTTTTCTGATTTTATTCATTGTTATTCAAATTTAACACATAATTGAAACAGGATCATAATCGGATGAAATGTGTCATGCTGCTACTGGTAAAAATACATGCATATGTCAATACTCAGCAGAACAGGACAATATCTACAATGAGTTTAGTTCTACAATAACCATGTAATTATCTAACAGTATTCTGAATGTGGTGCTTTGGGTCTCAATGGTTTCCATTCAACCTGAACTTAACTTATTGAGTTAAGCGAGTTTCACACGTTGCAGAAATTTGATCTATATGTCCCAGTTGAAATGTGATCTTCTGTTAATTAATCCTGACTCTGGCAGCACTAAGTACGATACGTTTGCTGAACAAATGTCACATGTTTAACAAAGTGTTCATATGACAGAAAAGCGATCAGAGAGAAAATTGTGCCAAGTCCTTCTTCTTTTCACTAAAGCGGGTGCTGAGTTCTCCAACAGCCTTAGTGTGCTCCTCATCCACCTCCTCCTTTAATCTCTGCTGCTCCTTCAGAAACTCCGCCCAGTCCTCTTTTAATTTCTCCATGTTCGCCTGCAGCTGGGTGTTCTGGAAGGACACAAGGATGACAAGAAGTTGGTAAGTAGTTCTAGGAAATCGTGTCCTGTTTTTATAAAAGAGAACCAAGTACATTATCATAAATGTCAACAGTAAGAAAAGTCTGTCTCAATCTAACACCTGTTGTGGCATCCTCTGTTCGTTTTACCTGTTGTGCTTCTAGCTCCCTCTGCTGGACTCTCTCTGCCATGTGATTAGCAGCCTCCACTGAGGGGAAAAAAAAAAATCGAAATCAGCTCATTATCATGATGGTGGTCATGTGATCATGTCATCACTGCCACGGCAAGTCATATTTCTTTTTATGAACTGCCATTTGTGATTAAAGATTAACTGTGATAAATGATAATGGGGGAAGTTACTTACAGCGCTTACTGATGTCAGACAGTTTCTGGCTCATTTCTTCTAAACTAGTAGGCAGCATTTGCTCGTTTGCCTCCTGCACCATTTTATTCAGGTTCTCCAGCAGCCGACTCTCCCTCAAGCCTCGTTTCTCCTACAGATAGCAGAGAAAAAAGTTTAAAACTTTATTCAGGGCTTAAGATGAGTGTTTAAAGTGCTTTACAAATAAAGCTGGATTGGACTGGACTATGATCCAATTTACCCAGCATCCACAATCATACAGTTCTCAAAAACAATTATTGTCTTCCTTGGAAAAATTTGGTAAATAGCCTTAAAATGAGTTTTTTTTTTATTACAGCAGAATAATCTCACATTGAAATCCAACATTTCATGTAAGTATTTTATTTAGTGAAAAAAAAAACAAAAAAAAAACACCAGTGCCTTTTTCCATAATCTGTCCAGATCTTCCAGAGTCCTAGATTCTCCTTTAAGCTCTCTTCTCTTCAGCTCATATATATAAATTCTCCAGGTATCTCAAAGACCTCACGATGCTTTACACTCTAAGAAAGTTGGGAACGTTTGGGAAAGAAACAGGCTCACAGCAGCGCAGATCATTCATTACACCCAACCATAGGGTGTTTGATGCAAAAAAAAAAACACGCATCTCCAGTTAAAGTCGCAGCAGAATTTAGCACACTCAGTATGTTTATATCTAATAGCTGTTAATGTACACTTGTTGACTCTAGATCCCACTTTTTGTAACAGTTCTCAAACAGTGAGTTTGATTAGTAATTAGAAATTCATTCAAACTCTGATCAACCTAAACAAGTTAAATGGGAATAGAAAGATGCTCCAGTTCCATTCATTTAAAAGGATTGCTAACAGCACCACAAATTGTGCCACCAGTAAATTTGTTAAAACAATCATTTATCATCACGTTTGTTTTTTTCTAACAATTATCAGTGTGAGATTATGCTACCAAAAATAAAATATGTTTTTATGTCTTTTACTCATCTTTACTAGGGGCGCCAACAAATATGGTTGACACTGTGTGCTCTGAAGTAGCCAATTATTCAGTGAAAGCATATAGATAAAGAAAAAGTTAAATGTTATGAAACTTTTATGAAAATGTAGACAGCATGAACCTCAATTATATCATCTTTAAGGCTATTGGTGGAGTGAACGAGGAAGTGGAATTCAGAATCGCTGCAACAGAATGACAAAAATGTTGCAACAGGATGTAAAAGCCTCTGTCTGTACACTACACTTTCACAATAATGGTTCATATTAAAAGTATTTTTTTCTAACCCATATAGAATAAACTCTTAAAAATGTCTCTGGTAGATTTATCAGATATTAAAAATCATAAAAAGAGCACATATGAAAACCATAATTGTAATTATAATAATACTAGAATTAACTATTAACATACTGTATGAGGAGTGCATGCTGCGTCATAATGTTATGGTTAAAGTACCTCAAACTCCCTGACAAAGTAGCGAACTTCTGCACTGATCACAGGTCTGTGGTCCAACAGTCTGGACTGAATATCACCAACATCTGCAGGATCAACAAGGTTCACAGTAAATACAGCATACACAAAAAAAATAAAAACACAAAACAGACTGATTATATGCATTAGTGGGGGATTCTGCAAACACATCCTTGGTGAAACAGAAAGAAGGTGCCAGGCAATATACACTGCTCAAAAATATATATATATAAAAGGAACCCTTACATAGTATGTTGTCAAGTCAGCTGAACTTCTGGAATATTAATCTGGTCAGATCAGTAGTAGAAGAGATTGTAAATCAGTGTCAGCTGTTTTGGTGTTACTGAAATTAACAACAGGTTTACTAAAGGGGCAACAATAACACGACCCCTAAAGCAGGAAGGGTTTTGCAGGTGGAGGCGACAGACATTTTTACTCTCCTAATGTTTTTGACTGCTTTTCAGTAGTTTTACATTTGACCGGGGTCAGCATGAGGTGATACCTGGACACTACAGTAGTTTCACAGACAGTCTAACTCCACCGTATCAATATGTGCCATTGCTTAAAGGTTTGCTGTGTTTCCCAACACAGTACCAAAAGCATGTAGGAGATTTCAGGAGACAGGCAGTTACTCTAGGAGAGCTGGACAGGTCCTTCAGAGGTCCTAAACCCATCAGCAGGACCAGTATCTGCTCCTTTGTGCAAAGAGGAACAGGATGAGTACTACTGGAGTGAATGTTTCTGACTAAACCATTAGAATCACACTTCATGAGGGTGGCCTGTATGGAAGCAAATCGTTACCATATTTCAAATGAAAAGCATTTCTGAAAATGCTTTTTCATTTTCAAATTTTACATTTCAAGTTGAATTTTGGTATCTATTTGCTGGGGCATATTTTGAAAAGTAATCTCAAATGTCTTTTTCATTTTAATTTAGTGAAGGAATGAGCCATCTTGAAGAAGAAAATGCAAATAGGATGATTGATTACTAATTTTATTTATGGGTCAAATAATGCAGCCACATTCTTAAAATGAAAAACCATTTCTGAAAATGCTTTTTCATTTGAAATATGGTAACGATTTGCTTCCATAGGCCGGAGGGGCCGGCATCCTCTAGTCCTCTAGTGGGTCCTGGGTTCCCCCTGGCGCATGACAATGCTCGGACTCGTGTGGCAGGAGCATGCAAGCAGTTCCTGGAGGATGAAGGAATTAATACCAATGACTGGCTTCCACGCCCCCCTGACCTAAATCCACCAGAACATCATGTTTAGGTCCTTCTGACGCCACCAGGGTGCACCTCAGTGACGTCCTGGTCAGGATCTGGGAGGAGATACCCCAGGACATCATCCTTCATCTCATAAGGAGCATGTCAGACATGCCTAAAAGCATGTGGGGGCATAGAAATGACAGAGAACCTTTCTGAGTTGCTACAATGACATTTCATTGTAGTAAAGATGTCCAGCTATTAAGATGTAAGGTGTTTTCAGAGTGTTGCTTTGTTTTGAGCAGTGTATGTTTAATAGTCCACTGCCATGTTCATGTCTGCTATAATAGCCCATCTGTAATCTGAGGCGAGGGATTGAAAAGGAAAACGAGTCTAAAATGACAAACGTAAATTAGACAACTTTAACTCACCTTTAGCGATCTTCTCCATCTCTAGAAGGTCTCCTGAATTTTACTTTAGAAGTAAAACGCTGTTATTTGTCTCTTTAGAGCAGCTTGCTAGCTCAACAAAGTGCTAAAGAGCAGCTGCTAGACCGGATGTGGCGCTAACTAAAGGATTGCAGGCAAAGAAGAAGGACGCCACTCAGCGCAGACTCTATTTAATTAATTGAACCCGCTGATGCATCATATATAGCTGCAGTAACCTACTGCAAGCTGTGAGGGTCTGCCACAGTCAGGTGGAAGAAAGTCAGCTGACTCCAATTGTAAACATTTGCACTACTTCCGGGTGACGGACTGAACCAAGTGGTAAAATGAAGGAGGGTGGTGGACAGCGTCACATTAGATTTTCTCCCTAATTCGTAGTGAACTGTTTTACATCTGCCTGAAAAAATACAAATTCTTATTAAAAATACTTCAAGTTGTCAACTCAGGGAAACAATAAGTGCTTTTTCTATGTGTGGGTTTATGTTGCGTGTCAGTTCTGAATGGCTGACGCCGATCCCTAAATCAATATAGTGTACTCACGAATTTACTCACCGGCCACTTTATTAGGTACACCTTGCTAGTAGCGGGTTGGACCCCCTTTTGCCTTCAGAACTGCCTTAATCATTTGTGGTACAGATTCAACAAGGTCCTGGAAATATTCCTCAGAGAGTTTGGTCCATATTGACATGATTGCATCACACATGCTGCAGATTTGTCGGCTGCACATCCATGATGCGAATCTCTAGTTCCACCACATCTCAAAGGTTCTCTATTGGATTGAGATCTGGTGACTGTGGAGGTCATTTGAGTTCAGTGAACTTATTGTCATGTTCAAGAAACCAGTCTGAGATGATTTGTGCTTTATGACATGGCGCATTATCCTGCTGGAAGTAACCATCAGAAGATGGGTTCACTGTGGTCATAAAGGGATGGACATGGTCAGCAACAATATTCACGTAGTCTGTGGCGTTGACACGATGCTCAATTGGTACTAAGGGGCCCAAAGTGTGCCAAGAAAATATCCCCCACACCATTACACCACCACCACCAGCCTGAACCGTTGATACAAGGCAGGATGGATCCATGCTTTCATGTTGTTGACGCCAAATTCTGACCCTACCATCTGAATGTCACAGCAGAAATCGAGACTCATCAGACCAGGCAACATTTTTCCAATCTTCTATTGTCCGATTTTGGTGAGCCTGTATGAATTGTAGCCTCAGTTTCCTGTTCTTAGCTGACAGGAGTGGCACCCGGTGTGGTCTTCTGCTGCTGTAGCTCATCCGCCTTAAGGTTCAACGTGTTGTGCGTTCAGAGATGCTCTTCTGCATGTCTTGGTTGTAACGAGTGGTTATTTGAGTTACTGTTGCCTTTCTATCAGCTTGAACCAGTCTGGCCATTCTCCTCTGACCTCTGGCATCAACAAGGCATTTGCGTCCACAGAACTGTTGCTCACTGGATATTTTCTTTTTTTCAGACCATTCTCTGTAAACCCTAGAGATGGTAGTATGTGAAAATCCCAGTAGATCAGCAGTTTCTGAAATACTCAGACCAGCCCGTCTGGCACCAACAACCATCCCACGTACAAAGTCACTTAAATTACCTTTCTTCCCCATTCTGATGCTCAGTTTGAACTGCAGCAGATCGTCTGGACCATGTCTACATGCCTAAATGCATTGAGTTGCTGCCATGTGATTGGCTGATTAGAAATTTGCGTTAACGAGCAGTTGGACAGGTGTTCCTAATAAAGTGGCCGGTGAGTGTAAATCTTTAAGTATTTGCACTGATTCAGCACATAACTGAAACAGAATCCAGGATTTATAATGAAAGGCAAATGTGTGCCCCCAGGAATTGTTTCATAAATGGCACTGGTCCTATGACATTAATTTTAACACAGTTGGGCAAACAGCATTCTAAGGTAATAAATTGTGTTAATTTAAATTACCTTAGACTAAATTGGAATGTAAATAACTGGATATTGCATGACAGTTTGGTCTTGTAAGATTTGTTGTAAATTGCCACTACATAGATTAATTTATTTGAACTGATCATCTTTATTGAATAGTTCCTAACTTGGAAAATATGCTGCCCAAAACGTAGATGATTTGAGCAGCTTATTTGTGAAAATTGAGTATTGAGTCATAGACAAGATGCTGAAACTGTAAAGTGTTAAAGTATTTAGTTTCTTTCAAATATCGCCTCATGAGCCAGGCATGAGAAGCCTTCCTTGTCCATACAGGCCGACTATTCAGAAGCTCATTGATGTGGTATTATGTATTCAAACAAAAAATGACATACAATAAAATCAGATTATCCCTCCACAGAAATACTTTAACGTGGTAGCAATGTTTGATAACCCCTACTGTCCTAGAAGCTCTGGCTTTGGCCCTTGTTGGAGTCTGCTGTGGCAAACTCAGTCTGACTAATTGAAATACGTTGATAAAGGAAGACCACATGAAACAGATCACCTCACATAGAATCCCCAAGGAAAGTGCTATACCTAGTTGAGCCTTGGTGGACTTCAATGCCCATTTAACCTGATCTGAATCCTAGAGGAGCTGTGTTGTTAGACCTCTGATTGAACTAGCTTGTTCATACTGTCGGGGCATAGGGTGGTCTGTAAAGTCCCCTCTACAGAGTACTTTCTGAAATGTACTTTGGTATTATTATAAAGAGTATATACATAATTCCATCAGCTCCTACACTGCAAGGTTAATTAAACCTCACTGTATAATACTATTCCAATGTTCTTCTTCCAACATTTGACAGTAGAACATGATAATATTCTTCAAGAATATGAATTTTACTTTTATGACTTAAAATGTCAGAAATAGTCAGTTAGACCATTGATAAGTGATAGGTTTTTGCTTTGCACTCTGCACTAGTTCCAGTCTTCCTACGCACAAAACATTTAGTCTTCCTCTCGTGTCTCTGTTTGTGATGTCCAAAATTTTATGTTTAACATAAATCTTGCCGATCGTAATTTTAGAAAAATGAGGAACGAAGAAAGGTTGACAGTTTTCTTCCAAATACACTAACTTTTACACGCAAGGTGGATCTAAAATATTTTGAAGTAACAACAACAAAGTATTGTCTTGTCATGTCTACCTCAGAGCTGTAAGTGTATCTGAAGGAAGTGTGAGATTGTAATTGCAGAAATGTAACAAAAAACTCCATGAAGTTCACATAAAAAAGCTATCTGGTTTGTTGATTCTGCAGCTACACCTGACTGAACACTAGCTCAAGTTGTAGCAAATTATGAGCATGATAAAATATTTAAAGAGGTCTCAAAAAATTTGATATGATCCATTCCACTGGATGGCAAATAGTCTACAATTGGACATTAATAACAACTGCCAGTATGCGCAGATCTACCCATTCAAGGAACCCCCCAGAATGCAAGATGCCAAAAGAAGTGTGCAAAACCCAAAAATGTCATCACATGAACCACAACAGGAAGAAACATTTGATCTCAAAGAAAAACATAAAGGCCAGACTAAAGTTTGCCAGAGAGAGCATATGCCGTGTTGAAGCACCTTTACCTTTTAGGCCTTTTGATTTTACACCTGACATGAAATGAGGTTTAGTTTCTGTTCTTTGGATGATTTTGCTGTGAGGTTACCAAGAATCAGAACAATCTCTTTGGACAACAATATCGGTAAAGAAAAAAAGTGCCAGAGTTTTTTTTCATACCATGGCACAATGACAACAGTCCATCAAGGACATAATTTGCAAAACTGTACAATTATCTAAACCTACTGAAAAGACAACATATAATCTAGTCACGGAGGCTCCTAAATGGCCAATAGCAACACTGAAGGAGCTGCACGTATTTTCAACAGGAACTACTGATGTTGTGTTCTACATGCGACAGCACCATGGTTCAACAATGTTTTAGTTACAAGGAGTGCACACTCATACAGCCAGGTTATTGCATCTTTTTGGTTTGTAAAAAAATTTTCCTGACTGATGGTTTTATTTTTCAGTTGAATTATACAGGATTTATGTCATAATAAAAGTGTAAAAATAATAAAATGGTTAATGATGGTGTATTTTTGTAAATCTCAGAAATGTTGCAGTTCTACATTGTGTGTATGCTTTTATATCCAGTATATCTATAGACCTTTACAACAGTGCAGTTAAGAAATGTATTTTAAGGAAAGTGGCAATGTGAAAACCTTACACCTGGTCTTAGGTGATTTTATTGTGTGTGTGTGTGTGTGTGTGTGTGTGTGTGTGTGTGTGTGCTTTCATTACTGACAGTAGATGTCAGTGTTGCTCTTTAGTTCAGCATAAAAAGTTTTGCTTTTGTAAAGTCATGCTGTCACATTACATCCCTCCTGAAATGCAGCCTTATAACAGGGAATCCTAAACTGTTTTTACTAATTAGTTGTTTATTCTTGCATTTTTCTCTAAGGGGTAAATATTTAGACTGTTTTATAACAGTAAATACTGCCATTGGATTTCTCCATAATTAGTTGTCATGTAATACTTTTTTACCCTATGATGAATCGATAATAAGAGTTCATTACATACAGTTCATTAAGAAACATATGTATAGGCTATAATTTTCTCTGAATATGAGAAATATGAATGTTTTTAAACAGCAATGGTTTCAAAACAGCTGCCCTTTTCTTTATACTCTTTGTACGGTTTAAAGTTCATTCAATAAGTTGCCAGAAAGCTCAAGACTGTCCAGAATTTGATCTGGCTGCATGAAGCCCCTCTTCCATCTGTTGCTGCACATTGCTGGTCAGCTGGCTGAAAGGAAAGTGGTGCAGTTTTCTTACAAGACAAATTTAGCTGTCGAAAATATCGCTGGCACCGATACACACAGTTAAAATCAAAAGAGACCGTCCATTTAAAAAGAAATTAAGACATATTTGATAAACTAGTGCTATTGTTCAAACAACTACATCCTGTGATACAGTTTTGTCTTCGCGTTCTCTATAGCTAATAAATCATGCGAACGATTTACATGTTTTTTAGTTCATTGCTGGATACTAATTTACTTTTGTTTTTGAAACAACCTGCAGCAGGTTTGACCAGTTAACAAACCAGATGACCTGGTTATACCTAAACAAAACTTTCAGAGCTCTCATACAACATTTGAAACGACATAATAGCTTAGAGAAAATGCAGATAAAGAGTTTTGAAAAGGTTTAAAGAATGTTACTCTAATAACTAATTAAAAAAACCCAAGTGAAACGTCTAGCAAGCGTTAGCCACTCCTTCTGCCTTTATTTGTATTCTGTTATTGTGCCCACTGTATTGTGGCATGCAATATCCTCTCAAACAATGGGTTTTGTACAAGTTTTCCAATCTGTTTGTGTCTGTGCATTTTTCCTTTGCTATTGTTTATACTGGGACTACCCCACATACTGTATCAGTTATATGTCACTTTGATAAAGCTACAACACTTACATGACAATAAATTCCTCTTTGCTAAAAGACTTAGTATCAAAAGTCAGTTGATGCGTGATTTCGAGACAAGGCACATTTATGGCTATAATAAGGATTATGGCCCAATTTGAAAAATTGTGTTAATCTTTTTCCCCACAAGATGGCACTAAAACTATCAGTTTTTTTAAATCCAGTGGTGACAAACAATCTGTGTAGTTTATCTCGGTTTAGCAAACACTTTTACATTGCTTTATGACATGCAAATATATTGGAATAAATGTATTCATAAGCAGATCACTCTTGGCGAGAACAAAGTCAGTCAGTCAGACAGAGTAAGAAGAGGCATAGTTAGGGGCAAATGTTGCATATTAGTTGTCAAAAGTTTGCTTGTAAGCCCCAAATTCATTTGAACTGTCATGCTCAGTTAGGAGAAAATCATTAAGATTCCACTTAAGTCCCCATCTTTACTGTCCACATTTGTTTAGTTAAACACTTATTACATGCACCATTAGTTTTGATGGGGGCCTATTAAAGAGATTAAGTGATTGATCAGTAGCTAAAGGATAAAACGAGTTATTCGCTGCTGCCTCAGGTTTGTGTGAAAAACATGAGAGGATATCTGACAAGGAAACATGTAAGAACCAGCAAAGTCCTCCCTGACAGGAATGTGCATCATTCTGTTGTTTTGTTTATTCATGACCCTGGAGGGCAAAATTAAAAACATTAAGCTAAAATTTGAAGCTATTAGTGGGCTTGTTTAACACAGCATTGATTATCATATTTATACTAGGCTTCCACATATATGCTTTGTTTGCAACTAAATAATTCAGAAAGCTCGGAACATCTAAACCGCTTACATACGTGCATTACATCACCTATATAACATGTATGTAGCCCAAAATTATTCATACCCCTGGCAGATTTAGATTTAAAATTTTCATTCAACCTAGAAGTTTGTTTCTGACAGGAAATATGACATAAGGCATCTCTCAAAAAATTATGAAACGCTGTAAAGAAGCATCAACTTAAAACATTTTTTTTATCTCTTCTATTTTACATCAGTTATACTTTTATACGTTACGATGTCACCAGGTGACTATGAATCCATTCAAGCGCTGGTAAATGATTAGAAGAAATCATTGCATGGATGTGCCAAAATTTTCTTCAGCTGAATCAAAACAAAACTGAAGTAATAATCTTTGGACCAAAGGAAGAGCGTTTAAAAGTTAGCACACAGCTTCAGTTAATACAGCTAGAAACCACCAGTCAGGCTCGAAACCTGGGTGTAGTGATGGACTCAGACCTGAACCTTCAGAGGCACATAAAGGTAGTAACTAGGTCGTCCTTCTATCACATAAAGAACATCTCCAGGATTAAAGGACTAATGTCTCAACAGGACCTTGAAAAACTAATTCATGCATTCATCTTTAGTAGAATTGATTACTGCAACGGTCTCTTCACAGGTCTGCCTAAAAAGTGGATCAGATAGCTGCAGTTGATCCAGAACGCTGCTGCCCGCGTCGTCACTAGAACTAAGAAAGTGGAGCACATCATCCCGGTTCTAAAGTCCTTACACTGGCTCCCTGTAGCTCAGAGAATAGACTTTAAAATACTTCTGTTAGTCTATAAATCACTGAATGGCTTAGCATCAAAATACATTACAGATTTGTTGTCAGTGTATCAACAACCCAGACCTCTCAGGTCATCTCGCTCAAATACTCTGCACACCCAGAACCAGAACCAAACATGGAGAAGCAGCTTTTAATTCTTATGCTCCACTAATCTGGAATAAACTCCCAGAAAACTGTAAAAGTGCCGAAACCCTAAGTTGCTTTAAATTAAGACTAAAAACTTATTTGTTTAGAGTGGCCTTTGACTGGGCCATCTAAACATTATTAGTTATGTTTTCAGTCCAATTTTCCTTTCATTTTCTTGTCCAATCATTCTATTCTATTCTCTTTATTTTATTTTATTATTATTTTTTTTTTTAAATTACCTCTGTTGTGTGATTTTCTGTATCATTGTAATGTTTTTCCTTATGTACAGCACCTTGAGTGCCTTGTTGCTAAAATGCGCTATATAAATAAACTTGACTTGACTTTTCTTAGTAATCAGTAAAACATCTTTAGGGGCATTTTACGTGATTCCACTGGCATTTTGTTGATTTATGGCCTGTTTATTTGTATAGCACATTTCATCAAGATGACAGTACAAGGTTCTTTACACAAAACATAAGAAAAGAAAACACATTTAAAGGTACACTGCAGTGGCATAATAACAGAAAGTAAAGAAAAGTTGGCACTACACACTCTAGGGTTCAAATGGTTTTTTAATCTTGATTTAAAGAACTCAGAGTCTCAGCATTGTTCTGGTAGTGTTCTGGATCAGCTGCAGCTGTCTGATTGGCTTTTTAGACAGACCTGTGAAGACACTGTTGCAGTAATCAATTTGACTAAATGTTAACACATGGATGAGTTTATCAAGATCCTGCTCGGACATTAGTCCTTCAATCCTGGAAATGTATTTTTGCCGGTAAGCTTTAAGTCTCTGAAACTTGAAGGCCTTTTATCGAAAACCCCCATGTTTAGTCTCCTCCACAGATTCTCCATCAGATTGAAGTTAGAACCTTGGCTCTGCTGCTCCGAGTTAAAATAAGCTTTCAGTCAGAATTCAACTCAACTCAATTCAATTCAATTCAGTTCAATTCAATTTTATTTATATAGCACCAATTCACAATACATGTCATCTCAAGGCATTTTACAAAGTTAGAGAAGAAACGTGTTGGGAAAATTAAGACTACATTACATTACTGCATTTGTCATGTGACGGAAAGTAGAACACCCTATGAAAGCCTTTGTATACTTTTTTATATATATTTGGAGATTTGGGTATTTAAAGTAAATATTCAACTATGCCAATTTATTCAAATAATATACGCCTTTGAATCCTTTTCTAAATTGTAATTGAAAATTGTGATGTAATAGCGCATGAAAACCACAAAGGTCAAACAAAAGTATGCAAGAGAGAATATAGACAAAGACCAGGACTTCTAAAATAATGTTTTTTGTACAGATGAGTCTGAAACTGAACTGTTTGGACAACAAAACAGTAGTAAAGTTTGGCAAATACAGCATTACGGCACAAGATCTCATACCAACTGTGAAGCAAGAAGTTGGAAGTGTCAGGGTTCGGGGATGTGTTGCTGCAGCATGACCTGGTCAGTTCACCTCCATAGAATCCACCATGAATGTCCATCAGAGGACATTCATGGTGAAAATGTGAGGCCATATGCAATGCTGACATTGAACTGGAACCTTCAACATAACAATGACCTAAAACATACCAGTAAATCCACCACGGCCTGTCTAAAACTAAGAAATGATTAGTCCTCAGCAGAGTAACAGCCTAGACCTTTATCCTTCTGAGATGTTGTGGGGCATCTTCAAATATGTTTTCCATAAAAGAAACCCCTCAAACTTTCCTCAGACTGATGTCAGAGACTATTAGATAGCTACTCCTTGTAGCCAGCCCCAACCCTAGCTTCTAGGGGGTGTCCTAAGTTTTTCTTTAGCCAAATAAAACACCTTGTTGATATTTGGTTTAAAAAATAAAACAAGGTTAACTTTTGTTGTTTAAGTACATTTAAATTATTCAGAGATAAAAGTTAAATAGTATGATAAGAAATCATTGTATGAGCATTTCTCAATGAAGAACTGAATATTAAATGGGACATCCAACAACTCTCACCAGCTCTATTCTCTGTACTGAAATAAAGCATCTAAACAGCATGATGCTACTACCATCAGGTTCACCAGGGCTATATTTTCCTCAGGATGATGTGCAGTGTGAGGCTGCGGCCCCACAGCACTTTGCATGTAGGTCAACAAAATTCATTATTGTCTCATCTGTCCAGAGTACCTAATATTAGCACTTCATTTTAAGTTAACATACATTTTTTCATCCAATATGAAATATGAACCTTTTGGTATTCCTAAAAATTCTCAGTAGGTATTGCATGCCATACATTTAACACTTTACATTAATTGTCTGTTGTTCAACACTAACAGAAACCCTACAAAGAAAACCTTCTAAAATCCATGCAAAGTTGAGATTACTGCAGTTTTACAGACGTAGGAACACCAGGCCAACAACAACATAAAAAAATCGTCATTTTCCCCCAATTTTTGTAAGAGTACTGATATTGAGACCGCAGTTTGCATGCAGGAGCTCCTTGCACGGCAGCAGGTCGTGTTTCACTCAGATTTTGTTTCACAACTCTATTAGGTCAATTCTGTTTTATTATTTGACACTCCTGCTCACTGCACTGAGGCTTTCTGGGACACTCTCCCAGAAAGCTGTGTTTTTAAAGTTATTGCCTTGTAAATTTCTGAAATAAGTGCCAGCCTCTATTTAGTAATGCAGTTTTTCCAGTTGCTGCTCTCAGTTTAGTTATGTTAATTAGTTATGTCAGTTTAGTCATAATTTCAGCTCTTCTCACCAAAAAAAAAAAGCCCTCTATTCTGTTCAGTTACTGCTCTGCAAGAGTGGAGATCACCCTTCTTATATGCTTCCATTTTTTCCTCAAGTATTCATGCACTTCAAATTCAAGTGAAACCATAAATATTATACTATTTTGAGTAGTCTTTAATAAACTGTACACATTTTGATTTTTGTATAGAAATTTTATAAATATAAACAGTTAAACAGAAAACTGTGATAATCGTTTTTTTAAATAGTTCTTCTAAATTTCAGTTGTTTAACTGAAGAATAAAAACTCATTTTTGTTTTTCTTTTCCTGGAATTTTCCTCTTTAAATTTTTTAATTCACATTCACATATCAGTTCAGTGTAGATAGGACCCAAACTTGCCATGTTTCTCCCCATGTGAGTTCACGCTCTGCAGTATCCACATGATCTCCTGCAGCACTCCCACCAACGGTGCTTCAGCGGTGCAGCAGGACATCTCTAAGTGTGGTTTACCAACATGCCCACTGGCCCTGCAAGCTCGCCCCGGCAACACTGCTGCCTCTGTGTGCCTTTCCTCCTTGGCCCCCGACCACATTGCCCCTGTGAGAACGGTGCTCATTTTACCCACCGGGTATAATTATTCTGCATTTAGCTACTCTCCATCCTTTTCCCTCTCATGTTTGCTCTCTCTCTCTCTCTTGGTCTCTCTCTCCCTCAGCTTGGCTCTTGACACTGAGGTCCAGAAAGTGGGCCGTAGGGCCCTCTGCTTTGTGCTCGCAACACACTGAGCGCCACTGACTGTACAGTGGCTCTGAACAGGTGGGGGGGTGGGGGGTGGGGGGGGGGGGGGGTGATGAGGGGAGAAAACTCAACCTTTAGGCTGGAGGGAAGATGGGGCAGCAAAAGATGACCTGCTGCCCAGCAGCCCACCTACCTGCATTTGCCCTTCTCTCTCTCTTTCCCTCTCCAGTTTCCCATTTCATTCAAAATTTCACTCCCTCAGACCCTGGGCAGGAGGCGGGTCTCTCGTCTGAGTGTTACTACTCTAATGTAAACCTTCCTGAAGGATGCTTAGGACCCTTCATAATAAGAAAGAGGAAGTGAGAGGTCCAAAGAAGAAAATATAATAAAAGAATAACAAAGAGTGAAGGCCATTAAGACTATTGTCTATTGCGGAAGTGATACTGACTCAGTTCAGCTATTTTATGACATGTCACCTTCAACCTGTAAAATGTAGGCAACCACAATTCTACACTTTTCAGGGAATAAATTATTTTAATTTTGCTGAACATTTTAACAAACTGTGTCATATCCTACAACTACTGTCCTTTTTCCTTCCATCTGGTAACTGAAGCTCATCTTTCCAGGGAGATCTGGAAAAATGTGTCCCTATGGAGTGAGACCAGTATGTCGGCTATGATTAGTATTTGTAGCGGGCTCCTGCTGGCATCTTAGCCTTGCTCTTGAGATAAAAGGCAACTACAGTATATTGTTCTACCTCCTTTGAAGGATTGTCTTTCCATCCAGCTCTCTCCCAGCGAGCAACTGCCTCCTTTTTTAGGTGGTGGTGTCATGTGGGGCAACGGGCTGGAGGAGGTTGTTGGACCTGTTGAAGCAGAATGCCCTGCAAAATGGCCACAATCAAAGCAGCAGATGTTGTGCAACAGCAGCACTGGACATGGATGTCTTGCTTTTTGTAGCTGATGAAAAAACGTCTCCAAGCCACGGCGTTTCTAACACACATTCATGGGTCGGAATAAAACACAAACATGCGCTGCGCACTGCAACCTGTCTAGAAGTGAAGTTGAGAGTGAGAGGTTAAGGAGGAGAATTGACTGAGTGCCACGTGATGGTTGTAGAAGTTTTTCAACAATTTGTGTGTGCATGTGTGTGGGACAGAGCAGAGGAGAAAGGCAAGGAGTAGGAAAAGGGGCTCTGCCCTCGGGGTCACACTCACATGCACACACACACACATGCTTCCCGAGCTGCTGTGGCATGTTTGGAGCAGTGCCTCGTCAGATTAGGGCCATGCTGGCTGTGTTTGATGGCCAACCTGGACAGACAAGGCCTGCCAGGCACAAACTGCTCAGGCACATGATGTCAGGGCAGACATGCAGATACACACACACACGCGGGCACGCGCACACAAAAATTATCCCGCGCCAGACCAAAGAGACAGATGACACCCAGCATGAAGCTAAAGCCAAATCTGTAAGCATCCGCTGCGATCCAGCTGGCTAGCCCTAGGGTACCTGTCTCTGCGAAGTGGAATCAGCGTCACCCCCGTGAGCTGTCAAATTAGCTCACAGGGCTGGAAATGCTGAAGAGATTTGGCCCCTCGTTGTGAAAGAGCAAAAATAGGGGGGAAGGGTGTTTTTAAAATATGTTGTTAATTCCTCCTCTTGTTCGGAAAAAAAGGGTTAAACTGCCAAAAAACCCAGAAAGAAAAGGTGAAGCTGATAATGGGAACCGGTGAAAGCAGAAAACTCAGTAATGATGAGATTCTCCCACCTTGTTCCAACATCAACAAACATACTTGCTGGAAACAATATATGAAAAAAACAATATGGAAAAAAAAACATAGGTGCATGCACATGTGCTTTGCAATAAATGCAGACACACATACATGCATCCTGAACCTTCATTTATACACACTCATGAAACCTCATTTACACAGCGCCAGGGGCGAGATTTCAATTACTGCCAGTGCTAAGCAGTCACCTGGGAAAGATGTGCCATGTTTGAAGGGAAAACCAGTTCCACCAAGACTTTTTATTTTTCCCTTCTTTCTTCTTGTTCAATTCAATTCAATTCAATTCAATTCAGTTTTATTTATATAGCGCCAATTCACAACACATGTTGTCTTGAGGCACTTCACAACAGTCAGGTTCATACATTCCAATTAATCCTAACAATTGAACAGTGCAGTCAGAGTTAGCTTTTTATTCAAATTGGATAAAAAGTTTTTCTATCTAAGGAAACCCAGCAAATTGCATCCAGTCAGTGACTTGCAGCATTCACTCCTCCTGGATGAGCATGTAGAGACAGTGGACAGTCACTGGCGTTGACTTTGCAGCAATCCCTCATACTGAGCATGCATGTAGCGACAGTGGAGAGGAAAAACTCCCTTTTAACAGGAAGAAACCTCCAGCAGAAGCAGGCTCAGTGTGAGCGGCCATCTACCACGACCGACTGGGGGTTTTATAGAACAGAGCAGAGACACAAAGAGAACAAAGAAGCACTGATCCAGAAGTACTTTCTATGGGAAGAAAAAGTAAATGTTAATGGATGTAGTTCCTTTAGTCGTTTCACCTAGAAAGAAAGAACAAATAAACTCTGAGCCAGTTTTCAAGGTTAGAGTCTGAAAGACAGTTGTTAGACAGCTGTGGACGTTAGCTACACAATCAAAGATGACGTTGAAGAAAACTTTAAATGTTTCTTCATAGAAAACAATGTAATGGGAAATTATTAAGAAAAACTTGCTCCAAAAGTGAGACTTGAAACAACTGTTGAATGTTTTAAGGGAAAATGGTGCCTGGTTTAAAAGCTGACAGGATTAAACTCCCAATTTGTTTTCAAAAAGAAGTTTGATCCAGTGTAGTTTATTGGGTACAAGCCAAACAGCATAAATGCAATGAATAAGTAAATAAAATATCCCTAAATGTTACAATCACAAACTTCACAATTTTTTAAATATTTAATGAGACAGCCCAACACAAAGCAGCAAATCTCCGCCCCAGTCGTATGTCTTCTGCAGCCTCTAACCTTTTTTTTTTTTCAGCTTTGAATTGTATTTGGCTCCATGCGTCTTCTATATGACACTGAGCAGCACCCTTGTCCCTGCTGAAGAAAAGCATTCCCAAAAAATTCTGCTGCATCCTCTGAGGATGTGTGTTCATTCCCACCAGCTTCCCCCTGCTGCCCAAAAATATGCATGTTAGGTTAATTGTATTAGGTATTAATTAATATTAACTAAAATATTCAGTTTTGGTCTCATCTGAACAGAGGACCTTCTTCCGCATGTTTGTTGTGTCCCCTACATAAAACGTCCGACAGCTGCTCTCTTCACCCTTCTTTTTCTCCTCTATTCTTTCCTCCTCTCCCTTTTTCTTTTTTGCCTGATCTCTTTCTCTTTCTTGCCCCCTTTTTTTTCCCTTTTCATTTCCATCTCCATACTTGTGAAAGTAAATCTGTTGACTTCTTTGCTCTCAACAACTATTCTAAGATAGGTAAAAAAAACAAAAAAAAACAACAGAATCCTCATTAAACTTTGTGGTTGTAATGTGACAAAATGTGGAATGTTTAGAAGGTCTGAAAATGTTTATAAAGCATTGTATCTTCTTGGTATTTTTCAGGTTCCCTGCAATGCTGACACTTTAACAGCCACAGCAACTTATCTGTGTATGAGGTGACATGGATGGTAGTAAATAGTTATAGGAAGTGCCAATAACAGCACAGCCTCCTGGTGAGGGCAACAACACATTGGTGAGTCTCTCCCGCCTTAAGACAGCACAGTGTGGGTTTGTCTGTTTTAGGGTGTTAGATGGAAGCTGACAGGAGTTTAGCGCTGATGACCACCAACAGTGGGAAATGGTTGCACCCCACCTTCAGGGAGATGTTGTCCCTCTTCAGTGTTCGTGTGTGGCTGTGAGCATGGTCTGGTCTGGCAGAACTTCTTTAAGCTTGAAAAGTTTTTTTTTTTAAAAGGAACAAGTTTTAACTTTTAGCTCATAGTTTTACCAAAGAATATGTCGGAAATTTGGTTTTAAAATTAGTTTTGGAGAATACATTTTTTTCTGAATGTCGAATTTATCTCAGCAGAGCCATCAAACTGTACATAGTTTAATGATTAAATTAGTATATGGACACAGAAAGTGTACAATAATACTAAAAGATAATTGTATGACCCTAATTTTCAAATATTTTGTGCCATCTGCATCTCTCCCCCAGCCATTTTTTGTTAAATCTTATCTCTAACAAATCTGGCAAATGATAGATGAGCAGTGATTAGTTTTTTTTTTTTTTTACAAATTAACTTTGTATCTGAAGGACACGAATAAACCAACTAGCTTGCATACATATTTAGTTCTATTACCTTAGAAATGTCTTCTGAATTTGTACCAGGAGGCCGTTCTACCAAGATCAGCTTTTTAATTTATTTTTCTGTGTCCTTTATGTGTTCTCTGGTTTGTCAGGGTTAGGGTTTACCCTAACCCTATATCTTGCAAGAACAATGGGCAAAACTTCCCGCTATAAAAGCGCAAAGCTGGTGCAGACATACCTCAAATCATCTGCTGCTCTAACCGCAGCAGAATGAGCTATATAAAGTATTGAACATTGGCTAAAAGTTGAATATAAATGCCTGTCACACTTTTCAGACATTTTTGTTAAAAACATTTTTCAGCCAAGCTTGTGGTTGTAACCTGTGGTCACTTGTTATTAAGTTTAAGGGCTGTAAAGCCTTATAATACAAAGATGTATTCAAACATGTTTATTGTTGGAAAACAACATGTTAATAGGGGGCAGAGCAGATGCTCAGGTCATCTTTAAATAAGTTAAAAGATATGGATTAAAAATCAAACGCAGTTCTGATTCGCTTTCATCTTCCATCTCTTCTTTTCTCCTCTCTGTGCTGATGTTTGTCCCTGGAGGTGCTCTCTTAATGTCTTTGACTAAACTTCAGTCAGTCTTGACAGCGCCGTCGCCCACAGGAACAAAGTTGAGAAGATACCAATATGATTGTAATGGAGGGTTTGCGGGCAGGGTCTATCACACTGTGTCACTTAAAAAAAGCACAAAAGCCAACTGGCGGGGATCGTGGCACTTCTGGGTACAAAAAAAAAAAAAAAAAAGATGCTCATCTGCTTTATAGAGACGCTGCGGATAGAGGGGATGTTTTCATTCCTGTGTTCTGCATGTGTCACGCTCGCCAGCTGAAGACTGGGGTGTCAGCCTAGCTGAAGAGGAGAAGTTTTCCCAAAGAAAAGCCTTGTGGAAAGGTGACATTATCATATTTTTGTGTCACACTCCATAAAGCAACAGTTTAAAGCATTTAAATGGGTCATCTCTTCTTCGACGTGGCTTTATTTATAAAACAAAATTACGCGGACAAGGATTTCACTCAGATGAAGCTGATTTGATTTCCATGACCGAGATCGCAGCAGAAAAGGTTTATTTTTTATTTTTTTTTATGTTGGACAAGGCTTTGTCCGTATCATTTCATGAAGCCGATCAGTGTGTGAAACCTCAAAAAAGACAAACAACACACAGCATAACCAATATGTCTACGTTTGGCCAAAATGGGCTTATTTTTGGTTGATTGTGCGATTAACTGAAATGTTGCGTTTGCGCGCATGTTAGTGTGCGTGTTTGTGTGAGTGTGAGGCATCATCACATGTTCCTGTCCCTTAGGTTATTGGGTGAATGAAAGCTGTGAAGAGGAGCATGACAGATGTGAAAGTCACAAGGGGAGTCCACCAGTGCTGTACAGAAGGCAAAGTTTCCCTCCCTCTGGGCATGACCTGAGTGGGTGTGTATCTCTGTGTATCTGTGTTTGTGGATGTGCATATGTCTCTGTAAGGACATATAATAGTTGTAGTGTGTGTGTGTGTTCGAAAAAAAAGTCCAATTGTATATATATATATATATTTATATATAAGGTTATGTGTTCGTTCGAGTGTGTGGCCCGTCCCGCAGCTAAACTCTGAACACTGGAGCCTATTGTTGAGACTATCGGCACTCTATCAGCGCCGCACATCCTTGTTTTTCCTCAACGCAATCTTTCATTGTGAGCTCTCGCTCCGACCTTCGCCGCCCCCAAGGCGCACACCGTGCGTACGTGTATGGACAGCGCGTTTGTATCCTCAGGCTCTCACTTCAAAAGCTGGTGGTTTCGGATGGGTCAAAGTTTGTGAAATGCTGAGGCGCATTTAAGATTAATAGATAGGAATGTGTGTGTGTGTGTGTGAATTTTAAGCTCAGGAGCGCAGCAGTGGCGGATCAGGAGGTACAGAGATGACTTTGTGTTTTCCTGCCCAAATGTCGATTTCATGCCACCCTAGTTTTGTGGGTTCTTTTCAAAGAAGCCAGTGATCAGCAGTGTGTCATGTGCTGTTAAATTTAGCCCGGACCGGGAGTGTTTCTGGAGATCAAATGTTATTAACACTGCGCTAAGACACAGGGTACAAACTCACAAATCATCATTCGTCCCCTTCGGTCACTTTCAGACAGAAGTTTTTTTTTTTTTAGTTCAGAACATTCTTGCCACAACAGTTGAATCTGATCAAAGTTAATCAATTCAGCTGATAAGTTCTTTTTTCGCAGCTGCTATCTTCTTCAGAGATGCAACTGATGTCAGAGGAGGTGAGTTTAGGTCCCTTCTGGCCCTTCAGCTTTTAGCAACAAGACCCACTGGGTATTGTGCTGTACAACCAGCCTGTAATTCATTTCATGGGGATGCAGCCAGAGAACATGAAAGCATCCCTTAACAGCACGCTCTGCGTATAGCTTGCCTTTAACCTTTTAGTGATCTGTTTGTCTTCTGTTTATCTATGCCTGTCAAGGATGAATGCTCACATCTGAATGCTGAAAACTGTTGATTTACCCTCAAGATGTTTCACATCCATTCGAGATGAATAAGGTTTATCAAAGCCTTAATGGACATTTTACAGTGTAAAATTCATCCTTGAGATAAGACTACAGTTTCTTGTGATTCATTCTTAATTGACTGCGCTAGCATTGCTTCATATTATCTAAAAGTACAAAACAGGATTTTTCCTGGGCTGTAAAGAAGTGAAGTTGTCACTCAGGCCAAATCTCAGTTTGAATGTCCCCAACATTGTCATCGTTTTAGATTGCAGAGAACACTAAGGAGAATCAGAAAAGTTTAACAGGTTTATTAGAGGAACATAAATGTTAAGTCTGTACCGGCTGAAAACTCTCGTCAACTGTGTGAGAGAAAAGCAGAATGTGAATACTTTGAAGAGCAAATACTGACTGAAACTGTATCTTACTAGATTGGGGGGTGTGAACCGCCAGGAGGAGAGTACATGGGGAAACTGGAAGCGGCTGAGGTTGATGAGGGTAAGTGTGAGGTTTGCCTCTAGTGACTTGATCCAGGAGAACAGCGTCCAGTTCTGCAGAGTCTGTGTCGATTGTCGGGCGTGGGTGTGGTGGGGGGTGGACAGGGTTCGCTCTAGTTGTCTTTGATGGTTGAAGTTTGGAAGTGGCCAGCTGATGAATATGTCCGGTGGATCACAGCTTGGTTGCAGGTTGGAAACCCTCAAGTATCTTCTGTAATCCGAGAAGCGAGGTAGGAACAGGAACAATCAGTCAGAGGCGAGTCTGGGTAAAACCAGGTGGTCTCCAGCATATAGCACTGTTAAAGAGGAAACAACAAGTTAGACGAGAAGGAAGCGAGGACTTAGGTTTTCAACAAGGATACTTGGCTTGAGCTATACCACGGTTGGCTAACACTCGAGCAGTGAGATGCTGGCCGCTTCCTGCTTAAATACTCCAGGGAGTAATCATCAAGGATGGAGAACACCTGTCACCTCACACCACGGTTACCAGCGCCTACTAGAGGTTAGAGACAGACAATAGCAGACAGGAACAAAAAAAACAACCCACACAACCAGAACCCTGACAAACATGTAGGTTAGTTTTATGGTTTATTCTAAAATGACCTAAGTTGAGAGTGTGTTCGGCTCACGTAGGCATCTGTAGAGCAGGGTCCCCCAACCTTCTGGGCTCCACCAACCAAACCTGCCGTCCCAGATGACTCTATGGACCGTTTTGCACGTCTCCATACAATCACAAAAGCAACAACATACTATTGGCCTGGACCGGATTCTCTGTCCTTCTCGTTGGCTCACATGTTTCTCTTGCTGCTCCTTCTGTATTGTATTACTTCTCAATAGTACCAGGTTTTCCCTCCCATGCCTTTTGCCACAAACTGCTAGTCAGCTGGCTGAAATGAGGCTTCTACACAACAACTTCAGATGTTTGGAAATATATCTAGTCAACAGGTGTCGTGATGTGAAAATTAATGCAACACATTCATGACTCCTGTTTAGGTAACACTGCTTTAAAACTTCACTTGGCAAGGTACGAGTGGATGTCTGTTAAAAGCTGGTTGTAGGCTCTACCTAAGCATATAGCTTCTTGCACTTGTGGTGGTATAAACAGGAGAAGTACAAAAAATAATATTAGGGATAACACTCTAGCTAAAGTTGCACAGTGGCACAATTGGTAGCACTGTTGCCTTGCAGCAAGAAGGTCCTGGGATTGACTCCCGGGCGGGGGTCTTTCTGCATGGAGTTTGCATGTTCTCCCCGTGCATGTGTGGGTTCTCAACGGGTACTCTGGTTAATTGGTTTCTCTAAATTGCCCTTAAGTGTGAATGAGTGTGTGCACGGTTGTCTGTCCTGTATGTCTCGGTGTTGCCCTGCGATGGATTGGTGACCTGTCCAGGGTGCACCCTGCCTCACCAGTAGACTGCTAGAGATAGGCACCAGCTCCCCTGTGACCCACTATCAAATAAGTGATATAGAAGATGAATGAATGACTTTAGTTAATTATATGCCTATGAATCAAAATCGGATTGACAACAAGGCTTTAAAGATTGTAATAACGACAGCACCCCAGTGGCACATATGATGATATATAATGTGTATATATACACATTATATATATATATATATATATATATATATATATATATATATATATATAAAATGTGTATATATATAATACACATTATAATATGCCATGTTATTTTAGCAACAGTAGAGATAAGTGTTCCTTTACTGTTCTTAAATAAAAACCAGTTACATCATTTCATCTATTTTTGTTTCAATGTTTAAATGCACACACACCCATTGCTTGCTGGGATGGGCTCCCAGACCATGTGACTGAGGCTATTTCCCAAGCAAATAGCAGATTCTGTATTTTCACTTCACTCCTGGCCTGATCCAGCCAAAATCTGTGTTTAACCAACACATTTGGCATTTGATTACATTCCTCACTAGTCACCATTTTTCTTTTCTTCCTTCCCCCTTTTTTTTCCTGAGAGCTTTTATTGAATTTCAGGAAATACAAATGTCACATATGGGCTAAAGATGTTTCCAGTCTCAATTGAATTACAAATATTGTGAAATCTACTTACAAATGCAAGTGATTCTATGGAAAAACTACTTTGATTTTGAATGATAACTCCGCTAATATCCCCATTAGGGCCACAAAGAGACTTGTAATTACAGATACAGTTGACATTGGCTTTCTTCTCACCATTCTCCTGTCTCTGAGTTATAAGGCGCAGTCCTGTTTCTCTGTGGGAGGTCATGTGTATGGTATGTGTGTGTTAGAGGGAAACAGCCCCTGCTAGATTGCAGCGTCATGCCCTTAATCTACTATATAAGCATGCACCAGTGAAGCTACCTTGTTAACAAGCACAGACAAAATAAGTTAAAATTCATGTGTGTATCTAGTTCATGATAATCATTAAAAGGTGCTGTTTGCTGGCTACTCTGACATTCAGATAATGCCATGCACACTACAGTATGCAGTCATACAAGACTTACTTGTGGTCCAACACTTTTGTGTTTTCTGTGGGTTTGGGAAATTATGGTCACTCAACTGTTTCAGTGAAGTTGTGTATAAAAAGAACAAGATTTTTTTTTTTTTTTGACGTTCATGACACTGCAATCTCGTTTATCTGTTTCCTTGAAAAAGACAGATATTTTGTCCTAACCAAAGTTTTTCCAGGTCAGTCTCAATATGCTGCTCCAAGATTGCTTACCTTGGTTAGGAGAGCTAAAATATTCTCCCATCATCTGAAATCCTGTTGGATTCTTAAATTGTTTGGAGAAATAAATCTGACTCAACACATACAGATACTTTGTCTATACACTTACATTTTGATCTTGCTTACAGTACATCTTGCTGTTTTCACCTGAAGCACAAACATTAGCATACTTATTCTCTGTTTCAATGTTACTTAGAGATAATTGACTCACAACACATTTCAACGTGGTTCCAGTTAATCATGTGTTAACAAAACTCTTGGAAAAAGTACTATCTGTTTTATAGACGTAGTATTTTGTTTTGAACACTGTAAAATTTAATGACTAATGTTTCAGCTGCTGTTTGTGCAACTGTCCCAAGACGATGGCGGTATTTGAGTCATATGATGTGAGCAAAAGATACGCTGAAGGTCACTTGACACAGAGATACGAAGCAGAAGCAATCTCCCTTTAATTTATGAACTGTTCTTTGTTCACACAGCTCACTGGGGATGCTGCTGACAAAATCACAGAAAAAAAGACTAGTTTGGGAACCCGAGCCAAAACCTGGGATCGGATCAGGACATCCCTAACAAGCATCAGTGTTTTGATTGGACAAGGAAATCTAAGAAAAGTAAAAAGGTGAAATTATTTACAGAATTTTGACCTGGAAATAACCAGAATGCCCTTACAGATATTGCTGGGAAGACCATCTGAAAGCCATTGGCATTTAAAGTTTTCAGCATAAGAATGATATAGAGGAATTTTCCCAAGCTTCACATTGATTTTACAGGTAATGTATTTCGCATAAAGAACGTGACAGCATCTTTGTAGGAGATGTGATTGAATCATTATTTTTTAATGTCCATGTGAAAATAAAATATCAGTTCAAGGTGGAAGCTTGAGGCTATTTTTGTTAAACCCTCAGCTTTAAAAAACAACACTTTGAAAGTCAGTCAGTTATCGTAAAGCTGTACTGAAAAACCTGAACAACCACAGGCCCTTGTGATAAGACATGGTCTTCTGTGAATTCTTTTTTCGGTGAGTTTCTGTATCATTATGAGGACAAACAATAACATTTGTTGACTTTTATTCCCACAAATATAAAGCAAAATTAATGGTAATCATTATTATTAAGTTAATGCTTTGTTTAATTGATTCATTTCAGTGAATTTATTATACAGAAAAGTCTAATACATGGTTGAAGGTTTTACCCTTGAGGGTTTCTTTTTTGGTGCTCAACCTGTTCCTTGGAGACACAAGCAATGCTTAGGAGAAATATGTATAACTGTACATGTTTTATGAATGCCATGAACGTCAGTCCTCACCACTTATAAAAAATATATATTTTAATGTTTTTATGTACCCCTTAAATACGAATTTTTTTAATTAAAGCCTTTTGTGATTAAAGGTATATTATCAAAGCCAGAGAGTAAAAATCAATCCATTTCTATCTCTTGGACACAGAAAAATGTTTTTTTAAAGATTGACTTAGAGATATTCAGTGTCTAAATAATAATGGATTTTCCAAATGTTCAGCCCTTTAATTGTCAGTACTAGTGAATAAAGTCACTAAGGTGGTGGCGGGGGGTATTATTCCAGTGTCAAACATTTAGAAGCAACATTGATTCGGAACAATTCTTTGTGCACGGTCATTAGAATAGTCAAAGAGTTTATTTTTCCAGCCACTGTTTGAAGGACATTAACTCTGCATGATAATTATCCCCAAAAAGAAGACACAGTAAAACATGAGATTTCAAAAGGATTTCAACACCAGGGAATTAGAAGTAGAATAGAAATATTTATTATGGCTTATTTAAAAAGTGCATTTTGGATGTGGGTGAATGGTACAAAAATACTGACGGGCTTCAGGTTTCTGTGTTTGGTTTAAATTCAATATGAAGACAAAAAACAAGCAATATAAGATTGAAATTAACACCAGGATACGCAGCCTGGGCAAACTTTTTGCCATATGCATCCATGCAGCAAAGTTCTGCTAAGAAATGTTCAGGAACCCTTGAAGGTAAAAGGAAAAAGCGCCTTTCACTTAAATGTACCAGTCAGGTAAGACATAGGTTGTGTTTTAGCATGTGTTGCAATTAAGAACAACTTGAGGCTTGGATTGATCTGTAAAGTCGAAACTGAGGAGTTCACATTGGGTCTAAAGAAATTAGTTTGCATCTTGAATTAATCCTTGCTCTGAGGGAAACCGGTGATTCTGGGGGGGAGAGTTTACATTTAGATTACTGGAACTCCAGCATAGTTCTAAATCATCTGCAGATGGTCTTGTCCTCTCTGCTGGAATCAAATATTTTGTTTTAACGGTGTAAGCAAGCCGCCAGGTCATTCATCAGGTCATGCACCGCATCCATATGCTCATTATAAATAACTAGCTGGTTTGCATGCAGGAATAATAAACGGAAGCAGGGGTCATTAAGGGTAACCACTCATATTCAAAGTTAATGATATGAAACCTTGTTTATGTCCTATGAAATGTTTTTAATCATTGAGGAAATGAGATGCATTACAAGGAGAGAGGACTTTGCGATAATTCCAGGTCTAAATTTGTCATCTCAAATTAAAACCAAGCTGCTACAATAAAGAAAGATGGCGACGTATGCAGATTTGCAGAAGAAATATGCAAATTGGGAGCCTGGTGCTGGTATTTTTCTCATGGAGGTCAAATTACAGGAAAAGGCCGAGGGCACTGAGCCTTTCCCCCACCCCACTGCCATCCTCTGTACTGACTTCAAATGCCATCCTCCCTGTGTTGTGCTCTTCATTTTCCCCACATCTTTTCCAAAGCACACTCTCCTGTCACTGGGTTTCAGCTGCAATTACTTTTAGTATCACTTCTCAGTGAGAAGTCAACTTCCCTGGAGCCTTCCCATCAGAACCTATTACAGCAGGGGTGCTGGCTAAAGTTAAGTGGCGTGACCTGTGGGGTGGATGGAGTGGGCAGGGGGGTGTAAATGTAGGACTAATTTGTAGAGCATCTGAATGAGAGGATGAGGAGTTTTTATTTTTTTTGGGGGGGGGGGGGGGGGGGGGGGGGGGGGTGTACAATGTTATGGTACTAAACAAGATAAGATGTTTTAGAAGGATCGTTTCACATAGCTGAAACCCTCCACATTGTCACGATCGAGTGTTTGTGTGTGAATATTTCCCACCACTGCTGAATTCATTCAGCTGAATAGGTCGATCCCATCCCTCACTTTTTCACACCTCCCCGGGACAAATCCATAACCTCATGAATGGCTGCATGGCCACACAGGCTGACAGAAAAAAGAAGAATAAGCTGCAGCTGAGGTAGGGCTGCAGAAGAAAGTGAGGAGCAATTCAGGCAGCTAATTCAAGAAGAATCATCCGTGTGTGTGTGAGAGAAAGAGAAAGACAGAGAGAGTTCTTAGGTGCAGTCTTGTGCAATCTCTTTGCCCCGGGTCACACATATGTAGTTTTGCACCTACGTGCCGAGTCAGCCACCCATCTCTCTGATTGATGAGATGAGTGGTTGCATCTCTTAAAACTCAGTACACCTGGGATCCTTATGCAATCCAAAGTAAGGCTTTTTTCATGATGAAGATAAACATTAGGAGAGAAAAAAAGAATTCACAAACTTACTTTTGCATAAATGAATTCACGCAAACTTGTTCTTGCCAATAACCTCTTAGTGAGAAACCGTGGATAGAAGCCAAGCAATGAAACACATGTCAGAATCATTTTTTTCAATTATGAGTCATCAGATAACAATAGGACTGGAATAAAGGAGGCAGAATTCTGATGGATTGACTAATGCTATTTAATTAATACACTAATTCAGTTTTATTTCCACTCGTGTCAGTTAAGCCATTAATTAGAGTTATTGTTAAGGCACAGCAGGACTAAAGGCAGAACATTATATGAACAAATGTGCATCCAAGAACAGGATTTATTGACAGTTATATCGACACAAAGGAATAAAGAATGTGAGAGCTGTTAGAGCAAATTAATTCTTATCTCAGCATGTAATTTCTGCCATCAGATATAAGCTTTGGACTTACACATGTTTAGTTTGGCTGTCTAAAGAGTTATAAAAATCCAGCACAGTGTGTTTACATTGCTTCATTCCCTTTGACATGTAGAACAGTTTAGCTTTGAACAAAAAAAAAAAAACGATAGGTTGCAACACGTATCGATTGCATGTTTTAGTCTCCCTGGCTAAAAGTTTGCTCCAGATAAACTTTGATGGAAAAGTGCATCATGAAATTAGTTGCTGTTTATTTTTAGATCCCATCCTCATGGCTATGGCAGTTCTTTTGAATGATGTCACAGTGGTGAGCCGGGCCTCTTTAGGTTGAGCCTTCTCTACCCGGCGATATGAAAAATCCAATGGATCCACATTTGACACAGGTTCAAATCAGGAACTGCAGCAATTTTAAGACCATAAATAAGGCAACGCCATTAACTTTACTAGGTTAACCAATTAGTTTACCACAGACCCTCTGCTAACAGTACACAAAACAGCAAGCCTACTCCTGTTCCTATTATGATAATCACAAATGAGTTAAACCCAAACAGACCACCGGGCATTTAATTTTGACAAATGTCATATAAGAACATTGTTCAGCTATCACTGCATGGAAGATAAAGTTAAAAATCATAAATTAAAGAATCACAAAAATAGGCTCAACAGGACCAACTACACTTCTCACTAAAATTATATAAAAAAAAAAAAAAAGCAGTAACCTAAAAACGAACAATTCAACATGGATCCACAGTTGAAACCAAATCCACGTCATCACCATGTGTCTAAGTGTACCAGTGTCATTGTTTTCGTACCAGTTCTGACCCACATACACAGAACACTCCAGAGAAAATATAATGAAAAGATATTTTGACACAAAATGATCTGGAACGTAAACAGGCGAAAACTCCAACTGTGGGAAGAGGTAAAGAGAACTGGTGAAACAGGGAACACATGTAGATGGGCAAATGACAAGAATTTCTGGAAGGGAAGTAAACGGCTTACTGAGTGGTTGTGGTCAGGTCGCCAGGGGTAGAGGGATGCGGGATCCGAGTTTTAGAAGCAGAGTATGTTCTGTTGGTCATTTAGGTGTTTCGTAGGTGAGCTTGGAGAAAGTTGAGTTAGTTTCTTTGTGGTGATACTTGCGGTGGAGGGTGGACAGGGTACGCTTAGATCTTGGTCCAGGAGATGAAGGAAGCAGGAAACTGCCAGCTTGATCGGTGATCCAGACGAAACAATAGTTAGGAAACGAAATCCTAAGAACATAGGTCAACCAGGAAACTCTTAGTTTTCGAAGTACGAAGTCTAGTGACATAAATCCAAAAATCCAGATACTTAGTCTGCAAAAGCACATAAACAAAGTTATTCCAAAAAACAAGAGACAAAGCATAGACTTAGTATTGGCTGAGCTTGTTACCACAGAAGACAAACACTCTGGTGTCAAAGTTCTTCTTCTTCTTCTGGGTTATTTTTTGGCAGTTGGCAAATAACGTTATGATGTGCATTACCGCCACTGACTGGTATGGAGTGTGGTTCTTCATGGTTTTAAATCTTATTTACTGTTACAACAATCAAATTCTATTTATTAATTTAGTGCTTTTGAAAAATATAATTATAATTTGAATATGCTTGCTACCTAAACTTCTTTGCAAAGTATCTCTCAAAATAAAATTTTCTTTAATACCTACAAATTCTCTCCTTAAAATTGTTTTTTCTTGTTCATATTTCTGACACTTCAATATTACATGTTCTATTGTTTCCTCCTCTCCACAATGATCACATTTTCCTGTATTATGTTTCTTCATCTTGAACAATGTAGAATTAAGTCATGTATGTCCTATTCTTAATCTTGTAATTAATCTTTCCTCTTTTCTGCTCCTTCTTCCAGTTCTTACTTCTCCTACTATCTTGTTGATTCTGTAAAACCATCTTCCTTTCTTTTCTTCATCCCACCTTTTTTGCCACTCTTTCCTGATTCTCTGTTTAATTATATTTATTGCCTCTGACCTACTAATATTTATTATAAAGCTAATGTTGTTTTGTATTGCCTTCTTTGCTATCCTGTCCGCCTTCTCATTCCCTCCAACTCCTACATGCGCTGGTACCCATAAAAACACTAATATTAATCCCATTCTTTGTATTCTAAATAAAGTATGTTTTATTTCCAACAAAATGTCTGGTCTACCCTCTGAATGATTATGTTTTAAACTTAATAATGCTGAACTTGAGTCTGAACAAATGATTGTTTTTAATGGTTTTATATCCTCCACCCACTGCACTGCTAACAATATTGCTAATAATTCTCCTGAATATACTGATAATCCATCTGTAATTCTTTTTCCTACTTTTATTTTAAATTCTGGTATTACAAATGCTACTCCTATTTTTCCATCTGTTTTTGATGCATCTGTGTAAATCTGAACATAATGATAGTAATTGTTTATATATTCTTGTATTATACTTGAATCTAATCTACATTTTGGATCCTTTTTCTTTTCCATCAACACCATATCTACCACTGCTTCTGGTAACAGCCACGGTGGCACTACTGGCAAAGGCAACATTGAACTTATTTCTTTTTCATATATTTGAAATACTTCTGCTATATTATTGATAATCCAACC
Source organism: Girardinichthys multiradiatus (assembly GCF_021462225.1). Lineage (NCBI taxonomy): Eukaryota > Metazoa > Chordata > Actinopteri > Cyprinodontiformes > Goodeidae > Girardinichthys > Girardinichthys multiradiatus. The sequence goes on from NC_061813.1 coordinate 16,764,930, forward strand.
AAAACTCTTAACTTGTTTTTTTTCTTTTTCCCAGCATGGTTTTAAAATATCATGTGTGGGATGATCCGGATTATTGCTTTGTAAGTTTATCCAGTAATTTATTGCTAACTGTTTCCTTCTTAGATCTAATGGCATCTCTCCCATCTCTACCTGAAGTGCTGCTATTGGACTGGTTCTGATTGCTCCTGTACAAATTCTTAAAGCTTGATGTTGTATATTGTCTAATTTTATAAGATGAGTGTTTGCTGCTGATCCATAAATTATACTTCCATAATCAATATTCAATCTAATTAATCCTGTATAAATTATTTTTAATGATGTTCGATCTGCTCCCCAATCAATACCAGCCATACATCTCATACTGTTTAATATTTTTTTGCATTTATCTATGATTCTTTCTATATGTACTTTCCACATAATGTTTTCATCAAACCATATACCTAAACATTTTATATTTTTTACTTGTTCTAAAACTTGATTGTATAATTTTAGTTTTATATTTTCTCTTTTCCTTTTCTGTGTAAACACCATTACTTTTGTTTTTTTCCACTGAGAACTTAAATCCCCATTGATTTGCCCATTGTTCTATTCTAATAATCTCATCCTGTATTTTCTTTTCAATAAGTTTGATATTACGACCCCTTTTCCATATAGCTCCATCATCTGCAAATAGTGAGCAACCGACTTCCTTACCAATATTTTTAAATACATCATTTATCATTATAGAAAACAATAACGGACTTATAATACTTCCTTGAGGAGTACCATTATCTATTATATATTTACCTGACAATTCTTGACCAATTCTTACTTGTATTGTTCTATTTGATAAAAAATCTTTAATCCAGTTAAACATTTTTCCAGTAATACCCATTTTATTTAATTTAATTAATAATTCTTCAACCCACATCATGTCATAAGCTTTTTCTATGTCGAAAAATACAGCTACTACATTTTCTTTGTTTATTTGTGCTCTTCTAATTTCATATTCTAAACATAATGCAGAGTCATTTATGCTTCTCCCTTTTCTAAACCCATTTTGATTTCTAGATATATATCCATTAATATTTAAATAATATGTTAATCTATTATTAATCATTTTTCCATTATTTTACAAATATTTGATGTTAATGCGATTGGTCTATAATTTTCTGGTATTGTGTTATCTTTTCCTGGTTTAGTTATTGGAATAATTATTGCTTCCTTCCAGCTCTGTGGCAGCTCTCCCTCCTCCCAGACTTTATTGTATAATTCTAATATTTGGTCTTTTGCTTTGTCATTAAGATGTTCTATCATCGTATAGTACATTTGATCTTTTCCAGGTGATGTATTTTTTGTTTTCCTGGTAACAAAGTTCAATTCTCCTTGTGTAAATGGTTCATTTATTAATTTATTTGTATCTACATTATTTTGCATTAATTCTTTATATTTCATCTTTGTGATTTCCATACCTTTCTTCCCCTCTTCACTAATATTATTTGAACTATGAATTTTACTAAATGTTTTAGCTAATATTTCTGCTTTTTCTTTATCTTCCGTTATAGTTGTATTATCTATTTTTAATATAGGATATCCATATTCTTTTCTAATACCCTTCATTCTTTTAATCATTTTCCAAATTTGATCAATTTTTGTTTCTCTCCCTACGGTATTACAAAAGTTTCTCCAATATTCTGTTTTTGCATGTTTAATGATCTTTCTTACCTTTGCCTGCTTTCTTTTGTACTCAAGGTTCTGATAAATTGGGTTACTTTTTAACATTTTAAATGCTTTATTTCTTAATTTTATTACTTCACTACATTCTTTTGTCCACCATGGCACAATTTTTTTATCGTTCTTTCTTCCTCCTCTTTTTATTGATTCTTCTGCAGCCTGTAAGATTTTTTTACAGATATATATATTTAAACTATTTATATCAATTGACTCATCTATTTCTTCCAATTTCTTTTGACTTAAATATTAAAATTTTTCCCAATCAGCCTTATTAAAGTTCCATCTTTTATATAATCCTGTATTCCTGTTATTTATTAATACTCTTGTTATGATTTTAATGGGGTCTGGTGTCAAAGTTCTGGCAGCCTCCTGCTTAAGTACTCCTCCAAGCAATCAGCAGAACAAGTCGCACCTGTCACCCAGCACACCTGAGAACTACAGCACCGTCTGAAACACTGAACACAAGTTGCAAGCACAAAACACACAAAAACAACCCAGATCCCGGCAACCAGAGTCAAATTCCTTGTTTGTGTAAACAAACTTGGCAATAAAGCTAATCCTGATTCAGATTCTAAAAGTGTCATTGTGATCATTGTGTTAAGACATCATCCTCTGTTTTAGTGGGGGTTTTTCTGCTGTAATTAAACAGACGTGAGTCTCAAAGCCTTCTTAACAAATCCAGGACTCATTACACAAACTTTTTTATCAGCACATATCTTTTTATTTTAAATAATTGGTGAAATCAGTTGATTTCAGCTTTCTTGTGCCACATGTTGATGTGCCCATGAATGATGCACATAACCCAAAATGGCCTGCTGATCTGCGTACTGGTGTATACAGTACAGGTCCTTCTCAAAATATTAGCATATTGTGATAAAGTTCATTATTTTCCATAATGTCTTGATGAAAATTTAACATTCATATATTTTAGATTCATTGCACACTAACTGAAATATTTCAGGTCTTTTATTGTCTTAATACGGATTATTTGGGCATACAGCTCATGAAAACCCAAAATTCCTATCACAAGATTAGCATATCATTAAAAGGGTCTCTAAACGAACTATGAACCTAATCATCTGAATCAACGAGTTAACTAAACACCTGCAAAAGATTCCTGAGGCCTTTAAAACTCCCAGCCTGGTTCATCACTCAAAACCCCAATCATGGGTAAGACTGCCGACCTGACTGCTGTCCAGAAGGCCACTATTGACACCCTCAAGCAAGAGGCTAAGACACAGGAAGAAATTTCTGAACGAATAGGCTGTTCCCAGAGTGCTGTATCAAGACACCTCAGTGGGAAGTCTGTGGGAAGGAAAAAGTGTGGCAGAAAACGCTGCACAACGAGAAGAGGTGACCGGACCCTGAGGAAGATTGTGGAGAAGGGCTGATTCCAGACCTTGGAGGACCTGCGGAAGCAGTGGACTGAGTCTGGAGTAGAAACATCCAGAGCCACCGTGCACAGGCGTGTGCAGGAAATGGGCTACAGGTGCCGCATTCCCCAGGTCAAGCCACTTTTGAACCAGAAACAGCGGCAGAAGCGCCTGACCTGGGCTACAGAGAAGCAGCACTGGACTGTTGCTCAGTGGTCCAAAGTACTTTTTTCGGATGAAAGCAAATTCTGCATGTCATTCGGAAATCAAGGTGCCAGAGTCTGGAGGAAGACTGGGGAGAAGGAAATGCCAAAATGCCAGAAGTCCAGTGTCAAGTACCCACAGTCAGTGATGGTCTGGGGTGCCGTGTCAGCTGCTGGTGTTGGTCCACTGTGTTTTATCAAGGGCAGGGTCAATGCAGCTAGCTATCAGGAGATTTTGGAGCACTTCATGCTTCCACCTGCTGAAAAGCTTTATGGAGATGAAGATTTCATTTTTCAGCACGACCTGGCACCTGCTCACAGTGCCAAAACCACTGGTAAATGGTTTACTGACCATGGTATCACTGTGCTCAATTGGCCTGCCAACTCTCCTGACCTGAACCTCATAGAGAATCTGTGGGATATTGTGAAGAGAACGTTGAGAGACTCAAGACCCAACACTCTGGATGAGCTAAAGGCTGCTATCGAAACATCCTGGGCCTCCATAAGACCTCAGCAGTGCCACAGGCTGATTGCCTCCATGCCACGCCGCATTGAAGCAGTCATTTCTGCAAAAGGATTCCCGACCAAGTATTGAGTGCATAACTGTACATGATTATTTGAAGGTTGACGTTTTTTGTATTAAAAACACTTTTCTTTTATTGGTCGGATGAAATATGCTAATTTTGTGAGATAGGAATTTTGGGTTTTCTCAAAATATTAGCATATTGTGATAAAGTTCATTATTTTCCATAATGTAATGATGAAAATTTAACATTCATATATTTTAGATTCATTGCACACTAACTGAAATATTTCAGGTCTTTTATTGTCTTAATACGGATAATTTTGGCATACAGCTCATGAAAACCCAAAATTCCTATCTCACAAAATTAGCATATTTCATTCGACCAATGAAAGAAAAGTGTTTTTAATACAAAAAACGTCAACCTTCAAATAATCATGTACAGTTATGCACTCAATACTTGGTCGGGAATCCTTTGCCAGAAATGACTGCTTCAATGCGGCGTGGCATGGAGGCAATCAGCCTGTGGCACTGCTGAGGTCTTATGGAGGCCCAGGATGTTTCGATAGCGGCCTTTAGCTCATCCAGAGTGTTGGGTCTTGAGTCTCTCAACGTTCTCTTCACAATATCCCACAGATTCTCTATGGGGTTCAGGTCAGTAGAGTTGGCAGACTAATTGAGCACAGTGATACCATGGTCAGTAAACCATTTACCAGTGGTTTTGGCACTGTGAGCAGGTGCCAGGTCGTGCTGAAAAATGAAATCTTCATCTCCATAAAGCTTTTCAGCAGATGGAAGCATGAAGTGCTCCAAATTCTCCTGATAGCTAGCTGCATTGACCCTGCCCTTGATAAAACACAGTGGACCAACACCAGCAGCTGACACGGCACCCCAGACCATCACTGACTGTGGGTACTTGACACTGGACTTCTGGCATTTTGGCATTTCCTTCTCCCCAGTCTTCCTCCAGACTCTGGCACCTTGATTTCCGAATGACATGCAGAATTTGCTTTCATCCGAAAAAGGTACTTTGGACCACTGAGCAACAGTCCAGTGCTGCTTCTCTGTAGCCCAGGTCAGGTGCTTCTGCCGCTGTTTCTGGTTCAAAAGTGGCTTGACCTGGGGAATGCGGCACCTGTAGCCCATTTCCTGCACACGCCTGTGCACGGTGGCTCTGGATGTTTCTACTCCAGACTCAGTCCACTGCTTCCGCAGGTCCCCCAAGGTCTGGAATCGGCCCTTCTCCACAATCTTCCTCAGGGTCCGGTCACCTCTTCTCGTTGTGCAGCGTTTTCTGCCACACTTTTTTCTTCCCACAGACTTCCCACTGAGGTGCCTTGATACAGCACTCTGGGAACAGCCTATTCGTTCAGAAATTTCTTTCTGTGTCTTACCCTCTTGCTTGAGGGTGTCAATAGTGGCCTTCTGGACAGCAGTCAGGTCGGCAGTCTTACCCATGATTGGGATTTTGAGTGGTGAACCAGGCTGGGAGTTTTAAAGGCCTCAGGAATCCTTTGCAGGTGTTTAGAGTTAACTCGTTGATTCAGATGATTAGGTTCATAGCTCGTTTAGAGACCCTTTTAATGATATGCTAATTTTGTGAGATAGGAATTTTGGGTTTTCATGAGCTGTATGCCAAAATCATCCGTATTAAGACAATAAAAGACCTGAAATATTTCAGTTAGTGTGCAATGAATCTAAAATATATGAATGTTGAATTTTCATCATTACATTATGGAAAATAATGAACTTTCTCACAATATGCTAATATTTTGAGAAGGACCTGTACTCCCTTCTTCTCCCGGATCCTCACCAACTCCAACAACAGTAAGCCTTCTTCTCATTTCAATTCTCATTGCAATATGTCAATCTCCCCTTTCTGTAATAACCGGCTACCTCTCCTCCTCAGTGCTGTCCCTGAAACCAAGCCTGGAAGAAACATTTAATATTTAACATTTAAACCATCTTGATTTGTCTGTGGTTGTTGCTTGCACAAGGGTCTCATTAACAAACACTATGACATAATCTGCTAAGTGTGATATTTAAAGTGCCAACAGCAAGGAAAATTGAACGTGTAATAAAGTATCATATGATCTAAATTCTATTTCAATTTATGCATGTATTGTATACATATTATTTTTATTATTATTAGTTGTTGTAGTAGTAGTATTTGCATTGTTGTAGTAGAATTATACCAAGTCTAAAACATAGTTAATAAATAATTGACTTTTGTTTTCCTTTTTTAGGTGACTCAAATTAGTGTTCTCACAGCTAGAAGGTAAACCACTGGGTCAATCTGGTTTTCTCCAAGGTTTAATAAAAAAATCACTTTTTTTGCCAAGACCAGTTTAGGTGATGCTTGCTGACTAATAAATAATCCTGGATGCTGTAAGTTTAAGAAGCAATAAAGATTCCACTCGGTCTGAACTCTATGTCATTAAACTTTGTCTTGTAAATACAAAAATATTCATAATACCTCTGAGAACCACTTTATTTAAACTCTGTTAAAAAGCCTAGACTCTGTTCCTCTGACTAACACATGGTTAGGTCCAATTACTCTCTAGGAAATGTCTAAACACTTTTTTGTCATCAACACTGTCAGAATCTGTTGATTTCTATTAGGAATTCATTACTAGAAACAGAGACAGAAAGGCAGCTTTGTGATTTATGGTCTAGAAATGTCTGGAAAATAAGCTTTTTGATTAGGACTTGTAAAAAAATGTCTATAATTAGTTTTAGAGGCCAAGATGTTTTTTCCAACCAGCTCTGTTGTACATTGCTGTTAAAGAGGCTCACCTTCCTTAAAGAGGTGGAAAGTTTTAATTTTTTATGTTTGTTTTTGCAGCACTAGCAGCCTTTAGTTTTATGAGAGTAAGCAAACAGTAAAGGGGTAGTGAGAGGGGGAAGACATGCCTGGGTCAGGAGTTGAACTCACAACTGCTGTGTTGAGGAGTGAAGCCTCTGAATATAGGTCACACATTTTACCCCTGTGCCACCACTGTGCCTCAGGTGGACAGATTTTGGCAACAACCTGAAGTGGTTTGGATCTATAGACTGAGAAGACAAGGTGTCTAAAATATGTGTATATGTGTACCCCAGTTATGTGATAACTTCAAACAAAGAATTTGCCAATAATGTCTATTGTTGAGCAGATTAGATTTTTTTGTATTTGGTATTTTACAATGTTTTTATTTTTTTGTTTGTTTTTTAAGTTTTGTGGCACTAGTGGCCTTTATCTTGAAAGAGGACTGACAGGAAATGGGGTGGAGAGAGAGGAAAAACACATGCAGCAAAGGTCTGCAGGTCAGCGCTCAAACTTGTAACATCCACGATGTGGATTGAGGCCTCCGCAAATGGGTCGTGCGCTCCACCTCTGCACCACCACCATGCCTAAGATTAATTTTTTTAATTCTTTAAAAAACGGTGCCACATAATTGCTTATGCGGGATTTAGCAGCTTTGTTTGATAAAGAATTATCCATCCATCCATCCATCCATCCATCCATCCATCCATCCATCCATCCATCCATCTATCCATCCATCCATCCATCCATCCATCCATCCATCCATCCATCCATCCATCCTGTAGGGTTTAGGAGGAAAACCCATTCATCTCCCTTCTAATCTTTTCCTGCTCATTCCAGGGGATCCTTTAGCATTCTCAGGCATACATAGTGCCTCCAGCTTGATCCGAAGAGGGGCTTCCTTGTGTCCAGAAACGGTGTTTTGAGGAAGGGTGGATGGCTTGTTCCCCGGTGCAGGTTGGACTCTACCAGGCCCTTGTCTCTCTTTTCTTTTCTTTTCTTTTCTTTTCTTTTCTTTTCTTTTCTTTTCTTTTCTTTTCTTTTCTTTTCTTTTCTTTTCTTTTCTTTTCTTTACTTTCCTTTATCATGTTGCTGCAATGTACTTTTTATGTTTTTTGTCACGGCAATGTCCTATTTTACACCATGTAAGGCACTTTGAATTGTCTTATTGCTGAAATGTGCTTTACAAAAACAATTGCCTTGCCTCATTCTGTTTGGGAGATTAGGGTTTCTTGCTTGGGACCCAACTTTGCTTTTTGGAGATGATGTGGTTGTTTGGTTATTTTAAGGCAATGACCTTTACCATGCATTGGAGTGATCTGCAGACAAGAGTGAAGCGGTCAGCTTGAGATTCAGCACCTCGAAGGATAAAGCAACAGTTGTCAACTGGAAAAGGTGGACTGCTTTCTCATGGTTGGCATCCAGTCTTTGCCTCATGCAGAGAAGTTCAAGTATCTTTGCATCTTGCTCGCCATTGATGGTAAAATGGAACTAAAGATGGATAGGAGCCTCATCTTCAGACATGTGGGGACTGTTTCAGTGTGTCTTTGTGAAAACGCCTAGTCAAAAATTGAATCTCTGAGTTTACTTTTACTTTTGTTTGTTACCCTTACTTAAAGTCATGAGATATGGATCATAAATGAAAGAATTGGTTTCTGGACACAAGGATGCCCCTCATGCTCATTTCAAGGTGCATTATCCAACTCTATCTAACTGTTAAATCTATCTTCATTTTTCCCAAGCTGATTAGATTTAGGTTATAAACGTCTATTTGCAGTTTTGACAACATTATGGGTTTTCAAAGAATCTGTTAAATAAGAACGTTTGAAAATACACCTTCGCCACTATAACTATAAATGCTAGAACTTCCATCAAGTTTTATAATATATTGCCAATCACACTGCACCACATGCCTCAGCCTTTGTTAATTCTAAGCCTTGGGTAGAACAGAGATGGTGTTGATATATCTAAAGCACTGGAAGGGAATGGCATTGTTCACTCTACATTTCCTTTGGGTAGTGTTTGGAAACACCACCCAAAAACATAGTTTTTCTCAAGCTCAGGCATGTTTATGTTTCTCCTCTACAAAAATAAGTTTAGTAAAGAGCATGTTATGAAGAACACATGTACTCCCCCCTCCTGTCCCTTTGTGCCCTTCACTGCAGCATCCTTGCTCAGGCACTCATATAATTGCAGTAGACAATCAGATGCCATCTTTACGGGCGCATGGTACAACTGTCAGAACATGTAAGAGCACGATAAAGCGTGGTTGATAAGTCCTGTCAAAAGAGCTTATGACATGTTAACGCTCCCTTCACCACCAAGCGGTGTTGATTGTTTCACTGAATCAGTCAGTGAAAGACGGCGGGCTCTGTTCCTAGCAGATGTTGTGGCGGATGCTTCTCCCTCGGCCTTACGTTGTTAATAAGAATTTGGAAGGATGGTGGCGGCTGAGTCTTTGTTGCTGCGTAGGTGGAGTGGGGGTGGTGCATCTAATATTGTTAGTAAACTTATCTTGACAAAGGTGTTGCGAGATGATGAAGAGGTGAAGGCTAAATGACACCAGGAAGACTCCTAATGTATTTAGCACAGCGTCAGCGTCACATTGCACAATCCAACTCTTCCTCAAAACTGTTGGGAATAAAATAATTTTTCGTGAATTAAATATTGAGTGCATTAAGAACATTTTTTAAGATGGTACGTCATCATAGTTCTCGATGGTTTTCACGATGTCTTAGCTGGTGTTCTTGCCATCCAAATCCAAGAACTGCACCAAGTCATTACAACTGCAGGAAGATCAAAGCATGCTCGATCCACATGCCTTATTCTTTTTTAAGTGTTATGCACAAACATGTTCATGAGTCCGGTTAAATTTCAATTTGAACTTAACAATGCTGTTTTTCATAACACTAACTTGACTTCAGCGCAGCTCTTGTTGACCTCAAACTATATAGGTCCTTTTTGCCTAAAAGAGTCATGACATGTACCCTTAAAGGTAAGATCTTGGTGACTGCTGTGTCTTCATACAATTCAGGCTGGGCATACACATACATCCATTTCTGTGAACATGATACTCACAATGGCTGCATCTCCCCTTACTTTAAGCTTGACTGTAACCCTCTTCACCTTAAACCTAGAAATACAAACTGAAGTTATGTTCCCTAACAATCTCCACTGCACCAAGGTTTGCTGTTAGAGCATTGAGAAAAAAAGAGCAAAATTGCAGCGTTATTTCTGAATTCCCTCTCTGACCTTTGATCTTTTTCACATACATGAGAAGATTTTGTCAGCTGATATGTTTAAAACGAATCAGTATTTTTTTTTTAAAGAGGAACAATAACCTCTTAGTGCTTTAACTGTGGCTTCAAATAAAAACGTAGTCCCAATGGGCAAACGTTCGGGCAAAATTTCACAAACGTTTTGCTTTTTGACAACAATGATATGAAAATATATGAATGAGAGGCACTAGTTCAATATATTTCACTGCTGAGCTTTGAACAAAAATTAATTCAGTTTTACCATTGTCAGCTGAATTTGTAACTAGTTTTTGATAAGGGTGAATGGGCACAATACTGTCTGTTTCTTTTACTTAAAAATGGAAATGGAAGTGGCTTGAAGAGGAAAAGGGAAGACATTACCTTCTTCTCTTCTCTTTCCTGTTGTTCTCAGACTTGGCATTTGGCAACTTTTTTTTGTTGCTTTCACAGTGACAGCTGTGGGCCCTCCTGTAGCCCACAACTGGTGATAGCTGTGGGCTGCAGGAGGGCCAGTTTAGCACTGGGTCCATTCCTTACCCATCAGCCAGCAAATGATACAGCTAGAACTGACGATGGGTGGCACAGTAGGAGTTTCCCTTTTAAATGTTTTGTTGGCAGGGGGAGATATTAACCTAAATCAGTCACATGACAAATTCATCGATTTAAGATAATCAAGTGATTACATTAAATGTGCCATTGAGAAAAAAAAATCACCCTTAATCACTGGAAGTCATCATGTTTGCTGTATTCAGTGTCTTTACTCACTAATTGAAGACATTTTAGACTTGGCTCTGAAGTAAACTTTTTATGTTTATATTAGCTAAATGGTCCAAGTGACTTTTTGCTTCCGCTTCCATTTCTGTCTACCTAAAGTTCAGGTGCTTGAAAGTAAGCACAAACTCCACCTATCTGGAGCACATTTGGAATACATTTTGTGTAAATGGTGCATAGTCTATTATCAACAAGCCACAGTTATAAAACATGCATAATGTGATCTGGGGTTGTTATGTTTGACTAAGCAAGACCTTTCAAAAAAATAATCATCTCTGTGGGGCAACAGGTGCCCAACATGCAGTTCTTTGCAGGTATCAGGCTATTGATGTCTGCACGGATGCATAGACAACATTAACATTTTAAATGACTGACTGTGAAGACTCTCCTAGCATTAATAACTTGTAGAAATATTTAGATATATGAGCATAAAGAAATACTCAGAAAAGGTTCCTCCTTACAAAAAAACATGAATAATTTATTAAACATCAACAGATTATGAGCAAAAGACCCAAACATCAAAGCTATACAGCACTAGTTTTCTGCCTTCTCCCTTCTGTACAACAATTTCCCAGATACCCTAAAAAACCTTTTTATATTATGGACAATCACAAAGTTGCCATTTGTAGTTTGAAAACCAGTATTCTTAAATGTTTGAGCTATTAGCTCACACATTCCATACATTTTTTTTTTTTTTCAGCACTAGTGGCCTTTATTTTTTGACAGTAGGCAGACATGAAAGAGGAGTAGAGAGAGGGGGAGACATTTGGCAAATGTCGCCAGGTCCGGGACTCGAACCCAGGATGGCCGTTTTGAGGACTGTAGCCTCCATATATGGTCGCGCGCGTAACCCCTGCACCATCGGGTCTGGGACTCGAACCCGGGACGGCCATTTTGAGGACTGTAGCCTCCATATATGGTCGCGTCTGGGACTCGAACCCAGGACGGCCGTTTTGAGGACTGTAGCCTCCATATATGGTCGTGCGCTTAACCCCTGCACCATCAGTGCCGTGCCCTAATTTTTTAATCTGATATTTTCACTGTCTTTCTAAGATGCTCTTAAGATGTTAAATAATTTAAAAAACGTTTTGCCCCAGTCCAATTGGTTTAAAAAACGTTTTTTGCAACAATTCTGTTGTAAAATTTTGTGTTTTAAGGTATTCTGATGATGGCTTGCATGGTGATGCCATGATCACCATACAACAAGCTAAGCAGCCCTTTATTTGGCTGTTGGCTTGGCTAATACCCAGCTGCCATAGTGGTCAGAACTTGAATGAGTTGACCCAAGGCTTCTGCAGACGGCTACCCCTTCAGAGCAATTTTTCCTTTATGTCTTCAGATGTTCGTGCGGAGGTTTAATTAATTCATGCTTCTGTACAGGTTTTCTGCTGTGGCCTCATGACTTTGTCTAGCTTTGCCTTCAGTCAGGTTTCATCAGTGAGGAACCCGACTGTGTGATTATAACACAAAGGCATTGTGGGACTGTGCCAACAGGATGAGCAGGAAGAGACAAGAATAAAAGTGAAAAGTTTCAAGTTGACTACATAAGAGTCGGGATCGCTGTTTAGCACCTTGGAATCTGAGGGTAGACTCCAAATTCAATTCACCCTCTAGTGCCTTGCAAAATCAGTATTTAAAAAAAAGATTTTAATCAATATACACGAAGTTGCACATAATTGTGAAGTGGAAGGAAAATGGTAGATGTTCGGGTTTTTGTTTATATTTTTTAAAAATTGAAATCTAAAAGCTGTGGCATGAATTAGTCTTCAGCCCTTTTTACTCTTACACACCTAAATACAATTATGTCCAACAAATTGCCTTCAGAAGTTATTTAATTAGCTAAAATGTCAATCTGTGTATAATTATATCTCAGTATAAAAACAACTGTTCACAAAAATGCACAAATGAAAGTGGAAAAGGGGATATTTGGTTTTTATCCAGTATTTCAAAAACAGAATATGGAATTTATTTGGACTCAGTCTCCCTCCTTTTGTAAAAAAAAACAAAAAAACAATATCCCCAAAGCATGATGCTGCCACCACAATCTTTCACCATGGGGAAAATGTGTTCATGTCCTGTGTTAGTTTTTCACCTCACATTTGACTTTGCAAACTAAAACGTTTAGGTCTCACACCACCTGAACACCTTCTTCCACGTGTCTACTGTTTCCAATACATGTCCAGGGCCAAACTGTTGGGTTTCTTCTTGTCAAGATTAGATTTATGGAGTGCGTGACCAATAGTTGTCCTGTCAATAGATTCTACCACTGGAGCTGTGCAGCTTCTCCTGAGTTTCTGTTCACCTCTTGGCTGCTTCTCTGATCAATGCTTTTGCATCTTGCATCAGTTTAGATCGATGGTCATGTTTTGGTAGGTTTACTAGTTGTGAGATACTTTTTGCACTAAGATCATAGAACAGTGCTCCATGAAATATTGTTTCATAATCTAACCCTGCTTTATACTTCCTCCCTGCCCTGTCTGCTGTGTTACTTGGTCTTTATGATACTGCTCACTGACTAAAGCTCTATAACAAATCTCTGAGACACTTCACAGGTCTACAGAACTGATTTTAAAGGTTGTAGGGGTCAATAACATCGACCCTGCATGGTGTGTAGCTTCGGCATCGGCACAACCAAACTACGGCTTGTCTGGGGTTAACTTTTGCGGGCAAAACTTTTTTCACACCTCTGTGGTGAGCAATGCTGTCTGATGGTGTGTTCGCAGGAACGATTAATTCCAAAAGAATGTTAACATAACCACGAGGACAAGGCCTTCTTTAATGCTTAGACCACGGCATAAACGGCCCCAACTAGTCACAAGGCTCGCTCAAATGACTTTGAGCTGTTTTTATCCTTCTTATCTACTTTGTAACACTCAGCAACAAACACACAGCGGGGCATCTAACACAACTTCAGTCAACAATGGCTCTGTCTTCTGGCTGGTTTATGCAAAACAGAACTTTTAAAGAATACCGTAAATACACACAGAGTAGTCAGCAAAGAAGTCAGAGGTCACGGGCTCTGTGTAGGTCTAATATATTGGCACAGGATGAAAATTATACTGACATCAGACAAAAAAAAAAATGCTTTGAGCAATCATTTTAATATGCAGAGCCTGTAAGCAGGAAGGAAAGAAAAATATTTCAACAGTGACCAGGAAAGCCTTAAAAACACAAATAGTACAACAGATTTCATTTTCTAAAAAGGTCACAAAGACTAATCAGTAGAAGGTATTCATAAGTTATTACTCAAATTGTAGCTGTTCTCTACTCTGCATTTCCATTTCTCATTACTTTCATGATGTAAACACACCAGTCCTACCACTGGCCTGTTAATGGTGCTAATAACAAGCATCCAGCCAGCAGCAGTCAGGCTTTAGGAGCTACAGATCATTGTTCACTTGTCACGAAAAAGATCCCTCGGCCTCTGGGTGCTCTTTTGCTGTGTGGCCTCCATCCTTTCGTTGCACACTCCGCTCGCTCACCGCCTCCCTTCGTCCTTCTCTCTCCAGTAGCCCCTGTGGGAGCGAGGGTGAAATGACACACAGTGGCTGACTGTCGCCCAAAGGGGCTAGGGTTCTGGCCTTGGCTGGCTGGATCTGTGTGGCAGCTGGTGAGCCCGCTGCCCTCTCTGTGGCCTGCAGCATCAACAGTGGTGGTAGTGGGACTGATTGGAGCCTCACTCTGATCTCCGACTCTAGCGCTGACGTTTAACTGCTCGCTGCTGCCCACACGACTGGTGGCGAGGAAGTGGAATGGTGAGCGGCGATTGAAAACAGACACATATAAATGCATGCAGACGAAGTAGAATAAGAACGAACAAAAAAACCAACGAATGTGCTAAGAAATTTAATACGATAGAAATCCAGAGTTAGAACAGTTTGGGCTGTGATGTTTATAGGGTTCTAACAATAATCAAGCAAGATCTTGGGACATAATACACTGCCAGTTAGGTTCATCACCTAGAGTACCAGCGGTAAAGCATTCAAGGCTCAGATTAAACAAGGAATCAACATTTACAGCTAGCAGCAGTGCACTATATTGCATTCAGTTTTCCCTTTAATAACAGCAAATGTCACAAAAAAACCCAAAAAACATAAACACTGAGTTACATCACTGTTCTGCCAGAAATGTAGGAGGGTTAAGACACCAGATTGTTTATAAATAGTATTTAGTTATTTATTAGTTACTAAAAACTGAACTATTTTTATCCTCAACAAATAATCAGTGGGGATATATTATTGACACAGAAACATGCACAAGAGAACAGTATGTGGAAACATCTGTGTTTTATGACATTAGGAGATCCCTTGTCCGGGTTTGGCAGGAAGGTTGGAAAAGTTGTACCGCGACAGGCTGAGAGGAGGAGGAGGAGGATGATGTCTAGCCTCAGTGGTGTCTGCTGGTGTAAAGTCTGTTCCTGAGCACAACTACTGGAGGGAGGTGGTGTCGGACCCCGGGTTGGTGCTGGATGTGGTCGAACCACCGTGTCACATTCACGCACTGCTCTTTTTCCTGGACGGTCAAGTCCAGCTGAAATGGAGGAGGAGGTATAATTATATTTTAAAGACAAAAACTTTTAAAAGCAGCATAACACATCATGAGAAGGCCAGTACATATATATTCAATATTATCTGAAGATCATATTATAAACACCCTAAATCGAGATTATTTGGCTCTAATTTATACTTGTTTTAAGGATTATTTAGTAAATTTTAATCTATTGTACTTTTATTTCTGACACTTTGTTTCGGAAATGTGTTTACTAATTAATTTGTTAAGATGCTAGTCTAAAAACGCCACAGCAATAATTTATTTATCCAAAAGGAAAGAAGAATTGTATTTAAAAGATTGTTCATATTATTTTAATTTCTGTTTATTTATAATTTAAACTGTGCAACATACAGTAAAAATCTAAAACTTTGAGGTGGAATTTTAAATTCTATCAGAATGAGACAGTAAATAAGATAAACCACATATTTTAACTGAGATAATACGCTTAGTTGGATATAATTATGACACCCTTAACAGAAATCCAATACTGATACACCAGAAATGTTTATGATCTTTTATGTTATACCTGATGACAAAAAAACTCGCTGCCAGATGAACTGTGGTTCAGGTCAAAGCAAATCCAGTTCTCAGATTGTGCACAACATTCTACTATGGTGGATAATATTTATACCCATGATAGTCTTAAAAATGACTTAAAACTATAAAAAGTTTAAAGAATAAAAATTTTCTTCTCTTAAATTTAACATAAAAAACAAATTGAGAAAAGTTAACATAAAAAAAGAAAAAAAGAAATCTGTTTTCAGGGATTAGGTGCGGTTTAATTTTTCTGGGGGGACGGGAATTTCCACAATAAATCAATGGGAGAAAACTGCTAGTCTTACTTAGATGAAACAGCTTAATTAGAAGGTTATTTGAGAATATTTGGGACATTCTTGCTGGTAATCCCAGCTGAACAGACCTTGTGAATCGAGGTCTGCCTGTAACAACCCAAAGCTTATTTATAAATGAACTGCAAATAAAGGATCGCAGTTCATAAAATAGATCCGCTTGCATTCAATCAGATGAAGAGCTGTCGAGTTCTGCACCAGCATCAAAGTTTTACCTGATAGGATAAAAGACAGAAATCATAGACTTTGCTGCTGCAACACAAATCTTATTTGGCCCATTGACCGCTTGTGTTTTTTTTATCGCGCCATTAAATGAAATAGGCAAATTCCACACATATACAAACATTGAGCCTGGAACCCTTTTAGCATCAGTCAGGTTTAATGTTTGTGTAAACTTGTTTTTTCCTGAATTGAACATCGGCACAGGCCGAGGTCGAGGGTTGGGCCAGCTGACCCGCTGTCCCCGAGGTTAAAAACCACACTGACAGCAAATCAAAGTGACGCTCATCTGCCTGGTGGCGGGGTCCAAATTTCCATCTCCGCCACAACCGCTGACATCTCCCAACATGTGATCCCTCCCTCCCCGAGTCTCGCTCAGCCGTTGCCGTTTCTGAACTCGCTTTTCTTTTATCCTGTAAGGCGGAACAAACTTACTTGTCCCTGGTCTGAGGCTAAAGCCATCACTTCATGCCTCATCACTTTATCTGTTTGAAGAGAACTGAAAATGTGTTTAGAATCCGTGTGTTCATTGCCAGCTTGTCCTCGATGCCCTTTGGCCATATGACTGGTCTAATTGCGTGTTATATACGATGACAAATTGATAATTAGAGTTGTGGTTTGACAAAAGTGAGAGATGAGATGAACTGAAACTGAAGGGAAAAGGGATGGATGCCTCGATTCCCAGTATATGGCTATAAGAAATCCCTGAGAAAATAAATCAATCTAGTTTACTCATGCAGCATCACATTAAAAAAAACTAAAGATGCCTAAAGTTGGCCTAAACGTTTTGTAGTATCACAAAAAGATGAATCTCAAAAACATCCAAATCTTTATTAGCTTCAGGAAAAGACTAAAAATGCATGCGCTTCTGGACATCTAGAGCAGTTAGAGTCCATCCACCTTGCCAAATATATAATAGTGTGAATGTCTGACACTTAAAACATAATACCCTACCAAATATTGCAGTCAAGCAGTCCTATGCAATTGCAATTTTGCAGGCACTGATATTACGGTTCAGTATATTCTGCAGCTCTAGTTGCGATGTTTTTGTTTAGCAGCGCCAGGGAAACTAGACCTAGTGGATAGGAAGATGGATGACGCTAAAACAAGAACAATTCTGGAAACAGGAAAACCTGTTGGAAGCTGCAAAAGACTTTTGACTGACAGAGGTTCATCTTCCAGCAGGACTACAACCCCAAACCTAAACTTTACAGTTATGCACTTGGTCTGAGTCGATCACATTAAATCTCAATAAATAAAAAAAACACTTTGTGGTTGTAGTGGGAGAGAGAGAAAGAGAGAGATAGAAAGAAGGAACTTACTATAATTGAGTGCATCCCATAGTACATAAGAACATCAGATAAGGTTAACTG
Source organism: Girardinichthys multiradiatus (assembly GCF_021462225.1). Lineage (NCBI taxonomy): Eukaryota > Metazoa > Chordata > Actinopteri > Cyprinodontiformes > Goodeidae > Girardinichthys > Girardinichthys multiradiatus. The sequence continues at coordinate 16,782,564 of NC_061813.1, forward strand.
GTTCCCTGCCAGGTAGACTTTGTCTTGCAGGTAGAGGTTGAGGTCCTGAAAGAGGAAATTTCCAAACACAACATAACATATGCAAATCAAGTCTGAAAATATGATAATTTATGCATTACGGTAAATATTTCTGTGTAAACACACTTGTCTTCACATGACAGATGAAAACATTCTATGAATCATTAATGAAGCTCCCCTTATTTGACTTTTAGTTTCATCTTATTCCAAAATCCTGTTCCAAGTATCATTTTATTTAATCTAATATTGTTTATGACAGTTTCTCTCATGCATAGCTGTTATCATATTTTACATTAAATGTAGCTCCTTTAAACGTGTAAAAGGCACCGAAACGGCCTAAATATCAGTTAACCTATAAATCAGTGGGTGCTTGAGGTACATGGGACCGGAGCTGACTGGCATCTGCATGTCTGTGATGTGAATAGAAATAACTTGTAACCTGAGGGGGTATTGTCATCTCTCGTCATGGCTGGAGACTTAACACAGATGCCCGACAAAGCAGGCTTTTGGTTTGCTCCACAACAAAATGATCACAAATCTAATGAAGGTGTTTCAAACTTGGGTGGCTTTTTTGTGCGTTTCTCAGCCTGTGTATGCAAAGTCGCACATGGAGGAGCTGGTCCCAGGGGACGGGGGGACCGTCTTTAGCGCTTGTACATTGCACAAAGGGAAGACTTTCCACACACACTTACAGAAGCATCTTGGGGGCAAATGGAGTTATTGTGCAGGAAGAGTGGGTGATGCCAAACAAGGCATGAAGACAGCAGACTTCCTCCACTTCAAGAATCAGATCCTTGCTTTTGTTTGCCTACAGCCATGGATCTAAAGCCCAGTCGTGCATCAGAGGAGTGGGAGGCTCTCCTAGTAACCCCCACCAACACATACGAGCTTCAACCTGAGTTCTATTCTACCTGAACTGGGCATTTAACTGAACTGAATCTAAAGCTGCGTGTTGCCCTATAAGGCTAAACGATAAGAATTCTTTGCTCCTTTAATTAAGCACAAAAGCTGAACATTTAACTATCAACATACATAATATTTAATGATGCTATTAATGCAATTTACTGCATGAGTTTGGATCAATCTGTTCCTTACGTACTTTATGGCACATATAAGGACAAAACATCTGCTGCCACGATGCTCCAAGGAAAACCTCTCAAATAAAAGTGCTTTTGTTTAGGAAAAATATTTGGGTCAATTATTCCAAGGGCCAAACACTTCATGCAACCAACATGTTTGATATCTTATCCAGATTTTAGAATTTAACTGAAAGAAATCCTCTTGTTCATAATGGCGATACCCAGACATGAACACATTTGTTTGCACCCCTGATAAACATGTCTAAAAAGCATTTAAAAAAATTATAAATTATAAATAAGCTTTTATTCTGTAAACATGATGAAAATCCAGCCTTTAATTTGAATAGATTTAATTAGTGGAGCTAAAAAAATAATATTTATATAACCCTCCTTTGCTAATAAGAGCACACAGCCTTCTATATTATTTCACGAGGTTGGAGATACAGAAAAAGTTATGTTTAACAGGTTTAGGGTTTAGGATTTAGGCCTAGGGACTGTTTTGAATCCTATTTAAAGACCTTACGACAATCTCTTTTCAGTTTTCAAGGTTTCATAGGCTTCTGATCCTCCACCATATTTAACTTGGGCACTTAGGTGCTTTATCTCATATTCATCCTTTGCTTCACACCAAACCCACCTGGAATGTTTGTTAGTCTAATCTGACCAAAACACGAGGTTCCCAGTTAAAGTCTAACTAAAGTTTAGCGAACTCCACGATTATACGTTTGTAATGGAAGACGTGAGTTATTTTTATTAGGCCCAAACCACCACATAGCGTACAGACAGCGTTTAATGTTTTTTGGAGGCTTGACGCCACTAAAATCTTAATGCCACTCTTTGCTCCAGTTCTTTAGAGATTTTTGTTTCTGCATTTACTTGCCTGCTCACTGGGTGTGTGGCAAGATCAATCTGTGTCCGTCTTCTGCTTCACATCGTATTTACACTCCAGGATAAATACAGTTCCTAAAATATCTGCAATCAACATGAAAGGTAAAGCATATATTTTAAAAACACTTCATTTTAATTGTTAGTTATGCCAACAATTGTGTTACTGGGATTTTTGCTCAACACCATTTTCAAGCAGGGGATTTTTTTTCCTCACTAGATACAGGTACACATAAAAAAATGTGAATTTTGTGAAAATGTGCAATATTATTTTCTCTCCTTTCAGAAAGTGAAACTCGTATATCATATAGATTCATTACACATAGAGGGAAATATTTGAAGCCTTTATTTCTTGTCATTTTGAGGATTGTGGCTGACAGATATAGAAAATTACAATATTGTAAAAATTTTAAATATTAGAAATTCATGTTGTCACACCATAATCAGCTAATTAACTCAAAACACCTGAAAAGGTCACCTTCCACAAGGTCATTGTTAAAGAAGCTGGTTGTTCAGAGTAGTCTACGAACTTTGGATGAAAGTGTGTGTAAATAAATCCACGAAAACTTTAGACCTGCCGGGAAAATGTGCGGAAGCCACGCAAACTTTTTCAATCGACAATGATAAACTACAGAAAACTAAAACTCACCTAAATACACTGAAATGTGACTCCATTCAGCTTTATTTAATTCATGGAGAATCAAACCTGATGTTTTTTCATGAGTTTGAGCTTTTATGGTTTAAACCAGAGCGATGAAACTGAATCACATTTCTCGTCATACGATAACGTAACACACCTCAGAAAAAGGTGGGAACAACCTCAGTCAGATATAAACTGGGAAACTTCCTCTGCTTCTGTCATCTGTAGATGGAAATGCTCATCGGTCTCTGCACTGAGGAGCATAAAATGCATGTGAATCATCTAAGGGACACTCTAACTGAGAAAGAAAACGGTGTCTGATCAGCAGATCAATTCCTAACAAGTCAGGCTTGATGATTCCTAAGCTGGACAAGCTGGAGATAATCACATGTCCATAAATAGCTGCGTAAAGTTGCACGTTATCGTGGAACGGTGGCTGCTTTTGCACAGGTGGCGGACGTTGCCAATGGAAGAAGTCGGAGGAAGCGTTTTTTTCAGAGATCGTACTGACCTGCTGGTACATGATGATCCATGGTTTATTGGCTAGTTCAGATTGTCCAGGGCAATTATTTTGGAGCTCTGCATGGAGCTGGCCTCAGTGTTACAGAGGGAAACCAGGAGGAACTGTGTCTGCGGTACGAGTTACAGTTCTTGCTACGCTGCGCTCCTTCTAACCGGAGCTTTTCAGAGGGAGCTGACTGACAGGTCGGGTGTTTAACAGTCATCCCTGAGCCGGGCCATGCCGACCATATGGGTCAGCCTCATCCATATGTTGCTCCAATATATAAAGTTCCCCTAAACTGTGGCTCTCACACTGCGAGGAGATGATTTCTGAATGTACTCAGAGCTATGAACTGCACCCATACTACTATAAGGGCACCAGCTCTAAGTGAAAATGCGTTCATGAATAGAAATGTAATTAAATATATGTGCAACCTATTTGTGATGCGCAAATGCAGTGGCAGATGGCCTCTTAAGTCATGATTCCTTTATACTATCAAAATAATTATAATTAATCCAATAATAGTAGTTGTGTTCCTCCGTGTGCGACGTCCTGAATGGTTGTGAAGATTTTCACACAGTGTGGTGGTGAGTCTCCCAAATAGAAATAAAGGAGACATATTCTGATCATTATGATGATCAGCATGAGCTATGAATGAGTTTTGTGCAGCAGCTAGACAGCGCCGTTTGATTTAGATTCACACATTGTAGAACTAAACAGGTTCGAGCCGACAAACATTTGATCCTCAGCCAGGTTTGAGTCACTGATGTCATTCAAGTAGTTGTTAGTTTGCTGTAACTGACTACAAACATCCCTCATTGTGTGTAAACAGTCTGCCTTGTTCTTCTGTTGAAAGGAAGCGGTGTTTCGACTGTCACAGCACCGTTGCCATGGTTATTTGGAAACGTGATGGGTGACTTCCGGTTATTTATACTACTTTGTATAAGTATTTAGGGGAGGGGACCGGGAAGTCCAAGTGTCACATGCAGCTATGTCAAATCCACCCAAATTTGGGATGTATGAAGGCTACGTGTGCGGAGACATATCTACGTTTCGTACATCTGAATTTCTCCCATACGCAAATTTTTACTATGAAAGCTACAAACTCTTTTGTACATGGGCCCCGTGGGCTGTTCCTAATTGGTCCAAAGTCCACTTTTCAGATGAAAGTAAAGTTTGCATTTTGCTTGGAAATCAAGGTCCCAGAGTCTGGAGGAGGAGTGGAAAGTTACAGAATCCACGTTACTTGAAGTCCAGTGAGAAGTTTCCACATTCAGTGATGATTTGGGGCACCATGTCATCTCTTGGTGTTGGTCCACTGTGTTTCCTAAAGTCTACAAGCTTTATGGAAATGCTGATTTGATTTTCCACCAAAAGTGGGTTTAATAACTATGGTGTTACAGTGATTGACCTGAACCCAATAGAGAATCTATGGGGGACTGTCAAGATGAGCGACACCAGACGCAACAATGCAGATGACCTGAAGGCCGCTTTCAAAGCAACCTGGGCTTCCACTACACCTCAGCAGAACCACAGACTGATCATCTTATGTAATATTCTAATTGTCTGACACACTGAAGTTTGGGTTTGTGTTATCTGTAAGCTTTAGTTATTAAATTTACAAGAAATAAAGGCTTGAAATATTCCACTTCATGTGCAATGAATCTATATAAGCTTTAGTTTCTAAGATAAGTGACAAAATTATTGACCTTTTCCTGATATTTTATTTTTAGAGGTACCTGTAAATGTACTGAATTTAAAAGTCTGGTTTCTCTAAAAATTTCATTGCAAAATTATTCTGCTGCAATAACCTTTTATACATCTTTACCAGGGGTGCCAACAAACCCGTCCATGTTTTGTCAAAAATATCATAATGGTGCTCTTGGCTATATACTTTTAACTGAATATTGCTCAAGTTAGTTAACCCAAATGTGTTAGGGGGGCGTTCCCAGATGAATTAATATGTAACTATCTTTAAAAACAGTGTATTTTTCACAGATGTTAGATGTTTACTTAAAAAAACTAGTTGACGCTCTTAAAGTATGAATTTCTTATTTACATCCCCGGGAGTGGAAGCTTAAGAGATCCTGCTGTTGACTTTTGCATCTCTGAATAATTTAATGGGAGACGACTGAAGCGCTTGAAAGAAGAGAGTTAAGGATGCAGCTAAAGCAGCAGGACAGGACAGGGGGGCCACTGGGCACCAGCGCCGAGCTGCTCAGGGCGACTTCCTCCTGTAAGTGGCGCCATTAAAATATTTAAAGGCCTGTCCAGATAACATGTTGCAACACAGCATGACTCCATAGCCATGCCACAACAGTGTGTCATGCTGTGAAGAGAATACGCACACACAAACACACGCAGGGACTTCACACTGACAGGACGGTGCCAAGAGGCGCCTAGTGTCCAGCACAAGAGTGGCTGACGATCCGTTTCATGCTGACTGGCGTCAGGCACATTAAAGCAGTTTTCTTTGTCGTGTGGGGCCGTGTCACTGAAGAGCCATACATCAGCTTTTATTCCGGTCGCTTGTGCCTTAACAAGGCAAACGAACAAATACAGGCGTATTGATTCATTAGTTAACAGAGAAAGGGAAGTGAAAGGGATCAATATAGTAAAAAAAAAAGAAGTAATGCCTAAAATTTTTAACAGATGCTGGAGGGATTAAATTAATTCAAAATAAATTTAGAATGAACAGGATTGTGATCAGGGAGCAAAGATACATTCAGATCCTAAAAAGTGGAAATATCAAAAGGTCTTTCTTGAATCTGACTTTTCACCTTGAGGATGCTCTTGATGTCCTCCTTTGCGTGGCTGTCAAGTTTGGTCACCCTGTACTCCAGCCACTGCTGCACCACTGCCCTGCCTTCTGCACTGTCACCCAGCAGCTCTGGGCGCTTGGCCTCCTTCACCAGGTGACAGGCGATGGTCACCAGTCCTACCAGTGGGGGAGCGTTATTATTCTGCATCACAGGCACCTAAATGGGGAGGTGTGAATAAAGGAAGGGCAGTGAGGTGTCAACAACTGGATTTCAGTAAAACTGGTTTCCTATAAAAGTTTCATGTCAAAATTATACACATTTACGAAAGTCCGATCTTCCGTGTTTTCAGTCCTGTTAAACCAGATTGTAAGGACATGGATGTTTGTTTTTTTTTCCTGACTATAACCATCAGCGGAAGTGCACACCCACTTTAAAGTGCTGTAAATCCATGGACAGCCAATGGTGCACAGCTGACTCCATCCCTCTATATACAGAGCTTGCTGCTCCTTTCATAGAGCTTCCACGTTTAAGTAAGATAGCTGGGTTTAATTTCTGATATTAGCATGTTCTTCAGTATTAAATGCAATGACATATAAACCATTGATATGAGAAAGAAAACAGAAGCTACGCCCTATTTGGTCCACATGCTTAGCTTGTTAGCATTTCTTTGATAGTCAACGTGCACCTCTCGCAGGTGTTTGCGGGCACCCAAATGCCAATACGTCCTCATAATCGCGTGGGGACACAAATTACCAACAAATTACCTTTTTATCCCCTTGTGTGCTAAACTTGTTCGGCTTTTTTAAGCCCAAATATTTCTCCAGCGACGCTAACTCCCGTAACGCCATGTTTCCGAGTGTGTAAAAGCAGCAGAGAGCGCGACGTATGTGATTGGATGAGAATACCTACTCCTGCCTCCCCAAACTTTGATTGACAGAATATTTATCCAATTAAAACGTTTAAGATGCTTGCGCATTCCTTTCGTTTTATTGCGTCAGTGAATATGACAAATAGAATAAAGTAAATGTTATTTTCAATCTGCCAATCGGTCTTTGATTTTTGTAAAAAAAAACAAAAAAAAAAAAAAACAGAAATACTTCGATTTTCTTTAATAATCTAATGCAAGTAAAGATAATAAATCAGCCATATAAAGGGTAATGAATAAATAAATAAACTTTATTCTGATGTTTTTCGACATGTGTGACCTGCAATACATGCAACTGTAAAACCGGAAAGATTAAAAATATCTACCATTACTGGCATTTGTTATTATATCAACCATATTTCAAATGAAATCTTACTTAGGCTTTATGAAAAGCTGATAAAATGTTTATTTTGTTTATTTATGGAGAATCATTTCACAACAAAATGTCATCTCAAGGCAGTGGAGAGGAAAAACAGGTCTAATTCATATCTAGTTTTATAGAATCCTGATCATTCCAATACAACCCATTCATATATCAGATTCTGATACAGTTATTGACAGTCCTTTAGCAGGGTGTACTGGACTCACATAAAATCAAGGCTGTATTGCCAGGCCGTAGCGTCGTTGTAAAAATTCTCTACTGATGATAAGCACAGACTGACAGTGGAGGGTCTGAAGTTTCATTCCTCAGTCCTGCTGCAGGTCCCCTGTTCTGCCAGCCTGTCTGGTTATGGTGTGCATCCCTTGACGTTATGTGTGCAATGTCTGATTGAATCTGTACTGCGCCTGTGTGATTTCCCCATAATAAAATGTCAGTCAAAACCCAGTTTACTAACAATGGACCATCCAGGTGGATGTGTGAGTGTGGTTCTATGCGTTTTCATGCGATGTGATGCAAAGGGATGGCTGAGCTGAGGTTCAATGCCACACTTTTATCTTTAACTCTCAACAGATCTTTTTTTGTAAAGCTCACCTAAATAACAAGACTTTACATCATGTAATCAACTTGAAAAAACAGGTCATTCCTCCTTTTTCTACATGACGATAGTGCTCTTTAGAGGGTTATAACATACAAAGAAAGGTAACAACAAAATGTTATAAATAAGCTCATTTTCAAACAAAGCTTAGAGTAATTAACTCAGACAGTACTCTCCAAAAGTATCCATACGTCTTAATCCTTTCTATGTTTTATTGTTCTACAAAAAACGTCTGTGCATTTAACTCATTTTAGATGATAGACAAACACATAGACTGAGAAGCACACCTTACAAGCCAGAGAACATCCCATGCATTTGATTTGTCATTGAGTACTATTTAATCATCTATAAACTGCAAAAGAATTGCACAAATGCCAACAAGATTTGGCCCACCACTGAAACAGATAGTCTGGGCAGAGAGTTTTATTCAGAGAAACAGTCAATAAGTCCTTGCTAACCCTGGAGAGGCAGAGATCCACAGCTCAGGTAGCAGATTTAGTTGACTTGACAACTGTTAGTCAATTACTCCACAAATCTGGCCGTAATAGAATTTTTGCACTGTTTAGCAAAAATAACACAAAGTAAATGTGTGGAGATAAACTAACTCTGCACAGATACGTCAACACACCATCCCCACTTCAAAACATGCCGATTGCAGCATGATGGTGTGGGGATGCTTTTTATGAGGCAGTCTGGAAGGAAAATCTATCAGAGGTTGAAAAAGGTTCAAGATTGGAGCAGAGCATCAACTTTCACCCAGAGAACGACACTAAACACACAACCAGGACTATATTGGTATGGCTTAGATCAAAGCATATACATGTCCTAAAATGGCCCAGTCAAAGTCTTAAATGTTTTGGTCGGAACAGTTTGTGACAACAGATTGGCTTGCCACTGCGTTAGTTAGTCTGAAATAAGAGGTTTCTTACCTTGGGTTCCACCTGTAAATATCATACTCATTGCAGACCAATCTTCATAATAAGATAGCAAACACGTTGGTAACTCTACTATATAAAATTGCATTTTTGCAAAAAAAAAAAAAAAAGCCTTTAATGCAAACTGCTTCAACTGAGATTCATATCTAAGAGATTTAAACTGAGGTTTAACATTGCATTCATGTTGGTTCGTTTAATCTCATCCTGTTAATATAAAACAACAGATGATATTTTTAAACCCAATTTGTTGAGAAAATGATGTCACAGAAAATAAATTAATTAAAAAAATAAGTACACATACCATCATAAAAGATTAAATGCCGCGAAACAAGGTGAGGCTAATTCTTTGTATTTTTTTTAATCCAACCTTTCTTTTTTATGTTTGTTTATAGACTTCAGCACGTCATATACTTTTACTCTTGTAAGGCTCCCTTAAATACATGCCTGCAGCATTAAAATGCATCTCCTTTAACTGAATGCCTCCGAGCTGCCACATCCTGTCTGTGCTTAGGCGGGCTGAGGACAACGATCCCTACTGCCGGGGACTAACTGTAGCCTTTGGGAGTTCTCTCATGCCGATTGTGATACTGAGTCTGGGGTTAAATTAGTAAGAAAATCTATAGTGGGAGGGGGTCACTGATAGTGCCGTGGGGCTTCCCAATGCAGGCATAGCCATAAACACAGCCTCAGTCCTGGTTGATACATCCCCTCTGCCTAGTTGGTAGCTTACAATATGCTGTTACGCTGATTTGTCTGGCTGGGATGCAAGGCCCGTAGTTCCGCCTGTCTCCTCTCTTACCTTTTAAAACCTGTGAAAGCTCTTTGACGGAAAATGCAGTTCTAACAGCACAGGGAAGCTCAGGGGGAGAGAAGTGGGGGATCGGTTGTGAGCAGTCGACATGAGCCCTGTCAGCACAGATCGGTGAAATTGCATATTGGTGCTGGATCAGATCCTCAACATAGGGTGAACATGGGGACAGGCGGCAGGCGACTGCGTGACAGCTCAGGAGAAGGCTGAGAGTTGGGAGAAGACAAACAGATGCATGGGGGTCATCTTGCTGCCTGCACCTTTAGCTCTTGTCAGTTTTTTTTTATTTTAGTTTATTCAGTGGATCTGATGTGTGACTGACAGAACTTCTATAGAAATAAATTTTAGTAAAACTATTGACATTTGTGCTCAGCATTCTCTGATATCCATTGGTATTTGGAAAAAGAATTACAACAAAATAGAATTTTGCTCAGGTGCAAATTGTGACAAGCAAAAAAATGTGTATGAGTAAAATCAACATTTTTGTCTGATATTAAAACTGAAACTAATATTATTACTGGTGATTGTTTAATATGTGCTGTTTAACTGATAGACTTCATTCTAAAAATGTTAAAAGCACACACAGAGGCATGACATGAAATATGTTTGTCTTCTTGAATTTTGAGCACAAAAGATAAAAAATACACACGCCAAGGTTTTTAAACACCTATAAATACTGTTTTTCCATGTATCACTATCTAAACAGTTTAAAAAAATAGCACAACAGAACTTTGTTTCTCCATTTTCTTGTGTTATTTCACTTAAACAAACAAAATTATTCTTATTTACTGACACTGCGTGATTGGCTGATGAATGAAGTGTAATTGGGTGCTCCGTTTTTGCTCATAAACTGGTGTTTGCAAGTGTGATGTTGCCATAAATTACCAGAGAGGTCACAAGAAACGGGAATTTCAACTGGGAAAGTCAGAGGTTTCTCAAAAACTCCAAACTATAAAATTCAATTCATTGTTATTAGCTTGTTTTGCTAATAATGGTTGGACCTGTAACTAAGCATATGACTTGTTTCTGCTGCTTCTGCTGGAACACAGTTATTTTGGGTTTGATGCATTCCCAGATTCAGGTTTCAATTGTAAAACTGTGGTCTACTACAACAAACCAGCATTTGTTCCAAGCTTACCATCATCCACTTCCAATAAACCTAAATGATCAGTATTTGTCTTGCAAATAATCATTCCCAAAACTAACCACAAAAGACACACATGTTTCTCCAGTGGTTTTTGTATCACATTTTGAGAACCAAGGATTTATAATATCAAAAAGAAGGAAGTTTGGAGGGCATTAAATATTAGCTTACAATTTTTCTTTACATTTTGATTACAGATAATAAAAACTGAACTTAACAATCTAGTGACTTTATTTGGTAATATATCCTACATATGTAATCATTTTGATTAGAATTTAACTGAAAGTTTCCATTTATTCATCTCTTATTCTCATTCGTGGTGTGTGATGTCTAGCATTGACTGTTAGAATATAAATGAATATCAAGTTATACGTTAGGAACCTTCCACGGTGGAGCAAGTTTGTATTCAGCTTAAAGTAATTTAGCATTAGCACTAATGCTAATGTCAAACCTGCTAGCAAGTTTTACATGCCACCTTCTTTGAATAGATTTGAAAAAGTTTAGGACTATCTAACATTTTATGCTTTCACCACGAATCAGTTACTTTTTTGCTACATTTCAACCTAGAAGGACAAACCAGCTTCGCAAGACAATCTTAATAGTTTTGTAGAAGTTAGCTAATTTTAATGAATAATAACATAAAAAATGAATAACATTTTATTTATGTGTTTAAGTGCCTTTCATCTGTTGAAATTATTTTCACTTTTAAATGTTAATTAAAATCTACCCAAACAAAATGTATGCAAATTGTTACACCAACTACATCGGTCAAGTTTCAACTGTTTATTTTTATAATTTTCACCTCAGAAAAGACTGACTACAATTATTGGAAAAGGAAAATAATGAAAAGTAAAACATCTACTGCTTTCCCTTCATTATTTACATATCTCAGATTAGCTTTAAGAAGCCTGGGCTGAAACCTAATTTTGGAAGATTCAATGTCATCTCCAAGACATATTTCCTCCTTTTTTTTTGGCCAGATACTATACAATAAGTCACTTTAAGTCAGTGTAGTACATGACTAATGGCAGTCTGGCTTTTGGCTCCAGAGCTCCTGGCTCAAAAGTGAAGGAGAGTCGGAGGATGCCAGAAATGTCGCACCTTGAGGCAGGACCCTATGGGCCTTCATGACGACAACAGTGATGGGATTATAGGAACCACCCTGCTGCTCCCTGCAGAAGCGGGTACCCAAAGGCTAAAAACAACGAGCTTGTCCCACACTCTGTCATTAACACGCACGCACATGCAAATGAGTGTATGTTGTGTGCTTAAGAGGGAGGGAGGAAGAGCTGAATGAGCTTGTGACATGGGTGGAGAGATGACATTTTTGTGGCATTTCATGTCTTTCTTTAACATTTGATTAGCATTAGAATATACTCATAAATGTTTGTGTGAGAGTGTAAGTGGATGTAGGGCATCTGGAAGTATGATCCGAACAGGGCCCCCGAAGACAAACGAACAAGTAATAAAAGCACTTTCTCTATTTCCTGCTCCTCTGCATACATGCCAACCCACAAGATGGTGAAGCATGCTGGGGGACACAGCACCAGCTCACCAACCCTGTCCCTGCCTCACACCCAGCAGCAGTCACTTAGGAGTATTAATTACTGCTCTAAATTTCTTCCTCCATAGCCATCCGTGTCCCCCTCAGACAAACAGCCACGGTGGGAGGACCTTGATTTTTATAGCTTCTGAAACATCAGATGTCTTTTATTGAAGTTGCCCACTGGCCATGCAGGTTTCTCTCCATCTCTCTACGTCTCATTCTCCCTTCCCGTGTCTCTCAGCCATGATTCAGACAAAAATCTTGGAGGAAACTGTTGTGCTGGTGCTCCTGCTGTGGCCGGGAGGTTGATGGGGTAAACTCCCATGTTGTTAGAGGTTTGAAATCAGGCAGCTCACACACACTTGGCAAACTCTGGTTCCAAGCTGCCCGCAGAGCTGCTGTTCTCTACTTCACCAGCAGGGAGCACTGTGGGTCTTTCATAAAACCCTAAAGTCATCATGGGTTCATAGCCCAGCTCTAACTGTTATAAATCCCTTTCCAGAATAAAAAAGATCCCATTTTATAAGAGACTGCAACCTGACTGTTTAGTGGAGGTACAACAGAACACTGAAACTAAAAATTAACTTTTAGTTATTATTTTGGAGGCAAACATGCATATTTAAACCAACATTAGTGCAGAGCTTTTGTAGTACTGCATACATTTTTGTTATTTTCTTAATCACTTAATAACTTTGTAAAAATACTTGCTAACATCAGGGATGGACCAGGTTTAAGTATTATCTAATGAGGTCTGTTTGATCAAACTGCTTGGCTCAGAGGTACATTAATGTTTTTTCTTGCCACCCCAAAAAGGTTAACAGGAAACTCAATCTTTTTCATTGCAAAGTCTGAAACATTAAAGAACCCATGACTCTTGAGGATGTGTTCGGAAAACCTCAACCCTGCTCCTAATCTGCCCCGCTCATCCGTCTTCATGTCTTTAACCCATTAGTTTGAATTACTGCCTATGGAGCAGGAAAGTGAAAGCTCAGGCCAGCACTTGTCTCTCTTATGACTGTGTCCACTATATCCCTTCTGTGTGGCACTTTATGGCCTCCTGAAAGGAGGTAGACTGAACATGGAGGTGTGTGTGTGCAGAAAAATAAGATAGAGCATCATGGGGGGGTAGAGGGGGCGGTAGGGGGTTGAAAGATAGATATGGGGAGTTTCAGAAGGTTATTTGTCCCTCTTCCTCTCTCCAAGAGCTAGGAATCATGGTCTTCATGACAGGTCGCCAGCGCCCGTTGGGGCCGATCTATATGAGGCCCTCTTTATTGGCAATTTCAACCCAGGGACAGATGAGGCTCCAGCCAGCCAGGCAGCCAGCCGGACAGGCAGACTATGATGAAAGCAGCCAGGACTCACCTGTGACTCTCGCACTGAAGGCTGGAGAAATAATGCATCAGAGGTTATACGAGGAGCTATGTGTGGCGTGTGGTGTGTAGGTGTAACAGTACGAGGTGGAAATAATGTATGGCTGCTGTCATGCCCAGAGGTCTCTGTTTAATATGAGGAGAATCACTGAGCTGTGTTGGAGTAAGATTTCGATTGAGATGCTTTGAATACTTTACATATTGTTGGAATGTAGGGTAAATAATTCAACTTGGAGCAACAGGCATAAGCCTGTCCCTGACTTATTGCTTTTGGCTTCCTTGGAGTAACACTGCTATGAACATGTGCATTTTATAACTATGCATCTATAGTGCATTGCATGGCAATCCAATAAAACTATGTCTGTGAAATATGAATAGAAGATTGTTCTGCCCGGGTCCTGGGTGACATTAAAATGCATTCTTAAACCTGAATGTTGAGTTGATTGTAATAAAACATTAAAGGCGCCATAAGTACTAACTCATCTCTTTCAGATTCTGCTTGAACTGACACACAGCTCCATTCTTCAACAGACGTTTCTTAACATCTTACGGCGGGTAATACTCATATCACACACGGCCCTTTCTCCTCAAGTCTGCGGAACGCGTTTCCCATTTTTCAAAGTTCCTGAATCACACGAGGCAAATCAGTGGGAACTCGCATGACAACATTCAAGCTCTGAGAAGACAATATGTCCCGAGGCCAATTCCTCCATCCAACGCGCTGCTGAATAAAAGACAGAGGCTGAGAAAGTGACGAACACCATGAAATAGCCCTGTAATGAACAATTGCTCTCATATGAGAGGGCCCATTCTGTGAGAAACAGCCATTAGAACCGTCTCCCTCTGTTAATTCCTAATCGATTGGTACAGTCTGCAAAGCATTGATCAGTGGTTTGCTTTCAAGTGTTGAAAGCAGGGAAAGGTTTAAAGAAAATGATTCAAGGGTACTGAACTGGTTATGAGAAAAGAAAACTACCATCTCCATTTGTGTCTTGAAAGAAAGACCTCCCATTTAGGGTAAAATAATTCAAAAAAGGTTGGTTGTTTTTCCATCTCTATTCAATCTCTACATTCCCTTGCAAAAGTATTCAAAATTCTTAAATGTTCTCACATTTTGTCTTTCTACCACAAGCTTCACTGTATTTTATTTGAAATTTTATGTCATACACCAACACAAAATAGGGCATAATTGTGAGAGTCAGATTGAATGGAGAGAGTCTTCAAACATCAGTGTTCAAGTCTTGGCTCAGATTCTCAATTAGATTTAGATGTGGGCTTTGGCTGCTCCATCTTCATTTCGCGTCTAACCTACTTTGTTGTTCCTGCTGAACAAAAGCATCCCCAGAGCATGATGCTGCCAAAACTATTTTTTTTTCCTGATATTTCCACACATTACATTTGGGACATTGGCCAGAAAAGTTAAATTTGGTCTCATTCAACAAGATCACCTTCCTTCATGTTTGTTGTGAACCACACATGGCCTATGGCAAAGGCCAAATGTGTAAAGGCTAATAGGGAATTAAATAATACTTGCAATTAAGAATAATCTTAGATTTTACAACAGGGGTTACAACAGGGTTTCAAGAGTTAAAAGTTGTTTAATATCCGGTTACCCTACTTACTAATTGAAGATGATGTTGTTCATATATTGATGATATATTTGAAAATGTTTTGCCCTTTTGGGGCTCTGTATATTACTATTGACTATGTTCAACCTAATAGCTGCACACATGATTTCCCTTACATAAACGTGAGGATATCCAGCCTTCTGGTTTTTAAGTTTTAGACAGATATAATATGTTCAAGGTTTATGCATTTCCATGTCTGTGTGATTGTCTGCTTCATTAAGGAAACTTTACATAGTTGTAGCTTTCTATGCGTGTTAATGTCTAAAAGAATTTACACTTTCAGAAGGAGGCCTTTCTAACCTCAAAGACTTGGTTCCCAAGAAGGGCCTGATTGCTCTAATTGGAATACAGATTTTTCTATGGATTATTACGAAAGGTGTTTTTTAACATACCAATATTTTAAATTGAGATATAAATAAAAGCAGAGAGATTATGGATTGATACCCCTGGTACATTGCATTGTTATCTTTTGTGAGATATCTGTGCCATTTCCTTTAACAACACCTCTAGATTGATGTATATATATATATATATGTGTGGAAACACTGAGATTGGTAAACAATGTAAATTTGTAAATGTATATGTGTATATTTTTGACAAATCTTGTCCAAAGGGTTGTATATTCAGCTGTAGCTTCTCCTGTCGCTCTATCTTCCCGTGCTTTTCCTCCCTGCCTCCATGTACACTCAGCCTCTAATTAATTTAATAAAGTGTAGCAATTTTGACATTTAGGGCTCTAATTGTCTCCACAGTAGCGGACCGGCTGACCGGATCTGAAGATAACGCAGACTGACAGGATCAGAGAAATGTCTGTTTATCTGTAGAATTAAAGGGTAAAAACAGGCCTGGCTTAGTAATAGGTGCTCTCCTGCCTTTATGTGTATGTGTGTGTCTGTGTTTGTTTGTGTGTAAAGGGAAAACTTTTGTTTTTTGTGTGTGAACACAGGTTTTAGAAGTGTGAGGATTCTCAGTGAGAGACAAGCACGGTTATTGCTTAAATGGTTGGGGCTAATGGTTGATACAGGCGCTTCACTTGTTTACGCCTATCAGTGTTGTCCATCTTAAAATGGACAACACTTGTGACCTTTGCCTCAGGTTTTGTTAGGGTTGCTGGTGGCAATTCACTTGTGCAGTGGTCTGTTTGTGCAAATTGTCCTCTTAATAAAGCTATCAGATTCACCAATAGGTCAAAAGATGAGACGCGGACCCAGCAGTGCTCTTTTTGCCGATGCAGCCAAAGACAATCTTTCTATCTACCTGAGGAGACCTGCTAGCACCAGCGCTTGCAGCTATTCACATCTTCCATCAAAACATCACTGACAAGTCAAGTTGCTCGCTCTCTCCCCTTCCCTGCCGCCTCCGACCCGTAACCCATTTATCTTGAGATAACTTTGTCAGATTGTCAACCAAACTCTCCGGTGAGAGCCAGGCCCAAAGCTTATTACAGGGGAATCAGCACAGGCCGAGGCTGGTCACCGCTAAATGGATACTCCCTCCGAGCTCCTGCTGACTTGACTGCATTATTGGAGTGGCTGTTCCCACATCAGCTGAAGTCAGTCAGTCAGGCTGCCAACAATTAGGCTGCTGAGGCCTCGCAGTATTCAAAGTTGCACTGGTTTATTTATCACACCAAAAAAAAAACTTAGTTTTGAATGAGAACCTTCCTTAAGATTATGACAACATATATATGGCTGCTGTTGCAGTTTCCTTTCATGCCATGTATTTTTGCGTATTAAAAACGTGTTTAACACAGGTCTAAATGTAAGAAATTGAAAGTGATTATGTGAAACATTAAACGTTATTTGCTGTTGATGCACCTCCAGTGAATCGTGCATGTGTACTAGGTTCAAGGGTGTGGAATTCACATGGTTCAACTATGTTAGGAAAGTATACGCCACTTTTGTCCCTTGAGGTCATTGTCTTGTTGTATTCTAACCATATTAAGGGATAAAGTGACTGTTTGGGAATAAAATTTTAATGATCTATTGATGATAGAATGAGTGCCTTGAAGTAGTCTGTGATTTACTAGAGAAACTAATCAGAAAGTGGGCCGCGCTTTCATTTGCGGTGTACTTGGCATGTGTGAACTGCAGTGGTCATGCTGCAGACTTTTTCCACATGTCCAAAAAGAAATCTGTGCCAACATGGCTTGGCTGGTGATTCCACTTGCTCTTTAACCTGTGCTCAGACCTCACCAGATGGCAGTGATAAATTTCATGATCTTCAAAGCAAAGTACTGAGCTTAACAAGCAGGTGGACTTTATAAGTATGGTCAACTCCCAATTAACTGAATGATTAAATTAAATCATTGTCAGCAGGAGCAAAACGTGAGTTTATCAGAAACTGTAGCTGTAAGTGTCAAGTCAGATATGTGTTGAGAAATCATCTCTCTCTTCCTCTCTCTCTCTTCCTCTGGTTATTGGAAAAAAAATATGTGTGAACTGAAAAATCTAATCATTTAATTTAAGTGGGATCCATGCTGAGTGACAGCAGCAGCCTCTAAATGATGTGTTTGTTTGCAACTAGTTTTTTTTACATCAATGCTTTGTGACATGTTGCCCAGGACACTACACTATTCCCAGCCAGAAGACCTTGGCTTCATGAATAATGTGCCAACGTTAATCTTGAGTGGTCTTGATTTATTCTGGGATGCCTTTGATGCACCAACATGCTGAGGGCTTCGCAGGGACAGCTACCACACTGAGGAGACTAAGCACTGCAATAAAGGGAACTGAAAGGAGAGGAGAAATAGCTAGATGGAGTGAGGAATATCTGTTCTCATTACAATTTTGCTGCTGTTTTAAAGGTTTAATGTGCTAGTTACATATAAGTAATTCATCACAAATGTTGTCATTTAGCAAATGTAAAACAATCTGACTTTAACATGACCTACTTATTTAATACATTACATTTTAAATCTCATGGAAAACTAGAATTCCCCAGCATGCTTAAAAAGAAAACATGTTGAAAGTCTGAACAGGAATTAATGCATGGATTAGTTCATTAACCACATACAGTACCTATTGGTAGCTCAGTGACAACAAAAGAGTTGTAAAAAATAAATATATAAAGCTTTCATATTTACTAAATAGGATATGAATTCTTTTTTCTTCAGTTTTGCTGCTTTTTTCTAGAACATAAAAAAGGACAGTAAAGGCTAAGTGAGGTAGCTTTTAGTACATCATTCACTGAATATGGACAATACCATAATTTAAATTATATTCAGTTTAATAATATAACATCATTTCACAACAAACTTGATCTCAAGACACTTTTCAGGAAAAAAATATAAACTTTATGTTATCTAAAATCAAATGAGGTCCAAAATGAACTCAAATAAATTCTGGTTGTCCTAATACAATCCAGTGATATAATCAGATTATGACACAATTACATGGCCCATTCTGATACAAAATAGAACACAACATGTGTAGTTTAATTTAATTAATTGTTTATTGCAAGTTGGTAAAACATCCAAGAGAACCAGGCTCAGTATGAGCAGCCAATTTCTGAGACTTGAAAGTGCTTGATAGGACAGAAAGCAAGTGCGGAAGAGCTCAGTGGTCCAAAAGTACTTTCTATAGGAAAGAAAAACAAGTACAGTACACACAGGTAGTGGCAGCAGGAGCTTTGTCCATATCTAAACACAAAAGCACTGAAAATGAAGTACTCTCTATGGGATACAAAAATAAAGATGCAACTCACAACGAATCAAAGCAATCGTTTATACAGTATGACTTTAAGTTAAATGCATTAAGTTAAATGCAGCAATACCTCTGTGAATGTCTCTGTCCAAGACAAAGACCTAACTAAACACAGAAGCACAAAGCCTGAAGCACTTTCTATGGGGAAGAAACACAGAGAGAATATTCTACACATAGCTGATGGCAGAAACAGGTCCATCAATGGCTTTATTCAGGATGGAAACCTAGAAACCTAGTTAAACCCACAGCAGTAAGCAAAGATTACATTCTATGGAAATACAATGTTCATAGCACTAATATCAATGTTAGACTATAAGTTGTCAAACTATAAGATCATTTACAAAGCAATATGGACACGTCCCCTCTTTACTTGACCTGTAAACAGACAAGCTAGCCTAATGAGTAAACAAAAATGCCTTTGACGTTTGTCAATGCAAATAGGATCTAATTTGAATGTTCATCAGGTCATCTTGAATTTCCCTAATAAAGACATCACAACCACAAACTACTCTCTACTCTGTTCCTTTTGTGTGTGAAGTCCTCATTGTGAAGAAAACATTGTGTAACTTTGAAGTGAATTACCAGCTTTATACCATACCACCTGTATTTATAGAGCCCTTTCAACACCCACAGCATCAAAGTGCTGTGCACAGGATAAATAAAACATCAGTCACATAATACAATAATAAAGCAATAATAAAATCAATTAGATCTAAAAATAAATAAAATAGCCGTTTATTAAAATAATAAAACAATCATACAATCAGTCAGAATGAAGTAAAATGGAATTAGATAAGAATAAGACAAATAATTACAAAAAACAATTTAAAAGTCAACATCTCAGATGGTGTCAAAGGTCAGGGAGAAGAAATCGGTTTTAAGAAGGGACTTAAAAACAAGGAAAGAGACCTGTCTAATGTCGAAAGTCATTAAATAATTTAAGAGCTGCTACAGCAAACACAGTCTCCTCTGAGCTTATGTTTTGTCTTCGGTACACTAAGGAGCAGCTGATCAGCTGACCTGAGGGATCAGAAGGAAATGTAGGGATGTCACAGCTCAGACAGATAGCTGTTTAAGACAGGTCTTAAAGAGCGTTTTTAATTTTAAAATGAGTCCTAAAATGTACCGGCAGCCTATGGGAAATGTGGTCAAACTTTTGTGAGCTAGTTAAAAGATGTGTATCAGCATTCTGTACCCTCTGAGGTTGAGAGATACAGGAATCAGTGATTCCTTTATAAAGTTCTTTTCAGTTATACATCTGAATGTTAACCAAAGTTTGAATTACTGTTTAAAATGCCACTCAGAAATAATTGGTTTTACTTTAGCCAGCTGCCTACAATGGAAAATCTGGATTTAACAATTGCTATGATTTATTTTTTAACTTTAGTGTGCATCCACTTTGACCCCTAGGTTTGTAACAGTTGGCCTGATGTACTGGGCCAAAAGACAACATCTACATGGGGGCTCTCAGTAGAGCTTCCAAAGACCATCACCTCAGGCTTTTTCTTATTGAACTTAAAATAGTTTATGTTATCGAGACATTTAAAAAACCATACAAAAAAACAGGGGGCTCAGAGAGTTGGATACTTTTATCTTTAGCAGACAAATATCTGGGTGTCATCTGCATAACAATTAAAGGAGATTCCATTTTTTCTACAAAAAGAGCCAAGAGGGAGCAGGTACACCGTGAAAAGGAGGGGGCTTAAAACTGAGTCCTGCGGAACTCCACACAAGAGAGGAGCAGAGGAGGACACATGGTTACCAAGCCAGACATACACTCACCGGCCACTTTATTAGGTACACCTTGCTAGTACCGGGTTGGACCCCCTTTTGCCTTCAGAACTGCCTTAATCCTTCGTGGCATAGATTCAACAAAGAAACATTCCTCAGAGAGTTTGGTCCATATTGACATGATAGCATCACACAGATGGTGCAGATTTGTCGGCTGCACATCCAAATGCGAATCTCCTGTTCCACCACATCCCAAAGTTGCTCTATTGGATTGAGATCTGGTGACTGTGGAGGCCATTTGAATACAGTGAACTCATTGTCATGTTCAAGAAACCAGTCTGAGATGATTTGTGGTTTATGAAATGGTGCATTATCCTGCTGGACGTAACCATCAGAAGATGGGTACACTGTGGTCATACAGGGATGGACATGGTCAGCAACAATACTCAGGTAGGCTGTGGCGTTGACATGATGCTCAATTGGTACTAAGGGGCCCAAAGTGTGCCAAGAAAATATCCTCCACACCATTACACCACCACCACCAGCATGAACCGTTGATACAAGGCAGGATGGATCCATGCTTTCATGTTGATGATGCCAAATTCTGACCCTACCATCCGAATGTCGCAGCAGAAATCGAGATTCATCAGACCAGGCGATGCTTTTCCAGTCTTCTACTGTCCAATTTTGGGAAGCTTGTGCGAATTGTAGCCTCAGTTTCCTGTTCTTAGCTGACAGGAATGGCACCCGGTGTGGTCTTCTGCTGCTGTAGCCCATCCGCCTTAAGGTTCAACGTGTTGTCTGTTCAGAGATGCTCTTCTGCATGCCTTGGTTGTAATGAGTGGTTAAGTTACTGTTGCCTTTCTATCAGCTCGAACCAGTCTGGCCCTTCTCCTCTGACCTCTTGCATCAACCAGGCATTTGCGCCCACAGAACTGTCGCTCACTGGATATTTTCTCTTTTTCCGACCATTCTCTGTAAACCCTAGAGATGGTAGTGCATGACAATCCCAGTGATCAGCAGTTTCTGAAATAAGACCAGCCCGTCTGGGACCAACAACCATGCCACGTTCAAAGTCACTTAAATCACCTTTTTTCCCCATTCTGATGCTCAGTTTGAACTGCAGCAGATCGTCTTGACCATGTCTACATGCCTAAATGCATTGAGTTGCTGCCATGTGATTGGCTGGTTAGAAATTTGCGTTAACGAGCAGTTGGACAGGTGTACCTAATAAATTGGCCAGTGAGTGTAGAAAGTATGTTCTGAAAAGTAGGATCTAAACTAGTCCAGAGCTGTCCCACTGATGCCCTCAGTTGATTAAAATATTTCATTACAAACTTTCAAAAGGGCCCATACTGTACAGTGTAAAGACTTAAAACCAAACTAGAACCTCTAACAAGTTCTGTTCTTTTAAATATGCCATTAATTGGTTGTAGAGTACCTTGTCAAGGATTTTCAAAACAAAGTATCCAGATAGGCCTAATAATTAGCAAGAACAAATGGGTTAAAAGTTAGTTTCTTAAAGAGTGGTGGACTGCAACACTTGTTTAACATTTCCAGGGACCACACCAGAAGACTGCTTTTCAATAGATCAAGGAACGAAGTCCCTACAGTGAGGAAAACCTCTTTAAATTATTGAGGAGGAAAAGCATCATTTTAAGAACCTGTTGGCTCAATATGACTAGCACCTCCTGCAGACAAAACAAAGTCACAGGTTCAAAGCTGTCAAAAATAGCATAGAAGGACACACAGACTGAGGGATCATGACCAGGAGGTGGGATCTGTGCCTTGGTGATAGTGACTTTCTTAATAAAAAGTGCAAAACATTTTTACATGCTGCAGGCAAGGGTTCAATACAGTCTGTGTGTGGGGCGTTAAGCAAATTCATTACAAATGTTGTAAAAATCAATGGTTGTGAATAAAAAAACAAGTATTTTGACTGTTTGATACAACCATATTAGACAGGTGTTTTCTCTTAGCGGCTCTCAGTTTTTTGGTAATGACGCCAGCATTCTGTTAATATTTGAAACAAACCCTATTTAAAGCACTTTCCATCTGTACTCAGCTTTGCGACACTCTCTCCTGGCAGTCTGAATGTCAGCATTAACCAGGGCTCAGATTTGTTTCTATGTGGCCTGATGTTTAATGGAGCCACAGAATCAAGAACTGTTTTGCAGGTGGAGTTTAACCATGAGCTGAGGTTTTGATGCACACAGTTTCTAGGTTCTGATTAAAAACAGATGAAAACTGACCACCGGTGAAATTGACTCAAGAGCAATCCTAACTATGGCACTCAATTGAATACAAATTAGGATTATTGATAAGAGTGCAGAAATTTGACAGGTTGAGAAAATTGTATAGCTATTATATTTTAGTTAACTTAATAAAATGGACAACATTTATTGATAAATATGGGTATACAGCGAAGAACATGTCCACCCATGTAATCCCTCCCAAAGACGTCTGAGAGACACCCCAGTTCAGCAGAGTAATGACCCGGTACTAACAGCATTCATTTGACTCCATTAGGGTCAGTGTCAGCTGCTGTGCTCTGAACCAGTGACCATAAACACTCACAGGTGCTCAGCACACAATATGGTAGTTTAGAAATAGTTTTACTGTCCGAGGTAAACAATACTCATTTAGTTTAAAGGTTTTACCAGTTAATAGGTAAACATTTAATGAAGATCAACACAATGCATTATATCGTGTCAATGTTTAGCTTGGGCTTTGTTTTTATAGAATACTCCTAAATCGCAAGTTCTCTTGTCTTTCTTATTTAGGTCGAGTAAGTAAAAGAAATGGGCTTCTAAGGGACACCTGAGAAAATCATGGATATCTGATAAAAAATTGCTCCAAAGACCTTTGACTCAGTTCAACCTAAAGAAATACTTCAAATTGATGTGATTTTTCAAAAATGTTTCAATGTAACATTTTGCTATAAAACATATTTTTTTTTAACAAGAGCAACAAAATCTGCAGAAGGTGCAGCAAATTTAGGACATCATCAGGACCAAATTATTTAAAACTTTTTCTGTATATTCAAAATGACAAGATAACGTACACTTTTAGGAATGTTTATTTTTCAAAGGGTATCTGAATGGCTGATTTGTTAGTAAAACCAAAGTTTTGGACTGTCCTGTTTGCCGGCCCAATGATGAATGAATGCTTTAGACAACTGTCTGCAGTGGAGTCAGACTTTATAGAAATTTGTAGCAACTTTTTAACAAATAAATTGACCTGTTCTTGAAACACAGCCCTCCTGTATGTGTCTTACTGATGACTCTTGTTACCAGGCTATGCATGTTTGTAGATGTTATAGCCTGTTAGCATACAGTGTGTGGTCACAGGTGTTTTATCAGTCTTGTTGTTGGACCCAGCCACCGGAGGCCAAGTTAAGGCTGTTGTTTGGGCTGGGGGGGCTGAGCATTAGGATTTATTCAAAGGTGGAATCAGTAAACTCGTCACTTTGAATAGAATACAGGAACAAACCTGGGGCAAAACCTGGTAAACTATTTGTTGAATCACACTCAAACAGCAATGAGGAGGGTATTCTTTCCTGAAGAAAATTTAGTGTACAGAAACCAACATTTTGTAAAGAAAAATGTCTCCATTCATGATTCTAAAAAAATAACTCAGTAACGCAACCAAAATATAATGTTTTACATAATCCAGCATCAATTAAAGCAAATATTTGAAACATTGTGCCCATTTAAGCTATCATAATAAAAACCTTACTGGGATTTCCAATGTTTAAATAGAGCTTACACTGGGATTGGGACATAGGAAAAAACAATCAATACCGGCTTAATGGATTGGTGTTTAAGATGGCTGAAAGACTCCTAAAATTCACATAGACACAGATTTAAAACTGGTTGCTATGAAACTATAAGAGCAAACAAGTGGCTTTGTTGTGGTTTTGTTATGGCTAAAGCTTCTTGGCACTATATGAGGGGTTACAGAAGTTGTTGTTTTAGATAAATAATTACATTATTATTTATATGGTTAATGCAAAACTAAATATTGTCATCAAAAAAGATGCACTAGCAGCATAAACAGCTACATATAAAAGTATACAGAAGTCGGAGCTACTTTGGAATTATATATACATCTTGGCAGTTTAAATAAATGATAAATATTAATAATAATATTAATAAATGTCTGATAAACAATTTGCCTGCTTGATTTCCAAACCTTGAAGAATTATCTTGGCAGTAGGTTGGATCTTGTGATTCTTGTGTACACACACACTTTGCATTTGATACTTTAAAAGCAATAAACACCTATCTACGTTCCAAAAAAGCAAAACGCCACTATATTTAGAAGGAACAGCCCTAAAAAAGTGTGAACACTTTGTTGAACTCATATAGTGTATATATGAAAATGATTGTCTTCCTGAGAGCCTCAATTTCTTTACCATGAAAACCAAGGAGCTGGTGGTGAATTTCTGCACATGCAGATCAACCACACCGAAACCAGTGAACATCCAGGGAACTCACATTGAGATAGTATAAGTACCTGGGCATTCACCAGAGCAATGAACTGGACAGGAGTCACGACACTGATGCTCTTTACAGGAAGGGTCAGAGCAGAACCTACCAGCTAAGGATCCAGAATCTTTTGGAGTACAGACCTTTTTTGACCTTGTGATGGCATCCGCCATCTTCTATGATGTAATTTGTTGGAGCAGCAGCTTATCTACAGCTGAAAGGAAGCATTTAGATAAGCTCATCAGAAAGGCCAGCTTCATCCTTGGATGCCCAATAGACCCAGTGCAGGTGGTGGGAGAAATAGCATCACTCATGGATAATGTCTCGTAGCCCGAGCATGAAGCTGTTGCAGAACTGAAGAGCTTCTATAGTGACAGACTGCTGCATCCAAGGAGCAGAAAGCAGCATTATCGCAGATCCTTCCTCCCTGCAGTTGTTAGACTTTATAACCATCACTGCTCCCAACAAACTGAAACACAATAAGTGTTTACATGCCTGCTGTTGTTTGCACAGTTGTTTCATTTCTTGTAAATAATTCAATTCAGTTTATTTATATATCGCCAATTCACAACACATGTCTCAGACTGCTGCATCCAAGGAGCAGAAAGCAGCACTATCACAGATCCTTCCTCCTTGCAGTTGTTAGACTTTATAACCATCACTGCTCTCAACAAACTGAAACACAATAAGTGTTTACATGCCTGCTGTTGTTTGCACAGTTGTTTCATTTCTTGTAAATAATTCAATTGAATTCAGTTTATTTATATATCGCCAATTCACAACACATGTCGTCTCAAGGCACTTTACAAAGTCATTTCAATAGAATAGAATAGAAGTCAGGTACATACATTCATAATTATCCTAAATGTCAAATAGTCAGTTGTTTTTCATGCACAAATATACATCCACATCTTGTACATTTTTTTTATAACACCCTACTCAGTTGCACATTTCTTTCAATCTGAGTATCCCATTTTAATAACTGTACAGTATTATGTTCTTATTAAGTTAAATTTGCCCTTACTGTGCCGTCTCTTATTCTTTTTTGTTGGTTTTATCCTTTTGGGTGAATCTGTATGCTTCAGATTGCCTCTCACTTTGCTGTTGGTACACCAGAATTTCCCCACTAAATGACAATAAAAAATATTTCTATTCTATTTTATAAAAATCTGTGTGACTTCTGAACATATGGAAAAAAGCCTACATAAAATTTGTCAGCCAAATTTTCTCCATGTCTTTCTCATTTGAAATCAAACGTTTGCCCACAATTCCTCTAAAATATGATAACCAGATAATGTATCCAGATGTGTATCACCAAATGCTTCTTTTAACTTCCTAGGAATGCGTAGACAGAATGCCTCGTTTTTGAGAACAACAACAATGGGTGAACATGAATGCAACTTTCATCTGTTGATGTCTTTGGTGGTAAAAGACTGATTCATAGATAATCCACGTTTTCAACTGTTTAGCGTGGTTTTTAAAGTCGCAGAGAAAAAGGACAAGTGAAGAGGTAAATACAATTTTTTATGCATCTTAAAAAATAATAATCCAAACTAGATCATTGATACCCGTAATATGATTCTACTAGACCTGTGTGTTGACAGCCAGACTACGTGTGCAGTGGCCATGACTAAGTACACCCAAATCATGTAAAAGAAAAAAAAAGTAATGCATTACACTGACTTCTCTGATTTTGGCTCTTATGTTTTGAAGGCGCGTGGTAACTGACAGAGACATCCCTATCATTTCCCTTTCAGCCTCTACCTCACCATCTCGGGGTGAGTTGGGGGGTAGGTTCTAACAAGGAGTCGTCTTTGTAGCAGAACGAGTAGCCTGCCTGTCATCTCTGTCTTGTCCAGGCTCAGCAATCTCACTAACTATACTCTCTCTTGGCCCGGCCTCGCTTGCTGGCCGGGTTTCCCACCAGCACTGACAACCCATATAAAATTAAGGGCCATGAATGCAGCACTACCTATAAGTGAAGTTGACAGCAAGGGGCCTACCTAAGGTTAATCGGCTCCTCCTTCTTCTTTTCAGACTCTACACACCCGTTAAGCAACAGCTCAATAGAGCGGTGGGCTGGCTCACAGGCGGATGGGGACCCACTGGCCCTAATTGATGATCTCTTACTCTGGGGAGGGAGGGTCTGGAGGAGCCAGTGGAGGCATGGGGGTGGCTGTTCTTGGATATCTAGGCCCCTCCCCCTCCTCTTTCTGTTGCTCTGACCCCCTCTTGGTGAGGAAGTGCTACGTACCTTTACCTCGGTCCTCTCTGGCACAGCAAGAGAACAATTTTCTTTACTCCTGGTTCCTGAAGATTGGGAGAGAAGAGATTTGGACAATGTTTGCTTTCAATTTACATGGAAGCACCAGCACGGAGGGACTTTATCTTATTGTAAAAGCATGGTTCCTAGAAATAATTCTAACAACATTGAAAACTATAATATAGGAAAAATAAAGGAAGTATAATGATATATAGACAAAAAAGTCCTTCAAAGTTAAAGAAAATGAATGAGCGCACCTCAAAAACAAGATATTTGATAATGTGTCAATTTGATAACCACAGAATCCCAGAAGAAGTGACATATAAAAGCCATGTTGTATCCTATGCAGACTGGCATGTGTACATGGGAAATGGGGAGGACAAGGAAATAGAAGTGGGATTTTGGTCAGGAGCCATCAAGTGATTAGAGCAATTGCTCGTCAAGGATCTGTCACAGCCAATCGCATCTGTCTCCTTAGTCTCTGCGGAGCTTGGCAAGAAGATGACCCAGACCGACCTGTGTACTCTGGGAACACAGTTGTGTTGTTAGTGATAGTTGTTGGGATTATGAATCTGAGAATATTATTTAATATTTAATATTAATATTTTAATATTTTATCCAATAATATTTTGGACTGTTAAAGGTTATCCTGTGAATACCAGCCCAGTAAGGCGATGGTTTTAGGACAAAATAGAAAGGTGTGAGACGAGCTCTGACATTATTGAACAGCATAAACTCTGCACATATATGGAATGAATTCACACAATTTCTTAAAATACAAGAATTTATTAACACAAATAAGTCAACTCAAAGTCAGACATATTTCAATCAACAAACTCTTTACTATGCTAAAACAATCCAACTAAACTACCAAGCAGAATTAAAGAATAACGGAGACTAGTAGGCTATGTACAATATAAACAAGTTGATGAGAGAAGATTGAAAATCATGACCGAAAGAGTGATGCAACATTACCATGCAATGTTTATGTTTGAGAACCAAGGATTATCTTGAAGAATCTGGAAATGAAGTTAAGTTAGTCTTGGAACTAACTTAGGCAATAATCAGCATACCTTTAGACAACCAATCACAATGCAAGATCAGATAAATTATTTTAATAAAATAATGTTTTAAGAATGATCTGCTGAATAAAACCAACCTTCTGGATGACTAATTCTCAATGGGGTCTCATTAGCTGCGTTTATTTATTAAAATAATATTTAAAGAAATATTATTAAGGGAATATTTTGGAAAAGAGCCAAATCTTTCTGGAGAAATGGGGCTTAATGGTGTTTACTTAGTTATCAAATTTAGTAAAATGATGTTAGGGACACATTATTTACTGGATTGAAAACTAACCTTTCTGGGTAAATATTATTTGGCAGCAAGCACGTGTCCTTATCTGTTAGCAGTTGAAGCTAACAAAGGAGGCTGCTAGCTTAGCACCAGAATCAAACACACACCTTTAAAAATACCG
Organism: Girardinichthys multiradiatus; assembly: GCF_021462225.1. Classification (NCBI taxonomy): domain Eukaryota; kingdom Metazoa; phylum Chordata; class Actinopteri; order Cyprinodontiformes; family Goodeidae; genus Girardinichthys; species Girardinichthys multiradiatus. Next base: position 16,811,451 of record NC_061813.1, read on the forward strand.
TCAATAAAAGGGTTAAAATACATAATCGCGGACGGTGCATTATGATCAATCTTCTGTGTTTAAAATCACCTTTCAAGTAAAGTTTGTCTTAACTTTAAAACATAAAAACAAAGAACACACCCTGAGCACGTGTGCTGCAGATATTCTGCTAGCACCAAGATAGCTGAGCTTCACTCAAACAAAACCACACTTCATAAAATGAAAAACGTTTAGATAATTTCAATCTAAATCACTTCTATATTATTCTGCCCAAACACTTAACCTCATGAACTGTGGTGAGGAACGTTGTCCAAGGCGGCAAAGTTTGAAGAAACGTCCACAGTCTTTAAACGGTTTGCTACAGCTAACCTCCTTAGCTGTGGGTAGTGGAGGTTGTACGTAACCATAACCATGGTGATGCGGCTCCTGTTGTCCTTCTCTCAGGCAGGGAAAACCGCTTCACTCGGCTTGTAGAGACAGCATCTCTACTGGGGACTTCTCTGGGACAGTTTGCTTCTGCATACCTCAGAGAGAAAGTAAGGAATGCTTATACCTTAATTTACCCATTTTTATGAATGAATACCGGATTATTTCAACAGTAATTCATCAGTACTTAACTTAGCGCATATGATCGATGATCGTATGACACCCTTGGATCCAGTTTGAAGAGTTTATGTCTTTTTGCCAGCAAAGAGACATTAGCGTGCTTGCCTCCCCTATCCCGATGACCGGTGTTGGAGAGATCGGACCATTGGAAAGGGGGGTGCTTTTATACAGCCAGTGGCTTCATGGGAAGTCCGCTGCTACCCCCAATTCCTAAGTTGTGCCGGATGTAGGTTAATGGAATTTATTTTGAAAGTTCCAGGAAAGTTTGTGCTGGCCTTTCACGTTGTAACTCATGGCTGTGGGTCCCATCATAGTAGGTTATTATGCAGGGTTTCAGTATCCCAGGTACAATCGAAGGTTATTACATTATATCTAACTGCATTAGAGACAACTAGTTCTGTTATGCTAAGGGTCTCGATTAAGGGTAAGAAAAGGCACTCTGCCATATCTGTCACTGGAAAGCATTGCCATTGTTTGGGGATGGGGGATAGCTCATAATTTTTCCAGTAAAAAATTAACTTTTTTTGGCATTGTTGTCTTTTTTCATCCTCTATCATAACTCCACGGCTTTCCTGCCTTAGCGACTTCTTCATTGGTTTGAGGCAGCCAAGTTCTGCTTCATGGGCGTTTGGAAGACTGTTTTTTCTCACATAGTTTTTGTCTTAAAAGGCTTATTGTTTACACCACGTCTGATCTCAACAAAGAAAATAAATACTGAAAGAATATAATTCTATATCAGAGATCCTGAAACAGTGAAGCATGATGAATATCTGGAATCAAATGAAGTCTTATTGATTTTGACTGACTGTTTTCTTGACTTTATAGTACTTGCAGTACTAGAAAAAATACTTTATTGCTGTTTCTAAAAGGGCAAGGACCTATAGAGAAATTTGTGTTCAGACTTTCTATGGAGAGTTTAAAACCTGTATGGGTCATTTGTTCAGAGACTGCAAAGAATAGCAAACATCAGCACAATGACCATAAACCAAACTTTTTCACTGATAATCAAAAAAGAAGTGCATTTTTAGGTAGTTACAACTGCACCTAAAATAAAGGAAGTAGATTGAGATAAAAATAATAATTTTACAACTAAAATTTACTAAAAGAATCAAAGAATTAACATGGAATGTCTACAAAAATCCACACAAGACAAACAATCCCCCTTCTCAGTTATACATTTACTGAGGAACAGTTTTCCAAATGTCAAATGCAACATTCTGTAAAAAAATTAATTCTAAAAGACCTAAAAAGTATCTGAATTATTCTCAGATGTAAATAGGAAGATTGCTTTGGTAGCCTAATTTGGAGTTCTAACATCTAATGGTAATTTTGCTGGGAAAAAGTTTGCAAGAGAGAAAACACAGGAAGAAAAGCAAAATTTTGGAAACTACCAAGACATCCAAAATAGACCAGAACTACAGGAATAGAACAACAAAAGGTAATGCCTGGTAATAGAAAGGGGTTACTGCTTTTTCTTGGAACTTCTTGCATTCCTGTGGTAGTGCCACCATAGTCCCTCTTTCAGCAGTAAGGATCATTGCTTCAGCTCCAGCTTTTTTTAATTCAGTGAGCTTTATCCTGGTTTAATAAAAGTAAAAAAAAGGAAATGGTTAACCCATTAAGTCTTGAGGGGTTATAGAGCAATTTCCGCCTGAAATTAGGTAACTGAAATAACTCTAGCATAACTTCACAGTTATAAAGTCTAAATGCAAACATTTGGTACTTATGTAAATGTAAGACATTAAAGAAACATTTTCCAGTGTAAAAACTACTGCAACTTTTACTATGTCTGATTTATATGTGATTAAACAAAAGAATGATCATTTTTGAGCCCCACCAAATATTTTTAATTTATGAACATTGCAAAACACCATAAAAATCCTTTTGAAATTCTAGGCGAAGCCTGAGGTTGTATTCATCGCCATCGTGACTATAATAGCAGCAAATGTTGACTTATTCAGTTGAATTATATTTGTTCCACAAGAGCTTTAGTGGGCAATGTGCCAGGCAGAACTGGCATTTGGGCACAATTTATCCAAATGTGCCAAAATTGTGCCGAATGTGTTTTTCATCTCATAAAAAGGGAATCTGGTCAAATAAAAATGTTGATTTCCATTGTAGGACTCCTTCTGCATTTGACATAGCCTTTGGTCATGTTATTTACCCTATATATCACCACTGTGCAAAGCATAAAATCAATATAATGAAAACTGTATTTTATAATAGATAGACCACCACAGCTTCTGGTAACTTTCTTTTAAACAGAATAGTATCACAACAATTTGAATGTCATCAAAACATTGTTCAGAATCAGAATCAGAATCAGCTTTATTGCCAAGTTCGTACATACAAACAAGGAATTTGACTCCGGTACACTTTGCTTTCTCGTTTTGTTTTTGCATTACAGAATATACATACAGTACAGAACAAAAGTTTGGAGTCACTTTCTCATTCAATGAGTTTTCTTTATTTTCATGACTATGAATATTGTAGCTTCACACTGAAGGCATCAAAGCTATGAAGTAACACATGTGGAATTATATACTGAACAACAAAGTGTGAAACAACTGAAAATATGTCTTATATTCTAGGTTCTTCAAAGTAGCCACCTTTTGCTTTGATTACTGCTCCGCACACTCTTGGCATTCTGTTGATGAGCTTCAAGAAGTAGTCACCTGAAATGGTTTTCACTTCACAGGTGTGCCCTGTCAGGTTTAATAAGTGGGATTTCAAGCCTTATAAATGGGGTTGGGCCCATCAGTTGTGTTGTGCAGGAGGTGCATACTGTACACAACTGATAGTCCTACTGAATAGACTGTTAGAATTTGTATTATGGCAAGAAAAAAGCAGCTTAGCAAAGAAAAATGAGTGGCCATCATTACTTTAAGAAATGAAGGTCAGTCAGTCCGAACAATTGGGAAAACTTTGAAAGTGTCCCCAAGTGCAGTCGCAAAAACCATCAAGTGTTGCAAAGAAACTGGCTCACATGAGGACCACCCCAGGAAAGGAAGACCAAGAGTCACCTATGCTGCGGACGATAAGTTCATCTTAGTCACCAGCCTCAGAAATCGCAGGTTAACAGCAGCTCAGATTAGAGAACAGGTCAATGCCACACAGAGTTCTAGCAGCAGACACATCTCTAGAACAACTGTAAAGAGGAGACTGTGTGAATCAGGCCTTCATGGTAAAACAGCTGCTAGGAAACCACTGCTGAGGACTGGCAACAAGCAGAAGAGACCTGATTGGGATAAAGAACACAAGGAATGGACATTAGACCAGTAGAAATCTGTGCTTTGGTCTGATGAGTCCAAGTTTGAGATCTTTGGTTCCAACCACTGTGTCTTTGTGCGGCGCAGAAGAGGTGAACAGATGGACTCTACATGCCTGGTTCCCTCCGTGAAGCATGGAGGAGGAGGTGTGATTTGCTGGTGACACTGTTGGCGATTTATTCAAAATTGAAGGCATACTGAACCAGCATGGCTACCACAGCATCTTGCAACGGCATGCTATTCCATCCAGTTTGCGTTTAGTTGGACCATCATTTATTTTTCAACAAGACAATGACCCCAAACACACCTCCTGGCTGTGTAAGGTCTATTTGACCAAGAAGGAGAGTGATGGGGTGCTGCGCCAGATGACCTGGCCTCCACAGTCACCGGACCTGAACCCAATCGAGATGGTTTACGTGGGCTGGACCGCAGAGTGAAGGCAAAAGGGCCAACAAGTGCTAAGCATCTCTGGGAACTCCTTCAAGACTGTTGGAAAACCATTTCAGGTGACTACCTCTTGAAGCTCATCAACAGAATGCCAAGAGTGTGCGGAGCAGTAATCAAAGCAAAAGGTGGCTACTTTGAAGAACCTAGAATATAAGACATATTTTCAGTTGTTTCAAACTTTTTTGTTCAGTATATAATTCCAAATATGTTAATTCATAGTTTTGATGCCTTCAGTGTGAAGCTACAATATTCATTTTCATGAAAATAAAGACAACTCTTTGAATGAGATGGTGTGTCCAAACTTTTGGTTTGTACTGTATATTCAATATACAAATAAACACATATATAAATAAAAAGGTGCATTTGCAACATCTGTATGCTGCTGTTTGGTACTCTATTAAATGTTCAACAGAGAAACAGACTGGGGGAAGAAACTGTCTCTGTGGCGCCTGGTTTTAGTAAACAGTGCTCTGTAGCGGTGGCCTGAAGGTAAAACTCTAAACATTTATGTGGGGTCTGCAGAGATTTTTGCAGCTCTCTTTCTGACCCTAGACCTGTATATGTCCTGGATGGAGGGAAGGTCAGCCCTGATTATTCTCTCTGCAGTCCTGGTTATTCGTTGCAGTCTGGACCTATCCTGTTTGGTGGATGAGCCAAACCACACTGAGATGGATGAAGACAGGACAGACTAAATGATGGCCGTGTAGAAGATGACTTCTTGAGTTGCCTTAGGATGTACAGTCTCTGCTGGGGCTTATTTCGAACAGTGTCTATGTGTGAAGACCATCTCAGGTCCTCAAAGATGGTGGTTCCGAAGAACCTGAAGTGGTCCACAGCCGAAACGGTGTTGTTGAGGATGGTGAGGGGGGTGTATGGGGGTGGTGTTCTCTGAAAGTCCACAACCATTTCCACAGTCTTGAGTGGGTTGAGTTCAAGGTAGTTCTGACAACACCAGTGTACCAGCCGACCCACCTCCTGTCTGTTTGCAGACTCATCACCGTCCTGAATCAGACCAATGACATTGGTGGTGTCTGCAAACTTCAGGAGTTTCATGGACGAGTCCGCTGAGGTGCAGTCATTTGTGTACAGGGAGAAGAGGAGTGGGGATAGAACACACCCCTGGGGGGCACAAGTACTTATTGATCTGGTTCGGGAGAGGATGCTCCCCAGTCTCACCTGCTGCTGTCGGTCCGTCAGGAAGCTGTTGGTCCACTGACAGGTGGAGGTTGGGATGTTGAGCTGGGTGAGCTTCTGGTGGAGGATGTCTGGTATGATGGTGTTGAAGGCCGAGCTGAAGTCTGCAAACAGGATCCTGGCGTATGTCCCTGGATGGTCTAGGTGTTGCAGGATGAAGTGTAGACCTAAGTTGACAGAATCATCTGCCGACCCGTTTGCTCGGTAAACAAACTGCAGGGGGTCCAGCAGGTGACCTGTGATGTCTTTCAGGTTCTTCAGCATGAGCTGCTCAAAGGATTTCATGACCACAGACGTCAGGGCTACAGGCCTGTAGTCATTTAATCCTAGGATGGTGGATTTCTTGGACACCGGGATGATGGTGGATCGTTTGAGGCAGGAGGGGACCTCACAAGTCTCCAGTGACTTGTTGAAGATCCGGGTGAAGATCGGAGCGAGTTGATTTGCACAGGCTTTCAGGCATGATGGGGAGACATTATCAGGTCCTCCAGCTTTCTTGTTTTCATGCGCTGAAAGAGCCTGTTTACATCTTCCTCTGAGATCTTTAGTGCCGGTAGAGAATCTGAAGGTAGGGAGGGGGTTGGTAGCTTTGTGGCAAGAACTTGTTCCTGAATGGGATGTGGAGGAGATGGTTTGGGGTCTGAACGGCTTCCTGTCATGTCTGCACTAGAAGCCATTCAGACGGTTCACCAGGCGAGGATTCTGTTTAGGATGGGTGGGGGTGCTCTTGTAGGCAGTCAAGTTTCTCAGACCAGTCCATACAGCCGAGGTATCACCAGTAGAAAGGCTGTTCTTCAGCTTCTCACTATAGCTTCTCTTGGCTGCTTTGATCTCCTTTGTTAGTTTGTTCCTGGCCTGCCTGTTCTGCTCCCAATCTCCACTGCTGTGAGCTTCTTCCTTTTCCCTGCGCAGATTCCTGAGGTGTGGAGTAAACCATGGCTTGTTGTTCCCAAAGGTGCAGAAGGTCTTGGTCTGCACACACTTGTCCTCACAGAAACTGATGTATGATGTCACCACATCAGTTAGTTGGTTTAAGTCAGTGGCTGAAGTTTCAAAAACAGTCCAGTCTGTGCATTCAAAGCAGGCCTGTAGCATCTGCTTTGATTCATCAGTGTGAACCGTTGGTTTGGAAGCTCTTAGTTTCTGCCTGTAGGTTGGGATGAGGTGGATAAGAGAATGATCCGAAAAACCCACAGCAGGCCTGGTAACAGCATGATATGAGTCCTTTAAAGCTGTGTAACAATGGTCCAGTTTGTTTTGGTCTCTAGTGGGACACTTAATATGCTGTCTGTATTTGGGAAGTTCATTGGAGAGGTTTGCGCTGTTAAAATCTCCCAGTATTATGATGAAAGAGTCCGTGTGCTTTTTCTCCACGTCTATAATCAGCTCAGCGAGATGTTTTTCCGCAGCAGAAGTGCAGCCATGCGGTGGAAAATATGAGCCAATTATTATAAACCAGGAAAACTCCATTGGTGAATAAAATGGTTTACAGTTTATATAAAATGCCTCCAGATCAGGACTACATGTTTTCCGCTGGACTTTTATGTCTCTGCACCAACCTTCATTTATATAAAAGCAGATTCCGCCTCCTCGCTTCTTCCCCGATAGCTCCGCGTTGCGATCTGCACTGAACAGCTGGAAGTCCGGCAACAGCAATGCGCAGTCCGGGATGTTTTCACTCAGCCATGTTTCGGTGAAGCAGAGAACCGCTGATCCGCGGAGGTCCGTGTTTTTACCGGTGAGGAGAAGCAGCTCGTCCATCTTGTTGCTTAGAGAGCGGACATTTGCCATATGGATTGAAGGCAGTGGTGTGCGAAGACCTCTTTGGCGGAGTTTTACTAGGGTGCCAGCACGTTTCCCCCTCCGGCGCTTCCGGCCCAGTATCCCATAGAGTGCCACAGCTCTGCTTGCCAGAAGCTCAGTGAACCTCGGATCGATGAATGATGGTGAAAAAAAATCTCAAGAGAGGACTCTCTGATGTTGAGAAGTTCCTCTCTACTGAATGAGACCACAGAATTGTGGCCCGAGACCACAGTACTGTGGCTCCAAAAACATATAAACACACAAAATACACAAACAAAGAGAGAGCGAAGCTCCAAGGCGGCCATTGTAGGTGCCATCTCGGTTGGTAGGGGAAATACTTGTATTATTTTTAGGTATGAGTGGGGAGTGGTGGCCTAGTGGTTAGAGAGCTGGGTATTTGCATCCTGGAGAGGCCACAAGTACCCTTGTTTGAATCCCACAGCTTGCCACTCTGGGTCTCTTAGGGCATCCAGTATAGATGGCCAAGCCACCTCAACTGGCTCCTCTCGATGTGAAGGAGCAGCAGCTCTGCTCCGAGCCCCTCCCGGATGGCAGAGCTCCTCGCCCTATCTCTAAGGGAGTGCCCGGCCACCCTACACACATTTCAGCTGCTTGTTTCCAGGATCTCGTTCTTTCGGTCATGACCCAAAGTTCATGGCCATAGGTGAGGGTGGGAATATAGACCGACCGGTAAATCGAGAGCTTTGCTTTTCGGCTCAGCTCTCTCTTCACCACAACGGACTGGCACAGCATCCCCATTCCAGTGGCAGCTGCACTGATCCATCTGTCGATCTCCTGCTCCATTCTCCCCTCCTTCGTGAACAAGACCCAAAGATACTTGAACTCCTCCACTTGAGGCAGGAAATCCCCTCCAACCTGAAGAGGACAAGCCACTCTTTTCCGGTCAAGAACCATGGCCTTGGACTTGGAGGGGGTGATCCTCATCCTAGCCGCTTTACACTTGGCTGCGAACCACCCCAGCGCATTGTCAGGATCTGCCATTTTGATCATAACTTTATGAACAGGATTTCTAGGCGCAGCCAAGGGCCAGAGGGGTACCGGTTCGGGGACCAGTGGGTTTCGTCTCTTCTTTTTGCAGATGACATAGTCCTGCTGGCCCCCTCTGGCCAGGGCGGATCTCAGTGCGGAACTCATCCATCCCTGAAGCCCTACCTCGGTGACAGGATTTCTGTACAAGCGGAATTTGGTCCGCATTGCCGGCACTGAGTCGGACATGTTCCCGGTGCATGTTGGATGCTCTTTATCACCGGGCCTATTCATAACTTTATGGACAGGATTTCTAGGCGTAGCCGGGCCAGAGGGGTTGCGATTCGGGGACCAGTGGATTTCGTCTCTTCTTTTTGCAGATGACATAGTCCTGCTGGCCCAGTCTGGCGAGGGCGGATCTCAGTGCGGAACTCATCCATCCCTGAAGCCCTGCCTTGGTGACTTCAGACTGGGTGATGAAAGAGTCCAACCCTGAGTCCCCAGTCTCTGCTTCCACCAGGGAAGGCATGACAGTAGGATTGAGGAAATCCCCGAAGTACTCCATCCATTGCCCGATAATGTCCCCAGTCGAGGTCAGCAACTCCAAACCCCCACTGTAAAAAGTGTTGGCAAAGCACTGCTTCCCCCTCTTGATGCACCGGACGGTTTGCCAGAATCGCTTCGAGGCCAACGGGTAGTCCTTCTGCATGGCCTCACCAAACTCCTCCCAGGTCCAAGTTTTTGCCTCTGCCACAGCCCAGGCCATGGCAGAGGCCACGGTTAGCCTCACGGTACCCGTCAGCCACCTCAGGAGTCCCACAAGCCAACCACAGCTGACAGGACTCTTTTCTCAGCTTGACAGCACCCCCCACTGCCGGCTTCCACCACCGGGTTTTGGGACCGCTGCCTCGACAGGCACCGCAGGCCCTACGGCCAAAGCCATGGGCGTTGACAATAGACGTGGAAAACATGGGCCACTCAGACTAAATGTTTCCAACCTGCCCCCGAATATGGTCAAAGCTCTCCTGGAGGTGGGAGTTGAATATATTCCTGGCCGAGGGCTCCGCCAGTCATTCCCTGCAGACCCTCACTATATGCTTGGGCCTGCCAAGTCTGTCCAGCTTTCTCCTCTTTCAGCAGATCCAACTCACCACCAGGTGGCATCAGTGGACAGCTCATCCCCTCTTTCCACCCGAGTGTCCTAGACATATGGTCAAAGTTCTGAAGACACGACAACAAATTTGATCATTGACCGCCTGCCTAAGGTCTCCTGGTGCACTGATGAACACAGTGCTTGAACACAGTGTTCATTATGGACAATCCGTGACTAGCACAGAAGTCCAATAACTTATATATAGGAATCGTTTTGTGATAATCAATTGCTTTATTTTAATTTTTTTATTTGTCTCATAGAAATCTGGCTGCAGCAAAAGTGTTGTTACTATAAATGTGTCAACTCCTTCTAATTATTTCAATTTTGACATACCTTAAAATATTAGGTGAGGAGGAGGCGTAGCAACCATTTTGCAGTCTGATTCATTGATAAGTTAATAGCTACAATTCTTTTGAATATTCAACCTCTAGTTTTCCTCAACCAAATTGCAGAGCACAAACCACTTCTGTTTGTTGATCTGTACTGTCCACTCGGCCCTTATTGTCAATATTCAGATGAGTTCTCTGACTTCTTATCTAAATTATTAAGAAATACCGATAGGGTCATAATTGGGGATTTTAATATTCATTTTGTCACTGAAAATGATAGCCTAAACATTGCCTTTATTGCTATCTTATACTCAAATGTCTTTGCTCAAAACATCTTCAAACCTACCCACTTTTGTCTTCATACTCTGGACCGTGTCCTGACATATCGCATTGAGTGTAGAACAAATAACAATATTTCCTCATAACCCTGTCCTGTCTAAACATAAAAAAAAAATTGTATGTGTTTAATTTAACTCCACAACTAAAAGAAAATGTATTATAGTAAATCATTATCAGACAATACAGTAATAACTCTTAAAGATTTAGTTTCATTTTCAATCTCCTCATTATCACCAAAAAACACAGAGAAGGGTAGTAATTTAATTTCTTCCCTTTCACAAATTGAGTTTTAGTTCATAGTGTTACTTCCTCATTGCGTTGTGCATTAGACAATATAGCACCCTTGGAAAAGCAGGTAATTATTCATAGGAGACTGGCTCCCTGGTTTAATTTAGAGCTATTTTATATTTTATTATTTTAAACAACAATGTTGGAAAATTGGAGAGAAAATGGTGCTCTACACAACTAGAGGAAATTACAACCCCTATTTTAAACATGTTTAATCTGCCCTTAGTAAATAGATGTGTGCCACAGGCTTTTAAGGTTGTTGTAACTAAATCTTTACCAAAGACTTTCCAATGATCAAGATGACTTGATCAAGGTGACTTGTGGGGGCATCGGCTTAGCTACTGCTGCCATCAACCTCATGTTCTCCTTCTACAGATTATACATTTTGCCATGTCTTTCAGTGTTTAACCCCATCTCTCTCTTAGACATAGCTATTGGCTGAGTTTTTGCTGTGAACTGTATGGGCTGTCTTTAGACTAGCTGTTTTATCTCTGAGATGAAGCCACTGAAGAAGCTACTACTGCCTTCAATGTTTTACTTTTCTTTCACATATAAAGTACTCCTGGATCAGTGCTTCTTCTGTGATGTTTTTGTTCTCTGTTCTCTCAAACCTCCAGTCGGTTGTGGCAGATGGCTACTCCCACTAAGCCTAGTTCTGTTGGAGGTTTCATCCTGTTGAAGGGCAGTTTTCCTTTCCACGGTCACAAAATGTATGCTCAGTATGAGGGATTGCTGCAAAGGTAATGACACAATGCAAGTGACTGTCCTCTGTCGCTACGTGCTCATCCAGGAGGAGTGAGAGTCAGTAACTTGATGCAGTCTGCTGGGTTTCCTCAGATAGAAAACTACTTAACCAAGTTGAATAATAAACTGAATTTGATTTAATTGTTTAATAACTAGGATTAATTGGATTGTTTACACTTGATTTTGAATCTGTATAGTTGGATTGAATTGACTTTATAAAGTGCCTTGACGTGACATATGTTGTGAATCTTTGCTATACAAATAAATTTAATTTAATTTAATTGCTTTTTACCTTTCTTCCACACAAACTAACTTCATTGATTGATGGTTGTGGATCTTTTCTATGCACTCTATTCTTCAGTTGTTTCCATAGATTTGACCTTTTTCTTTGAAACAGATTTAGTTGTATGTCTGTTTGGAACTGTTGGTTTTCTTGGAAATCTAAATGGGCTATTCTATTTTATCATGTCTGCCAGCATCATATACAGTAACCAGACAACCCACACCATGATGTTCCCACCTGTAAACAGAACCATTCTTCCTCCGAACATTAGGTGTGCAATAACATCCAAGATTTCAACTTTGGCTTCGTATGACCACACTATATTATCCCAGTATTTCACTGGCTTGTTCTACAGCAAACTTTAAAGAAACTTTAACATGCTCTTTCTTCACCAGTTGAGTCTTGTGCAGTTATTGAGCATAGAGGCCATTGAAGTTGAGTGCATTATTGCTTGTTTGGGACCAACTGTACCTGCTTTTCCAAGGAATTTCTGAAGTTCTCACTGAGGTCTTCAGGGATATTGAACAGAAAATTTAGATTATTCTTTTTACTCCTCTATCAGAAATCTCACAAACAGGTTGGTTTATGGTGAAATCATGTGCTTTCCATTTCCAAATTGTGGCTCCAATGGCACTTACAGGAAAACATTTTTTTCCAACAGTAAGACTTGAAAAAAATATCTCTGATTTTATCAGTCCTATCACACTGTGCAATACTTTGCCAATCAAAAACCTTTTTATAGACCATCAGTTAACATTAAACCAGCTGATATTGCATTGCACATAGCAGCGGGAATGTTTTCTAAGTGTGTTCAATACTTATTCCCCGAACCACAATTTCTTACCCAGAACTTTGTGTACTTATTTGCTTTGGTTTGTTACTGTGTAGGCTACTTGGGTTGTTGCTGACAACAGTTACAAATTTTAAATGCGCAGACTGTAGTCCAGAAATATGAAGAATGCATATATATATATATATATATATATATATATATATATATATATATATATATATATATGGTATGATTTATAGAATCTGTCTTTCCTGATCAGTTACTGATCCAGTATCAGTTTAGAAACCTGTTACAAAATATTTTGCTTGTAAGTCACCATGTGTAGGAAACATAGATAACTATCACATTGAAAAATATAATATTTATTTTACTGAATAGTATTCATCTATGAGACTGTAGCTTCTGTGTTTCATCTTCCTTCCTTTTATCATGTTTGTTCTCTCCTTGTTGCAGTAGCACATACACTTCCTTCTACTTCTTCCTCTTTGACTCTGCTAAATTCAGAGCTGTGACACTAAATGGAGGCTTTTTGGCAGCTCTGTGCTGTTATGGAGGACCGACTGCCCTGCAGATCCCCTGCTGCAGGAACCCTGGCAGCGCAGTTTCAAGAGCGTTGCGGATGACCTGTGTTCTGTACTGTTGCTGAATCTCTTGTGCTCAGGTTTGTAGTTCTGTGCTGCAGTGCTTGTGTTTATCTCAGGCCTTCCTGACCCCTCTCTGTTATGAGTGTGCCCATGTGTTGTTTCGGCATTGACTTAGAAAGTGCCTCTGAGGTCAGATAAGAAACATTTTCGTTGCTGTTATTAAAAAAAAAAAAAATCTATTTAAAGATGCAGTCACACACAAATAAAGTCATGAAGATGAATGCTTCATGTAATTATGCCAAATATCAACAAGTCAGCTTTTATATATTATGTCAGTTCACAACAAAAATACTTTCAAGTCAGGGTTTAATCCAATCCAATTATGATCCAAAAAGAAGAACAACCTTAACAGAAAATAAATGTACTGTACATGTGTGTCAGTGATCTGGTCTCACAATTTAACTTATTCACACTCTGCTATGTTCTGATGTATGAAAGACGACTTAAAATGAGCTTAAATGCCGGATGCATGTCGCTGCTTCTTTCACATGTGTGAATAACTTCAGCTTGCATATCCTTACGAACATGATTCCCTTTGTTTTGCAAATAGAGGTGATTATGAGCGATTATCGTCAAAAGGCCATGTCTGCACTACATGTATGTTGTATCTATGTGATTACAAATGTGTATAAACACAAGGATTCCTGGGTCTTGGGCAAGTGAATGGGCAAGTTGCCATTTTGTTCTGTCTGTCTGTCTGTCTGTCTGTCTGTCTGTCTCTCTCTCTCTCTCTCTCTCTCTCTCTCTCTCTCTCTCTCTCTCTATCTATCTATCTATCTATCTATCTATCTATCTATCTATCTATCTATCTATCTATCTATCTATCTATCTATCTATCTATCTATCTATCTATCTATCTATCTATCTATCTATCTATCTATCTATCTATCTATCTATCTATCTATCTATCTATCTATCTATCTATCTATCTATCTATCTATCTATCTATCTATCTATCTATCTATCTATCTATCTATCTATCTATCTATCTATCTATCTATCTATCTATCTATCTATCTATCTATCTATCTATCTATCTATCTATCTATCTATCTATCTATCTATCTATCTATCTATCTATCTATCTATCTATCTATCTATCTATTTATATAAATTAAGGTTAAGATTAAAGTTTGCATGGTGTAGTTTGTATGTATGTAGGCAGATGCATTTGTTTGTTAAGCGGGCTAATCTTCCTCAGCCTTTTAGAAAGGCAACCAAGAATAGCAAACTGTCACAATCTGCCTATGACTGGCTGGGGCTGTGAATGTATGCTCCAGGCATTTTCCAGCCCTATCTCAAACCCTTACATCATCTATTATTCTCCTGCTCATATTGATATGTTTTTTTTTTCTTTCTTTTATCTATGTACAAATTCAACATGACAGACACAGGAGAGCAAAGAACAACAAAAGACCTCAATATGTAATTTCCTCTCCCATCACTCCAAATATACACACATAGAAATTTTTGCAAGTGTTGTTTATATATATATACATATATATATGTATATATATATATATATATATATATATATATATATATTGTTCTCTACCATTTGTGTGAATTGCGGGATTGTTTCTGAAGTCAGATAAATTGTTTGTGATGTCTCCACGCAGTCCGGCTGTCACCAGCCCCCAATGTCTACATACTGGATATTATTTCTGTCTGTCCGTACTCCATCTTGGGGCACAATGAAGCCTCTTTCATTTTCCGTGTCATAATGCGATAGCACAAATTTCCCTGCGAGGCATCACACTATTGGAAAAGCGAATAACATATGTTGTGTCTCAAACTCACCCTTCTTCCTCTTATCCCACTGGTGCAGATGACCAGTGAGTGTGCCAATGCCAAGGGCTGAGGACAAAGAGGGAAGGCAAGAGGAAGAGCAGAGTGTTCTCGGAAACATGTCACATAGACTATCATTCATCTCCTCTGTGAAGGAGCGAAATAATGGGAAATCTCCCTATCAAAACCAATAAAAAGCTCCATAATGCATTAAATTCAGAGTACCTTCACCCCCCGAACATAGTTCTGTAATGTTTTGCACGTATGTTTTATAGATATCGGAGGAGAAGAGTCTGCACTGCCTTGAGGAACCTTACAAAGCAGATTATCTTTTCCTTGGCATGTCTTCTAGCTTGGTGCTTTCCAACATGGTGTGTGTTTAGGATTTTTTTTGTGTTTTGTATTGTATCATGTTTCACTTAGAAGCTTGCCCATGCTAATCTTTCACCCAGCACCAGCCTTGCAGGGCATGCTGGCAGCTTATGTAATGAGAGGATAAATAAGTTTAAAGAACTACAAACTTTAACTGTCAAATCCATACATTTGGTCTATTCTAAATCAAGTAATACAGTGTTGGGACCCCAGCCATGAAGTTAAACATGGAGGAACATGAACTCTAAACTGTACACAAAGGCCAATATGAACATCTGGATCTTTCAACATCACACTAACCTATTCCTAGCATCCCAGAAAGAGGAGGAGTTACAGGTGGGATCTCCGTGATGTCACTCAGACACAAAACCACTCTGTTGGTACTATTTCTTTCTCAATCCATGCGACTCTGAACCTAGGCCATGCAGGAGAGACACCGGGCATCAGCTGAAGGTCTTTAAACTTACTGGCGAGTTTAAGACTACTACTACTACTTCAAAGAATCATTGGATCCAGCGATAACTATGATCTGACATTCGAATCCATCAATCAAAGAACCTAAAGATAAGTATGATCTGTGCCTGTGAACCCAGTGAGCATATGAAAGAAGTACAAGCTTGTTTTCAACTTCCTTCCAAAGTTTCTGCATAAAGCAATAGAGAAACCCTGAAGAGACGTCTCTAATTGAAGCGGTTTTCCCCACGGCGTGGAGAAGAAGGCATCTAAACTGTAGCTCTGCACACTTCCTGCTTGCTGACCAGCTATCCCGCATAGCAGCAGAAGCAGCTGCAACGTGTTTTTGCCCCACCTGGATTGGACCGGGACAACTTCAATCCTCAATTTGTTGCCCTAGGACATCCTTTGTTCAGAATGGTTCACGTAAGAGTTGATGTTTGGACAGAGAAGATTAGAATGACATAATCTAAATAATATTTGTTTCATGATGTTTGGTTTTTGTTTGGGTTGAGGAAACTCACTAGCAGACTAGCAGCTCAGCTAATGTGTGAAGCTGATAATGATTTATTCTGTGTTGTGTATTTAAAGATAAGACAAATTGTATTTAAAGGGTGGTTTTTAAACACAGATCGGCCATAACGCGCTGTCATCGCTTATGCATTTTCATCTTTTATTAATGGTTTTTTAAAGGTACATGTTTGATTTTAAAGGAGTGGTAACAAGCTGTAAGCTTCTTCTGTTAGCTCCACTAATGGCTAAGGTAACACCTGACTATCCAGCATCTGATGAATACATTAAGAATCATTTATCCAGGAAGGGTGTTAGTTCCCAATCTAGGAAAATAATATTTCCCTAAATATTATTGTACTAAATAAATATTCACAGGCGAACACTTAACAGACCGCGTTATTATTTAATAAAATATTAAAACCTTAATAATAAATATTAAATTATATAAGCATAATCATAATCATAATCTCAACAACAGGCTTTCACAAAATTATTTGTATTTATTGAACATGTTCACATTACAACCATGAATGTTAATGTATTTTATTAGGATTTTATGTACCAACACAAAGTAACATCTTACTAGTGAAGTGGAAGCATGGATTATAAGATTTTGGACAAATAAAAATCCAAAAATTGTAGTGTGCACATAGTTACACATAAATATCCTTGGACAAAGTTGATCTTCCTGATGAGTTAATCCAACTGCTTTCTCTTAGCTGTGGATAGGCTTCTGCTCCAACATACAACACCAGAAGATGATGCCACCACAGTCAAAAAGGTATTTAGGAGCGCCCGCTGCACTCCAAAAGACCTCCAGCTTCTCAGCAAATAGAGTCTGTTCTGAGACTTCCTGTAAAAAGCATCAGTATTGTTGTGCAACAATAATTTTAGTTTGGCTATTATCAGATGTTAATTATAATTAATAATTTGGGCTGCATGGTGGTGCAGTTTGTAGCACTGTGGGTTTGCAGCAAGAAGGTCCTCGGTTCAACTCCCAGCCGGCGATCTTTCTGCATGGAGTTTGGATGTTCTTCTTGTGCATGCGTGTTGCCCTGCGATTGACTGGCGACCTGTTCAGGGTGTACGCCGCCTCTCGCCCGTATACTGCTGGAAATAGGCACCAGCTCCTCGGCGCCCCTGTACAGAAGAAGCGGTTATAGAAGATGGATGGAATTTACATTAATTAAAAAAATTATTAATAAAGTTAGAATTACAGTGTGAATTTTCATTCAAACTAACAAATCAGAGTACCGCTGTTGGACAACAGTGTTTGGATTAGCAAGCCAACCACAGCTGACTCTTTCTTGAGCTTGATGGCATCCCTAACTGCCGGTGTCCACCACCAGGTTCTGGGATTGCCGCTGCAACAGGCCACAGCTACGGGCGGCAGCATCGACAATAGAGGTGGAAAACGTAGTCTCCAACCTCCCCGGAATCTGGCCAAAGCTGTATTCAGGTGGGACCTGAATACATCCCTGGCCGAGGGCTTCGCCAGACGTTCCCAGTAGACCCTCACTTTACACTTGGGGCTGCCAAGGCTGTCCAGCTTCCTCCTCTTCCAGCGGATCCAACTCCAGGTGGTCATTGGTGGACAACTTAGCCCCTCTTTTCACCCGAGTTTCCAAGACATGATTACAAAGTCAACCAACAACCTTCTTCCTAGGGTGTCCTGGTTCCAAGTGCACTGATGAAGCACTAATGAAACACTACTAGGGTTCAAATCGATGAGGCCATTTTACATAATCACATCCCTCCAGGTGTCACTGTTGTTTTCCATGTGGGTGTTGAATTCCCCTTGCAGAATGACGAGTCCTTGAGAGGGGCACTATCCATCACCCCCGACAGGGATGCCAAGAAGATATTACCTATGGGCATGAACTTTGGGTCATGACCGAAAGAACAAGATCCCTGATACAAGTGGATGAAATGAGCTCCCTCCACAGAGTGGCCGGGCAATCCCTTAGAGATAGAGGATGTTTTAGCACATTTTTAAAAATTATTTCAACATATTTTTGCCGGTTAGTTAGTGGAGACGGAGCGAAAACACAAAGCACTGGAAATGAAGGGCTTGATCTGAGAGACGTGAAACACATGATGAATACGTAGGCTAGAAGGTAGACGAAGACAAAGAGCAGAGGGACTGATGACAGAGTCAATAGTGTAGGGACCAATGAAGTGAGGAGACAGTTTCTTGGACATAGCCTTTAACGGTATGTCCCGAGAGGACAACCAAACCTTTTGGCCTGGACGGTACACCGGAGCAGGCCATCGTCTTCGGTCAGCATACTTCTTGTTTTGGTTCACAGTGCGAAGAAGAGCTCTGGAAGCTGTTCCCTAGATCCACTTAGAGCGGCGAATGTGGTGGCAAATGGAGGCAACAGCTATGTCCTTCTCGTCAGTAGGAAATAGTGGTGGATGGTAGCCGATGGAGACCTTAAATGGTGAAAGGCCAGTAGCTGAAGAAATCTGTGAATTTATGGCATATTCTACCCAGGGGAGATAAATACTCAAATCTAAGGGTTCTGTGGCAGTCATGCACCTGAGAATGGACTCTACCTGCTGGTTCATACGTTCGGTCTGTCCATTAGATGAGGGGTGGTACCCAGAGGTCAGGGAGGTCTTAGCTCCCAGAGCTAAACAAAACTGTTTCCAAACACGAGAAACAAACTGAGGGCCACGATCAGACAGAATGTCCTGAGGAATGCCATGCAAGTGAAAAACATGTTGTACTAACAGCTGAGCAGTCTGAAAAGCAGATGGAAGTTTCTTTAAAGGTACAAGGTGGCAGGACTTAGAAAAACGGTCCACTATTGTGAGGATGACTGTCATACCTTTAGAGATGGGTTACCCGGTCACAAAATCAAGAGCTATGTGTGACCAGGGGCGTTTGGGGGTGTTGAGAGGTTGGAGTAACCCAAATGGTGGCTGGTTACCCAATTTTTGCCTGGCACAGACTGAGCACACTTGTACATATTCCCTGACATCTTTATGGAGGGATGGCCACCAAAAACGCCTGGAAATGAGTGAAATAGTACGGCTAACCCCTGGATGACCTGAAAACTTAGCGGTATGAAACCAACAGATTAGCCTAAACCTAACAGATGTAGGAACAAATACCCTGTTAGGAGGTCCAGTGCCTGGGTCAAGTTCGTTTCACTTGGCCTGATTCACAAGATCCTCAACCTCCCAAACTAGAGCCCCAAAAGACCAATGAGGTGGTACGATAGGTTCTGCCTCCCTCTCCGTGGTATCTGGTGAGTAAAGCCTGGACAGACCGTCCGGTTTAACATTCTTGGAACCCAGCCTATATGAGATGGAGAGGTCGAACCGGTAGAAGAAAAGTGACCAACGTGATTGCCGTGGGTTCAGTCTTTTGGCTGATTGTAAGTAGGCCAGATTTTTGTGATCGGTCCATACTAAAATGGGGTGTTTAGCACCCCCAGCCAATGTCTCCATTCCTCAAGAGCTAACTTTATAGCAAGTAACTCTCTGTCTCCCACATCATAGTTCCTCTCTGTGCTGGTTAGTCAACGAGAAAAAAAAGCACATGGATGGAGATTTCCATCCGTGGAAGACTGCTGAGATAACACAGCTCCAACTCCTGTTTCTGAGGCATCAACCTCCAAAATAAACTGCTTGGAGGAAATTGGATGAACTATTATGGGGGTCCGAGAAAACCTCTATTTTAGTGTCCGAAATGCCTTATCCGCCTCAGGTGTCCAGGTGAACACAATGTTTGTAGAGGTCAGGGCTGTGAGTGGGGCGGCTATAAGACTAAAGTTTCTGATGAACCTGCGATAGAAGTTTGCGAAACCTAGAAACCGTTGAAGCTGCTTGCGGGAGTCCGGGACAGGCCAATCCAGTACTGCCTTGATCTTCTCAGGGTCCAAGCGAACGTGTCCACCCTCCAGAATATATCCCAGAAAAGGGATCGATGTCTTATGGAACTCACATTTTTCAGCTTTCACAAACAGTCAATTTTCTAACAGTCTCTGGAGGACTAAACGGACATGACGGTGATGCTCTTCAATGTCCTTGGAATAGATCAAAATGTTATCAAGGTAGACAAAAACATTCAGAAAGTCTCTAAGAACATCATTTATGAGTGACTGAAAAACTGCTGGAGCGTTACTCAGTCCACAAGACATCACCAGGTATTCAAAGTTTCCTAACGGGGTTTTGAAGGCGGTCTTCCACTCATCCCCCTGGCGGATCCTAACTAAATGGTAGGCGTTACAGAGATCTAATTTGGTGAAAACAGTAGAACCATGAACCGGTTCAAAAGGTGAGGACAGGAGTGGGAGAGGATATTTATTTTTATTGTGATTTGGTTTAGCCCTCTATAGTCGATACATGGGCAGAAAGAACCATTTTTTTCCCCGAAAAAGAAAAAACTTGCACCGAGTGGAGATGAAGAAGGGCGAATTAAACCTGTTACCAAGGACTCATTGATATAATTCTCCATGACTTTTAGTTTAGATCCTGAGATGTTATATAGCCTACTAGAAGGTAGGGGGGCACCCGTGAAGCAAATCTATTGCACAGTCATAAGGTCTATGTGGAGGCAACGATAATGCCTTGGATTTGCTAAAAACTAACCTTAGATCATGGTACTCTGAAGGAACGCTAGAAAGATCGATAATCTCATTTTCTGCTGGAGCTGAATCAGTGGGGAGAGAGGCGACAGCTGACTGCATGCAGGTAAGAGGAAAGACAGTTAGTAGACCAGGACTCAACTCGGCTTTCAGCCCAATTAATATGTGGATTGTGCTTCTTAAGCCAAGGGAAACCTAAAACAATGGAGTTCAATGCAATATGAAACACCCAAAAAAACAAATCTCCTCCCTATGATTACCAGAAAGTATTAGAGTCAGAGGTTTGGTTCGATGGGTAATACGTTGTAATTTTTGCCCATCTAACGCTGAAACTAACTGAGGTGCGGGAAGCAGCTCAGCCTCTATCTGTGCCTCACTAACTAACCTTTGATCTATAAGGTTTTGGTCACTTCCTGAGTCAATCAGAGCGGACAGGTTCTGAATAGGATGGTGAGAAGTTAATGAGGCTGGTAAACTAAGTCTGGGGGCTAATGAACGGTCCGCCAGTTTCCCCTCACTTACTGACGGACCTGGCCTTTTGGTCCCGTGGGGCAGACTGTGCAGTCAGCAAGAAAATGCTCAGAAGATCCACAGTAAAAACACCGGTTTGTCTGGCGGCGTCTCAGTCTCTCCTCGGGGGAAAGCCGAGTACGCCCGACCTGGAGGGGTTCAACCTCAGAACTCTGAGAAACAGATGTGGGGCGAACAGTCTGCGAAGTTTGACTAGGGAGTTGGGTCCTAACAAAGCGTTGTTCAAGTCGGTATCTCTTTCTCTCCCTCATCCGATTATCTAGTCTGGTGGTTAAATTGATTAACTCATTTAATGTCTTAGGCTCATCAATTAAGGCCAACTCATCTTTTAACGGCTCATTTAAAGCCTGGAAAAAGGCAGCTCTAAGTGCACAATCGTCCCACGCAGAGGCTGCTGCAAGGGTACAAAAATCAATTGAGAACTCAGCAACTGACTGGTTCCTCTGTTTTAAAGAACACAATGTTCGAGCTGTGGCGGTCTGATCTATTTCACAGAAAAAAAACCTGTCTCAACTCTCTCAAATTCTGAGAATGTGCAACCAAAATTTGAACAGTCAGAAAAACGCACCTCAGCCCATTTCAGGGCTTTACCAGTAAGCAACCCCAGAACATAGGAAATATTTACATAGTCATGTGGGAAGGACTGCTGGGAGTGGTTGAAAACGAGCATACATTGCAGAAGGAAACCCTTACAATCTCCCTTTTCTCCGGAAAACTTCTCAGGAATAGGGGAAGTGACATCACGTGAGTGCGGATGTTGCTGAGAAGCAGGAGAAGCTGAAGTGCCCTCTAAGGCCGGGGAGGTGAAATCGCTTAGGGTATGTTGTACTAAGGAAGCTAGTTGTTCGATTTGTTGATTAGTTTGTCTCTGCTGTTCAACGAGGGAATGGAGAGAGGAGTCATGGGTTTGAATTTGGTGATGTTGTTCTGAAAGGGTTCTCCTGAAAGCTTCTGCTGGGTCAGGTTCTGTCATATTGTTTTTAACAGCTTTGACCCACATGCAGAAAGCAATCAGGAGACAGAGTTTGACGTCAAGGATTTTATTTACCATAATACTGAGGAATGCAGGGGACTGGAACCGGGATGCAACTGTAAAATAAGTAGAATGGTAAGCAGGGGAACATTCAAGAGTAATGTTCTAAACAATGATTTTATCTTACTGGGATGAAGGAGAGATCTGCCAGAGGGGGGTTTAGAGACCAAGAGGTTGTGTACCCGTGTGACTGGAGATGGTGAATACTGGAATGCAAGGGACGTCAGTGGATCAGGAGTTACTGGTGAAGGTGCTGTGGATGAAGGAGGGTGGACAGGGTTCGCTGGAGGTTGTTGGATGGGTGCGAGGACTTGTTATCACTCATGTAAAAACTTTGTGCTGTAATGCACCTGCAGTCTGCTCTTTGGTATGCAGCTTGTCTCTGAGTGCAGTCCTCCCTCCTGTGTGTGAAATCCCTGTTATCTATTTCCCAAGCGAACCAGCCTCCTACCAGCCACACAAACACACACACACACCCTGTCTGAACTGTCTGTTGAACTGTGCATATAAATAAAGAGATAGGGTGTCAAAAACTTTGTAGTTGCACTGCAAAGTGGGCTACCCTTGTCACAAGTAAAACTGACTCTGTATCGTTCTTACCTCTGAGTTGACTGAATAATACCTAACAGAGGTGGTCCAAGGAACGAAGGAATCAGGAGGCTGCCAGCCGATTTAATCCAATGAAGTAACAGGAGGCTTGAGTCTTTGTTCATGAAGCTGGAGACCTCTTCTCCAGAAGTCAACAACCCAAACAGTGTTTGATGCTGAGGACAAAGTCAGGTTCAGGCAATATCCTGCAAGGTAGAAAAATCCAAAATTACAAGAAGGCAAAGACAAAGCAAAGTCAGGGCTAGGATAATTGTGGCTTGAGATATACCACTAAGGGCAACACTCTGACAGTGAGTTGCTGGCAGCCTCCTTCTTAAATACCCCTCAGGAGATGATCAGGGAGATAGAGAACACTTGTCACCTCTCCTCCAGGTTCAAACGCCATCTAGAGGCTAAGCACAGTAAACAGCACCAAACACACAGACATGGCACAGATCCTGACATTCACCCACAGTAGTCGACAGTGTGTACTCAGTGTTTTTGTTTTCTCACACTGATTTTCTAAGTTGGCGGACTGTAGAATGAATGTTGGTCTTCACCACCACGTGCAGCACAACCCACAACTAAGCAAGTTTTCACCATAGATATGATAGAATGGTCCGGAGTTTTGCTTCACTGATCACGCTAAAACAAAGAATACAGGCTGTAACTGCCACCCAAGATGGCAATACTGAGGTGTGGTCACGTGACCGTGACGTCATTCTGCCCCATTCTGCGCCCAGTACTGGGGGTTGGGCTATAGAGATACCACTCTTTGAAATAAAGTTTGATTCATGGGTAGCCTGAGCTCTGGCTTGCTCTAGGCTTATTGGCCTTTATGGCCTTTTATGTTGTGGTTACAGAAGCCGTCTTCTCTGGCCAAAGCTCTGGCTCAAATCCTTTTTCACAAATAGGCAAATAGTCTTATTTTGACCAGTTTATGATCAATAGATACACTAATATCAGATCATACCTAGCTTTGGATCCTGGATCTTCATGTCCCTCTTATGCAACCAATTGATGGTTGCAGGTAAGGAGGGTGAACAGTGTTGCGGACCATGCTTTTTAATATGATGTCATGGGGATTCCAGCTGTGTCTCTTCCTTTTTTTGGCAGTCCTAAAAGTAGGTTAATGCTGTGCATTCTGGGATTCAGAGTTTTACTAGTGTTTTGTTTGTGTAGTTCAGATGTTGTTTTCCATCAAGGGCTGGGACAAACAGTATTGTCACATAAGTCCAGTTTATTGTTCAGGTGCAGATCCTGATACTTACAAGGGTCCACTGTCTCAATGTCAGTTTCCTGTATGTTCAGTGTAGGGTCTGTGCTGGCAGATAACATTTTGGATTAGTACAAGCTGCAAATTTTTGGGAGTTGCTAAAGACATAGCACATTTAAAAACTTTGCCAATTCTTCTTTGCATAGTAGTTCAAGCTTTGTCAGACTGGGTGGAGAAAATTTAAATGTCCTTTTCCAACTTTTGCTAAGATTCACCAATTAAATTTATTTCTGGGCTTTAAAACAAACCATGGGTTTCCAACTCCAGTCCTCAATAGTCACTGTTGTGCAACATTTGACTGTATCTCTGCTAAAACACAACTGATTCAAATGACTGAAGTTTGTCATCAGCATGACAAGTTCTGCATAGGCCTGATAATGATTCACTTTTTTGACTCAGGTTTTTGTTAGACTAGGGATGGATCTAAAAGTTTCAGGACAGTTCCTCTGGAGGACTGGAGTTGGCAACCCCTAATATAAACCATTCTATTGCACTGCTGTAAGTTCAGGGACAGTTTACTAATTGAAGCTCAATGTCATCTCCGAGCTCAAGTCTTTTACATCCTCTAATGAGTTTTCTTCCAGGACTGACTTGGATTTAGCTTTATCCATCTTTCCATTGACTATGAACCCTGCGATAGAAAAGCATCCCCACACCATAATGATGGGAACTTTGTGTTTTGTCCTTGGAAATTTTGTGTTAAGAGTGAGATATCCCCTCACCTGAAGACTTGTGGCAAACTGCAAGCAAAGCTTTCTATAGATTTCTTTAAACATTGGGTTTCTTCTTCCCACTCTTCTATAAAAGCCAGGTTTGTAGAGTTGTAGAGTGCATGGCCAATACTTGTTATGTCAACAGATGGTCCCACCTGAGCTGTGGATCTCTGTAGCTCCTCCGGAGTTGCTATGGGGCTCTTGGATACTTCTCTGAGTATTGGTTTCTTGCTCATCCTGTCAGTTTAGGTGAACAACAATGTTTCGGTGGGTTTGTAGTTATACAATCCTACCTGCTATACTTTTAACAATTTATGTAATTACTGAATAGGGTTTGGTGAGATGGGCAAAGGTTTTAAAATCTAACCCTGCTTTAAACAACTTAAGAAGGTTATCCTCTGTTGTTTTTTGTTCTAAGTGAAGGTGTGTGTTTACTGATGTTCTCTACCCAACCTCTAAGGGCTTAACAGTGTCTAGTGAGATTAAACTAGACACGGGTAAAATCTCTTAAATAATGATCTTCCCCAGTCAGCTGTCTATCACAAAATCCTTAAAATATACTTTGGCCTTTGGATGTCTGTGGCTTAGATCTCCTCCATGTCTGTCTCAGGTCCAGGGGTAGAGATCTGTGGCTCCTCACACTCGCTATAGCATATTTTTATGCCTCATATACAAAATCACACTCACACTTACACCCAAAGGTGTTTGGATTCAGGTGTTAACAGATACACAGATGTTCTATATTGAGCTGCAGTTGCCACAAAATACATCTTGCATTCATTAGTACCGTGCACGTTTCGGTAACGTTGTTATATATGCATTTCAGCAGGTATAGAAGCAGTCTTCTAGGGCATTATCTTGTATTCTCTTAATATTTCTTTCTCTCCTTTATTCTTTTCTCCTTCTCTCCCTCTTTCCTTTTTGGCCCACCTCTTTCTTTCTTGCATCCTTTCTGTTTCTTTCTCCATGTTCATTGCAACTGAAATAATCCCAAATAAATTTACATATATATATATATATATATATATATATATATATATATATATATATATATATATATATATATATATATATATATATATATATATATATATATATAGAGCAATATAGCGTTAGCCGTAATGCTTCACTTACTAAAGTAGATCTGTAAATTTGTTGGGCTTCTTCTTGGCGCTCAGACAACAATTCTACTACAGCTACTGTGCCAGACAGGATACCTAAAATCAATCAATCAATCAATCAATCAATCAATCAATAATATAGATAGATAGATAGATAGATAGATAGATAGATAGATAGATAGATAGATAGATAGATAGATAGATAGATAGATAGATAGATAGATAGATAGATAGATAGATAGATAGATAGATAGATAGATAGATAGATAGATAGATAGATAGATAGATAGATAGATAGATAGATAGATAGATAGATAGATAGATAGATAG
Source organism: Girardinichthys multiradiatus (assembly GCF_021462225.1). NCBI lineage: Eukaryota > Metazoa > Chordata > Actinopteri > Cyprinodontiformes > Goodeidae > Girardinichthys > Girardinichthys multiradiatus. Next base: position 16,837,625 of record NC_061813.1, read on the forward strand.
ATAGATAGATAGATAGATAGATAGATAGATAGATAGATAGAGTTTGTGGTTGTAATAATACAAAATGTGAAAAAAGTTTAAGAAGTTTGAATACTTATACAAAGCACTGCAATTTCATCTACTTCTTTGAAACAGCTGCACATCTTTGTCGGGGAGCTTCAGATGTCTCATCTGTCCCTTGATTGGACGAAGAGGGGAGGTTATTACAGTGAAGATAAAAAGAAATGGAGAGTGAGCAATTGAGTGAGGTAAGGAGGAGAGTTGGTGAAAGTGAGAGAAAGTTCAAATGAGGCAAGAGAGATGATGAAAAGAGGAGCCACTCTGTCCTTTGAGACTCCTTTTCTTCCCTTGCTGCCAAATTAGCCCAATTAGTCAAAGTGGCCGCTGTTCAGGCTGCTGTCAAACCGCAACACCATACAGTGCCAGCGGTCATTCTCTCTCATTTAAGTCTTCTGACTCTCTCCTCTGCCGCTTCTCCGAGCCACCTGTGCCTGTTACTGCTGAGCGTTACACTGTAAGTGTGTGTGCACGTACCAAGCCAGAGAACCTGTATTTGTGCGTGTTTGTGAAGAAAGCTTTAAAGTAAGACGTTCCCTTTAAATCAATCCCTTTCCCAGCGTGGTGCCTTGCCATTCCTTCTTCTAGTTGCAATCTCCAAAGCAGAGGGGTGAGATATTTTTTCACACCTCAGGTAAAATCTACCAATTCTCTTTAAAGCATACTATTGCTAAAACTCTTTTATGTTGTAACATCTGAAGTACTGATACAAAAAAAAGATTTTAGAAAAAAAGGGAAGCTGGGGACAGATAAGTCTGTAAATGCCCTGAGCATCGATACATATATGAACTGATTGGGCAATAACAAAGCCTTAACTCCCAACAAAAAAGTAAACTTTGTCAATTTGCTGTAATTGTTTAGCTTGGCATACCAGAACACAAACAACTCCCAGAAAAGAACAATGGGTACCTTCACCCTAAAGCATCTCTCACCACATAATTCCGTCACCAGTAACACAAATCCACAGTTCCTTTTAAAAAACAAGCTACTCCTTTTTCCTGAGATGAAGGGATCACTTAGAATTCAATAGCTACAGTAATTTTTCGTTTCAAATCTCTGAAATCGCAGGAAAAACAGGTGTGTGATAATCTGTCCATGGGCCTCGGGAGAAGTGGAAGAGACATGGGTGAGAGAGAGGGGGGCTTTAATTGGTCAACCTTGTTGCATGAACAAACACACCTTAAGCCAGTTCAGTGGTGGCAGACAGAAAGTGAAGTCATTAAGTGAGCAAAGGTGCATGCATTGATCTCTTTAATATACCTCAGCAGTGCTGTATTTTACCCTGGGCCTTGTCTGGGCAAAACCAAATACACATTTGGCCCGTAAATACAAGGGAGGAATTTTGCTCACTTATGAAAATCTGTGTGTAAAAAAGAATTTTCCAGCAAATCAAAAGCCATCTAATGTACAGTATCTTGTTCATACCCCTTGAACTTGTTCACATTTTCTGAGATCACAACCACAAATCTCAATGTATTTTATTAGAATTTTTATGTTGTGGATAAATGCAAAGACATAGATTGTTGTGAAAGATTGTATTGAGCACACCTGTGAACATCCATCCATCTATTTTCTATTCCTGCTGCTTCCGTACTGGGTCATGGGGGAGGTGGTGCCCATTACCAGCGGTCTACAAAAGACAGGCAATAGGTGGGTTACATCCTGGACAGGTTGCCAGTCCATCGCAGGGCAACATAGCATTACACAAGACAAACAATCATGCAGGGAGTCAAACCCTGGGCCTTCTTGTTGCAAGGCAACATTTCTACCAACTGCACCACCGTGCTGCCCCATCTGTGAATATAGATTTTCAAACCCTGGATTAAGGTGTGGCCTTTGATAGTGCCATTCTAACACATAGCTCTGGTTGTATGTTTGGCATTGTAGTCCTACTGGAAGACAAATCACCATAGTTTCACATCTTTATTTACCTTTTACACGTTATCTTTCAAAAATGCTTTTTTTTAAAGCTCCATTTAGATCCCTATCCCTGCCGAAGAAAAGCATCCCCACAGTATGAATCTGCCATCAGAGCAATGTGCAGTGATAGTTTTCCACCACACAGTGCGTTTTTGCTTTATAACATGCAGTATATCTCATCTGACCAGAGCAGCTATTAAATGTTAATGTGCCTTGTTATGGCATTCTTTTAACAATTACTTTATTTGAGCCACTTTTCAAGAAAGTTTGTGGAGTACTCAACTAATAGTTGTCATGTCAACAGATTCTCACACCTGAGCTGTAGATCTGTGCAGCTCCTCCCAAGTTGCCATGGGCTTTTTGGCTGGTTCTCTGATTAATCCTTTTCTCGCTCAGCCTGTCATTTAGGTGGGCGAGCCATGTCTTGGTTCGTTTTACAGTAGTGCTATACCTTTTCCATTTTTGAATAAAGGATTAAATAGTACTGACTGAGCAGTCCTAAGCTTGAGGTATGGTTTTAGAAATCAACGGTGTTTTGAGATTCTTCTTAACTAAAACCCAGATCTGTCTGGTTTGTGCTTTGGTCTTTATGATACTGTTTGTTGAATGGCTTCAAAATCAGCTGCATTTAATGAGATAAGATTACACTCCGGTGGGCTCTATGCATTATTTAGCTGAATACTGAAGGCATTTAGTTGCAGTGCTTCAGATGAAGAGGGGCTAAATACAAATGCACACCATTTTCTTTTTTTTTTTTTTCTTTTTATTAGTCAGAAACTTTGAAAACATCTGTAATTTTTCTTCTACGTCACAGTTCTAATTATTCTAGATCTGCCTTGTCTGCAACAGAATTAAGTGCTGTATGAGTTTGATCCTAACCTGATAATAAAGTCTTGACATAAGGGTAATGAAACATGCTATGTGTATCACATTTGTTTTCCTTTGTGTTGTCTTGCATTGTAATCTGTGTCAGTTAAAACAAACAGATTTGTTTTGGACTTCAGATTTTTGTGATTTCTGTTCATTAAAGGAGCTTCTGTCAATTATAATGTCGTAGTGTCAAGCCATAATCATTTTACTAATCTTAAAGGTATTCTGCAACATAAGAGGAACTTGACAACCTAATCCATCTACACAAGGTAGCAACATCATTTTTATAATTTTGCTACTGAAATTATTTTCCATCAACCTTACTGACAAGGCCTGTCAAAGTACTGTTTTGTTTGATTGTTTATAGCTAATGGTGATCTTTTTGGTTTGTGTCAAAACATATTTATAAAATTCACTTGAAAGACTTATAGGGGGAAGAATGTGTCTGCCCCTCTTTTGTTAAATATGCATGTGTACAATTTCATTTTGCAAGTTAAATGAAGCAGTAAAAACAAGCTGTGGCAGCTTGTACAAACATATCAGTTATATCACTCAGATGTTTTATGGGCGATCTTTACTAGTGCAACAGGAAGAAGAGGAATTAGTTAAATATGTGTATTGATTATTTTCTATAATAACACATGCATATTGCTGCAGTTGACCCCAAAACGCTTTTCTGTAAATCTCTTCATCAAAGTAACCTACTGTATTGTTTAAGTGGGCTCCATCAAACCCTTCTGTACCCTTTAGTTTCTTTCTTTCTATGTTGGCTTATACTACTACATTTTAGTTTGCTGCAACTCTAGTGAGTAAAATGAAAATCATGGTAAACTTGTTTGAGTATGTATGAGTTTTTGATGTATCTTTTTTTTTGATGAGTCTTCTTGAGGACTTTTGTTGATCAAATTTATATTTGCATTTTCAGACCTGAGAGGTCAGCTAATGGTGATCTTGTTGAAATTGCTTACAAAATATATTAGCATAAGGCATCGGGCATAAGGAGAAGCTAGCTGGAGAACTCCTAAGGAGGCAGCCAGCTGTGCAAGCTGACTGAGCGAGGATGCAAAGAATGTGGTGTGCTTGCAGATGTAGGCTGGGTAACAAAACCGTTAGCTGAGCACACCTTAAACCTGACCTGAATATAACTGGAAAACAAGGTGGATTATTTACAGCTGAAAGTACACATGCAGCATGTAAACATCTGCAAGTAAAAGGATGCAGTGTTTTTGTTTTTAACCAATCCCATAGCAACACTCCTTAACTCAGCCAGTGGTGGCAGCTTAGCATCCTTCCATGCAGGGGACAATACAGTGGTTCTGCTGCAGAAGCTGTGTGATCGCAACATCTGACCTGAGCCCCAAAGCTGTAACTGAGTTGGTGGGGAGTACAGCCAGTATGGTATTTGGTTACCATGGAGACTGTGTACACAGGCTGGTCTAAAGACATTGTTGGCCTGCCGCTTGGGTGTTAAGAGATTTGACATCTGTTTGACCTTAAAACATCTAATGGGCATTCATTGAAATTTTCCAAAAAAGAGAAATGGAGTTTTGTTGCATTTCATGTAAAATGAATGAATGTGAAATAAATTGCCTTAAACTTTGAACTGTGGCATATTAATAATATAACTCTGCACAAACACTAGTAAATATGTTTTTTTATTCAAAAGATAAGTCAATCAAGCTAACTGACTGTGAAACTTAAAATCTATAAAAAAACAAACCCTGAAAATTACAGTTTAGGTTAAAATCTTTAGTCTGTGACATTATTTTGCAAACAAGTTACATGGCCTGGGTCAATGTAATATAGCCTGTTTATATAACATCAGATGCATAGGTCTTATTATATTTTTCATACATGGATATTAACAGGTTTTTTTTGGAAGTCGTAAATAGTAACCAAATTAATTGTTCTCACCTACAAAGAAAGGAAAACATGGTTAAAATATTGTACTCAAAAGACAATTTGATCAACTGTTTAGTCCAGAAAAACACAATAAAAATCCAATAATGCCCAGAAGAAAGAAATACAGATAAATATTTTCAGACATGACTGTCTTTCATTATAAAACAAAAAAAGAAAGAATAAGTAATATTTATGCTCGCTGTATCAATCTGACCCACTCCGATTTTGCTTTCCTTCAGGGGCCCACTTCTCAGGCCCTGCTGGCCACCTCTTAACCCCAGCTTTGGCGTATGTCGGGCGGCTCCAGGACCTGCAAGGCGCTTTCAAATGCCCACCAACTAATTAGGCCCCTCCGCATGGGTCTGATAAGAAGAGCTCGCTGGTGACGGAGAATCGACACAGTCCTACTGAGTGGCCAAATGAGCTGGGCACAGAAACGGATGAACAGACAGATGGTTGTTGGCTGACTGGTGGGAAGGGGCCGTGCAGGGCTGCAGAGGAGACCCAATGGCAACAGGGACTGGGTTAAAGGGGTCAAGACAACAGAGGTCTGGTGCCATCCAAGTAAGATGGAAGAGATTGAGATGCAAATGAGGAGAAAGTTATGGCAAGATATATGAAGATGTAGCTAGAGCTACATGACATCACCTTGGGATGTTTCATCAGCCAGAGAAAGATAATGTTGCTGTGAAGACAAGAGGTTATAGGCTATTCTCATTAACCCTATGTTTGGTCTTCACATTATGTTGTTTAGTAAGTCCACCTGAGGCATCCTGGAGTACACAGACCTTACGCATTTTGTTTCATGGTCCACCTTGACATGGGTAATTACAAATATTCATTAGAGGATTGAATTCTTATATTACATTGACGTACACAGCTGTAAAAGGGAAAAAGAGTGCCCTTCCTGTGATATTGTTGTGCTGTGAGTTTGTTTAATCGTGAAGGAAATGTTTCTTACCATCTAAACCTATCCCTTGTAATGTACCTACACATACTTACTGTTGATGCTGGTTTGTCTCTTGACTTTTTGCATTGGTAGATGTCTTGCCAGCTACAAAGATCTCTGTGACAGAAAGCCAAAACCGAACAGCTAGAAGTCTTTTTCCATCATGCAGCCCACAGATAGAGGCAGAGCGAGGCTTTTGTTGAATCAGCCTTTGTTAATGACACCTTGTGTCTGCCCTGGTGACATGCTAGCAGCTACGCCTTTGGTACTGCTTTGACATTCCGTCAACATTAGGGATAAAGAAAACATAAAGGGGCATCTGTGCATGAATATGAGTTATTTCTAGTGTCAGAAGAACCATATCTGGCATTTTTAAGGTGGCTGAAAGCCTCACAACCTTTGCAGAATCTCTATCATGTTACAAGGCAATTTCATCCCTGTTGCAAAGTCAGTGGTAGAGTCATCATATGAAGAAATGCAGACTTGTGTGTTTCATTGCTGGAATAAAGTACTTGCTGTAAACATTTACATGTATTTTTGGACCCGGCTTAAAAAAGACTCACTCAAAATAAACTAAACAAAATAAGTCAAGTCAAGTCAAGTTTACTTATATAGCATAGATAAATATTTATAAATGTAATTACAAGTAAAATAATTTACTTGATATTAGCAACAAAATTGCATTTCTCTTTATTGGACAATATCCAAAGTAAAAGCGCCCTTTGGTTGTATTTAATCACCAGTTTTATGCACATCCCTCAATTGTAACGAGTGTGAAATGACAACGGTAATTTCAGGGAAAGAAAGGATCTTAAGATGCTTTTGCGACTTACTAAAAATAATTGTTGTTACTTTTACAGCTAAGTTATGAGGCATGTGTGTTTGAGATACACTTAAACCTTCACATTAGAGACTTTCAGTTCTACACCCACTACGATAACCCATAGTTCACATTTTCAGAAATAGAAAAGGTTCCGTTTTTCGTAAATTTGACTTACTGAGCAGATGTACATGCCCTTTTTCTACAGTCCCTACAACTAGTATCTGCGGATCACCGGGGAATCAAACTATGTCTCTTTTTTCCAAAGCTCTCTCTCTTTTTATCTGTCTTGCTTTCTAGGGTGAGTGAAAGAAGATCCCTGTCTTCCTATGTGTGATCAGAGTATAGCAACTCAGGAGTCTAAAACTGACAAAGGAGGTGTAAGAACTATTTTTCTATTTTGTTATAATTTAGATTTTAGTTAATTAGTTTATTTATAATTAGTATTTTTGTTTAATCAGAGAATTTGTTAAAATTTTTTTTGCTTGTATTTTGACCATGGGCAACTGGGGTATAAATAAGTAGGCCTTGAGAAGATCAGTAAGCACGTGGGTGGTCCCTTGGTTTTTTACCAGCCAGTCAGTCATGCAGGAGCGAGAGCAGGACAGGCAGCAGGGCCTGTAACATGTATTAGTTGATTGCCTGCTACTTGAAAATAAACAATAATGAAAGGACATTTTGGACTTTTGGATTGCGTAAACCACAACCCACAATGCATCTAATGATTATAAGAAACATTTGCCTTTAGTTCGATCACTCTTTAGTTATTTTCATGGATAAATAGTCACTACAGGAGAAAAGGAAAAATGAATTTAATGCATTTACCTTACGATCATCCATGAATGCTTTGTATGTATAGTCATGTATGCATTATTTGTCTTCTTGTTCGATGCTTGGACTGTTGTACGTTTTGTGTGCGGTGCATGCATGTGTATCTTTTGCTTCATTCCATTTCTCCCATGAGACCTGCTGGTCTGGACAATTTAAACTGGACCTGCTGAAAGGCCCTTGGCAAAGATGTCACCACGTTCGAGTGTGTTTCAAGGATTATCTGATCATGTTCCTCTTCTGGGATGCTTGTGTTGTGTCTCATGACCTTTCTGCACCTTCCCAACCAAAAGGCTCTACCTGTGTCCCCAGCAAAAGCAGCTGCCCAGTATCATCTCAAAATTATTTTAAGTCAAGCCAGCATTGTTTCCTTGCCTGTCATACGGTCTCCTGCAATTTGTGTGTCTCAAAAGCAGCATGATTTCAAAGTGATGAACCTGATGGAAGGCAGTACTGTATTGTTAAACATTAACTAGTGTGCATTCTTATTTAGCCATTTTCCCTCTGATTCCCCTTAAAACCCAGTACAAATATAACATTTTGGAAATCAACTCATTTGTTAATAAAGTCCAAATTTATTTAATTTAATTACACTGTTAATACAGCTGTTCGGTGAAAGCCACAGAGATTTAATAGACAACTTCAGTGAAGAAACAACATCTTGAAGACCAAGGTCTGTGTTAGGAGTTAGGGTTAGGGTTACAGATACATTTGAAGCAGGGTTAGTTTATGAAACAGCATTTGAAGCCTTAGACATCTAAATACTATGGCATTAACTGTTTGGCCTTCGTGGAAATGGCTATGCATGGGGGAAATCACTGCACATCATCCTGAACACACCATCCCAGTGGTGAAAGTTGGTTGTGCCAGAATCATGGCATGATAATGCTTTTCTTTAGCAGGAACAAGGAAGCTGGTCAGGGCTGATGGGATGATGGATTGCAACATGGAACAATCCTGGAGGAAAACCTGTCAAAGGCTGCAAAAGACTAAAAACTGGGGCAGAGGCTTAGCTTCCAGCAGGACAATCACTCTTAACATTTAGAACTACAATGAGATGGCTTAGATCTAAGCATGTTGATATGATAAAATGGCCTAGTCAAAGTCTGGATTTCAATTCAATTGAGAATCTGGGAAAAGGCCTGAAGATAATGTTCACAGATGCTCTCTATCTAATATGACTAAGCTAATTGTTATAAATTCTGTCTATACATGTGAAAAGCTGGTAGAAACACACCAAAAATAGACTTGAAGCTGTAATTGCATTTAAAGATGGCCCTACAATGCACTCACTCATGAGGTTTGAATGCAAATGCATGCCATAATTTTCAGTTTTTTAGTTAGAAAAACATGTATACTTCCCTTCTACTTCACAAACAAGCACCACTGTGTGTTGATCACATAAAACGACAATGATTTACACGGAACTGTATGCTTGTAACGTGACATACCATGAATGTGAGTATTTAAGGGGAATTAATACTTGAAACTCAATTTTGTACAAGCTGCCTCCAAATTTCCTGCTTTAAACTGCCACAGAGCTTGTCTAAAACTTTTTGAAGGAGCAGTCTACAAAAAAAAAGAGATTTTATACTTAATTCAGGCAAAATATAAGTTACAACGTATTTGTCAAAGGCTATATGGAATGGAAAAATAAAAAAAAGCTGATGCTATTACATTACAATGCAAGCATGTGACAGTCGCACAGCTTCCAACTAATATAATTTATTCATCACAAACAAGCTCAGCATTTAAATGCATCTGCTTTCCACAGTGTATATGGGTTACACACAGTTAGACATTTGACCCGTGGCGTGCTATTGCATCAAAACATCAATCTAAACCTAGTCCGTTTTTGACAATGCATAAGTGCCACACATTTCATTCAAATAAATACATTCAGACACCAGTAAGTGCCCTTAAAGACGTAAAAATGCAAAAAACATTGCACATTAAGTACACAGTTGTTTGGAATTTTACTATTGCTACATATGAAAAATGAGCCTTGTGCATGAATTTACAATTCAGATAGGTTTCCTAAGGGATACCCATTTAAGATGCATTGGTATAATATATTTGTTGTCTTTACTGCTCACCACTACCATTGAACATCATTAGGTAATGCGCACTCAGTGGTGGAAGGAGGGCTTATGTTTATCATCATTTACTTGGCAAGGAGTCGTTAGCTGGGGCTTCGGGTCGACTCTGTTGTGAACTGGGCGTAGTTTGATCATCTATCATATCAGTTTTACATACTAAAGACCAAGGAACATGAATACAATTAGCATGTTTGAAGATGTATGTTGGGATTTTCTTTCCTGCAAAAGGGGGTTCCATTGGGAAAAAAAGTTATTGTTCCATGTTTTGTTGATGGATTCACATTGACAAGTTTGTTGGAAACAGCTGGACAGCCTTGTTGGTCCAGGGAGCGACAAGTCCATACTGAGTGGATCCTTCCTGCCTGCTGAGAAGGATTATGAGAGTCATTTACAAGAAGAGATCTATAAAGAACCTCAATAATCTGGGTTTTGACTCCATTATACAATTCCCTGTAGGGTGCAAAGGAATCCCATCCATCATCTTTTGGGGAAAAGGGAGGAAGAACAAACAACTGATGTCCTTGGAAATGTTTTTTTTTCTTTTAAAACAAAAACAGTTACATTTGCCACTTTGCTTTGCAAATATTCAGACCTATTGACCAATTATCTGATACACAATACACAAAACTGCTTTCAGATTTTTATTTGTAAGACAAATTTTAAAACCATACATTATGTGTTAACACTTTACTACTTTGTGTGGGTCTGCCAAGAAAAATGGCAATAAAATACATTGAAGTTTGCAGTTGTAACATGACATTGTTGACAAAAGTGTTTAAAGAGGTGTGAAAACTTTAGCAACATACTAAATAATTTTTTTTTTATTGTATAATGCACAACAAAATATTTGATGTTAAACTGCACAATGTTGTGACATATATGAGAAGTCTAACACCGCCCTCGAGCTAACAACTCAAAAAAGGCACTTTTCACCATTTTGCTTCTTTCACAGGGTCAAGCTGGACATATTCTCTCGCTGTGGATAATGTAGAGACTTATTTTACATGGCACTGGGTGTTCAATAAGATTTCTTTCCACACTGCACACTACTTTTACACTATTTTATGGATAATAGAATTAGACATTTAATGCTATTATGATTCTGCAATTAGGGATTATTTAATCCCTTTTATGAGAGGACTCTTTAATTTAAGCAGCCTGCTGTCATTGTGATGCAAAAACATAAAGAATGCCATTAATACAGCTGGCATCTCTTAATCCCTAATGTTTTTGGAAGCCAGTAATTGCACCATTGCATGCTTTTTTATTACTATTCACTAAGCTGTTCCTCAACAGTTATTTTCTATTAGAAAACAGATTTCACTGACCCTTTAAAAATGTAGACACAAAAAGCTGGAGGCATGCAATAAGAAAATACAGTTTTTAACAGATGCATGAAAACATCTTTAATTTGTTATTTTAAAGTAGCAAGAATTCATAAATATGACCTTTCGTAAAACTTTTTAATCATTAAATTCAATAGTTTTGTAAGATGTTTTGTTGTTAACCACCAAAATAAATAGGTAAATATCTTAAATTTTAAAAAAGTGCATTACTTGCCTCAGTGAACACCAGTAATGGTGGTGTGAAGACTTAGAACTTCGGGTTTTTACACCAATGCCACGTGATCATGTCACATTAAGTGTATTTTCCAGTAAATGTATGATACTCTCCAGGTTGCAATGTAAAGACAATGTATTTGCACAAATCACAGTTTATGTCTCATCATTCATGCAAACAGATGTCTTATTATTATTATTACCAGATACATTCATTTTTGCTGCTTTTAAACAGCAATTTAAACAGTCTATTATTGGGAAAAATCCGCACAATTTCTACTGGCATTTCAGACCACTGTGGGTATTGGCAGAATGGTAAAAACTTTAAGGTTTTAATGTAAACCATATTGGCAATAGTATTCCGTCATCCATCTGAATCATTGAATTCAGGTGTTCTAATCACTTCCATGGCCACAGATGTGTAAAGTTCAGCACTTTGACATGCAAACTGCTTCTACAAACAATGGTGATGGAGAGGGTCACTAACACAAGCTCAGTGAACTCCATCTTTTGAGAATACCACCTATGTCAATAAGTCAATTTTCCACAGTCATTTGTTAGTGTTATTGTAACAAAGTGGAAACGACTGGGAATGACAGCAACTCCGCCATCCGGTGGGTTCAATAGATGCTGAATCACATAGTTTGGAGAAGTCTCCAACTTTACGCAGAGTCAGTTCATACAAACCTCCTTTTTTTTGGCCGTATCAAAATTGATGTATTTCACAAAACTGCAATGAAAAGACTTTTCGCTTCACACGAGTCACGTGATCAATAACTGGATGTTACTACTGGCGAAAAAGACGAAGAAGACAACAGGAAGTTGTAGGAGGAACAAGTGTGAACAAACTTATTCACGTGTGATTTTAATTGCATTTTTTATTTAATGGAAGCACCACAATTGTGAAATTGTGTTTTTTCTGCATTTGGCACAAACGTTTGTGCACATTTGTAATGGAAATGCAGCTTTTGTCTGGCAATTTAAAAGACGAGCCTGGGTTGCCAGGAAAATGGCACTTGCATGATTGCCTTGTGTTGAGTGTAAAATTTGGTGCAGGGAATGGATGTAAACAGATGATTGTAGGTTGAAAAAGAACAAGAAAGACAGATTTATCAGATCAAAATTTAAGATATGTTAAACCTTTGTTAAAAAATCTACAATTATAAGATTGTATCCTTTCTTTTTGTCTCAATAAGTGATCATAAAAATCCCAAATTAAGACATGACATTAAAATTTTTTCAACATTTTGCAAAATAAGTTTTATTTTATTTGTCCAATTGTTCTTTCCATCTCTCCTGTTCCTGGTCCGCCATGAAACTTCTTCCATAGTGGGTAATGTGAATGAACTGAGTCTCTCGGGTGTCGTGGCCCTCTCTCTTGCCTTGCAGGCAAATCTTCAGCAGCCACTCAGACAGGACCAAAGTCTACAGCAGTCTGTGGGGGCAAAAAAACAGGACGATGTAAAAGGATGATGATGGGTTTCATCTTGGACTTAGAAGATTGCATCGACCAGCGCATGTGGAGCATGGCAGAGCAGGGAGAGTGCTACCCGGCCAAGGCAGAGCATTCTTGACAGTGCTTTATTTTGGATTCACAAGGACTTGACATATGCCTCAAATTGTTTGGTCTCAACGCGCAGCAGATCCACGCTCCACTGTGATCGGAGACAGGGGTCCGCTGTCTGCTGCTGAGGCTGTGTGTCTGTGTCAAGAATGCAAGACTCAATTCGTGTGTGTTGGCGTTTACAGTGCATATGTTGCTGTTTTGCATGCATGATGTCAAGCATAAATGGCAATATGTGACATTTGCCATTTCCTGCTCATGCAACTTGATCATCTGTCGTTTAGTTGCCGTTGATGGGCAGTCTCTGTTCTCTAACACAAAACAAAGTACACAACTACTACTATTTATAATCATACCGCAATGCAAACAATTATTAAAAGCAGATTAACTGATCTGTCTACAGTACTGCGAAGTGTTTGTCTCCACACAGATTTATTTTGCCTTTGAATTTTTTGTCACACCCAAATATTTCATATAGCCAAAAAATTTAACATGAGACAAAAATAACCAGAGCAAACATAAAAAGTAGATTAAGAGAGAAAAGATATTCCAACTATCATCAGCTTGTGTGAAAAAGAAAGTGCCCCTAAACCTGAAAACTCATTGTTGCTATCCTTGGCGGCATAAAATACTGATAAGTGTTTACAATAACTGGCAATGAGTCTTACATCACTGTTGAGGACTTTTGGCCCACTCTTCTTTGCAAAATTACTGAAATTCAACTACATTGGAGGATTGCTGTGCATGAACAACATGTTTAAGGTCATGCCACAGCATCTTAATCAAATATAAGTCTAGACTTTAACAAAGCAACTCCAAATGGTTTTTTTGAGCCACTCAGAGTTGAATTTACTGGTGTGCTTTGGTGCAATATTCTGCTGCATAACACAAATGTGTTTGAGCTAGATTGTACAAGGTAATGGCAGAAATTCAATTTTTTAAATTTTTCTGCTAGAAAACACAATTTGTGGTTCCATCAGTTATGCCAAGTCATTCAGGTCTTGCAGTCCCATAGCAGTCCAAGATCATCACACCACCACCACGCTGTCTGTCAAAATGAGTTTCTTTTTGTGAAATGCTGTGCTAATATTTCACCAAATGTAATGGTATACACATTGTCCAGAAAGTTTCAATTTGTTCTGTCAGTCCACAAAGTATTTTCCAAATGTGTTACTTTTTGAGATCATTTAGCCTACTTCATGTTGTCCAACAGGTTCTATTTAAGTGATTTATCAAAAGATACTAAAAGCCAGGTTTTGTGAACATATCTGATGAATCTTGACTCATTTTAGAAAAACAAAATTAACATGGATAACCATGATCTTAGCTGACTAGTCATCAGATACAGCTAAACAACACAGTTAGACTAATGCCTTGTAAAAGGCCCTTTTTTATATACTGTTAGCGCTTTCTTGCCTAAGATATTTTGTACAAAGACACTAAATTTGAATTTAGAACTGCTAGATAATCTTGAATGGAGAAAACGCTTTATGGCAGAGCTCAACAATTTCTTGTAATTTTGACGCACAGTCATGTGGTGATCCAAGCATAAGCTTTTAAGATCATGTGTGCATTTGAACTATTTACAGTAAAATATTTAAGACAATTAAATAATTTTTAATTTACACTTTCCTGAAAATCAAAATTCTTGATGATTTTTAGTGTGTTGAACATGCTATGATATGGACGGTATAAGTCAGTGACATAACCAGATGGATGAATGTGAAAGGGATTCAGTGACCTATTTGTAAAATAAAGTGTAAAACCAAGACCTGCCAGCAGAGGAAAGGAAATTATGGTTGGACTGAATGAAACAGCTTTTTGTTAAACACCATTGAAAGGATTACAATAAAATTCTTCAAAACCTGCAATGCAGCAAAAAAAAAAAAAGGGGGCAGAAAAGAGGAAACAAATACAACCTGGCCAGTGAAAGCAGGATTATTGTCATTTAGATTAAGGATTGATTATCTGTCACATTAGTGCTTTAATTTAGTAATTGTAATATCAGTATTAGTAATCATTATTAGCCTAAATGCTACAGAGTGAAGATCTTGTCATCATGTACCAAGGTGGCGTGCTGCAGAGATAAATAAAGAATGACTTGTATTACCCTGGAGCAAAGTGCTAATCAAGGCTGTCCCCTAACTCCAATCTAATTGTCCACGTCCAGCTGATCAGCCAAAGGAGCCCCTTTTACACAGCACTTACTGAGATCATTGGTTTGAGAAATTATCCAGTGAACTGTGCTAACTCAGATATGATAGGGTAGCCATTTAATAGCATTTGGGGGATGGTTTCATTGATGTCTGTTGCAACGCTAATTGTAGTTAATTTACTGTGAAGCCTTTCCCGAGCTTGCAGTTGTTTGAGGGGTGCACCCATAATGGCTTTAAAGCTTGCATTTTATCAATGTAAGTAGGAGAAAGGGAGCAAAATCGCAGGTTCGAGATTGCAAAGGTTGATCATTTCTGGAACATTAAAAATGCTGATAGTTTTAGAAATTATCCATGATAGGTACAGGTCTCAGATTCAAAGTAGAATCCAACTCAAAGAAACGGTTTAATGCTTTTTATCAATTTAAATAAGGTTTTTCTGGTTTGCTTCGTCCTCGCTTATTTAAAGGAAGACACATTGTGAGGAACGACAAACCACAAGCGGTGCATTCATAGGTGACATTAACTTGCCGGTTTACTCAAGCATACAACATAGCACTTGCAAACGTTACACAATCATTCTATGAATGGCCTTCTTGTTGGATACTTATTAATCTTCTCTGTGCCCGTGCCATCAGCTCTAAGGGTGTGTAATGACTTGTGACGAAGGCTGTGCTCTGTTCTTAATGTGGGCCTACTGGGATCACCCCCATCCGTGAACACCAGGCTGTCCACTCATCAGTTCCAAAGGACAAACGTCTCCTTCCTCGTTCAAAATGCAGTAGCTATACTGTATACTACAATTACACTACGTTGTTTCTATTTGCTACC
The DNA here is from genome assembly GCF_021462225.1 of Girardinichthys multiradiatus. Lineage (NCBI taxonomy): Eukaryota > Metazoa > Chordata > Actinopteri > Cyprinodontiformes > Goodeidae > Girardinichthys > Girardinichthys multiradiatus. The sequence goes on from NC_061813.1 coordinate 16,853,177, forward strand.
AGTGAGATGTCTGACCACTGCTGATGTAAAGAACATGAAATTGTTTCAACACTTCTCCAAACTTACATTACATTCTTTTACCTTAAAATATTCCTGGTCTCCTGACTTTGTCTCAAAATTTACTATTTTCTTCCTTCCATCAATCCAAAAGAAGTCCTATTATTGCCTCAGTTGCTCTCCAGGCGAACTTGTCACCTCTGTGTTACCTCTGGGTTTGCCCTGCTCTCCAAGCCCTGGCTCTTCCAAGCCCCACATTATTCCATTTAAACTTCAATCCTATTTACGGCCTATCCTTCCCCTCGCCAGCCCGAGGCAGTCAAACAATTCATCCAGCAGACTTCATGTCATCCAGGCCCTGTCATAAAAGCCTCTGTTGGGATATGTGTCCAGGAGAAGTGTATGTTTGCCAGTGTGTTGCATTTCAGTGTTTGTGGGTGGGTTGTATGAGACTGCTTGATGAAAACAGAATGTTTGTATAAGTATGACTTTATGATGGCTCAGGGAAAATACAGAATAGTGACTTTCAATATTCACACCCCTTGGACGTTTCCACTTTTTTTCAAAATAAAAACACAAAGTTCAATTTATTTGTTTGGATTTTAAATGATAGACCAACACAAAGTATCACATAAATGAAGTGTCAGGTAAAGCATTGATGGTTCACAATACATTTTATAGTAAAAATCTGGCATTTATTTGCATTCGGCACAACTCAGCCAGTACTTTGATGCAATTGCAAGTCTTGTGAGGTATGTCTTCACCAGCATTACACATCTGAAGAATGAAATGTTTGCTAGTTCTTAATCCCAGTCAGATTGGATGGGTAGCATCTGTGAACATAATTTTATTTACATATGGGTTATAATTGGGCCATTTTAACACATAACTATGGTTTGCTCTAAACCGTTCTATTATAGCTCTTAGTGTATGTTCAGAGTCATTGTCATACTGGAAGGTACATCCCTCCCAGTCGCTAATCTTCAAATCTAGCAAACTTCCTTGCAGCATTGTCCTGCATTTGACTCCATCAGCACCGAAGAGCTTTCCTATTCGTGCTGAACAAAAGCAACCCCTCAACATAATGCTGCCACCACCATGTCTCACCGTGGGGAAGATGTGTTCAGGGGAATGTGCCGTGTTGGTTTTCACATAGGACTTTACATGTAAGCCAAAACTTTATTTTTCAAGTTTTCTCATATGACCAGAGCACTTACTTCCACTTGTTTGCTGTGTCCACTATATCTTGTGACAAACTGCAGGGGTGACGTCTTACAGTTTTCTTTCAACTTCTTCGGACATAAAGGCCAGATTTGTGGTATAAACAACTTAATAATTTTTGTGTTGACAGATTGTCTCACATATGCCACAGATCTCTGCAGCTCCTTCAGAGATACCATAAGCATCTTGGATGTTTGGGAGTATGGCCATGTATTGGTGCCTCTGTAGTTTTGCCAGGTCCAGCTGATGGACTGAACAGTGTTCTGCAAGATGTTCAAACCTAGGGATACTGTTTATAGTCCTTGGTATTGATAATGGTGTTTCTTCATATATTATTGTAATTATACACAGGTAGATCCTGTATACGAATTAGGTGACTTCTGAAGGTAACTGGGTGCACTGAATTTTATTTAAGGATTTCAACGTTTAAGATTATTTATAAGAAAAAAATAATTTTCCTTCCACTATACAATCATTGCCTACTTTGTGTTGGTCACATACAATCCCAGGGAAATACATTAAGCTTTAGTGAAGGGTGTAAATACTTTTAAGGTACTATACTTGCTTGTTTACATTTAAAAGTGCAAGTGGGTTTAATGGAGGTAAAGCGGCAGAGGATGAAGGTTAAAAAAGTGTTAAAGTTCAGAAGAGAGGAACAGTAACAGACAGTGCATTATCAGAAACTGGAAACTACGTGAAAGGAACAGAGATGCTGGGATTGAGCACGAGCTGTCAGCTTGTGGCTTAACATATTTTCCCTGTTGACTTCTCCTCTCATCCCAATTTGTGCCCTGGTGGAACCTCCTGCATCAGCAGAAACGAGGTGGTGGGGAAGAGGTAGGATAAAAGGTCTGCCCATCATCGTCCTCCTTTCCCCTGTTTTTTTTGTTCCCTGTTGTTGTTTTCTTCTTGTCTTTTTTACATTGCATCTCCCTCCAATTAACACCGGGGGATGCTCCTAATGAGCCGCTGCAGCGATGTTTGAGGCGAGGCTTTTGTGGTGCGCCGAAGTCAAGGGGTGCTGGTGATACGGTGAGAAAGGCAAGACAGGGGATAATGTGAGGATGGATTGACAAGCACGAGGAGGCATTAGGCAAATGGCATCATTAAAAAGTGCAGTTACCTGAGCCAGGCTTCATGTGGTGTCAGATGAGGGAGAAGAGCGAGAGAGACAGGGCAAAAGGGAGAAGCACATTGGGGCTTAGCGCCTCCAGCTTCGCTGCTCTGGTAATTTTGATCTTCTTGCTCTTCTTCTCCTGTTTAATATACTCCACCTCTTTACTGGAGGCCTGTTCATGAGACAGAGACTGGAGATAAGGTGCAGTATTTGTGGTATGCCCTTTTGATGAGACAAGCTTATGTGTGTGAACGTGTGTGATCAGCTAACATTTACAGATTTGTTATAATTTTTGTCCTTAATAAAACTGATCACTGCGCACGATTTAATTGAATGTGTTTAGTCATGAACCCATTGCCCAATAGCAACTAACAGTAATCAGAGGCTGTGTGTGTGTGCCAGTTTCAATGTATGACAATGCATTGTGCAGGTGCTGAATTAGACAAGTGTGTGTGTTTCAGTACCTGTGACCGTCCCCTGTTGGTCCTCTTTGTAAATGGCAGCAAAAGCAGCCAAGGAGAAAAGGGAATGTGGACTCATTTGACTGCAGCGATTCCTGCTGATGTGCCTCTGGCAGCCAGTTATGGCACACACACACACACACAAGTGCCCATATTCCCCACTTCTTAAAATTAAATGTTTCCAAAGCTGACTAACCTGTTAGTTGCCATTTACAATGTGACAGCTTAAATTTGCATATTTGAAGAAAGTAAATTGTGAATCCTCTCTAAAAATAGCTTTTTATGTATAAACTTTTACTACACTGAGTAATGCAGGGTGTAAATTAACTTTAATGTCATGTTGGTTCACTGGCCCACGTCTGTCGTTTTTAAATCAAGGAAGTTTTTTAAATTTAGGAAGCAAAAAAAAAAAAAGAGACAAACCGTTTCAAGTAGTGTGTTTATTTCACACGTCACATTTAATTAAAAAAATAAACCAAAATTTCATGTATATTCTGCTTCATATGAATGTTCTCTCCTTTTCGCCACTATTTCTGTTTTATTTTGTTCGCTGGTGGAGGTTTTTCTCTTCCGTTTCAAATTCCCACATCATTTGACACACAACAGATGCTCGGACTGTTAAAAATGAAGTAATACAAGTGTCTCAGGGTAAGCAGGATAAGTAGCAACACATGCCTCCATACCTGAAGCCATTGTGCTGTCAGAGCATATTTCAGCTGCTGGACTTGGGGTTTTACGTCATCACACCAACCATGTGGACTTAGTATGTTTTAAGAAAATAAGTAACAGCCTTTAGCAACTGGAAGCTGATGAGATTATTTCTCATCAGGACTCAGGCTTCCACTAATGGTACAATTTTGGTATTACAATATTCTTTGGTATTTATTGCACACCTTAAAATATGATGGACACTAACAAAATATATTTACAACATTCCTCCTCCAGCCAGACAAAAGTAAATAAAATTACATCATTATTTAGGTTTTTACAAATAAAATAATTGTTACTTGATATAATGTGTGTGACTCCTGGGCTAGTTCAGGAATTGAAAAAAGCTGCCATTTTCTTTATAGATCTGGTTGACACATTTTATTGGGATTTTTGGTCAAATACATTTTCAGTTTTAAAACCTGATTATTTAGCCCTAATCCAGCCTCACCAACTATTTTCAATACCTAATACCACTGCAACCAGTCATGTGTGAGAGCTACTGTATAATCAGTCGTTTGGGCATTCCAATGCCTAAGAAACACACAGTTGGTGACACAAATTACAAGCTCTGATGGCATGTGTACCAGCTTTTTATGTGTTGTGTGTCTGAGTGTATCAGTTTCACCTGCAGAGGTCCACAATTGCAGATGAAACTGTTTCTCATTCCAAACACAAATTAGATTCTTGCACCGAGCGACCAGGAACCAGGGAAATGTTGCTTTTATGATTGTCACAGATCAACAGCTAGCTCATTCCCTGGAACAATGAATGAATAATGAAATAAATAAAACCGATGCCTTCAAATCCATAAACCTATCTAATTGGCTCATAGGAGAAATGGAGAGCAGTTAAGGTCTCACTTTCTCAGCATTCCACCATTATGTAAATTTAGCCAATCAAATTGCTGCCATTGAGACGCTTTGTAATAGAGTTGATAAGCTAGGCGGTTTTGAATTAGCCATAAAGGAGTCATATAAATGGATAAATTCAACCTGCCATATTTTAACCCGGTGAACTTAATTTTACTCTGAAGTGACACTGCTTCAAACATATGATGTTCATGGACCTATCCATGTTTGGTGGGAGTTTATTTTTATTTTTGACAGTGGGGAAGGATTTGAGGCTAATCCACTTTGCAGTCTTTGGGAAAAAAATAGCCATTACAAAAAAATACTTTATGGGTCTTTTAAGGTTTTTTTTAGGAAATTGAATAAAGCAGCAATTATTCCTACTGCTGCCAACATTGTATATTGATTATTACTGTTATAATAATGTATAACATTTGTTTATTTGTTGTTTTTCTTTGTTATTTTAACTTGACACAAAGGCTTATGCAAAAGGCTTGGCTGCTTACTCTCACAGAATAGTATTACTTTAAAAGTAATAAGTGGTGCAGCTTTATTTTTCTCAAATTGACTATTTGTGTTTTTTGCACCAAAAATTTTTTCCATATCGCAGACTTTTCTCTATTTTAAACAGAGATACAATAAAATATTTCTTTTAGCCACCTGGGGAGCAGTGCACAGCGTCATGTGGGGCAGTGCTGGAAAGCTGGAGAAAACTGTGCTAATACTGGATACTGTTGACTCTGACACTTTTTTGGCTTCACATAAAACAGATTTTACACTGCAGGAACAGCCTGATGGAGACTTTTTGCAATTTTGAAACTTTTTTTTTTTTTTTTAAAACCATGGCATTCATTAATAAAGGTAAACCACCCACACTTGGTAGTAGCAATGTAATGAGATCCAACTGTATTTCAATCACACAATAGTTCTTTGTTTCTCACAAAGCAATTAACAAGTATACAATTTAGTATGACTTTGTTTTACTAAATAAGTAATGAAGTAGCCCACACCACTTCTAAGTCATTTGTGTCAAAGGCAAGATGGGAATTTCTTTTAAGATTAATGTACCGCTCTTTGTCCATGTGCACAGACAACTTGGAGTTTTGTTGAAATAATGTGCATGTATTCATACTATATTAAAGCTCAGCTGCAGTTTTCTCTACAGCCTCACAGTGGCTGATGAGACACTGGTTCATACACCAAGGACGTAAAAAAGAAAATAACTGTACAACGAAGAAACAACGAAGTCATTTCACAACAGAATATCAATGCAGGTTTTGTTTCTTATTGTCCCTAAGTTATAAATTACCCACACTGTGAAAAACAGCACATCTCTCCTTATTGTATTTCTTTAAGCTTTGTTGTTTTCCTTTTCTGCTGAGGCCCCACCCTCTGACGAAAACAATTATTGACTCTGTCGGCATTCACCGTCAGCCCTGTCACACAAATCTGGGTTGCACACAGATGTGCTTCGAGACCCATAGTGGATCCTGATGGGTAGAAACAGATGACAACATTTACACCATAGGTTTTGCTGTTGAGCAAACAGTAGAGCGTAGTAGGAGATATAAATTAGGCATTATGTACTATTAAAAAATATTAAAGATTAAATATTAAATTTCAACTACCTAATGAGGCTGATGTTGACATTCAGTTTGCAGCTTTTCATTCACAGTTCACAAGTCTAATGCACAGAGTGGTCAAACCTAGACAGAAAAAATTTCCATTGCTCCCATCCATCCCTCAATGTTTAACACATGCTGCTTCCTTGCAGAATCATAGGAGACCCCAGTGGTCAGTGGGTGAGAGGTAGGTTTACATCCTGGACGGGTCACCAGTTCTTTAAGGGGGAACAGAGATACACACAGGACAAACAACATTACAAACACACACTGCACTACTAACAGATTCTTTAAACACAATTTATGTTTTTTTGTCTTGCCATTCACCCCTAGACCGTGGAAATGTCAGCTATGGATAATTCTAGTGTTTGCAATAGGCCCCTCGTACTTACTGTCAAAAAAACTTACATTTTAGCACATCCTAAAATATATCCTCATTTTATCTCAGATGTCAAACACTTAGCTGCTATATTCAGAAGGAAAGAGTAATAATAGTTTCTTCTCTGACTCTGGTCATCTTTAAATGGAATCTGTCAAGTAAATCCCACATTGAACAGGTTTCCATCACTTCTTTCACCTCCTCAATATTACCAAAATTATAAATAACCCGTTTTAGAGTGATGCCGAAAAACTAGTCCATTTTCGTTAATCCAAGGCGGGACAGCTGTAATACTTTATGATCAAGGAGTCCAAAATATTCACAAGAAAGTTCTAAACTTATACAAAACGCTGCAGTGAGAATTCTGATGAGAATTAAAAGAAGAGATCATATTTCTCTTGTTTTAACTTCTCTTCATTGGCTCCCTCCACATAATTATACTTCTTACATATAAAGTCAAGCTCCATTTTGTATTGGATATCTGATAGTTTCATACGTTCCCAAGAGAGCACTTCACTCTTAGACTGCAGGGTTACTGGTGGTTCCTAGAGTTTCAGGAGACAGATCTTTCCTCTACCTGGAGTTAGCTCTCAGTTTTGTCAATGAGACAGACAACCTGTCTATTGCTCAAAACAGCTTTAAAGTTTCCTTTTTAATAAAGCATATAGTAAATGTTGCTTAGGTTATCTTGAGGTATCTCTGTAGTAGAGTGAAGAAAGGTATATCCTCAGCAGCCTAAGTACATATAATCACCTACCCTAACTAACATGACACTGTTTCCTCTTCACTTTCCCCACCATCATGCTCACTATGAAGGATTTCTGCAAGGTCAGCATGCAGTGAACTGTCCACTATCACCATATGCTTGCTCAGGATGGGGATTTCTGTAAAGTCAGTGACCCGATGCATTCGGCTGGATTTTCTTTGATAGAAAGCTTTTTACCACAACAAACTGAACTTGAAAGCACTTTTTAAAATTACATCTGATTGAAAGAAACATAATTGACTTTGAATGATTGGATTGAATTAAAATATACATTTCTGACTTTATATTAGATTGGTCTCTTTTGCAAAGTGTCTTAAGGGGACATTTGTTGTGAATTAGTGCCATATAAATAAACTTTATTGAATTGAATTGACTTCTCTCTGCCTCTACCCTCATTTGTTTTATTTCACAGAAAACGGATGCCTTCACACTAAACCTATCACAGAAAGGTCTAATCTGTTTGGCTGTCCTTGTTTGTCCTTCTGTCTGTCTGAAATTAGAAATAGTTGAGTGAGCACTGTAGCTTTGTCCCCCCTGACTTGCTGTTGTCCTATTTAGTGTTGTTACCTAACAATAGAACTCCACCATTTCCCCTTGGCCACTGTAAACTGCTGTTTGTGCTGCCCTTGTAGAGCACAAAGCCAGGCTACAGTCTATAGTTTGCTCTACTGTGGAAATGTCCTTCTGTGCGTTGTTTGTTTCTGTGGGAGACACTGACACAGATCCATGTTTGTGCTGGTGAGTATATATTAAAGTGGTGTGTTGAAGACCCCAATAGCCAATGTTTAAGGAAGACACAGATGTTACACTTATTGTGAGTCTTTTTATTTGATTTCTGCATATGACTAAAATATGGTAGAAATACAATCAAACGTTTTCCACATTCAAATTGTAAGTCTAGCAGTGCTGGTAGTTATCAGCTCCTAAAGCCCATATTAGCGGGGCTAAGATAGAAGGTTATATTTCCATATGTTGACTGATCTTACTTTTTGGAAAAAATAAAGAAGCCCATTGTCATATTTACCCTTCCTTTCAGTTTGGTCTGTTTGTGAGAGAGAGACAAAATTCATGCACAGCATTATTTCACCTTTTGCAAAGCACAAAAATGGATATTGGGTTGTTAAAGGACTGTTGCAGCACCTTTAGCAGCAAATAAAAACACTTTTCAAAAATATTGCAATTTACTGAATATGAATAGTTTTTAGAGCTATTTCATGGGTATTTGTGCTTTTAGCTTGGGTTTCCTGCCTAACAAATTACTTTATTAAGGTTAGCCATTAAATAGTTTAATGTAGGAGTATTTTTATTTTGTTTTTTGTATATCAAAGAACAGGTTACTAAGCCCACCCCCTCATTTTGGACATATGAATGACATGTATTATTAGAATACATGTTTTTAAGGTGGTCCTGTGTTTTACTTAAATGTAAGTGTTTCAAGTCTATGTACTGGTGGTGGTCATTTCATTCTTTCACCCTTCTGTACCTTTGCAGTTTCTGTCTTTTTGGCCGTCCAATGCTGGATGCTTTGTACCAAGAAAGGGAAGTTTTATACCTACCTTGACAACCCTTTTTTTAAGTACTTTGGACTGTGTGAGGAAGCCAGAGTACCCGGTGAGAACCCACGCATGCACAGGGAGAACATGCAAACTCCATGCAGAAAGACACCTGGGTGGGATTTGAACCCAGGACCTTCTTGCTGCAAGGCAACAGTGCTACCAACTGCTTCACCATACAGCCCCAGTTTGAAAGTGATTTAATTAAATTAATAAATATATAAATGAACAGTAATTTTTCTACGTCTGACACTGGACAGTCCAACACTGGTCAGAGCTCACGAGTTTCCTTTACTAATTCCTTTTTTTCCAGCTTTGATTAAGCAGATGAGTTTTAGGATGTGGAGTGAGCCACTTGTTCAACCTTGTCTTTAAATTGGACATTTCAGTTACTGTATAAATTAAATGTGGACAGCTTAGTCCACATTTAATTCCTCTTTCAACAGCTTATGTTACATGAGAGCATACAATGCCAAGACTGGAAACACAAATCAGCTCATGCTTGATGTCTTACCAGTATGTACAATACTGCTTTTGTGTTTGTAGGTTTCAGAACTTTGTCAGTGATTCTGTATTGGCATAAATCAGAGTCAGTACCACCAACAAGGGGTTTATTGTACAATTATATTAATTTCTCAACAGTAGTACAAAGCCATAACCAGTGTCCTGACCTAGTTTTAGTGGTTAATCATCATCCAATTCCCAGTAGACTCAATATAATTTAATTTGTATATAGCATTAATTTGTTGAACAGACCCCCTGTCATAACTACAAATATGTTTCATTAATTGGACACCTGCATGCCACCTCACTTCTGCTGACTTGTCTTTAACAGATGATATACTTCATAATGCAACAGGTTGTACAATACATCCTTGTTCACATTGACTTCCATTCTTGTTGCAGTGTATTTCATATTTCAATGACTGATGCGGACAAAAAAGCAGGGTTGTGACAGTGAATGTCTTTAGTGAGTCCTTGTCCCTTTTCACCCTGCATCTGCAGAGCTTTGCCTCATTGTCTATATCAAGTCACTTTGTATGGTTTGTGCATATCTGCAGGCGGCACACCTTGCTCTACACATATCATTTGGTTTAGTGGCAGCAGACCCAGAGGTCTGAAATCACAGTCTTAGAAATGCACACAGACAAACACACAGATACATATTTGCCTCCTGAGGTCCCCTATCCCTTCTTTCATCTTTTATTCAAAAGCACTGAGGAGGAGTGAAAGAATTGGACAATCTAGTGTGAGTGACGAGTAGGAGAGCAAGCCAGTGTGTGTGTGTGTTTGTGTCTGGGGGTGGCAGAGGTGGCGAAGACACATTTGCGTACTCATCTTTTCATTTTCTCTCTTCTCTGTCTGCCACCAGCAGGGGGGCTCTCTAATCATGTTTTTAGTAGTATTTACTAATGTTTCATTCATTAAGCTTCAGCAACCACAGGAGAGACATCATCCATCCTCTAAAGTGGAGGTTATTATCACCTTAAATCATCTTGCAGGGTACCTGTTTGCTTGGCTGTCATGGGCCGATGGCGGCCAGCCCCAGTTAGCCCCCGAGGGGAAGAGCTGTCATTTTGCCCCCCTCTGTTTCTTTTCCTCTGCCACTCTTATTCTCTCATATTACTCTTAGCCATTTGTTGCTAGTCTTTTTCCTTTTTTGTATATATTTATTCACCAACTTGCAGTCCATGTATTTCATTTGGTCTTTTGAATTAGAATTATAGCAGTACATCCAACTGGCTCTTCAGCTGGATAGACAATAAATTACGCAATATTAACTTAAATTGACCTACATATACACGTTAGTCAATAAAAATTTATATTTAAGAACTAATAAAAGACCAAATGAGAAAGGCATTTAAAGTTTATTTTTACTAGCCATCTTGTCAAGATTATTTATTTATTTTTCATAGAAGTAAAACAGATATTACACAGTGTGTGGTAAAAAGGGAAAATATGATTTTACTATTACTTTAAAGCAAAAATAAAAGAATTAGATTTCACATTTTACCGTTCTTAGCATCTTATATTAGCGCCATTAGCATGGGTCTAGTAGAGTTAGCATGGATACAAAAGTAGTCTTCACCTCCATGTTCTGGAGAATTAGGTTCCTTACCTTAACTTTGATATTTCCGAAAGTCTCCCCACATTTCAAATTCAGTGTGTTCCATGACAGACACATGCTGAAAAGCTCAAAAAGAATACAGGTCCTTCTCAAAATATTAGCATATTGTGATAAAGTTCATTATTTTCCATAATGTAATGATGAAAATTTAACATTCATATATTTTAGATTCATTGCACACTAACTGAAATATTTCAGGTCTTTTATTGTCTTAATACGGATGATTTTGGCATACAGCTCATGAAAACCCAAAATTCCTATCTCACAAAATTAGCATATTTCATCCGACCAATAAAAGAATAGTGTTTTTAATACAAAAAACGTCAACCTTCAAATAATCATGTACAGTTATGCACTCAATACTTGGTCAGGAATCCTTTTGCAGAAATGACTGCTTCAATGCAGCGTGGCATGGAGGCAATCAGCCTGTGGCACTGCTGAGGTCTTATGGAGGCCCAGGATGCTTCGATAGCGGCCTTTAGCTCATCCAGAGTGTTGGGTCTTGAGTCTCTCAACGTTCTCTTCACAATATCCCACAGATTCTCTATGGGGTTCAGGTCAGGAGAGTTGGCAGGCCAATTGAGCACAGTGATACCATGGTCAGTAAACCATTTACCAGTGGTTTTGGCACTGCGAGCAGGTGCCAGGTCATGCTGAAAAATGAAATCTTCATCTCCATAAAGCTTTTCAGCAGATGGAAGCATGAAGTGCTCCAAAATCTCCTGATAGCTAGCTGCATTGACCCTGCCCTTGATAAAACACAGTGGACCAACACCAGCAGCTGACACGGCACCCCAGACCATCACTGACTGTGGGTACTTGACACTGGACTTCTGGCATTTTGGCATTTCCTTCTCCCCAGTCTTCCTCCAGACTCTGGCACCTTGATTTCCGAATGACATGCAGAATTTGCTTTCATCCGAAAAAGTACTTTGGACCACTGAGCAACAGTCCAGTGCTGCTTCTCTGTAGCCCAGGTCAGGCGCTTCTGCCGCTGTTTCTGGTTCAAAAGTGGCTTGACCTGGGGAATGCTGCACCTGTAGCCCATTTCCTGCACACGCCTGTGCACGGTGGCTCTGGATGTTTCTACTCCAGACTCAGTCCACTGCTTCCGCAGGTCCGCCAAGGGCTGGAATCGGCCCTTCTCCACAATCTTCCTCAGGGTCCGGTCACCTCTTCTCGTTGTGCAGCGTTTTCTGCCACACTTTTTCCTTCCCACAGACTTCCCACTGAGGTGCCTTGATACAGCACTCTGGGAACAGCCTATTCGTTCAGAAATTTCCTTCTGTGTCTTACCCTCTTGCTTGAGGGTGTCAATAGTGGCCTTCTGGACAGCAGTCAGGTCGGCAGTCTTACCCATGATTGGTGTTTTGAGTGATGAACCAGGCTGGGAGTTTTAAAGGCCTCAGGAATCTTTTGCAGGTGTTTAGAGTTAACTCGTTGATTCAGATTATTAGGTTCTTAGCTCGTTTAGAGACCCTTTTAATGATATGCTAATTTTGTGAGATAGGAATTTTGGGTTTTCATGAGCTGTATGCCAAAATCATCCGTATTAAGACAATAAAAGACCTAAAATATTTCAGTTAGTGTGCAATGAATCTAAAATATATGAATGTTACATTTTCATCATGACATTATGGAAAATAATGAACTTTATCACAATATGCTAATATTTTGAGAAGGACCTGTAATCAAAACTTCTTTGCTGAACTTGCCTATGTATATGCCTTCCTCTTATCTGCTTCAAGTTTTGCTCTCTCATAGCTTAAATGAGCCTTCACATGCAGATAATAACTTGTTCTTGTGAATATTATTTTCCATCTCTGTGCTTCCTTTGAGTTTATTTTTAAAGATCTTACTAAAACTGAAAGGAGCAACAGTCTCCAGGCAGAAGAGCTTTTTATTACCACAGCCACACCCCGCCAACCCCCCAATTTATCTTTTCTGTTAAAAAATGTAAATAGTTTTAAAACCGTTTAATACACTTTACTGACAGACGATGGCATTATTGTTACCATCATCAAATCCGACAACTGTCCTAGCTGCACAAATATGCTTTCTCTCTCCATCGCCCTTTAAGAAAGCACCCATGTGCATTCTTTAACTAACTCTCTTCTCTGCAGCTCCATTCAGTTTTCTTAAACTCCCTTTTTGTCATTCCCCTGGTCATTTTACACCTCCACTCACTGCAATCCCTCACTTTTTGCTGCTTCGTGCAGCAATTATCACCCCACCTCCCTTTGCTGTGACCTCTGAGATGATTAAGTGAGATTACCTGTACAGTAGCTGTGTGGGAAGCCTGCTGTGAGATAGTGTGTTGGTGTGTGCAGGACACAATAGTTAGAGTTGCCTTTAGCCATGGGGCAGGTGAGCCCTACAGTGTCTGTACAATTGACCGCTTGCTTAAAGTTTTCAACATGATGTTTGGACTGCCAGAAAGATGCAGTGCTTATCATCCTGAGTATGAATGGAGTAAAGAGAAAATATGAAGTAGGTTAGAAATGTCTGCTCTGCTTATACATTGCTTATAATACAATCTGGATGCGCAAAGATATGTTCAACCGCAGTTCTAATGTTGTACAATGTTTAAAGAAAGAAAGGACATTTCACAACTTTCATATGAATACTTCATAGATAAGATTGAAACTGTCTACCCTGAGACAGAATCAGAGGTCCTCCCACTCCACTCAATTTAAAGGCCCATGCCCGAACACATAAGACGTTGGTTCCCTGGTTTCGTTGCAATATGCTTCTCATTAGGTGTCCGTTGCTCATCACCACCTCCGGGTGGAACTTACACTAATGAGGACACTACATCTAACGAACATACTCTTCCCTCTGTCCTTAATTACAACGGCCTGCCTTTCCCCAGGCCTCCACAGCACCCAGAGTTTTTCACAACTCCCCTACCCCAACTGAAACACAAGCAACACAAACCATTTCGTCCCCAAAAGCTGAAACAGAAGACACGCATCCCTGTCCGCTGTGCTGGCACACCATGTTCAGAGGGCACAGCACTGAGGCTATATATGCGTGTCTTTGTGTAGGGAAGTGGGTGTTTGTTCATTACACGGTGAGTTGTGCCATTATTTGATATGAGCTGAAACAAGCTGTAGGCTTGCGGATAGATTGGTGATTAAGCGTGCAGTTACAAGACCCTGTGTGGAGCTCTGTGAACTCTCTTCTTAACAAGGAATATTGTGAGAAATGCACTTAATATTTACATACTGATGTTACCACACAGGAATGGCCTATTTCTGTTTTTACCACAACCATTTTTCTTCTCAAAGGCATTCTTTTTAGGAAGAATAGATTTGCTGTTCTGTATTAAAGCTGTGCTACAGCTAAATTCATGGGGAAAAAAGTTATGACAGACACTGTTGGTTCGATAAGCTTGAGAGGGAACGTACCAGCCAGGTAATGCTATTTAAAAGTAGTTTTTTTGGATTTTCGCTCCATAAGTAAGGGTGGCCACCTCTTTAAAAACAATATTTTTGGAAGTTTGTCTATTTGGAGGATACAACTAGGTGTTAACAACATTCCAAGAACAAGAGGCTAGCATTGATCTTAGAGAAAGAATTGCTGCTGCCCCTCAATTTAAGAGGTGTTATAAGTCCCTATCAAAACTACTTGAAGTCCGTCATTCTGCAGTGAGAAAACCTAGTCTGTCTTAAATGGAAACCATTTAAGATTGTTTCCATTTTTGCCAGGGGTGAATGTCGAAGCAAATTCAGCCACAGATCAGACCGTCCAATGCTCAGATAAATTGCAAAAGATTCAAAAGCACCATCTCAGACTTTACAGGCCTCACTTTGTAGGTTAAGTGTTGAAGTTAGTGATGTCCTAAAATAAGACTTAACAAGTATAGCTTGTATGGAAGTGTTGCTAAGATAAAGCCTTTTCTCTCTAAAAAGAAAATGTTAGTGCAACTTACATTTGCAAAGTTGCTCCTGAATGAATCCTAGTATTTATAGAACAGTGTCCTTAGGATATATCAGACCAAATCAGAAATATGTAGCCATAATGCAATGCTTAACATTTGGCAGAAACCAAAAGCATATAAGCAAAAACAACTCATGCCAAATGTCAAGCATGGTTTTGAAAAGGTGATAAGCTACAAACCATTCGCACCTTAGAGTGATTGAGCTGATGATGAACTCTTCTGTATACCAGAGAATTTTAGTCAAATAAGGCTGTCGAGATGACTCATGACCTCATTTAATCAATTTATTTTATCAGAGAGCCTGAAAATAAATGGATTAAGCTGTTGCATAGGCCCAGTCAAAGTCCAGACCTCAATCCAATTAAAATTCAGTGGTGGGACCTTGACGAATGCTCCAAAACCTCAATGAAGAGAAGCAAAGTTGTGAAGACGGGTGGGCCAAAGTTAGTCTAATGATGTGAGACACTGATAAAGTCAAACAGAAAATGACTGTTGGTTAAAAACAATGACGAATGCTGTCTTAGGTTGTGATAAAATGATTTGTAGGCAAATATAACTGCCGACATTTCAAAGCCAAGTCTGTATGTCTCTTCACCTATATGCAAAGCACCATACAACATTTAAAGGAGCATTATTCTGACATGTCTAGATATTTCTTCCAAAACTGGTGAAGTATTTTCTATTCAAGCTATGCTGTTTAATGATCTATTACACAGTTTGCAGCAGCAAAGCGCTTGAAAGGATGAAATGGACCTAATCTTCAGTAATGGGCATAAATTATGACCAGAGGTTGTCTGACAGCAACATTAACTGTGGCCAAAATAAGGCGCTCTAATTGGTCATTTTGAGCATCAGAAGACCACAAGAATCGTTCCACGTGGACATGCTTCGAGGCCTAACGTTTCCACACGAGCACCTAGGGTTATTATGAGCAAATTTGTAACAATTTCTAAAAGACTGACCCATGGTCATCGCTCGTGGCTTCTCCTCCATCTCAGGCTCAATAAGATGTGAGGAAACTAATTAGGGCAAAGTGGAAACTGAAGTATTCCTCCAACTTTTGGAATAATTTTCATTTTCCTTGATTTCTTGTCAGCATTCATATCTGAATTAGGTTCAACTGTCAATGTGCAGTTGATATAAACTCTGTTCTTGAATTCACGGAGATTAAGAAATGAACAGACTAATAGGAATTATTTAAGTTCTTTTAAAAACTCCCCATCTTCTTTTTTCTTTCTTTGCCTTTATTTACTTTCCCTGACTTATGCTGCTGTGTGTAACCACAGCATATTATCAATGGAACAGGATTTTAAATTAGAAATTCATTTGGATAATTTGTCTCCAACCTCTCCCTCCTGCTGCCAGAAATATGTTAATATATCGTATTAAGTCATATCTGGCCCCAGATACACATGCTTATAGAGAGAATGAACATGAAAAAAACGATGGAGCACTACTGTAGGTTGAATATTTAAGCAGTTAGCTTGGCTCTCTGGGCATGCTCAGTAGAGACTTTTTTCATTTCCTCTTGTAAACTCTGCATTGTTGCAATAAAGACAGCCTTGGGAAGAGCTTAATATGGTAAGCTTAAGAAAGATGAGGTTTAACAATAACAAGCATGGCCCAAGAGTAATACTGAAAGAACAAGTGATAAGATAAGTGAGGAAACCTTTCTTCTATAGCAAAAATGGCAGGTGTTTGGGACCCAGCACTTTAGGTCCGTGATGTCATTGATTGCATCAGCAGGTATAATGAAATGGAGGGTTTTCTTATTTGTACAGCATCATTTATTATTTTTAAAGTATCCTCTTTTTCTGCTCTGTATGGGATGCTGTATTTTGCAATACATTCAGTTGTGTAGGTGAGTTTTTAAATCAGATTAATCATCCTATTCCTGTTTTTGTTTAGATTGTATTATTTGGTTTTCTAACTTTTCTAATGGCTCAGACTGGAGTTCAGGTGTGTTTCAGTTCTGTATAAAACCAGTGAGATTTTGGTAACTGGAAACTTAAGATGGAAAACTGTTAAGAGACAAGAATGCCTCGTTTTCCTTGAAGTTACCAGTAAATGAAGATGTCTGCAAATAAAATCCATCAAGCAGAAACTGAAAATGTCTGCTGGTGCTGTCTACCTACCACCTTCCTTGACACTTGTTCTTTATTGCCTCATAAGCAGTAGAAGAAAGGCTTGAAGGGTAGCACACTCTCTATTGATACAAACTAGAGTGACATGTTTACACTTTTCTATACAAAATTGGCATCACATTTGCAGCAATTATTTTTTTTTTTTTCATACGTACAAAATACGTTTGCTACTTTTTTGATACCCACAGGTATACCACCCAACCTGCCCAACACACAATCAAAGGGTGTAAGCAAATAAATTAATGTAAATATTTTTGCTGACCTATTAGTAGCTCTGACCAATTAGGAGCTGCCCCCTTTGGATGGACTACTGATTGAGGTTCACCTACAGGAGTTGGTCATCAGTTTAAGAATCTTGGTCTCGTCATATATTTGTATGAGTTTGTGCACATGTGTCTTTGTCCCCTTTTTTATCAGCCTGGTGATACCTGATATGTCTCATCAAAACAAATGAAGCTGGTGCATGTGTTTTAGCCAAAAGCCTATGATTGTGTTTCTTTGCTCTAGTGAACTGAATCATTCCCCCACTATGCAAAGTAAGAAATAAAAATAGATAATGCACATTTCCTTTGCTGCTAAGATTTCTGGGAATTGAAGAAGGAGAAACATACAATGCCACAGATGGGGGATGAGTGTGTTGGGTGGAACTACTGTGTATGTGTGTGCATATTTAAGCGATCACAACCTAAGATGAACTTCACATTAAAAACTGCCTTGTGGGTAGTTTAAAAACGACAGTACATGCAGGCTGGCAAGAAATATGCATTGCTGTGTGAGACAGTGGGAATACAAAGGTGATAGATGCACATGTCATGCTGTGTGTTTGGACCAAGCACTGTTATGGAGCTTCTGGTCCCCCCTCCATCTCTCTCTGGCTCTGGCCATGCAAGCATGACGCCCTTTATGTGACTTCTCACGGGTGTAGCATATTACAAAGCCTCACAGACTGTGAATAAACATTGAGGCGTGATTCAGACTTAATATCGAAGCAACCGTGGCTGAGATGCTGTGATCTACGATGTTTGAGACCAGTTTCCAAAGGCCTATGTAGCACAATCTGCAGAAAATAAAAATAAGAGGTTTTTAAGGGGTACCCAGTTGATGATGGCTAAAGAGGCAGAAGTACAGAAATAATTTCAATTACAAGCTTCTTTGATTTCATTGAACTGCAAAGCATATTTATATTAACAATGATGATGTAAGATATTTTTAAATGTAAATGTAATGTAAAAAGAGAAGTATTAATGAATAAATTAAAAAACAAAGAAATAAAGAAATAAACAACAGTGAACAACAACATTTCACAAATTGTTTATTGGATTGTATTAATTAATGTCTTTCTACTTCCCTCCTCTTCTCTTCCCACTCTCTTTGTGTGATAGATCTGCAGCACCCCCCCACCCCCACCCTCTCCTCTTGCATAAAATCAGATTTATCTATCCATAAAAGGATTTCGTTAAAAATAGTCCAAATCCAGTGGCTCACAACTAAAAGCCTGCAGCTACTAAGGCGAGCCTGGCTCCAACCCCTTTCGCCCTCGTTCAGTCGCCGCGGTAAAACAAGTGCTGCCTATTGCTAACTAGCTGGGGACCCATTAATTAATTGCAGAAAAACACAGACATTATGTCTGTGGGGCACATTTTTCTTCCAACCCCAGAAGAAAGAGGCTGTATGTGTGCTTGGGTATGCATGTGTGTGTGTGTGTGTGTGTGTGTGTGTGTATGTTGCCCCCATGCACAGTCTTTCTGAACTGTGTCCAATGTCCCCCATGCAGTTTATAATGAGTGGGAAATAATGGGAGTCCATAGTGATCACGAAGAACCAATGGATCAACCAAAACACATTGATTCTGAAAAACGGAAATGAATGAGCAAATGTGAGCAGAGCAGAAAGATGGCCTGGTGGGGCGCTAGGTGGCTCAGTTGGTAGAGCAGTCGCACAATGAGCAGACGGTATCGTCCCCGACGCAGTTGTCCTGGGTTCGACTCAATAAAGGCCAAAAAAATCTTTAATAAAGAATAAAGAAAAAATAAAGAAAGATGGCCTGGTGATGCTGTTTGGTACTGATTATCTTAAATAACTTTAGGGATATGAAGGTTAAGTATTAAGTTATAAGAGCTGCCAGTTCTGAGAGGCCTGTGTTAGAGATCAAATATCAAGACTGAAGAGGAACCTAAAGTCTGTGTCAGTTTGCACGAGGTGCTAACAGTCAGCAGGGTGAAGCTGTTAGTGTGAGAAGGGCGTAAAGACAGGAGTCTGCAAGTGTGTGAAGGGAACAGACCTGACCCAATCTCAGTCGCAGTCAGTTAAACATGGTTTTTTTGGTTTTTTTCTTGCAGAATCTGGGCAAGCTATCAACAAACTTATTAGAATTATATAGTGATAAAAAAGAGGAATAAAAAGAGAGAAGACATTCAGATATATCAGTCTAAAATAAACAACAAATGGCCTTACTAAAATAAACCAAATATTACAAAAATTGAATATACAAGTGCTTTTGATTTCAGTTATTTAGAACATAAAAACAAGTGATTTTACCAGTGGGTTTTAGTTTTCCAAACAACATTCAGTTGTTTATCCAAAATTCTAAATTCCAAATTTCCAAACATTATATTGTTGTCTCCCAATATGAGTTTCACCAAAAACACAGTCCACACAATCCAACTCCAGTTTTGATTGGAGAAATTAATTTGTGGGATTAAATATTTTAGGTACTTTTAATCACATCTCTTTATTTTGGGGGAAAGCAGAAAAGAAATATAGCCTGCCTGAATTCTAAGAATATCTGCTGTTGCAGCCATGGTGGGGCATGGTGTAAAAGTGGGGCATTGTCTTCCAGCCTATAAAGGTAAAGTTTGGGATTTTTTAAGTGAGGTTCTGTAAAAAAGGTTAAGTGCAGCTAATATCCTACCTTGATTAGACAACTCTTTAGGCATCTTTTTTAAATGTAAATCCAGATTTGCCTGTCCTAAAGAATGAGGCAGATGAGACCAAAAAACCAAAAACCATAAAAACCAATAAAATGGCATTGAATGTAAATATTATACTTTAGTAATTTTTACAAAATCACCACAGATAACAACAGTTTTTTACATGTTGAACTGAATAAAAAAGAAAACAATACATAATATGGATTTCTAACCTATAACAATAGAGTCAGAATTATAGATAGAGATGCTATGTATTCGAAGTGAGACTGTCAATTTTAGAATTAATCTGGACTTGACTCTCAAAGACTTGAGACTTTAATTGGAATTCTGATTCATACTATATTAAGAACCTCAATTCTAGAATCCTGAATTGATCTGTTTAAGCAGCTGTAACAGACAATTACCATGTTTAAGTTTCTTTAGCACTGGCCACTGCTTACTGAGTGCCACTACAGTGTTTTCTTTTGGGGTTATGGGTGGCTCACATCCAAATAGGTCTGGATTTATAGCACCCCAGTCTCCCATATTCCTCCCTTGGTGTATACAAGGTGTTGTTATTTGGATCAGTGCCAAACATAGATATTGGTGCTGCTATGAATCGAGTAAAGATCTGATGTTTGGTACATAATTAGGCTGGACAGGGATTTTTAGCAAATTCTAAAAAGAAGCCTTTGGGGAAACCATTACTGATGCAACACCCTAAGGACAAGCTTAACATATGTGATGCTCCACCTGAGGGTTTTTCTTAATTTATCATCATTAGACATAAAATGACACTTTGGCCCATACATCGGATGACATTTTGGAAAATGGTAAAATTATGAAATGCATTTGTTTCCTTATATGAAAATACACGCATGTATGAGCCTACATTTATTAGTTTGTTTGAATTCATATCTGGCTGTAAAGTGATACATGATGCAGCTGTTTAGTACCTCCAGCCAGTGCTTCCAGGCTTCCCCTCTTTGTCTTGAACAGGAAATTAATAGGCAGCTGCCACTGGTGCGTTAAATTGCTTTGCGTTGGGTACTGCAGATAACTGGATTATTTATTTGTTATATGACCCATATTAGAACAATTGGCGTCTGCATAGTTTTTGAAGACACTCTTTGTAATTCTTTCAAACCATGACATGGGTTACAAGATTTGGTGGTTAATTCTATTATATTTGAAAGGATTGTTTTGTTTGTCATGTTGTCCCATTACAATAAAATCAAAGTTGAAAACACAGATAAGAGTCTTCTCTAAGAATTTTAATGAAGAATAATATATTTGTATTTTGTGTACAAATTAGCTTGAGTCTTTTTGTTGGTTAAAGCATTGATCTGAACAAATAAATGAACCTGTAAAGGAAAATAGAGCTGAGTGTAAAATTATTGTCACAATAGTTTTTGGTATTAAAACAATGCTTTCCATTTTCAGAAACAAAATATGTCACACATCCAGATTTCCATATAAAGTTAAAAGTCAAAGCTTAGAGAAGTTAAAATGATGTCATAAAATATTAAACAAATTAATGAGAATTGTCTCAGCATTGGGGAGAGTAATACAGTGTAACTATTCATTAGCCAGTGCCTACACCAATTAACTTTTTGCTTCGCTTGAACGAGGAAGAACCTTTTTAAAACAGCAAAATTAAAAGTTTTCTCCCAAACTCTTTTTGCAACAACACAAACATAAACGAACATTAAAAAAGTAAATGAATGACATATAAAAAGTTTTGATACGTTTGGACAAAGACATATACATCATAGTGAATAATTGTAAAGTATGAGGAATAGGAAACATAGTTTTCATCTTCATCTTCACCTCTGACCAACTTTCCAGGCTCTGCAAAAGAAAAGCATTATCACAGCATAATGTTGACACTACCAAATTTTATGGTGGTTGATGTGGGGTGATTTTTGCCAAATACAGTATTTTGCATGTAGGTCAGAAAGTTAAAATCATCTAACCAGAGCATCTTCTTCCACTAGTTTGCTGCCTCCCCTAAATGCCTTATGGCAAGCTTTGAGCAGGATTTCTTGTGGCTATCTTTCCCTAAAGGTTTCATTCTTTCCTGTCTTCTATAAAGACCCTTTTTCTATTTACAAGTATAGAGCAAAAAACATTGAGTACTGATGCACATTTTTCATATATATATATATATATATATATATATATATATGTATATATGTTTATACATAAACTCCTAATGAAATACATTAAGGTTTGTGGTTGTAATGTGAAACGCTCAATGGGTATAAGACCCTTTGCAAGGCTCTGTATAATTTTGACCAACCGTTATTAACTGTTTTGTCATTTCTTTCTCTTATTCTTACACCCACGTAGCCCTTCTTTCTGTGCTGTCCTATTGTGCAGTGAAGAAGGCTTGCTGTTTTCTTCTGCAGTGGGGGGATTCCACACACACACACAGGACCACTGTCAGTGGAAATCTCCCTCAAACCCCTGCTGCTGCCTGGCCTGGCATCGTCTCACGCTGCCTCCGCACATATGCATGTCATGTGGTGTCAGTGCCAAGGTGCTCTTTGATGTTATGGGGCCTGATGGCAGCATATTCCCTGCTGATAGTGATGATTGCTACACTCAGGTGCAGCTCTGAGTTTGTGTTTGTGCCCTTTAAGCCCGCCCTCCACGTTATTGGTCAGTGCCTGAACCGACTGGTTAGCCCTCTGTAAGAATTAAGCTTGGCAGCTTCAGGTTTATGAGGCCTCTCTATGCTATGTTTCACTGGGTTCAACGTCGTCTGGTCCCCATTTTTCCCCACCGTACGCTGACCCTCCTATTTTCTGTGGCTGCTCCTTTAACAGAAGGGTCTGACTCACATACTCTCACCTATGTACAGAGGATCATTGCTGCACTGATCTGTTTTGTATCCTCCTGCTCCATTTAAATTGATCTCGTGTGAATGGGTCTTGTGCAAATGTTATGCTGTGCATCCATCTCTGTCTTAGTGGGTGCTGTTTCCCCAAAAAGGATGAACGCTATATGACTCATTCTTGATTTTATAGAATACAAAAATTCACATAATTTAATAAGACACAAGGAAAAATGTAAAGATCATTAGCCCTGATGTGAAAACTTTACAAAATATTATTCATATAATATCTTGAAGACGTTTTCCCACTTGTACTTAACACAGCAATGAGTAATATTCACATTTGCCACGATTTACTATGACATTTAGTAGATTTTGCATTAGCTCACACACCAGGCAGCACCCATGGGAATCTCCTCTCCCGGTCTACAGTTAACATTCTGCGTTTGTCCAGCACTGTAATTTATTGGATCTCATCTGTCCAGGCTTTGATTTATATATTGATTTGAAAAATAAATAAAAGTGATAGGAACCTGCATTGGAGTGTAATGATGGACTGTGTCGACATGCAGGAGTAGGGATATGAAACATTGGGAGGAAATTAGATATTATGCCCCCAAGACAACTGCAGCCAGAAGCACATTCATTATTGGCTGGATATTTATTATTAAGAATTTCTCCTCATGAGTGACTGCTGCAGAATATTTCTTCTCAGCTCCAGCAAGCTAAATGGTATGTGTGCGTTGGGGCGTGGGTGTCTATACGGCGCGGCATTTGCTTGCATGTGTTTTCAGAAACGTTTGCAGCCATATTATCAGTAGGTGATGACAAGGGAGCTGGGTTTGTCATATTCTAGACTTTACAAGATAACATCCACAGAGAAACCACACAAGATCCTCAGGTTTAGGTGAAAAATATTTATGGGTTATATATAAAACGCTGTGATCTTGGTTACACAATCTATATTTCTAGCTGAGAGGAGTCCATGTATGGAACCACCAAGGCAGAAAACACTTGACAGCTGCTGAGAACCAAAACTCCTTGCCGCAACTTCTGCACAAATTCTAATTACAGCCTAGTGAATTTCAAACAGCAGTACAGAAAAGGGCTGCAGTCCAAGCCTCTCAGATTTTATTATTTAATTTTTTTCCCCTCCCACTTCTCCATTCTAATTCACTTCAATTATGTTTCCTCCCATTTCTCCTGATCACTTTACAGCTCAGCAGCACCTGTGCTAATTGTAGCTGTGATGATTGCTGATACGTTTTGCATCCTTAAAGGAGTTTTACAGGAGGGGGACGACAAATAAACATCTAGCCCCAGGGCTTTTTGGGTAGTGTGGCTCAGCCTAGCAGATGGCCATCATATTATTTGAGCGGAGCTTCTCACAGAGGCTGAGGTATGGGTGGGTGAGGTGTAATGAGTCTGGGGTGGGAGGAGAATGGAGGAGGAGGCTGTGAGGAGTAAGAAATTAGGGGTGATGAAGTGAAGGAAGGAGATAGGAGATAATGTGGGACAATGACAGAAGGACAGAAGATTAAAGAATTTAGCACTAGAAGAAGAGGTGGAATTTAATTATGGGGGTTTGCTGAGACATTTTCTCATGTCGTGTCATGTGGTGTTAAGGTGTTAAAACCAAGCCTAAATTCTAAAGTTTTTGATTAGGCTAAGTTTGGGCAGGAAGCAGTGGTGGAAAAAAGTCACATTTTCACATATTTATTTTATACATGAAAACTGGCTGAACGGAAAAGGCCACAACAAAGATTTCTATGGACTTCCAGTGATTGAAGAATATTAGACAATTAGCTTAGCACAGATGCTAAAAAAATGATGGAAAGGACTGGCTTGGCTTAGACTTAAAGCTAACGTGCACAGCAAGAAAACAAAAGATGTTTTCTGAAGCAAACATAATGTTTTCCTAAGATTAATTTCTCCATATTTGCAGAATATAAATATCTCAGTTACCTCTAGTCAATGGAATAATCCATTCCTGATCTTGAGAGAATCCCATCAATATTTACTATTTCTATAGATTAGTGCTATATGCATTCTTTTTGCCATGGACCTTGACAAACACACGACAAATTCCAGAAATCAGGTGGTGTGTGGTTCAGCCAAAGCACCATAAAGGAGCTTTACAGGGCCTTGCAAAATTATTCAATATATTATTAAATTGTATTCATATTGTGCAAATGTATCCACTCGCTTTGCAGTGAAGCCTCTACAAAGTTCTGGTGCAACCACTTACCACCTAATTAGTGAAATGAAGTCCACTTGTGCGCATTGTGTCACATGTTCTGTCAGTATAAACACACCTTTTTTTAAAGGCTCCAGAGGCTGCAACACCACTAATTTAGAGGCACCACACTATGAAGACCAACGAGCTCTTCAAACAAGTCAGGGACAAAGTTGTTGAGAAGTACAAGTCAGGATAGGGTTATGCAAAAATATCCAGATCTTTGATGTTTCCCCCAGAGCACCATCAAATCCGTCATCTTTAAATAGAAAGCACAAACAAACCTGCCAAGAAAGGTGCTGCTCACCAAAACTCACAGATCAGACAAGAAGGGCATTAATCAGAGAGGCAGCACAGAGACAAAAAGGTATCCCTGAAGGAGTTGCAGAGTTCCACAGCAGAGACTGGCGTGTCTGTCCTTAGGACCACAATAAGCTGTACACTCCATAGAGCTGGGCTAAAAAAAAACAAAAATTGTTTTAGAAATGATGTTCTAATTCCTTTGTAAGGTCTACGGAGCAAAACATCTGTATTCTTTTCTCTAAAAGAGCCAGATGTGGACATAGTGGCTGCAAATCTCTCACCTCTTCACCTTGCTGCCCCCACCATACTGACTACCGCTGTAATAAATGTGATGCCAGTTCTTCCTGCTGTGGCTGTCTGAGGTCTGATCACATATCATATGGCAACCTATCTCAAGTGGACTGCATATTATATAGCAGCCTATTTGCTGCGATGATGAGCTCTGGACACCTCCACCATTATTTATTAGGTAGGACCACAGCAGCATGAGACTGGGTGGCCTCAGCTGGTAGGTGCGTACGTGAAGAAGGGGTTGAAAAAGGAAAAGGGAGAAAGGAAACTAAAAAAAGCTAAAAGTAAAATAGAGGGGAAAAATTGTTTACTCAAACAAACACCCATCTATTTCTAAAGGGAAAAAAGTCATTTATTTAATTCTAACGCAGCTTGCTGAATGGAACAGAGCTTCCTATGAACATTCAAGGAAGCATTTGTCATCTCACAGCCTTCCTGATGACAAACTGCTAGAAAACAGAAACAAAAATGTTTGTCTAAATAAAAAATAGCTGACTACAGTTTATGGCAAATTGTTTTGCTGCTTTGAAAAATGGCCAAAATCCTCAGTGTTCTAACAGGGGTCAGCCTGCTTTGTTAGGTGTGTTCTCCTGGTGCAAAAGACAAATGATGTACTTTGCCTTGGGTCAACTGGGCTTTCCCATCCCATAATGACCTTTCAGGGAGCTGGAAGAGAATAGGTGTTCCCATAGCGATGAAGTATACCGCACATCAAATGTGTGCAATGGCAAACTAATGTTTTTAGTACAGCGGTATGACCTCCCAACCTCTAATGGACTGGTTGGCTGTTCATAAATCATACAAAAATAGCAGCTGAGCGGGGTAAAAAAAAACACAACAGATGTGTTGTACTTTTTTATTCTTATTTGAAATTCTACTGGATGATAAATAACGAAGGATCCAAAGTTAGTTTCAGTTAAGGTACATCTTCACATACTACAGAGAACTTGCCACTTCGCTGCCAAAGAAAAATAAGTCCTCTGTGTGTGTGCGCAGAAAGTTTCCCTGAAGGAGAGATGATCTCTTTCAGTTTGTCATCACACACCAGCTGCCAAATTTTATGAAATACCAAATTACTAATTGGCCCAGCCTTAGGTTTCCTGCCTGGAAGTGAGACTGTAATATCTAGGCCTCTATTAGGATCACAGAGAGAAGCACTCTCATCCGGTCCCCCACTGTGCTGGCAAGCCTCTGCCATTTCACAGCATGGCGGTGGAAATGAAGGACAAAAGGCCTCTCAAACACAACCAAATGCTCCTACTTCAACACAAGTTTTAAGACTGGACTTTTTTCATTACACTAATTACTTCAAGAATCTATGCAAAATATTTAGTCTCTTATGCGGATACCTAAAGTTAAACACAAATACGACAACATGAAGGATTCTAAGCACAATTTCCTATCTATTTAACATCCTAACTGTGTAACCTCAGAGATTAGTCCAACTTTATTGTACTAAGCTTAATTGAAATAATTTTAAATGACTTGGTTGTTCAAAGAGTTTATGATGCCATGGACTCTAATAAAAGAAACAAACCAAGAGCATCACATATCCTTCACACTTTTATTTTTTAGGGCAGTAGTAGCCTTTATTTTATAAGTTGGCTGGCAGGAAATGCAGTGGAGAAGGAGGGGAAGACATGCAGCAAAGGTCATTGTATGGGGATTCAAACCCATGATGCTGCATTGACGACTGTAGCCTCTGTATATGGGTCACCAGTTTTACCCCTGCACCTCCGCCACGCTCAATTTTCCATGATACTTAACAGCAAGCATGATGTATTTTATTCTTTCACTCCAAATCCTCTGATCTCATCTGGCCAAAGCACACAGTCGCAGTTAAAAGTCCCAGTAATGACGAGCAACCTCCACACTTAATGGCTTCCTCGTCAACCGTTCTGCATGTGGATAGTTTAATGATTGTTATGGATGTTATGTCCTGCTTTCTGCTTCAGTTCTTTAACAGTTAGATGGGGATTTTATTGCGTCTCACTTAGCATTTTGCTTACTGTGTGTGGTGGCAAGATATATGGACTTGTAGAAATGGGAACCTGTGTCTTATTCATACCCCAGGCAAACATGGATCATTAAGTGAAGTTCTTACAAATTCGGATCAACAAAATGTATAAATTAGTAAAATTTTAAACTTAAAACCTAGGAATTGTTTGGGCTACCAATCATTTTGCCATCAACTATTTTCTATAAAAAAATATTCCTTAATATGTTTTTGTCCCCCCTCCACAAAAAAAGAATGTACTCAAATTAAAAGCTGGGTTTTCAAACATTTTTCACTGTTCGATTATGCTTTTGCAATAAAAGATGAATTTATTTTAAGGCGTTTTAAACATCTTCACCAGGGGTGCCAATAAATGTGGCCAGCGCTATAAATAAGACTCTCTAAGGTAATGAATATTCAAACCAAAAGCAAGGATTTTTTTAAAGGAGAGTTTGCAAAAAAAGACAGCAGGACTGCAAATCAGCATGTAATCACATGCCGTAACCAAATTAATGCCAATGTATCACATAAAACATTTTAATCACCGGTTAAAATTGTTGAGAAAAATTCATCAACTTAGAGACTTTCAATTAGTGAATCTGTGACTGACACCACTTAAAAAAAAGATGTCTACAAATTAATAGAAAAGCTTCAAAAAAGAAAAGACTGCTGTTAATTTTCTGTTTAGCAGCACTATCCCTTTTTTCAGGACTCCTAATCAAACATGCCTTAGGCCACTAGATGGATAAACACACACAGATAGATTTTGGCAACATTTCAACTCCTCTCTGAAGCGGTGCAATGGGAGAGAGAAAGGTTTGGCTGACAAACCACACAAACACAAATCACTGTAATTACTAAATACATAGTTTATTGTAAAAAGAGATGTACTCTTTCATTCAGAAATATGGTGAACAAATTATGGCAGTTGACAGTGTTGCTATACAGCGGTACAAATAATTATGTTGAATGTAAAATGCTTATCACATGACAAGACCACTTTGTTTTCAAACTACCCACAAAGTATGAGAACCACTTTTAGAAAGAAATGTATGATGCTAGAACATCATTTCTATCTGTTTTCCTGGCACATGCAGGCGGCAAATAGGATTTTATTATTTTTATTATGTTCTTTGTCATACGTGGTGGGCGAGAATCATTTTAGACATGACAGACATAGACACACGTCTCTGTATTTCTTCCTTTCAAGAGTTTGTTTTTTTTCCAACCACTCAAGGGTTTGAGTTGATTCCAGTGCAAAACTGTGCAATTTGGTTAACTAAGGAGCTGGCTTCCCTTTAGAGAATCTAATAAGTCCTCACAGTTCCACTCAATGTAGGGAATGTTTCTGTGGGGCTCTAAAGCTTGCTTTACAAGACCCCACCAGGCACTGAACCTTTAAAAAAAAAAAACATTCTTATACTTCCTTCAGTTTGCTGCCATTCAGTGCTTCCAGCTAACCAGCAGTGTTCTGGTATTAGATATAAAAGGAATCCAGCAACTCCCCGAACCACAGTTTAATCATGTCAGCTGCTTGTAAGGCTGATTGGAGGTCAAACCCTGTATACCCATCCTTGGCACAATATTGATGGTGGTGTAGCGCCGCTGCTCAGGTACATGGTTCAGCTCATCCCCTGGAAAACACGTGCCGACGCTAAACGTTGAGTGGTCAGAAGCGGTTTGCCTGTGCAGGACTTCACCATACTTGTAGGGGCGCTCCTATACATTTTGTGAGAGAAATCTGACTTTCTTTCTCATCAGCAGCCAGCTCCTGACATCCTTAATTGTAGGGAGTTTCATTTTATCTTTGTTTTTACTGTAAACATTCAAGAAGATGCCAAAGATCACCAGAAGGCCACCCCAGATGTACCTGTTAAAGGCAAGACAAACGAAATTGTAAGGATGAAAAGAGATCATATTTACAGGATGCAAATGATGGTTATACATTTTTATGAAGAGTGCCTGCTTAAAAGTAGAACTTCATGAGTGAGTAATTGTTTTTCTTCATATACAGTGGGGCTGATCAGATGTTTATATACACTCATTTGCTATTAATTTTGCTAGTTTTTCCTTGGTGGAATGATGATACAACAAATAACCTTAGTTCTGGATTTACAGCTACATTTCTCCAATGTACATGGGGTCAAAATTACTGGTAGACAGAATATACACGTACACCCCAACTAATTGTCCCTTGGTGGTGGGAGTTGGTACGGGTGGGGCTTAAGTCAAGGAAAGACTTACAAACTAAAGAACAGTGTACCAACTGTCAATGACATGGTGGTGGTAATATCATGTTGAGGGGGGTTTGCTTCTACTAGGACTGATGCATTGCACAAGGTTGGGTGGAATAATGAAGGAGTAGGACTACCATCTAATTCATTAACTTCACCACACATCAAATGCTAGAAAGTTAAAACTCTGGCACATTTTGGTGCTCCAACAGGACAGTGATCAAAAACACAAAAATAAACGGTCCTGAATATGATAAAGCAGACTAATATTAAGCTTCTAGAATGGCCCTGACCTGAAGACTAATAGAAATGTTAAGACAACGTTAAAAGCAGCACATGAGCCTGAAAACCAACCAATTTCAATGAGATCTTCATGTAAGAATAGTGATCAAACAAGAACTATACCAGATATTTGTTAATGGAAACAGAAAAAAAAACTGTGTGGCTTCTCTTCAACTTACTTAGTAACATTTAGATATTAGATGGGATGCACGTATATATTTGAGCCTGTATAAACAGTATTTTGACACTATTTGGATTGGAGAATATATAATAGTCACAACAGTCAATAGTTAAAATTGTGGACTTAATTGCTGTTTAACATTTATAGAAGAAAACGTTCAAAAGCATCAATACAAGGTTAAATTTATTCTGATAATTAGTGTAAGCAAACTTCTGACTGGCACTATATCTTCTGTTGGTGTGCAGGAATAAAACTGCAATAAATGCAACACTTTCCCAGTAATGTAAAGGAAGCAGAAAACTTCACACAATAATAGCAAACATCTAAAGTCACAAGAGAAAGAACAAGAAGCAGGAGTCTGGCCAGGTTACACAAAATATTTGTATTAAGATATCTAGACATGCATGTCAAAAGTCATAACAAAGAAGCAGCGCCAGAAGTATGAAGAAAACTAGAGTCAGAGAGTAAAGGGTGAAGGACAAGGAGCTGAGGAGAAGTAGGAGTCCAAATCTGAAGTGAGGGGATGAAAGTCAAGGAGGCCAAAGCAATTTTTCTCTAGCAAAGAAGAGATCAGTGGCACTGGCAACACCATCTACTATGGAGTTTAAACCAAGAAGTGCCAAAGGTGAAAAAGTGATGGTACTTACTGAAAAGTGAACGGTTTGGTGAAGAACATGAAGGAAAGTACGATGGTCATGGCCTTTCTCCCAGTGGTCACTGTAAAAGAACCAACAAACAGCAGGACTGGTTTTATATTTCTGTGTGAAATCACAAAAGTATGTGAAAGTTCAACACAAGTTACTTTCAAACCCGAGTTTCAGTTGTTTATATAAGCGTTCATTTTTTCATAAACAGTGGCCCTCAAAAGTGTACAGAGCTGAGTAAAAAGAGGATTTGTGGCATAAAAAAAATACAAACCCAATTCCAAGGAAGTTGGGACGTTGTGTAAAACAAATGTGTGCTATGGTCCGATGAGTCCACATTTCAAATTGTTTTTATAAATCATGGACGTCTGTCCTCCGGGTCAAAGAGGAAAACCACTATCCTGATTGTTTTAGAATCCCAGTTCTCTAAGGCCTGTTAGTTCTTCTTTAAGAAGCCCTGCTGTTCTCCACTTATTACCTTTATTAAATGCACCTGTTTGAACTTGTTATCTGTAGAATAGACACCTGTCCACACACTCAATCAATCAAACAAACTCCAGCTTCTCCACAATGTCCAAGACCAGAGAGCTGTATGACAAAATAGTAGACCTGCACAAGGCTGGGATGAACTACAGGAAAATAGCCAAGCAGCTTGGTAAAGACAACAACTGTCGGCCCAATTATAAGAAAGTAGAAGTTCAGGATGACGGTTAATCTCCCTCGGTCTGGGGCTCCATGCAAGATTTCACCTCGGGGAGCATCAATGATCATGAGGAAGGTGAGGGATCAGCCCAGAAGTACATGGCAGGACCTAGTCAATGACGTGAAGAGAGCTGGGACCACAGTCTTAAAGAAGAGCATTAGTAACACACTACGCCTCAATGGATTAAAATCCTGCAGCGCACCAAGGTCCCCCTGCTCAAGCCAGCACATGTCCAGGCTTATCTGGAGTTTGCCAGTGACCATCTGGATGATCTAGAGGAGGATTGGGAGAAGGTCATGTGGTCTGTGATTTGATGAGACAAAAATACAGCTTTTAGGTCTAAACTCCACTCTCTGTGTTTGGAGGCAGAAGAACAATGAGAACAACCCCAAGAACACCATTCCTACCATGAAGCATGGAGGTGGAAACATCATTCTTTGGTGATGATTTTCTGTAAAGGGGACAGGACGACTGCACCGTATTGAGGGGAGGATGGATGGGGCCACATATCAGGAAATCTTAGCCAACAACCTTCTTCCCTCAATAAGGGCATTGAAGATGAATTGTCGCTGGATCTTCCAGCATGACAACGACCTGAAGCTCACTTCCAGGGCAACAAATGAGTGGCTCCGAAAGAAGCATCTCAAGGTCCTGGACTGGCCTAGCCGGTCTCCAGACTTGAACCCAATCGAGAATCTTTGGAGGGAGCTGAATGTCTGTATTGCGACAGACCCGAAACCTAAAGGATCTGGAGAAGATCTGTGGGGAGGAGTGGTCCAGAATCCCTGCTGCAGTGTGTGCAAACCTCATCAAGAACTAGAGGAAACGTCTGATATCTGTAATTGCAAACAAATGTTTCGGTTCCAAATATTAAGTTTTGTTTTTCTGATGTATTAAATACTTATGTCATGCAATAAAATGCTAATTAATGACTTAAAAGTGACACAATGCGATTTTCTGGATGTTTGGTTTAGATTCTGTCTCACAGTTAAACGAGTACATATGATCAAAATGAAAGGCTTCTACATGCTTTGCAAGTGGGAAAACCAGCAAAATCAGCAGTGTATCAAATACTTGTTCTCCCCTCTGTAGTATGGGGGTGTGTTAGTGGCCATGGCAGGGCACCATTAATGCTGAAAGGTACATACAGGTTCTGGAGAAACATATGCTGCCATCCAAGCAACGTCTTTTTCAGGGATGTGCCTACTTATTTCAGCAAGACGAAGCCAGGCCACATTCTCTACATGTTACAACAGCGTGGCTTCGTAGTAAGAGTGCCGGTACTAGACCGGTCTGCCATTGAAAAATCTGTGGTGCATTGTGAAGCGCAAAATACAACAACAGATACCTCAGAATGTTGTCCTCAGTTCCAAAACGCTTATTGAGTGTTGTTAAAAGGAAAGATGATGTAATACAGTGGTAAACATGCCCCTGTCCCGGCTTTTATAGAATGTCTAGCAAGCATTAAACTCAAAATGAGTGAATATTTTGTAAAAAAACAATAAAGGGTATCAGTTTGAACATTAAATATCTTGTCTTTGTAGATTATTCAACTGCATATAGGTTAAACGGAATTTGCAAGTCATTTAATTCTGTATTTATTTACGTTTTACACAATGTCCCAACTTCACTGGAAGTTGTGTTGTAACGTAAAAAGCTGTTCCACCGTTAACGTGTCATGTCCTGTACAATTCAGATGAAAATCACAAATTCTGATACCTTTGCACAATGAGATCGTTTGTAACCTTTCTGGAAAGAAGGGCTTTAGCTAAAGGCTGCAAATTAGTAAACCTCTGGAAAATCCTACATTGGCATGTCAGTTTTGTCTCCAGTTAATCAGATTTACTATACCTGATGGCAGGTGTGAACACCAGAAGATGTTGAAATTGAATCAAAATGTACTCAAGACCAACAACAAATCTCAACAATGTGTGCATTTCTACCTAAACATTATCGCACCTTTTTGATTTAAATCAATCATTATGATTTAATGTTTTTTAAGCCACAAAAACCTGGTATTTGACCAGATGTGTGTATACGTTTGATAGAATTTGTAATTATGTGGCTTTTTGCTATATACTAAAAAATGGGTCAATATTTTGTCTCATTAGAAATGCAATAACAGAGGAAAAAAAAATCTAGCACGGCAGAAAAAAAACAAAACATTATATATATATATATATATTATTATTATTATTATTGTGTCTCTGACCTGTTACTGCAACAAGGGCTCCAAACAGCTTGATTAAGGCTAGCACAAAGGAGATCCCGAAATAACCCGTAAGAGAGAAGAAGAAGGCATAGCCGTATGTCTTAACAGGATGCTGCAACAAATAACGTAAGTGTTGAGTTAACAAAGAGGCTTTCCTATTATTTATTATTTAAAAAAAATAAATTAATCAGAAACATTTCAATTTCCAAAAGATAAATCAAAGAAAACCAAGACAAACTTATAATCAGATTGAACATACACGTGATTTTATTTGATTATCCGAAAAATAAACACAGAAACATACTCAACCCCAGTAACAAGGAGGGATATGCATAGTCTAACAGGATATTCACCTCTGAGCAGAAAGCCACAGCTGGTCCCAGCCCACCCACACAGAGCAAGCCTCCCAGTATGTAGATGAAACCGATGGAGTACGAGTACAGCACCTGTGAACACAGAGCTAAGCGATGAATCAGTGATGTCACACTAGGAGTTAGTTTCATCTTTCAGTTGAAACACTAAACATAAATGTCAGCAGGGGTACATGTCCTGTATTTATCTCTGACATGTCAACAAATCTACAGGACAACATGTTCTCATTTTAATACACAGAGAGACTCATTTGTTGACAACGCTGGTAAAGGTGTGTACAAAAAATACATTCATCTTAGAATTGAAATAGCATAATATCACATAACAATTTGGGGGGGGGGGGGTGCTTTATGAATGACTCTTTTTATTCAAAAATCACTGGTCACACAATTGTTGCTACCCCTGCATGCAATAAGGTATAGGCCTCTTGTCAATAGAATAGGGTTCCAAGGTTGGAGCATATAAAGAGAGGCCTCTTTGACCATTCTTCCTTGCACAATCTTTCTTCATTACCCAGAGTCCTCAGTCCTCCCTTATTTCTGTTAGTCTTTAAATCACC
Source organism: Girardinichthys multiradiatus (assembly GCF_021462225.1). Classification (NCBI taxonomy): domain Eukaryota; kingdom Metazoa; phylum Chordata; class Actinopteri; order Cyprinodontiformes; family Goodeidae; genus Girardinichthys; species Girardinichthys multiradiatus. Next base: position 16,887,828 of record NC_061813.1, read on the forward strand.
CATGCCAGCTGACAGCCTTGCCTGAGCCCGACACAACATAATCTTAGATGGGTCCCATCCACGCCAAGACATTATTAATACTGCATTACATCTCCGTCTTTCTCCTCCCACCGTTTCCCTTACTCTCCTCTTCCCCCTCCTATCTGCTCCATACCATGATTTGTTTTAGTCTTCCTCCTTAGAACAGGTTCTACATGCTATTCCTGCCATATAACACCAACAGTGACAGAGATCTTGCAAATCAAAAGGCTATTAAATACTTTGTTTTATGTTATAATCTCATTAAAATGTACCCATGTATAAATATAAATTTTGGGACTTTTGGCTTTTCAAGCTGCTGGATGGTCCAAATCGTTCATATTTTAGGCTATGGCTGGTTTACATGTTCAAATCTGAGCTTCATGGACTGAACCTTCCTTTAGCAATTGAGGTCCTACAGCAATAAATTCATTTCATTCATGACCGCTCACCTCCAGCCCAGATCCTACCTGCGGCGGTAAGGACATGCCTGGCAGTAACGTCACACTGGAGCAAGTTACAAAAACAGTGCAGTCATTAACGTTTACCAGCCTCCAAATGTTACCTGTCAGACCTGTTCTAAGTAAAACTTCCTCAACAAAGATATACAGCAGGTCTCTGACAGAAACTCCTCATTTTGTTAGCGCCATTGGAGCAGAGGACACAGATATGAAGGCAGGCCATACCTGCAGCTTCAGATGTGTTGCTCAGGTGACAGACACGGTACCGTTTCTTTATGTCACAGTGATGAGAGACTGCCTGACCTAGAGCAGGTCAGACTGAGGCTGCATATGTTCCTCTCTCTGCCTGCAGCACTTTGTCTGTTAAATACTTTACTGAAGCAGCTTCATGAACTCAAAGTCAGAAGTTGTTTCAGTGGCCAAACCATTTTTGTGCTTGTGATGGTGAAAGATGCAATAATCATCCATTATTTCAAAGAGTTCATAATACTAAGCACAAGATCCCAGAGTCTTTGATGAACAAAGAAAGGCTCACAGGATCACAGATTCTCATCTTCATCCAAACTTACCAAGACTGTTTGTGTTCAAAAAACTCAATCTTAGCCTGATCTGAAGAAAGCACATATTAACAGCAAACTGGCATGTAGATGACATTGAATTGTTGTTAAGAAACGGGCTCTTGGTGACCCCCGATATTCTGCTCTTTACTACAGTTCTAAAACAGTGAGTGTTGGAGAATGTTTAGACATCCCTACCATCCTGCTTGCTGTGTTTATTGGCAAGATAAATCCAGCTCCTTATCCAGCTTAGTGCCCAATGAGCAAAAGAAATGGACCTCTATGTCACGTCATATTTATACCCCACCGACACAGAAAGTAAGACACTCTAAACATAAAAAAGTATGACTTTTTAAAAAGCACCTGTTACATTTATCTTCAAGGGATCATTACCTAAAATTTTGCCACAGGTAATTTTGTTAAGGTTCCTTACTAAATCAAATTTTCAGAATGAGACTATGCAGCTGTAATTAAAAGACACATTTACTCTAAGGGTTTTTACTCATATTTACCGTGTGCCAACAAATGTATCCACATCTGTATACATTATTTTTTAGTAATATAAAAACAAATGTACCATTTCAGAGTTGGAACCGTTGTGGAGCTTCATGGCTTTTTCCTGCACATTTCCAATGACAGCATCTGCACACAGAGCCAGGGAGATGAGCATAACACCTGCAAAACAAAAAAATAAAATAAAAACAAATTTACTACAAATGTGTTCTGTCAAGGTGCAAAAAAGGGTTTGATTCATACTTTATACAACATACATAAAAAGGAGAATGAAACACATGCGAAGAGCTGCGGCAAACTTACATATGGCCGTATGTAAAGAGCAGGAGTGAACCAGAAGGTACTGACTTTCCACACAACCAATAATTTTGAATACCTCAAAAGAACCTGCATATTAGCATTAAATGTGAAATACATCAAGGCTATAAGGTAGCGCAGTTGGTAGCACTGTTGCTTCGCAACAAAAAGGTCCTGGGTTCGATTCCCGGCCGGGGGTCTTTCTGCATGGCGTTTGCATGTTCTCCAAGTGCATGCGTGGGTTCTCTCTGGGTACTCTTCCTCCCACAGTCCAAAAACATGCCTGTTACATTAATTGGTTTCTCTAAATTGCCCTTAGGTGTGAATGAGCGTGTTCTGTGTTGCCCTGTGATGGATTGGCGATCTGTCCAGGATGTATCCTGCCTCCCGCCATAGACTGCTGGAGGTCCCCGCGACCCACTATGGAATAGGCGGTATAGAAGATAAATCAATGAATAAATATGAAATTCATGCTCTACGAAGCACTGATTGGTACTAAATGCTAGTGTTGGTGCTGTAAGTCATCTGTGACTGAGAACTGAAAACAAGAACCTGAAAATAGCATTTGTTTTTGTATTTTCAGAAGGGGGCAGCTCTGTAAAAATGTAATCTTATTGGAAAGCCCCGTCTCACGCGCAGTCTGAAAATCAGGTGAAATTAGAAATTAATGCGCACGGGCAGAAAATAACTTCTGACCAGTCGAGAACCCACAGAAGACGAAGATATCAACATCAACAGTTGCAGATCGCAGAGGAATAACTTGTGCTGGAGACTTTTTTGAATCTAACGATCGTGCTCCAACAAAGTGCTAATTTTCTCCCCCGTTTTGTAAGCGGAAAGTGTTTACTCATGTTTTAACTAGTGACGTGGCGGGAAATTACACCATTTTCATGTCTCTACTGTTGCCATGTGATGGAGATTGAATTTTAAACGTTATGTAGACGCTTTTGTCATGTAGAACGGGAAAAAACAAAAATCTAGTTTCCAATGGACTGTTGTCGTGTAAACAGAGCCCAAGTGTTGAACTTCAATTGTTAATACCCTATCAAAAAGTTAGAGCTGTGAACCCAGTTTTGAGGCAACACAGCACCACTCTATGTAGGCTAAAATGATGGCATTTGATCCTTTCACTGAAAACCACTGAGGACTGCAGGTAGATCCTGAAGGAGTTACCTGTCACATTGAAGTTTGGAGCTACTTTGCTGTCAGCTAGGGTAAACCAGATGAGTCCCAGACTCATACAGAGAGCAGCAGACACATCAGTCAAGTTATATCGTTTACCTTGAACACAAACACAAGTTAAAAATTATTCTCATTGACATTATACACGGATCGCTGGTAAAAGTGTTATAAAATATAACTGACACTTTCAAACTTTTTGTAGTTTCCTAAACCAGGTGAAAACATAACTAAAAAGTTTTTTGTTTTTCTAAGCATTTCATACAATTCAAAGTTTTTGAGGATATGCAAAAAAACAATGTAAAACAAAATGCATTAAAACAGGAAAGAAAGGGAGAAAAACAACAAGATGAAAACAGACTGACGGATGGGTGCCTTAAGGTTGACAAGAGGACGTAGCATCAGGTTAGCCGTGGTCGGCTTTGATTCCCCACTCGCCTTTGAAGGGCCTCACATCAGATGCAACCCCAAAAACCCCTCCCATCATTCACCCACATCCTTCTCTTCCACTCTCTTGCCTTCTTGCATTCCAAGTTAACAAATGTTTTTCACTCTACCCTTGAGGGACCGTGGTCCTCACATCTACTCTTCGAAAGAGAGAGGTGAGGGAAACGGGGGGAGGGGGGTGTGAGGAGCACTAAGCTCATTGACGTTCAGGACATAGAACCTTGATACGGCCAATACTAGTACCGCAGACTGAAAGTTGAAAGGTGATTAGATACTTCAAAAGATACCTGTGATCATTGGAGTGAGGTGGAAAGTGTCCCTCTTTTAAAGTCTAACCTGTCTTGACTGATTGCAGTCAAATTGTTTTATGTCAAATATATACTTGTGAAATAAGGTTATTTATATTTACGCTTATTTATGTTGTGGTTTTAAGGATGAAAAAAGCCTATTTTTATGTTTACCCTAAACGATAATAGTTTAAAAAAAATTAAGCATAAAAAACCTAAAAAGCAACAAATGCAATTATTGAGATCCTGTCCAACTAGCTGAAATTTTCCATAATTTCACATCTTTAACTATTCTTTATTCAAAAGATAAATAGGACAAAAAATGTATTCATTCGGAAAAACTCTGATTTATGTCGGAGCTCTTCTGTGACACCAAGAAAAAACTTCAAAGAGTAGGTATAAGATTAAAAACATGACTAAGATCAGCTAACCTTGTATAAAAACTCCTCCGATCATGACTGGGATGAGTTTACAGCACTTGAAGATGACCTGGGTAGGGTAGTTCAAGTAGCCTAAAGAGGTATTGGATAGTCCCATAGTTCCCACTGTTAGAAATGCAATCATCATATAGGTCTTCCCTGGTATCCTAGAGAAGAATGAGAAAGACAATGAAAAAGAGACTGATTAGGATCCCAGCTTCAATACCACAGAAAATGTTCTAAACTGTTGTTTTTTTTTTTTTTATGTTAAAGAATCTCATTTTCAGAAGTCCAAGAGAAAACCTTAAGATATACCTATGATGTACCAGTAGAAGGTGTTAACAGTAACAAATAAATTAAGAGAAAAAGAAAATCCGGAGGATTTGTAAAGCAGTGCTAGTGTGCAGAACCTCTCAAAACAGTTAAATGGTGACATAGTCAGAGAAAAGCAAGGCATGTGGAAGATCCTATAAAAATATCTCCACTGTTGCTCTGGTTTCTAGTTTAGAAAGCAATGTTGGACATACACAAAAGCTCATCTTCCATAGAAACTGCTGGAATTTAAAAATGTGGGACATTTTTTTTACCTGGGTAATTTGTGTGTTTTTAAAACTCAAACTGTGTTTCAACAAATCTTTGTTCAGAGCAGAACCAACCAGTTCGGATTTGATCAGTTGGTTAAATGTTAAATTTTGAACTAGTGATCATAAAATGTAGTTTTGTTTCCTTAAAAAAAAACAAAAAAACGAAAACACAGTGGGAAGCTTCAAATAACACGCCAACTTCATCATCAATAGCCAGTCTTGGTAACACTGCTTTTAAAATCATTCCTATCTTGTCTGTCAATCTGTTAGCATTTCTTTTTTCTACCCAATAGGCTGCATCAAAAATGATTTTAAAGTAGAGACTTTATTATTGGTTATGTCTGCATACGTCAGCCTGCCAAAGAAGAAGTCCTTGTCTACTCTGTGAATGCAACAGGGCAATAACTCAAGAAGCATGTCCTTTTATTCAAAACAAGAATCTCAAACACAGACGAATGGTGTCAAGAGTGAAACACTGCCATCTCTGAGCTCAAAATAGATGAGACTGATATGGTCACTAGATAACAGTTTGAGAGAGAAACATTAACTTAATCGGTGTGTTTTAATAAATGCCAAACCATGATTCAATTCAATTCAAAAATACTTTGTTATGTTTAAAATTCTCTGTTGTTATACCCAAAAAACCCCTTTGCATGCGAACAGGCGGTGCAAAAGCAGCAGAAAATCTCCGCTGTGCTGAATATCTGTGTTTGTGTGAAAGGGGCCTAAGAAAACTCCTAAATCAAATCATCAAACGTATGGGTACCTTCTGCGTTTGTCTTGCGTGAACTGAAGCTCGACGAGTCCAAACACGGAATAAAAGCCAAACTGCACCAAAGTGAGGTACCAACCAAAAGGTCTGAATCCTTCCACAGAAAATATTAACTCCTATGAGGAAGGACAAATACAGAAACGAAGAACAATACCAGAATAAATCAGAACACATTTAGACACAAATATCCAAGACTAAACAACAGCAGGCATGGATTTTATAGCACATTAGTTTCCTTCTCTTTCACTCGTGTTACCTGCAAATATCCATACACAAGATAAAAGAGGAAGACTCCAGCCACACAGATGAAGAACTGTGTTGGGGCACTTAAGTTGCTGAGGTTGATTCCCAGAACCCTCAGCTCCTCCACAGACTTTATGTGAGGCGACATCACCTCTGTGGAGGACGGAATGGAGATCGAGATGTGCTTCCGGGAACTGTTGTAACCCACCAGGCCATACTTGGCGCTCATTGTGTCTGTGGCAGCTGAAGTCTGTGGGAACATAAAAACACAGTTAGCCGCAAAATAAAGTTTTAAACAGCAACAGATAGATGTTATAGAGGTACATCTTCACAACGTGAATGTAGGAACATTTATTTCTGTGATAAATCATAGCTTCATATAAGCATCTACCAATCAGGATTCTTGCCCCCGGTGCTGAATCATTTAAGAATAGACATTTCATTTTAGCAAGTGCCAACCTGATCAGTGCCATGCATATGCATTAAAATAACACTACAATAATTTGACTCTTATTTCAGTGCTGTTCTAGAAAAAAAAAAATACTTAAAAAAAACATTGTTCTCCTACTGGATAAACCTAGCGCTTTGCTTTGAAGGTCAGTGTTTCAGATGCCTAACTAATCTCCATGAACAGCCGTCTGAGGGTATCTGAGAACCATGCAGAGCAGGTCACATGGCACAGACAAACCAGGAGCTGCAGCAGTCAACACAGTCTCTCTTTCACTATCAAAGTCATTGTACACTGAAAAAGCACTTAGATTGTTACGGAAAACCCAGAGCAACAAAATAAAATGCATGGTCTGAAAGCCTGCTGAGGGTGTGGCTGACATAACACAGTGGATGTGAAACATCATCACCTTATTTCACTGTATTTACTTTGATTCCCATAAAAGTGATAACAAGCATTTAAAAACCCATTGCAGTCTGTTTCGGCCACAAAATGAATGGATGGGACTGCATGTTGATGCATTCGAGAGCTCCACAAACACAAAAACAGCTCTTAGAAAAAATGAACTAAGCAAATCAACAAGGAACAAGGAACAATTTACAGATCATCAAATCGGCCACTTAAGGACACCCGTTAAATTAAGCAGTGCCATTTTAACAGCACAAAACAGACTAATTATATCTTTATCTTTATTGCTGCTCTCAGGAAACCATCAGTGAAAGAAAAATTGTGAAAATAGTAAACAATTTTAGCATTGCTTTTAGTTTTCGGATGTTCTGCAAACGTCATACTGTTGAGTTTATCATTGTCATAATAAACAGTACGATAACTGCCGATCTCTGTTACCAATCACTTAAAACAAGCCCTGATTAAGAGTTTAACAGCTAAAGGAGTTGAACTAATTAAAACTAATTGTGTTGATAGAGGGCTAAATTTTAACTACCAATTCATTAAGCAAAATGCACAAAATTTTATTAATAACGGAAAGACGAAACATGTTTAAAGAAATGATTGTTGTCATAACTTTATGTTTCATTTAATCAGTGATTAGCCTCATTTGGTTATCACCTAAGACAACAGAGATAATTTGCAAAGCACTGTTGATACTGAGGTTACTAAAGACTTTAAAATAGTACATCAGAAGATGAATTGTTGGAGCATTTTCCAGCATCTGCGCCTGATGCAGTAAAAACAGTATGTTTCAGCCACAACTCTAAGAAGTAAATTCATGTTACAGCCTCGTTACTTTGTATTTGTTTGAATCTCTCCGGCCAGGTTCTAACAAATCATTCAAGAATGATCAATTCTTTCTCATAAACATGTTCTTCTTAAAGTTGACCAAGTTGTATGCATGTTTAACTTAACTGACACGTAAAGAAACATTTACGCTTTCTTAATAAGGTATACCTGCAGACAGACAATGCTGGATGGGCTACAACATCCCTGACTGATCAAAATAAAGGATGTCAACTGATAAATTACAAATTTAATTATGGGCAATATTTGCACCCTTTGTCTTATCTTATAACAGGCATTACTATCAACGAATCACTTTAATTCTCGCTCTTCGTTGCCGGCCAAGTTAGCTTTAAAAGCAAATTGGTTACCTTCAACAGCACTTCCGGGAATCTTTAAACGTGCCTTTCCTCCTTTTCAGAGGCAATGTTTGTGAAAATCATTCCCCTGGACGTACTGTCTTCATCTTTTATGAAGCCTAGAGCGTTTCATGATTTGATTTCCCAGTGACAAGCCGTCAAAAATGTGCAGGCAAACGTGTTAGCCTGCTAAAGGCTACAAGAACTGGCTACAGGGGCAGGAGCAGCCAACAACTTCCGCCGAACTCTGAACTCGAAAGCTATTGGTCGATAGAGACGCGCTGGTGCAGGTGCAGAGAATTGCAGAAAAAGTTTCAATTTGCTTTTAGTTATAAAAAAACCCGTGTTTATGTAGACAAATAAAAGAAAAAAGTTGTTTATTAAATATATTTATAAACAGTTTAAACAGTCAGGTTGCTTAACGTGGGCTTACCTCTTTAGCAGAATCCATGTGAACCTGACGACTGTCGCTGTGTCCTGTTTCAGCACTAATGGAAACACTAAAAAGCAAATACCGGAGTATCCGGTAGATCCGGCTGCATATGGCTGCTTTTCCTGCAGCCATATACTTCTTTCTTTCTTTTTTTTCTTTTTTTTTTTTTTATGGCGGTTTGCAAACAACTAACTATATACTTCCGTCACCATACGCTACATAAATCTGTAAAATAAATACAGATACAACTAAATTAATCAGAATAACATGGAGACGTTTTTTTTTTTTTTATGTGATTCAGTCAAAAAGTGACATGCATGTACGATACTATTGATTCAATACACATGGAATAATATATTTCAAGCTTTCTTTTTGGATCATTGTGTTTCAAATGGAAGCCCCAAAGTTTGTTTGATTTTTTTTTAGAGTTTCAATACGGGCATTATATTTTATAGCCAAGTCATGGGCTACACAATCGTGATTACTGCTGACTAACCGTTTTCCAGCAGCTAAACATTCTCCACATGGAGTGTAAGCCACAAGTTAAAAGCATGTAAAAAAGTGGAAGAAAATGTATAATGTAATGTGTAATAAATCTATATAATGAACCAGTTTGACATTTTAAATTAAATTACTGAAATAAATTAGGTTTATTTATGATCAAATTGATGTAGCTGCACCTGCATAATGCCATTATTTTACAAGCTGACACCATTTGAATTAAGTTATATTGTATCTTCTTTTATCGAAACAATAACAGCACCAAAGCAACTTTTTCTATCCTGTCTTTAGGGCTCATTTTCTCATAGCATTTGAGTGGTGTTGTCTGTGTGTATCTGTTCCATACCTTTTTTTCCCCTCTAGGTGTATGTTTTAAACCTTACTGAACCGGAAAGAGTACAAGCCACCCAGTCTGAAAGAATTATCATTGTGACACGGGCAAAATTAATACAACAGTTGTCATAACCTCCCAAAACACTCTGGGTTTCCTTATTTGAATATTTTTGTAGGTTTTACTTAACTTTTAGGAGCCGTTTCTTAATGTGGTTGGCAAATTTTAAACAAAGTTTACGTTTTACGGCTGTAATGGCAGTTTTCCTGAATGCACAGAGGATGTGTTTAAAGACAAGTTGAACTTTTCATCTTTAAGATTATACTTCTCTGGTCTAGATATGACAGTTTTCACCAGATCTGAACAGCTCATAAGAACAACTCATAACAAATGGCAGGGATTATATTTTTCCTCAGTTTTCAAATTATTAGTTACTGCACCATTATACTTGCTCACACAAAATTGTGTGTCTTCATTATCTACTACTATAAGGTAGTCAGTGGAGTGGTGTGGGAGGCGTTTTCCACTTCTGGCTTCTCTAAATTTTCATTTCAGCAAATTGATACCCCATGAAAAAACACTAAACCTTTTATACGCTGTAAAAAACACAACAAAAATGTCCTAAATACAAAACAGTTTTAAACTTAATGCTCGCATGTTATGATGATTCATTTTTCTTATGTAATGCAGCAATTATTATTATTGGAACTTGTCATTCTGTTCAGTTCAATAAATACAAACATCTATACTAATCCCAAAGGCAAATTTGATGTTGGAGGAGCATTCATTATACAGGTTTCTTCGAAGAGTCATTATAGATGGGGATGGCTTTGGGCTGGATCTCCTGTAGCAGTCTTTTATTGCAGCTGATCAGAAGAAGCCTCTGACAGACCATCGTCCATTGTTGTATTACTGTTGCATATTGATCACTCCGTTTTTTGATACCTTCAATGCAGTTTTCCTGCTAATATTTGCTAAATAACTGAATCATTATAGTGTTAATTGGTAGAACTCAGAATTATAGACCTAAATATTTCTCAAGTTTTATAGACTTGAAAATGTATCACAATGTTTTGTAATATTTGTTGCATTAAAGTGATAGTAAAAGTACTGCAAAACACAATACATAAATCTCTCATTACCAAAAGTCATTATTGACACATGTCACTCTCAAATAGGCTTCTTTACATGACCAATTACAGTATGTGGTCCAGCGGTTATGCCTAACAATACGCACTTTTTATTGCCTTTATGAGACAAAGGAAAAATAGGTCAAACAGCCAAAGTAGCAAGTTATTGCCTTTTTTTACTGCACTTTAGTACATTTTTGTATTGAAATGCTCTCGAGCCACTGAATTCATTTGGAAAAAAAATCTTATTTTAGTGTGAGTTGTGAATTAAAATGTCCTGCAAGGTGCCCTCAACTCATGTGATGCCTTTCTATTGCCTAAAACAAGTTGTTTTTGTCTTGATTCAACATTGGGTGCTGTTTTCCTTTCATTCCCACAATACTTCAAGGCTTCCTCCTTGTTTCACCTTAAGTCTTCTTTTTTTTCATGCCAGCTCTCCTCTGTCTTCACCCAGCTTTCGCATGCTTTTGAGCTTTCCTTCCCATTACACTTTCGCTCTCCCACTCCCCTTATTACATTAATTCTTTCTCAGAGTTCTCCATTGCTTCCCTGTTTCTTGGCCATCTCATATCCCTGCCGCTCCCTCTTTGGCTTCCCCACTATAAGGCATGAAACTCTGTCTGGCCCATTCGTTTCCCTCCTCCCTTCACTAGTCCTCCCCTCTCCACGTTGTCCAGTCTCAAATCGCTCCTTCTGCCTGCCTTCGTTTTTCGCTCACTCTCACGCTCCCCCGTCCTCTCTCCCCAGCCAGAGGTTAATACACTCCAGGATGGCATTATTTCCTTCCCGGCCCTCCGACAATATAAAAATTCAGAATGGACAGCTCAATCCCTCTTCCATCTCAGATTTGATTGTAATGGTATTGCCTCCTGTCCCTGGGAGGCCCCTGCTGCCTCGCCAACCCAGCCTTTATGACACTAAATGGCCTGGCTACAATTTTTCCATCTATTCAAAAAATTCTCTTAATAACTCATTTGGAATGAGCCGTCCAGACTCCGTGGACTTACTGCAGCCAGGGCTCTCACCTCTCAGCTCACGGGTCGCAATATACAAAAAAGGATGCAGGGCTGAATGGCAAATGCATTGGTTAATTAATCTCTCTGAATTTACAGCCCTCTTTTCCCCAAATGCCCTGTGCACTCCAACTGACAGTCCCAAAGAGACAACATTTTCATATTTACAACCTTTCATGGGGAAAGTGCTCAGCAGTGCACAGTAGAGGCTCGGACTTGTCGGACCACATTTTCTTCCGCCTTGTCCAGCTTTACAAGTGCAGCCATTCATCATACATGACAGATTTATGTAATAAAACTCATTTCCCTTTTCCATACCGCCCTATTAAATAATAAAATAATTATTTATTGATTATTCAAAAACGTACATATGTGTGGGTAATGACTTTTGAGCATGCTACCGGACCTTCAATAAATAAAGCAGACAGGGAAAAAAAGAGAAATAAAGTAGAGAAAGAGGAAAAAAGAGAAATAAAGTAGAGAAAGAGGGATAGAGGAAATAAGAGATGAAGGGAGATGACTTTTGAACCAGTAAACTCTGGATCCAGTTCTGGCCTCCTGGAGAACAGATCAGGAAGGACATTATTGGATTTTCAACAGCCTTGTATGAGAATGCAACTTATAATGTGTTTTTATTCTATAACCAGGCAACTAGGCCAAAGGCCTGAACACATTCATGATTTAGATTTGAACATTTCGATTGATAACTAATTAACAGTTGTCATCACATGACCTTTCTCTTTTTTCAAAACCAACATAGTTTTTTAAAAATCATTTTTGAATATAGATGCACAGCACAACTGGCTGGTGATCTGATTTTTTTTTTTTTTTCCGTTTGTCCGTCTATGACTGGGGGGTAGCTAGTCAGAAATTCAAAAATCTGATCTTTTTTCCAATCATAAGCACAACTTACCTATGTGCTTTTGGGTCATACTGACCACAACACTCCTTGGTGCGGAAGCAGACAGAATCAAAGTTAGGTATTATCAATATCAATGAGGTTTTTCAAAAAATCACGTCTGAAAAGGTAAAAAACAGGTAGGTATCTGTATTGAAAAAGGAGTTTTTATTATGAAGGCTCTTCATTTAAGCTGCTACTACCGAACAATAGCTTTTGGCAGGTGGTTATGTGGTCCTTGTCACCCCATTAAAACAATCAGGAACAAAAAGGATCCATCTGCCATTTGATATCAGTCAGTACCCTCCTTGGTACTGATTAATCGACGAAGTGGCGAATAGACCTGGAGCAGATTTCAGCAGATAACAGTAAGGCTGAACATAGTCAGTCAGTCAGTCAGTTAGTCATTTTCTACCGCTTATTCCATAGTGGGTTGTGGGGAAGCTGGTGCCTATCTCCAGCAGTCTATGGGCGAGAGGCGGGGTACACCCTGGACAGGTTGCCAGTCCATCGCAGGGCAACACACAGACAACCATGCACACACTCATTCATACACCTAAGGCTGAACATATTACAGCAAAATTGCTCGGTTTTCTTCTTTTGAGCCTTTAACCTCTGACTGTTATGAAAATGTTGGCAACCTTTTGGAAATCTTAATGTAAGGGTCTATGTTCTCTAGGGAATAGTTGGTAATGCTAACCATGCTTCATGTCCTAATCACTAATACAAGATACTAAAGACAGTTTAAAATGTCAGCTATGCAATAAGTTTGTCTTCATTGGTGAGATGGCCTACACACACGGTGGGACATCACTTCCTCTCTTATATTAAATAATGACTTCCAAAGGCAAGATGTGTGGAAAAATAATTTTATTGCTTTTAATTATTGTTCTTAAAAAACAAATCTTACTGCAAAACGTTATATCACCAACAGCCTTTAAAAGCAGAAAAAAACAATAACTTATTTTAGTCACTGACAGACTTCTTAAGTGTTTCCCTCTGAAGTTTCTGTCACCAAAAAAGTGTGACAGTGATGACATTTGTTTGTTCTTTCTTTAATCTCCTTTCCCAGAAAATACATTTCAACTCTTGTAATCATGCTGCCCTTAAAAATCACCCGTCCCAATATTGGTTAATCACTGTCTGTATCATAGAAAGCTCCAGCCGTGGATCATTTCAAAAGAGACACTTTAATGTCAGCCAGATATTCCTTTCAGGGCTTCTTAATAACCCATTTGTGTTTGGTCTTATCCTCGGCTAAAGTGCACTCACTCTCCGTTGTCTTTTTCCCGTCTTGTCTCAAGCCTCCTGCATACTACAGAAAACAGATGCTATCTCGGCTATATTACTTCTCAAAGCACTCATATCCTCTCCCATGTTATTTTCTTTGATCTGCTAGGCTTGCTGCCCTTACATTTTTCTTCCTCCCCTCTCCTCCTCTCACACCCTCATACCCCCCCTCCCTCTACAGACACACAACCCCCCCTCCCACTTCGTTCTCCTCTTCTTCATTTTCGCCTCCATACTCTATCATCTTTTCCTGAGAGCAGAGACAGACCAGCTACATTGGTTTGTAGTTGCTGTGGATGTTTGAAATTCAGGTTAGCGGTTCTGTGGCGCACTGTTTGGACCTCTTGGGTTCATTCTGCATTTTATGTACTTGAACCATCGGAGTTTGGTCACGCATATTTGAACCTATATTACTTTAGATCTAAAAGTAGTTAGTTGTCTTGCTTAAAATAAGCTAATTTTCTTTTAATTAAATTCATCTCTCTCAACCCTGGTTATCTGGATTTGTATCAACAGGTCCAATCCTTAAAACAGGTGGTTTATATTCTTGTAATACTGCTATTATCAATTTTAACTTTAATATAGCACAGGTAGTCAAATCTGAACATTTCCAGTGATTTTGTCCTCAGTGATTACCCTTCGAATTAGAGTTGGAAAATGCTTGGTGGAAATAAAGACAAAAGTGGTGTGCTTTCCCAGTTAACAATCTATAAACAAAGTAGGTATCATCATCTCTATATTACTACATTGTTTCATTTTAAGTACCATAAGCAAAGCACAAATTGTAGCTGTACAAAAATGCAAACACATTAACAAAAAAGCGCTTAAAATGTAGGTTAAATATGGGAAGAATACAAAATAACATCGCCTAATTAAAAGTAAAAATAAAAATACTACTACAAATCTATGGTTAAATGGTGCTTCTTAAGTCATTTTTAAAGATACTGTAGTTATTAAACTGGCTACCTTTATATCAGTGAGTTGTGTTTTCTACAACATTGCAAAATTTTGTTATAGCTGCTGTAGGGGACTTTAAGTTAATTGTCTGTAGATAACCACAGTGTTCTAGGGGGTTTATTCACAAAGTGAGTATATGATGTAACTTGGTCCAAGATCATTGAAATCTTTGGATGTCAGAATGAGGATTTGAACATCACTGTGTGAAAGTAACAGGTAGCCAGTCCCCAGCAGCTATACCTGAACTAATGTGTCATCTCCTATTGGCTCCAGATAGTAGCATAGCTGCAGATTTTTTAAGTAGTTTGATTAGCAAGTCCTGACAAGGGATCAGATGAGCATAACTAATGCAAACGTCACTGTGAAGAAAAGCTCAGCCATTCAGGTGTAATACAATGCCTTATGCGAAAAGACAGGATCACTGATTATTACGCTTATTCACAGAAGTCAGAAGAAGGGCATGTGTGAGCAGACACCAGAGATCCAGGAATCTTTGACTTTCTTATGAGCAGCCAGGAGGGGGAAGCATCCCTCTTTGCAAGTATGCTTAGAATAAAATGAAAGTAATTAAGCAAACAATTTCTCATGACTTGTGTGTCTGCTTATCCCATCTACTGTGCTCACTCACTCTCTAACACATACAGACAGAAATCTGTGGGGGGCTGTTGGTGGTTGGAGTTTGCATGTGTCTCCTCAGAATGATGGTAAATGACATACATGTTTCATTGCCCATTCATTTAACCTGAGCTGCGCTTATGGAGAAAAAGGATTTTAGAAACAAATTACGTAGTGTCATTTAATTAAGAGTTTGGCTGTGAGCAGTAATCCTGTTTTTTTTTTTTCTCATAACCTTTAACTACTTAATGGATTTGAGAGGCTATTACCTTTCAGACTTTCTGTTTTTAATTATTTGGAGTATTGTCACTAATATGAAATGTCAATCATAGACTAGGATTAATGCTGCAGTTTATAACTAAATATTATTTACTTATGATGCTGGATGATTTGGTTTGCAGGTATGCTTAAAGAAGAAATCCCCTTGCTGTCCTAGTTGGATTTTCATACTGTTTATTCTCTATCCACCCTTTTACTAATATAGCCTACTTCTAATTCCATGAGAGGCCATTATTTACATAGATATTAACAGGAAGCCATGGCAAATCTCACTGTAATATTAGAAATGTGGCTTTGTGAATCTCAGATTGGATTATAATAATGACTCGGTTTTAATATGTACAAACTCAATTTATAGTTTTCCTCTTTAACTGTTTATATTGTATGTGTGCATGTGTAAAAATATAATCTATGTGTGTCTGTGTGTTTGGATGAAGTCAGCTGCAGAGTTACTCGACTCTCACCCCCATCATTTTTTGCTGTTGCTGTGAAAGTAGCAGCAGAGTTTGTTTAGTTCTCCCCGGAGGACATTGCAGTTCCCCTGCCAACAGACAGACTGTGACTCTAGTCCTGACTGCATACATGAATATCACCTTAAATACACGAGGCTCGCAAGGAAGGCATGATTTATTTTGCCATGCGCTCACGGACTGCGAGGGCATGTGTCCAGATCTAAATCACGACTGCTCCTGTGACAGCACTCGGCATGCCCCGTAAAAATACAGATGTATTTTGAATTCCTAAGTAGATCAAAAATATATCTATTAGGAGACCCTGATATAGGGACTCTGAGATTGGATAGTATCACTTTTGTTAATGTCTAGGAACACACCTCAAGCACTTTCAATATTCACCGATTTATTTAAATTGCTGTTTTCACCCGGGTTTGACACAGCTCTTATGCTTTCGCACTGGCTCCTCAGACACCACCTCTACACCACAGCCCCCCATGGCACAGGGCATGTAATCATGCTGAAAGTCTCTCTGGGTGTCTGCACTCTCATAAAGCAGGAAAATGGATCGTGTGGCCCAGGAAGGTAAAATGAAAGAAAAGGAGAATGAAATTACAGACCTGGCTGACTGCACAAATCATGCATATCATGTTTTATGGCTTGCCAGAAGAATTCAACACCTGTGGATCAGCGTAGCTGTAATTGTACGTGAACGCATACAGGGATGGAAGAGGGAGGAGAGCTGCGGGTTGTGAATGTGTGTGCGCAAGTGTTTGTGCTTGTGTGATCCGCAGGTATGTTTTTGTTGGCATAGCTGGATTTTTAGAGACAGAGGTGATAAAAAGAAAGTTAAGGGAACGCCTGTTGTTCCCTTCTTCGGCAACATCCTGGGTGAGCCACCCGCAGCCCACACGGCTCGCTCACAGAGGCTTCATTTACCATTGTAATTACCCTGTTTATTTATCCTACATGCTTTTGGTGGTAAAACGGGGGCCAATCCATCAGATCAGGACAATTTGGCTCGGCTTAGGCCTTGCCATTTACTTTAATTAAATGAAGCAATCAGTGTATCATAAATCACAGTCGGTGGGACCGCTGACTCTGTTTGAACCTGGTCTTCTTTAAAGCTGACACAGCTTGTGCTAAAGCTTAAAGTTGACACCCAGTCCTAACCTCAGAGCAAGCTTCTGCCGTAATCCCACTGTAAGCTTGGGCCGGTTGTCAACATATACAAAGGTTTCAGAATCAAAAATCTTCCATCATACTGTTGCTATGGTGTTAGTCTTTTTAATGAGATGGCTGAGGAAGTGCCAGAGTCGGTTTAGTTTCCTCCAGCTGTATGGAGCACAAAGTGGTGTTGGGTTGGCCCTCCCCCACCTGTTGCTGTGCCCTGCTGTGTCAGCGGTCTGATAGAAGGTTTCTACAATTTTCCACCACGTACAAGACAGACAAATCTGGCTGTTTGGAAATATTTCTGGAACCAAAAAGCACAAACTGTAGTGTAAAAGCACTTAAAAACTACAACTTTCCTTATAAGCCTGTGTATTAAAAAACAAATGGCATAGAAAACATTATAAGAGTAAAAAAAATATATATATTTTTTTACAGATGTAGTAGGAATAGTTGAGCCTTTTATGTTTTATGTAAAAACAATTAGGCCATGATTTATATTTTTGTTTTATATTTTTGATTTTATACCACGGTATCGTAAAATCATGGTATTTTTACGAATGGTCATCATAGTCCAACGTTAGACTACGCCTATTTGACTTTATCAAACACATTTGCAAAAAATATTTAAATACCTGCTTAACATTCTCCCAAAGATTTCCTCCAAGAGGAAAAAAAGGTCCCAACAGATCTATAGGTGGAATATAAATAAGCCTGAAAACTCCAATAAGATGATAGTAGAGCAGACTGAAGTGTCTCCCCTGCTCTCCTCCTCCTCTCTCCTCTCTGCTTTGGATGCTTGAGTCAAATTGATTACACCACTCCATCTGCATCATGACTGGCCTCCTCCTGTGTTTGCCGCCTCTGCCTACAGCACAGAGTTAGTGTACAATTACATATAGTTTAATATATCTGCCTGAGCACCTTTAAATAAGCATCACAAGTCCACAAGGTGATTTGTCTTGCAGCCCCATTACTCCATTGTACATCTTGATAGCCAGGGATCGCTCCTAGCTATGTTTAAGCATTAAATAGTGTATTATTATTTCACATAAATCAAGCTGAGATGTGAGGGGGGTATTCATAAATTTTGCATTTCTCACAGACAGTGTTTTAGTCGTTCTTCTGTCCCCCCCACAACCACCTTTCTGAATTTGGAGACTAAAGCAGTTCTGATCCCTATGTGTGACAGTACATTAAAGATAGGCATGTCATGGAGTTATATTCAAAACAATGTGTAATGCAAAACAGATTAAATTTGAGTTGCTTTAACACATTCATCATTGCACTGTTTCCATAATAAGTAGTCTTGTTTTTTTTGTGTGTATTTTTGTCAGCCAAATGTGCACGTGAATACTGTGTTTATACTGTCATGAATAATGGGAGAAAACACTAATAAAGTCCATTAGTCATAATATTTTTCCAGTTAACCATGGGTACTGAATCTTTTATCTGTGCTCGACAACAAGAGGATGAAATTAAATTTAAAGGTGAATGTTTGCCGTCAGCCGCTTTCTTTCTCTGAGCCACCCCACCCCACCCATCCACCAAACCACTGGTTATTAGTTGTGTGTTTGTGCAAAACGTCTATTCAGGAAATGACTTCACTCAGGAAACTGGATGTCAGCTTTGCACACCAGCAGAAGGAGTGCCAGCAGTACAGTCAGGCCGACAACGTGTTCCTTTTACAGCTCACCCGCCGCTTCAGTGTAATGATATACAAAAAGTGACAAAGGAGGAAATTGGAGCCGTAGTTGTTTTGGTTACTCCAAGGACACCTTGCACATTCGGTTCAGTTTCCTCTCTTTGTTCTGGAGTTCTGATTGGTTATGACAATCAGTTATCAGTGAGGGACTCCGGCGTGCGACGTGGAGTTTGTAGATTTATTTAGAATATTTTAATGTAAATGTCACATAAGTGTTGCAAATATTTTTAATAAATATTGTTTTGTATTTTGTTTTTTAAAAGATTTTTTTATTGTATCTTGTTTTTTTCTTACATTTTATTTTACTTGAAATATTTTCAGCAAGTACTGTTTTATAAACATCAAAACTGCACAAAAACATAAAATAACGTTCCCACCATATCAGAAGAGATCTACTGAAAAAGCAAAAAGAGAAAAAAAAAACCCTTAACTTTATAGAAATGAAAATCATAGAAATGACTAAATAAAAATAAAACATTAAAATATAAAGATAAAAAAAATCACATTTAAAAAAGTGCCAATTCCTGCTCAGTTGGATGTGTCACCTTAAAAGTTGATGTCACTGATTATATTGTATATTCAGCTATCTTTGCAGCTAAAGTGAATACTTTTTAGAACTAGACGATGATCTATAATTTCAGAAGAAAATAAATCATAAACAAGTATAAAAAATTACTCACGCTTTATATTCAAACAGTGCTACACTTTTGTTTAAAACTACATATAATCACAATTAGACATGGGCTGGTATGAGACTTCCACTGTATGTAAACCTTGAGTTTAAAATACCACTGTTTTTACTGTATTGTGGTGTTAAGAGAAAACATGTCAAATAAAAATGTCTCACATGATCTTAATATTTTTATTTGAAACAGAAAAGCAACAAGCTTCACCACTGTTATAATAATATAATTTAAATATATTAGCAGGTATTTATTATTTCTATCTGTGATGCTTTGACAAAGCAAATTATGGAATAACAACCTGCATAATTTAGTAGCAATTTTTAAATAGTTATTGAGCAGAAGATGATTCCTTGTTGTTGTACTGCCCTTTAAAATGTATGTAACCGGCTAAGATTGGAAGGTTAATTAGTGCAGGCTATCTAGCCAGAAGGCTAGCCTCAAGTCGGATGCTTAACAGACAGACGCAATTGGAAATATTTCCAGTTGTCTTGTGAGGGAAATTTTTAGTAGCCTTCTTTCAGCCAGCTTTCAGTCAGTGCACAGCAAAAGGTGGGGGAGGGGAAACACTGCACTATTCTATGTACCACACAGCTAAATGAAACTCCTGTCATTCTAGCACTTTTTTCTGCCCTCTGATTAAAATGTGATTAAAATTTGATACTATAACCTTTTAGACACTCAGTATACCTACATACTGGTAACTGACCCATGCCTAACAGCAGGTTAGAAATAAAAAAAAAATAATTAAAAACCATCCTTTGTTAAAGGCTGCTGACACAATTCCCTGAGAACCAAGCAAAATATAAATATTATTGCTTAAATTGTTTAAATAATCCAAAAGTGACATTGGTTTGGTTTTTGTGATTTCATGGCCACAGCATAATTAAAGCTAATTTGTACTTTTAAAACATACTTATCATATTCAGCACATGATAATTATAAGACCTCCTGACCTGGGGGCTTCACTGCTAAGAAAGTGAAAAAGGAAAAATAAAAATCTTGTAAAAGTCACTGCACATTGAAAATTGACTCGATGCCAGGACAGTTAGTTAAGGGGTTGGAGGGCGCGAAGGAAAAAAAAAAGGCTTTGAACTAGTTTTTGCTTGCAGAAAATATTGCTTCTGGGTTGATATTCTTTCTGAAATGTTTCATGGCGATGAGAATTAAGAAATGAAGCTGCAGAGCCAAATGATTCAGTGAAAGGATGGCCCATACCCACAAGTATCCTGTTGCAATGACATAACCATCTGCAAAATTTACAACTTCATGTTTATTTGAACCCCTTGAGAACTTTGTAAGTTTATAAAATTTCATTGATTTGTGTGTGTTTCATTCCCATTAGAAGTGTTTTATTATTAGATTAGTCGGATCTATATGAACTGTAAACCTCTTCCTTTCCCTTCATTCCTGGGAAGAACACATCTTCTGAAGTCAACATGTGCAGGCTGGGGTTGCATGTTTCCTTCTCATTGCATTCCCAGAAACCTCGCTCCTGTCATCTTTTTCTCATGATTGCTCAACTTCCTTTGGTTCTCTCAAATGCAGCAAATGCTCAAACAATCCCTGATAGGGTAAATGCTCAGCAAGCTGAAAAAAACCCCCAACCGTAATCCGCTCCATCACGCAGGGATCCGTGATTTCACCAAGGTAGATTAGATGTCCTTCGTCAGTTCAAACTTGATCCACAGCTCCTGAGATAAACAGGAGTTCAATCAAACATCAGATAATCAGGACTGGTTTCACTGCCTCTTTTGTTGTTCAATAACAGGTGGAAACATAATGATCGTCATAGGTTAAATATTGCCTTTTTTTAAATATCAACCGATATGCCTTTCATTGATCATCACTCATAATTACCGTAATTTGCTTCATCACTAATTGAAAATTCTTTAAAGACAGAGTAAAGAGGATACCACCTCCACCTCCTCCAACAAGCTGTGTTTGCTTTGAAGGCTCCAATGCCTCCTCATGATATAACTAACCCCCCCCCCCCACATGTCTATCATCCAAACATAGGTGCTCTGGGTGGGACAGGATTCCCATCTTTTGAAGTGAACTTGTCATGTGGGATCTCCATCACCAGGCTCTCAGTGCAATCACCAGCACAAGATTAATTGTTTGCGGTGAACCACTTCAAACATTTTTCTTTAGACAGTGCCTTATAGGATGAGCTTTTCCAAGGCCCATCATCATTATCTTTACACACACCTGCGCATGCTGACACTCAGTAAAAATGATAAATGCTCTATTCTCACATTCTTGTGTGGCATAAAGAAAGCACATGCTATCAGATGTCTGGTGATACAAACATTCTACGCCTTATTTATCAAATAAATAAACATAACATGAATTCTCTTTCAAGAAGAAACTGCATTTATTCTGAAACACGTCTAATAAATTTCCACCGACATGTGACCCACCTCTTCCGCACACGCACGACTCCAAACAGACTGCAGCAACACAACATTAGCCGCTTTTTCTCTTCTTTGTTATCTCCAGCTTCCGTTTTGCCCTTTGGTTAAACATTCTCTTGGCATGCATGATCCCATTTAACTTTGATTTCCTCTTTTTCCAGGATGGCATCCTAGATGGTTCCAATTTCCAGCCCTTTCCCCAATTTTCAACCCCAGTGACAGACAACACACACTGGAACGGCTGTTTAACCAGGGAAGGGACTCGGTAAGTGATGATTTTTAAATCCTGTTGGAGATAAAAAGGCGAGTTTGCAGCAGATAAGGACTTGCCCGAGTGGAGAGCTGGAAGCTTGGATATTTTGAATGTGCCATTAACTGCAGTCGAACACATGTGTGATTTATGTGACGGGTTTAGAAAACCTTTTTGCCACTACAGGGAAGGTTCAGAATCTAAATATAAATATTTAGTCATTCTTAATAATTAGTTAGTAATAATGCATACGTTTTTTTTTAATATATTAATTTTAAACATAAGATACAAATATTACAAGAATATAATATAAAAAGATCATGAACCAAAACTTTTTTATGTGAGAAAAGTTTTGTGAAGGCTAAAAAATAAATATACTTGTTTTATTTTCATTCATTCAAAATTTGACGATTAAATACATTTTTATTCAATTTTATAATAACAACTTTCTTTACTTGTGTTAATTTCTTTAGGAACTGTAATGTCAAATAACTTAAAAATACAACAAAAAATAAAGAAATGTCCATTGGTTATTTTTATTTGAAAATGTCAATATTTATTGATGTTTTTCCAAATTACCTTTTCAGTTATTGAGACTGTGTCTTACATAAATGAGCAGCTCATTGTAGAACTTTGAGTGGTTTTTGTAATTCCCTATAACCTACATCATGATGCCATGTAGATCCTAAAAACCTCTTTACAGCAGAATCTAACTAGGAGCGAACCTGCAAATTCATTCTTTCCGTCTCTCTCTGCAACTCCGTCATAAAGCAGAGCACCTCATTTCCATATCAATCGGATTAGTTCCAAGACCAGGGAAGTAGGAGTAATGTAAGTAAGCGTTCAAATTTAAATATAGGACATCAAAAACATTGTAAGGGATTCATTTATTTTTGAAGCAGCCCTGGCTCCCAGTGCTTCTCTCTGAAGATGAGATGAAATGCATCTCCATAATTTTATTCCCATTTTATTTTGAAAAGCGCTACAGTATTTTAACACTACATTGGAATCATAGGATCCCGATGCTCTTATATGCCTAACCTCTTGTAAAATTGGTATGTCACATTAAGCAATGCACTGGTTGAAAATGCAAACGAACATGGCTATGTTTTCCAATGCATAAGTTTTAATGTGGTTTTAATTTTATTTAACTTCAATTTTTTTATTGTTGGTTAAAATAAACTATTTTGACCCTAACATGTATTTTATTACTGAGATTAATGATCTGCTTCATCGACACAAATCAGTTGAAATTCAAAGAGGAACTAAGTATTGAAAATTGATCTGAAAGAAAACTTTTTCAGTATTGGAAAATATAATTTTCTTAAATTTATTCTAATAAAGTTTAAATGTATTACCACTAAAACAGTTGGCTTAATCTAAATATCTTAAAGACGAATCAAAAGAGGAAAAAAGTAAAAAAAAAAAAAATAAATACTTCTCCAATTAACAACTCATCACCTTTACATTGTTTTTTTTTTTTTACAAATAAATCATATCTAAGACTAGATCAGAAGAGATTGTGAGGTCAGTGTGTGTGAATGAGTCACAAAGACATTATTCAGCAGTCTGGCTGTTGACAGATCAGCGCCGTCAGAACCTCCCTGTCTGGACACGGAAATAGATGGATGCCTGCCTGTTGCCTCTTCAACCCTTTATGACTTAGTCTGTCTCTCTGTAATTGAAAAACTAGCTTGGCTCTGTTGTCTTGGGATTTGTTCTTTTATAATGCGGCTTCAAAACAGGAAAACCAATAGTGGGAATAGACCCCCAAATGTAATTAATTTTGCGGGGGCGGGGAGGGTAAGAAGGCGGGTGGTGGGAGGGGGTATTATTGCAGGAGGAAGAATTCTAATCAGTTGCAGATTCCTTCCTGTTTGGTTAGCGTGACCGTGGCCAATTACCAGTGAACTCTGTGTTACAGTTTCACTTCCTGCGCTACCCAAAAGACGGGACAGAGGCCGGCGATGCAGAGCCTGCTCGGACAGGGGGGCAGGACAGACAAGAGGTAGATGAAGAAAGACGAAACAAAATGCAACGTGACGGGGCTGCAGAAAAGCTAACAAAATAGAGGACTAGGAAGAAAACACAAGATAAATTGGTGGTTGAAATCTCCAGCTTCATCTAAGGTGCAGAGACATGAAGGCACACAGGTCCTTTTATCCAGCTAATATAAGACACAACATGTGGTTTCACAAAGGAAATGAAAGGATTTCTGACCTGATTTTCTCGTGCCGGCTGAGCTGTTCTCAGGTAAACTGCGGCACAACAGAATGAACTCAAGTCACAAATGTAATAACACATAACTCAATCACTGCAGCGATGTTATCAAAAGACACAATTTGCCAATGCTGGTTTCCCCTAAATCAAATCAAATGGCAGGACTCAACAACTGAATTAGCAATTGCCAAGACACACCTGAATTCACATGAAGTGTTCTTTGTGGTTTTTTTTTTCTTATAAGTGCAGAGATGTAATTCAGTGTGGTGTAACTATTCTCCTCTGGAGATTGCCCATGTTGTTTTTTTACATCCATCAGTGGATTATTTACTATAGGTGCAAGAAGTTTAAAACTAGAGATGCACCATGAAATCGTCTGGTGACCTGGATTGGCTGATTTTCAGTTTAATAGGTCATGACAGTGGTCCAGGTGGTCGGAAACTTTCAAATTTCAAATTTCAAAAAAAAAAAAAAAAATCAATCAATAACACACCTAAGAGCTAACAGTGGCACTAACATCAACAATCTTCAGTGTGGAAGTTGTCACTGAAAGAAGAAGACAAGAAGTTGGCTATTTTGTTAGTAATGCTAATAATGCTAATCATGTAAATAACCAATACACACATCTGAAGACAGTTTGAAAGGACAACTGTCTAATGGTTTTGTATTTATTTGAAAATGATGACAATCATTAAAAAACAATGTAAATAAAAACTGGCCACAAACTCTGACTGGTTCATATCTTTAAAATAAATAATTTTTATTCTTTTTCTAGAATGTTTTGCCAGATATACTATGTTTTGGTGAATGTTCACTGACTTCCCCATCAGTAAAATAAAAAAAAAGGTAGGTTTTAGCTGAACAACTGAGACGCTGTCTGTACCTCCGAGATTTCTAGCCAACTTCTGTAACAACCTGACATGCCAAAGGCTTCCTTTTAACTGGATCCCACTTCTCTGTTGTCTCTATTATGTCTTCTTCCATATTTTCCCATCAGTCATAGTTTTTAACATATTAGTCTCACTGATCGTTTCCAAAAATTTGCTTATGCTTTAATTGGTTAGATTTAGATATAGATACAGAAAGATGCATATTGGGAATCTACAATCAGTATTCCGAGTAGGATATTATTTAATTCATTCAAGTGTTAAATTAACTGTTCAGTTCAGTTTTTAGATACAACACTGGCAAATTTGTATTGCTGACAATCATATTAAGTGCCCAAAAACAGAAGGATCCGTTTGCCATTTCTAGATAATTCACTTAGTATATTAAACCACAGCATTCAGGAGTGTCATGTTTATAATGGAAATACATATATGGAGTCATACAGACATATAAACGTCATGAGTTATAAAATCAAATTCCCTTTACTAGTAAAATCCAAGGCATCTGTTTTGTGTTAGCCAACTGGTGACATGGCATTTATTACCATTTTTTAGCCACAGTTGCAAACATCTCATGAGGCCTGCTACTGAAGCAGTTACATGCACAGTAAACTGCTTAGAAGATGTTCAAGGGAATGATGTACAGAACTGGCAATATGAATGTGAATTCCCTTGGAAGCCAACTTTGCACACACACACATACATAGAGAAGAACATGAGAAATGGGCAAAGAGCCACACTATTCAATGTGAACTGGAGGGTCCATGTCGCTAAACTAATCCTAGTACCACTAGATCCCACTTTCAGCCAAGTCTTTTGCTGCAGCTGCCTGGGATCATTTCACAAACACAAGGTATTCCTGGAAGAATTGATTCTGTTAGATAGTACATTGATCACACACATCGCCTGCGGACAGAAGATGGCTTTACAAGCAATAAGATGGGAGACAATTATATTATTTTAGTGAAATAAGACAGAGTACAAGCAGTGAGTGCCAATAGCCCAGGCAGGGGAGGGGAGGTACGGGCGGACCCCCTTTGTAGCTGGCTCGGTGTGTGTTTGTGCTCCATCCTCAAGTGGCATGATAATCCACTAAACTTTCCTGCGCCCGCTCCTCTCAATGCAATCAGGATGCGAAGGCTCACCAGTGATTGCGTTCATTTGTAAAAGCATCCAAGCCAAAATTGAACCCCAAGGCTGATAAACTATAAAGATGCTGATCAGATCGCGGCTAAGGAGTCCACACTTGAGGGCACAAGTGTCAGGGCTGGAGCCAAAAGAGCAATGACTCTGTATACCTCACTCAGAGCTGTGCGACTGCCTTGGAATACAAACAAGAGGAGAGAAAACACAGAAAACGACAGCGAAAGGCAGCAGGATTTTCCATCAGGCTGCATCTTTTAGAGGCAGAAATGTTATCTGTTTAGCAGATTAGTAGTTTTTAAATGCTGTTTTATAAATTTTTTGGGATTGTTTTCACTCTGTGTCATGTGACACCCACACATTTCAGTGTGTTTGATTTTGTGTGATAAACCAACACAAAGTAGTATGCAATTGGGAAGTGCAAGGAAAAACAATTGTAGTTTTCAAATTAAGAAAAAATCTCAAAAGTGTTGTGTGCATATGTATTCAGCCCCCTTTACTCTGATACCCCTAAATAAAACTGCCTTCAAAAGTCACCTAATTAGTAAAAAGCTTCTAACTGTGTGTGATTTAATTTCACTGTAACAAACAATGGTTCTGTGAAGGCCTTTTCAGAGTACATCATTGGCAAACAGCAACCTAAAGGCCAAGGAACACAAAAGGAAAACCACAAAAAGTCCTTTTTAAAGATTTGCCAAATGCCATGTTGGGGACATAACAAACATGTGGAAAAAGGTGATCTTTCCAAATAAGACAAAAATTGATAATTTTACCTTATATGTTGAAAAACAGAACTGAACATTTCCCAGAACCTAGCATGCCCATGGTGAAACATGGTGGTGGCAGTCTTGTGCTGTGGGGAAACTGTTATACAGACAATGACCTTAAACATACAGCCAGAGTCACAATGGATAACATACACATGAAATAAGTGGGCCCAAAGTCCAGATCTAAGTCCAACTGAGAATCTGTGGCAATATTTAAAGATTGATGTCCCCATATGCTCCCTCTCCAATCTAACTTACATTGAACTATCTTGCAATGAAGAACATGTAACAATTTCAATCTCTACTGCAAAGCTGGTAGAAACATACCTCAAAACACCAGCAGCTGTAACTGCAGCAAAATATGGTTCTATGAACTAGTGACTCGGGGGGATTGGATATACACGGGTTGGACAATGAAACTGAAACACCTGTCATTTTAGTGTGGGAGGTTTCATGGCTACATTGGACCAGCCTGGTAGCCAGTCTTCATTGATTGCACATTGCACCAGTTAGAGCAGAGTGTGAAGGTTCAATTAGCAGGGTAAGAGCACAGTTTTGCTCAAAATATTGAAATGCACACAACACAAGTCTTTGTGATGTATCAAGAGCCACACTATCCAGGGTAATGTCAGCATACCACCAAGAAGGATGAACCACATCCAACAGGATTAACTGTGGACGCAAGAGGAAGCTGTCTGAAAGGGATGTTCGGGTGCTAACCCGGATTGAATCCAAAAAACATAAAACCACGGCTGCCCAAATCATGGCAGAATTAAATGTGCACCTCAACTCTCCTGTTTCCACCAGAACTGTCCGTCGGGAGCTCCACAGGGTCAATATACACAGCCGGGCTGCTATAGCCAAACCTTTGGTCACTCATGCCAATGCCAAACGTCAGTTTCAATGGTGCAAGGAGCGCAAATCTTCGGCTGTGGACAATGTGAAACATGTATTGTTCTCTGATGAGTCCACCTTTATTGTTTTCCCTACGTCCGGGAGAGTTACGGTGTGGAGAAACCCCAAAGAAGCGTACCACCAGACTGTTGCATGCCCAGAGTGAAGCATGGGGGTGGATCAGTGATGGTTTGGGCTGCCATATCATGGCATTCCCTTGGCCAAATACTTGTGCTAGATGGGTGCATCACTGCCAAGGACTACTGAACCATTCTTGAGGACCATGTGCATCCAATGGTTCAAACATTGTATCCTGAAGGCGGTGCCGTGTATCAGGATGACAATGCACCAATACACACAGCAAGACTGGTGAAAGATTGATTTGATGAACATTAAAGTGAATTTGAACATCTCCAATGGCCTGCACAGTCACCAGATCTAAATATTATTGAGCCACTTTGGGGTGTTTTGGAGGAGCGAGTTAGGAAACGTTTTCCTCCACCAGTATCACGTAGTGACCTGGCCACTATCCTGTAAGAAGAATGGCTTAAAATCCCTCTGACCACTGTGCGGGCCTTGTACATGTCATTCCCAAGACGAATTGATGCTGAATTGGCCGCAAAAGGAGGCCATAAACTCACCATACTAATAAATTATTGTGGTCTAAAACCAGGTGTTTCAGTTTCATTGTCCAACCCATGTATATTCACAACACACTTTTCAGATTTGTAGTTTATTAAATGTGTTTAAAACCCTGTAGAATTGTTTTTCCTCTTCAAATTTGTGTTAATATGTTGTGTCACATATCCCCTAATAAAAACTAAAGTTTCAGACAGTTTGACAAAATGTTTAAAATTGAATACTGATCTAAATGCTTGCAAAGCAATGTGGAGCTTGAGCTTTGTTAAACACAATTTATTGTTAAGCATGGTGTAAATTTTACAGTTTCATGAAATGTAGAAGCCGAAAATAGATAGAACTTGTGTGGTTTAAATATAGCAATGGAATATTAGGATATCAGAATGAAAACAATACATAATTCAACTTTTCAAGTCCAATACATCCTATTATGACACGGCACACCAAAATAATTAGTGACACTTTCTTTTTTCCCCTTGCTTTATACTTATCTCTCACAGCTATTGTATGTCCCACACTAAATGAACAGTGTCATTACTTTAAACACATATATCTGCCTCCGCCAAAGCACAAAGAGTGAAGACAGACTGACGGAGAGAAAAGAAAGAAAGGGAAGATCTGAGGATACGGCCCCCCCTTCCTCCATCCTCGTGGCCCCAGCGCGTTAAATGTCAAAGAGCAGTCAGCGGGAGAGACTGATTCCAGGAGGCGATGTGAATGGGACGATTGAAGACCCGCTTTGATTGACAGCTCTTCCTCTCCCGCTCTGCCCTGAGGCTGATTGACAATGTGGTTCATCTCACATTTTGTGACTGAGCTAATCCAGTAAATTCCTACCAGACGCTGCTCACCTCAGCGGAGACGTGCCACTCCTTTTCCAGGTGGAGGTTTCGTTTTATTCCCTCTTCCCCAAAATAAATATATATTTTTTTCCATCTGTGGCACCCAAAACAAACCGGGGAGGGGGGAAGGGGTAGTTGGGTTGGGTTGTTGGTTGGGGTGGGGGGTGGGGTGCTATAATTAAGTGCAAGTGCATAATTAAGGCAGTTTGTAAAAGTGGTGGTTTTTTCTATGAATTAAAATGTAGACTAATTACGTGTGGGAATTATCCTGCTGTTGTGTTAGCGATTAACATTGTCACAGGTTACTGTCTCAATATGCCGCCTGTTGGAAATGAGATCACCTTACTGGAACGATTGATCTCTTGCCAAGTTCAGTAATTAATTGACTCAACAATCACTGACACACAACTGTCTTGCACGTTGTCCCTCATTCCCACAAGGTGTGCCGCTCGTCCTCTCGATCTTGCACCTGTATTTTGATGTGTGCCGGTTCCCACAACTGGCTTCAGCCGCACTGCAGCTGGCTTTTCAAAGAGGAAAAAAAAAAAAAAACATTGAAAGAAAAGAGAAAAAAAACTACAGGAGAAAGAATTGATTTAAAAGAACTTTTCTTCAGTTTTAGAGTGCCTCTTTGACACCGGTGACACACATTAATTTGTTTTCCCAATAAGGATAGGCGTGTGCAATACATTTGACGCCTTCATTAATCATCATTCCTAAATGATCACTCTGTAAGGGGATTCATTTAAGAGTGATTAATTGTAGAGTGAGTCTAATCAGGCGATGAATTACCTGCCTAACCTTTTGCAGGAGGTTGTTGTTAACCTCAAGTCAAACCATTGGAACCCTGAGTAGTTAACTGTGTCAAGGAAAATTAGAATGCAACAATAATGAGAAAAGTCTATAAATCTCAGTAACAATGTACAAATACAGGGTCCTCTGTAATTATTGTTTTTTTGTTTTTTATAAAGATGTGTAAAAAGCCATAAGGTAATATGATTTTGCTGTAACAATCCCAAACCGAGAATCCTAAAAATCCAAATGTTAACTGAAGTAAATTTGTTTAACAGGGATATAATCTCACATGAAGAAATTCCTATAAAATAAATTTAACTGAAACATTTTTGTTATCAATATATTACTGTTTACCTAACCTGAATATTTCCCTTGGGTATAAACTGGAAGCAACAACTTATTTTTCTTTGACACTTCAATATAGGGAAGACAAGAGAGCATGCTACTCAAGTAAGGTGCATGTGAGTTTATCTTTCTAAATCAGGGAGTGGCTACAAGAAATTACCTATTTAAATAAACCTACTCATATCTTCTGTTAGAGCAATAATTAAAACAGTTTAAAGCAACTGAAACTGTGGCAAATAAGGCTGGACAAGGGCCCAAGTTTATCTTGTTGCCATGCAGAGTGCGGAGGATTGTAAGGAAGGTTAAAATAAATCTCCAAAGCTTATGGCTGCAAAGAGTGGCATCTCGGGACCAAGACTCTGTATCAATTAGACTCTATCTACACTCACCGGCCACTTTATTAGGCTCACCTTGCTAGTACCGGGTTGGACCCCTGTACCTTCAAAATTGCCTTAATAGATTCAACAAGGTACTGGAAACGTTACTGAGAGTTTGGTCCATATTGACATGATAGCATCACACAGATGGTGCAGATTTGTCGGCTGCACATCCAAATGCGAATCTCCTGTTCCACCACATCCCCAAGGTGCTCTATTGGATTGAGATCTGGTGACTATGGAGATCATTTGAGTACAGTGAACTCATTGTCATGTTCAAGAAACCATTCTGAGATGATTTGTACTTTTTGACATGGTGCGTTATCCTGCTGGAAGTAACCATCAGAAGATGGGTACACTGTGGTCATAAAGGGATGGACATGGTCAGCAACAATACTCAGGTAGACTGTGGCGTTGACACGATGCACAATTGGTACTAAGGGGCCCAAACTGTGCCAAGAAAATATCCCCCACACCATTACACCACCACCACCATCCTGAACCGTTGATACAAGGCAGGATGGATCCATGCTTTCATGTTGTTGATGCCAAATTCTGACCCTACCATCTGAATGTCGCAGCAGAAATCCAGACTCATCAGACCAGGCAACGTTTTTCCAATCTTCTATAATTGAATTTTGGTGAGCCTGTGCGAATTGTAGCTTCAGTTTCCTGTTCTTAGCTGACAGGAGTGGCACCCGGTGTGGTCTTCTGCTGCTGTAGCCCATCCGCCTCAAGGTTCAACAAGTTGTGCGTTCAGAGATGCTCTTCTGCATGCCTTGGTTGTAACGAGTGGTTTTTTGAGTTACTGTTGTCTTTCAATCAGCTTGAACCAGTCTGGCCATTCTCCTCTGACTTCTGGCAGAACTAGGAACAGGATCGGAGTGTGGAGGCGGTTCATCCATGAACCCCTCCGGAACAGGACCAGAAACAGGATCGGGGTGTGGAGACGGTTCATCCATGAACCCCTCCGGAACAGAACCAGGAACAGGATTGAGGTGTGGAGGGGATTCATCCATGAACCCCTCCGGACCTGGCCCAGTAACAGGATTAGGAGTCGGAAGCAGCGGCGATGGCTGATCAGGAGCGAAACCATGAGCTGGAAAGTTGTCTCCAGCTTTAGTTGAGAGGCAAGCAGAGGAGGGGGCAGGAGATCTCCTCATAGAAGTGGCGATTTCTCCCAGGGCCCTTTGTCGCTCGGCCTCAATGATGTAGTGAATCCGAGGAACAGGGAAAAAATCCCTCCTCCCCTCGAGCCAGTCTTGGAGGCTGCTAGCTATTTCCAGCCTTCTCCATGGTGAGCTGGGAGAAGTCACCAGGTGAAAAAATAATTTGGCCAGAATCTCACCCCTCTTAAATTCCCTCACCATTCCTCCCGCTTGGTCCTGTTGGCTCGTTCCTTCTTTCATAAAGTGGGTTTTTGATGGACCAATATGCGGGCAAGAACTCCTGAAGCTCCAGGTTTGAAGGTAAGATGAGTGTTTATTTCCCATGGCAGGACATAGATGCTAGCAAGTACGCAGCAGGAAACACACATACACATAATCTCACATAACATACATAAGGAACCAGCGGGGAACAAAGGAAACAAATGGGCTTAAATACATAACTGAACAGCAGGGGGAACCAATGAGAAACGTGACCAGACAATCAGGGGGAAACACAGAACAGGTGTGGGTTTGGGGTGCAGGGAGACAGAAAACAAAGGACTAGACCAGGTAATATAACACAAACACAACTAGGTATGACAGAATTTTCTAAATCCTTCTAGGGCTTTAACTGGAACTGTGTGCTTTGGTTAGACACTACAGGTGGATTTGCCATAAATCAAAAGGTGGAAAAACACCTCATACAAACCGTTGGGTATAGTAAAGGATCTGTAAGGCTGTGGGATCTTTCTCTTCCACAGGCCATGGGAACATTATTAGATTCAAAGTTTTAGGGAAGGTAAAAAAATTTAGAGTAGCAAAGGGTGGCATCTTCGCCTCACAATGTATATTATATTTAAAATGTATTTTGTTTGCGGGCTGCATGGCGCAGTTGGTAGCACTGTTGCCTTACAAGAAGATCCTGGGTTCGATTCCCAGCCAGGGGTCTTTCTGCATGGAGTTTGCATGTTCTCCCCGTGCATGCATGGGTTCTCACTGGGTACTCTGGCTTCCTCCCACAGTCCAAACACATACCTGTTAGGTTAATTGGTCACTCTAAATTGCCCTTAGGTGTATGAATGAGTGTGTGCATGGTTGTTTGTGTGTTGCCCTGCGATGGACTGGCGATCTGTCCAGGGTGTACCCTGCCTCTCGCCCATAGACTGCTGGAGATAGGCACCAGCTTCCCCGCGACCCACTATGGAATAAGCGGTAGAAAATGACTGACTGCCTGCATTTTGTTTTATACTTGGTGCTCATTTTATGTCCATAAAGACAATTTTAACTTCTTGGAAGACTTCCATGTGCAATGATTTTTTTTTTTGTCTTGAAAAAAAAAAGTTAAAAAAAAAGTCAAGTAAAATGTCAATTAATTTAGACAAAAAATTGAAAATAATGTTCTTTTTTTGCAATGTTGACAACGAGGCGTCATTAAGTCCAGCAATGTCATCAATAAATGTTACCCCCTTGGCTGTTGTATAGCCCACAAAACAATGCCTGCGCATGTGAAGATCAGTGTTTACTTTGCAGGTATGATGAAAACCTTGCCTGCCAGTTACAGCAATATTAAAGTGAACTAATCTCTCACAGAAATGAACTGAGAGTGACTTGTACAAGCATCAAGCTTGCATGAAGCATTGCACTCACTACATGGTATGCTTTTGAAGTCAGAGAAACCGAGGGGTGCATTAAACTCTGTCAGGGCTGCAGCACCGTGTTGCATTAGTAGGTGATTACATATGCTCAGAATAATGCACTGTCTCAGGTTCAGCTTGGAATAAATATTTAGTGCTAAGGGAATTTGAGATGGCAGTATTGTTAAAGATTGCGAGGATGTTGGTTGCGACTAGCCCATATTTTATTCACTCTTCTTTTTCTTTTATATGATCACAATGTCTCTGCCACTTGGCTTTACATTTCAGTCACTAAAAT
The DNA here is from genome assembly GCF_021462225.1 of Girardinichthys multiradiatus. Classification (NCBI taxonomy): domain Eukaryota; kingdom Metazoa; phylum Chordata; class Actinopteri; order Cyprinodontiformes; family Goodeidae; genus Girardinichthys; species Girardinichthys multiradiatus. The sequence goes on from NC_061813.1 coordinate 16,921,761, forward strand.
CTGTATCTGGTATCAAGGGTATTAAAAGTCCATCCAGCTGGCCAAGCATGTTATGTTATTTACATGCAGTATGTGAAGTCAAGGCACTTGATATATAATAGCCTATCAAATAGTGCATCCACCCATTCTTTTTGATCGCACACTGATTTTGACATAGTTACTGAAATTCAATGCAGCTCTACTTGATGCTCTTAAAAACAAGAAAATGTACCTCTAAAATTGCAAAGGGAATAAATACTGTATTTAACTATACCCTTTGATTTAACTCCTGCCTCAGAGCCAGTGCTCATTAGAAGCAAATATTTTTGTTCACACACACAAATGAGCCATCATAATTGCACGATTTTATGCACAATTCAAATTCAGACCACCCCTTCTTGACACAGCCAATACATTTGTCACACAGCTCCTCGTTTCTCTTTTTTTTTGTTGAATAATTAAAAAAAGAAATAGAGAAACATACTAATGAGAGAACCTTACTTGAGGGCTTTGCCGCTCCACTGACTATCATATTAATGTATTCCTGTGTGAATTAAACGCATCATCAAACACCTAAGTTCCCTCTGTGTTTTTCACTGAAGACGAGGCCTGGACACCAGTATCTACCTTGCCCTCTAAAAAAATTAAGGGCATTCTTCATTATTGCACCTCTTGTGATTACTTGTTAATAGCCATGAACTAAAGTTCCTCCTTTTAAATTAAGAAAACACTGGCAATTTAGCTTTTTATAAGAATGACATTGTTTTGGTCAGTGATTAAGTCATTAATAAAGTTAAATGGACATGTTGGATTATTACAACTTGGTGGCTCATTTCTTTTAGTTTTATTTGCACATGTGGATATCTGACATGTGCACAGGAACATCTGCAACCAAGGTGTCTTCCAAAGGTATGCATTTGTCTTGAACATTTCCACATTTAGTCACAGTGTAGTTTATGAGAATGTATATAATAGATCAACAAAACATAGTGGAGAATTATAAAGTGGAAGGAAAGTGAATCGTGGTCCAGAAAAGTGTGGCTTGCATTAGTATACATCCACTCTTACTCTGATACTCCTTTGCAATCCAATGCAACTAACTGCCTTCAGATGTCACCTTATTGGTAAATATTTAATAAATAAACACTGAGAAAAATATATATCTAATAGAACCCCCTTGTAGGTAATTTAATCCCAGAAGTAATACAGAGGGGAAGACCTCAGTGTTTGTTCACTAATGTTAGAGAACACCAGTGCACAAACAACACCATGAAGACCAACTTGTGCAGAAGTTTGATGCAGAGTTAGGTTTTAAAACAATATGCTAGGCTTTAAAAATCTAACAGAGCTCTGTTCAATCCATCACACAAAAGTGATGGTAGTGATGGTGCTTCAAATCTACAAGACATGGCCATCCACCTAAACTGGGCACTAATCACTGAAGCATGGCAGCTCTGAAGAACCACAGAAATCCACAGCTCTGATTGGGGAATCTGACTACAGCAGAAAGATTAGTGGTGTACTTCACAAATTTGGACTTCACAGAAGGGTTGTAGGATGAAAGCCACTGTTGAAAGAAAGTATTAAGAAGTCACATTTGCAGTTTATTTTAAGCCATTAAAGGGACAGTCTTTAATGGCTTGCAAGAGCAATAATGTGAAATAAGGAACTCTGTTGAGATGAGACTTAGGTATAACTTTCTTGGCTGGCATGTAAAATGCATTGTGTGGCCTAAAAGGAACATTGCACATTGCCCTGAGCTCACCTTCCTTATGGTTAAACAGCTTGGTGGCAGCATTATGCTGTGGGGATGCTTTTCTTCAGCAGGACAGAGAAACTGGTTGGAGTGGAATGGAAAGATGGATCAAAATAAATAGAGTTATCAAGACAAAAAACTGTTAGAGGCTGCAAAAGTAACCCTAAACATATAACCAGCTGAAAAGTTGAACTAGACATCACATTGAACACACCATAACCTCAGTTAAACATGGTGGTGACAGCATCATGATGGAGGGTTGTCCAGACCTAGATGAAAATGAGAATATGTGGCAAGTTGCTGTTTACAAACTAGCTATTTTGCTATTTTGTAAAAAAGAATGGGCAAAATACTGAGTTTCTAACTGCGCAGAGATGTTAGAGACATACCCTTAGAAGACTTGCAGCTGTAACTGGTGACTGTGCGACGCATTGCCTCACTGGGGATGAATACAAATGGATTTGACAGTTTTTTTTTTATTTAAAAAAAAAGCAAAACAACTGTACAATTTCCTTCCACTTTACAATTATGCACTACTTTGTGTTGGCCTACTCTACAACACAAAATTCAAATGACATGCATTGACATTAATTGTTGAAACACAACAGAAAGTAAAAAAAAAAGTTCAACAGATACGGATACTTTTGCAGGGCACTGTGAGTCTGCAATATGTGACAGACAAGAATGCAAGCGGTTAAAACTAAGATTTCATCCATTCTTTCTTCCTCAGCCCGAAGCAGTTACCTAGCAGTGTAATCTATGCCTAACCTTTTAACACTTTCCCGAACTTCTCTCTGTTCTTTCTTTCTTCTTTTGATCCACTTATCCCCGTCTTCCTTTCTCCTCAACGCAGACTGACAAGTTTTCAGTGCTTCTTTCCCATAGTGTCTGTGACAGCTTGAACCAGCTCATTAAGGGAAATTGGAAATGGGAGAATAAAGTACACATGGAGGTATTTTAAAGACTGCTTTGTAGTTGAGCAAACATGTCAGCTCATGCTCCAAAACGGCATGTCCAGAGTGGAGGGAGTGTGCAAGATTTAATAATCATAATAGACTGCGTAGTGCTTAAACTGCTACAGTAGTCTGACTTTCACTGGAAGCCAAAAGAGTTCAGAGATATGTTAAATTGAGCATTGATATGGAAATTTGCAATATGTCTCTCTAAAGGTGTTGCCCAGGCACTAATAAAGGCAAATAAAGTAAAAAGCAACAAAGCATGCAGTTAAGGTGAGACTAAAATGTTAGTTTGAATATTTAGAATAGATTTTCCCACAGCTCTTGGAGAGCAAAGCAGGCAATGTTTGATTGATCATGTCCCACAGGGGCGACAGCCAGCATGCCATTTATACACAACAAACGAGCTTGGCTGCACTAAACTAAGCTCACACAACCTATGCAGATAGCACAGTCTTTCATTTTAACATGTGCATGCTAAACCTGGCTGATAAATGATTTGCCTAGCAGCACTTCCGTCCATATTTTATCACAGCAGACAATGCTTGGTGGCGTTGCCAGACTCGGTGTATATCCAGTATTTAGGACAAAAAAGAAAGAAAAAAAAGTGTCTCCTCAACCTTTCTCCAGCTTGGCTCCTATAATTAACTTCCACAGGACTGATGGGAGCTTTAGTCTGAGCCTAAGCAGGAAGAGTAAAATGAAAAACAATAGAAAAGAGAAAAACAGAAGATAAGATAAAACCTAGGATATGCTCACACAATACAGACATGCACTGAATTTGGCAGAGAGAGAGAGAGAGAAAGAGAGATCGTGGGTCAGTCATGCTTGAAGCTCTTAACCTCCATCATCCAGCAAGCTGTTGAAGGCAAAACTCGCTGAAAGGATTAATGAACATTTACACGTAAAGCTCAGCAGTTGCTAAACACATCAAAAACCTTTAAGCTGTGGCACGCCTGCAACATTTTAAGCCAGTACTTTGAATATGGCAATGATGCAAACAAATATGAGCAGGGTAGAGTGTTAACATACATATCCAGAGGCAAGAGTGGTAAATCTGGAGCCACAGTGAATTTTTTTCATCTTTTAATAGAGAGCTTTCAAATTTAAGTGCGTCAGATAAACAGATGTTCCAGTCACAACCTAAAATACCCTCTGAGTTTAAAGACAAATTTGTTCGTGAAGTTACAGGTTTGATTCAGAACTCTACAGCTTTTAATGACATTCCACTGTTTTTTTTTTATTATTTTATTTTTTATTTTTTTTGCTGCAACTTTGTATTTCTCAAAAATACAGCAAGCCACTAAAATATCAAAACAACCATATAGTGATGAAGAAATTATTATAAACTATTGGTTTTACTGTTCCTCATCGTAATCTCAACCAGACAAGAGCATTCTTGGGCTCCAGATGACGTCTAGACTATCTGCAATTGGACAGATCCTGCACATGCTTTTTGTTAAGAGGTATCATTAATAGCCAGGCGCGACCTCTGACCATCTCTTTAAACCATTAGTCTGCTGATGGTTTCTATTTTCCTTCGTCACAGAAGATCTTAAAGAGGAAGAACTCTTGTTTTGAGGATATTGTGACACTGACTTGATGTTATGTATTTGTTTTTGTAAGAAAGGATCGGTTTTGTAAGGAACTTAATTAGAATTCATTCTGTCAGTCACATTATGACGGGGACATATATTGAGGAGGATTTATTTTTTACTTTTAGTTTTGAAATTAAACATCAGGTCATAGAATGAATAAAAACTATCAATGTAACATCTTAAATTGTATGGCTCTGACTACATATCACTGCATACTGTCAGAACCAAAGAAAATCACAAATACTGTGCCTAAAAATTAAACCTACCTATTAAATCAAAATCAAATAAGCTATTTCACTGCACCACTTACATTATGTAGTTTAATTGTACTGTTAAACAGGACACACTCATTGCATTTATTCTAACTTTTAAATATATTGATATGTTTTTATGTTTTCATTGAACCAACCGTGGAAAAAAAGTAGTACAAGTGACAATATCTACTATTTTAGGTTTTTGGGTTTGGAGACAACAATAAATAATAAATTGCAATTGTTATCATGGTGAATAATTGTTCATGGTAACAATAAATTTGATAAAAAATTGCCCAGCTTTTCAAACGTTTACAACTAACTGTTATATGTGTTTATTTTATATTTTTGCTCACATCTGTGTTACAAAAATCCAAGTAAATCTTATATTTAACATTATCATATTTGTTGTAACCAATTGTATTTTAGAAGGAGTTTTAAATAACAAAAAGTATGCATATTCATCTCTGTTATAGGTTCTTATGTACATTTTATTAAAACTGTAGTATTTTTTTCTCAACCTGACCATGCCTAGTCCAAACATACATGCTTACAAGTGTCAGTGATCATGCGCATGCCAGTCATTTTGTGTGTGCGTCTATTAGATGGGAGGGCAACTCCCACTCAGTAACCTATCACTTAAATCTCCCTGCGGGGCACAAAGTCCATTTGTCACGTCATGCTTTTGTTAACACACTTTTCTTCAGAGAAAACAAACAGCAAATCGCACAAAAGACCTCAACTGAAAGATGCTGCCTCATCCGGCAAGAGCTCTTTATTAGATATGATGGGGAGAGGAGGAGGACGTAGATTCGGCAGAGGAGGCGGAGAAGGAGGAAGATGTGTGATTAAGTGTGTGTGTTTGACTGTCACTGCAAGTGAGTATGCTTCCTACTTCTCATAAGGTGTGTGTGCATGTGTGTATGTATGTTTGTGCATTTAGGAGATTTTAGAGGTGAGTGTACGGAAGATACCCAGAGCCTCCTTGTAGCACTTGGTGCCTAAATCATGTGTACAAGCTGTTTTCAATAAACTGTTAAATTTGATAAAGAGGTCTGGGATTATATTACAAAGCCCACAGGGCACTCGGACCTCTGCTATCATGAATACATTTTCCCCGATAATAACGCTGTGACTTCAGTCGCTGCCACAGGAAAAACTGCTGTCGTTCTGGAAATCAAGTTGCATGACAGGGTGACACCTGTATAAATGGACAGGTGATGAGATTATAATATATTTATGCTTTCCGGGCTGGTGTTAAGGGACTCCTACAAGCAAGAGTGAGTAGCAGCCAGAACTGGAGGCAGAGGGCTGGGGTGCCATGGGGTTGAATCCCCTCACCTCGAAGAACAGGCCTTTTATTCATGAGGGGGGAAAACACAGATAGACAGAGGAATTTGTGATTAGGTTAAGACTTTGTATTTACATGGAGGATTTAAAGGTTTATAGGTTAAGTTAATTTTTCTAAAATATTATATAAATGCATCAAGATCCATTGTATCTATTTTCTTTTTTTTCCTTTTAATAGACAAGGTGAAAAGCATCTTTTTGACCAAATTAGTTTAATAATCCACATTGGTATTTTTATTGTGGAACATTATTGCCTTAAAGTACACCAAAACAAGAAAAGGTACCTCCACTTATGCTGCTCTTGGATGTCAGAACTCATTACTTTGCAAGAGTCGATGTTACTTGGTATTCCCGGCTGTGCCAGACCTTCGCATATCTCTGGTCTCCATACAGTATCTAGGTAGCTAAGAAGGTGGGCAGGTGATGAATGTTCAGTAATTGTCAGAGTTCAGTGGTAAAAAGATTCAAATCCATGACAGTGAGAAATGGAAGAGATTCCCCACGGGAAATCTCAGGCTGTGAGGAAGTGCATCCAGCCTGTCTAAATAACTGATCACACCTCAACTTGGTCACTTGCTCAGAACGTGCATTCTGATATTAGAAGTTTGCCTGTATTGCAAATGAGAACTGCTGCAGTTTCTTTTTCCTGTAGTAGCAGAGCAAACATATTCCAGATATGATTTGCAGATAGTGTTTATGATTGTGAAAGATTTACATTTCAGCAAATAAATGACTGAAAATGAAATATGAAACAGGAATGAATTTTTGACTGCAAACAGAAACGTTTTTAATATGCATGTTGCAAGGTTGGGGTTTGTTGTTTTAAGAAAACAAGATACAAGGATGTGACCTTCCTGGTCTCCATTCTAGTACTAGACAGAGATGAAACGCACCATACATAAACACCACCAGGTAGTGTTGACAGTAACATTCTTCAGTATGGATGCCCATATGTTTTATGTCAGTAAGCTTTATGTCAGTAAGCTTTGTAAATGTCAAATTAGGGAAGCCCAAAATCTTCAAGAAGCTATTTAAAAGGAAACATTGTTAAATATTATCTGCAGTTCATTTAGCCTGGAAGAAAGCAAGTGGCTAGATTTAAAGCAGAAAAGAGGAAAGGTGCTCAGATTTATCTATTTGAGTGTCAGGATTTGTGTCGTTGGAGTTGGACCAAATTGCAGACAGGACCAGGGAAGCACTATGGTGAATACAATGATTTAATAAAAAAGACAACAACTTACAGTTAGGCACAATGTCAACAAAAGGAGGAGGATGGAAAGAAAATTGAGCTGAACTGCCAGAGAAAAGAGCATAGGCAATGGACATGGATCAGGCAGAAAAACAGTAGAATCCAGCAGGGAACAACGATAAACAGAGAGCTTAAATGGGTAAAGAATCAGGTGCAGACTGTGGCTTAATTAAGGCAGCGCAGGTGAACAGAATCTACTTGATTGTATATGACAAGAAAAGGTGCAAAATGAATAACTGCAGCCTTAGAAAGATTTTGAAGCAAAGGCCATACAATAGTTTGTGGTAGATTCATAAGGTGTGGACTGTGGCTGGAGTAGCCAGTAGCCACAACACAGAAATATCCAGGGCTACAACTGTCAAATTCCTTGTGTAAAGCCACTCCTGAACCTTAGATACAGAAGTGTTTACCTAGGGTCAGTAGGGAAGAATCATGTCATCTGCTGCTTTGGTCCACCATGTTTTCTGAAGTCCACAGTTAATGCAGCCTTTTACCAAAAATAGACCACATGCTTCCTCCTGCTTACCAGCTTTATGGAGATGCTGATTTAATTTTCTTGCAGGACTTGGCACCTGCCCACACAGCGAAAGGTAACAAAAGCTGGTTCCATGCTCTGCTTGATTGGCCATCAAACTGGACATGAAACCCATAAATAATCTATGTTGTACCATGAAAAGGAAGATGACAGACACCAGACCCAACAATGTAGATGACCTGAAGGCCACTATTAAGTTTCCTGGCCATATATGGATAATTATAGTGTTAAACTACTTGTATACTATAACACTAAAAACCATTGTTTGCTATCACTGTTTTAGTTTCTTCACACAGATAATATATAGCTATATGTAAAATGATGTGACACTACAAAAAGTCTTATGGATGAGTGTTATAAAGACATTTCCAGTAAAAATGTACTTTTAGCCAGAATTATCAAAATATTAGCAAATAAATGACATTTTAAGTGTGTATTGTGCTACATCCTGCCAGGATATATATACAAAAAAAAACACTGGATATGAAATGTTGGCAGTTTTTGATTGTTGCTGTTTTAGTTCCATGGAGGCTGAAGCTAATGGCTAGTCCAAGAGAAGCCATGCCTAAAGCAGATTTCTACTATCTTAAAAAAGCCGGCAATCTCAAAAACATGTTCTTTTCTAAGTATGTTGCATGCAGGAAGATCATTGGTGCTGCACTGCCTTCCATTTCCTGTCAGCTTTGGTGTAAATAATCACCCAATGCAAACTTTTAAAGGTTCATAAAATAGCAATTACACAATCTGCTATGGCTTTTTTTTAAAATGGGAGAAGTTTTGACATAAGTCTACTTTAGTCTTGATCTCTCTCGGACTAGCCGCCCTCATCCGCCTGCCAGGGTAATTAATTTTCATTTATACTAAATGAGCACATCAGGAGAGTTTTCTACTGCAGGCACGATATTAACTGCTGGCTATTTAACAGAATCTCACTTCAAAAACTTTAATAACTATCTGTCACAACATTTTATAGTGTATTTTATGTGTTATTTAATAAGGTTTTACAAATGCTGTATAAGACTGTAAAAATCCTTATAAAGAAAAAGAAACTCTGGTGATGAATATGCTATATTTCTTACACCTTCATAAACAAGGATGCTTGCTTGCTTTGAGGTACATAAATCAAGGATGCCTAGACAGCATAAGTGCCTGTGGGTATTTCAAAAAGCATGAAGGTAAAACTTTTTAGTAACAATGTGGGAAAACTTGATCACTAAGCTTCAGCACAACTGTACAGGACATTTATAGCCTAAGATTGTCATTCCAATACTACATTTTGGCAGTGTCTTCATCAAAAAAGACTGATTGTTGAACAGACAAAGTTTTAGGATAGAGATCAAAGAGAAAAACCTGTACAAGTTTCTGTTCATCTCCCAGATATTTTGTCCACGTAGAACAACTTTACAACAAACTTACACGCTAAGGTTGACTCAGTGGTTGTAGTCAAAATATAGCAAAGAAAACACCAGGGGCCATCTGCCTCACTGGATGTGGGGCTTGTAAAAGTCTGACCTTCCCAAACAACAACAAATCAGCACTCTGTTGACTTCCTCCTGGGTTAAGCTGTGGTTAATATAGACCGGAGATCAGTTTTCAGCAGGACAATTAGTGGCTCCTCATATTATTAATGAAATAAACAGGGAGACGGGAGAAGAGATTGATAAAAAATTACTTTATAAGACCAAAAAAGCAAAATATAATAAAACGAGGTAGAAATATGGTCTCAGATGGAAACGAGTGGCTTTGGGGGCTTGTAAAGAGGATGTTTCCTTTCTATTATTTGTGATTGGACCTTCTCTCATTGTAAACAGTAGTCCTTAGTTTTATCTCACTGTCTGGTACTCCAGTGCCATCCCCCAAGGTGTAGGGAATTACCCTGTCTAGCACCCTTTCTCTATATTTAGGCCATTTAAGGTTGCATGGTTTAAAAAGGAAAGTCAAAAGATGCCATTCTTTATGAATGTCTGAGCATATGAATAGGGTCGGAGCTCCTCTCCCTCCATCCCTCCGGGAATTCACCTTTTCGAATATAACAAATGCCTCAATTAAAATCCTCTTTCAAACACCATGCTTATTTTTGATAACAATTGTCTGCTGCCCCCCCTTTGTCCCCTCAGTTTTCTCTTCTCTTTTATTTCCTTTCTCTAAGGAGGGCTGATGTAAAGGGGCACGCAGGCCAGACGATATTTCCGTGTAGAGAGAATCGTGGGGGACGGAAAGAGACAAAGATAAACTTAGAGAAGAAGAGAGAGAGAGAGAGAAAAGGAGGGAAACAGCAAGCGAGAGAGGAGTGTGTGTTCGTTTGTGACCGAGAGAGGGACGTGAGGCCTAGAATGATGTGAGCCAGCAGATGGCAGGGTAACAACAGTAATATAGCTACTTTTACTGCGTCTGTCTGCAGCCAAATTGCAGGTCTGAGGGGAATCCTTGGGCTGCGCACAGACAAATGTGTTCAAATATACCAAAACCTAAAGGTTCACAAGTACACATACATAATGTTAATTTGTACACTGATGCATTAGGTTTTCAAGTAGTCTACTCTAAGACTCTGTTTTTTCGAGAACGTTTGTCACCATTCAAGGCTGAAAGGAGAAATTAAACTAATCCTTAATGATGTGATCTGATGTTTACATTAGCTTTGAGATACTGAGATGCATTAAGGCCCCAGTGGAAGATGGCCGGCTTTCATAATGGAGAACTTAAAGATGGTAAACAACAGCAAACAAGTAAATCTAAACAACGTGATCTCCCCTGGACATTATCAGCATGTGAAGCTCATGGTAGCGGAGCTTAACTGTCTGGTATTGTTTAGCTTAGCTTCATCTTGACTGGGTTCGATTAAGTTCAGGGGAGGAAACCAAAGGCAGACTTTTTCCATTCAGTAATATTGACTAATTAATAATTATGTCAGCCCCCACCACCCCACCCCTCTTTAGCTTTGGGTTGCACGCTGGTTTTGTGGCCATGATTACAACCATGTTTTTTTTTTTTCCTTCTGCTTTTTCTGCCTTTTCTTTGGACAAAAGCCTGCTTAGCAGTTCTGTTTACTGCATCTTGAAAAAATGCGCCTCTCTGCATGCAAATGCACACAAGTAAATTAGACCAGAGCAAATGGTGGTTTACAGTACATGCTGCACAAGGCATATGAAGAGTTGCAGAGAGCAGGAAACAAGATCTCTGTTTGAAACTAACAAGCTGACTTGTTGTGGAACTGAGTGTGGTTTTCATCCGGAGCGCCAGCTGTTTTGTATAGAAGCACGTTTATTCCTAACATTTTCAGTCTGTCTTTATGTGCCTGTCTCCCCCCTACACTTTATTTCCTTAGCCTTGGCAAATAATGTATGATATCTTTATCTTGAGAGCCGCACAAATATAATAGCACAACCAGACATCTCCTTTTGCCTTTTGGCTTTTTGCCTTCGACTCTTCGAGTGCATCGTCAAGAGTGTCTCCTGACAATTTCCAAAATGCGATGTAATGGTTTGTTTATGATTATTTTCTGCAGCATTTGTTCCATTTTCACTGACTGATGCTTATGAAAGACTACCCTGTTAAATTGGATGGAGAATTCCCAGATGATTACATCCCTCAAAGAACATATCCAAGAAAACCCCCAGTAAATAAATCTCACAGACTCCAATAAAATATGTAGTTCATCCCTATGAATCACAAAATATGATGGGGGTTCACTTCTGACCATGCTGCGCTGGCTGCGGGCTCTGAAATTTTTCAAAGCGAATTATGTGATATACAGAATAGGACAGTGGTTGTTAAACTCTGTTAGGGAAAACACATTATCAGATGATTCATCTTCAACAAAAATGATTTTTTTAAACCAATTTGACACCTTAACCAATGATTTTTGTCTTCATAATGTTTTTGTCATGCTATATTTATTCCTACTTTCATAAATGCAATTCATGGTCAACAATCCTTTAGTTTAGATTTATTTTTTTTTTCTAAAAAGAGTTTCCCCTTCCCTTTTTTAATTCCTACTGGCATATCAGTCACCTTCCTTCCCTACCACTATTGTGCTAACATTTCTTTCAAAACCCAAAAAGCATTCTACTCCATTTTTTCCACCTCGTCAGGTCACAGTGCAGCAGGCAAGTTGAAGCAAACCTCAGCTGAAGAGATGTTTAAAAATGTTTGGGTGGCTCAGCCCTTTCAAATTAAATGGATGGCGTCCCAGGGAGGCCTATCAAAAATGATTAAAAAGAGTGGAAGACAGCATGTGTGTGAAGTGTCAAGACGAGTCGGCACAGGCTAGCAGACCAGCAACGAGAGCCGGGAAGCTTATTAGCATTTCAGCGCATAGCGACCTGCCTAGCCCCAAGCGTTGATCTTAACACCGGTCTGTCCAAAACCACACTGCGTTCTGCCGCTCTCTTTCCTCCTGCATGTGCAAAAAAATATTCGTGTCAAGATGGAGGTTCACCAAAGTCAGGAATGTTTCTGTGTATTACTGTCAAATTAGAGCTGCAGCCTGACAGATAGTGTTTGTATGCAGTATTCCGAGAAGTGTAATGGATTCCAAATACTGTGTGGGTAAAAGCAAATGTCAAAGTTTCAGTTATAAGTTAATGGCATCATACTGGAGTATTAAAATAGATTACAGTGACTTCCGACTTTCTGGCGGTGGAATTGAAATGTACTCAGGCACCCTAATATCCCTGTCATCTCTAAACTAGGCATGGGCCAATCTGAGGTTCTCACAGTATGATAACCTTGTGTAACAATGTAAGGTTTCACAGCATTTTGCCCAAAAAAGTGAGTAAAAATGTATTTATATGATCTTGTTATGAAGTAGTTTTAATTTAAAACACAAGAGGAACAATTAATTCTCCTGCTAAACTAACATATTGTTAATTATGGGTATAATGTTAACTAAAATTCTTATTCATTGTTGTTTGATTTCAGTACATTTGATTTTAGTAAACAAATTTAGAACTAGTTTTCAAGTGCTTGTTTTGGAGAACATTAACTCAGTATTTCCAGCTGAATTTGTCTTTCTTTTATTTGACAGGTCAGGACAAGTATGGACTAGCTGTATTTCAGCCAGCTGACAGTATGCAGCAGCAGATCGGGGGGGGGGGGGGACCATGCTTTTACCTATAAACACAGCCAGAGAAAACCCTTCCTCTATCTTATTGAAAAGACTTTAAGCTCTAGGAGCAGCATGAAAATGTAGGTGGCTTTAAAACGGTAGCTTTGGATAAAACGGGTAAGCACTTAAATGCACCTGAATGTCATTGTATTTATGTTTTAGACAGTCAAATCTAAATCTATTTATGCTTTGGTACTGGTAACCAATGCCTGGTTTGCATCCATCAAAAATAACATAGTCTATATTATCATTATCAGTATGTGAACAGCAAACTTAAGGAACTCTTGTAAACGTATGCCTAAGTGTAAGCATTCATTCAATTTTATGCTGCAAGGATTTGGAATAAGCACGGTATTTGTTAGTTCAAGTTGATTTGATAGTTAAATAATATTTCAGTTGGAAATTCAGCAAGATAGAAAAACATAAAATGGACAAACCATGTTTCTCTTCCTCTCTTTCCTTCCTCTGTTTTTAATGTTATTCCATTTTTGATACCAGTCTGAGAGTATGAAAACATCAAACCAAAGTGATATCATTTGATCCAAAAGTGTATCATATTTACCAAAAACATGATGTCAAATGCTAAATTAGGTCTTAAAACAGTTTCACACAGGTTTACATTTAATATTAGTAAGTAGAACACACCACAATACAAAAACGACCCTCAAAAACATAAGTAGGAACAGAACAATCCTTTGCAGTTATTTTTCTCCCTCTCCTTCTCTCTGTGTTTTGTCTCTGTGAAAGTGTGCGAGCATCATACTGGACCCGGACGCTTAATCGGTCACTGTGGCGGGCCATGTTGCGATATCAGGTATTTCATATGACTTTATTGACTCTGAGGTTTTATGCTCTTCTTCATCCTGACAGTATAAAGAATGGGCTGACGCCATTTGGCCAAGATTGGAGGCCATTTTATGTCCTGGGCTGAACAACGTGACTAATGGGAAGCCCTGCAGGACTTTCAGTGATATCACTCAAAACAAAGTTTGACATAGTGTGAGAGAGAGAGTTATGTTTACTGTTAGACTTCAGGAGGTCATATTTAGCAACTTCACAAAGTATACTTCCTCGGCAAATGGGGCTCAAATTTGTGTTTTCATAGAAATTAATTACTGTGAGTACAATAATGTGAGCTTCCATACAGCGGGTATCCTTTGTCCCCTGACAAGGTTTTCTCGCTAAAGCGACCTTGGGATGATGAGCCCAGATGCCTACCTTATAGCTCCCAGCCCTACTCAAGCCCCCACAGAGCATCTTAATGTCTGAAATTAAAGATAGGCTCTGCCTAATCTGTGTACAGTAGCCACCCTACCTTTGGCATGTGGTTGTTGCTAATTACTTTGAGCTGTTAAGGGAGACATATCTGGGGAGACTGGCAGGAGGGAGAGACCTACAAACCCAGTTTAAAAGAATAATCTGATTTTCCCATTGCTCCCGGTGGCTTTGTTTGACCTGTTGGATATGCATTGTTCTGTCTCTGCAGGTTCTAGGCTAGGGGTCTACCTGTTGTTTTGCTATATTGAAAACAATTACTCTAAAATCCTACAGTTCTGTTGAAAGCGTTTGCAAGCATCTCTTGTCATACTGCATCTTTTAAAAAAAATGGGAAACCAGGTGTGAAAATAGGGAACTCCTGTTCGTTTGGTTTGATACAATGATGCCTTTTTGGAAAGTGCATGGGTGTGCCTCGAGCAAACACACTGCTTTGTAGCTTTTGAGTTATGAACTGTCATCAAATGGTGTAAAATAATACCTGTGCTTAAATGTCTTATATGTCGTTACAACTGAAAAACAAAAACAAACAAATATTAAATGATAAAAGGTATTTTTTTACTACAAAACTAAAGTAGTGTTAATCAATTTGAAAAGGTAAATTAAGTGGCTGCAGCAAGACATGGCGTTGATGTTGGGGTTCTGGTTTAGCGTGCTTGCCGCCTGGTAAACTGCTCCATTTAACTCCCTCCGACTCCCACTGGCTCATTGCTAAATAAGGATATCAATTAGGCTAAAGCACTCAGCAAAAGCTCCCAAGTCAACCATCAGCCAGGGCATGAATGGATCTTTTGGGATATTGACTGCAGAAGCAATAGGTTTGTAAGTGGGCTGACCAAGGGGTAATTAAAGCGGCATTATCATGTTACAGCATTTATGGTGCTTCTGAGGCTCTGTGCTGTCCAGGAAGGCAGGGATGCTTGTAGCAGCTGCTGTAGCAACAAGTGCCTCAGTGAAAAGAAAAAAAGTTCATTATTTATATCTTTTATAAAGAATTTTTGTCATATTGTGAATTATGTTCAATTATGTATTATGTTCAAACCTACCCAAATGATTATCAAAGGCAAAACAATGCATTTTAGTTTCAATAACAAAGAGTAATGTCATTACATGCAGTGAAGAAAATGATCAGTGCCAAGCTCATGGCTGCCCACTGTACACTATGAGGCTGCCTTGATGTATGTGCAATTACAGCATAATTGCAGAGATAATTACTGTATGGGCAAGATTAATAACTTTATTAGCTAAAATGGTTCACTTTTAAAAGAGGAAAATGTGTACGTTGGTCTAGTGGCTGTAAATTTGCTGAAAGTCAATTAACAGACTGATTTTGTGTCTCATTACTCACATGTTTCACCTTGGAAAGGCACATTGAGAAGCTAAATTTAAAATGTAAAAAAAGGTCAGGATGTCCCTTGCACAATTAAGCAACAGTTTTTGAAGAATTCCATCATTGTGAGAAAACGGTAATGGGTTAATTCTGACCAGTGTAACAAGACAGAACCACTGCAAAATAAATTCTCATAATTGCCAGAACAACCTCTACAAGACACCAAAGGAGTTACTATATGATAATGTTTGTGGTAGTTGTTTCTATTTTATCTTTTTATGTTGTTTTTAATTGTTGAAACTGACAACACAAAATGCTCAGATTTTAAATAAGCAGCAGTCAGCCTTTGAAATCTGTTCAAACAATAATAATTATCTTCTTTAATTTAGTCAACCTAGTCATGCAGCACTTTGACAGGGCTATATTTGTCTTATCAAGACCTATTAACCATTTCCATTTTCTTATTAAATGTGTGCTCCATAATTTCTGATTTTTTTCCATCATGATGTAATTATGATGTATCATTTCTCTCAAATAAAGGCTCTGTCCTCAGTTGGTGTTAATTTGAACATGTGAACTTTATACTTTGAACTAATTGGTTGCTGTCGAAATCCCCTGAATGTGAGTAATTCGATCAGGTATTCCATAACCATTGTACAATTTAATTTGAGTAATTTAATTGGATTTGACTGCTCATTTCTGGGCCACTCTCCACTCAGTACCCAAGAACCGCAGAGGTATCCTGAGGCAAATGCACACTAACTGCCATAAGTTTCTCACACCAACACAGTTTGGGCCTTCCTGAAAGATGGTCTTGCTCAATAAGGCCATGGATATTATTTGTGTGAAGTGGATGATTAAATTCCATCTGTATTCAGGTATAAATACTTTCTCCATCTAATATTGTTCTTATATTATTATATAGATTAATCTTATATGGATTCATTCATTGTAAAATGCTTTATATTAATCCAAATGCTGTCTTTTTGCGATCCCCTAAAATTGTCTGAAGTTGCGTGAAGTTCCAAAAAAGTACACTGGAAATAACTTAAATTGGTTAAAGGATTAGTGCAGACTTTTTGAACTGAGAACTAAGAGGCAATAGCTCTCTTATATGTTGTTGGGACCCACAGCCATGGAAACAACATTAAAACTCTGGTACAAACTTTTCTGGAACTTTCAAAATAAATTGCATTTAACTGACTTCCTGCAACTGAGGGAAGGGGGGTAACAGTGGACTTCCCATGATCCACTGCCCGCATGAACCCCCCACTTCTCCAACAAGTCTTTCTCTTCCACGCCGGTGATCAATGGGATAGGAGGGGAAACAAGCGCGCTAATGTTTCTTTGCTGGCAAACAGACATAAACTCTTCAACTGGATCCAAGGGTGTCATACGATCCCGCGATCATATGCACAAGATAAGTAGAAATAAATCACTGTCTGCGTATCCGGTGATTTTAATTCATGAACGGTGTAATCAAGGTACAAGCATTGCTTGACTGTTCTCTCTGAGATCTGCAAAAGCGAACTGTTTCTAGAGAGTTCCCAGCACGACGCCGAGTGCAGCTGTATCCCAAGGAAGGACAACGGAGGCCGCATCACCGTGGTAACGTGCAGTTTGGTGGGCCCGACAGAGCGACCGCACCTTCAAACCCCTCCGCAGCTAAGGAGGTTAGCTGTAGCTAACCATTGTTCACTGTGGATGATTTCTTCAAACTTCGTCGTCGCCCGAATGACTCCTCAGCACGGTTCATGAGGTTAGGGTTTGGGCAGAACAATAATAGAAAGATTTAGATTGAAATTATCTAAACGTTTTCACTTTATGAAGTTTGGTTTTGTTTGTGTGAAACTCAGCTATCTTGGTGCTAGCAGAGTATCTGCAGCACACGTGCTCAGGTTGTGTTCTTTGATTGTATGTTTTTAAAGTTAAGACAAACTTTATTTAAAGGGTGATTTTAACGGAAGATCGGCCATAACCTCCGTCCGCGCTTATGCATTTTAATCCTTTTTACTGACGGTATTTTTAAGGGAGTGTGTTTGATTTTGGTGCTAAGCTATCAGCCTCCTTTGTTAGTTTCAACTGCGAACAGCTAAGGACATGTGCTTGCTGCTAAATAATATTTACCCAGAAAGGTTCAGTTTTCAATCCAGTAAATAATGTGTCCCTAACATCATTTTACTAAATTTGATAACTAAGTAAACACCATTAAGCCCAATTTCTCCAGAAAGATTTGGCTCTTTTCCAAAATATTCCCTTAATAATATTTCTTTAAATATTATGTTAATAAATAAACACAGCTAATGAGACACCGTTGAGAATTAGTCATCCAGAAGGTTGGTTTTATTCAGCAGATTATTCTTAAAACATTATTTTATTAAAATATTTTACCTGATCTTGCATTGTGAAGGGTTGTCTAAAGGTATGCTGCTTATTGCCTAAGTTAGTTCCAAGACTAACTTAACTTAATTCCCAGATTCTTCAAGATAATCCTTGGTTCTCAAACATAAATAACATTGCATGGTAATGTTGCATCACTCTTTTGGTCATGGTTCTCAATCATCCTTAATCAACTTGTTTATATTGTACATAGCCCATTAATCTTCGTTATTCTTTAATTCTGCTTGGTAGTTTAGTTGGATTGTTTTAGCATAGTCAAGAGTTTGTTAATTGAAATATGTTTGACTTTGAGTTGATTTATTTTTGTTAATAAATTATTGTATTTTAAGAAATTGTGTGAATTCATTCCATGTATGTGCAGAGTTTATGCTGTTCAATAATGTCAGAGCTCATCTCACACCTTTCTATTTTGTCCTAATACCATCGCCTTACTGGGCTGGTATTCACAGGACAACCCTTAACAGACCGAAATATTTTTTGATAAAATATTAATATTAAATAATATTATCAGATTCAGTAGCCATAGTTACTTCTAAAGAAAACCATGTAACCATTCATGTTTCGCACCCACACTGTCTCAGATACAGGTAAACAGCTACAAAGTACATTACAGAATGAAACAGCAGTTTCGCAGATCATCAAGAACTACAACGTAATAAGTTCAGTTGGAGTGAAGAAGCCCCCATATGTCTAAGAGTTTCCAGTAAACCCCAGGACAGTTCTCTTCTCAGGATTGGGTTACAGAGTTGTGTTGCCACACTCGTTCATCATCGACAGCAGGTGGGTGTGAGTGTATCTGTACACAGAGCAGGGCATGGATTTCTTGAGGGTGATGTTTCAGTGTGACAAGAAAGCACCAACTCCATCCAAGACAGCCAGCTAAAATTCTGCAGGAAGTACATGGATGGACATCTGAAGGCCGGTACAAACTTATTTTCCATGATTAATTCTCTTGTTTGGAATAACTGAAAAATAATTTGCCTGGAGAAGAAAAGGTAAGAACTTACATGAGTTCTGTATCATGCAAATAGAAAGATATCCTTATTTAATACATTTGTGGGATTTCTTCTCATCCAAGACAGGGGGTTTACTCGTTACACTGCCCAAGACCACTGCTTAAAATAAAGAGTGGTGTAAAACATCATCCAAGAGCTTCCTCTTCTAACAAGCTACATATAAGTTGTTAATGATATGTTTTCAAACACGATGAAGCAAAGATCCTTACATTGAAACTTTGGAACTGAAGCATTTCTCTTAAAATGGCACAATTTGAGAATGGGTTCCAGAGTGTAATGGTTTGAAAACCTGGTGTCTGTTGTTGTGTAGACGGGAAAAATGGAATCTGTCTTATGGGGAAGCCCTGGTTCATGCGCAGTATGACTGAAATCAATAGAAATTAATGTGCACACGCACAACATAATAGCGGCTGACCAGATGAAAACCTACAGAAGACGAAGATAGAAACAATAACAATAGCAGATTTTAACAATAGACTCTTTTAAATCTAATGACCATTCTCCAACAAAGTGCTCCTTTTCTCCCCGGTTTTGTAAGCAGGAAGTGGTTGTGCATGTTGTTGAGTTTCAAAGAACATACTCCCAACTAATGGTACATAGACTAAAACATGGCAAAGGGACTAATTAACAATAAGGAGACACAGACCTAAACAAAACAAAGATAAATAACCAAATGAAGCATAAGAAAACTAGAATAACCATGAACTAAAGGAAACAGAGAAACTGGAGGGAAACAGAAGAACAACAACCTAAGACCTGGCAACTTAAGAATAAACAAAGAGCCCATAAAGAGACCCTGATTATAAAAGTAAGCAAACCGAAAGCCAAACTGACTGAATTAACTAGAAAGGAGATAGAGAACTAGAATATGTGCAAACCAAAAAGTAAACAATAACTAAAGCTAACCAATAAGGGAGGCTGGAACTATAGAAACTAAACCGAGGAACTAAACTAGGAAAGAAAACAAATACCTAACATGATTAAACACCGAGATACTAAATGAGAAACTAAACAAGATATTTCAGGGAAGACAAAGAACTATAATAACAATGATAATAATAATAAGAAAAAAACCATAAAAAGTAATAAGAAAGCAACCACTAAGAAACTAAGGACGAGAGGAGAGAAAACAACAAACACTAGGAGGTGGTAGAGGGAACAAAACTAACAGGAAGCAAAAGGAAATAAACAAACATGACTACAAAATCCAAAATATAAACATCTAGACGAAAAGTAACTAAACACAAGACCAAAAACAAAGTCCAACATGTCGCACCCGACAACATATGAATGACACCATGACAAGTTATTGGTCTGTGAACATTTTAGAGCTTGGAGTTTTTTTCTGGCATTTGTCATCTAATGTGAGATTGTTCTTCAAACCATCGCTCTATCTGGATGTTTAAGGAATTAGAGCCTATTCACTGCATCAGTTAGGATTGAATAACTTGTTGCTTACTGAAACACAATCAAAAAAGCACAAGATACAGGTCCTTGTTCCCTGTCCTCATTGAATCTCAAGTGTTAAACAAGAGTACAGATGAGGAATAGTTCTGACCGTGCAGTATTAGTGTCACAATCTTTAATCCTTTTTGATTTGTCATCCACAATACTTAAATTCAGTTGTGGGTAATCAGAAAACAACTAAGACTACATATACACAGCAGGGCTTCAAGGTCGATTCCAATTTTTACCTGATATCCGATTAATTTTTGCATGGTGGTTCAGACTCCCATTTAAATGGCACCGCCATCAGACTTCATTCTGAATGGTTCATGACCTTAAAGCGACCCACATGACCCACATGCGCAGAAGGGGAATATTGACATCACACACCAGCAGGGAGGCAAGTAAACACAGATGTCAGTGTCTGTGTATCATTTTTTAAATTGTTGAGCAATGGGAGCCGAAAATATTATGACCACATCATAATGAGACAAAGAAATGTAAGAAAACAGAGAGCACAACTTAATCCCCAATGGGATATTGTGGAGCAGTGACTGTTACCTCTATAAAGACGTTTTTGTTGATGCGTAGTCGAATCCAGAACAATGATGTAAAAGTCTAATGAAATGCAACATGATTATTCAGACTGCGGGTATTTAAAAACCATTGGATGCATATCCAATTCAGTATCACTCATGGAAGTGGCACAATTTGTATTTGTTTTAGTAAATTTGTCTGTTCCATACTGATTATTTCTTCAACAGGGCATCCCTCTGTGGGTGGGATGTATTAGAGATAGAGTGAAACTTTTCTCAAAATCGATGTTACAAGCAGAGAAAAGGACAGACACTAGGATTTGAGTAAATCTGCCATGTATTCTTAATAAATATGTTCTTGTAGACATTAAAAATGTGTCAAAAATGACATAGGACTGTGGGAAATTGCAATAGTATGACATTTTGACATGCAAAATGTGTATTAACCCTGTCTACCATTTAATATTTGGATCAACACAGGCTTTTATTCATCATAGATAACAGGTAATAGGGAAGTTGGTCTGTTTACACAAGCTAAATTTTTCTCTGTTATGCACTAAAACAGAAGAACTCTTCAGATTTAAAATAATGTAAGCATGTGTCACCCATTGGTATTAGCTGTAGCTGAGGCCTTGGGACATGGTGGCAACATTGGGAAAA
Source organism: Girardinichthys multiradiatus (assembly GCF_021462225.1). Taxonomy (NCBI): domain Eukaryota; kingdom Metazoa; phylum Chordata; class Actinopteri; order Cyprinodontiformes; family Goodeidae; genus Girardinichthys; species Girardinichthys multiradiatus. Next base: position 16,943,205 of record NC_061813.1, read on the forward strand.
AACTGTGGAAACATAGTTCTTTGGTACTCCACTGTGGAACCCAAACATTGCGACAACAGAGCCAAGAGAAAAGGAGCAAATGAAAAGAAGAGGGAGACGAAAGAGAGAGAGATTAAGTGCACTAAGGAGGAGAGAGAACCACAGAGTAGAGATTGTGAGCGAGCGATGCCTATAGGCAAGACTGCCTCAGTCTCGCTTGAGTCCTCGTAGTTCCAGAGACAGGGATGACTCTGCCACTCTGCATCAGTCTTATGTAGTATTCATAGCAGCAGGTCCCTCTAACACAATTTGTGACCTCCAACCTAGCTGAGGAATATTGGGAATTTAACAATGGGTGACTTCTTAGGGGGTCAGTGCACTGAGACTATAGTGAGAAACTTCCCTGTCTATTATTTCTCTTTTTATATATTGTGTGGAATGTGTCTTTTCTGGGAATTCTGCAATAAAATGACTGTTATTTATCATTACCAACCTCTTTATCATTTAGTCAATAAAAGGCCTCTCACTTTCTCTCTCTCCTTCGCTCCATCGCGGTCCGGGAGTCAGATATCTGTATTAGTCCCCCTCTGCCTCAGGGCGAGCTGTGTCAAAAGCTAAATCATGATCAGCTATGGCTTTCTGGCTAAATTGTGTATGAAGGCCCCGGGCAGAAAAGGTGCACATGCTCATTATTGGAGACACAGAGAAAAAGAGAGTGAAGTTTGCACACATGCACTAAAGAACACACACAAACAAAGCTAGGATGGATCACTCCTTACACTTGCTAAGAGTACCTAGGTCAGTAGGATCTATACAAAAAGTTCAAGTAACAACTTTAAATGCATGTACTGTTTAGGGCTACACAAAACAAGGAAAGGACACAGTATCCATTCTAACAACTGTTATTACGATAAATAACAGAAAACATGTATCTTTTCTTCCTCTCATCTTCTTATATTTATCCTGCATCTCTCACAGCACTTTGTGTGCCTTTGCAAGTAAAAATGGCTATTCTAGGTGTTGAGGACCAATCTGAATGGCAATATACACTGCAATGTGACACATGGCACTTACAGATAACACACCTAACCTTTCATTGCACTCTAATTTACAATTTACATAATGATATTGAAATGACAATATAATTCATTTTATGCATTCCTAGCACTGTATATTTCCCTCATTTTTAATAAATAAAGATGGCGTTGGCATGATATGCTACTTTTCTTTGAAATAAAAACTGAAACAACGTAATAATGTATTCTTTAAAAAAAAAATGCCAGTCCTGTTTTTAGCAAAGCTGAAGCCGTGTCACTTTTGCTTAATGAGAACATATAAATATTTAAAAAACTGTTAAGTTGCGTCTTAGAAACTAATACAAAAAAATTCTACAGACACGCATGCCACCAGTTCACAAAAGGGCAACACAGAGGCATACAGGACAAGCAACTGTGCACACACATTCATTCCTGAGGACAATTTAGAGTAACTAATTACAGCAATGTGCCAAAAGACCCTGGCTGGGATTTAAAGCTTCAATCTTCTTGTTAAAAGACAACAACGTGCCACCATGTAGCTAGATACTAAATTTGATGCACTTTAATGGGGACCTGTGGCTTGTCATATGGATTTCCTTAACTGTGTTTCATCTTTGAATACAGAAAAATAAGTAAAAAAAATGAAGCATTTTTGGCTGTCATTGGCTGTTCAACATATTAGTGTAATAGAAAAACAAAGAACTAAACATATAAAAATGCCATCACAGAGCTTTGAGTACAAGAAAGTCATGTTAGACAAATGTCACACTATAAACAAGCCACCTAGTGCACGACCTCAACAACCAATATGTTCTCACTTTATTTATAGGCTATCGCTAAAGTTTGATGAATGAAGATGGCTCATGATAGCCAAAAGATGGTTGAAGCAGAAGTTACTGAGTCAAGGCATTATCTGTTTGCCATCTTCTGTCCTCCCTAATAGACTGATAGATTGAACCACCAAGTTTCAATTAAAATAAGAAAATACCTTTTCGGTTATTAAACAATTCGGTAATAAAAATGTACACTTTCACTGTACAAATTTTTAAGGCTAAGGCCACCGCACACTGGAAAAGGGCTTATAGATGCCCCACTCTGAGAGTTCAACTAAAAGGATCTTGATAGCAACCTGTGTCACTCCAGCAGAGCTAATTGATAATTGATACCCAACTGTGATTTCTTACCTCAGTAAAACTGCCCCATCGTCATCTGGCAGAAATCGCAACTTTTATTATTAAAAAGCTATGAAACCTCAGGGCCATAATATTACGAGAATAAAGTCTTAATATTCCAAGAATAAAGTTCTAATATTGCAAGAATAAATTTATTTTATTTGTAGTTGGTATAGGAACAAGTGTTATTTATTAACTACTACCGTAGACCACGAAATATATAGCTTAAGCTATTTCACAATGCCTGTCCCTAGATGGACTTTTAGTAACATAAAAACAAAAAATATATAAAAATAAATGTTTAAAATGATAAAACAGAGTAAAATATTCAGTAAGACCTAACAATAAAAAAACAAAGTAATCATTAATAAAAATCAATAGTATTAAAATAAAGAATGATGATGCAGTTGGTCTTTATTAAGGAACTGCTTTAGCTTTCATCTAAAATGATGCCAATCAGAGTTCAGTTTTATTCTGAATATAGGAACACCACATGTTGACCACTCAGAGAAAAATGTCAGTCCATGAGTAGTTTCATAAAGCCACCTGACAATTCCCACTGGATGCTCCACATATCACAGAACCAGTAGCTCAAGAGGAACCAAAGCGCTGTTGAAAACCCAAGGAGCCTTCCCATAGAGCTATAGAATTCTAAGGTTATAAAATGTAATGAATATTTATTTTCCTGAGAACATAAGATTTGATCTACAAGGTTTCCTGTGCAAGATTTTAGTTGATGTCTAAATTTGAGAAGTGTTGAAAAAAACATAAATGGAAGCTAAAAGTTACCAGAGTCATGGCCTTCTGTATAGCCTTCTGTATGAAAAATCAAACTCTGACATCAGTGCATATCATAATGACCGAAGAAGAAAGTGGTCATAACTAAGATTCCAGACCAAATGTGAGGTCGTATGATGAAATTTAAATGGACATTTGCCCAATGAGGAGGAGGAAAACAGGAGTAATGTTGTCTTACATGCCATAGTTTGGAGAGCTAACAAACCAGAACCCTACCCAGGAATTTAGATGCACTCTGTAGCAAGCCCAATGTCACTGTAATTAACCTCCTTTGGGTAATGAAAATGTAATTTAAAAACTACAAATTCTAGCAGATTCCTATTAGATGTTGCAATTTCTACCCCAGTTGTGTAAACACTATTTTATCCAAACAACTGTGTCACCATAATTTTTAACCCTATTAACAGGGAATATAAACCGCTGACAGTCTTGTTTTTTAACAGTCTTGTTCTCGTTCTACGTGTGAGGGCTTGGCTGCACTACATTAAAGTAACAGTCGAGCATTTTTCTGAGGACTCTCTCTTCCCACTGCAGCAAATGGTAATGTAGAGTAATCTGCGGACGTCAGCAGACGCTTTGCACTGACAGAGAGCTCATAAAAACTAAAAACAACACATTTTCTTAAGAAACGTCTGATGGTAAATGTTGTAGCTGCCAGGACAGTCTGTTGCAGCTGTGACATTACCTCTGCTTTGTCCTTCACCTTGGATTGTTTGTTCCCTTGAAGCCAAGATTTCTCTTAAAAATGTTTTTGGTAGATAAGAAAAACACTAGTCTTCCACTGTTTACTTTCATAAATCTCATCTGCTTTACTGAGTAGAAGGATGTTTTGGGAAAGTAAGTGTCAGAGTCTGAGTCTGTGTGTGTGTTGGTGTATGTGCTTGTGTGTGTGTGTGTGTGTGTGTGTGTTTGTGTGTTTGGTGTACTTGTCTTCATAATTATTCAGTGTTTCACAGTTGGTGCTGGAGTTCTCAGGTGCGCTGGATGACAGGTGTCTCCTACCTGCTGATTGCTTGGAGGAGTACTTGAGCGGGAGGCTGCCAGCACTTCGATGCCATAATGTTTGCCTTAGTGGTAACAAGCTCAGCCTCTACTGATCTTTGCTTCATTTTTGAACTTCAAGTAACTTTGTATTTTGTTCCTACGCAGGTTTTTACCTGAGGCTTTGTTTACCTTGCTGAGTTCCGACTTTGTTCCAAAGTTTCTCTGAGCATCTGGATTATCAACTACTAAGTTAAGGATCTACAGGGGTTGGACAATGGGTGACATACCAGAGTTCAAAAGAGGACAAATTGTTGGTGCACGTCTTGCTGGCGCATCTGTGACCAAGACAGCAAGTCTTTGTGATGTATCAAGAGCCACGGTTATCAGGGTAATGTCAGCATACCACCAAGAAGGACGAACCACATCCAACAGGATTAACTGTGGACGCAAGAGGAAGCTGCCTGAAAGGAATGTTCGGGTGCTAACCCGGATTTTATCCAAAAAACATAAAAGCACGGCTGCCCAAATCACGGCAGAATTAAATGTGCACCTCAACTCTCCTGTTTCCACCAGAACTGTCCGTCGGGAGCTCCACAGGGTCAATATACACGGCCGGGCTGCTATAGCCAAACCTTTGGTCACTCATGCCAATGCCAAACGTCGGTTTCAATGGTGCAAGGAGCGCAAATCTTGGGCTGTGGACAAGGTGAAACATGTATTGTTCTCTGATGAGTCCACCTTTACTGTTTTCCCCACATCTGGGAGAGTTATGGTGTGGAGAAGCCCCAAAGAAGCGCACCACCCAGACTGTTGCATGCCCAGAGTGAAGCATGGGGGTGGATCAGTGATGCCATATCATGGCATTCCTTTGGCCCAATACTTGTGCTAGATGGGCGCGTCACTGCCAAGGACTACTGAACCATTCTTAACCATGTGCACCCAATGGTTCAAACATTGTATCCTGAAGGCAGTGCCGTGTATCAGGATGACAATGCACCAATACACACAGCAAGACTGGTGAAAGATTGGTTTGATGAACATGAAAGTGAAGTTGAACCTCTCCCATGGCCTGCACAGTTACCAGATCTAAATATTATTGAGCCACTTTGGGGTGTTTTGGAGGAGCGAGTCAGGAAACGTTTTCCTACACCAGTATCACGTAGTGACCTGGCCACTATTCTGCAAGAAGAATGGCTTAAAATCCTTCTGACCACTGTGCAGGACTTGTATATGTCATTCCCAAGACGAATTGACCGCAAAAGGAGGCCCTACACCATACTAATAAATTATTGTGGTCTAAAACCAGGTGTTTCAGTTTCATTGTCCAACCCCTGTATCTTCCTGTGGATTTCTCTCTCTACCGTCTGTACCTTTCGGACACGGACCAAGCTGGAGACTTGACATTTCCTCCAGCTCCAGGACCCAAGCATCAGCATAGCCAGTCCCTCCCTCCATCTCAAACATCGGCACCTGAGCTCCATTTGGGTGGCACCAAGGTCACAACAAAGAAGACAACTGAATGATCTTCCTTCGCAAGTTAAGACTCAGAATCTCTCTACCCCGGTGGTTCAAGCTACAACAATTTAGTAAGCCATTTCTCAGATCTAAGTATGTAAATGGGCTGAGGCTCGATTTTCAGCTTCTTGTGATTTTGGTTGTACCTTTTGAAGAATTTATTTCGGAATTTAAGCAGACATTTTCCTCAAAATTGGATAAGTCAGACACTGGACGGCAGCTGCAGGCATTAAAGCAACGCAATAGACCCCTCACTGAGTTTTCAATAAAATTTTGTACTTTGGCAGCAGCTTCCGGTTTGAATGATTGTGCTTTATAGTCTGCATTTTTTCATGTATTAGACGAGGATCTAAAAGACAAGTTAGCTCTGGTTGATGAACCTACCACATTGAATGGAGTAATTTCTTTGGCCACAAGAGTGGATAACAGAATAAGGCAGAGAAGGAGAACCAGAACAGAAAGATCTAGTATTAGATCACGGATTAACTTTTCACCCATTGCTAAACCCACTCAGCCCTTAGCTACTGGGTCAGAACCTATGTTGATAGGACGCACCCGGTTAACTCCAGAAGAGAGACAGAGACGCAGACAAGCCAAGCAGTGCTTTTACTGTTGTTCTCCTGACCATTTTGTTGCTGACTGTCCTGTTTGTCGCAGGCAGCCAAAAGACAGGGTCCGCTAACCAGGAAGGGGGGGTTGGCGGACCATTCATTAAATAGTGAAGCCCCTAGACTCAGCTTGCCAGCCACTATCACAGTTAATCAACAGACATTGACTATGTTCGCTTTGATTGATTCTGGAAGTGAACAGAAATGGATTGATTCAAGATTAGTAAACAAAGCCGGTATTGAGGTTGAACCTCTTGCTTCCCCTCGATCTGTGTTAGCCCTTGATGGACAGGCCTTACAGCGAATTACACATCAGACCAAACCCATTGACCTTTTACTATCAGGAAATCATAGAGAAGATATCTTCCTTTGTATTTCTAGTATCACAGGGCTCTTTGGTCTTAGGTTACCCATGATTACGGAAACATAATCCTCATCTTGATTGGTCGAAAGGTCGTGTTGAATCTTGGTCCATTAGTTGCCACTCATCTTGCCTCCAGTCAGCGTTCTCTCCGAGCTTTTCTGAACAGAGTAGTGAGGAGAACGAGGACATTGATCTATCACATGTACCCCCAGAATATCATGACCTCAAGGGAGTTTTTAGTAAGAACAAGGCTTTGTCCTTACCACCCCATAGGCCTTATGACTGCGCTATCGACCTTCTCCCAAGTGCTCCCTTACCCTCCAGCAGATTATATAATATGTCTCGTCCCGAACAGACGTCGATGGAGAATTATATTAATGATTCCTTATCTGCAGGAATAATCCGACCATCCTCGTAGGGAAAAAGGATGGTTCATTAAGACCCTGTATTGACTATAGGGCTCTTAATCAGATCACTGTCAAAAACAAGTACCCTCTTCCTCAGCTTTCAAACCGGTTCATGGTGCTACAGTATTTTCTAAACCAGATCTGATAAATGCTTACCATCTTGTTAGGATCCGCCAGGGGGATGAGTGGAAGATGGCCTTCAAGACTCCACTCGGCCACTTTGAATATCTGGTCATGCCTTTTGGTCTATGCAATGCTCCTGCTGTTGTTCAGGCGCTGGTTAACGACGTGCTTAGATATATTTTTTAACATTTTTGTTTTTGTGTATCTAGATGACATTCTGACCTATTCTAAGGATATTGAGGAACATTGTCGCCATGTTTGCCAAGTACTCCAACGTCTTTTGGAGAACAGTCTTTTTGTGAAGGGGGAAAAGTGTGAATTTCACCAAACCTGTCACTTTTCTAGGATACATTCTCAAGTGTGGACAAGTACGATCTGACCCCGAGAAGATTAAGGCAGTCCTGGAGTGGCCTGTACCAGACACCCGCAAAGCTTTACAGAGATTCCTCGGATTTGCAAACTTTTACAGACGCTTCATAAGAAATTGCAGTCAGACCACTTACTGCCTTAACCTCTTCAAAGGTTTCATTTTCATGGCCACCCGAGGCTGATGAAGCATTCCAGGCACTAAAGAGGAAGTTCTCTCAAGCTCCCATCTTGATTCACCCTGACTCTTCAAAACAGTTTATTTTAGAGGTTGATGCCTCTGATATTGGAGTTGGGGCAGTTTTATCGGTGAATTCTGAGGAAGGGAGATTACATCCTTGTGCTTTTCTTTTCACGCAGACTGAACAATGCAGAGAGAAACTATGATGTCGGAGATAGAGAACTACTAGCTATTAAATTAGCTCTTGAGGAAAAGCGCCACTGGCTTGAGGGCGCAGAACATCCTGTTCAAGTCTGGATGGACCATAAAAACTTGGTTTACTTACAGTCGCCTAAAAGATTGAACCTACGTCAGTCCCGGTGGTCTTTGTTCTTTTCACGTTTTGATCTTTGTATTTCTTTCAGACCTGGACCTAAGAACACAAAACCTGATTCACTTTCCAGACAGTTTGCAGTAGATGACTCAGTAAAGGAGCCAGCTCCCATTCTACCGCCCAGCTGGATGGTTGGGGCACTCAAGTGGGAGATAGAAGACATAATCCACAGAGCACAACAACAGGAACCCGATCCTGGCACAGGTCCACCCAATTGTACCTACGTCCTGCTAGTGGTTAGTCAAACTCATTGATTGGTTGCACACTGCTAAATTTTCTGCTCATCCTGGAGTCAGCAGGACAATAGCTCTCATACAGAGAAGGTTTTGGTGGCCTTCAGTTCACAAAGACGTTAAAGACTTTGTTCAGGCTTGCTCCACGTGTGCCAGAAACAAAACCAGCAATTAACCACCCGCAGGTCTCCTTCAACCACTTTACATTCCTAGCCGTCCCTGGTCGCATATAACTTTGGACTTTGTTACCGGTCTACCCCTATCCTCAGGTATGACTACCATTCTCACAATCGTTGACCGTTTCTCTAAAACTTGCCATCTCATCCCTCTTAGGAAACTTCCATCAGCACTGCAAACAGCTAAACTTCTCACCAAACACAGTTTTCGGTTGCATGGAATACCACATGATATCCTGTCTGACCGAGGTCCGCAATTCATCTCTCAGGTCTGGAAGCAGTTTTGTTTAACTCTAGAAGCTAAAGTTTCATTAACCTCCGGTTATCACCCTCAATCCAACGGACAAACAGAGACTCAATCAGCAAATTGAATCCACTCTACACTGTCTCACTTCCACTAACCCATCAGACCGGTGCTCATACCTACCATGGGTAGAATATACTTTGAACTCTCACGTTTCCTTTGCTACAGGACATTCCCCTTTCGAAGCATCCATAGGTTACCTTTGTTTTCTGCCGATGAGACAGACATCATGGTTCCCTCGGTCCACCAACACATCCGTCACTGCAAATCCGTGTGGAACTCCAACTCCAAACCCTCCAACGAACCGCAGAACAGAACAAACAATTCGCTGTTCGACGACGCCGACCTGTCCCGGAATATCAGCCCGGCCAAAAGGTTTGGTTATCAGCACGTGATGTACCATTGAAGTCTATGTCCCAAAAACGTTCGCCTCGTTTCATCGGACCTTATGAGACTGAGACAGTGATCAGTCCCTCAGCGGTTTGTCTCTGCCTACGTGCAAGCCTTGGCATACACCCTACGTTTCATGTATCCCAGATAAAGCCTTGGATCCCTAGTGCTCTGTGCCCTCCGCCCGAACCCCCAGCACCCACCCTGGAGCGTCAGGGGCACCCAGTCTACTCCCTTCCACGGTCCGTTCCTTGTCGACCGGGAGGGTTACGATCCAGAGGACCACTCTTGGGTGCCCCGGTCATTCATCTGTGACCAAACCCTCATTGATGACTACAGTGCTTCCTTGCCTACCACTTCTTCTGGGCTGCCAGGCGGCGGCCGTTGAGGGAGGATGATGTCACAGTCTGAGTCTGTGTGTGTGTGTGTTTGGTGTACTTGTCTTCATAATCATTCAGTGTTTCACAGTTGGTGCTGGAGTTCTCAGGTGTGCTGGATGACAGATGTCTCCTATCTGCTGATTGCTTGGAGGAGTACTTGAGCGGGAGGCTACCAGCACTTCGATGCCAGAGTGTTTGCCTTAGTGGTAACAAGCTCAGCCTCTACTGATCTTTGCTTCGTTTTTGAACTTCAAGTAACTTTGTATTTTGTTCCCACGCAGGTTTTTACCTGAGGCTTTGTTTACCTTGCTGAGTTCCGACTTTGTTCCAAAGTTTCTCTGAGCATCTGGATTATCAACTACTGAGTTAAGGATCTATCTTCCTGTGGATTTCTTACTATTCTGCAAGAAGAATGGCTTAAAATCCCTCTGACCACTGTGCAGGACTTGTATATGTCATTCCCAAGACGAATTGACCGCAAAAGGAGGCCCTACACCATACTAATACATTATTGTGGTCTAAAACCAGGTGTTTCAGTTTCATTGTCCAACCCCTGTATCTTCCTGTGGATTTCTCTCTCTACCGTCTGTACCTTTCGGACACGGACCAAGTTGGCGGCTTCCCATTTCCTCCAACTCCAGGACCTAAGCATCAGCATACCCAGTCCCTCCCTCCACCTCAAACATCGGCACCTGAGTTCCATTTGGGTGGCACCAAGGTGACAACAAAGAAGACAACTGAACGATCTTCCTTCGCAAGTTAAGACTCAGAATCTCTCTACCCTGTGGTTCAAACTACAACAATTTAGTAAGCCATTTCTCAGATCTAAGTAATCAGTTACTTCATATTATTCGTTTGTTCACCAGTCCATTCTTCTTCCTTCCTGTACAGTTGGTGTTTCCAGTCCTCATCCCAGATTACTTTGCTGACAATAAAATCCGTAAAACTTTCTCTTCTGAGTGACAGTAAGAGAGCCCATTCCATCCTGTTCTGTGTTGCAAAGCTCATCAATTTAGCATATATCCATAAAATATAAAAATATTTTATAATATTTTTATATATAAAAAAAATCTATGGGTTATTTCGATCTGCTGTTCCTTATAAAATCAGTCTATATATGATAATGAAGATTCCGGTTTATGAAAGCAGACCTCCAAAACCTTTTATTTTGCAAGAACTGTGCATTTTAAAATTAATTATCCACTTTGAAAAACAATAGAAATCAGATTGTGAATCCTTTATTGTAATTACTGGCAATAATGCGATAAACTATGCATTTTAAGAAATCAAAAAGTAAAATGTCTGCATCACTCTTTATCTCCAGAGACCTTAGTAGATGAAGGAAGCATTTTGGGATTGTTATGGTCCTATGTATTTTACTGACAATCTTAGCCAACTTGTTGGCAAGAAATCAATTTAAGTTAATTAGGTTTTCCTTTAGATTTGTAAACAAATTTCACTGTAAATGCTGTAAATTATTTTGCTAACACAAATTTGTAACTTTATTTATACAGCAATATTAACAAATAACATCTAGTTTTACAAAAATTTACAAAATAAAAGAGAAAAAATATATACACACCGTGATTGTCTCTATTCTATTCTCTATTTCATACAGGGTTGCATTTGGCAGCTAACAAAGCACAGAGAACTTGGTCTCCCCTTTAGGACATTATCACCTTGTCCAGTTCTCTGGAGGGCCATGCTGTCCCCAGTGCAGCAGTTCCTGCTAGCGATAATTAATTAAGAGGGCAGGTTAGCTGCAGTGGAGAATAGGCCAAGAGCCTTTTCATCTAGCAGAAAATACAGACAAAATGCCTAGAGACTAATCACCTCCTATCTCTGTGATGAAACAATACAGCACTTTGAAATCAGCTGAGATTTAAGAACAGGTGAATTAGCAAAGGGGAGTTAGCTTTTTTATGAGACAATACTTTTTAATTTCTATGTTTTCATTTGAATAAATAACACATTTTCTCTCTTCAATTTATTAGTTAGATAAAAACCCTCGCTTGATATATAGATTTTACTCCTGTGTAGAATGAGTTTCAAACTATATTAGAATACACCACTTAACACCAGCGTACAGCCCTACATTATAACATTTACACCATGTTCTTGTGCAAAATGGAAATACAGTGTCAGAGGGAGATAGAGTCGGGAAGCAAGTAGGGAAAATAATACAACCACATTTAATGAAAGGTTAAATTTTCATTTACTCACTATTGACTGAGCTGAAAGGGCCATTATTTATTGTATTGGCATGATGTGGCCCATTAGTGCTGTATTGGAATTGGTTTGGCTCCGTTTTCTCCCCCTTTCTCAGTGACTCTGTGTTGCTCAGCGTTCTGAGATCGCTTCAAGCTAAAGTGCGAGAAAAGACCTGTATGTGCGTTTGTGTGTGTGTGCCTCTACGTGTGTGTTTGAGAGGTGGACGCAGGCTGACGTGCGCTCAAACTTTCCCCGCTGAATTCCATCTGTTTATTTACCCGCCGTCTGCGTCCTCAAATATTGCTTGGTGATTCAGGCATCGATCTGTTGTTCTCGCGATCTTACTGACTCATCAATGACAATCTAATTCTGTTCATCGCATTTTATCGCTTGCTGTCTCTGGAAAGTGACAAGACACATTGCCGCCGCATGTAACCTAATAAAGGACTGCTCTGCTCAATCCAGATTAAGTCATGAAACAGCGTGGTCCCACAAACACGCGGCACATTCATTTAGAGCGGAATTCTAATTGGGGTTGATGCAGAGGAGCCGAGAGGTGCAAAGGCTTTCAAATCCTAGTCATCTTTCTTAAGACCAATTATTCATTCGTTTATTAGCATCCCAGTGCACACCGCACACAGTAGTGAAATAATGAGGGGAAATCTACATAATTCCATGCTTAACAAAAGTAGCCTGAGGCCAAACTGCACTCAAATATTCAGACAAGAGCTCAGGTCAGTGGGTTTGAGGTTAATAAAGGTAGAAACCTCTTGTTTGTTTCTAATTCTTCCTCAGAAGAAAAGAAAAAATATATTATTTTATTATTTTTTCTTTTTACTGTTCCTATATTGCTTTTAATATCTGCACTTCATTAGAAAGTGAGATCTGTGATTGTGCTTCTTGGTTACTGGATTCTTTTTACTGACCAATATTATATAAATGGTATATAATATAATAAAATAAAATGTGGAAATTTGCTTTACTATACAATATATTTTCATTATGCTTAAATAACTTCATATCAAGAAGAAAATAAAACTAATTATTCAAAACTTTGTTGCTCTTCTGCTGCCTCAAAACACAGTTTCAAAAAGAATGTGGTTGTAATTGAATAATTAATAAATGGAAAATAATGTTAACCTCATGCTGGAAACCTCACAGTTGTTGCCAGGCCTTTTTGGGGCCATTCTGGCCATCTAGACACATTTTCTGGATCCCATTATCACACAGATTCATTTTCATAGTGCGGCAGAGGTCAGTGGCCTAAGAATGGCCACTGTGAGTGCCATCTGGCACACTGAGGTCAAGCTTACTGCTCTGATAGCTATGACCTGCTATGGTGCGGATTGGTGGATATTTTCTATTTTCTGTGTCACTGGTGGCGACATAGAAAAGTAAACCTCACTGGTGAATATAAGCATTCATCATACTGCACATACCTGCTTGCTCTTTGAATTTTATGATCCTTTCACCCGGTTTCTTTCTTAATTTTTTTCCCTAAGCTCTACATAAGCAGCATGAGGCATTACTGGCTTGTTTTCTGTCCATTGGCACGCTGTGCCAGCATCCGACAGCAGCTCCCTACCACTTTCACAGGCTGTAAACATCTGGGGAAGGCTTTTCATCTGGTCAATGTGGTAAGGGTACCCAGTGACTCTGGAGGAGCGCCACGATAAAAACAGGGTTCCACCCTTGGTTTAGCAAGCTGAAGCCCGCCACTCTGACAAGCTGTTTTAAAAAAAAGCAAAGGGAAAAAAAAATTTACACCACAAATTAATAGTTTCCTTCAGAAGGTACACTTGGATTAGAGTGGGCTCATTACTTTGACATTTAAAATGGCAAGTTACCAAAAGGCTAAGGAACTCAAATGCACCTAACTGCACACATGTGGCTAAATAATTAATCCAAACAGATTTTTACAATTTTATTTACAAAACAAATCTTAGACTAAATGTAAACTCCAAACTTTTTTATTCAGTTGATGTTTTCTTTAATATACGTCATGTTGTCTTTATGACCTCGACACCTTTGTAGACTAGAATGGCTTGTCCTTTCAAAATTGGACGTTTTTTTATATTTTGGTATACAGAGTCTCTGCATTTCCAATCATATATGGTAAAACCTGTGTCGAGACAGTAGCTAGTGAAAACATCAAAATTACAGACTGTAAAATTAAGTCAAAATATATGGTTTTTATGGCCAAACTATGCTAGACTTAATTTTTTTCGGACGACGGAGCTTGGATTTGGAAATGGCATCAAATCTGAGTTCTCCCAAGTAGGAAAATTTGAGAAATTTTCGAGTTGTGATGCTAGCTGCTATTAACAATACAATGCCTCTCCATTGTATGCATATGAACCCTAAAGGGTTCACATTTGGAGGTTGTACAGCACCACACGGGCAACTGATTTAATGAAACTGTCCAAAGTGCCAAAAAAGCTTTGCAGCGACAACTTCTTTTGTGATTTTTATTCTGTTAACTTCTGTTCTGTTTTTTTTTTTAACTGATTGTTTTCACTTTTTCAATTTTGTGTTCAGTCATGTTTTTTGTTTTTAACACAGCACTTTTACTGAAAGTGCTTCATAAATAAACATATGTGTTATTTTCATTAATATTATTAACTTTCATCACATTTTATATGTGTGGAAGCCATATTAGTCATTGAGTGTGGGGCTAGTACAAAAAGAACCCTCCAAAATATTGGAATTCAAAGATTCTTCAAAAACAACTGCAGCTCAAGAATTTTTGGTTTCACTTTTATCTCAATTATTATGTTCCTAAACTTACATTTGAAGTTTAATTTTAACTTAGAACAAAGTGAGGCAAAATTCCATTTTACAAAGACAGTTTTTAAGAATCTGCAATCTAAAAAGCAGTTTCAAAAAAATCTATGTGGGTGGGAGGTAAAAACACATCTGTTTTGCAAAATACCTGCGTTGTGTGGACAGTGTCATCGTCTGTAACATGAAAGTAAGAAGAAATTATAAGCAACAAAAGTGGCATGGATCCTATACTGCAAAGCCTCTAGCCTTTTGTTTTTACCTTGCTCGTAAATCTTCAGGAGCAAGGTGTCAATCAGCACCAGTGTCTTCATAAGAGATTTCATCATTCATCTATCTATATATGGAGCTGTATGGATAGGGGTATGTCTACAGTGTGTTTTATCTTATTGAAAGGGCGAGTGATTTTCTTTCAGCGATGTGTCACGGTGGAGATGGACTGCAGTTCAACAACATTAATATTTAAGGAACCTCAGCAACTGCCTTCATCCTTATACATTATTTGGGCATTTTGTGACACTCACAGATTGCTGTCCCTCAGTGGCACAAGCAGCATCCAAAGCTTAGCTCTCATAGTGGCATAATATAGATGCTCATATGATACAACTGAGAGATGCAGGTATATCTCTTCTCTCTGAAGGAAGTTGTTTGATGAGCCTTTGATCTGCCAAGGACGGCCAGTTGTAGACACAACATAAAACCAGATGTAAAAAACAACACTGACCTATTAGGAATGTGACTTTATTAAATTGTGAATGTTAAATCACCCTATTCAACTCAAAGACAGAGACACAAACGAAACTTATTTTTTGTAATGATAATCTATATCTGCACTGACCATATAAAAATATTTTTAAGAAATAAATATACTAGAAGAAGAGGGGAACAGGGTTTTTCTATTATGTTTAAAGACAAAATGAATACAGAGAACACATTTTAAACTTTCCACAGCATCGGCGACTAGTGTAGCATTCATAAACTCCAGCTTCTGTGTGTAATCCCTGCAGACTGAGAAACCTTACCCTAACTCCAAAGTTAGCTTTTTCTATGACAGATAGAAGCTGAAAGCTTAAAATGATAAAATTGGGTAACTTAGCTATTGTTTCTTCAGCTTTCCTTTTATTTGGTAAAACTCTTGTTCTCTCCCAGCCTGAATTAACCAAACATGTCTCATCATGCTGTAAAAAACTGTGTTTCCATTTAAAAAAACACTGAGCTTCTTCCAATGTTTTAAACACCTCACTAATATCAACAACAGTTGTCCATTCAGACGTCCATTCAGTAACACAACCCACACCAACGAGTGTTGTGTTTTTGTCAGCATGACCTGGTAGTTCTTAGTATGCTGCTTTCATTGATTAAAAAAGGGATGGACTTTTAACTTTCAAGCTGAAGACATTCTGATTTTAGCCACAAGAAGATTTCCTTTTGTGTCTCTATTTAGGACCGGCAACCTCTCTCTGGAAAACAGGATGAAACAAATCTGTACAAAAAAACTTACCACTGTCACGATGTCTTCATGAAGCTTCTTTGACAACTCTGTATAATGGTGGACCTACTGTTTAAATTAGATTTAGTTTTCTGCTGCATCAAGTGATTGTAGTGGGCTACCGGATACGTATTTTTTTTGAGGGAAAAGTATCCAAAGCACTCTACTAAAGAAAGATGAAACCGATTTAATAAATATCACAACCGAAATAGATGGAAAGTTTTTGTGATGTTTGCAAATTCTTGATTGGTTGCAATAGCTATATGCTCTTTTATTTTCATTGTTTGTTAAGATATCGTTTCCTTGTATGAGGATTGCAAAGGAACCATGTATCACTTTGCTACCCATGACTATTTTGAAATAAAGAGTCCATCCACAGCATGCAATCTTGATAAAATATGTATATGTGAAGACCAACATACTGTACTTGTAAATAATTTCACAGTTTGAGGGAATGTGGCATTGCCGCCAGCACTGTTATAGCATTTAAAAGATGCCAGACATTCCAATTCCCCTCAACCCCTTCTTCAACCTCTGAACCTCCGTGTCCAGCTTCTGGGGCTTCTAATGCATCCCTATACCTCTTCCTGATAGGACTCCTTTACAGCATGTTGGAGCAAATAATGTACTGACCTGAAGCAGTTATGTGCTGTAGAACATTACATTCTCATCTGGGTGGTGTGGTGACTGTAAAGAACACTCTGTTTGCCATGAAACATGACTTTGCTTACGCTCTGTAGCTGCATGCCCAGGCACCCACGATGCTCGTACATCAAGTGCCGGTCTTGTCGCTGGCTTTATTGAGAGCAAAAACAAAGGGTTGAGCTGTTTGGAATCATTTTTTCTCCAGACGATTTTTCAAAACAGCACCAAAAGCTTTCCTTTTGGGGTTTTGAGGTGGCCGAGGAGGAGACAGTGGGCGATAAAATTGATGAATGGCAGATTGATGGATTTCATTCTTGCACTGAGGAGAAAAACAAGAAAGATGCACATGATTTTTTTCTACATTTTTTTTCCAAAAGTCTGCAGTTTAAGAAAGTAACTTGTGACTGATGAAGATGCATACAGACTCTGTTAATGCCTGCCTAGTGATAGTATTGTCAAAGCCTGTAGAAAAATTATATAAACTGATAAAATCTTCTGTTTCCTCATCTTTATGAATGCACTGCTTGAATTGCCAGGACCAGTCACTTGTCAAAAAAACTCAAACATATGTTTTTCCAATCAGTGAACGCACCAAAATACGTGGTACCAGGTTGCACTGACAACAACGATCTTTCAAGTGAAGTCGACTCAGTTTTTCTGTTTTTAGTATCAATGAGATGGAGTCCGAGGTAACATGAAGATGTACCAAGCTATATACAAAGAAACTATTTTCTACATAAAGTGGAGACATCTGTGTTTTCTTCAGGCTGCAAGAAAAAGCGAGACTGTCAGCAGATAGCAGGAAGGCAGAATGCAGAACAGCAAAATTGCTTAGACTAAACGTTATTTAGTAGAAGTAAAACCAGCAAAATCTTATCGGTAAATCTTTACTTTTCTGTAATAATTTAACTTAATCACTTATGATCAAAGACTTTGTACTTTGATAAAAAAATTGGTATAACTTAGCGTCAAACTAAATGTCTTTAAATGTGTCTTATACTGTACCCACAGTAACTAAGGTAAAGTGAGACCAACCACTGATTTTAGTTTTGATCAGGTTTAAAATGCTCCCATGAAATTTCCAAAGAGAACCCCCTCTTTGGAAATTTCGCAGATTGCATATTCAGTAATCTGTAATAGTTCTGTCTTGAAACAAATCAATGTATATCATGATTTTTAGACTCACAGTAGACCTTCCCGAATAATTTATTTTACCTTTTAATTCTGAACGACATTGAGTTTAACGACTTGATCACATCAGAGGAAAGACAGATTCACAGCAAATGTACTTGTACTTGTTTAGAAAAAATGCCAAATGAATAATTGTGACAGTTTATAGAATATTTGAAAGAAACAAAATTAAAAGAAATTAAATTAAAGTCACATGAACCTAAGAATTAATAATTGAATCTCAGGTCCTGATTTTCTACTAATAACATTTATAACATCGTTCTAGAGAGAGTAACTTCCCCTTAGTGTGTGCCTATCACTCTGAATAATTGCATGTAACATGTGTATAAATATTATGTTAATTGGCAATAAAAGGGATTAAAAATATACCATGTAAAAAGTGCACCATTTCATGCTGTTTTAGTGCACTTTCTGTTTACTTAGTTAAGCAATGCAATCTCCTGACAAATATTGCACACACATTTTTCAAATCAGTTTCATTTAATAAACATCACATGTAATCACAAAACTTTAATTTCCCCCTCTTGCATTCTTTATCCCAGTTAATACCAGGCCTTCGACTTTAATAATGACCCATTAAACAATGTGTTTAGTAAATTGATCTGTGAAGAAACACACAATCACCAACAGCCACTAATGAGCTCCCATTTGTCTATCGGAGCAGCAAAGAAACAGAGTGAACAGCCTCCATTTCTTTCCAGTCGTTTTTTGTTTTATTTATTTATTTGCCTTATTTACCCTAATTTTTCTTCTACTCACGAGTCCCGAAATCTTGTTTCAACTTTGTCTTGGTCCATACCTTCTACTGCATCCCTCTCCTTCTCTCTCACATCCTCTTCCTCCTAAAGGACACAGGTGACTGAACCCATGACTGTCCTCGCCCCAGAATATGATACATAACAACTCACCCCCAAATGACAAATCAGGCCGACACTGGGCCAAGAAGAGAGATAATGATTTTTCAATGATTAATAAGTGGAAAATAATTGTGTTTCATTAAGATGGATGGAGTTTCATTTGGTGCGGTCTCGTCTTCTTCACTTCAACGCAAGGAAGGCAATCAAATCTGCCACTATTGCAACCCGTTAACCTGCTATGGCAACAAGGCCAGCCACACGTGTGTTTTTTCTGTGTGTGTGTGTGTGTTTGTGTGTGTGTGAACAGATAGAGTACTGGGAATAAAGAGCGCAATGTGAAAAGGAGATGAGAGTCTTATCTCTCAACGGGGTACACATTTACTGGCAGCAATTTCTGGATGAAAAATGCAGACCCCATAGAGAGATCACACACCGACCACAAGAACTCAACTTTTCATCCTGTGAATATTTCAACAACACTGATTATGTTTACATACATGGATATTTCCCTGCTGAACGTGATATTTCATCCTGGTTTTGGGTCAGCACATTGACTATCAGCAGTTGGTTTGAAGAGCCCTTCTTAGCTCATGCTGTTATTATGGGAAACTGGAAACTATACACCAGCGGTGGGGATGACTGGCCAAGTGCTGGCACAAATGTGGTTCCTTAGAATCAAAAAGCTTCCCTCTAGACTCAGTCACCATTTTGTGGTTATGTAGATCACAGAAGAGGAAGAGAAAGCAATTTCCTCACTGATAGTAGCCCTAACATACAGCAGAAGTCATTGCATTTGAAAAGCCACGCTCACTGAGTGGAAAAAAACTTCTCCACTCTCTCACTTACAAAACTGAACTGATTACAACAAGTCTGCGCTTGGTGTATAATTATGGGAGATGCGGCACACTACTAACTGAAAGAAAAGTAGATAATATAGATTGAAGGAAACATTCTTGTTTCAAAACAGATTAACCTAACCTGCATTGAGTCTTTCTTAATTTCTACACTCAGGCACATTGTGGGAAAAGTATTTTTCAGGTAAAAGATTTACACTGGAATGGAGCCAAATGCTTGCAGAGTTTCATAGTAGCCCGTGACTGTGCCAGCATTATTGTGGGCTGTGCAAGTGGAAATTAAAAACAGAAATGAGAACTCTGGGAAGGGCTGGATTCGAAAAGGTGTTGCACAATATTACACTATTGCAGTAACACAAAACCTTATGTAGGACTAAAAGATGACAAAGTAAAATTTCCAGCAGGAAGAGCAAAAGTTTTATTTTCTACCTCAGCCTATCACTACTCTATGCATAAGAGCAGTCAAATCACACCTTGCAAACACCATTTATATTTTACCAGTTGTATTATTAACCTTTTCCTATAATATAGAATTTCACATATTAAGATTTCTAAGCCAGCTTCATCTAATTACAGTGCCCTCACCCTGTTTATGACACTATTGCAGCAGTGTAATGTTATGCAAAAATCTCACATCTGAGTATCACATTTGGTCACAAAATGTAAATGCTTCTGATTTCCTACTTTGGCTGAGCTGATTGTTTGACCTTGGCTGATATCTGAAAATAAGTTCAGAACGCACGGAAGAATACATTTTACTGCCATGTGTGAACACATGAGCTATTTCCTTATTTCTCATCATGCATGAAAATACATTACCCACAGGCATTTAATATGAAAGTATTTCATTAAAAGCTGCAGAAGTGAGAAAATAAACATATGATAATTTGTAATGCAGGCTAAATAAAACATGAAGAAGACTATTGTGCAAATGCATTTGATCCTGTGTGAAGACAGCAGTGCAAAGCCATGTTATTGTTTTTCTATTGACTGAGTGTCCACTGAATAAAGTGTTACAGCATTGCACAGAGGGATAAAGCTGCTCAAGAGAGGGCCTTGTTCTAAATAAAGGGACCAAAGCAATGGTGGGTGGCGGAGGGGAGGAGAGTGGGGGGCGGGGGAGGGGGGGCTGTAGCAGCCAGGTCTTCCATCCCAGCATCCCTGTGTATCACTTTAATGTTCACATAATGACATCCCTTCCAAGTTTGTGTCATGGGCCATCAACAATCATAATTGTAAAGTGGTTCATTGAGTGATGTTGTCAACAGTGCTACTGTCAAGAGAAACTGATACCAGCAAAAGAGAATAGGGCTCTCTAATGAATATATCAATAACCAGTGACAGGTGAAAGAGTGCTCTTGACGAAATTTCAAATAAGCACTAACACCTCTCCTGGATGACTTCATTTATTTTCCTGTAGCACACCCTGTCATGGTGAACTAGTAAATAACACAATTAAAAACAAAAATAAGGTGATATATCAATCACAGGCAATCCATTTATTTCCTTACTTCTGATATTATTTTAAAAAATGCAAAACACAAAAAACACAACATTATTACAACTCAAAAGAAAAAAAAAACGTTTTTGTCCAGTGTCATGTCTTTGGTGCTTAATTTTGATACATGCATCCTCACAGTATCTACCTCCAAGAAATCTGAATCAGTGAACAGCAGCTCAGACCTCAAGGAAAACTGGAACTTCAGCCAGGACAAGCCAGTTCAGTGCATCTCTGTTTTTAGACTCTAGATAATTAATTTCTGTGATTTTAAACTGGAATCTAAATTATTGACCTAGGCTCAGTTGAGCTGCCAAACAGCAATATAATCAGTAATCAAAAACTGCATTTTGTAAAGGATACATATTTAATTTTCTACTGCTTCTTCCATAGTGGGTCACGGGGAAGCTGGTGCCCATCTCCAGCAGTCTATGGGCGAGAGGCATTGTACACCGTGGACAGGTCGCCAGTCCATCGCAGGGCTAATCCGATTAATATCTTTCATATTTCCTATTATACAATTTAGCTGACCCAAGGTAGGCAGGGTGTCGAAGAAATTTTGACATCGCCCTTTACCTTACACTACATTTCAGCACTTTGTTTGATGACTTGTGAGGAAAACAGATAATAAAACAGAAGAAGGAGAATATTTTTTCTGCAAACATCCACAATGTCAGAAAAACTGTCAGAAACGCTAGAAAATTAAGTATCGAAAGAGTGGAATGCTGAAATTGACAATATGTACAGTAGGAATCCTGATAAATGTTAAGGAGCTTATTTCACATTTTTAAATTGAAGTAGATGTACACAACTTCCAGAATGTGTCTTGATTAATTTAAATTGCATCTGTATGATCAGAGTAGTTGGCAACTATCTTGAAGTGTAAAATATCTTTTATGAAACCTTCTATATTTTCTAATAAATAAATGGTAAACTTTAAAAAGGAATTAGAAATTCCATGAAAAGTTTGCAGAGTATTTTCTTTACTTAGAACTACACTAATAGCTACTTGTGGATCATTTTAAAAGGAACACTATGGTATTCTACTGTATCCCCTTATCGCTCAGAATAAATACTTTATACCGATGATACAATAAAGTAGTAACCTAAAAATGTTGGGAATTTAGTTGATATCTTTCGCCCTGAGTGAATGTTTGTGTTTGTCTTTGTGTCCGCATATAATCACCTCCACACTTCACAGTGGAATACTGGCGATTCATCACCCAAATGAGGTCCAGTCGAGACCATGATCCATCACCCAGTGTCTCGTCTAGCAGCGAAGGTAATGAGAAGGGGAGCAATGCAACATTGATGGAACTTGTGACAACACATGGACAATGGTGTTGATGGGTGAAAGAGTGACCCCCTCGTTAAATCGCTTTTTTAAGGGTATGAATCAGCATTAATAAAACGATCACTGACATTTTAACATTCAGAATTCTCTAAAATAATCAGCATTCTCATTTGTGTGTCCACATAAGCGTTAAAGTGCAAGGAATTGTCCTTAAACACTAATTTCCCACGTACACCTGTCTTATGCACCCAGTCTGTGGAATAAAAAGCAGGCCAAAATGCAATTAAAGGGGCACTGTGGTGCTCCATTGTCACATCACACCAGGGCTACTTCTCTCTGCCTGCCCATTAATAGGGTTTCAATTGCCAGCGCTCGCTTCTTAATGGCTGATTTATTTCATTTTAATACCCTTGTCAAGAACCAAGACCTCGTCTGAGGCTCTCATAATAGGGGGAGCCTTTCCCTCTTTCTCCATAGGGAATGCGTGGCTCTAAAGATCTCAGTTTGATATGTGAACTCAAGCTCCTTTGACTGAGGCTCCTTTGACTGAGGTGGGGGATGGGGAAATCTATTTAAATGTTATATCTATACTTATTCACAACTTCTAAGTTACTGAATATCACTAACATAAGATAATTAGATTGGTATCAACAAGGATGGGAGAAGGTCAAACTAAGGGTACATGTACAGAGAGTTACAGGGGCTTTGATAAACCAGAATACCACTTCATTATTTAAAAAAAAAAAAAAAAATCTATTTTTTATCTTTTTTTTCTTTGTCATCATCTCTCTGTGTCTTACATTGTAGAACAATGGCAACCCCTTTCCCCTTGAGAAACTCAATTGACTGGAACCTCTGTCATTTAACACACTATTAATTGACTAATGTGCATCACATTGCTATGCGGCATAGGTAGATGAGGACCATGGGGCCTTATCATAGTGGATTATGGGAAATTAGCTGAGGCATCAACCAAGCAACCACATTCCTTCCCTATCTGAACATCATAGAAACACAGTCAGTTGTGGCTGGTGGAGGAGATGCTGCTGTTTGAGATTATCTGCACAAAGACAATTATTCTAAGCACTTAATTTTGCCCTTATGAGACATCTGCTTTGTAAAGCGTTGTATTTCAATTTCCCCAGACAACTGTGAGCAGATGAGAGTCCATCAGTATCATTACTTACCAAATTGTTTTGCCTAAACAATGCTTGTATGACTGGTGAATAGGCAAAATACAATATCAGTCATAATTCTGACAATCAATTCGTCCTAAAATGGTCAGTGTTACAGATCAGCAATTACATAATTAATACTTCCTTTTAAAGGCAGACACCATGCCAGTCACCTTCAGTATATTGGTGTAACATTCAACATTAACGGGGTAGTTTGATTTTATTTTTGTTAGGTTCTGTGAAGTTATCAGAAAAGTTACCTCACTTGTAGTCACAAGATGTCATATTGCAGTGAGTTTGTAGGTATTTAAAGTCCCAGGATTTGTTTTACCCGGGTAAAAGGAATCCCAGGGATTTGTGTACTTTCTGTTTCCATTGCTCAGAGAGGCCACGGACCATTTATTTAAATTAATAATGACGTATGGGGAAGTTATGAAGAAAACTTCAATAAACTTTCAGTCCAGCGGATGGCTATACTTCTTTACTCCCTTTAAAACACTTTGAGCTAATAAATATTTTTTTTGATTGAACTGATAAATAATAGTAGATGATGAGCATCCTTAGAGTTATACAATTGATGAATTGCTTCCATTATTCCTTAAGATGTAATGGATCCATAAGCAGGAAAAAGTACATTATTATTTTACATTTCATTTTTTACCAACCTGCATCACGCCAGAGTTGTTGTAATACAATGACACACATTTATTACTATAATAATCAGATAAACCTACAGCACAAATAGAAAAAAAGTCTTCAGTATCCATTTTACTTACTAGAATAAAAAAAAACAAACAGATAATCAGTCCAGAAGTCGGAGGAATTGATACCTTGGCTGTCTAATCATGAACAAATATTTTTATAAAGTAGAAGATGCATAGACAGTGAAGTAGACGATGAAAGGGCACAAGGGTGAAGAGAATCACTGGGAGCTTTTGGGAAACTGCATCCAAAACTGCAACTGTGGTCTCTCCTCCTGCAGAGCTATCTGCGTAAAACCATAAAAAATGGAAAATAATAATGAGACTTCACACTTAAAATAAGTTAGGTTCACATAAAAAGACAATCTTAAGGAAAAGTTAAAGTGCTCTGTTTGAACAGGGGTACTTCATTAAAGCATGTTTCTTACAGAACTGTGGCAAAACTGTTAATGCCTACAGGTCCTTCTCAAAATATTAGCATATTGTGATGAAGTTCATTATTTTCCATAATGTCATGATGAAAATTTAGCATTCATATATTTTAGGTTCTTTGCACACTAACTGCAATATTTCAGGTCTTTTATTGTCTTAATACGGATGATTTTGGCATACAGCTCATGAAAACCCGAAATTAGCATATTTCATCCGACCAATAAAAGAAAAGTGTTTTTAATACAAAAAACGTCAACCTTCAAATAATCATGTACAGTTATGCACTCAATACTTGGTCGGGAATCCTTTTGCAGAAATGACTGCTTCAATGCGGCGTGACATGGAGGCAATCAGCCTGTGGCACTGCTGAGGTCTTATGGATGTCCAGGATGCTTCGATAGCGGCCTTTAGCTCATCCAGAGTGTTGGGTCTTGAGTCTCTCAACGTTCTCTTCACAATATCCCACAGATTCTCTATGGGGTTCAGGTCAGGAGAGTTGGCAGGCCAATTGAGCACAGTGATACCATGGTCAGTAAACCATTTACCAGTGGTTTTGGCACTGTGAGCAGGTGCCAGGTTGTGCTGAAAAAGGAAATTTTCATCTCCATTAAGCTTTTAAGCAGATGGAAGCATGAAGTGCTCCAAAATCTCCTGATAGCTAGCTGCATTGACCCTGCCCTTGATAAAACACAGTGGACCAACACCAGCAGCTGACACGGCACCCCAGACCATCACTGACTGTGGGTACTTGACAATGGACTTCTGGCATTTTAGCATTTCCTTCTCCCCAGTCTTCCTCCAGACTCTGGCACCTTGATTTCCGAATGACATGCAGAATTTGCTTTCATCTGAAAAAAGTACATTGGACCACTGAGCAACAGTCCAGTGCTGCTTCTCTGCAGCCCAGGTCAGGCACTTCTGCCACTGTTTCTGGTTCAAAAGTGGCTTGACCTGGGGAATGCGGCACCTGTAGCCCATTTCCTGCACACGCCTGTGCACGGTGGCTCTGGATGTTTCTACTCCAGACTCAGTCCACTGCTTCCGCAGGTCCCCCAAGGTCTGGAATCGGCCCTTCTCCACAATCTTCCTCTTCTCGTTGTGCAGCGTTTTCTGCCACACTTTTTCCTTCCCACAGACTTCCCACTGAGGTGCCTTGATACAGCACTCTGGGAACAGCCTATTCGTTCAGAAATTTCTTTCTGTGTCTTACCCTCTTGCTTGAGGGTGTCAATAGTGGCCTTCTGGACAGCAGTCAGGTCGGCAGTCTTACCCATGATTGGGGTTTTGAGTGATGAACCAGGCTGGGAGTTTTAAAGGCCTCAGGAATCTTTTGCAGGTGTTTAGAGTTAACTCGTTGATTCAGATGATTAGGTTTATAGCTCGTGATATGCTAATCTTGTGAGATAGGAATTTTGGGTTTTCATGAGCTGTATGCCAAAATCATCCGTATTAAGACAATAAAAGACCTGAAATATTTCAGTTAGTGTGCAATGAATCTAAAATATATGAATGTTAAATTTTCATCATTACATTATGGAAAATAATGAACTTTATCACAATATGCTAATATTTTGAGAAGGACCTCTATATAAAGTTTCTGGAGAAAAATCTTATATTTTATATCCTTGTACTTGCAGTTATTCACTATGTACCTACTAAACACTTTATTTCATCTTTCAGATAACAGACATGGTTATAAGCTTTTGTAATAAATAATTTCCAGTAAAGAGAAGATCTGTTCTTCACAAGACAAATTCATCTCTAATGTAAGCATCCATAAGACAAAGCCACATTCCCACATGTCTGACAAAACATTTTAAACATCAATAGTACAATTTCTTTAGTTATACTTCTTGAGGTGTCAAATGACGTATATCCCGGTTATAGAACCTACATCCATCCATCAGGGTTCACGTTTGATTCTAGCCTAACGGCTCTAATTAGCTTTCTGTCCATAGACCAATCTTTCATTCATCAATCGATTGATTTCCCTGTCTTCATTACGACAGGGCTGACATTGTGTTGCTGAGTTTAGTGCAAAGATGGTCAATTCTGAGCTAAAGGTTAAACATGTTAAGCATGGCCACTCGCAGCCTGACAAGCCATTGTTTGGGGCAGCTTTATTAATGAATATGCCACCTCTTGTTTCTCTTTTGGAATGAGTAGATGGCCATTATCTATTGAACATAAAAATATACAAGGAGTATCCTTGTATTTAAAATAAAAGGACTGAAATGTGGTCTGTATGTCAACTTATTTAAACTAGAAGGATAAAATGATACAAAACGACCAAAAGACCTCGGTACCCCCCTTCCACATAACCAGGAATTCATGTGTCAGCCTTGTAGTGACCATGCTCATTCAAGTTTCCACCATTTCACAACTATTTCTGTCAGTCATATTTTTTAGACATCTCCACCCTATGAAAGTGCTTCTAAATCTCCACCGTACCTCACCCACCAAAATGATACCATATAATGTTGTTCACATTTCAAAGCAGATATTACATTAGCTTGATTTGAATGATGTGACTCACCTCATATATGGTCTTAACCTTTGCACAGAGCATGCTCTGTCTGTCAGCAAAGAAAATAAACAGATGCATACATCTGTTTATAACTACTCAGAGTGATGGATTTCAGATCATAGATAGCAGTAATTATTGAAAAACCATTCACATTCTGACACTACCCATACTCTTACATGCAGTATATTATATTGTAGACATTGAGTTTCCTATTATATAGGTGGTAAAGAGACAGCATATGCTTGGCAGAATAAACAATCGCTTAAATCCACCCGCCTTACCCTTAGGTGATCTTTATCCTATATTTATTTTTAACTTCATTTACCCTGATTTCCTGTGTCTCTCTTTTTTCTCCGTGCCAAGGTGTAAGGGTTTGGAGTATCCGGGAACAGCGATGGCATGCTTTGTTCTTTTTTGACATCTTCTCAATAGATAATCTCTGAGCGTCTTGGGTTTTGTTCAATCTATTAACCATAAGAGCATATATTTAGTGCTTTCTAACTTTGCCTTGGGCTTCTGTCACCCCAGCACAGCACTGAGAATGGCAGCATGTTAAAGGCAATGGAATAGCATGCTATGTGCCTGTTTATGAGAAGTGAAAAGCATTTTGTTTACATTGGGCAACAGACAATTTATTCGTAATCCACTACAACAGAAAAATTAAAGCGTTTGGTGTTCAGATAGAGATGTTTTTTTTTTAAAATAAATTAATGAACTCTGACAAAACCTAGGGCAAAAATAAATAAATAAAAGAAAATGTTTAAAAATAGGAAATCTCCACAAAAACAACTTGTATAGATTTTTTGTTTAATAAAACAAAACATCTTTTTTTTTTTTTAGATATTTACTTTACAAATGAAAAACAATACATCAACCAGATTTCAACTTTCTTCTACATCTGTTGACAGAATAGGATTTCGGGATTTGGAGATGGAGTTTTAAGCCTTTTTTTATTTTACTTCTGCTGACTTTGATGTAAAAATGTGATATCTGCCTAATGGTTTGACAGATCTGGATTAGCTTTTTTTTAACTACAAGATAATCTACATATTTAACTTGTCTTCAATGTTTTTCTGTTCATTTGGTACATGAGCACAACACATTAGGTACAAAAGCCTGAGAATAGAGAAGCAGCATGTATAATATCAAAAAGTAACAATTTCATAATATTTGCAAAAGGTTGTAATTGTGTCAGATTTTGTTTTGTATTGTTGAACTAAAACAATCCCACTAACTTACAAAAAAGAACATTTAACAACGATATTTGTTTGAATGAAGTCAAATGTCAACACTTAGAGTTTGGCAGTTTGGATATTTCTGTACTTTACCCTTTGCTTTTTCCAATGACACTGACACACTGTCTCAGTGAACATTTAGGTTTATTACACACCAACATATACACTTTCACATGCTTCTTCATTTGCAGAGAGTCAATCCAGAAACTAACCAATGTGTACTTATGCAGTTGCCCTACACATCTTGTAAAAAATGCGATAGAAATTTTAACAACGTCTTAGTGCTATTTGTTTCATGCAATTTATTTTATCCTAGTGCCTTTTCTATTGAAAGTTTTATGTTTTTTGGTTAAGTTGTCACAAAAAGAGACTATTTATTTATGTATTGGGCATAATATCGGGAACACTTGGAAATTTCTCAGATCAGATCATCAACATTTACTTCTTCTCTCTTAATTACACTTTTACCACTGTTAAATAAAAAAGGATTAACCAGTTAGTCAAATTTTCTGGTGTAAACTTCACAATATGATTGTTCAAGATCAGGTTTGGCTTAGGTACAGGTATTTCAGCATTGTATTTGCCTTTCTTTTTGGACACAAACCAAATGGCAAGCTTCATTATGCTATAGGATAGCAGCTGGATTAACAGTCTTGTCTTCAGATGCTGTGCTTTGCGGGTGGATAAGGAAATGAACCATCAAGATTTACTCTAATCTTTCTTTTCCATCACTTTAAGCCAATAATGACAGGAAGAACATAACAACAGAAGGCCATTCTGACAATAAGGATAGAGTTTGTAACAATGTATGAATTATTTTCACACCATGGAAGCATCGCTGTCACCATGTTTCATAGATAAACCTGTATTTTTTTTTCGTATTTGTATTATTCATATTTGTATTCTTCCAAGTTATGTTAATAGCGTCAGTGTTACATGATTAGTGGCAGCTATTTACAGTGAAGACATTTGCTAATCAACCCGTAGAGTCATGCTACAGGTCTGGGAGCAATTATGTCCACACCGAGCCCATATTTATAACACACACACTCTTACACACACACAGAGTAACAGTCACATTCACCTACATGGACCCCGAGCATATACTTTCACACACGTAGGCAGTTAGAAAGCCATCCATTACCAGGTCCTGCGTTTTACATTTAATCTTCTTATTGGATCCTTGTTAATGTTAACCACTTCCTTCCTCCTGCAGTTTATTTTGCTTTTGTGCATGTGGCCTCTGCTCTCTGCAAGTGTTTGTGGTCCAGACCATCCATAACCTGCACAGACAAATAGACCGAAGGGGGGCGGGGTGGCGGAAGCAGCTGGCCTTTTCTAAAAAAGCAACTTAGTGTTTTAAGTGCATACAAAAACGGTGCACCTAATTTGGCGATTTATTTCAGCCTTTCACTTTTAAACACAGGTGAAGTAGGGGCATGGTATGGTTCAAGCTGCTCTTATGCAATCTCATGATGCTTTCAAGTTCAGTGTGAAATTCAATATTCAAATGTTTGTTTACTGATTCCACACCTGAACACAGTTTCACTTTATCCCTAGGTTGATCTTTAACACAGTGAACTTTGTGATGTTATTGTGTAAAAATGAGCCACCTATACTATCCAGCTTGTAAACATAAAAATATTAGTCTGAGTAAAAGAAGCAATGACCTGTGGGAAAAAAAATGTGCTTGTGTGAATAGTTTAGAGTTGCCTGAGTCCATAAAATTGCTGTTTTTATGGTCAAAAAAAGGGAAACAATCATATCAAGAATTTTATAGTAAACAAATGAAAGTGTCTTTTAGATCTTTCTTAATGTCTTGCATTTTTACATATCCAGTTATTTTAGGCAAGTATCTCTAAATGGCAAAGATTTCTCACTAACTGAATTTTTTGTGTCTACTTCCCTTCATATCACACTTCCACACTGGCTGCACAAATGTTCCCACCACTTATCAAAGGAACTTTACAGCCTAACCCCTCCCTCTGGCCCTCTGTCTAATTACGTAATCAATGTCCTTTTAAAGGTATAAGCAAATCACCACCAGGGCAAGCAGCTGACCCTCCCTGCGAACTTTTCAGGCTTAGAAAAACGAGATTTGTACCAATCAAGGGGAGCTGACGCTTGACTTGGAGCTGAGGATAGAGAGTCAGGACCCCTAATTAGGACTCCTAACCCCTTACTGACAGACAGATTTGTTTCTGCCTTGGCTCTTGTTTGGCCAAGATCTGCTGGGACCCCCAGATCATCAGATATAAGTCGAGAAGTACCAGGATCTAGCAATTGGCGTTCATTAACTGACTTGTTCAAACAAAACACAATCAAATCCCTGAAAGCTGCCTGGTTGCACAGTCCAAATAACAGAAATAATAGGCCTTTTCCTCTTCATTTTTAACACATAAACACTTGAAAATATAAGTCATACTGCAAGAATGATTAGCTGTAATTAGGCTAAAAATACATTCAGACAAAAGAAAAGAAAGAAATTCACTTTAGAGTAAGAAAATATTTGCCTTCTTGTTAAAGGGTAAATTAATTTATATGGTACTTTTCCAGTCATGCTGACCACTCAAAGCGCACTGCACTATGGCCACATTTACGCCACCACACTCACAAACGCACCGAATTGGAAGCTCTGTCTTGTTAATATAAACTCCAGTACAATATTGCCGACAAAAGGAGGAATAAAGTCTTCATGCTGATAATTATATTTTATTTGATGCAGGCTTGTTGGGTAAAGAGTGAATCCAGGCCATCAGTGCTTCCTATTAGGCATCTCTGATATTTTCCAAACAGCTGCTTTTGATTATTCGCAGCAGGGGTTGCCACAATACTGCCATGAGATAGCATCAGCTGCCTCCGATGGCACAGCCGGGGACAGGCAGCAACGACAGGATGCAGATGCAACCTCACACACACACACACACACACCCACACACACACACACACACACACACACACACACACGCACACACACACACACACACACACACACAATTGCCAAGTAAAGACAAAGGCCAAGAAGCAAAGCGGGGAAAGAGGTAAAGGGGTGATGGGAGATGGCCTGCAGTGGCTCTTCAGGGCTTCCTGTCTTGTTCTTTTCAATGCCTTGAGGCAATAAGTTCTTTCCATGAATCGTCATGCTCCGACAGACCATTTCACACATGGATCCAATGTCATACATAACCAGAAATCAACCTACTTCCCCTTAGTGGCAAATGTCTGTATTACAAAAACCAGTAATGCTGAAATGTCTTACTTAAAGGAAGAACTAAAATTTTAACATGAAAAACTTCATTATTTCAGACTAGACAATGGCTGGTTCCCAGTACCAAGGTACAGAAAGGTTTCAAAAAAACATTTATAACTTACAACATAGATATTTATTTTATTTTAATTTTTTTGATTTTCATCCTCCATCTGCTAATTCAGTCTGTTTTGCATAAAATACTTGATATGTTGGCAGTTTGTTGAAAGACTTTGACAAAGGTTAGGACTTTTTACAATACAGAGGGATTGCTGTTATGGCAAGTGACACTAATTGGACTTACAGAGCTAACCCCAAATAAAAGATGTTAAAAACAGTTTAAAATATTTCACCTCTTATACATTTTTGACTTTATTTAACTTCAATAGTAAACACATATTTTATTGTGCAGGTTGGTGTCATTTCTCTCAATTTCTCACATACGCACACATTGTAACTTTACTTCATAAATAATCCGTGACAAAAAAATTGTTAAATATAGCTGAATCTATGGTCACAAGTTGCTGCATAAAAATCATACAAAACTAAGACTAAATGTATAAGTTAAAGCACTCTGGCTATGAACATTTTTGTCCAGACAGATATTTAAATTCAAACTTCAAGATCAACTCAAAATTAAAAAAAATCATGGATCCTGTAGAAAAATATGATAGCAAAAATTTTGTATCATAACTTGAAGTGATGTTCCTATAGGGGGGGGGGGGGTGGCAAGCCAAGCTATTTAAGGTATTCCACCATCATCTGTTGAATTGGGCTAAATTGAAGCCTAACTTGAGTAAGAGAGGGCGGAGTGTATGCGGGGCTGCCGCTGATGTTCGACATGGTGATCATAGCCTTTTCCATTTGGGATCAAACTGAGATGAGACGTCCTCTCCCGCTGCTCGCTTTACAGCAGGTGCTTCATGGTGTGTGCTTCTCTAAACTCAACCCCTCTTTACCCACTGACATTTAGCAGACACACACGTTTTGATCCCCTGCTGCCACGCTGCCAAATATTGAAAGGCAACGAGAGGCATAAAGAGCACGTATTTACTTAGCGTGCGGCAGAGATACTGCGCAGGAGGTGGATAGAGCATCAGGGACAGGTTGGGAGGGGAAAATAAGAGTCATAGAAACCTCAATAGAGACAGATTTGTGACACAAACCGATTGAGAGTGAAAATCCCTTGCCCATCATTAAGCCTCTCAGTTTGCAAGACCCATTTGGCGAATAAACTGTTTGTTATTGCTTTTAAATAGTGCCTAATTGAAACAGTGACCTCAGCCAGGCACCTACATCCTACATCTAACCTAAACAGGAACAATCTGTTTAATTGCAGTTTTTTTTTTAATTCTGAATAGGGCGTTGAGAGGTAATTGACCCTCAGTGCAACAAATGAATCCTCTTGGGAATCCTGCTCAAATGGATGTTTAAATGCAAACAGTAGTCAGTCCACTTACAACGAAAGGGGCCGGTGCCACACAGACCCCTCGGTCCCTGCTGAAATCCTATAAAATCAAATCAAGGAATCTGACATTTTCACTAACCAGAGGCCTCGATGCTGGTTAGTAACAAATGGAGTAGCAGGACAAATTGAAATGAAAGTTGTAAATGAAGCTCACGTTAAAATGGCTAAGACTAGTGAGACAAGGAGAGTGAGTGAGCTGATCCAGAGAGAGAGAGAGAAGATTAGTGGTTAGGTGAAAATGTTTATTTTCACACTTCAAAGTTCCCAGCTCAGTGTGTGTGTTTAAGATCAACAGACCTTGTGATGAACAACCTGTTCCATGCTGGAAATACATTCTGTGAAACACAACAGAAAAACTGCAAAGCACTGACTGGGGAGTATTGAATTACAGCCCCACTTTGCTGTGAAGCAGCAAGAGAAACGCACTCTCTCGCTCTCCTCTCAAAAGATGTCGCTTTTATCAGCATCTCAGCCCCGACTCACCGGCAAAAATCAAGGCTTTTTACACAGAAGCCACTCGGAAAGCTGCTGAATAAGTTCCCCGACGTGCTGAACCGCACCTCCGCATCACGACTGGTTACCGCAGTTTGTTCTGTGTTCAGCAACTGTACAGATGAGTCTACTGTAACCATTTATCCATGTTGCTGTTGGAGTGAAATGGGCTTTTCACTTTATTCTGCTTGTCTAACATTTAATGTCTTTCTGCACAATGCTGAATTTGATGCAGCCTGAGAAGAATAGTGTAATTTTTGTTTTAGGACTTAAAGACAAAATCTTTTTTTTTTTTTTTACCCGATGTGTTTTGTAGTGAGATCTAAATGTACATTTTTTCCCAGTGCTAAGTGAAGACATTCAGGCAATTTGGAGGAGATTGTTGCCAAAAATAGCACCAAATAAAACTGAAGTGTGTATGAAAATGTGTAGAGATGCAATGATCAGCCTTTACCCAGCTGATCTTATAGGATTTAAATGCTGATTCTGATTCTGACATTTTTAAATGCAGCAAAAAATGACTATGTTTCAAGACCAAACACATGTATTCATCAAAGCATATGCCTCTAACTGTTATGTAATTGTTAATAAATTCAAATATATTTTTGATTTTGATGCATTTAATTACTGGGGAGAAAGAACACAATTTTATTTTAGTATTATACCTGACAATCACCAGTCATGGAAGGTGATGTGAAAACTGCATCATTGATTGGTGCATCTCTAAACACTGGTTTACCTACTTAAAAGGTATCCAACCATAGTGTATGTGACAATTAGTTTATTTTATTCAGCTTCTGCTTAAACACAAACCTTTTTTATTTGAATTTCCTTCCTGTCCTTTAATTTGGTCGGAGATTCAAGAATGATGATGTCCTCATGCATAACTCTTGAAATCAACTGTTCAAATCTTTGTTAAATTCCACATTTCTATGTTCAGCAGTTTGAAACTGAAGTCTCAGTGGTCTGAGCCACTGACAGTCCTTTTCTATAAAAGCCCTCATTTTTAATTCCAAGAGATGGCAGTATTTCACAGAATATGTCTCAGCAAACTGAGAGGTGGTGGGGGGGGGGATTATCAGGAACCAGTGCTGCACCAGCTTTCAGCTTCTTCTGTTGGAACTGGGTGAAGAAAGAGTCTTTTGAGAACTTGTAAAAGAAAATCTAAGGAGCACATTGTCCTCGCATTCCTCGTTACATCTCTATATTTCTCTGTTTAATATTTACTTCTCCCATATGGAAGGAAAACCGCTACCGGCTCTCAGTTTAAGTGTGATTGTGGGATCAAGCTGTAAATTGGAAAGAAGTGACACACTGTTACTAACTTTGTTGGTAACAACTAATAAAGTCATTGTCAATGTGATGTCTCAACACTCAGTAATAGTGGTTTTAATAAATGATAATCTAATAAATATTAATAACTAAAATATTGAAATACATGTTGCAAAATATTTTATCTTGCAATATATATTTTGATAAGTTTAATAAGAAAAAAAAACTGAGCCATACAATTCTCCTTTATGGAATGAATGTTCTGTGTCCATTTTGTCTGATATAATCCATGATTATCTTGTAAAGGTTTTTCAGTTCTTCCTGCCCTTAAGTAATACATTCCTAGCCCATGCATTGTAAGGAAGCTGCTCAAATAACAGAAGGACACTCAAATCTAACAGATCAAGTTGCACCATATGATTTCATCACCTGTCATGATGCAACGTCCATAATATTTTCATTAAAATATATATATTTATATATTTATATATGTGTATAGATAGATAGATAGATAGATAGATAGATAGATAGATAGATAGATAGATAGATAGATAGATAGATAGATAGATAGATAGATAGATAGATAGATAGATAGATAGATAGATAGATAGATAGATAGATAGATAGATAGATAGATAGATAGATAGATAGATAGATAGATAGATAGATAGATAGATAGATAGATAGATAGATAGATAGATAGATAGATAGATAGATAGATAGATAGATAGATAGATAGATAGATAGATAGATAGATAGATAGATAGATAGATAGATAGATAGATAGATAGATAGATAGATAGATAGATAGATAGATAGATAGATAGATAGATAGATAGATAGATAGATAGATAGATAGATAGATAGATGGATGGATGGATGGATGTTGGGTTTACCTGGAAGACTTTGGCCATATTTTTATAACATTTTTCAGACATATAACACAGTATTGAGCCTTACCTCCTAATTATTATGCGTTTTCTTTTCTGAGTTTTGCATGTCTTTCTAATTTCTACACAAAGCAAACAAATTATATACCCTCTGACAAAAGTTACAGGAAGAAGTGTGTGAGTTACTTCCTTTTCCTTTCCTTGTGCACTATGTCCCCTCGGATGTGTGTATTGAGGAGTGTGTGTTACAGTTAGTCAAAGGGGAGAAGTCAGGGCTAGGCCTTTGTAATGAGCAGCCTGGGTTCTTTCTGGTTCAGCTGCTCCTCTCTTATTTCACGCTGCACTGCTCTTCATCTCCAGTGGCCCAGTGTCTAGAATCCTGCCCCTCAATCTTCCTTCTTTCCATTCTTTGGTCTACCTTGTGCCCTCTCAGTCTTCTTTAATTCTTTGTTTTATTTTCTCTCTTAAATGTTACTCTTCTTTCACCCTTTTTCACCTTTGCAGTTTGACTTCCTCTGTGCTGTTGCACCTAAAAAATCTTCCGATCAGTGCAGTGACGAGAGAAGGGGAGTGGGCTTAATGTGATGCTCCTGTATGCCCACATGTACATTTAGAATCTACATTTAAAACCACCAATCCTGCAGTGTAAGGCCGATGTTTTCTGCTTTTATTAAATTCACATTTTACAATCATGTAAAACAATGTGTAAAATGATTGTTTAACTCAAGGACACTGTAGGAAAATAATGCCATGTTTGGGTCTTTTTCATTTGTCCTGTGCAAATGCTCACTGAAACTTAGGGAAGAAAGGATGTTTTATTAGAGTCAAATCAAAACAGGCTTTCCTGAGTGGAGTGAAGGCAGGACGGCATGTTTTTGATCCCAGAATTTAAAAAACACAAATGGCCAGGAATACACAGTTTTACTATTAACTTGCAATACACAGGGAAATGTAACAGTGAAATCTTCCATCTCATCAAAAACATATATTAATTTAAACCTAAACAACACAGCAACATAACTGGTGATAATTCAACATTACTGTAAGTGTATGTTCTTAAGAGTTGATTTTCCACTGTTGAATGTCAAATGTCAGATGCAGAACTCTTTACATCTTGCCTTCTGTGGCAGCAATCCTCAGAGAATGAATCAATTTACACCACGGTATGGATATTAAAGCAGGTGATAAATATAATCATCTTTGGCGATCACCTTCCAAAGTAGCCGTGTAACTGTTTTCAGCAGCGTGAAATCCTTTATCAAGCCGTCGCTGGTTGACAGAAACAATTATCCAGAGAGGGAGGTAAATGAATAAAATTAGCACTTGGAGCCCCTTTTGCACACTTGCGCCTGTGGCGATCTCCAAGCGACGACTTCCCAAACTCTTATCGCGAGTGTGACACCAGAACGGAATGGGCTTTGTATCACACAGTAACCCTAAACCATCTCACAATACCAGTTTAACAAACACACACATACTAACACACATTTTCCCCACACAGCCAAGCTTGGCTTAATCACACAGTTGTGCTTGAGCTTTGGCAGTGTAGTTTCTAACTTACTAATTTCTGTTTTGGATGATTCCAAGACAAAATACTGCGGTGCGAACGCATGCGCACATGTGCTCCACAGGCTTTAAGCTGAGAGAAACCTCGGTTCACATACTTGACATACATTTTTATTGCAACAGGAAGCACTTAGGCCAAATACTCGCATGTTCAGAGGTGACTTGCGGTTTTGAAACAGGGCATTCCTTTCCGTTCTCCGCCTGGGAGCTGAGAGAAAAAGGTGGTGTTTTGGTGGTGGTGGGGGGGACTATTAAATGAGGTCATAATTGTTTCCTCTCTCCATTCCAGCACCCCCCACCCCCTTTAAACACAGATAGCCTTTCCCCAGACTTCTCCCCCCACCTCTCTCTCACTGGTCCCCTGCATAGTATTTCCTGTTAGGACAGCAACCAGACAGCCTTTATTTAGCCTGTGCTCATTTCCCTAAATTAATACCCCTCACCCACATCAATGGCCAAGGGTCTGGTTTTGTGAACCTGCTAAAACTTAAGCAAGCAATTTGTTCCACGGTGTACAACTGGACAAAGAGTATCATTGGACAGAAAGGGGATGTCAGTTTTGGCTTTGTTGGTTTTTTTTTTTATTATTGATGGATCTACAGTATGCTAAATAAACCTTTCTTCCAAGAACAATAACTGTTTTAAATGTGGAATAAAACACACCTTTTTTTAGTTTTTGTCCTAACCATCCAGGTTGTTGGTTTGATATCATGGCTAGGAGAAGGCCTTGGCCAGAAGGAGAATTTCTCTGTAACCTTGAAGTGAAACACTATCTAAAACAAAATGCACCACATGACTCAATTTCTCTTATTTCAGTCAGAAATGTTAAAGGGATTCCCACTACTTCTAAAATATTATAACATAAATTATTACTGTCAAGTTATGTGAAACATTTACTACTGTTATACTGATTTTGCTCGTAGGCTTAAACAAAATATAGAATAAACACCAGATTAATTAGTAGCACTATTCAAGATCTGTTTGCCATTATGCTCATTATGACAAGGGGATATTAGCTAGTTAGCTAGACAAACAATATTTTAACATATTGATTATCACAGTTATAATAATGTTATCTATGACTTGTTAATGGTATTCTAATTTTCGTACATAGACTTAAGCAGATATATAGATAAAAAATATGTTGTCGCTCCTTTGTCAACAGTAAGACTAGGACTGATATTAGCTGCATAATGAGTCAAGGCTCCCACAGAGTCGGGTGTACTGTGAGCGGTACACACTCCGCACAGATTCGGTGAACAGTGTCCGCAGATGTTTGAAATTTCAAATTTGAGTGTACCAATTTCCTACATTTCTGGTGAAAATTGTTATATTTCCAACACTTTATGCCATGGCGTCATCGGATAAGGAGGAAAAGCTAATTTGCCTTGTAGCTCTGAAAAAACAAAAAGAAAAGGTGCTATACAAGGCCATTAAACCAGACTAGGGACAAGGTGAATCCCTGTCAGTGAGGCGCAGTGAGCAGCAGTGATATTGCTCATCTTCGTGATTCTACAAAGCAGTGTGTCACATTTAACAGATGATGTGGAAACCTTTTTCTGCGGAGCAGTTTATTGTTTGACACCACGTGTCAAACAATAAACGCAGACCTTTCTGACGGACGTCTGCTTTGACTCCGCATTGAATTTGCCTCGAGTACAGGCGGATGTCTGTGGATTGAAGTACAACCTGAATATGTGGGAGCCTTCAGGATACCAGCTTTGGTAGCTATCCTGCACTTGGCTGCTTAGCAGAAATGTACTGTGTAGTCTTCCACCTGTTACCAGAAAATACTCCAAACAGATTCTAGATACCTGTCTGGCAGTACACGGCAATGGGTTGGATAGAGCCAGCACAGGGTTATGCTACATTTAAGCGACTTTCCCTGACATCAAATTAAAAGGACTTAAAATTATAAGAACTTTATGATGCAAAATGTTTATGTTTTGAAACTGTAACCTTTTGAAACTTTATTAAACCTTGACACTGGTAAACACCCCTTGCTTAACTCGAAAAATCTTTACTTGAACTATAGAATGTCATGTTTAGACAGTTATGTGATGGCTGATCCTTTTAGTTTCCGCACTTTCTTGTGTAGATGTTGAGTTAACACAGCTTGTCTTGTTTTACTGTTCGACAAACTGATTTAAGTAAAACATTCAAGACCTGGAACAATTTTTTTGTCTTCAAGTCTATTGAAGTGAGTGCCACTGTTTACCTTCTTATCTCTTTGTCAATCCTCTCTAGGCTAAAATTAAGATACTGATGGGTAAGTTTGGACTGCTTGTGTGTGGTTTGTCTTTCATTGTCTGTGCTTTAAATTACCATTTCTTTTTCAGAATCAAAAACTTGTGGTTGCTACTTCTTCGGAACAGTTATTTGTAATCCCCCAAAAAGAATGTAGTGGTGCATAGAGCTCGGTTATGATGGGACCTCCTTTTCCCGTTATATTAAGGTGGCTTCAGCAAGATAGGGCCAATTGTGAATGATTCCTAGGAGCAAATTAAGGGTTTTGTGTGGCATAATTAGAGTATCAATGTCAGCCTACCTATATTGCAGCTAAATGCAGTAAGAGTGAGAAAAAAGAGCAGCACAAAAAAGGGGAATTCCAGATAAGTGGCATAGGATATCCTAGATAAAAAGATTTATTGAATTTGACTGGTGAATTGCTGCCCTGCATTCATGAATGACTGACTTCTCTCTTTCAGGGTTCAGCTTTTCATATTATTTCCTCTTCCCCTGTAATACATTCATCTTTGGACACAGACGTGAAAATAAGGTTTCTCACAGGCATTTAGCAATTGACCTCAAGGTTTTCTTTTGCCACGCTTCAGTACCAGCAGAAATTGTACTTCACTAATTATGCATGTGAATGTACTTTGAACTCAGTTGGGAACTTTAGCGGGATTTTTGCCAACTACCTAGGCCCCAAATACTCTGAATTTGTGCTTTGCATCACTGTTTTGAGAAAGTAGTTTTTATTCAGTTGTTTCTTGTCTGTGATTTGAATATAGTGGCTCGTAATGCAGACTCCAAAGGCATTGCAGCTTCTTGGAGAGAGAAATAGTGCAAAATATTTATCTGAAGCTGCCTTTTTTTTGTTGCAGAAACACAGTGTGATTTAACCCCGCACTGTCATTTTGTCATTTCCCATTTGCCTTTGTATTAAAACCTGACTTTTTGCTGCACGTCTTACGAATTTGTTCAGTCCCCTGGCGCACACACACATTCACTCACACTCAGGCAGAGTCCCTAAACCATGACATCCAGGACCGTGCTATAATTACAAAGCAGATGAACACATGGCGACAAAGCGGTCTCAGGAGAGGAGACAGGCGACAGAGGTAATGATCTCTGGAACAAAGAAACAGACCTGGGAGTCAGGTACCGGGCCACATGATGCCACAGGCGTGACCTTGGAGAACTTTCTCAAACGCCAGAGACTACATCTCTCCATGTGCCATTCATATTTCACTGTTTGTGTCTGAGTCTGTAGTAGTTTGCTTGCGATTTTGCTCAAACTCATGAGCGCTCGCATGTGAGCGGGTTGCGTTCAAAGGCAGACATGTCCTCGGGGGAGGAAAACCCTAGAAATTGGTTATTGTATCACTAAGGCTATTTACCTATTTTGGGGATTAACATATTTAATTCCCCCTCTTAATCCCATTGGAGTTAATGCCCTCGCATTTTCCAATTATCTGACTAAGTGTAACGCAGAGGGAGTCAGGGCCTCATCTCTTGCCTGTAACTGGGTTTAGCATGCAGGTCGCAGAGCTGTAGCTACAGTTTGTGGTGTCTTCAAAGGCAACTTGTTTATGCAATGGCTTAATTGACTTACCAGGGTAACTAACTTTGTGTTTAAGCATTTTCTTGTTTCCAACTTTGTTCAACCTGGAAAGAATGGGTCAGATGGAGAAAAAGGCTTTTTGTTTTAAATAGTCTTCTGGAATATAAGTCTGACACGGATGAAGTACATACTCTCACTGGACACTGTATTAAGTACACCTTAATAATACTAGGATTTTACCTCAAGGACTGTCTTAACTCTTTGTGGTATAGATTTGACAAGGTGTCAGAAATATTACTCTGTGATTTTGGTCTATATTGTCTTGATAACATCAATCAGTTTCTGCAGATTTGTCATCAGTGCATCCAATTTGTGAAACTCACATTACACCACACTACAAAGGTGCCCTGTTTGAGTGAGATCTGGTAACTTTGGAGGTCTTTCAGTTCAGTGAACTAATTGCCATGTTCTAAAAACCAGTTTGACTTGATTTGAGCTTGCTCACAAGGTTCATTATCTTGATGGAAGCAGCCATCAGCAGATGGGTACACTGTGGTCGTAAAGGCATGGACATGGTCTGCAACAATACACAGAGAGAGCCACAAAATGTAACATTTTCCAATATATTATTGTCCCATATTTGGTGAGCCGGTTCTAAGCTGACCAGAGCGCACCCCGTGTGGTCTTCTGCTGCTGTAGCCCATCTTCTTCAAGGTTCAATGTGATGTGTGTTCCGAGATGTTATTCCACTTGCTTTGGTTGACAGTTAATTTTTTTTAGCTGCTGTTGCCTTCATCCCGTCTTGAACCAGTCTCACAATTCTCCTCTGACTTTAGCAAGGCATTTCCATCCATACAGCTTTCTCTATTTCAGACCATTCCATGTAAACCTGGGAGATAGTTGTTTGTGAAAATGCCATATCATCAGTTTTTGAAATACTTAGACCCACCCATCTGACACCAACAACTGCATAATGTTCTGATTCCCATAAATGTCCTTTCATCTCCATTCTGATGCTCAGTTAGAACACCAGCCAGTCATCTTCACAGCATCCAGATAACTTTGCATTTAGTTGCGGCCACGTGACTGTCTGAATTACTAAATGTGTAAACAAGCAATTGCATTATTACTATATAAATTAGCTGCTGAGTCTACTGTATCATGAGTTATAATGTTTACTCTTTATATTGGCTTCAAAAACTAAATAGGGTTGGTAAAATTCTTCCTTTTAAAATAGTCTGAACCTCTAAAGAAAAACATTTATGGTCCTGAGTGGTGGAATAAGAGGTGAGTTACTACTAATTTAGACAATTTTCACTAAAGATCAGTTGTAATGATAGAGAAGAATTCAGTCCAACATATTTCCTTGCATGACCTGTTCTCAATGTAATGAGGCTGTAGCAGCTTTCCCTGCCAAATTGAGGTAGATCTTCTTTTTTCATATCATTATTACTTATTCATTTTAATACCATCGGTGACATATTCCTTTAACTGTTTCTACATATAAATGACTGAAAGATATTGCTAAGTGCTTGTTCATAAACATCCACTATGAAAGTATATCCAATACTCATCACCACTCTACTTCCACCTTTAGCAATGCAGCTAAAAAGAAGAGCTTGTGGATGGGTTCACAAGTGATAACAATATGCAGTTACAGTTTGAAAATGCTAACATTTTTGTTATTCTATTAAAAGGAACTTCACTGAGAGACCAGAAAAATTGCTGAAGTGACCAGAGCTATCTCTGGATCTATGGAATATAGAATAACAGACCACTTCCTCACATGTTGTTGTACACTGCCAGTCAGCTGGCTGAAAGAAGGGTTCTACACTTATCCCTTACTTAGACAAAAAGAAAATTAGGCTATTTGGAAATATTTC
Organism: Girardinichthys multiradiatus; assembly: GCF_021462225.1. NCBI lineage: Eukaryota > Metazoa > Chordata > Actinopteri > Cyprinodontiformes > Goodeidae > Girardinichthys > Girardinichthys multiradiatus. Next base: position 16,986,090 of record NC_061813.1, read on the forward strand.
CAATCACAAATAACACAGATAGCCGTGGCTAGGAAACTAAATGGTTGCTACTCATATCTCTTAACAAGGCAAGCTATATGCAGCATGTATTAAGTAGCTGACTGAAGCCTCTTTACCAGCGGAGATAGCTAACAGCTTCTAAGACTTCCAATGTTACTCTGTAAAGAACAGGGATATAATATTCTACACAATAGGCATGTTTACCTAAAAGAACATACTCCAACAATTTGAGGTTCTTTTGTATTATTTAAATATATGCATCAAAATCAAAATAAAATGTAATAGATGGAAGAGATACTATTGAATGCAATATTGTTTTAACCACAGTTGGGATAACTTGCTTTTCTATTTTAAATTACAGCAAATGCATAATACAGTTATACAGTTTTGTTTACAATTTTTAAAATACCACCATAAACTGTAGTATTTTTACTGAAGGTTATTATCCTGTAAAAATCTCATATGCTTTGAAGAGCTGAAGGAAAACAGTGACAATGTTTTCTTATGTGGGTGAATTTGACATTTTGACAATGGATGGTTTTTAACTTTTTAAATAATTTTGTCTGACTTTATATATGTTGAAACATACATATGTTCCTCTCTCTGTGCAGCTAAATTTCTTTATCAAAATAAGACAAGCACCTCCTGGAAGGAGCCTATTTTTTATTTATTTTTTATTTTAATGCTGGAGAGTACTCATTAATAAGAACTGCAAGACTCAGACATATGATGTTTATACTTTGAAGCATCTCACTACACATGAATGCAGACAATACAAACAAATCCATTCAAACACTGACTAATCAGCGTCAGTCTGCTCATTTCTGCTCTAAAGAAATATGTATATGCACGTTCAACTCATATGACAAACATTTATATTGTTCATGCTTACACAAACAACCACAACATGTGTGTGTTAAATTAGTAGTACACACTGGTTTTGAATACCTGTGAATGCAATTATCCATACACTGCCTTCTGAACGTCTTATAAAAACCAGGAAATGCATTAAGCTCATAGGTTTACGCAATGTTTCCCTTTTTCATGTGACTTTGTAAGTGGCAATGATCACATTAATCCAATTAATCATTATTGATTATTCCAAAAAATAATAATGCTGTACCTCTCAGTTATTAGGTATCATAATTCATTAATCCAATAATTACACAAAGGCTATACAGTGCAAAGTTGTAAACATTTAAGATTTGTCCTTTTACGCTCATGCAGTTGCCATAATCGCCGTGTGCCAGTTCCTGCATGTTTAGTGCAGGCGGGGAGCATGTGCATCTGTCAAGACTGATTCAACTCTCCAAATTCTGCATCATTTAGGATCTGTTTTGTTTGAAATATCCAAAGTGAAAAAACTAAATGTCAAGCTTGATCTAAAACATGTTCATTTTATCTTCAAATAATTTTTTTTCAACATCTGGAAATCTTGAAAGGAAGTAAAATTTAGACACACTTTGTCTCAGCCAATGTCAAAAGACTATTCAGCCTCAGAACTGTCGGCCATAAGCCTTGCATTGTAGATGAAGACATTCCCTGTCACGAGTCTGCTCTCCACTGGCACCATCTACAAAACCAAGATCCTGCTAACTAACCATTAAGGAATGCATCAAATTCATGGATGTGACACGAGCACCATTACATACCAGCTTTTGGTATGTTAGCATGATTTTTCTGCATGAATGAATTTGAGTGTGAGCAATGTTTGTTCCAATTGGACGTACATCATGAGTTTTGGAGTATACTATCAAAGAATTTCAACACCATAGCTATTCAGTGACTAGCTTTGTGGCTGGGTTACTGCTTTTGTTCAGTTTATCATAAAAACAGTCATCATGTACATTAATAGGAAATAGCATCTTTATTGCTGGCAGTTGGATTGCTGTTATAGGAAAATAAGTATGGGGCAGTAACAGATGACAAATTAAAATATATTTATTATATTTTCTTCACTTTACAAACAGATCAGTGCAATAGCTGGTAGTTAAATATACTTGGGTTGCATTGATGTAAATTATAATAAGGCATCCAAGAATAACAAATGTATGGCAAGGTATACAGTCATTATAAATTGCAGCACATTTGAAGCCAGCCATCACCTTAAACTTTAGCTCTGATTGGACCCTGGCTGTTTTCCACTAGAGCATTAATATTAGTCAGAAGAAATATGATTAAATTAAAAGTTTGTCTTACCTCAAAATCTAGCGTAGTTACGAATAATTTAGTGCCTAACAGAAAACTGAAATGTATTAGGCTTGTTTTTATGTGTGGAGACTATACTTATTGTAAGCATGCACTGATACACAACTAAGGGATGACCCAGAGTTTTTGTTGTCTGTTGATTTATTTATTTTTCTGGTCAGACAAGAAAACTTTAAAGTTTCTTTATTAACAGAACATGTATAAATGAATAATTAACTTTATTGTTCACTTAATATTCAAAAAAAGTTTTAAGATGTTTATTAAAAAAAATAAAAACAAAAAAAATAAAAAAAGAACTGCTGGCCCCAGCTATTCAGCATAGACTTTTTAATTAGTTGTTTCCTTTGCTTCTGAAAAAAACGTGCTTCTACATGGCCTTGGCTCCAATCAGAAACTCTGTAATATTTATCCTCGGCCAGTAGGTGGCTGTAACATAAATTTAACTTCCTCAGAATTTTATATTACAAGATCCTGAATGTGGCTTGGCTGAATATTTACCCAATACGCTGTTTAACCTTTTCGTTCCTTTATCATATTTTTTTTTTCTTTATTCTTGAAGTTTATCGGAAAGAGTCAAGACAATGAGGGATAAATGTGGGAATTCAAAAACAGCTACACTGTTGCTGTTTCTAGCATGGAAAGTCAAAGTGGGCATTCTTTCTAATAATCTCCCAATATCCAGTCCACATGCTCACATCACAAACCGACACTTTAAAAATCTTCACTGTAAAATGTGTTTTAAAATATTTTGAAGTTTTTATTACCCAATTCTCAGTCTGTTTGTGGAGAGGAGGTGCAAATGCAACAGAAAATCTCAATTTTTTCTAAGTATTCAGGGCAGTACGGCCTCACTTACTCAAACATTTTAGGAATACTGTTTTTAATAAAGCAACGATCCTCTTCAAAAAAAAGATCAAGAGTGTCAACAGGGGTATGTACAATTTACGTGAAGACACTCAACCAATTGAGTGTGGACAAATTATCCACCACCCTCCCTCAAAAAGATCTCTTTATATCCCCTCTGGAGTGACGAGGGCAATCCAGCATCTCTCCTCTCCATCAGCACTTGTTGTACTACAAGCCACTCCTAAAAAGAACACCCCGGTCTTTCATTTGACAACTTTGGGTCTTCCTCCTCCTCCTCTCCCCCTCCCCATACTGAATTTGGTGCTGACAATTCGGTCATTATACCATCTTCACCCTGTCTACACTCCCCACTACACCTCGCGCCAATTTCCTTGCTATCCTCAGTCTTCTACTATAACCCCTCCCGTCTCACTCAGCAACTATGAGCTATATTACTTTGACCCCGGCCCATCAATCTGCTTCAATTGGATAATGATCTGTAATCACGTTCTTTCAGGGGAGTCTATAAAACGAGCCAGGGCCTCAGCACCCCTCCTGAGAGGGCTCCTTCTGTTCCCTCACTCTCTCCACCCATTCCGCCCCCCTACACACACATTTGATCCAGGCGCTTCTCTTTTCAGCTTTCAGGCCCCCACTAAATACCCTCGCACATGGGCAGCCACTGCAGCAGGCGGTGGGCCTTGTAAAGGGAGTGGTGGAGGGCGGGGGGATTGATGGCTCTGCTGTTGATTTTTCACGGACACTGCTCTCCAATGGAAAGGGCCTAAGAGGGACAAGGTGGAACCCAGCAGGAGGGAGTGGGGGGGACACAGAAGGAGAGAGGAGAAAAAGGGGTGTTTAAAGACAAGGGCACCACTGTGTCTCACATTAAAGCTGACCTCCATTAGGTCGTTTAGTACGACAGCCTTGTAATCGATAGAGCCTTATAACTGAACAGAAGGAGCAGTGAGAGGTGGGGTAAGACGGTATTAGGGTGAGAGGCAGTGGACCCCATGGGTGTTGAGGTAAGGGTAGAGGGAATGGGATAAAGAGAGAGATTAGGATAAGGTTGATGGACAGGAAGAAAGAGGCAATGAATGGAAAAGTAAATGAAAGAAGTGCAATGGAAGCCGTGAGCTATGTCTCCTCCCATCGTCTTGTTGCTAAATTGGGGTTTAAAAAAAAAAAAATACTAAAATGTAAAAAAAAGTTGAAAATCTTCCTTGGACTTGAAGATACATACAGTATCTTCTGACTAATAATGATTTAGTACCAAATTTCCTTTAATATTATTCTCCTTTACATATGTTCCTCTTCACCCTGTTTGCAGAGGGAAATTACTTAATGTGTGTTACTGTATGAGATCTTAAGTGGTATTATCACATGTGGAGATAATATCTGACGTTGGGGGAATTGGAGTGGGGGACCAAGGGAGTGAACACACGGCCTTGTTTTTATAGCATATTGCACATTTACAAGTCAAAACTGACCCAGCCCGCCACCTCAGATAACAGTTATCAATTGTTCTATGGCGTTTCCATTGTGACTGGTGGCATGGCAAGCTGAGTTTTGCTCCGTGCAAAACACACATGCACATTTTTGAGCACAGTTGAGGAGGCGAGCGAAGCAGCTTGACCACAATTTAAAACGGCATCAGTTCAGCAGGGGCTTTTGTGCCATATCTTCTGCACTCTTGAATATACATAAAAAGGCTGTGGGGTTTTAAGGGCCACACAATAAATTAATGAATAGAGTATTTTCTCTCTCCCCTCCACAGTGGCTCCATCCGTCTATGAGGTGGTGGGGGCCTGTCTTGTATATCATTATTCCCTCCACACCATTCTTCTGCAGGTTTAAGGCTCTCACATGTGGAGCATATGTCTATTGAAAGAGTGGCACCACGCAAGGCAGGCACAGATGGAGTCACACTCCCCGTCAATGTGCGGACAATGGGAAATGGAAATCAAAGTTAAAGGGGTGCATCCAGACCCTTTTAGCCCGAACAAAAGCTGCTTGTAGGAGGCTTGGTGTGGGGAATGATGGGAGGAGAGGGGAGGGTGCGACAGGCTGTAGGAACATGGTTAAAAGAGTCCATCCTCAGCTGGCCTTTCTGTCACTCCTGAGGTGATAGAGACGTTCTGACACGACGTTAGACACCTCGGCCTTGCTACTGTTGCCCTGGTTGATGCACTGCGCTGAGTGATAATTGAATTCTCAAATTTGTTTTCATTGTCCACACTCAAATCGCACTTTCACACTTAAAATTGTGTCTCACACATTAGGGCACTGAATAAAAATGTAACAAAAGAGTACTTCAGCCAGCCTTTCTCAATTTAATATTAACAGTTGTATAGTATTTGATGACCATATTACAATAATCACACAGTCTGATTGCAAATAAATAAAAATATACAGCACACTTGCTGCTTTATTGGATCCAAAGGAAATACTAAAATGCTTCACAGAAAAGGAGCCAAAAAGATTTACTTCACTTGTTAACAAAGTTGATATCAGTTGAATTAATCATAGAATAAATGCACATCTATTGTTATTTTATTAATACATTTAAAGTGTCATGCCATTGCTTTATTCTGTACTAACACGTAGGGATTTTGCAGGGTCTTAAAAAGTAATGTGTTAAAATTAATACATGACTTAAAAGACTTACCATTGTCCAGATTTTTCATAATACATTTTATTGAGTTACATCTTGTATGTCACTTTCTCCTTCAATTGCTTCTTTTTTAATTTTTATGTAGCTGCACTGGTAGCCTTCTCTCATTCATTTCTTTCATAGGGTTATTAGGTTATTAGGGTGTATTAAGACTGTAAGCCTTGTGATGCATAACAGCAAACAGCCCTGTTGGACTTAATTTATCACCTAACATTCAGCTTTTTCCAAAACCGTTGGAAATGGTTTTTTTTTATTAAATAAAAAACTTAACCATTGTTGTTAATGTATTTGCTTCCAGCTTCTTCAGGAAAGCATGTTTTTACCAAGGATTGGCAAATAATAATTGGCTTGAGTATTTGGCTACAACCTGCTATCAAAAATCATTAAGATGCTTACTGTCTGGGCTATTGTGTAAATATCTGGTAACTCAAGAGCAAACCGAGCCAAAAAACACCAAGATAAGAAGATAAGATACTGCTGGATCAATCCTATGGTTTAATTTGTTTTTACCGAGTTGTCAGAGGGACCTAGAGCTTTCTCTGGCTGAGGCATGGAGTACCTGTTGCTACGAACCACCTATCAGATGGCTGTAAGGAAGCTACTACAGTTTTCCACTACTTACAGAAATTATGGTATCTGGGAATAATTCCTGTCACGATAAACCTGGTCACATCAGCTTGTTTTGTTTGTGTTACTTTATAAACAGTAGAGTGGAAGACAGTATAATGATCATAGAATTAAGCGCATATGCATTTTTGTTTAATGTTGTTTTGGTAACACTATGATACCATGAAACCATGTTATTTTAACACTGTATTATCATACGATGAGAAACCAGCCCATGCTCTAAACTTCAACTTAACTAAATTCTAAGATATTTTACTGTGTTCCTGAAAGAAAAAAATAAATTACTCATAGAATAATTTCCCTTTTTTCCTCATTGACTTCATGTTCAACCTCATTCAAATGCTACGTTTAATCATCCCTTTTTTGAAACAGACATATCCGCTTATCTTTTATCTGCATTTGTCCGTGACAAGCTTACAGTACATAAAAGCACTAATAAAGGAAGTCCAAAAAAACTGGAGGAGGAAGTGGTAAGCAGACCATCCTGTTGTTCTGCTGGATATTTGCTTTGAACGCAGCTCTCATGGAACCTATAAAACAGTATGTGCTTTCTTTAAGGGACGGTGATTTCACTCTCATTAAGGATAACTACATGATATTGTAGAATAGTATGTGACTTTTTGGGTTTAATGGTACACAGTTTAGAGTGCCTTATTAAAGTACTCCATGTTTTTTCACATTACAACACACATTTCAGTGTATTACCTTTGTCATTTTATGTAATGGACAAACACAATCAAATTGTTGAGAAGTGGAAGATAATGATGCGTGATTCTTAAAGGTTTTTATCAATAAAAATCTAACCCTACTGACACCTGAGTCACTTCTTTGTAGTACCACCTCTTGCTGCAATTACAGATGCCAGTCTGTTAGGGTATCTGTCTACAGCGTTAATTTAGAACATGAAGTTTTGTTCCGATTCTTCTTTGTAAAATGTCTCTAGCTTTGTCAAATTAAATGAAGAGCATCGGTGAAAAGCAAATTCTAGCCCCGCAACAGATTTCCAATTAGATTTAGATTCAGCTGCTAGTTGTCAACAGATTCTCCAACCTAAGCTGTGGATTTCTTCAGCTACTCCAGAGCTACCAAGGGCTTTTCAGCAGCTTTTTGGATTTATGCTCTCTCTTTAATGACTGTCAATTTATTTCAATGACCATGCCCAGGTAGGTTTGCAGTTTTTCAAAACTCTTCCCAGTGTTAGCAGATGGATTAAATAGTGCTCACTGACAAGCTCAAATCTTTGGATATTATTTTGTAACCAAACCCTACTTTAAACCTCTCCACAATGTTATCCCTAACCTGTCTGGATAGGTTCTTTCATCTTCATTATGCTGTCTGTTGACTTATTCTAAGATGCTATTTATGCTGAGATAGTGACTTCTGCATTGTTTGCACTTTTGGATTTTTATATTTAACAAAGACACGTCAGAGTATGACAGTTTGAATGCAAATTTATGCCACATGTTTTTAAATAATTAATGTTAAATAGATTAATTATATAAAAAAAAAACATGTGGCATAAATTTGCATTCAAACTCTCATACTCTGACATTTAACATAATTAATGTTAAGAAGACCCCTCCTTGAACAGCCACCTTAATGTGGTGGAGGGGTTTGAGGGCTTGAATGATCCTAGAGGCTAAGTTGTTTGGGGCTTAAATGCCCCTGGTAGGGTCTCCCATGGCAAACAGGCTCTGGGTGAGGGGTCGGATAAAGAGTGGTTCAAGACGCCTTTCAGAAGATCACACAATCGAGGCACATGGGGAGCGGGGCTGAGCTGTCCACTGATCACCACTTGGTGGTGATTTGGATCTTCTGGAAGAGGAAAAGGCAGACAGACTTGGCAGGCCCAAGCGTGTAGTGAGGGTCTGCTGGGAATGTCTGGTGGAGCCGTCGGCCAGGGATGTATTCAACTCCCACCTCCGGGAGAGCTTTGACCAGATTCCGGGGGAGGTTGGAGACATAGAGTCCGAGTGGACCATGTTCTCCGCATCTATTGTCGATGCTGCCACCCGTAGCTGTGGCCGTAAGGTCTGCGGTGCCTGTCACGACGGCAACCCACGAACCCGGTGTTGGGACCCACAGCCATGGTTACAACGTGAAAGGCCAGTACAGACTTTCTTGGAACTTTCAAAATAAATTGCATTAACCTACTTCCGGCACAGCCAGGAAACGGGCTAACTGCGGACTTCCTGTGACGTTACTGGCCAAATAAAAGCACCGCTCTTGCTACATCCTGCCTCTACCATCCAGACTCTGTACGAGGCTGGCCGGTGAGAAAGCACGCTAATGTCTCTTTGCTGGCAAACAGACATAAACACTTCAAACAGGATCCAAGGGTGTCATATGATCATCGATCATATACTCCAAGTTAAGTACTGATGAATTACTGTTGAAAGAATCCGGTATTCATTCATAAATAGGGGTAAATTAAGGTATAGGCATTGCTTACTTTCTCTCTGAGGCCTGCAGAAGCAAACTGTCCCAGAGAAGTCCCCAGTAGAGACGCTGTCTCTACAAGCCGAGTGAAGCGGTTTTCCCTGCCTGAGAGAAGGACAACAGGAGCCGCATCACCATGGTTACGGTAACGTGCAGTTTGGCCGGCCAACAGAACAGCCGCCACTCCCCACAGCTAAGGAGATTAGCTGTAGCTAACCGTTTAAAGACTGTGGACGTTTCTTCAAACTTCGTTGCCTTGGACAACGTTCCTCACCACAGTTCATGAGGTTAAGTGTTTGGGCAGAATAATATAGAAGTGAATTAGATTGAAATTATCTAAATGTTTTTCATTTTATGAAGTTTGGTTTTGTTTGTGTTGAACTCAGCTATCTTGGTGCTAGTAGAATATCTGCAGCACACGTGTTCAGGTTGTGTTCTTTGTTTGTGTGTTTTTAAAGTTAAGACAAACTTTATTTAAAGGGTGATTTAAACACAGAAGATTGGCCATAATGCGCCGTCCGCGCTTATGCATTTTAACCCTTTTATTGGTATTTTTAAAGGTGTGTGTTTTGATTCTGGTGCTAAGCTATCAGCTTCTCTGTTAGATTCAACTGCTAACAGGTAAGGACCCGTGCTTGCTGCCAAATAATATTTAATCAGAAAGGTTTAGTTTTCAATCCAGTAAATAATGTGTCCCTAACATCATTTTACTAAATTTGATAACTAAGTAAACACCATTAAGCCCCATTTCTCCAGAAAGATTTGGCTCTTTTCCAAAATATTCTCTTAAATATTTTACCATTTCCTTTAATAATATTTCTTTAGATATTATTTTAATAAATAAAGGCAGCTAATGAGACCCTGTTGAGAATTAGTCATCCAGAATGTTGGTTTTATTCAGCAGATCATTATTAAAACATTATTTTATTAAAATAATATTTTACCTGATCTTGCATTGTGAAGGGTTGTCTAAATGTTGCTGATTATTGCCTAAGTTGGTTCCAAGACTAACTTAACTTCATTTCCAGATCCTTCAAGATAATCCTTGGTTCTCAAACATAAACATTGCATGGTAATGTTGCATCACTCTTTTGGTCATGGTTTTCAATCATCTTTAATCTACTTGTTTATATTGTACATAGCCCATTAGTCTTCAGTATTCTTTAATTCTGCTTGGTAGTTAGTTGGATTGTTTTAGCATAGTAAAGAGTTTGTTGATTGAAACATGTTTGTCTTTGAGTTGACTTATTTTTGTTAATAAATTCTTGTATTTTAAGAAATTGTGTGAATTCATTCCATATGTGTGCAGAGTTTTTGCTGTTCAATAATGTCAGAGCTCGTCTCACACCTTTCTATTTTGTCCTAATACCATCACCTTACTGGGCAGGTATTCACAGGATAACCTTTAACAGACTGAAATATTATTTGATAAAATATTAAAATATTAATATTACATATTAAATAATATTCTCCGATTCATAATCATAACAATGGTAGTGGACACCGGCAGTAGGAGATGCTATCAAGCTGAAGATGGAGTCCTATCAACTGTGGTTGGCTTGTGGGACTTTTGAGGTGGCTGACGGGTACCGTGAGGCCAAGTGTGCCGTGGGCCGGGCTGTGGCAGAGGCAAAAATTCGGGCCTGGGAAGAGTTCGGTGAAGCAATGGAGAAGGACTACCGGTTGGCCTCGAAGCGTTTCTGGCAAACTGTCTGGTAACTCAGGAGGGGGAAGCATTGCTTCGCCAACACTAATTAACGGTGGGGGTGGGAAGCTGCTAACCTCGACTGGGGACATTATTGTATGGTGGAAGGAGTACTTCGGGGATCTCCTCAATCCTGCCGTCACGCTTTCCCTGTTGGAAGCAGAGGCTGGGGACTCGGGGTTGGATTCTTTTTATCACCCAGACTGAAGTCAAAGAGATGGTTGAAAAGCTCCACGGTGGCAGGGCTTCGGATGAGATCTCCTCTGAGTACCTTAAGTCTCTAGATGTTGTGGGACTGTCATGGTTGACATGCCTCTTCAACATTGTGTGGTGGTCGGGGACAGTGCCTCTGGACTGGCAGACCCAGGTGATGGTCCCCCTTCAAAAGAAGGGTGACCGGAGAGTGTGTTCCAACTACAGGGGGATCACACTCCCCAGCCTCCCTGGGAAGGCCTATGCCAGGGTATTGGAGAGGAGAGTTCAGCCGATAGTCAAACCCTGGCTTCAGGAGGAGCAGTGTGGTTTTCATCCCGGCCGTGGTCCAGCTATACACCCTCTGCAGGCTACTCAAGGGTTCATGGGAGTTTGCCCAACCAGATAGCCCCCTTTATTAGGGGCCGACTCCAGCAGTGTTGCCCTTTGTCACTGGTCCTGTTCATAACTTTTATGGACAGGATTTCTAGGTGCAGCCAAGGGCTGGAGGGGGTCTGCTTTGGGGACCAGTGGATTTCATTTATTCTTTTTGCAGATGACTTGGTCCTGCTGGCCCCCTCTACCCAAGACCTACAGCATGTAATGGGACGTTTTGCAGCCGAGTGTGAAGTGGCTGGGATGAAGATCAGCTCCTGCAAGTCCGAGGCCATGGTTCTTGACTGGTAAAGGGTGACTTGTCCTCTTCAGGTTGGAGGGGGATTCCTGCTTCAAGTGGAGGAGTTCAAGTATCTTGGGGTCTTGTTCATGAGTGAGGGGAGAATGGAGCAGGAGATCGACAGATGGATCAGTGCGGCTGCCGCAATAATAGGGATGCTGTGCCAGTCCGTTGTGGTGAGGAGAGAGCTGAGCAAAGCTCTCAATTTACTGGTCAGTCTACATTCCTACCCTCACCTATGGCCATAAACATTGGGTCATAACCGAAAGAACGAGATCCCGAACACAAGTGCCTGAAATATATGTCCTCTGTAGGGTGGCTGGGCTTAGAAATGGGGTGAGGAGCTCGGCCATCCAGGAGAAGCTCGGAGTAGAGCCACTGCTCCTACACATCGAGAGGAACCAGCTGAGGTGGCTTGGGCATCTATACCGGATGCCTCCTGGAAGCCTCCCACAGGGGGAAAAGACAACGAATGTTAAAAAGAGAAAAGCATTTTTTCTTTTAATTGTCCAGTTCCTTATGGTTGGTCTATAACAAAATTCCAATGGAATACATTGAGGTTTGTGGTTGTAACATAACAAAACATGAAAAGTTCAAAGGGATATGAATACTTTTGCAATGTACAATATTCTTTCCTGGGATGTGTTGTCATTGCTACCTCTTTGAGGAACAGGTGATTGTCATGCAGGAATGAGACCTTTATTAATATAAAAACATTCATTAGAAACTTGCATTTTGCAATGAGTTAAAATGAAACAATTTTCTCAGTGCCTTGTCCTGTTCCTTTGTCATTTGTGGGCAGATAATAGCAACGTGTTAGAAAAGCTTTATTTATTTACCTTGTGTTCACTTTTTTCTCCGATTCTTTTCACTGCTGTACATGTATCTCAATCTCATATGAACTTGTGCATCACTCAACCATTAATTGGTGTCGTTTAGGGTTTTGACTGGACGGTGTATTCATTGTCTCTAAATGACAGCAATCATTCATTTGATCTTCTTGTGTCATGTGATGCCGCTGATGGGGCTTTGCGTCTGTGGTGGCAGGCTGTGATGAACCTCGCTCTGACCTTTGACCCCTGAACACTGGCAACATCCCCAGCTGAGGACTGAAACAGTAAACTGATTGTGTGACACAGCAGACACAAGTATCTCCAAGCCACCTGCATCACTAACTCAATACAATTATAATTTTTTTAATTAATATTTAAAGTCTATTATGTGGTGGCAAATGTGAATGTTTTTAATGGTTGAAAATTTTCAAAATCACCATTAAACTTATTTTGAATACATTTCTAGACAAACATGTTCAGTTTAGCCAAGTTTTAAGTTAACAAAATTGTGAAACTCTTCACAGCTGTAGAGGGTTCTCCTTGGAAGCCCTTATGTTTTCTGTCTGTTGTGCAGTGTCCATCTTCATCCAGGGGGCATGGTATGGTTGCTGACCTATTATACCCTTAGACGTAATAGTGCTGTCAATCTACAATATATCAAATAATATGAACATCTCAAGGCAACAAGAATTTTATCTGAATTTTATCTGTTCTATTTACCTTCAATTTTACATTTCTTTTGTCTCATTTTCAAAGGATCATATCAACAACAATAAAATATTGAACATGGTCAATCTCACATACTGAGATCATACTGCATTTGCAAAAATAATAAAATTATAAAAGATGTACTGGTAGCCTAATTACAATTTGGTGAAGTTTAATGTCTTACCACGGTAATAGCTGGACAGTTATAAAATATTTGTTTTTCTGAGTCCATAGGGAGAAAAATACAATTTTAAATGTGTAAGAATTCGCAATGTGCGAATAATAGTTTCATCTGTCCAGTGAATACGTCGCCTCTCACCCAATGACTACTGGAGAAAGGCAACAGTCTCCCCGCAACTCTGAAGGGATAATCAGATGTAAACAATGGGAGGATGGAAATAAGGCTTTGTGATATTATTGGTCATGCTACAAAACAAACTCACATTCTTACAATGGGATTTGTTTCTTCTGTCCTTATTCTAGACTTTATTTACCCTTTAGCTTTACCATGTGCAACATACAAATAAGATCTCTGTCTCTCCAAGCTTAGCTTAAGGTCTGAAATAAATGCTATGGTGCTTCATCTGTTCAATCTGCCTGTAGTTTCCTGCAAAGTAAGTCTCTAATTATTGTCAGCGATTCATGTGGGGAGGACTGAGCATCCAAAATGACCTTATAATTGTGTATTGTCCATACACATGTTTTGCCTGAGTGAACTTGGATCTTCTACCTCTTTCCCCTTATAGACGTTTCCAGAACACAAACATCTGCTGTTACCACTTGTTCCTGTATATTAGTCATAAAGCACTGATGAATGTTTTAAACACTCTTTTTATGTATCCATTACTTTATATGCTGAATTAAAACATAAAAAAATACACTTTTTGGATGAAATTTTTAAACATATTAATATTTTGTATGTCATTTTATTATGTCTTTTGATGTTTTCTTTCTACTTATTTATGTGCACAAATATAAGGAGGTGATGATAATGCCAAGACTATTTTACAAAAGAAAAATAAATCTAAGGATTATTATTTCTTTTTTATTTCTTGCTTAATTTAACAATATGAGCATGTGCCACTAGAGCCACCATGGACTGGTCAAACTAGGACTACAATATTATACGTCGATGACATTTTTTAAACCACAGGTTGTAATTTGTGTAAATGCAAAAAATTATTAGTTTTAGTTTAAAAAAAAAAATATTATGAATATCTCCACTCTTTCATTCTTGTTCACCCAGGATCCTGTAGTGTCTCATTAGTTGGATATATTGTTACACAAATAATTTATGGTAGTGTAGTAAGGCATTAAAATCTTCACAAAACACCCATAAAAGCATGCAATACATTTACACAAATATGCACTAAACCATAACTAGTCATGCCAAGCCTCTGCAATTACTGGCTAATTGATGCAGCTTTTAGAGGGTCCAGTCTGCCTCCTCTCAGTGGATCATCCTATCAATCTATGCTATTGTCCAAGATGACATGTCCCTTAACAAATTACAGCTAATGAAATAACCATCAGAGTGTCATTTCATAGACGACGCCACTGAATTATTGCTTAGTGTGGTACGACACGTGCATTTGTGTATATGAAAAAAATAATGGATATCTGAAAGTTCACAAACAGGCGTGGTTACATTATTATCCTGCTGAGGATTTAGCACCTGAGTCACTCCATGAGACTGAGCAGCTGGATGGGAAACTGAAAAATTACTCTTTTTTTTTTCTAGTATCTTGATCAATTGGTAATAAAACAAGGTGATTTTAGTGTTTTAATGTTTTGGGCTTTGTAAAATTTTTCCGAAACTTTTGCAGTTTTAAATATCTGCAATATTTAGTTCATATTTTGGATCAGTGGTTCCTGGAACTGCCTGCATTTATTCCCATCACCAGACTGTTCAGTTGCAGCAGTCTCATTTGGATTCTTCAACCTCACGTACAGCCGCTGTCCCTCTGACAAGAGACCACTGTGGCAGCCCGTACTCTCCCCATGAGTCCAGTCATTCTCTCTCCATCTAGCAGCCAAATCTATCGCTTTTTCTCATATTGCCTTCTTCTCCAATCTCCTCCTCCACCACCTCTTCTGCCATTCCAGAGCTGACGGCAGATGGTGTTTTAATAAAGTCCAGTAGGAATAGGTCTGTGAGTAAACAGTGCAGCACATGCCAACTCAGTAATTGCTGGGCACTATTACAACCCCTGTGTCTGGCAGGGGATGGGAGGACAAGAGGCAAGGAAGGTAAAACAGAGAGGATGCGGCAGAAACAAGGAGAGAGGACAAATCAGGAATGAGAAAATAAGAGAGCAAGGGAAAACCAGAAAAGGAAAGGCCAGAGATGTAGGAGAATAGGGTGGATGGAGGGGGTGGGCAGCTTACTCACATGTACACCTAGCAGCTGGAGCCAGAAAAGCGCAGCTGGTGGAGGTGCAGGAAGGCCACAGAGAAGAGGGGGCTGTGTGGAGCTGGGAAGGGCCTCTCTATGCGGTGCTGTGGTGTGCTGGGCTGGTGTAGGCCAGAGGGGGCAGCAGTCGGTCTATAGCCTCCAGGCTATGGGATCCAAGCCCAGTCTCAGAGTCCCAGTCACCACTCTTTGGTCTCCACCGCTGACACATGGCCAATGCAGTCCCCTGTCAGACTCCAAGTCATCAGCCAGACTCATTCTAGAAGAGGTGGATGTACACAAGAATAAAGTTAAGGGTCTCATTATATGCAGCTCTTACACATCCGCTAATGTTATATCAGTAAATAACAAAGACTATTATTGTGCTGTTGGAGGCCTGGAATATTATATTTAGAGCTGCACCAATCAGAGATGTTTGGCTGATTTACAATGTCTGGATTTTAGTTGATTATAATTTATCTTAGGGAGCTATAATCAACAGCATTCAAAACATTTTTTCTAGCCTTTCTCTGCCATAAGTGGTCATGCATAATTTATATTAGAGGCAGGTGACGTCACACTGTGCATTTGAGGGATTGTCACTGTAACAGAGGGTTGTAAAACATGGCCAAAATGATTAAAATGTGACATTGGAAATTGTTTTTAGCATTTCCCACTAGCAGTTAGCACGTTTAGGAATACTATCTGGATACAACAGTCTCTCTGCATATTCCCTACAGCTACACCCATACCTTGACTAATTTAAAGGAAAATTTAAAGAACATGCCCAAGTCCGACTCTCTGTTGTAGCAACCTGAAAGATGAATGTAGAAATGCAGAATGTAGCTTCAAAAACCTTTTGCGCATCCTCTGACTTCAGTTTAAAACATTTTACTGATCCTGAAAAGAGTTAATTAAGCTTTCTTCCCACAGTAACATCTTGCACACTGAAGAGTGTTGTTGTGTGTGTCACCTGCAAAGTGCTTAGATGGGGTGCATCCACTGATCAGAAATAGTGTAGATTTCTGAGCTTCCAACCAGACTGTCCCAGATCCAAGTCAGGCCAGCTGAAAATCAACCAATTCCAGTCACCAACAGATTTTTTGGTGCATATGTGTTTTGCTATTTGATTCCTTTTTCACCCCGTCCTTATCATATATTTCCTATGATGCTCCAATAAGACCTGTGGCCTTTGATAGTGCGAAAGTATGCCTCCACAAGCCACAAGTCAGCTTGTGCACTTTACGACGCATACCTGTTTGGCTCATGTACTCAAAAGATAACATGCTAATTGAAAGAGGTGTAAGTGAAGCATAACACCTGCTGGCTATACAAACATGAAATACTATATGCCAGAAATAACATTAAACTATTTACATAAGTCTCAGATTTCAAGGACTAACTTATGTAAGAGGAAGTGACTGAAAATTGTAAAGCCTCAATGTTAGCACAGCAATAATACAGTATTTCACTCTTACCTGGGTGGAACTTGATGAATCACCTCCAGCAGCTATATCGTTAGCAGGTTTCATCTAAAGCAATTAAAGGAAATTAGTTTTATTTTAAAGCTGAGGTTAAAAGACCAGTCTTCTTAACCTTGAAGTTCGCCATCCGCATTAATATTTAATGTTTCTTAACCTTGTGTTTTAAGGCTGACTGAAGCAGTGAGGGAATATTACATATTTGTAATTAGTGGCAGTTGAATAAGGTTTAAGCTAACAGGGTCATTAGCTTAATCATCGTTATTAAATATGCAGGTGTACAATTTCATGAAATAAATAATTTAAAGAAATTTGTTATATTTTGGCCTTTTTAGGCAAAGTAATTATGTTTATACCATTGATAATATCATGAATTTTAGGACTATATGTATGTATGGTTTTTCTAGAGAATGGCTTAGAATATACAGTGCCTTGCAAAACTATTCATATTCCTTGAACTTTGCACAGGATTGTATTTAGAAGTATCAGAGTAATGGGCTGAATGCAAATGCATGCCATACCTTTTGGATTTTTGTTTGTAAAAACATTTAAAAAAAACATTTACTGTGTAAGGGGCTGCACGGTGGCGCAGTTGGTAGCACTGTTGCCTTGCAGCAAGAAGGTCCTGGGTTCAATTCCTGGCCTGGGGTGTTTCTGCATGGAGTTTGCATGTTCTCCCCATGCATGCGTGGGTTCTCACTGGGTACTCTGGCTTCCTCCCACAGTCCAAAGACATGCCTGTTAGGTTAATTGGTCACTCTAAATTGACCTTAGGTGTATGAATGAGTGTGTGCATGGTTGTTTGTGTGTTGCCCTGCGATGGACTGGCGATCTGTCCAGGGTGTACCCTGCCTCTTGCCCATAGACTGCTGGAGATAGGCACCAGCTCCCCTGCGACCCACTATGGAATAAGCGGTAGAAAATGACTGACTGACATTTACTGTGTAATTTTCTTTTCACTTCACAATTAATCATTACTTCATGTTGGTCTATCAGAACAACATCACATTAAAATATTCAGAAGTGTTTAGCTATAACGTGACAAAATGTGAATAAGGTTCAAGGGGTGTAAATACTTTTGAAAGGCATTCAGAGAAAATGTAGATGAGTGTAACACCAGACCTACTGTGTCTTCTGATTGATCATCCAAGGCAAGACCTAGCTATATGAGGCTAATCCATATGGAAGCTAACACAAACACGGCGCCCGAGGACATCACCCGAATACTACATCAAACGGCCTCCTGACAGGTTTGCTGATAATCACAAACAAGGCTTCATGTCGAAACACAACTTCGCTCCCTATGACATTTTGAACTTCTGTCCAACCAAGTCTTCTCACATACTTTCAGGCCTTGAGAATTTGCCATCTCTTCCCCAAGGCGGTCAGGCTGAGAGACAGAAAGAGTGAAAGACAGAGAAGTTGGCAGATCAGAGAGAGTGAAATATGAGCTACTTTCTACTGCAAAAAGATTATGAAGATCAGTCTTCACTATGAGGTAAGTCCCTATACATCTGCCATATATTTTTGAGCATACATACATGGATAACTGCGCAGGAGTCTAGTTTCACTCTCCCAACTTCTGTTAGGTCTTACCTGACATCTTCCTTACATCAGGTTTGCCAGCAGGTTTGTGTTCACACCATTAATCTTGACTGAGGGTTTGAGAAAAGAGTTGGAATATGAGGTGGAAGAGGTGGGAAACTGGGTCAGAGGACGTAGACCGAGACGAAAGCAGCTGGCCCTTCACCACCTTATTTTTTCTCCACAATTCTCCTTACTGCCCTCGCTCCCTCTCCTGAGTTAGGAGGTGACAGTTGGGGAGGGACCTTTGAGCGGCCTTGCTCTGGCTCCTACTAGTCAAGTGTATCCAAAACATGTTCTAAGAATATCAAAATCTCTTTGTATATGGGTCCCATGAAATTAAGAGACAAAAATGGTCAGATGCAGCCATTTCCTGACACTATAAGTCATTATCTTTAAGGTGCAGTGGTTGTTTTCCGTCAGATCTGTACTTTGTCACGTTTAACCTTCAAGCAAATTAATTGGAAATCGTAGCAATTTGGCATTTTGAATTTTGTTGCCATCTGTGGAAGGAACAGTCAAAGTAAACTCAGAAGTTATGCATTTTTTTTGTTGTATCGTTTAAAATTTCCCTGATATTGTTAAGGGTTATAATCTTAAGGTTTATTGTTTAATTATAAGTCTTGGGGCAAAAGAATAGTTTAAAACATATACAATGACCTTTGCTGGTTCTGATTCAACAAATAACATAGACAGAAGCAACAACTACTCAAGATTACCAAATGTCAGTGAAGGGATTTATTAAAATGATTGAAACGGGTTTCCAAACAATATCAGGCAGACCTAGACTGCAACATTCAGAAAACTGTCTAGATGCAACATGGTGGCTGTAACCTAAACATTGTTTAATATCAATAAACGCAACACACACACACATACACGCACACACACACACATATAAACTCAAAAAACATTTAAGCTTGTAGTACCGAGAAGTCTTTATCTAAAATCTATCTGTAATGGCCGTAATTTCATGTGTTATCTTATATTCATCATCAGTGATGGACAAGAAGCTAAGTTATTGCAAACATTTGCACAACCAGTTATTAGGTCAAGGGGGGAATTACTTTTTCTCATAGAGCCAGTTTGGTTTAAACAGCTTGTTTTCTGCAGTTAATAAAAACACAATTTAAAACTGCATTTTGTTTTTACTCAGGTTAGATTTTTTTGGTTACAGCAATGAATCTAGGTAATATACTAAAAATGCTTAGATGTTTAGAGATACATACATTCACAAATGTGAGTATAAAATACACTATTACTATAAACCTTGATTTTGAGCCAAAAGACTATTCAACATCTCTCTATCATGTGCTAAAGTGCAACAAGCAAAAACGTTTTTGTTATATTAATGCTGGTTTTCCACTTTCCCACCAATGGTCCCAACCAAGAGAAGTCTGTCAATTAAATCCAGATGAAGACAAACATTTGTCTTTTTGACTTTATAAACAATCACAGAAAAGACTAATTTATTGTGGATTAGTGTCAGCAGGAGACATGTCCTCATGTTTTAGCTCTAAGGTAAATATAAATATTAGCAGGAGAGTAGACCCTGTTTGTTTCATCATTGTTTTTATAAAGATGAAGAGATATGTCCATGCTGTGTAGCTCCTCTGTTACCATCATATGGGAAATCTGTTCAAATATAACCTTTGCCGCAAATAGTTTAGGGATGCAGCCATGAGGGTTTCAAATTTTAAACTTTCACCTATGGATTTCCCATCATTCCATATTATGCAGATATATATTGTCTTGAAATTTTATCCTAAGGGCATTTCCTTGTGATTATGTTCTAAAAATTAACTGTTGTTAAGATCGGAAATGCTTCAGAAAGCATTAGAATATAGTGCAGAAATAGGACTTTTTCACACACTTAACAGGCAACTATTTTATTTAGAATAGTAAAATAAGATCAATAGATCTCCCAATTCAAGACTCATCAACTTATGAAATGTAAGTTATGTCAAAAGTTTAATTTGTGAGTTTTAAAAGCTGTAAGAAGATTAGGATTCCACAAAAATGTGTGTGATTGTGTAATATAATTACAGGGCTCAATCATTGAAGTAAGCCAAAAAGCTTATGTTGACTTACCACATAACCTTTCAACTGGCTAATCACCCACCTCCCCCACCTCCTGCTTTCGAAAGAGGTGAAAACATAGCCGCCTCTTTCCTCAGGGTGAACTGTCTTCACAGGCATTAGAGAAGAAAAGGAAAGAAAAGTCACTCAGTGATAGATATGAGAGCACATCTAGATCCCTTCATGCCGTGTCAACTAAATCCTGAGGTGAAGAGGACACAGTGAATGATTAAGTGGGAAGGTCTTGCTATTTTATTGTTGTCGGGGTTATTCCGATGTTAGAAGTGTAGCAGAAGTTGCACTTTTAACTTTAAGTTGTTGAGTAAATGATGGGTCCATTTTCATCAGTTTAAGAAAGGAAGCCAGTTGACAGTTACAGATCCTTGCTGAAGTGTTCCTACCCCTTGAAATTGTTCATATTTTGCCAACACCTTAACCATAATCTTCCATTTATTTTAATGCATTTTATGTGACACACCAACACAAAGTAATGCATAATTCTAAGGTGGAACAAATGGTTTTATTATTCTCTTTAACAAAAAAAATCTGAAAAGTTTGGCTTGCATTTACAGTATGTTGAGTTTCCTTGGATTAGTATGTTATAGAACATAGAAAATTTTGCCTCAATTACAGCTGCCAGTGTTTTTGGGTATGTCTCAAGCAGCTTCACAGATCTACAAACTGAAATGTTTGGCCATTGTTCTTTGCAAACCTGCTCAAGCTTACTTGGACTGGATGCAGAACATCTGACAACATCAATTTTCAATTCTTGCAAAAGATTCTCAATTGACCATTTTTAAACATTAACATGTTATGACATAAAATAGCTCGGGCTGTGTGTTTAATGTCAGTGTCATGCTGAAAGGTAAACCTACACCCAAGTTTCAAGTCTTTTACAATTTCTAACAGATTTTTATCATGGATTGTTCTGCAATCTTTACCCACCTTCCCATCAACTCTGACCAGCTTCCCTGTCCCAACTAAAGAACAGCATCCCCTCAGCATGATTCTGTCTCTACCTTGTTTTAGTGTGGGATTGGTGTATCCAGGGTAATGTACAGTGTTGGTTTACTTCCATACATAGGCCAAAATGTTCCATTTTAGTCCCCTGTGCTTGTAGCACCCTCCTCCACACAATTCCTCACATGGCTATGGCAAATTGAAATGAGACAGCATGAGATTCCTTTAAACAATGGCTTTCTTCTTGCCAACCCACACTTTAAGTTGCAACTGTGGGAAGAAGCTCACTGGAAAGACTAGTCTTTTTCGATCATAAAGCCGTTGGTTTAATTTAAGCTTACTCCTCTGCCACATGTCAATGTGTCCCTGGACAAGGCACTTAACCCCTAGTTGCCTACCAGTCTGTGTTTGTGGTTGTGAGTATGACTGAGCTAATGTGGCTCTAGTCTATGGCTCCTTAAGTGGCCATCACTTATCACTAGAAAAACACTTCATAAATTCAGTCCATTTATCACTGCCATAAAGACCAGATTCACAGAGAGCACAACTAACAGTTGTCATGTCAGCCGAGTATCCACCTGAGCTGTGGATCCCTGCAGCTCCTCCCGAGCCACCATTGACCTCTTGGCTTATCTGATTAATGATCTCCTTGCCCTCTCAGTTTAGGTGGAACACCATGTCTTGGTAGATTTGCAGTTGTGCAATTCTCTCTTCCATTTCAGATGATAGATTGAACAGTGATCTGTAAGATATACAGTTTAGAATATTTTTCACAACCCAAACCTGTCTCAGACTTCTTCACAGCAGTTTTCCTTACCTGTCCATTGTATCCTTGGTTTGCATAATGCTATTTCCTTACTAAGAATCCTCTAAGGTATTCAAAGAAGAGCTGTATTTAAACTGAAATAAATACTTGTCCACTTCTATTTAAAGGTTTTAGCATCAACTGTCTTTTCTGTCATTTTGACCACGAGGGCCATGAAAAACCATACATGGAAAAACTGTTTGTGTCATAATGCAAAGGAAAAAACAAAGTGTAATTGAGTTGTGTCGCATGCAAAATATAAAAATGTTCCACATTTATTTGTGAATTACAATAAAATGAAGCTAAGTGCTTTGGTCCACCCCATAGTTGTTCCTGGCCTCATGTTGTTATCGTAGCCTGTTGTCAGTACCACTAAAGCTGCAATAAGGGCTCAGAGGCTCTGCCATGTGGATGCAATTTCACCAGCATTATTTTTTTTCTTCTGCCACAAATCTAATAAAAGATTCAGTTTTGAGGGTAGAAAATAAACCCAGAACGGATCTGCATTACAGCGAAACAAACATGAGTGAAGTATGGAAAACGAAAGAGACAAAATCTGAATGTAATCGTTGAGAGGCTATACACATTTCCTTTGATTACAAGATATTAGTGTCATCCACAGGGCCATTGGCAGGAAATGCCGGGCCGCTCGCTACATTGGAACAAACACAAATGTCAATGTTTATTAATTCAGTTCTAATCATATTTGAATGGATCTTCACCACTCTGCCATATCTACATTTTGCCATGCAGGTTTGATGGAGTGCTCTCAGGAATTCTTTAATCATAGAGAAACTGTACAACTCGATTCTGTTTATTGGATTTATTAACCTATCACTTAGAGGGAAAGGTGTCCTACAACACTGGTTGTGGTTTTAAAATCTCTAATTATTTCTACTCATTATTTCGATTTGAAGAAAAATGCAAATCATATTTCTGCAAAAATAAAGATTTATGTTGAAATTGTCAAATCAACCAAAAAAGGAATAGTCCTGAAGTGAGGTTCTTTGATGCTTTTTTGAGTAGTACTTCCCCTAGTGGTAAAGAAGCATGTCATATCGTGGCGAGGTTGTAAAAGTAAAATGGTGAAAGCCTATGACAGCTAGTTAGACAGACAACAGTTTAGCTCATTTTAGCATTTTAAAACAAATCAAATAAAAAAAATGTTCACGTTATTTTAGTGGTTATCAAACTTCTGTTTCACAGGTGACAATTGCAAATCATGTTGGTGTTTTCATCCCTGCTACAACCTTTCGTTGGCCAAGACTGTCAGCTATCATAAGTCCACTGTAACAATTTCCAAACAACTATAAGACCTGGAAAAGAACAGAAATGTATCATTCTCTATGTCGTTTGATTTTGCAACAGCCTGTCACAAAATCAAACTGTTTACTTCATGCAAACCCTGAACAGAAAACCTGTAGCTGAGAGTTTAATCTCCAAACTTGTAGGAGTCCAGTAACATAGATGGGATCTATAACGTTCTGATAGAGCAGGTTTATCACACTGGGAGTTTTGTCATTCTGGCATCAACTATGCACTGTATTCCAGCACACAGCACATGCAACCATACAGCATACATTCGCTTAGATTGGAATTCTGTGGTACAAAAAATATCTTTCCACTTGCAAAGGCCAGGCCACAAGATGCAGTTTATAAATCGCTCCTCTTCTCAGAAATTAACACCCTGCAGCTCCAATGAAAGTTTGCCACTGACCGCATGAATAAAGGCAATAAGTCTTCTGGAAGATGTTGTTGAATGTGATACAAAGATTGAGTTCTTTGGCCACCACGACCACAGGAATGTTTGGAGTTTAGGTGAGGCATTAAACCTCAAACACACTTCACCATCTTCCAATCCTATTGGTAGCAGCATGCTCTCAGGCTGTTTAACTGGACAGAATAATAAAGGAGGACTTCCTCAGAATTCCCTCAAACCATCATGCTGGCTAGTTAAAACATGGATACAATTTGCCCAGTGTCGAAACAAAAAAGAGGCCAAAAGCAATCATGAAACTTCTGCTTGTTATACATTATGCGTTACTTCGGATCAAACAGAATTTGGACTGGTCTTCCATTAGTGCAAATCTGAAAATGTTCATGGTAATATAATTTAAGATCGTAATTGATCCAAAATTGTTTTTTTTGTTTTTTTTTTATAAATACTGAAATAAGCATTATCAGATCTAATCTGTTTTGACTAATCTGAAAACATAATGACCACATTTTGTTTTTTACATTTTGCTTAAAGTAAGAAAATAAACATTGCTCATCTTATCACAGATCTTAGAAGAATGTGGAATGTATATTGTAAAAGCACATATTTTTATGTCTTTTATGTATTTTCTTGTTGTTTAGGGTTTACTTTTTATATTGTAATTAAGCAGGAAAAAAAAAAAAAGCTGTTGAATAACTATCTGGTTTTGTCACAAAGTGTAAATAAGTCACCTCACTATAGCCAGTGCATATCTTTTAGGCAACAAATATTGTCTTTGAGTTTAAATAGGACTTTTTCCTCAACCCTCGGGTGCCCTCAACCCTCATGTTTCCAACTTTACTCTTGAGACTAAAAAAAACCCCAAAAACGTCAGAGCTGAGTGTCAAAGTTGTTTCAGTACGGCTGTTTTTCAGCGATGACAAATACCACTTTGCAATATGGAGACCATGAGTGTGGTCAAATAAATGTTGTTCAGCTGTGTTGACAAATTGAGCAGGAGTACATGGTGCAGCAAAGCCTCCCACATCCACCCATCTTCTCTTTTAATCAGTCTTATCTTCACCTTCATCACTGCTGCCAGTCACACTGGAAAAAAACTTCAACAGCAGTGCTTGTTTGTGTGAAGAAACATGCATCTACGAGCGCTCTGTGAGAGGCCAGATTGCACACAAATATATGTATGAAGGCAGAGAAGACATTAAACATCTGTCTCTGCTTCATGCATTTCAACAACTTAAATATTTCTCAAGCTAAATGTTCAGCCTGAAGCAATCCTGCCATCTATTTGCAAAAAGCACAAATAAGTGTGTACAAAGGGTGATGTCAGATGTGAAACTTGATATTATTACCTCATATAACAAAATAATTCAAATTTGTATGATGTTCTTAAAAAAATTTAAAATTTCATCAAAATAGGAATAATTTCCAGTGCAGGACATAACTAGAAAATAAACATTTTAACTGAATATGGAAAAACAAACGTAGATTGATTGGCATAGTTTATACCAATCAATCTACGTTTCAAAAGAGTGTTTGCAGAAATGTAATGTCTTCCTGTATTCTCAGCTGGGCAACATCTGTGTTACTTTGTTAAATAATGTTGGTTGATGCTACCAACTGTACCAATACCCATGTCTTAAGTTCCTGTGCTTTTCTTGGTCTCGTAGTAGCTAGGAAAATATATTTTCTGACTCAGTATCAGCTCATCGGGTAGTTTAACTGATCAAGCAGATTGACAAAACGTCCTCCAAGCTTTAGCATAATACGACTGTTGTCCAGTTAAGAAAAACTGACAAACTTAGAAGCAGTGTTGTGAAAGTGTTTATATATGCAGTTATACTGGTATATCCAATGGATATCAATAATTTATATTTAACTTGTCTTAATTGTTTGAATTTGCTAAGATGGGGGTCTATCTAAGTAGCTGCTGGCCTTTCATTGCTTTATGGATTTCTATACTTTTCTAGAAACTCTAGAAACTACCCCTTTAAATCTGTCAACTGAGCATGCAAAGTAAAGTTTGTGAAATTCCATACCAAAACAAGTCAGTCTACGATGCATATCTATTGGTGAATGAAATCAGCTTGACATTAAAACTAAATGAGATAAAGTACAAAAAAACCACATTACAATCAAGAATTGTGACATTTCTTCTGTAAAACGCCTGTGGGACTCTGTGCTTCTGTGACAGTTTTATGGAATCTTTGTTTTGATAATCCTTGTTTTGGTGATACCTGTCACAGCACACAGTGGTAACCACCAAGCCCCCTCAATCTCTCAGCTAAATCTCCCTGTCTACACAGCATTGGCCCAGTGATAAGAAGGTGACACTGTCACTCCTGCCCACACACACACATCTCGTTCACTGAAAACCATGCAGACACACACACACACACACACACACACACACACACACACACACACACACATATCAACACATGCACATGCACACAAACAGCCTTGGAGGCGTTCACTGTGCATAGGCGTTCAGCATCATGCTAATTTTCATTGTTGTGATAAAAATAAACAGGTCTGGGGAGCTGAATCTGAAGGCCTGAGGGTCACAGCGCGCTCAACTGACAACGGGGGAGCGGGGAGGGCGCGGGAGGGGTGAGGCGGTAGAGCGGAGGGGGGGCTCAGACTGAATTACCTTGATCCACCACGACAGCCTCACATCACTGTCACCAGCCTGTTTGGAAGGGCTTGATGGGGCTGTGGTGCTAAGTTAGAGCAAGCCGACTGCAATGGATATGTGTTGACAGTAGACTGCATTCAAGGGCACATTGAAATGAACGGATGAAATGGGGGAAAGTTTGCTAAGCCATGTGTGCCATAATTAGCCCGGGCTCTCCTCGTGCCTCTTATCTGGTGGCTCGTTGGGATTGTCAGATGATTGAGGAATTGCTTGTGACATGATCTCTGTCTCACAATAGCCCCTAAATCCCAGTACAGGCACAAGGTGTTATGTGGGAGGACTGTGTCACATTCTGCATTATGGCTACTTTATGGGAGTATATTACAGTTTCTTTGAGCATTATGGAAAGCTAATTTACTATTACAATCATATTTTACCTAATGCAATTTTCCTAACCAATATAGTTTAAACTGATTTATTGTAAAAATGCTTTCCCATATCACATAAAATCAATCTAAAAGTGTTCCATGACCTGTTCTTTCAACTCTGTTATTAAAAAGTCAAATGTTTTTGAACTAATAAGTGTGTTCCCTGCTCCTGATTGTAACAACTGTTTACCAGCACAGGTAAGGTGCTGCACTCGGGCACTAGGTGGTGCTTAAACACAACCCTATTACACAGGAAACACATACATGCACACACACACATCTTAACACACACCTCTTTACGCCTGCACACACACTGTCATCAACTCCCATTATTTTCACTCTAAGAGAACAACACACACACACACACAAAGAGGGGGTAAAAGATACAAGGCTTGACTTACAGACCTCTTCTCTGTTCATTTGATATTCATCGGCTTCCCTTTCAGCCCTCCCTCCACGCCTGTCACAAACGCTTGCACACACACACACACACACATCCACACACACACACACACACACACACACACACACACAGAGACGCACCTCTCTCAACCTTACTCATCAAATCTCAGCAGCACGTGTCCAAAGCTATGATATCCATCTAATCATCTTGGCCCTTTCTCCTCTGCTTTCTGTCAGCTCTGGTAAAGGAACGCGGTTGTATGCAGGCCAGGCGACCAGTTGCAACACAATACCTCTGAAATCACACCAAAAGATCCAGAACTCTTGTAAAAACATAGCTTAAGCTAAGCTCTCCTGGTCTAACAGTTTATTTGGGCACAGGAACATGTGTGATAAGTAAATAAACGTTCCCAGTTAACAGAAAAAGGCATCTCGATTTGTAATGAACTCCTTGTTTCTTGGTAAAATGTCAAAGGTTCATGAAGAAAGACAAAGGCCGTATGAATCAATAAATTCTAAATTAATTGAACCAAACAGTATATCAGCGGTATAAAGTAAATGTGTGATAGCAAACAAGAGGACTGAAGATCTACTACATTAGAGTGTGCATGTATGTTGTTGGTGCCCACAGCAACATCAGAACTGTACCAAAGGGAGTGATTGTGAAAGTCCTTGTGTGGCCCTTTTCTCTCATGCTAACAAGATAAAATTTACTGCTGCTTGTTGTCTGGACTGGAGGCTACATGGGGACAGTCAGGGTATATGTACGCATGTGAGCTTGAAGGCATGTCTCTGTCTACAACTGTAAGTAAAGTTAATTTAGAAAACACCTTTTCACAGGCTAAAGTCACAAAGCGCTATGCAATAAAAATCACATTTTATCAAAACACGAGTTATTCATAGTATAAAAACAGAACAAAAAAGCTCAATAAAATCATGTCATAAAAGTCTGGAAGAACAAAATGGTTCTCAAGTGGTTTTTTAAAATATCCACAGAGTCGGCAAAGCAAAGTTGCAGGACTAAACTGTTCCACAGTAAAGAAACAGTTCATGTTGTATGGTGCAAGATATACGTGTGGTTGTGCATGTTCAACGGTGGGTCTACAAAGCAGCTGCGTGAGCATTCCTGTTGACGTTAAGCAGCTAAACAGTACCAGCTTGCCGGGCTCTTAACCTCCCCTCTTGGAGAGAGAACCTAATGAAGTCCTGAAAGGCTTCCTGACTCCCTCATCTGGCTTTGTTTAGGCCCCGCTCTGGCTCCTCTTGCTTGAGGAAGCCATTAACCCATTGAGAAGACAGTCACATACACCCTGGAAGACAAGTCTGCCCAGTTAAAAACGTATATGTCTTCAAGGCCACTGTTCAATTGGGGGTGGTCGAGTCCAGTCTTAAATCTCTTTTCCGGTATCTATTTTTGAAAAGTCCTGGCTTAACATATTGAGATGGTGTTTTATTCAGCAAAACCATAACCTTTTCTTACTCCAAACCTAACCCAGCAGCAAGTACATTTTAAACTCAATGCCCCAGAAGGAATCAACCTGAAATAAATATCTAATAAATAAACTAAACCTGAATTGAGCTGCGGTTCCAAAACTAAAAATTACCTTAACCTTTTCCACCTCTACCTTTTCTGCAACCAAATTTAGAGTGTTCTACATTTGCTAGCTTATTGAAAAACGGAAGCACCTTGTAACTCATAACACCAGCACTAAAATAGTCATTTGAGTAATCTATGCATTGGTGGTTACTGGTATCAATGTATACCAAGATTTGAAAAGGTCATGGTTAGTTCTAAAACTGGTAGAACTACATAATACTACAGCTCAAAGTTCCTTCAGTAACCAGAGAAAGTGCTGATATAGAATAACATTGTTCTGCCCCTCCTTCATTCCTTGTGCACTGATGTTCAGCTGGCTGTGAAAAGCTGCTATACTTTCCCTGCCTTAAGAGAAAGTCAGATTTGGCTGGAAATATTTTCATTTCCGAATCAAAATAGCATATTATCATATTGTGGAAACTAAAGGCATACAACCCATCACTCTTATTAAGCTAAAATTATTTTAAGCCATGGTCGACAAGTTGTTTTCCGAAAGGGAATGATCTGCATCTGTCAAAAGATGTTCACAGGATGTCAGTTTAAAGAAAGTTATATTGTTTTATTTACTTTTCAATAAAAAATGGCATGTTGAAAATATTTTATACCTTTCTCAATAATCATTGAAAAGGTTGTTAATGGCATTACATCATTCAAACCCTCCTTATTATTGCTGACCAGCTTATCGCATGTCCCCATTAGTATTTTGACTGGTATCTTGACCTCTAAGTCCTTGAGGAAGGACTGCTTGTGATCACTTAGGGGCTAATCTTTAGCCTGTTTTCCAGATTCTCTATCAATTCAAGTAATAGTCAAATAACATTGCACTCA
Source organism: Girardinichthys multiradiatus (assembly GCF_021462225.1). NCBI lineage: Eukaryota > Metazoa > Chordata > Actinopteri > Cyprinodontiformes > Goodeidae > Girardinichthys > Girardinichthys multiradiatus. Next base: position 17,015,906 of record NC_061813.1, read on the forward strand.
TTTATCTGCTTTCATTAGAATCATCTGATTTTTGTTTATCATTGTAAAACTGGACTCTTTTAAACTATAATTTTACTTGACATCAAAAGCTATTCCCTTTGAAATATTCAAAAGGAGGATATTGACCCCTCCATTTTTCCAGTGTAACTAATAAACAAGTTTTCTATCTTCAATCAAAGGAGAGGTGTGCCTGTGATATGATCAACGACTACCATCGTGTGTAAAACAACAATGAGGCAGTGCAATTACCATGTGTAGAATGAGATCAACGGAGGGAATAAAAAAAAAACATCAGATGGATTAGTCTGTGCTTCTAGACTCCACCAGCACCACCTTTTTGCCAACATATAATAACACTTCATTTTAATTTTAGAGTTTGTGTATACTCAATAGAGGAAAATTGTTTCCACTTGGTTATGCCAGTCTATTGAGAGCAAGAAAAGTGAAAAGGGAATGGGGGTTGGGAATGAGGCAAATGCATTGCAAATAAAAAACTGCGGCAGTTAAAATTGAATTTGTATTCACCAGGAAGTGGGTTAACCCAGTTAAAAGTCAGGGAATCCAATAGCAGTGCCTGATATGTGGTGTCGAGACAATCTCCTTTGGGGAACTTAAGCGCTTGGCTCATATGCTGCCTACCCGTGCTCAGAGCATGTTTTCAGGTAATAATAATACATCATATTGCTTAACGGCATATTTATGTACGAACTCAGCGAGAGGAGGCATCTGGAGTGCCTTGGTGTTGTTCTTTGAAATCACCTCCCTCAGATATGTGCCACTCGCAGTTGTTATGTTTTCTCTCCCTTATCAGTTTTGCAGAAATGGTAAATTCTGTTACAGAGCATATTTGGTTTGTCACAGTTAGATGAGTTGTCCTCAGGTTGCGTTTGCAGGGGGTGTGAAGGCATTTTCCTCAAGATTTCTCCATTGTAAGAGACAACTTAAATGTGTTTTTGTGTGCGTGTGTGGCTCCACTGCTATCTGCGTCTTTGAACAGCATACAGAAAGCCCTGTATTATTTTAAAATAAAAAAATTAAAAATCAAATAAAAAAACATGCATACACATACAAAATGAAATGGGAAATGACAAATCTCCAAGTCTTTGTTTTATAGGAGTATATTGACTGCCCTTGGTTCATTGACTTTTTATTACAGGAGGTAACACAGCTGTCAGCAAATACGGGAAAAAAATGTTTCAGCCATTTACTTTGCAACATTTCAAGCTTATAATTTCTGTACCCTGTCTACACATTGTGTGTACTGTCTGTGTGTCAGCAACTAGCATGTTTTTGCTGTCTATGTGTGGATCTGAGTGTAGGAGGTGCAGCTGTAAGCATGAGAAGGATTGTGCATACAATGGAAAGGAGGAGAAAGAGAAGGGGTGCAGACAGAGAGAAAGACAGAAGGAGGGAGGGGTAGATGAAGTCATAGAGAAGGAGACAGCCAGACAGAGAGGTGGTTTTGGTCTACCAGGAACACACAGCTCTTGCCGCCAGCAGTGTGTCAGTGGTGGTCCCCTCATCCAGTCTGCTGCAGCATCTGCCAGAGAGGCACCAGGTTGAGCAAGACCCAGATCCTTCCACGGCCTCATCTCAGGTCCAGAGCCCCATCAACTCCTTTCTCCTCCAGGCCCAACTGTCTACTTCAGCTCTTTCCGCCCCACACCTCTCTGTCTTCACACCGAACCATGTTAGTAGCACTGAATTGGGACCCTCAGGCCTATGTCTTTTCCTTTTATGCAACCTCAGCAGAGGCTTCCTCTAGCTCCATCCCTCATGTGCCTCTTCCGCAAAATCAACTTTAGACTTTCAAGGCCGCCTACTTGCATATCTCTTCTCCAGCTTCTTCCAATCCAAAGGCCAAGTTGTTTCACCATGCATTCATTCAGAAGAATGCAAATGTCATAGCCTATAATGCTTTTATCAACTGCACTGTAATCACACAGAAAGCTTTAAAAAAAAAGAAAAAAAGGCCATAAGCAATAGCTGGAGATGCATCAATCAGAAATTCTGGACAATTCCGATGTCTGTTTTTTGGCTTAGACTTGCTTATTGATTTTGGCCAGTTCCATATCTTATTCCAAATCCTATCTTAGATCTATTATATAAGAAAATATACCACAGCATTAAAAATTTATTTTTTTAATGTTCCTGCAATGAGCTTTTACTGATCATACATATAAGGAGCAGGCATAGTGTTACACTGCAGTGTGAAAAACCATTTGGTGTAAAACCGTGTTTTACTTTTATTTTAAAACATAGACAAAACAATTTGATATTTTACATTTATTTTATAATATTTTATTGATTATCATGGTTAGCATGGTTACTGTTGTTAAAACAAGAGTCTCTCTTTACATTCTAGAGAATGTAGGTTACCTTAACTGTGAGATTTCTAAAAGGCTGCCAACATCTCCAAATCCAGAATAATCAATGACAGACTGAAGCTGACAGCTCAAAGGAGTGAAAAAGAACAACTTTCCTGTAATACGTTTAGCCTTCCTGTTATCTGTTGAAAGTCTTGCTCTTTCTTGCAGCCTTAATGAATTGTACACATGCCTCAACATTTCCTTCTAATGTTGACTTCATTAGAAAAACATAACTAATGCTGAAAATAGCTCAATTTAATAGTTCACACTGAAGAGTGATGTTGTCAGTGCAACTCAGTAGCGGTTATGGTACACTGACTGATCAAAAGAAAATGTAGACTCTTGAGTTTCTGACTGGATGCTAGTATGTCAGAATGTATCACAGTTGGTCGTGGCAGATGGCTGCTCACACTGAGCCTGTTTCTGCTGGAGATTTCTTCCTGTTAAAAGGAAGTTTTTCCTCTCCGCTGTCACTACATGCATTCTCAGTATGAGGGATTGCTGCAAAGTCAACGCCAGTGACTGTCCACTGTCTCTACATGCTCATCCAGGAGGAGGGAATGCTGCAAGTCACTGACTGGATGCAATCTGCTGGGTTTCCTTAGATAGAAAAACTTTTTATCCAATTTGAATAAAAAGCTAACTCCGACTGCACTGTTCAATTGTTAGGATTAATTGGAATGTATGTACCTGACTGTTGTGAAGTGCCTTGAGACAACATGTGTTGTGAATTGGCGCTATATAAATAAAACTGAATTGAATTGAATTGAAATGAAAGGTTTCCCATGTAGCTAGATTGAACCAGTATGCGACAGTTGATAGTCAGTACCTGGAAGATAAGCAGAATTCCATCACTGTCATGTTAGGTGTGTTTTATATTTTATATTATATTTTTAAACAAAACCTAAGCATTTACTGTAAAGAAAACCCTGTGATGAACTAGCAATTCATCGACGGTCTACTTACCTATCACTTATTGAAAGCTGGAATAAGTGCTAGGCCTCCCAGAACTGACACCTTAGAGCAGAGGTGCCAAAGTTTAGTCCTAAAGAGTTACTATCCTGCATCTTGTCAATGCATCCTTCCTTCAACACACCTGAATCAAGTGGCTGAATTTCCTCATAAGTGTTTCCTTCAGCTCTTCAGAGGCCAGTTTTCAGTAACAGTTTTCTTAACTATACTAGAGAGATCCGAGGTAAAACATAGAAAAGGATTGGTGAAGTCTAAAAGCTAGACAGACAGACCCATGTTGCTGATTTTAGCAATTCAGCACAACTCAAACTAAAAGTTCACATTCTTAGCCTAACAAGGTCTGTGTTACTATGCTAAAGCTATGCTGGTGGAGTATGCTATATCAGTCTTATCAGCGGTAACTTGTCAGTTCTCTGTCAGGTCACTGAGAATGGAGTTAAGTTTTGGATGTTCAACAGGCTGTCATTCATGCAATGTCATCAAAGATGGTATGTGCCTGTGCTTTTCAAGATTTTGTAGTTGTTTGAAACTGTGCACTCACAATCTGCCGATCGAGATGATCAACAAAGAGGGCGGACTGACAGAACCAGCAGCCTCTGCCATCTTCCCTTCATGTAGTAACACGGATGTTATTTGGACAAGAAAGCAGTGAAAACCTAATGAGGGACTCTTGTGAATGTGTAGGCTGATTCTATTTACTAATATAGTGTTGCATCCCACAGGCAGAAACATTTTCGCTTTGAGTTGTTTTGAACCACCAGTATTGGCTAAAACAGTGGCACCCATCTGACTGGCTGTTAAATTTGAACCTCTGAGGATTTCTTTACTTTCTTACAAAACTCACTGACATCTGTCTCCAACATGTAAGGAAACATACTGAAACTAACTTCACAAAACCTCACTGTAAATGCTGAAAACCATCCCATCTAACCCAATGAGTATTAGCTGAATAATAATATAAATACCCTAATTAGGCAGCAACCACCAGCTGATCGTTCTGTGTGTGTATTATTGGAGCAAATTTGCTGTACTAAAATCTCTTTGTCATTTGCTTCTGTTGTTTTCATCTCAACCCTTTTGTATTTTTACTTCACAGAACCACCTTAGGACCCATAACTCTATCCCCATGTCTGACCTGTTCCTCTACCTTTGTGTCAGCGAGTCACCTTTCCTTGCTTTCTTCCCCATTCACTTCCCAACAACACTCCTCAAGCCCTTTCCCCATTTAAAGCCCTTTTTCTTTCCCTGCTGGGGCTGGAGAGGGGCCGAAGCCGCAGCATCTTCCCATCCGTTAGCCAGGAGCCACAGATCCCAGCCAGAGATGCCATCTGATACAAGTCTATCATAATGAAGGTCCAGCATGGGGCTAAATGAGTTTCCACCTCAGCCGCGCAAGGGGCTAATGACAAAACAGCCTCCCTGTGCTCCTTGGCCTGCCGCTAGCTTTAATCAGGGCATATGGCACTTGCCTAAACTACTTGCCTATGAGGAGAGGAGAAACGGAAAAGGAGAGGAGTTGGGATGATTTGGGTAAAAGTAAAAATGGAATCCTGCAGAATTTATATGGAGAACAAAAATGAACTCGAGATTTAAAATTGCAGATGCTTTAAGATCATAAAAAAAAGTTTACAAAAGTTAAAAAGTTCTGAATATTATGCAGAGTTGATATGGTGACTTTACATCTTTTTGGATCATGTTGTATCTCTTCAGAAGGAAGTCTTTATGGCTGATTGACACGCCGTAGAAATTAATAATCGCTTTCATAGATTTATATTAATTTGCTGGATTTAATATGCCATAAATGGCAGATGATCAACAAGGGAAAACAAAAGTCTATTAGTGTCCTAGTGGCATAAAAACACTGTGGAAGGGGTTGGGAGCGTAACAAATAGACTACTTTATTTAGCCCACTTTATGGTTTCCCAACCTATCCAAATTAGCTTAAAGGATTGATAATTATTCACTAATATAAAACTGTTACTGAGCCCTTAAACTGTGACTTGCCCTTTTTAGTTTTTGTCAACCACAAAATACAGGCTTGGTTTTGGAAATTAATTTCAAATCGCATAACAAGGCTTCCTTTTAATTTGATTAATTCTTTGTTGTTGTTTTAGATCCCTCGTGAAGACACCCATGACGTTTCGAGGTTATTTGTTCCACTGTCTAATGACAATTTTCTTTCCACAATAACTCCAGTTAAAAAACCGCCTCAGAGCTAGTTTTTTTTAAATGCCTTGAAATCAAAGACAAGGCTAAGCCAAAGGGGGACTAATAAAACCTCATCCTTAATTCCACAGCGGGTCCACTGCTGTGACTGCTCACGCTACAACTTACTAAAAACCCTAATTACAGCCATCTTGGCCTATGTCCCTTTAAAAGATACATAGATTAAATAGCAATGTAAACAAATTAATGAATGATTTCTCAATTTCCACATTCAAAACATACTTAAATTTTAAAAAAAACTGCCAGGTGTTCTGCTTAGGATATTTTTCCACAAAGATGTTTTCTTGCTGGTCATTAACTATGTCCCGTGGAAATGTATTCCTTTAACACTCACAGTGCATCTGACATTTAGTTCATATTTAAGCTGTTGTACAGCTGTATATTGCCTGTATCAGGTTGTACACAGCATGGAGGAAATGAACCTCTGAAACCCCTGCTGACAGTTTTGGACCCCACTGCTCCTGATTTCACCAGCACCATAACCAAGCTTGGCAACCAACAAGCCACCAGAACAAATTAGTCCATCATCAGCAGGGAGCAAGAGTTGCATCTCTATGTGAGGAAGAAAATAGAGGAAGTGTTTGTTCATCTAGGCAGAGGCTTTCCCCATTCCAAACTGTCCAGGTTTTCCCTTAGAACTGGAAGAATACTTGCAGCTGGTAACATTGAGAGCATTTTAATATAATGCAGAAGATTAGACCAAACTAACTATATTATTCTCCAATTACGCTCGTTTTATCCAACTGATGTCTTTATATCCTTCCCCTTGCCTCGATTAGCCTAATGTGAAAATGGAAGGGGGGAATACACTTAGGACTTTACCGATTGTTCCTCAGTTGCCTATTATTTCAGAGCACCATTAACATGGAGGCGTCTTTTATAGTGACTGTAAATAAAACGATTAGTGGCAGATCCAGCCGGGTGCTGAGGAAGATTTCATTCCAGGGATCTGCTTATCAACGTTCTTGGAAGGTTTTGAATTATTGCGAGGGCCCGCCACAGTCTGAGAAGCTACCTTCCCCCCACCTTCATCCCACGACGGCTCTATCTCTCTCTCTGAATCCGCATTACGGTAAGCAAATCTCACCCCTGCTTTGAATTCTTGTCACAAAGTAAATAAATCAATTACATTCCCACACGCATGCACGGCTTCCATCGCGGCGTAGGTTCAAATCGTTTCGTCTCACATGCCTGTAAGCCTGCTTAATATCCTGCCGAGCATGCCCAAATTATTAGAAAGTACAAGAGTGACAATTGTCAGCTGATGTTGTTGATCCGAACACATAAAATATTAAATGCCATCAGCATGAATGTGGAGAAAAGGAAAAGCTCTCTCACTTCATAAACCCCTTGCCGAGCAGGAAGCTTTCTGGATTGTGGGTGTTCTTTACAAGGCGGATGTAGCAAACAACAGTGAAGAGACCCCAAACCATAGCGTTCCTGCAGCACTGTTGTGTCAAGGCTTTGATTTCTGTATATGCAACAAGTCCACAAGCCATACTAAGTGGAAATATGCGTCTTTATGAATTCATTCCGTGATTTCTAGAGAGTTTGGGCCTACAGTTGTGCACACAGAACTGTAAACATTATTACAATAGCCATGCATCAGGTTTAACTCCGTCCAGTGGCTCTGCCTTCAGCATGGATAATATTTGAGATTGGCTTGGAATATCAAACCTATCGTGATTCTGAACCTTATGCAATATTTACATTAGATAATAAAACACAACTGTTTTAAATAAAGGGCCAAACATGATGTTTGTGAAACTCAAGCAGCTGTTTTTAAAATGCTTGAAAGCTATTCCAATGAGAGCAATGCAATGCAATTAATCCTTGAACTTGATTTTATCTTTCGATTGACAGATTTTTTTCTTCATTTCTCAATGCATTTTATCTGAATTGTATGCAGATTCAGAATACTAATCATAGTTGGCCATCCAATTATACTCATAATCTGACCATAACTCACTATAAAGTGGTTTCTGTCAGTTTTACAGAAATTTGCTGGCATCTGGATGTCAGTAATTTACTTTAACCAGCTAATTAAACTAAAGTTTAATTTGGATAATTTCTACAGCTTAAAACATCAGACAAGTATTCACCTGGTTGGACACAGCAGACACAGCTCCATGACTTGGACTGAATTATTTACTACAAAGCTATAATTTAGCTTGGTTTAACCGCATAATTTGCTTGAAATAATTAACCATTTATCACGATACATTATATACACAGTGGTGTCATACATGTCCATACAACAATAAAACTTAAGAATCTCTTTGGTCAAGTTATTTAGAGAGTTTTTGTAATAGAACTGCTAACTTTACCTTAATAGCTTTTTGGTGGATTTTGGGGCTCTGAAACATGCCTGGTTCACATCCACTTACATTCAGAAAACAGTTTATTATTATTATTATACAAACAGTTTATTTTTTGTAATTTCATTTTAAACTCTAATTGTGTTTGTTACCTTTAACGGATTTACATCAGAGAGGAATGAGAGCAGCCACAATTTATATTCTAACAATAACTCTAAGCACATTTTTCAGCGTCCAACCTTTGAGAGGAAAATAAACATTAAATATAAGAATTGTGGTTTAGTGGCGCTGGGTGGCTCAGTTGGTAAAGCAGGAGCACCATGTGCAGATGTGGTCATCGTGGGTTTGATTCCTGATCTCCAGCCTTTGCCAGCACATCTTCCTATTCTCTCTACACCCTCTTTCCTGTCAAAATATAGTTCAATAAAGACCACTGGTGCCAAAAAAAATCTTTGAAAAAGAACTGTGATTTAGTGTGAAAATGAACCTTTATTGTTAGTGCAATAAATACAACAAAATATCCTGATATGTATCTTGAATCTGTATCGCCCACCCCTAATTGACAGTCATGCTTGTAAAAGTTTCTATGATGCCTCATTACTCAACTGCTCAGTCAAGAAAAATAGGCCTTTCCGGAGTAAGAGAGATGACAAATAAATAGGTTTTTTAAATGTCTGTATGTCTTTGTTTTTTACAGCTTTACTTGATTTTAAACAAATACTTTAAAATCAAATTTTATATGCTTCAGGGTTGCATGGTAGTAAAACAAGATTTGACCTTACATTTGTTTTAAGGGAATGTGGATAAATCTTGTTAGATGAAAAAACTCATGTTAGTATTTTAAATCATTACATGCTGTGAAGCATTTCTGTGACATTACACTGAAACCCCTTTTGGCTATACTGTAACACTGTTGTAATGTTTGTTTTTTCTTTTTTCCCTTCTCTCCTTCTTCTTTAGCTCTTTGGATTAACTTCCCTTTGTGTTGGATGGCAGGGACGTGCAGTGTGGATTTCAGATGTACGGGCGGCCGTTTCATCGCTCGCAGCGTGTTTGTCTGTGGTGGCATTCCTCGGTTCTATTCAGCACAGGAGATGATCCCCCCAGGCACATCCCAGCATCCTCTGCCCCTCCACCCTCTCCAATGGTCCAGGCAAACATGATCTCTTACCCAACCACACCGGTGGGTCCACATAAGGACTAACACAAACACATGCACTGCATACATCACAAACCACATCACTCCACACTTGATACTTGCTTCTATCACCTTTCACTGAATATGTTTAAGAAGCTGTTTTGTGAGCAAAAAAATAACGTATACAGTTACCATGTCTGCAAAGGTTAGACCTGTGCTGTGTAATTATGTACCGATGCCATTGTCTGATGAAATGTTTTAATATGACAGATCCACAAAGTATTTTATTAATTTATGACTTGGAGTACTGAAACTGATACTTTTATTAATAACCTCCAGAAAACCCTACTGTACACCCACATTAGATTCAGAATTTAAAAGACCAGGCTAGATTTGGTGGCCTTTTCAGTCTAAAGCACTTTAAGTCAGAGATAAAAACGGTTATTGTTGGGGAAGATAGACTCTTGAGAGCCCCCTGACAAATCATTTTGTTTATTGGAAGTAAAACTACTCTGACCACAATTCCCCCTGGAACTGCAGCCAAGTCTGATGTTTTGACCTTTTGCAAATGAATCTGAGCAAGCTTGAACACTTCAGGTAATTACATAGAAAAACTGCTTTGACAGGATCTATTTGGACTGAATTACGAACAGTATATCATAGCAAAATTATGCTGTTTGAACTTACTCACTTAACAGTGACAGCTCTGAGAGAGCAAAACAGACAGACTGCATAGCAGCTCATGGGAACCAAGGAGTTTCATTTATTCTTTCTGAACATGTCTGTATGTATGCAGAAGTTAAAATTGATAGGAGAAAGGATAGAGTGGGAGAAAATGGAAAAGAACTGCAAAAATGTTGGTCTTTTAAATGGACACTAATGCTTTCAAAGCTTAGTGTCCCTGTCCTCACATAGTGGATAAACCTTAGAACAGAGACCCATCACATACATACACATTACTGTGCAACAGGGCTGAATGAGCCAACATTTATCCTAATGCCTCTATAGATTGGGTCAAAGGGAGCATGTTTTTTTTTTGTTTGTTTTTTTTCTCAATGGATAACAGCAAAGGATTTAAAATCTCAAGGGCCCTTCATCTGTCTTCACCTATATGAGTCTGACCAAAAAAAAAAAAAAAAGTAATAACCATTGGAATATATACCTGTACACTGCCTTGGAACGTATCTAATCTACAGTTTGTTATGTCACAAACACAAACTTGATTTTATTGTATCACTTTATGTGATAGATTAACACAAAGCTACACATGATTGTGAAGTGGAGGGGAAATATTTCATAGCTTTGACATTTTTTTTTTAAATGTAAAATTCTGATTCAATAATCAGCAAGACCAACTTTTACTGCAATTACAACTGCATGTTTTTTGGGGTCTACCACCATTGCACATCAAGAGGCTGATATTTCCATTCTTCTTTGCAAAACAGCTAAAGCTCAGTCAGTATGGGGTAATTTATGTCCTTCATTCTGAATTGGATTTAGCCTAAAAGTATTCATCCCCCAGCAAATTAGGATTTCAAATAATTTTCCTTTAAAAAAAGATTTTATTTGTGATAGGAAATGAGACTAGCATCTCTTAACAGATGTAAAAACAATGCAAAGGAGTGTCAGTTGTGAAAACAATATCAGAATTTATTTAAAATTTAGATTATTATTTACAATTTACAATAAGGAGGGCATCTAAACAATTATTTATGCCCTTCTCTATAATCAGTGGAAAAATCTTTTTTGGCTTTGCATCAATAAAATTCTGCTGTTTTTTGCATGTTTCCACTTGCCTTTTGAAAATTTCCCTTGACAGATTCTCTGTCGGATTTGAACTGGGACTCTGGGCCACAACAAAACATTAATATTACTTTCAGCCAGACAAAACATGCCGATAAAACAAAAATATAACTTTAAACCAAAATCTGCCTAGTGTATGGGAAATAGTCCAAAGAGCTCTGCAGCTCCTCATATGATAGCTTGCCTCTCTGATTAATGCTCTCCTTGCAAAGCTTTTAAATGTATCAGTCAGAATCAACTTTATTGCCAAGTTTGTACAAACAAACAAGGAATTTGACTTTGCTCTAAGGTCAGATTTTTATAAAATGTTATATATCGTATCGTATCGTATTGTCGTCTTACGTTTATCCGGGACCGGGTCGCAGGGCAGCAGATTCAGCAGAGACACCCAGACATCCCTCTCCCCAGACACCTCTTCCTGCTCCTCTGGGTGGAGCCCAAGGTGTTCCCAGGCCAGCTGAGAGAGATAGTCCCTCCAGCGTGTCCTGGGCCATCCCCTGGGCCTCCTCCTGGTGGGACGTACCTGGAACACCTCCCGAGGAAGGTGTCCAGGAGGCATCCGGTATAGATGTCCGAGCCACCTCAACTGGCTCCTCTCGATGTGGAGGAGCAGCAGCTCTACTCCGAGCCCCTCCCGGATGGCCGAGCTCCTCACCCTATCTCTAAGGGAGTGCCCGGCCACCCTACGGAGGAAGCTCATTTCACAGCCGCTTGTATCCGGGATCTCGTTCGTTCGGTCATGACCCAAAGTTCATGGCCATAGGTGAGAGTAGGAACGTATCGAGAGCTTCGCTTTTCGGCTCCGCTCTCTCTTGACCACAATGGACAGGCACAGCGCCCCCATTACTGTGGCAGCTGCACCGATACGTCTGTCGATCTCCCGCTCCATTGTTCCCTCACTCGTGAACAAGACCCCGAGATACTTAAACTCCTCCACTTGAGGCAGGAACTCCCCTCCAACCTGAAGAGGATAAGCCACCCTTTTCCGGTCAAGTACCATGGCCTCTGACTTGGAGGAGCTGATCTTCATCCCAGCCGCTTCACACTCGAATGAGTTGTTTTCAGACGTACCTCAGAACAGGAGTAAAATAGAGGCCTGTGGAGATAAAATAACAAGAAATTCAAAGCATAGCAGTTCCACTTTATATAGAGCACAACTGAAATATTTTAGTGTTAAAAGAAAAGATTTAAAATAATGATATGTCCCATTTAAATAAATCCCTACATCCCTTCACTTCAACTGATTTGATTTTTAAACAGTTCACTGAGACTGACAATATCTAACTTTAAGTCTTATTTCCTTAGAAACAACTTTTACATCAGAGAGTTTTGTCAACCTGATTGAATCACAGGTGGTACATTGACAGATGAGAAAAGGAAAGATTTCTGAATTTCTAGCTGCCAATCAAGCTAAGAATCTGGTGAGTGCGGTCAGCAGAGTATTTCTGATGAACTCCATTGTTTGATCAGCATAAATGAAGGTAAACACGCTATTCTTTGTATACAAGAATGCAATTTAAACCATGAATATTAGCGATGAAATCCAAATTAGCCTTTGTCAACTTCTAACATTTTTTTACTTCATAGACAACAAAAATATTCAAATTTCTCTCAAACTACGTCCATTCAGTAACATTTAAAATGATGTGTTTTGAAGATGCAAATTAGACATGACGTAAAAAGAAGACACAGGTATACTTGTATAACAGTCAACCAATAATGATGAATATGCTCTAAAATGTCATTGTTTCAATGTTGTTGGATCCATGCAGTATGCCTTTTTATACAACAGCTCTGCTCACCTCCCCCTAGCCAGCTCCCTGGACTTCCCACCTCGTGTTAGATGAGTTAAAAGCAGATCGTATTTCCACAGGTGGCTGTGACACGAACTTACCCTGGAATGTTAAGCCACATAAATCTCTGTAATTGCATGGTATCGATCAGATAACTAAAGCTACAACTGTTGAGGGTGACGCCCTTCTTTTTACCTTTTTCTCATTTTTACCAGCCTTCATGCTTTTATCTGACAGCAAGAAGGGAGTTGCAGATACATGCAAACTCTCTCTCTTATTATCACACACAAGCTGATGCATCCCTGTATAGCAGAGCTGCTGACGCTTGGATGAAAAAAGTCGAGATGTCAGACATGGGCTTAGAATATGTTTTGACTGCTCTGACTTTTGACTGCATATACTTAAAGTATTCACAAAGACTCAGAGAGGCCCATGACATCAGTGTCCTGTAATTGATGGGACAATGTCAAGACTTTAGAAATCTGTAAACAACTACAGCACAGTATGACAAGCGGACTGAGGAAAGAGAGACAAGTCGTTTCATTCAGACTGACTTTCGGGACATGTGCTCTGCTATCTTCTCATGCATGTCTTCACTGAATTGTATAGGTTAAAGGCCTAAATCTGGAAACAACGGAAAAAAAGTGAATTGATGCAGGAAGAACATTAGGCATACAAACAATGAGTTGTTTTTCTCTACATTTAAAGCTACTGGTCACATTTTTGTATAAAATCTATCAAGCTCACCTTAGATATAGTTTGTCACCAATAGAACGTGTCATGGTGAGTTCTTTTTTTTGGTTTTCTGTTTTGTGGTTAATCATTATTTAATTTAAAATAGGATTTGTCACAAGAGTTACATTGATTAATGACATTTCCTTTTTTTTGGGTGTTCTTTGAGCAAAGGTTTTATAATGTGAAGTCTGGTAGTGGAATTCCATACTTAATTACTTATTTTGTTTTTAGGGAATGTTTGTTAGTGGACAAAAATACACCCACCATAGTATCTTTAAATAAGGAGTTTACCTGTAAACAGTCAAAGGTATTCCTGTTATGTGTTCTCACAAATGTCTTGAACTGATCAAGCAGCAGTGTTGCTTTTCATTATCTATAGTACTGTGAAATAAATATTAGTTTCTGTTTTTGCTTGTTTGTCACACCAAATCTTTCAGGTCATAGGACAAATTTTGGCATAACACATAGATAACCTCAGTAAATACAAAGACATTTTTTAAATGATGTTTTAATTTAAGGGGAAAAAGCTATCCAAACCATCCACATGGTAATTTGCCCCAAAATGGTTGTGCCATACTTGGCAATAACAATCGGCATGAACGTTTTGCCTGAAACTTAGTGAGTATTTTATATTGCTGTGAAAGAATTTTGGCCTATTTGTGTCTGTGGAATTGTTTTTATTAAGACATTTTTGAGCCTGAACAGGATGTTTAAGGCCATGCCACACCATCTCCATTGGATTTAAGCTGAACTTTGACTAGGCCACTCAGAAACCACAAATTATATTTTTTGAGCCACTTAGAGATGGACTTGCTAGTGTGCTTGATTATTTTACTGCTGAGTAACTTAAATACACTTGAACCTAAGTCATAAGCTGATGACAATGCATGCTCCTTGAGGAGTTTCTACTACAGAACAGAATTAATTGTTTCATTAATTATGGCAAGTTATCCAGGTGCTAAAAAAGCAAAACACCCCAAAACTATTACACTGCCACCACCATGTTTGACATGTTTGGTATAGTGTCCTTTTTCTGAAATGCTGTTAGATTTACACAAGATGGAACAATAAGGCCACCTTCCAAAAAGTTCCACTTTAGTTTATCCAATTAGCAGAATACCTTTTTTTTTTTTTTGGTCAGCAGTGTTTTCTTGCCCTCATACACCTCCATGGATGCTGTTTTTTGCTCAGTAATTTTTTTAGAAGTATATTAAAAATTAAGACCTGCGATGCTTCAGATGTTCTTCTTAGACTATGAATTGCAAACGGTTTGGATGCACTATTGGAGTATTTCAAGCAGCCCAGTCATTCTTTGGAAGGTTCAACCACTGTTCCATGTTTGCTCCATTCGTGGAGAATGGCTATTAACATGATCCACTGGAAACTACTGATAAATGTCAGTGACTTTGTTATTTAGTTGTTTTTGAATTTCTATAGACTGTGGGTTGATATGTTACTTTTTGACCTCTTTTAGCCTACTTCATGGTGTCAGACAGGTTTTATTTAAGTAATTTCTTGATTATAGAGGTCTGGCAGTAATCAGTCCTTAGTGTGGCTAGTGAAATCACAGAAAGAAATAGGATAATCAAGGTTTGTTCATGAATTAACAGTGAGGTATGAGTATTTTTTTCCTAAAAGATGAGATTGGTTTGGATACACTTACTCTTAATACATAAAATTGTAATTTCAAAACTGTATTTGGTATTTGTCCAACTTGTTTATGTCTGTTACTAAAATTTGTTTGATGATCTCCAGCATTAAAGTCTAACTAAAAAGCAAAAAAAGAGTGAATCCGTAAGAGGGCTATTAATTTTTTACAGCACTGTATAATACTGTACAGATTATACATTGTCTAGAAAGTTTTGTAATTTGGAAACTCTAAATGATAAAATATAGCTCATTGGTCTCATCTACTAAAGCTTAATCCCCACCTCTCGAACCACATGTCCTTCCTGGTCTCCATGAAGTTTTGTTTGTTTGTATTTTTTCCACAGTGCCTCTGTCATCATCACAACTGCTCAAGCTAATGAAGAAAAGAAAACCCCATAAAACCTAAGGCCTGCAAAAAAAAAGACAAAAACCTTTTACAACATTGCACTAACAAATTAACAAATAAAACTATTTAACTATAACTTACACAGAGCTGTATACACTATCAAACCTGTGTATAGAAAGGATTTCCACTCTCACATGCATTTGTCAACGCATGCATTGTAAACAAAGTAGCATAGTCCCTCCATTTCACTTCTCTAAACTTTAAAAGTCAGGCCAAAAGTGACATCACCAGCCCCAGATACAGATCCATCTCTCCCCTCCAGGCCTGGAGCTGAGGGACGGGAAGAAGGTGGGATGGCGGGTGGAGAGAGAAGAGAAGTTGGGGGATGAGAAAGGGGATCTGAGGTCTGCTGGTGAAGGGGTGGGGCGACAGGTCTCCTTATCTGCCAGGTGTGCTTTTCACACAGACACACATATCTTCTCCCTTTGCACAGCGGTGTCGACGAGGTAGTGAAAAATGACAAGGCCAGACACTGGAGCCAGCACAGCAGAGAATTGGAGAAGAATTCCCACACATCTCACAGTGATGAAGGGAACATACAGCCATACTGTTGACAGTCTGGAATTGGTTCTACAGCCACTTCAATGAAATCTCAGACCACACAAGCTACCAGAAATTAAGATGAATAAGTCCAAATTTGAATTTCAGTTAAAATACACTGGCTAAACCCAAGTAAAGTGTGCTCCAAAACACAGTTTTACATTTTATTAAATTAATTATCCTATTGTTCCGTTTCATATTTCAACCTTTTTATAATGTTGTGTGTTAAGCTTAAATAGTAATGGTATGAATGAAAATTGAGAAGCTTTTTGTGTTTATGTCTCTTGGGGGATAGAACCAGCATTAAACCACAACAGAAGATGCATACAAGCTTTATGGTGATAGCACAAATATCCCTGGGTCACCACTGCCTTTCTCTATCTTCTCTGCTGTTAATTACAGCTCGGCTGGTGTGTATAAGCTGGTAAAGACTGTCTAAGGATGCTGCAGATTATCTCCGGACGCGAGTCCTTTGAAAAGCTAAAATCTCCTACATCTTCTTTCCTCTACTACGCAGGCCACTGCTTCATATGTGAATCAGGGGTTCTTCACATGGTGTCCATTAGAGGCAAGGAAGAAAAGGTTGACTGCAGAAGACCACCAAGGTAGTTGTTTTAATACTGTTGGCAGATTGTGTATTTTTTTGTCGTTATTAATTATTAATAGGGCCGACCTTTATATGTTCAGGTTTATAAACATGCATATGCAAATTAAAAAGAAATTAGTTATGAGTTTATGAATGTAAGTTGAAGCATTTTCACCATACATTGTTGGATGACAAATTATTTTCCTTCCACTTCACAATTATACACCAATTTGTTTTCTAGAAATAAAAAAAAATCCATCACCATAAATCTGATAAAAATCCATTAAAGTTTGTGGTTGGCTGCTTTTGGAAACCACTATAATACTGCTGAGGAAAATAATTTATGGCAACAATTCAGTCGCACAATGCTTTCTCTTCAATTATAGGCCATTGTTGAGTTTAAAAAGTCACATGTTAAGAATGTTCATATTGCTCAGTCTAGACCAGGGGTTCCCAAACGTTTTAGCTTCCAATCCACAAGATAAATTAGGAGGAGCCTCATGACCCCGAGAATCAGTTGAGCATTCAAGCATTTCTACAAAGTCCGTTAAACACAGCATTGCAAACACATGATGCTTTGTCTTTATCTCTTCCAGCACAAACATTTATCAACATTATTATTTTCTTAATTTCTAAAGAATATCTCAAGAACCTAGACATGTTAATTTGTGATCCCAAGTTGTGACCCTGCCTTTCTTAAACACTGGAATAGACAAGCTGAAAGAAAAAAAAACAATCATCCATAGTATTAACTGTCAGAAGTTTTAATGACAGTTAGTGTTTATTCTTTTATTTATAATAGTGTTGATGTCACAGCTGAATTATTTTAAGGCATTTTTATTTTTTATTTTTATTATGAAATCTCACTGCAAGTAAAAAAAACTGAGACAGATTCTCGACTATTGCAAAATAGCCTCATTTATTTATTCATTCATTTATTCATTTATTTATTAATTTATTTATTTTCTAATGTTTCAGAATGTCATAATTCTGTGCAAATGTTATAAAATTTCTCTTTGTCAATAAGCCTCTTAACGGATGATTGTCTCCTTTATTTTCTTGTCACTGCAACACTGTTCTGAGAGACAAAACGCATATTGTTTCAGTTTGAAAATGCAAAGGTATCAATATATAGTTTAGGTAGGGAGAGCAAATAAATAATTATCAATGCTTGTGATTTTCTAATCCACATTGTTAGGGTTAATTAATGATTATATATGTTTTAACCTTAATAGAAGTGAAGCTTGCTGTTCAGAGTGATTATATCTTATATGTACAAGAGCTGCAAGATAGAGACAGGATGTTCTAGAACATTCTGTCAGTGCAGCTGTTTCTAATCATTATGAGTGTGCATCTCTCCCTGTTTTGTGCTTGGAACATTCTGTAACCAGGGCCTCTTCTCTTATGAATAAAAGGCAGACGGAGCAGGGGCTGTTTCAGAGTGTTGGTGGAGGATTGTAACTGAGCAGCCTCTGAAAACACTCTCACCTGCAGGTTAAAATGAACTAACTTCTCTGTGTCTTTCTTTGTGCAGAATTGTGAAAGTGTTTGGTGTTTAAACCTAACATAAATGGTCCTTCGAGCCGGAGACCAAGACGCTTGACGATCCCAGTGGGTGAGTGAGATTCCAGACAAATCTGTGGCCACAGTACTAATACCCTTTCCGGGACTGGTCCCTCCCTGACAGGCTGGGGTCTGACGGCTGACGGTACTCCCGAGGACACAGAGAACCAGTGAGTAGGTCTTTCATTTAAAAGGAATGAGTGATGAAATGCAAATGACCTAAAATAGTACAGTATAGAGAAACCCTGACAATTCTAGACACTATCAGGTGAACTAAAATAGACAGTTAAATTCCGCAGGAGGGTAGACTCCCTTAGTTGAAATAGACTAATTAAACTCTACACAGGACGGCGGAGTCCTCTGTTATGTTTTTGTGAAAGTAATTAAAGTAAGAATAAAACGCGTAAAAAAGTGTGACTGAAAAACGTGTGGAAGAGTGAATGGAATCGTAATGACCATTAGGTCCTTACCTTTCATATAAACTGAAAACAGATAGTAAATGGTGAGCCTTTGTGGATGCTTGTAGGCAAGAAAATCCCACCTGAACAGGGTTGAAGTGGATTTTACCACAACTGACTTCTTGATCACCATCCTGTTTTCAAATACATAAATCCAGTATTTAGAATACACCAGGTATTAAAAAACATACTGGATCTAAATCTAGTTCAAAATGGGAAAGGGGCAAAGTAAAGAGAAACAAAGTAAACTAATTGACTTAGAAGGGGAGGTAAAGTTTATGGAGAACTATGTAAAAGGAGCAGGTATGATCTGTCATAGATGGAATAAAAAATAAAAAACATGGGTTTTTGGGCAAATTAGATACAAAGGATGTCTTAAAATTACAAGGGGATCTAAAAAATTAGCAATAATGAAAACTAAAAAGAGAAAAATAACAAAGAACAATGGGGGAAGAACAGAGAAAAAGCTCTGATTTAACAGAAATATGTGCACGATGGCATAAAAATACGGATTTTCAGGTAACTTAATTATCACTGAAATCCTAAAACTACACAGGGATCTTAAACTGGAGATTATGCATTCAAAAGATTCAAGAGACAATGTGGACAACATGGAAACTGTCCAACTGGACAACCCAGTGAACAATGACTAGAGTTGTTAAAGAAGTAATCTGAGAGTAAAAGATTTTGTAGGCAAGCATTAGTGAGAAACAGGTGCTTTAAAAATCATTCTATGGTGTTATACTACCAACAATATCATGATAAAATGCAAAAGATTCATTTTACAGGGAAATAATTCCATATTTGGCTCAGATTGTGTGCATTCTTGATTTTTCCTCTTTGAGAGAAGTTAAATTTCAGCTCTGTGAAACGACCTTGACAAAGAGATGCAGCTGCCTGAAAACAAAGATAAAACTTCTGCAAACAGCAGAAGCCTGTCTCTGCTGAAAGGTCTGAAAAAATTGTAACTCTACCCTGCATGTGTCAAACTCAAGGTCCGCGGGCCAAAACCGGACCCCAGAAGTTTAGTGATTCTCTAGAAGTAGAGCCTTTTAATATGGTGATTGTGTGCTTGAATGTTATTTTGTCAATCAATAAGCAGTTTTGTTTACATTCTGCCACAATCTGCCTTTTTGAAAATGTTTTGAATCTTGCTCTTTATGTATAAAAAAAAAAAGAAAGAAAAGAAAAATTGGCTAAAGTCTGCAGACATAAAATGAACCTGGATTGAAGCTCTAACTAAGTTTATTTAATCTGAGATCTTCTCCAAATGCAACAGTATATGTCAGTCTACATGAGATACTAACAACTTCACCTACTGGTATAATATAAAGATGTGATTGAATATGTGAAACAAACAATGATGAAAGTTTTTCAACAGGTGATGCTCATCCAGGAGGAAGACAGTGTTCCTAGGAAATGCAGCTCATTCATTAACAATCATTTTTTCTCCTATAGGTGGACGTTTTGCTGATTAATCATAGGCTGGATCTATGGAACATTATGTGCACAGAACAAATGACCAAGGTTCTGACTGACTTATGAACCTCACTGACCTGACAATGATAACATGACACCCAACAGATAACACCTTTAAGGTGGATCCACTAAGACCACCTTATTGATTCTTGGTGAATAAAAAAAAAGAATTGAAGCGTTCAAAACAGACCTTGTGGAAACAAAAGGGGTTATGAGGAAACAATGTGCATTTTAAGAATAATAGAAGTCAAATTATGTTCAAATCTTTGCAAATAAAAATTACTCTGACAGAGAAATAAATAAGTAGTGTGTGAATGTGTGTGAATGGGAATGACTGATTTCATTGTAATGCATCTTTGAGGGACATTAAAAGCGCTAATAAAGGTCTGATGTTCTGATGATCTTTGCCAAATTTATATCTTAATAAGGTTTCCAGAATCTTT
Source organism: Girardinichthys multiradiatus (assembly GCF_021462225.1). Classification (NCBI taxonomy): domain Eukaryota; kingdom Metazoa; phylum Chordata; class Actinopteri; order Cyprinodontiformes; family Goodeidae; genus Girardinichthys; species Girardinichthys multiradiatus. Next base: position 17,036,385 of record NC_061813.1, read on the forward strand.
TCCGAAAAATCATATAAAGATAGCAAAGGTTCTACCTGTATTAAAAATACTGATAACTATAGGAAAGTTCATAGATCTGTCTTCAATTTTTCCTAATTCTTTTACAAACAGGTTATTTAAACTTTCATGTGGCCAAATGTCTGTGTTTGACTTTCTGTTTTTGTGAAATAAATGTCTGTTTCATGTTATGTAAAAATTAGAGTCCTCAACATTACCATAATAATATTAGGTCAGTTCTCTATGGTAAAACAAAAAGATTTTAACAGATGTTTAGACTTTTTCCAGTCAGGTTCAAAATGATTGAATTAGACTCAAACTTAACATAAGATTAAATTAACCTTAACAGAATTACTGGACTGGACTGAAATAGAGAAAACTTGAGTTAATTGAAACAAACTTTAGTTACTTGAACTAAATACAAAGCTGACTGAAACTGTATGTTGTATCTATAAAACTGGGTAAAACAAACTAAGATTATAAGATATAATATGCCCTTCATTTTTTGTGTTCATCAGTGAGTGAGTTTTTATTTTTTATTTTTAATAAGAACTAAACCAAACATTATCTGAAGAAATAGCAAAAAGCCGAAAAGACTTAAAAGATACCCCTCTGACAGATGGAGAAACATTATTTGTAGACGGGTCTTCCAAAAAAGATGAGAAAGGTAAAACAAAAACCGGATATGCTGTAGTAACTCTTGATAAAGTACTGAAAGCAGAAGCACTCCCTTCACACTACTCAGCGCAAGCTGCTGAGTTAGTAGCCTTAACTGAAGCATGCAAATTAATGACAGGAAAAAGTGCAACAATATACACTGATAGCCAGTATGCATATGCAACAACGCATACTTTTGCACAACATTGGAAAAATAGGGGTATGATTACCTCCACTGGAAAACCTGTAACACATGCAGCACTATTAACAGAGCTATTGCAAGCAGTCCAACTGCCAAAAAAGCTTGCAATATGCAAATGTGCGGCACACACCACAGGAACAGACACTGTGCAGAAAATAAACCTATCCTACCAAAAAACCTATACAAATGGGCAGCAATTTCGAGTCATGGAGTTTCTCATGTCTCGAGAGGAGGAATGGTAGGATTAGTGAACAAAATATACACAACATATGGATTTAACTCTTATTCAAAAAATTTTTGTAGAACATGTTTGATCTGTGCTAAACACAATGCACAAGGGAACTTCAGACCAAAAAGGGGACTAAAATAAGTTTCTTAATAGCAGTGTATATTCTAACCATCATAATTTGTGTTGTGGTTATAGCATTGTGGTATCTGTTGTAGCATTGTAGCTCTTCATCTGACCTTCAGAGAAAGTCCGGCTACAAAGGGAGCTGCAATCATAGTTTGCAGCTGTCTCAAACCGGTGAAGATTGTCCACAGCTCTGTTACAGGTTTTTAGGAAGGGCGCCAATCTACAGAAAGATGTTCACGCCAACACACAAAAAGATATTGATAATAGGGGGCGTCATCTCGATCATAATTGTAGGTGCCCTGCTAATATGGGAAAGAAATCATAGAACACTGCATAAAAGATCCCGGTCATCTGACCTTGACGAATCTGACGACAATAACAGGTGTGGAACAAAAAGAGCTTACCAATTCGGATTAATGGTGTGTGTGCAGTCAAACACCACCACGAATCTTGTCATTCCACTTACCAGTCTTAGCCGTAAAACAGAAAAAGGCCAAGATTATAAAAACTACAAATGGTACTTGACTAATGATCAAAAACAAACACAATGGGCCACAATAGTAGCTGATGCAAATAATGAATGGACCCCAACGTGGGGCACTACTGCATATGCAAAGCACCAGAAAAAACTATTCAAACTTAACGCAACAAGCACAGCTATATATCTAACTGTGAATCTTACAAAAACCTCCCTAAAACCCCCTGGGAGCAACTTACAGGGAGATTGTTGGCTTTTCCTACTAAGGGCCTATTCATCAGGGACGGATCCCAGTTTCCAACTGTTTATTTGTGAACATAAGAATACAACGACTCTCTCTCAAAAAACAGTAGAGAAAGGAGTTAGAATTGATCCTGAGAACCTGACCACAGACGACTGGTTCAAAATATCTACAGGAATATCTAAAATAGATAACAACTGGCTTTTAATGGCAGAACAGGCTGCCCAGGCAGTAAAAACAGATTGTGTAGTATGTATGGGAGCCAGACCACTGTTACAGGTGGTCCCCTCAACGTTGACAGAAAAATGCTTAGTAGAAGTAATGAACAGCACAAGACTCTCAACAAACTGTACTATGTGGGATAAGATTTATCCTTTGACTACCGCCGAAAAACAAAAACCGATGTTTTCAAATAAGGTTGCTCCAGGAAATTTTTCCTGTATAAACCGAACAGGTGTGGGATCAAACATAAGCAGACTCAATAAAGATCAATGTCACTCCATCATAGCAGTAGGTGTCAGCTTTAAACCTAAAGCACGCAGCGACATCTGGTGGTGGTGTGGAGACGATAAACTGTATGACAGGTTGCCATACAACACAACTGGATTGTGTGCATCAGTGTCATTAATATTTCCCGTGTCTGTTATTCCACTCTCAGTAGCAGAGTTGTTGGGTACAGTAGCCAGCATATTTCCACACACCTGGAAAAATAGAGAAAAAAGATCAGGATGGAGTAAAGACGACCCTACTTATATAGATAGCATAGGAATACCAAGAGGAGTTCCTGATGAATATAAGTTAGCAGATCAAGTAGCAGCAGGTTTTGAATCCACCATATGCTGGTGGTGCACAATAAATAAAAATGTTGACAGAATAAATTACATCCATTACAATGTGCAACGACTAGGAAATAAAACTGAAGAAGGATTCTCAGCCATCCATGAACAATTGTCAGCTACCTCTTTAATGGCTTTCCAAAATAGAATTGCTGTCGATATGCTCTTAGCTGAAAAAGGTGGAGTATGTTCAATATTTGGGCATCAATGTTGTACATTTATTCCAAATAACACCGCAGCTGATGGGAGCCTCACCAAGGCCCTGGAGGGCCTTAGGTCACTTAACAGCAAAATGAAAGATCATTCTGGAGTTGACACCACAATGTGGGATGGGTTTGGAGAAATGTTTGGTAAATATAAACAATTAGTGTTGTCTATCCTTATGTCAATAGCAGTCTTTGCAGCTATTCTCACATTGTGTGGATGTTGTTGTATTCCGTGTATAAGAGCTTTGTGCACTCGCATAATAACCTCTGCTATTCAGCCAGTCAAAACAGAAATGTCAGAGATGTATGCCCTCCTGAGACCTGAGGAGACAGAAGGAGCCAGTGATGATGATGATGATGACCAGGAAGAAGAAGAGACTTCTCTGCATTTCCCTGATCTGTATCTTGACCCTGACGACAATTAGTTGTATACAGTAAACTTAAAGACCTCCTGCTACTTTTTTAATGACATGTACAGATAAAACACACCATGATGTCTTAACTGAAAATCTGAGAAGAAAAGGTTAATGATTGATGTATCAAGTGTTTAAAACATTTATAAAGAGGAGGAAAATGTTAGGGTTAATTAATGATTATATATGTTTTAACCTTAATAGAAGTGAAGCTTGCTGTTCAGAGTGATTATATCTTATATGTACAAGAGCTGCAAGATAGAGACAGGATGTTCTAGAACATTCTGTCAGTGCAGCTGTTTCTAATCATTATGAGTGTGCATCTCTCCCTGTTTTGTGCTTGGAACATTCTGTAACCAGGGCCTCTTCTCTTATGAATAAAAGGCAGACGGAGCAGGGGCTGTTTCAGAGTGTTGGTGGAGGATTGTAACTGAGCAGCCTCTGAAAACACTCTCACCTGCAGGTTAAAATGAACTAACTTCTCTGTGTCTTTCTTTGTGCAGAATTGTGAAAGTGTTTGGTGTTTAAACCTAACACACATACATAGAAAAGTGAGTCTCTGAATGAGCTCATCAACCATACATCACCTTACAACAAGTAATGAGAAAACTGGCATCTTGCTTTATCTTGAACAAAAGGCGTCTATAGTTACATCCTTTTAGTTACAGAAACATGACACAGTGTTTTTACTCCTGCACTCGACAGATTCCAGATTGTTCTACCCAGGGGGCTTCTGTGTAATTTGGTAATTTATCTACAGCTATACCTTTCAGCATTTTTGCAACTTTTTAAAGGAATGCGCGAACACAAAAGCCCTGTGTGGCAACACTACAAAGTACAATAAGTTGATGGAGGATTATTCAGACCCAACGTTCATTTGTTGTAGAGTTACAGTAATACTGATGAGGTTCGATTACACAGGTGACAATGAAAACCAGTGGTCCTTTGATTGTCCTAATTTACAAGGAATTTCCCTTTTTGCTGGCTTTTTGTTGAGACGTCTCTGAATTGGTGTCACCTTTGGGGACTGTAAGCAAATACTGTACTGAAATTTATGGAAATCACCTAGAATTTTACAGGAGAATCTAATTATTTCCAAATGTCATACTGATGGATTGCAAAATTCAATTCTTTTTCTATATACCAGCATATAAAACGTAAACAACATTTGAAATTGAAACAGCATGACTAATCTGGTCTAATATCTTTAGCATTATAGGATGCTAGCACACAGATTTGGAGAAAGAGATCACTGCATGACACACCAGAGATATTGCTCTGCCTATTACTGACCGTGTGACTCCGCTTGGCTGATTCGTCCTGTCACCCTTCTATAGAGATCTCTGTCATATCTCTTCTGCACACGCTTACACTAAGAGGCAGGCGGCGGCCTGAACTTGCTCTATCACTCTGCCATACCCAGATTCCTACAGAGGAAAGAGGGGGCCCCCGTGGGGACCCAAATCGCTAAACCAAAGGGTCATTCATCAAGTTGGGCTCAGTGGGGACATTAGGGGAAAAGGCAGAAAAAGGATGAACAACATAAGGGAGGGAGAAGTAACTGGGAGAGACAGGCGGTGGGAGGGTGTTCGGGGGGTGCACTGAGAAAGAAACAGATTGAAACACAATGAAAAGCGAGCAAGAGGCAGAGCTGGGCTTTCTGTTTGTTTAGGGTTGTCTCTTTTATTTTGTTGTCGTGGTCGAGAGGGTCACTGGGATGTCTATTGGACACTGGGGGCTGCTGTGCTCTGCTGATGACCCTGTGACTGAGCATATGTCACAAGTCTAGCGCGAACAAGGGCGCTGCCTCTTTTGGGGCACATGTCATTAGCACCATCTGTGACAGTACCCATCCATGAGGCCTTGGTGCTAGCAAGTACACTGGGTATTTCTTGTTGAGATATAGATGGAAAATGAAGGAGGAAGGCTTGGATGTGAGTTCATTTACGTGTTTCTCCTAGGGTTATTGGTTGTAATGGAGCAACAGGGAAGAAGCAAGTAAAAAGGAATCTGAGTTATCTCTGTGGAAAAAGTGTAAGAGGGGAATGTTTGATTGGGGTTTTAATGGATTTTCAAGTAAATGTGTCGTTTTTATGTACCAGAATGTCCAAGGTACCAGTATGGCAATGATTATAGCCCTTTGGGAGGGTGGGTTAGAAGGACCCAGGGTTCACTTGCTTCACTTGTGTTGAGTCCAGATAGAGGAAATGCTGGAATAATAAGACCAGGAAGGGTAAATGGCCTATCAAACACACCCCTTTCTGACCTCCCCTGAGCCTGACCGACCAGGATGAAAGATCCAGCCACTTTCTTCTACTTAATGGTTTCCTCGGTAATCAGTACAGCGGAAGTGCTCCAGTCCAGGGTGATTAGCCAAGGCTAGGATTCCTTAATCGCTGCAGCCCCGTTCTCATGCTTTGAAAAAAAGGAGGGAGTAGGAAGGAGGGAAGAGGAAACAAGGGTGATAACATGGTTGTATGTTCAAAGAGAAAGAAATAAGGGCAAATATTTGTATACAGGATACATTTTGGAATGGCTTCAAACTAAAGAGTTGGGGTTAAAGTTGGTTTTGTTGTTAAAGTTAGGAGAGATGATATAGGTTTCATCAACTCACTAAGGTTAGGGACTACAGCAGTTAATCACAGAGAAAGCAGACATTCATGCGGGGATTGCTAATCTGACTGAAACATGATGCCCAGACAGTCATGACTCACGACAAAGCATACACACCATATTTTTCCGATGTGTGTTTTTTTTTTGTTTTTTTATCATTTACTTAATCGTTGACAAACATATTTAGAGAAATAATAAAATTCATGATCTGTGTCCATCACTCTCTGGAGCTTCAAATTTACAGTACTCTGCACACATATTTTTTTACTATGACATATTGCTGTTTTAAAATCTTTTGGAGTCTTCCAGAAGCTCGAACACTGATAAAGTTGGGATTTTTCAGACAGCAAAATGAGATGAAAAAGAAAACTATCTATGGGCCAAAAATGACTTATGATTTGGTCAGAGCATTTAGCGGAACCACAGCAATTGTAGACTGCATGAGTCACTGTTCCCACAGATTTGTGCTCAAAGTGGTGTAACAGCTTAGTAATTTTCCTCATTTTTGTTAATACCTGATATTTGACCAATTCAACACAAGCTCTAGATATCAAGAAAGTATAATTGCCAAAAAAAAAAAAACATTTATTTAGAACCATGTTTGTGAAGCACATCAATATGTGGACATATACCTGTTAAAAAGCCAAGTGTTTTTGACATAAAACCAGTGGAACTATATAAAAAAAAAAGAAAAGTTGTTTTGCTTTTGTCGTGACGTGTACCATACATAATCAATGACTCAAAGAAATCTACTGTCCACTGTTGCCAGATGCTTGCACAGGATGAGGGATTTCTGCTATGTCAGCACCTGAATGCAATCAAAATGGTTTATGTTGATACATAACTTTTTATATCAATTAGTATTAGATGATCAACTGACTTTGATTGTACTGTATTATAATTCTACACTCTATATAATCTATACTCATTGAAAAAGGTAGATTGCCTTGCTGACAGATTTTAGCAGCAGAATTGAGTATGTTAGGCATGGCCATTGCCAGTGCTAAAGAGCTTATTTAGCTACTCTTATGTGTGGTTAGCAATTCAACAGTTTCTTCATTTTACTAAAAAGACACTCATAGAGCACACACCTCTGCCAAGGCAATAAGGTCCCTGATGCAAGTCAGCTTTTCTCTATACGAATGAGATGAGCTCTGGATGACTTCTGGCCACTTTATGTCCACTGCTAACAGGGTGGTGAACCACTTGGAAATTCCAAGTTACCCCACCGTGCTCTGGCAATGATAAAGAATTCTTTGAAAAAAATCCTGGATCTACATAGTGCTCCGCATCACCACCAAAATCGAATCATTTGTTCCTTGTCCTCAAACGCACCTCGTCTAAAAATTTCATCCAATTTTGTTCATACCTTTTTAAGAGATTTTGCAAACAGGCAGACAGACAGACAGATAGACAAAAGCAAAAACTCCTTGATTGAGGTAACAAATGGTGTGTGGAAGAACTGCCACAACAACATGGCACCTCCTTTTCAGGCTGATCATCAGCTTGGTCACATTCCGCTATGAGATCTCCAATTGGCGTTTGTTGCAAGTTCTCCAATGTGGTTTCATTGGTCCCTCTGGCCCAAAAAGCACACCCAAACTCATCCCACAAGTGTTCCATTGATTTGAGGTTAGGACTGTGGGCAGGCAATTCCATTCTGTCCACTCCCAAAACACTCCCAAGTTCTGATTAACCCTGTTAGGTGTGTGCAAGCTTTCACATCTTGGATAATAGAGTTGAATCCTAGACTGAGGATATATGGGCTTGCCACAGATTGAAAAATCTCCTCTCAATATCTCTCTGAATTAAGATTGCCTCCAGTGATGACAATCATTGTTTTCCCAGTGAGGAACATGCCGCCCCACACCATCATGCTACTTCCACCCTAAGCTGTTTGGCATCGGCAGTGAGGATTTGGGAAATTATTCACTGGTGCAACCCACATATGCAATTCTGCCGCTCAACCTACAAATACATTTTCTTTACAAATATGGCACGATTTAATGGAAAATATAGGCTTTCCAACATTATAAAATGAAAAAGATCAACCAAACAAAAATTTTCTTTTCGTTCATATGTCATTTGATCTGAATGTGACTATGTGGTTTGATTGTTTTTGGAAGGAATATAATTGATTTGAACTGGATTTGGAGCAATTTGGATTTTATATTTGGATAAGCATGTTTTGTAGAGTTACTTAAGAGTATATTCACTGTAATTTGGTGCTATGTAGCTAAACAGAATTCAGCAAAATACATCTACAGTACAGACCAAAGGTTTGGACACACCTTCTCATTGAAAGAGTTGTCTTTATTTTCATGACTATGAATATTTTAGCTTCACACTGAAGGCATCAAAACTATGTATTCACATGTGGAATTATATACTGAACAAAAAAGTGTGAAACAACTGAAAATATGTCTTATATTCTAGGTTCTTCAAAGTAGCCACCTTTTGCTTTGATTACTGCTCCGCACACTCTTGGCATTCTGTTGAGGAGCTTCAAGAGGTAGTCACCTGAAATGGTTTTCACTTCACAGGTGTGCCCTGTCAGGTTTAATAAGTGGGATTTCAAGCCTTATAAATGTGGTTGGGACCATCAGTTGTGTTGTGCAGGAGGTGGATACAGTGCACAGCTGATAGTCCTACTGAATAGACTGTTAGAATTTGTATTATGGCAAGAAAAAAGCAGCTAAGTAAAGAAAAATGAGGGGCCATCATTACTTTAAGAAATGAAGGTCAGTCAGTCCGAACAATTGGGAAAACTTTGAAAGTGTCCCCAAGTGCAGTTGCAAAAACCATCAAGCGCTACAAAGAAACTGGCTCACATGAGGACCGCCCCAGGAAAGGAAGACCAAGAGTCAACTCTGCTGCAGACGATAAGTTCATCCGAGTCACCAGCCTCAGAAATCGCAGGTTAACAGCAGCTCAGATTAGAGAACAGGTCAATGCCACACAGAGTTCTAGCAGCAGACACATCTCTAGAACAACTGTTCAGAGGAGACTGTGTAAATCAGGTCTTCATGGTAAAATAGCTGCTAGGAAACCACTGCTGAGGACAGGCAACAAGCAGAAGAGATTTGTTTGGGCTAAAGAACACAAGGAATGGACATTAGACCAGTGGAAATTGTGGTTTGGTCTGATGAGTCCAAGTTTGAGATCTTTGGTTCTAACCACCGTGTGTTTGTGAAGCGCAGAAGAGGTGAACGGATGGACTATACATACCTGGTTCCGACCGTGAAGCATGGAGGAGGAGGTGTGATGGAATTGGGGGTGCTTTGCTGGTGACACTGTTGGGGATTTATTCAAATTTAAAAGCATACTGAACCAGCATGGTTACCACAGCATCTTGCAGCAGCATGCTATTCCATCCGGTTTGCCTTTAGTTTGACCATCATTTATTTTTCAACAGCACAATGACCCCAAACACACCTCCAGGCTGTGTAAGGGCTATTTGACCAAGAAGGAGAGTGATGAGGTGCTGCGCTAGATGACCTGGCCTCCACAGTCACCGGACCTTAACCCAATCGAGATGGTTTGGGGTGAGCTGGACCGCAGAGTGAAGGCAAAAGGGCCAACAAGTGCTGAGCATCTCTGGGAACTCCTTCAAGACTGTTGGAAAACCATTTCAGGTGACTACCTCTTGAAGCTCATCAACAGAATACCAAGAGTGTGCGGAGCAGTAATCAAAGCAAAAGGTGGCTACTTTGAAGAACCTTGAACATAAGACATATTTTCAGTTGTTTCACACTTTTTTGTTCAGTACATAATTCCACATGTGTTAATTCATAGTTTTGATGCCTTCAATGTGAAGCTACAATATTCATAGTCATGAAAATAAAGAAAACTCTTTGAATGAGAAGGTGTGTCCAAACCTTTGGTCTGTACTGTAATTCAACTGAATAGACAAACAAATGTGTTACAAGTGAAGTATGTAAATTTCAGAAAGAGTCAATGACCTGGTTTCACACTCTAACTATTCCTTGGTTGAGGCAAAATGTTAGCATAAGCTCAAATAACATGCACAGTACAGGTAAAGCCAATTACTTTGATTCAGTGACAAATATTTAAGAGCCAGACTGACATCTGTAGTATAACTTTGGTTGCTCTTATTGTTTTCATTTAAAGGCCACATTCCTATTGCATCTCCTTTCGTTTGTTAATATATCAGTGTTATTTTATCCTCCTTTTACTTCCCTGTCAATCATGTACTGCTTTGTACAGTTGCAACTTTCGTCTAACATGTCTAACATTCAAGCCTGTTTGATGGTGCAGGGATTTTTTCAATCAGGAATTCCCCATGTTTGACTGGGTTCCCACCAAGTCAAACATTCTTGCACCTTGTATTGTGTTCCCTGCTATTTTTCAGTTATCACATTACAGCAGTTGGCTTAAAAAAATGTTTGGTAATGTGCAAATGCTCACAAATGGGTATCATATATGTCGGCTAAACCGCATGACAATTGGTGACCCCACCTGAGCCTGTCTTTTAACTACTAAAAGAGATTTGGCATCTCACAGTGCATCGTCTCATGTGTTGACCTTAAAAATTCCCCCAAACAACTCAACTTTCTGCAGAAATGCATAAGCACAACTGAATTACAGACAAGTGCACACATTACTTTCACACAACAATACACCCACTTACAAACGTAAGCACAGGCACACAGTGGGACTATAAAGCATATAAAATGTGCTTAAAGGATTGTTTTCACTCTTGTTTGCTCTATCTTTTTGTCCTGAGGGCTGAGCAGGTGTGTGTCTCTAAATCCCTTACTCTCATACCTGTACACATTGCTTGCTCCAAACCTCAACATTACACACCCACCTATTTTAGCTATTCCTTGGCACATTTTGCTAACAATACCCCACCTGGTTATGCACGTCACTTTAAATCACCCTAATCTCACATTACAAAACATCAAAAAATGCCCTAAAGCTGACAGGCAAGGGGAGAATGACAAAAGTGAAGGTAGCATAATGAAAATCTATCAGGCTGTCAATCTGGTTCACTTTTGGTGACAACAGTTATTGTTTTCTACCAGATGTAAAGGTCCCCAGCACAGTGAATACCGTACGATCAGTAAACACCAAAACAAAATTTGAAACAATGAGGTTCTACATTGCTGCAATCCTTTGCCACAGCAAGAAGTTACAAACAAATGTATGGAAAGCAAATATAGGAGAATGTTGACACAAATTGTAAAAAGGAGATAAGACGGAACAAAGGATGGGAGACACCAAACGCCTCTGTTTCACCATTCTAAAGTCAGTGAGCTGTCAGCGATCCTCCTTGCCCGCTCAATGGGTACAGCCCCGCAAGCGATAGCATTTCAAATAGCCTTATAAATCAAGAGTTATGTTATGTCACCCTGTCACTGCCATTAACACTCTGAAGAGAAAACCACTTTTTTCCCACATCCCATAGGGTTTGTGTTACCGTGTGCATCCCCTACAGAACCATTAATACTCTACATTAGGCTTGTTGTCGGAAAGTTGCTGAAATTCAAGAAATACATCCCTATTCTTGTTCAGCACACAAGAAACATTATAGGAACATCGGTAGGAACGATGCCATGATTATTTTAGTTCCCAAATCTATGTTTAAAAAGTTCTTTCAACAGATTTCTTTTAAACCCTGAACAGCTAATCTGTTTTGTAACTATAGGAGAATAAGGACTTTACCTACATGTAACAAGGTTTTGAAGGCCTCTTTAGTCAATGAATTAATGAGGTACCTAGAAGAAAACAATTAGTTACACTTACATCTTACATGGGTCAGTAGACCAATTTCCTTGTACGACTACACACTGTATGTTGGTACAATGATAATTACGATTTATCTTATGTCTTACTTATTGTACATTGACAGCTATTCGCTACTTTATTGATTAGATAAAGCAGATATTTTATATCAGAATATTCCTATTTAGCAATTCTTAAAGGAGAATCGTTCGAAGATGAGCATAATGTGGTTAAAATCATTTCTTGCACACAAGTGATAATAACTTTTTGCAGGAGTATCACAAGGCTAAGCTGCCACCTCAGTTCTATTTATAAAACTTTAATAAATAATATGCCAAATTTGCATCCCTGTGTAGGTTTCCAGATGTATTCTAATAAAATGGTTTATATGAAGGTGATAAGAACATTGCATCTGTTAAAATAGTCTCAGTATTCAAAGCCTATTGTAGCATCTTTAAAAAAAAAAAAAAAAACATGTCTTATGTTGAAATCCATTTTGAATTCTCATAAAATATTTGACAAGTATGTGAAGAAGTTAAGCGGAGTTACAAGAGCAAACCTATATGCCTTAAAGACATATTAGAGGCTGTCTACCATTTCCTGCAGCAAATATTTTCATCCATTCAGCAACCTCTACATATTTAAATTACTGTGTAACTTCTTGATTACAAACAGCACCTGCAACCATAAGACAACTGGGGATAATATTTAATCAGGTTATCAAGAGCCATTCACAGTAAGCCTATATCGATGGCATACTCTTAAAAAACTAAACTAAACTAAAATAACTTTTAAAGTATCTTGAATTTCAAACCTATTTGTAAATGCCCTAATTTCTAGAACTTTTCAGTTCCACTTAAAGCTGGGAATTTTCAGGTTGTACAACCAATTTTTTACTTAATTTATTACATGGTGTTACATTATGAATTACTGTGTTTTGTAATAGTTTGTAAATGTGTTGTACTTTGTTTTGTCCAAAGCAGTATGGTTTAAATTCTGTTTTGTATTTTCATTTTCAACCTTGTATAACATTCTTTTGTTTTAAGTAACAAAAAGCTAACCTACGGAAGTTCATTATAAATTAGCTTAGGCTGTAAAATGTTGAAGTGCACAGTTTCTGTTGATGCACAACACTTGTCCATATCAAAAAGAAATTTATAACTTATAGACACCCTTGAGAAAATGAACATTCATCCAAAAGTATAAAAAAAAAACTCAACTTTGAAATTTGAACTATAAATTATGTTTACTTTTATTAACTTTGTACATAAGACCAGACTAGTTCTAATTCTATGGTGTTCTCCTGCAGCTACCTGTCTATAATTGCTGCCTGTCTGTTTGTTTTAAAATAAGCTGTTCATGTTTATTATTCACTTACGAAAGCTACATCCAAACAACATATCTTAATGATAGACAGATGGCAAAAGATTTATTTTACTACACCGCTGTGCTTTGTGTCACCTTGAAAACTTTTTTCATGCCCCATCCGACCCTCTGCACCTGCTACAAAACAGTTCCGCCCCGCAAAGTAAGTCACCCGCGCTACATGTAAGTCATGGTTGCTGGGATTAAATATAAGAATTTCCCATTGAGGGTTAATCAGGAGTTCTCATCGCAGGATCCCTTGAGACTGATTCCCGCCGTGTGACATGGCTGTCAAAACACTGACATATTGTTTTACCAACACACACACATGCTAACACACCATAAAACAGTTGCATGTATGCACACACGCATAAACACACACAAACACAACTGAATGCAACCGCATGCACTGGCAGATTGTTTTATCAACTCCATGGGCTTGACAGACATCTATTCTCCTGGGTATCCCCTCAGCACCACTGTGCTAATTGTGAGAAATGCAGTCTTACAATTTAGCCCTGCAAGTTTTGTTATTTGATACATATTTATTTTTAATAACACTGTTTGTAACTGCTGCTTACAATTGTGAATTCCAGCTATTATGCATCATATTACTACATTGCATCTGAATGAGCACACCTTCTCAGTATTAGTGGAAAACAAAGAAGTTGGAGTATGCCAGCCAGGTTGGTTGTTTCCTGTTGGATTCTGTCTGCCATTCTCTTTGCCAAATCATGGTCTTTGCAACTTGTCAAACTTTCAATAACCCAATTAAACTATAAGCTGTTCATGGCAGTTAATTCTGTTGCCGTATGTCACTATGGTGAATATGTTGGTTAAATGCTTCCTGGGACAGATGCTACTTTTAGGCTAATAAGTAGTAATTGATGATCCAATTTGGTTATAGTGGCCTTGCTCTGGCCAGTGTCTTTGGCCTGAAGCTGTCAGGGGGATGGGAAAAGGTACAGACAGACTGCGAGACTCCATCATGCATAGCTTTGCCAGTACTTCATAGATCGTTTCTGGCTGGGTCCCACCAGGAAGACAGTGTCTTGCCTTTCCTAATGCTTTTTGATACATTTGTTGTATTCAAGTACAAGATATTCAATATAAAAGAGAGAATGTGAAGTTCACTGTAGTGAGTAATTTAATCAGGTAAGCCACAATTGAAAAGCACTAGCACAGTTTGATGTTGATATCAGTGAGCTTAAGTTCCAGAAAATGCACCACTTCAGCAATTTTAGCTTGCTTAATTACACCCTTCATGCAGATGGCAATGCCAGCTAGCTGGTTATTTAAAAAAATGTATTGGTAACATTTTTAAGCATTATTATGCCTGTTACTGTATACAGGTCCTTCTCAAAATATTAGCATATTGTGATAAAGTTCACTATTTTCCAAAATGTCATGATGAAAATTTAACATTCATATATTTTAGATTCATTGCACACTAACTGAAATATTTCAGGTCTTTTATTGTCTTAATACGGATGATTTTGGCATACAGCTCATGAAAAACCAAAATTCCTATCTCACAAAATTAGGATATCATTAAAAGGGTCTCTAAACGAGCTATGAACCTAATCATCTGAATCAACAAGTTAACTCTAAACACCTGCAAAAGATTCCTGAGGCCTTTAAAACTCCCAGCCTGGTTCATCACTCAAAACCCCAATCATGGGTAAGACTGCCGACCTGACTGCTGTCCAGAAGGCCACTATTGACACCCTCAAGCAAGAGGGTAAGACACAGAAAGAAATTTCTGAACAAATAGGCTGTTCCCAGAGTGCTGTATCAAGGCACCTCAGTGGGAAGTCTGTGGGAAGGAAAAAGTGTGGCAGAAAACGCTGCATCACGAGAAGAGGTGACCGGACCCTGAGGAAGATTGTGGAGAAGGGCCGATTCCAGATCTTGGGGGACCTGCGGAAGCAGTGGACTGAGTCTGAAGTAGAAACATCCAGAGCCACCGTGCACAGGCGTGTGCAGGAAATGGGCTACACGTGCCGCATTCCCCAGGTCAAGCCACTTTTGAACCAGAAACAGCGGCAGTAGCGCCTGACCTGGGCTACAGAGAAGCAGCACTGGACTTTTGCTCAGTGGTCCAAAGTACTTTTTTCGGATGAAAGCAAATTCTGCATGTCATTCGGAAATCAAGGTGCCAGAGTCTGGAGGAAGACTGGGGAGAAGGAAATGCCAAAATGCCAGAAGTCCAGTGTCAAGTACCCACAGTCAGTGATGGTCTGGGGTGCCATGTCAGCTGCTGGTGTTGGTCCACTGTGTTTTATCAAGGGCAGGGTCAATGCAGCTAGCTATCAGGAGATTTTGGAGCACTTCATGCTTCCATCTGCTGAAAAGCTTTATGGAGATGAAGATTTCATTTTTCAGCACGACCTGGCACCGGCTCACAGTGCCAAAACCACTGGTAAATGGTTTACTGACCATGGTATCACTGTGCTCAATTGGCCTGCCAACTCTCCTGACCTGAACCCCATAGAGAATCTGTGGGATATTGTGAAGAGAACGTTGAGAGACTCAAGACCCAACATTCTGGATGAGCTAAAGGCCGCTATCGAAGCATCCTGGGCCTCCATAAGACCTCAGCAGTGCCACAGGCTGATTGCCTCCATGCCACGCCGCATTGAAGCAGTCATTTCTGTAAAAGGATTCCCGACCAAGTATTGAGTGCATAACTGTACATGATTATTTGAAGGTTGACGTTTCTTGTATTAAAAACACTTTTCTTTTATTGGTCGGATGAAATATGCTAATTTTGTGAGATAGGAATTTTGGGTTTTCATGAGCTGTATGCCAAAATCATCCGTATTAAGACAATAAAAGACCTGAAATATTTCAGTTAGTGTGCAATGAATCTAAAATAAATGAATGTTAAATTTTTATCATGACATTATGGAAAATAATAAACTTTATCACAATATGCTAATATTTTGAGAAGGACCTGTATGTCTGTGTTATTTTTAATGTTGGTCATAGACGCTACAAATTAACAACATAAAACAAAGGTTCAGCTGTGGTTGCATGTTGTGAATAAGAGTCTGCTCAGCTTGTCCTTTGTCAAGTTCTATTTGAGAATAAACTGAAACAACCTTGGTGAGTGATATAATTTTTACCCCTGGTAAAGATATGTTAGAAGCTTTTAAAATAAAATAATATTTTCTCACTGAGAACAGTCCAACCCAACCTATAATTTGATCTTTGTCTTAAGAAATGTTTTTGTAAAATCTTAATTGCAACACTTACGTTGCATGTAAATACCAACCAGTTGTTGGCGAGTGATGCCAGGAAAAAGCCTTTTCACTCTTATCATCACTACAGAAAACATCTGGAATTTGCTAAACACCATAGGGACTTTAATTGGATCTGTGTGTTTTGGTCAAATGAGTCTAAGATTGAGATTTTAAGCAATAAGCACTCCGGGTGCGTCTGGAGTGAAACAGGTTTGTGTAAAAGCACCTAATTTCCCACAAGTATGGTGAGAGATCTGTAAAATTCTGGCTTGATTTTCTTCCAAAGGTCCTGCAAAGCTTTTCAGACTTAGTCTGGTCTGGTCACCACCACTAGAAAACTGAAGATTGATCTTGCATAATGGCCCAAAACATATGGCGAAACTAACACAGGAATTGTTCTCCAAACAGAAAATCAACCTCCTTTTACTGGTGTCTCAGTTCCCAAACTTAAATTCTTGAAAACAAAACTGTGTGGGTGAACTGAAGAGAAGTCTCTATAAGAGAGGGACCACGACTTTGTGTGATCCAGAGAGAGTGTACAGATGACAAAACAAGGTTCATGGTCCAGCTTGACATTGATTTTTTTCCTAAAGAAATTTCGAAAGAAGATTTATTCTGAAACCTCCTACCATACCATCTTTGTTTATTTACTTTAGAAAACACATGGTTGACCAAAATACTGCACAAAATAAGTACTGCATAAAATCTGAATAAACAGCAAAATCCAAAGAAAACAGTGTTTTCAACCTTAGATTAAAAAATAAAATCATTTAGGGGGACTTGTCTTATGTGCACGGACAGCTCATTCCTCTGTGATTTAGGAACCACCAGTGGCTTCTGATCAGCTGAAATAAGGTGACAAGATGGGGTGTAGAGGCTGCTCTCTTGTAATATTTTGATACCTTTTGTATACAAGACAGTTATTAAAATAATAGCCATTGAAGCGCTCCTCTACTATTGGAATTTGCTTTAAATCTTTAGATGCACTTAAAGATATCTTAAATCCGGTCATCTTCGTCCAGTTTCATTGTCATTAGTCAACCAAAGTGGTTAAGTTCAGAAAGATAAAAATGAATCAGAATCTTTTTGCATCTAGGTGCTTTGATGATGGAAGGAATGAGCAAACATCCCCTACTGTAAACCAATCTGATAAATTGGACTTGTTGAACCAATTTTACCAGCAGCAGTAACACAAAGTTAAATCCCGCAAGACACTGCTAAATGATTAATCCCAAAATTAGGACATGGAAAAACACTCTAATGATGCCCAGCAAATCATTTGACATCTCAGCCGTCCTGCTTAGGAATGGCCCTCAGACTTTACTTTGTTGCATTATACATAAACCCTTACCCTAAATATTACATTTGCAATCCAGGGGCAAATAATTTCAATTGAGTGTGGGGGTATGGAGAGGGATGGTTGATTTTTATGCTCAAGCAATTCGATATCACAGCACTTGAGAGTTATCATCATAGTGGCCGTAAGCTCTGAAGCAATTCATAATTGTGTTCTCTCATCTTATATTGCAGCAGCTGAAGTTTTTCCAGTTATTTTATTTATTTTCTCCTCAGCACACATACACAAACGCACACACATAATCACACGTATGTCTCAGCACAGCACTTTTTTTTGATGATACATTCAATGGCGTAAAGTTGCATCCTGCTCTGTTTGCACATGTGTGTATGTGTGTGCGAGAGGAAGGGTCCCTCCACCTGTGCCGGTTGGGAGTTAATCCGGTTAGGTCCCAGTCTCGTCTCCGTGGCTGAGCGGCGTGGTTGAAGCTCCTTGGTGCCCCGCGGGGGTTTTTGAGCGCCTCTCCAGCCCAACGCC
Source organism: Girardinichthys multiradiatus (assembly GCF_021462225.1). NCBI lineage: Eukaryota > Metazoa > Chordata > Actinopteri > Cyprinodontiformes > Goodeidae > Girardinichthys > Girardinichthys multiradiatus. The sequence goes on from NC_061813.1 coordinate 17,054,575, forward strand.
TTGGCTTAAGCACGGCATGGTAAGGAGATGAGGCCAGCTCGGCCCTCGTTACAGAAATTAGATGGATCAGGGAGTAAACATAACCAGCTTTTTATATGATCCTCGGCTCAGAGCAGACAGAGAGAGCAGAGAAAATGGAGGGGAGGGAGGGGTAGAGAGGAAGAGAAGGCGAGATTCCTACTCTAATTACTTCATGGGTCACTGCTCCTGCAGGCAGATGTCAAAATCCAACACTTTCAGATGTGAGGAGAGCACTGGAGAATGGGGTGGGGGGGTTGGAATTGAGTGGGAGAAGAAGGCATAGTGGGAACATTAGGAATATGGAAGATGGTTCATTGGGAAAAGGAACAAAATGTGAAGAAGAGCTTTTGAGAGGATATGACAGTGAATTTGGGAAGAGTAGATGGAGATAAAGCTGGGTGAGGAGGTGGATAAAAGACAGAGATTGAAAGAATGAAAGGAGAGGGTGGGGGCGGGTGACACAAAATCAGGAAAAAGCAAGGAGCGACAGGAGAAGGCGGCAGAGGGACGGGTTGAGGGGGTGTAACACGTTGTCAAGAAAGTGGGAAAATGTGGCAGTGATGACACAGATTTGTTGTGGAGTGGCGCTGACCTGAGATGGCCTGCGTCTGGCAGAAAGGTAGCAGACAAGGCCTTTCAGATTTGCCATGTGGCCTCTAGATCACCAAAAAAAAAGAAAAAGAAAGAATTAAACAACAAACAGGCCCTGTCAGCCATGTCAGCAGTAATGCTGTGGCCATTATTTTGTGAGTTGCAATATGTATATGCTAGGAGTTAGATGCTGGAGACCTAAGGAGATATGAATATTGTTTTATTTTTAAAGGGCACATAGTGTTTGTGTTAGGCTGTTTTGTGTGTTTGTTTGAGTATTTTTTTTTCTTCTTATAAACATTAACCTAAATATTCAAGAAAAGGACAGAGCTTTCCATTTTCTTATGATTATTACATTGTGGTACACTTGTGTTTTGTGTTCATTTCCAGATGCCTCCCAACTCACTCCAACAAAAATGGCGTTCCAATCATTTGTAATCCTTTGATGATATCATAGAAAGCAAACAGTGAATTTTAACATTAAAGTAGAACAAACGAGTTCCAGTGATAACTCTGTTTTGATGGGATACATTGATTGTTAGGTGCCAAGACATCTCAAAAGCAACTGGAAAGAAACTGCAAACAAGTTAAGTTGGCTGTCAAACAAGTGCTAAGCTGTGCTGATATGGCCCTCCATACCAATTTATCCCCATTTCTGAAACCAAAATGTATCCTGCACACCTCAATCTCCAGGCTTACAAACATCAAACCCTGCTGAAATCTAAACCATTCAGTGGTTTCCAAAGACAAAGAAACCAAACAAAGCAGCAAAGCAAGCTTGATGATCTTGTGAACACCTCCACGAAAAAAAGCAGTTCCACATACTGAGGAATAAAAATAAAAAAAATCATGGATAATCTTTAAATTTATACTGACAGGTTGAATAAAGAAAATGCATTTCTGATAACAAATAACATTTGTATTACATAGTTATAGCCAGTGTCTTGTGTTTTAATGTAGAGTTAACTGACTGAACAGTGCTCTGTGAGATGTTCAGAGCTTGGGATATTATTTTATAGTTCTCCACAATTTTATCCCTGACCTGTCTGAAGTGTCCCTTGGTCTTCACAAAACTGTTTGTTCATGAACGTTCACTACTAAATCTCTATGGCCTTCAAAGAATAGCTGTATTTACACTCATCTGGTCACACTAGATTTTATTTATGGGTATGGGATAAAAGGGGGTGGAATACAAATGCACACCACACCAATATTTATTTGTAAAACAAATGAACACCATGTATCATGTTCCTCCCACATACATACAACTTACATACTTTAAAAGCACTGTGTAACTTTTCTCCAAGATTATCCTACTGAACCTTATATTTATTTGTAGTGAGGTATTGCAATTTAGTGTACATTAATTATATTTGCCTAACCTGCAAACATAGAAGTCTGACCATAAAAGTGTTCTGCTTGTGAAACTGCTGCCAGTTAATTACAGCAATTGATAAGCAGTGAAAAGTGTATTGACATTCACAAGCATAGATAACCTGTGTTTGCGAGTGAGTTGCTTGTTGGTTGCGGGTCAGTGCTGCACAGGGCTCTCTGAGGCCAGATTGAGGCTGATTTGGTCTCAGTGAATATGTTTCACTTCCCCCTCAGTGAAGCAGGCATGCCCTGAGGTCCTGATTTACTCCTGATTTGTGGGCTCCCTCTATCAAAACTAGGCACCATTCAGGTCTCTGTGAGACATGCAGTACAATAAAAACACACACACACACATGCATCCCCAAACAAACATGCCTTTGTGGACATACATAAAAAAGACAGACAGACAGACAGACAGATAGATAGATAGATAGATAGATAGATAGATAGATAGATAGATAGATAGATAGATAGATAGATAGATAGATAGATAGATAGATAGATAGATAGATAGATAGATAGATAGATAGATAGATAGATAGATAGATAGATAGATAGATAGATAGATAGATAGATAGATAGATAGATAGATAGATAGATAGATAGATAGATAGATAGATAGATAGATAGATAGATAGATAGATAGATAGATAGATAGATAGATAGATAGATAGATAGATAGATAGATAGATAGATAGATAGATAGATAGATAGATAGATAGATAGATAGATAGATAGATAGATAGATAGATAGATAGATAGATAGATAGATAGATAGATAGATAGATAGATAGATAGATAGATAGATAGATAGATAGATAGATATAGATAGAAGCAGATGGAGATCCCTTCGGCAAAGACTTCCACACTCAGGTCTCCAGAGGCTGCTGATATTTTCATTTCAATAGACCTTAAATATTCATTATTTTGCCACTCCCCACCCTGTCTTTACACCCTTCTGCAGAACGTTTGAGTTGTGGCGGCTCTCAAACTGGTGTTCTCGCCAGGAGAAGCCAAATGAACTGAGGGCCTTCGTCGACTAGCAAGTGGGTGAATAAAACAATCATTCTAGCACACACGCTCACACAAGCAGTTTCATATGTCTAACATATTAGACTTCAGCTCGGCCTTCAACACCATCATACCAGACATCCTCCACCAGAAGCTCACCCAGCTCAACGTCCCAGCCTCCACCTGTCAGTGGATCAACAGCTTCCTGACGGACCGACTGCAGCAGGTGAGACTGGGGAGAATCTTCTCCCGATCCAGATCAATAAGTACTGGTGCCTCCCAGGGGTGTGTTCTATCCCCACTCCTCTTCTCCCTGTACACAAATGATTGCACCTCATCGGACTCGTCCGTGAAACTCCTTAAGTTTGCAGATGACACCACTGTCATTGGACTGATACAGGACGGTGATGAGTCTGCATACAGACAGCAGGTGGATCGGATGGTACACTGGTGCAGTCAGAACTACCTTGAACTGAACCCACTCAAGACTGTGGAAATGGTGGTGGACCTTCGGAGAACACCACCCCCATACACCCCCCTCACCATCCTCAACAACACTGTATCGGCCGTGGACCACTTCAGGTTCTTAGGAACCACCATCTCTGAGGACCTGAGATGGTCTTCACACATAGACACTGTTCGAAAGAAGGCCCAGCAGAGACTGTACTTCCTGAGGCAACTCAAGAAGTTCAACCTTCCACAGGAGCTGTTGGTCATCTTCTACACTGCCTTCATTCAGTCTGTCCTGTCTTCATCCATCTCAGTGTGGTTTGGCTCATCCACAAAACAGGACAGGTCCAGACTGCAACGAATAATCAGGAATGCAGAGAGAATAATCAGGGCTGACCTTCCCTCCATCCAGGACTTATACATGTCTAGTTTCAGGAAAAGAGCTGCCAAAATCTCTGCAGACCCCACACACCCTGCACATAAACTGTTCAGAGCTTTACCTTCAGGCCGCCGCTACAGAGCACTGTTCACTAAAACCAGCCGCCACAGAGACAGTTTCTTCCTCCAGGCTGTTTCTCTGTTGAACATTCAATAGAGTACAAAACAACAGCATACAGATGTTGCAAATGTACCTTTTTATTATATATGTGTATATTGTACATTGTAAATATGTATATTCTGTAATACAAAAACAAAACCAAAGAGCAAAGTGTACCGGAGTCAAATTCCTTGTTTGTATGTACGAACTTGGCAATAAAGCTGATTCTGATTCTGATTCTGATTCTGATATTAAACATACCACACAGACTAGTGCCAACAGTGTGTCATTGTTTTAAGAATGGATTGCTTTTTAAATGAAATATGAAGGCTGTCTCTACAGCCAGCCTTTGTATGTCTGTTCTGCTTACTCCTCTCTGGCCTCTCAAAGAACCCATTGACATCGTTGGATTAACATATATTAAGGGGTTAAATGAAAGTGCCATTATTGTGGTTTAAGAGTGAAAGTGACCCGTGGGATATTATGCTTCCCACTTGAAGCTATGAATAGCTAATGCTAAACAGCACCATATAATGGGAGCACACTTCATTGATGGTGTCTATCAGAAACAGAAAATCTCCTGTTTAAAGACTGTTCCAGTTACTACAAGATGTAGTAATACTTTGCAGAGTCAGTATTATATTTTACGAAAGAAAACATATCCTCGTTGTTTTCCCAATATTTTATAATTTTCTATCTATAATGGCATCCAAATTTAGCTATAAATAAATTTTTATTTGCAGCCCATTTTCAGTGCAGAGTTTCTAAATAACAGGAAAAATCATAGTTCCAAAATTGTATAATTTTCTGGTTAAAAACAATGCCTTAAAATAGTAAATTATCATTTAATGCAACCATGTATTTACTCTGTAAGAGATTTATTTTATGTTTACTTCAGATCATGAAACTAATTTTGATATCAGACACAAATAACTTGTGTAAATATATGAAGCAGTTTCCAAATGATAATTCAATTTATTATAGGAAAAAAAAGCTGCGAAAATACAATCACCCCCCCGCCCTTCCCACTTCTTAATAATTAGCCACACCCAGGACTTATTACTGCCTGTTCTGTGGAATAAAGACATAACTTAAATAGAACCTTTCTGACAACATGAAGAGGGTAATGTTGACTATTATCTGAAGCCCACCAGCAAAGCACTTATCGGAATGGCCTAAAAACAAACAAAAAAAATTCATGAAGGTTTTGCAGCAGCCTAGTCAAAGTCTGGACTTAAATTCCATTGACAATTAAACAAGCCATGGGGAATTTCATTTCCACATGTCAATTGTCATGTTGGTCTGGATTTTTTTACATAATTAAAACAAAACTTAAATCCTGAAATCTGTATTTTGTATTTACACTATAGAATTAAAAAGTTATTTCACATGAAACATTTACTTGCACTAAAAAGTAAATCCATAAAAGATATGTAAGGGGGCAAATAATTTTCACGGCACAATGCATACACTTATTAGTGTAAATGTCGTGTAAATGTTTTTTATTATATATTTGAACCATTCTTTTTTAAGGGCTTGAATGATAACACCACATGCAGCTGCAAAGACTTTGAAAATCAAGAAGTTGGTGCACAAATCTGAATTTATTGTAGATTTCAAAACCCACAGAACACAAAGGCATAGATTTTCTAACTAGAAAATAATTGCAGACATAACTAAAACAAACTATTCATATGCTAGTTAATCAAACAATAGTTTAATGACCTCTGCGATCTCTGATGAGAACAGCGGTCAAGCAGAAATGTCCCTTATAGCTACAGAAAATTGTATGGTTCCCCAGCAACTTGTGGATGTTTACATTTGAGCCTGCATGTATAATTTTTGCCTAGTATGGATTAATGAGAGTCTACAACAAATTCTAACTTTTGCAGATAATTCTTGCATCTGAGATTTATTGGTAATGTTTGTTTTAATACATTATTTACTTAAAAAACTGGTACAAGCAAATCATTAAAAACTGACAATTATTAAGACCTTCCTGCAGATGATGGGTTTATTTACCCCACTGAGCTGGAGGCAAGGTTTGCCCTAGAAGGCAAAAACATGGTTTTTGCAAGACAATAAAACGTTAACACCTGCTAGCTTTTCAACGTGGACAGTGTTCCTGTACCAGCTCAGGCATGCTGGATGATAGGATAGTCAAGGCCTACTGTATTGGTTGTCTTATTTGATTCCAGTTTATGACTCTAACGACTTTTATTGTCTTTTGAAAAGCCATTTGAAAGACATACAAGGGTTGGACAATGAAACTGAAACACCTGTCATTTTAGTGTGGGAGGTTTCATGGCTAAATTGGACCAGCCTGGTAGCCAGTCTTCATTGATTGCACATTGCACCAATAAGAGCAGAGTGTGAAGGTTCAATTAGCAGGGTAAGAGTTTGAGTTTTGAGTTTGAGTTTTGCTCAAAATATTGAAATGCACACAACATTATGGGTGACATACCAGAGTTCAAAAGAGGACAAATTGTTGGTGCACGTCTTGCTGGCGCATCTGTAGCCAAGACAGCAAGTCTTTGTGATGTATCAAGAGCCACGGTATCCACGGTAATGTCAGCATACCACCAAGAAGGACGAACCACATCCAACAGGATTAACTGTGGACGCAAGAGGAAGCTGTCTGAAAGGGATGTTCGGGTGCTAACCCGGATTGTATCCAAAAAACATAAAACCACGGCTGCCCAAATCACGGCAGAATTAAATGTGCACCTCAACTCTCCTGTTTCCACCAGAACTGTCTGTCGGGAGCTCCACAGGGTCAATATACACGGCCGGGCTGCTTTAGCCAAACCTTTAGTCACTCATGCCAATGCCAAACGTCTGTTTCAATGGTGCAAGGAGCGCAAATCTTGGGCTGTGGACAATGTGAAACATGTACTGTTCTCTCATGAGTCCACCTTTACTGTTTTCCCCACATCCGGGAGAGTTACGGTGTGGAGAAGCCCCAAAGAAGTGTACCACCCAGACTGTTGCATGCCCAGAGTGAAGCATGGGGGTGGATCAGTGATGGTTTGGGCTGCCATATCATGGCATTCCCTTGGCCTAATACTTGTGCTAGATGGGCGCGTCACTGCCAAGGACTACCGAACCATTCTTGAGGACCATGTGCATCCAATGGTTCAAACAGTGTATGCTGAAGGCGGTGCAGCAATACACACAGCAAGACTGGTGAAAGATTGGTTTGATGAACATGAAAGTGAAGTTGAACATCTCCCATGGCCTGCACAGTCACCAGATCTAAATATTATTGAGCCACTTTGGGGTGTTTTGGACGAGCGAGTCAGGAAACGTTTTCCTCCACCAGTATCACGTAGTGACCTGGCCACTATCCTGCAAGATTCCCTCTGACCACTGTGCAGGACTTGTATATGTCATTCCCAAGATGAATTGACGCTGTATTGGCTGCAAAAGGAGGCCCTACACCATACTAATAAATTATTGTGGTCTAAAACCAGGTGTTTCAGTTTCATTGTCCAACCCCTGTATATCTATTAAAATAATGATCAGTATCCTTTGGAACCAAACCCAGATTTAGCACTGCCCCTTTGTGAATATGCGTGATCCTTCAGGTGCACTGGGAATACATAATGCCATGGCTGCAGGTGTTTATGACAGTATCATGGATCTGTGACGGGGATTTCCACAATCCATTCCTTTTGACATGAATCAAGGGTTCAGGTAAATAACAGAAGCGCAATACTGTCTTGTGTCATTGTAACAGGAACAGATCTGGTTACTATCCAGAGTGAAAACGACCAGTTTTATATTCCTAGGTGCATCAAATACTGAAGAAGTAAAGTAAATTCGTCTTTTTTATCAAAAAAATACCTCAGGACTATTTGCAAACAGCATGAGTTATCAAAACAAATTTGGTAAATCCACAGATAATCTAGAACATGCTAATTAATTAGAAAAACCATTATACCCCACATTGTATACAACATCTGCAAAATAAAATCTGTATTTTAGCTGTGTTTGCTTTGACTTAATTCTCAGAGGCTCTGGTGTAATGTAAAAGTATGCATATGTAATTGCAGACAAGAAAGTATGAGTGTGAAGCATCCGTCTACTACAAGCCGCGTTGTGTCTGTCAGAGGAGAGTTGACGTTGATGAGAGCAAACTGGATGGAGACAACGTCCATCCAGTCAGAGGCCTCATCATTATGGCTGCAGTCCTTTTGATCATCCCCTCCACACTCTCCCCATCTCTCTCTTCTTGTCAGTTTGTCTGTCTCTGTCTCTGCTGTCTCTTTTCTGTGGTTTAAAACTAGATGAGTGGTCGTCGTTTTGGCATGACACACACCCTTTTGTCTTTTGAGTATTTCCACCTCACTGACCCCCTCTGCACACACGTTATCCAGCTTCTCATCCCTCTCCCTGATGAGACACATCATGGAGCAAGTCCTGCTGCGTCACTCGGTGAAAAACCGCAGAGGTAATGATATTAGCTTGATGGTTGTCACATTATTATTCAAACCAGGCTTAAACCAACAGTTTGATATTTTGTGGAGTGGACCTATTTATTGCTTAAAGCTAGAACAAATAATTTTTTTCTTTCCAGGAAAAAACTGCAGCTTCTTAACTAAGATTATTCTCAAGAATTAAATCAGAGCTTATTTTTTTTTTTTATAAGGGGGGGCGGGACTATCCATAGCAACATGGCCCAATGGGACTGATAACTGAAACTGATAGCTGTGCCTGTGCCTGTGCCACCCTTGAAATCAACAACTGCCATGAAAAGCAATAAATGCAATGAGTTACATCGCTTTGGAGGAGTTTTTTCCAACTCCTCTTTGCAGAATTATTTAAATTCAACCACATCAGACAGTTTCCATGTACGAATTGCTTATTTAAGGTTGTGCATCAGCATCCAATTCGGGTTTGGGCCCAGAGTTTAACTAGGTCACTCCAAACTTTCATTCTGTCTTTTTGAGCCAAAGTTGGAACTTCTTGTGTGTGTCGGATCATTGTTCATGAACTGATGTATATATCAGTCTACAGAATATTTCTCCAGTAGTATTAGGCATAATCAAGATGTTTTGTGACAAATGTTAGACAGGGCCTTTGTGTTGGTCAGCACGGGATTTACTGCCCTTGGTACCATTTTGCCATTTTCATACTGTTATATCACGAACTATGACTTTGATTGGTTTAGATGCTGTTCTCGGTCCTTTTGTGAACTTCATTGATGAGTTCTCCTAGGGAGGTTCATCACTCTTCCATGTTGTTCCATTTAAGGATAATGACTGTCACTGTGGTTTCATGGGATCCCAAAACCTTAGAAATAGCTTTCAGATCCTTTTCAAACTGATAGATATTATTGATTTATTTTATCTGTTCCTGAATTTTCTCAAATTAGAGCATGATGTGTTACTTTTTGATATATTTTAGCCTACTTCATGTTCTCAGACAGATTTTGATTTTCTAATTCTACATGTTTCTGATTCTACATGCCTAGGTATGGATAGTAAAATGTTCCTAATCTTTCCAAAAATGTGGTTGGGCACAGTTAACTCATGATTCAGGGGCAATTACTTTTTCACATAAGATGCAGTTGGTTTGGTTGGCTTTTTCCACTTAATAAAATAAGTTCTCATTTGAAAAATACATTTTGTGCTTACTTTTGTTATCTTTAAATGTGAAACAAGTGTGACAAATGCAAAAGGAGAACAAAATTCTGCAAGGGGGCAAATAGTTTTCATAGCACTGTAGAATTGAATTAAATCAAATGTTAGATTTTAGATTTATCCTGATAATTACTAAACATTTTTGCTTCAAAGAACAATAAATCCATATGCAGTGTATGTAATAGGTATGAAATGTAAATGTAAAGGGACAAATTGGCAAAGCATAGATACAAATTGATGAATGTGCAAATTGACCAGGAGCGCTAATGAACATGCTATTGATTAAAGTGTAAAGTAGAATTTTCTGACCAAATTAATTCTTTACAGTTAAATTCATGTTTTTCTTTCAGCTATGCCAAAAGCTGAACTCCAGCGAGTATTGCTGATGTGTGTGCGGCTTCTATTCAGAATGGCCAGAGGTGAAAGGTGAAATCTACTTTTGTTCCCACGAAAGGAGGAAAATAGGTAATCTAATCTCTGTGAAGTCATCAGTTAAGATTTTCTGTTCATTGTGAAAGCTGCGGTGAGAACTAATGAGTGTGTGGTTTAATCTGTCATCTGTCTGGTGGTAAAGTCTAGGTATTTGGTCACTTTTGTAAAAAAAAACTTGGGGCAGTCGAAGAACAAAATCAAACACTGCAAACAATAAGTGCAGATATACTTACTAACATTACACATACTAAATTGTGTAATGTTGTTATCATTTGTTGTTATCATTTGTTGTTATCATTTGAACACATTTGTTTTACACTTTTAATATTCATATATTAACTAACTTTTTTAAAGTAATAAAATAGTAAAGACAATTCACATTTTGAAACATAACTGAATGATATCAATCAAAATTTTGGAAAAAAAATATGGAAAAGAAAAAAATACAAGAGCCATTTACTAGTCAAATGACCTCCATATGAGCTACAAATCAAAATAAATAACTAAAACAATACAGTTCTGCTGTTCCTTTTTTATTAGTCTGACAACCAGTTTTAGTTCAAGGCAAAGTCTCTCCTTCTGAAAACTGTTTTTTCTAAAAAGCAGGAAAAGCTGGGATTATATTGTGACAGGGCTGATCATGTGACCAGCCTGATTGCAAAGTGTTGACTGAAGAGTCCCTTAAAATATGTGTATAATACACCACACATATACCAAAGACCTAGTCCTGAAAGGTGATATCTTGTGAAACTCTTTGCAGAGGGGAAGTAAGGCAAGATTAGAAAAAAAGGGAACAGAACCAAAGGAGGTAAACAATGTTTAACACTATTTATGTCCCTCTTTTTCCTTTTTCTTTTTTTACTACAGCCTCACAGCTATAAGGCAGGAGTTATTGTCCCCCACTGCTCCCAGGATCCCTGCGGTAAAGGCCCACCCTACAGTCATGCCTCCAGACACAGAGTCTGATGAGGAGCACAAGGCCATGAAGGCTTTCCCTTTAAGCTCAGGGGAACACCCACCACCACCCCACCCCACCCCCGCCGCCGCCCCACACACACACACACAGACAAACAGGCAAGCACAGATACATGCACAAAGGCAAGCAGGCACCCAGACCTGTACAGTATACATACAAACACACACACACACACACACACACACACACACACACACACATGAACACACAAGCAGGTGGATAAACTCTTCTGCTGGCACGCTCAAACAGACACAGACACTGGCATTGCATCAAAAATATAGTAAACTGTGGACCAACACAAAAACAGACCTGCTGGTGCTCTCTGGCACAACAATCCACATTTCACATCAAACATATGTGTGTAGTGTCAGAAATAAACTCCGTAGCAAATCAATATTTTCCATTTTCTGTTCATATTACTTCTTTAGTTAGGCATAAGTCACAGGGTGACAGACATCTCTTTCACAATGGCCAGCAAGACCATGCAATGAGAAAATGATGTAAAACTAAATGATAATAAAATAAAGCAGAGATGAAAAGAGTTAGAGTGAATCTGAATTTGTATCTCGTAATTATCAGAAACTTTCCTGCCATGCAGACGTTTGTTTTAGTTTAAATGATTTCTTACTAATTTAGTTACCTAGGCACCAGTTTTCTCATAAATGACGTCTGTAAAGCGGAATCAGGGTTTAATACGAGTGAATGAAAAGTTTAAAATTAATTAAATTTATTTTGCTGACAAATCTGAAATCAAATTTATAATTGAAATATAGCTACTTGCAGATGTAAGTTCAGTCAACTGCTGGCTGTTTTATTGTTATTGTTGCTTATTGTTTTCCATCAGCGAACAATTAGTCTGATATGTTTATATGAGTTGTGATATGAGTGGTAATATAAATAAATTTATCAATTTTGTAAAAGTTAAGAACTGACATTAGCACTTTGGTGTTTCTGAGAATTGAAGTTTGAATTTAAATTTAACTAGATCTGTTACAACGCTAAAGTCAAGCTAATATATATATATATATATATATATATATATATATGGGTAGAAATATATGGGCTTTAGCCCAGGGGCCCATATCCTTCTGAGAAGACTATTTAATAATATTCTATGCTTTAATCATAATTCAAATTCTTATTTTTTCTTTGTTTATTATTTTGAGAAATAAGTTGAAATTTAACTAATTTATTTAGAAGCCTTTTAGTTGTTAATCCTAACCCTAAATTAAACAATGTCAACTCTGTAGTTTGGATTAAAATCTACCCAAAAAAATGTTTGCAAATAATGACCCCTAGTTTATTAGTTAAAACCTATTATTTTCTTGGTGTACATCAGGGTTTGGTTTAACAGCTCACATATTTAAAAGGAATAAAAGCATTGTTAGAGCTACCATAAAATATTGCTTTTTACAATCATTATAGGATACACCTTAACACAAGATACACAATTATTACATATAAAATGATTTCAACCTAGACCAAAAACTACATTATTCAAATAGCTGGTGAAATTTCCTATCTTCAGCCTCTCGCCTTGATTTGCTGCCCCAGGCCTTGATACAACCATGAAGAGTGGGCACCTCACTGGGACCAATTTTTGAATTTCTCCAAACAAACATGATACAGCACAGAATAAAGAGTCATCTGTTATTGACATAAGGAACCTAATCCTGCCCACCGCTAACTATCTCTTCTAAGAGTACACCTCTCACTTCTGAGTTGGCTAACTAGCCATCACTATTGCCTGTTGGCTACACACCTGCCCCAACAGCACTCGAAGGCAGACGTGGGCCCCCGGAGATGGAAAACACACTCAAACACACACATATGCACATGTATGAAACCTATGAAACCTAAGCTCACAGACTCAGCTCACAGAAACACAGACTCGAGCTGATACTGCACACACACATGCATGTTAACCTCTCCACACACACACCTATAGATACACACATGCACACCTTGACTATGCGTCATTTAGTGACTGTCTGTTTGCCAGGGCTGTGGCAATTATGACTAACAAATAAATGCCAGGTGCTAAAGGAACACCCAGCACACAGAAGTAAATTAGTAATATTAGGAATGTGCACTCATCATTTGCAGTCAATTTCCTGTTGCTAATGAGATTAAAAAACAATGCTGTCAGTCAAGAGACAGAGGGAAGCCATTTCCATTTTCTTATTTTCTTTTACTCATAATCAAGCTGCTGCTTAGGCAATAATGAAAATAGCAGGATATGGCAGCACTGTTTAATTACATTTTGAAAATCAGAGAGGTTTTATACACCCAGACAAGTCATTTTATAAGACATTGGACTTATATTAACAACATGCAAGGTACAAAATATGAATATATAATCTCCTTGCAGATATGATAAGGAATACAATAATTTGACACAAACAATTTTAATTGTAGAGATATTCTAAATAATGTGGAATATTTGAGTTTTGTATTGAAGTTGTTTTAAAAATCCATTATATATATCAGGTTGTCTATGGGTACAGCAAGTCATATAGCACTTTCCATCACATCCTCTCTATCACACTGGCCCTCATCTACTCCAGTGTGGACTATCAGGGTGGATGATGGTGGTGACCAGAAGAGGGCAGACATACTGTATTCAATTTCACATCCTATTATTTATCTTCCTATTCTCCACTCAACCCCTCTCTACCTTTTTACTTTTACGTCTTGTGGCATCTGCTTTGAAAAAGCTTTGGGCTTTATCAAGTTTTGTCAGTCAACGCTTTGAACAGGACAGTCATCAGATTAAGTAAACAAAATAAATACATCAAGAGTGTGCTTGCAACACTGAAGAAGTGTTCCAGCTATGACTTCATCTCTATTATCATGTGTCTCTTTTACATAGCAGTGTAAACCAAAGTCCAAATAGGTAATTTGTAGAAGTTGTAAGAAAAACATTTAAAAGATGGATGTAGAACCAAACAAAGATAAAAAGGTTTTAAGGAACTTATTACAATTATGGAAAAAAATACTTTCTAGAAGAGATAGCACAACTTTCTACTCATTGTTTTACAGTGTTTATCATGTGTGTGTTTACAACACATTAATGCAAACCAATATTTATACACGACACTGTCAGAGATCCATCCATTAGGACCGGAGTCAAATCCAATGATAGCGCACATAAATGTGGTTCTCTTCTTAACAGATTAAGTTATTGCTGATGTCAGATGTGAGGCCAAATATAATAACATCTGTATGGAAAAGCCATTATTTTAAAGGCAAAATAACATGCCGTATTTTGGTGCCATTTATCCTATAGGTTATGAGAATATGTAGCATATACAAATCATTAGCAGGCTTTTTTTGAAGCACAAAAATCAATTTAAAGGCACTTTTTCACAAAAAGTAAAGCTTTTGTAGCAATGGTTATTTTAAAACTATGAATGATGCTGTTTTAGCTGGATTTTCAGTGTCAGATGTACTACAGTTGTACAAAGGACATGGACCATGTTCATCATAGAAAAATACTTTTGTCACAGAAATACTGTATGTGAAGTGGGTGTGTGACCACTTTTGGTCAACTCAAAAAAGCATCAGTTAAATGCAAAGATTTCTCATCAAGATACTGAAACAGTTGCACTCTTAGATCCAAAAGAAAGAACAACTCAAACCTGAAGGAGGAAGATTTAACTACAGTTCATGCCAAGGCTACAGCAGACAACTCAAGCAAGGAGTGAACAGCCAGACCATCGACGGTGCTGCAGCCGCTGTGCTCCTGTTTTTGAGCTTAATGTTTTTCAGGTAAGAAAAAGCATTTTTTACCTTAGTTTTTCATAGGTTTTTTTTTTTTCTAACATTACATGTCTCTTGATGATTGCAGATTGTGTTAAACCAATAGTGGCTTCTCCAATCAATATTTAGCCATCAAATTAGCCTCTAATTTGGCACTGTTTGAGGTGATATTGTTGCCAAATGAAGGAGAGATTGCTTGATTACAGCTGCAGTTTAGTTGTCTATAAGTGCTTTAACATCAAACGTGTAGCATTAACTACAAAACATCTTGTGGGGAAACTAATTTCAGATGGATTCATAATTTGAGTGACGTTATAGAGGGTGTCATTGGAATAGTTTTGACAGCTACATTACTGTAGTACAGTTAAACACTCATCAGTAAAATATATATAGTACTGATATATAATAGGCTTTCCAGGTGACACAGTTTTTGGGAGAAACGAGTGACACATTCCTGTTCAGATCAAAGTAATGGTATGCTGGGGAAGACAGGAGAAGAAAATATGTCTATCAGAATTTTTATGTAAGAAATTACAATTTTTGAAAAATTATAGGTAGGCTTCTAAATCTGTATGTAGGACACCAGTGTGTTTATTACCTTAGTTATTTCTCTCTGAAACACCTCTCATCTGTCTTCAGCAACTTTGGCTTTCTTTTGCCATTTGCCATGTACTTTTAATTTGGGTTACAAAAATGAACATAACTATTGTGAGCTACAAGGTTTAACCCAACTGGAAAAAAAAATAATTTAAAACTTATTACATTTGCCATGAGCATTCATCATGTAAATACAAAGCAGTCATGAATCGTCTTTAACCTGTTGTTGCAGTCCTACAGAGTCACTGATCTTTCATCAATGTGGAATTCCCATTGATTTGCTATTATTGAAATTGGAAATATTGACATTTATCGTTATACTTTTACCACGCTGGTTGCATGTTGTTTTTATAGAAGCAGTAATGGGTAAAGGTTTAAATAACTTGGGCCTTATAAAGAGTTAACAAACTGTGTGTAAGAGCAGCCAACCAGTGCCTGACAGAGGCTTCCATGTGTTCACTCACCCAGGAAAGGGCAGGGCTGCAGCCAACACTGGACATTATTGCAAATTGATTGGAACCCCTCCTTCTTCCCTCTCTGTTTTATCTGATCAGACAAAAGCACCATGTATCTCCTTCTCTCTTGCATGTTTGTTTCAGTCGCCATTTTTTTTTTAAACCCCCAGTGTATTTTAAAATCCTGGGAGCCCAAGGCCTTAGCACACCTCAGGTCTTTATCCCAACCCTTATTTGTACTAATGAGTCAGTGCAGGGCTGGCTAACTTGCTGATGAAATGTAAGTGGGCAGTAATGAGCACAATCACAGCCATGTGAGGGAAAATATGCCATACCCAACCACACAGTCCAATCTTTCTATCATTTAAGTCCTGATAGACAAGCCTACGTCCCTGGGTGGGAGTGTGACTGACAGGGCCTGGTGCCTGTAAGGGACCCCAGTGGGCCTCTGGAGTGGCCCTTCATGAGTGACCGCAGGGACAGGGATAGTGATGGCGGCTTGGGTCTCGCTGGCCCTTCTAAACTGGTCCATTAATTACACAAAACCCTCAGAGAAAATTAACAGGCAAATTTAATAACAGGAAAAGGGAAGAGGCTGTGTGGATGTATGTGTGTGTGTGAGGGACTGCATCCATACACAGTGGCGCTATCCACCCCCTGCTATTGTGAGACGGAGAAGTGCTTCGAGCTTATTATCACCATGGACACTCATCCAACAAGGCTTTCTGACACTTAAGGTCAATGATTTAGAAGCCAACAACAGGTTTAGTAAGAGCAAGAAATTGCAACACTGTGGGCAATAAATTGTCACATTTAATGCTGAACCATTTCTTAGCAATTATGAGACCTTAGTGTGGGAATTTCTTTAATTGATGATTTGTCACTCATCAAAGTTTGATGACATCTGAGAGGCTTAATTAAAAACATGAACATCCTTCATTATTATAATACCATTCAGAATGCATGAATGTATCACAGTCCTCAAGTGTGGGTTTTGGGTTTTGATTTTCTTAGTTTCTTTGTTTTTATTTAGATCATTTTCCTTGTTGTTATGTTCTTTAGGGCTTGCTTTGTTCATTTCATTGTTCTGTGTTCATCAGTGTTTGTAAAGTGTTTCCATATAAGTGTATTACTTTGTTGCTCTGTTCTTGTGAATTGCCTCGCTTCCTCAGCTTCCCTGTGTACATTCTGCCTTAGCTGCTCCATATAATCTCCTGATTGATACACTGGCATCCCATGTCATTCCTTGCTCATTACTTCCTGGTATTACTGCATGTTTCTCCATCCATGCATGTTTGTCCATTCATGCTGAATGTCATTTTCTTCTGGTGCCATGCTGGAAGTTTCTGCTTTATTTTCAAATCATCATGCCCCTCATGGGATCCTGTCTGCGCTCTGTGTCCTGTGTTCAAACTCAACAGTTTTGCTGCTTTGTAACTTGGTCTAGATAGATGTATCTACCAGATGCGTCCTGACCGCTCCACTGGAACAGATTTACACCTGGAGATGAGCGGCTGTGAAAAAAAATCAAGATACTGCTGTAAAACCTCAACTGCTAAAGTACTTTCTGGCCCATGGCAGTTGGAGTTTAAATTGAAACATTTCAGAAGTAAACAATTTACGTTGACCAAGACCTCTAAAATATATTGAAAGTTATATATATATATATATATATATATATATATATATATATATATATATATATATATATATATATATATATATATACATATATATGTATATATATATAGGGCTGCACGGTGGTGCAGTTTGTAGCACTGTTGCCTTGTAGCAAGAAGGTCCTGGGTTCAATTCCTGGCCTGGGGTCTTTCTGCATGGAGTTTGCATGTTCTCCCCGTGCATGTGTGGGTTCTCACCGGGTACTCCAGCTTCCTCCCACAGTCCAAAGACATGCCTGTTAGGTTAATTGGTCACTCTAAATTGCCCTTAGGTGTATGAATGAGTGTGTGCATGGTTGTTTGTGTGTTGCCCTGCGATGGACTGGTGACCTGTCCAGGGTGTACCCTGCCTCTCGCCCATAAACTGCTGGAGATAGGCACCAGCTCTCCTGCAACCCACTATGGAATAAGCAGTAGAAAATGACTGACTGACTATATATATATATATTTGTAGCTATATATATATATATTTTGCAGCTCCTCCAAACTTGCCATGACTCGTTCCCTGAATAATGCTTTCCTTACCTGGCTTGTCAGTACCGGTGGAAGTCCAAATCTTGGTACAGTGCCTTGCAAAAGTATTTACTCCTCTTGGCTTTTAACCTATTTTGTAACATTCTAACCTGTAATTTAAATGCTTTTTAATCGTATTTTATGTAATGGATCTACACAAAATAGTCTAAGTTGGTAAAGTGAAATGAGACAAATATACTTTAAAAAAAGAATAGGAAAAAAAGAAACATAAAATTGGCATATGCAAATATTTCCACCCATTTTGCCTTAAAGCCCCTAAACCATTCTGGCGCAACCAATTACCTTCAAAGGTCACATAATTAGTGAAAGGAAGTCCACCTGTGTGGAATCTAAATGTCTCTGAAATGTTTCTGAAAGGCCCCAGAGGCTGCAACAGCAACTGCAATGTGGGGGACTTCCCAAATATATGAAGGAAGATGATCTGGTCAGTTGAGACTAAAATTAAACCTTTCTGCCACCAAGGAAAACACTGTGTCTGGCGCAAACCCAACACATCCTATCACCCAAGAACACCATCCCCACAGTGAAACATAGTGGTGGCAGCATTATGCTGTGGAAATGGTTTTTAGCAGCAGGCACACTGTTCACAAGTGAAAACCTTCCAGCATGAAGAGACTGGAGCAGTTTTGCCTTAAAGAATTGGCAAAAATCCCAGTGGCAAGATGTGGCAAGCTCATACAGACATGAATCAATAAAAAAACCAAAAAAAAAACAACTGGTAATTACTTTTGAAAGGCAGTGTAGGTTTTCAGTTATGCCATGCTCTCTCCATTTTCACATGAAGGATTAAACGGCACTCTGTGAGATGTTCAAAGTTGGGGATATTGTCTCTTATCCTAATCCTGCGTTAGCTTGTTCCTGAACTTTAATCCTGGATGATGTTTTGGTCAAATTATATATTCCCATTTAGCTTGTTAACATCTCAAAAAGCAGATAATATGCCATTAAAAAACTATCTGAAATGTTCAGGGCTGGAAAATACAACAACTTTAAGTCCTCTCTAAAAATATATAGTTTTGCTAGACATACGATCCTTATTAAGCACCTCTCCAGCACCGGTTCCAGAGCAACAAACACCCAACAAACATTTTTGCAATGCATGAATTAAGACTGAAGTAAAATAACTAAAACTACAGGGTTGTGCTCTAGGAAATTTGTTAAAGGAAATTCCAGTTGAGAGAGGAATTGTAAATCCCAGGGTATTCCCACTGCATTTAAATGTGATTTTTCTCCACAATGTACAGTATTCCAAGTGTTCCATTCTTTCAGTCAATGTACTGTTCAAAAAGAGATATGCTAATGTAGAAAGTAGTTGTACTGTAAGTGGTACTATTCCAGTACACTTGAAGTGATGGAAAATGGTAGCGGAGCCATCAGTTCGGCATATATCAGATCACTGCGTCTGCATGTGTGTATGTAGATATGGAAAATAGAAAGGAGTGAAGAGTTTGAGATTGCTGTGGCCCACTTCTCCTTCTCCTCTGTATTCCCTCTTCCTCTGTGGTGCTGTCAGCCTCCCAGGGGTTGGATCAGTTTGCTGCAATAGGTAGGCCGAGGCTATCAAAGTACATGTTTTAACTTTTTAAGACTTTGCAGGTTGGCTTTGTTCTTCTTTTCTCTCTGTTGTGTGGGCTCTCATGGGCCCTAGGTTGGGGAGTATCTCTAGGTGCTGGCAAGTGGCTTTGGGCTATTAAAAAAATGCAGGTTATCTACTGGGAGACGTGGAGGAGTTTTTCAAATTAAAGCGAGAGCTCAGGACCAAATGCAGAATTTGAAGGGGAAGACAGAAAAGAAGATTGGCCATGATTATGAGGCTATGAGAGTCTCTATTTTTGTTCTTACACAAAGGTATCCTATCACAAATTTCTACAATGTTTAAGGTTTGCATACAATTTTTTCTAAAGCCACAAATGATCCCTATGCCATGTGAATCCTCAAATTCATGGGTGCATACAAACACATGCAGACACCAGCTTCATCACCTCCCCCCCTCCATGCTCACACATGAACACAAACACACACTTTCACACATCTGCCCAATCCACCAACACTGCTATGTCTCAAACCAAAGGGGAAAAAAAGGACCCAGGCTCGAAGCCTTTGGGATGATTTGATTAGCAATGATATCTGAAAACGGCCTCATCGTGCTAACAAGATTAAGCTGAGGCCCTGTCTGTTTTTAGTGCTGGAAATTTGCTGGGTGATTAAAACTGGCTCTCTTTACTAGAACAAGAGCCATAGCTGGCTAGTGGGATTGTTGCCAGGTAACAGGACATGACTGCTGCTTTTATGTAATTACATACGCAAACATCAACAAGCTAAAGTCAGCTCAGAAGAGGTAAAATAGAGAAAGTTAGTCTCTGACCAAGTAGCAAAGAAGGTGGAAACCTTATTCACTCCATGTACAGTGTAAGGCAGCTAATAAAACCTCTATTTCTGGTTTTTCAACCATTTCTATTCATAATAAAACCACTGATATTTAGTTTAAAATATAGCATTATTAATAAAATAATAAATACGTACGGCCAGATGTGGTCAAAGCAAACTGTATCGCACATGAGGAGGCACCAAAAGGATTGGTCAACCACCTGAGTTCAACATGGAAGTGAACTCATCCGCTAAGCCACAGTCAGTGAATTCAACATACAACTCATCATAAAGCTTTCTTATCAAATCCAGGAAAGGAGTGGAAAACACATTTTCCCAATTTTAGCTGTGTTAAATGTTCTATTTGTCAATGCTGTATATTGATTTTACATGAAGCTGCTGTAAAGTAATATTTTTCTCTACACAAGTTTGAATTAGCTGCTTTTCCCTTTGTATTAGCGATGCGGTTCTGCTGTGATCCAGAGCTGGGAAAATTCACACAACCAACCGCAAGTAAAGAACTGCACCGCAACCTTTTTAATCCTTGGAGTGGACTGACTAAGCATCACTTGGCGCTAAAACTAGAACACTCATGCAGTCTAAGAGATAGGTGTCAAAACCACACATCCACAGAGAACCAGGACGATTCCAGAGTTGATACAAGTCAGACTTGAATTAAGTAATTCTGTTGTCTGATCTACGGTGGCTGCTGTCTGGAGCTGACGAATATAAGGGGTCACGAAAATGGTCCTGAAAATACACATGCGCTTCCCTCCTAACTTTACCATCTTAGATTGAAGCCAAGCGTTAGAATTCAGAAAAAAGGCCAAAAACCTCTCGGTTAATAAGAAACCGATAAGCGTTTGTTTTTAGTTAGTCTTAATTTTTTTCTCTTTAATTAGCAGTGCTGTGTCAGATAGGATTAGTATTTCTTTGATTAAGTCGTTTAGTTGTTTATGTTTGTCTTACCTTGTTTCTTTTATTTTAGATAATCAGCAGCAAGTAAATGTTTTTTTTGGTTTATAAGAAGTTTAATGTTTGATTGTGATTGATTACCAGCTTATGTACATTTTCACACTTTTATTTGTGTCCAATTTTCTGTTGATTTTAAATACATTATAAATCCTGAAAAATACACAGATACAGTATCTCTTCATGCGTTCCTTTAATTCAATTCCTTTCAATTCAGTTTTATTTATATAATAAACAATTCACAACACATGTCGTCTCAAGGCACTTCACAAAGGGTTTGGAATGGTGCGAGGTTGTTGGTGAGGTTAGAATAAACTACTGAGTGTTAGAGTTTGGCCATTTTAGAATGGGCTATGTGTAGGTGTACAAAGTAAAATAATAAACTGATAAAGTTTGTCCATTTAGAGCGCACTGGTGGCCATTGTTATACTAAAAACTACAAGGATTGTGGGTACCTCTCTCTGTCAGACTGATTATTATAACCTTTGGAAAAGAGAAGGGGTCATACAGGTAGCAGAAATGGAGGGTGTGTTTGCACCTCAACCATAATTGAGCCGGTTTAGGCTAAACCTGACTCCCCCTTACTCCATCCAACAGGGAGGGAGGAAGGCAGAGGTAAAAAATATTGGTGAGTATTGTTTCCTGTTGCATTGTGTCAAAGGTGGGTAACTTTAAAATGGGCTAATCGAATCATACAGATTTCAAGTCAGGTACATGCATTCCAATTCATCTTAACTATCGAACAGTGCAGTCAGATTTAGTTATTTATTCAAATTGGATAAAAAAGTTTTTCTATCTAAGGAAACCCAGCAGATTGCATCCAGTCAGTGACTTGCAGCATTCCCTCCTCCCAGATGAGCATGTAGAGACAGTGGACAGTCACTGGCGTTGACTTTGCAGCAACCCCTCATACTGAGCATGCATGTAGCGACAGTGGACAGGAAAAACTCCCTTTTAACAGGAAGAAACCTCCAGTAGAGCCAGGCTCAGTGTGAGTGGCCATCTGCCATGACCGACTGGGGGTTTGAGAGAACAGAGCAGAGACACAAAAAGAACAAAGAAGCACTGATCCAGGAGTCCTTTCTATGGGAAGGAAAAGTAAATGTTAATGGATGTAGCTCCTTTAGTGGTCTCATCCAGGAAGAAAAAACAGATAAACTCTGAGCCAGTTTTCAAGTTTAGAGTATGAGAGAGAGCACATACAGTAAAAGCTCAGTCAGTAGCCATGTCTAGAAGAAAAATAGGGTTAAACACTGAAAGACAGGGCCAAGTGTCTCATTGGTAGAAGGTGAGCATTAAGTTGTTGGCGGCAGAATTTTGGGCGATGCCCCTCTCCAGGAAGGTGTCACAGGTAGATACAGAGTCAGGCCAGATGTAGCTTCTAGGAAGAGAAAAGAGACAGAACATAAAGTTAAAAGCTGAAATAACAGCAAGTAATGCAAATATAGTAGTTTGGAGAGTAGTATGAGTGTGATGTACTTTTGGAAAGGAAGTATTTTAACTCCTCCAACAGATTTTGATAAGTTATGATACTGATTTATAAACATTAACATAACATCATATAGTTCATTACATTAATTACATGAATTACTTTTACACCACCCTAAAAATAAAAGCCTTTTTCTAACCTCTAAAAAGACACCTCTTATTGATATTAAGAAAACAAATTGAGCTACTTGAAGGATTTAGCAGTAGGTTGTACTTTCACCTCCAAAATGATTTTCAGAATATTTCATGCAAACTGGAGTTAAGCCTTGGAATCCTAAACTTTCAGTTTACCATAAGAAGGGTATTAATTCTTTACTCCAACTCTGTATTTATTCAATTGGATTATGTATGCATGGGGGACCTAATGAGGGCTTAAAAATGCAATTATTGCTTAAGCAAAAAATGTGACTTTTTTGATAAATGTTTCCATTCCCTAATAAATGGAGAATCAACAGACTTAGGAAACTGCTTTATTCAGAGCTTGAAATTAGCCCATCAATCACTTGCAGAATTTGTTAACTATTTCTCTACTCTCCGCATCGCCCCCTTCTTCTGTTTTCTTCCTCAGAGAAAAGAGGAAGAACAGTAAAGACAAAGAGAGAGAGATAGACAAACTGTGTATGATAACCCCGGACAAAGCATGAGATAGAGTCATCTCAGGAGATACAAAACGTAAAGAGACACATGTAGGCTAAGATACGTCCGACTGAACTGCTGTAAGATAATGAAGTGCATTCATTATTCATAAAGTCTATAGGCGCAGGTCAGTGGTGCAATGTGAACACGGTTAATTATAAGCAAGAGGGTCATGCGGTGCCAAAAGGTCACCCTGATCATATTGATTATGTTTTGAGAACAATGAATATCAGGTGATGGCATATGTGAATGTTACAATATTGATTTCATGTGGTCTTATCCTGGAAATATAGATGTACCCTCAAATAAATTATCACAGTTTGAGAAACTGATTTACAGGGCTAAACTGACTGTAAGATAAATCAATATGTAAAACACCATTCTAACTTTCAGCAACACAATAAATCTGTATTAAAGGCTCTAAGGTAGACCACATGGTGGTGGATTTAGGAGTAGACTGTGAATAAAACAACCCAGAAGTTTCACCCAAGATTGTAACATTTATTTATTGTAAACATACAATTCTTACCACCTACCTTCTAATCATTGCATTACAAATCCTGTTTGTTGCTAACTTAAGCGTTCCTGATTGTGTTTCTGATTCTTATCATTTTGAAAAATATCACATGCAAAATAGAACCTAGTACTAATACAGGGGTGTTATACAACATGCTCTGTATCAGCTAAATATCAATTTGGTTGATCTGTAGCAAACCCAAGTGGCACTGCTCTTTCTGTTGATGCCAGTCTATTGTTGACATGGGCCATGTACAAGTATCAAGGCATAAGTTGTTCAAGGTCACTAATCACATTTTTTCTTTTACACATCATTATCACATTACGATAAACATTACAGCCAAATGTATTTCAACTGCATGTGCAGTATACTGTATATTATTTGTATTACAGCAGTAAGTGTAATTGTTGCTTTTCCATTACTAGGTAATATTGAAAGTGTTTTTTTTTTGTGTGTGTAACTACCATAACATTTTGAGTTGAGCAGTGTTTTTTTTTATTTTCTTTTACTCAAAGTTATCATACTGTAAAATCTCACCCAAGCCCTAGTCAACTGGCACATTGTCTTTTATGCAGAAGTTATTATAGCAAAACTATTCACACAGGACTGAATAGTTTTCAGTGGGTCTTAAACCAAGTACACTTACCATGTATACAGAAGACAAAAAACACATATAATACGTAACCTCAGCACGTAGGCCTCAAAATAAACCTTTAAACATGCCCTGCACTTTTGTAAAGTTGCAGTGCTTTATGAACAGAATGACCAGACTTAAAGGTCCACCAAATCCTAACATCCATATGCTGGCCATTAAATTGTTTAATTGTTCCCTGTAAAATGTTTGCACTGAAAAGTTACTTTCAATCACTGGAAGCGGGTCTTGAACAAAGAGACATGCCCCTACCTGAGTAGAACTTACAGGTTACATTCAGGTTGGAACCTGTCTAAAACACATTTTTCACTTCTTGGTTGAGTTTAGGCAATAAAATTACTCGGTTAGTGAGAGAAATATTGCTTCATCTTTCAAACCACACACCAGCCTACACACAACACGTAGAAGCGACCACATCTGATGAAAAGCAGGGGGCGGTGTGGAATGTACGCAACACTGCTATCATGAAAATCGCTTATGGTTAATTCATTTCATCTTATATCTATTTTAACACACTGTGATCCGGAGGATTGGGGAAAGACCAGCATATTTCTACTGATGAAAAACAACAACGACATTATCTTTCTTCAGCCAATTTAAATTAAAGTGGCCCTTTGTGTCAGCGTTGATTGGGAGAGTGTTGAGATATGGGTGATGCTTGACAGGGGACAGGCGACCTGAATGCATATAAACTCTTCTGTACATCAGTTCACCCACTGACAACAGGAATTTTCAAAATATATTCATGAAATGTTCTGAGCTATTTCAGCAAGGGATCACATAATATTACCTCAGCACAGTGATAAGATAAGGTATATTTCATATTTTCATGTATTTTCATTCATTTTCCCATTTTGGGAAGTAGCAAGAAGATTTTAGCCTTAGGCAAGATTAATAAGCATTTAAAACGGTTTCAGTGGTAACCGGGCAAATCACAGTGTGTGTTTCAGAGTATTGTTCACCACTGAGTGGCCATGAATGACATAAATAGATTGTATACTTCAACAGCAAGCCACTGACTGCGGGAACAAATACATAACTAAACGCAAGTACTTTACCTATAGAATTTCACACATGTGTACATGCTAATGCAATATGGCAATCATATAAACATAGATAAAAAGTACACAAACCACACACACTTCCATTCCATTTCCCCTCTGAGCTAAATTTCAATGAAAACTTCCCTTTCCGGTGTTATTTTCACTCTAAAGACAAAGTTGAAAACACTTAACCTCTATTATACAGCATTAAACACAAATATTAAAACATTTGTTGCAGCAGCTAGCAAAGTGTTATGTTATGTTATGTTATGTTATGTTATGTTATGTTATGTTATGTTATGTTATGTTATGTTATGTTATGTTATGTTATGTTATGTTATGTTATGTTATGTAGATTACTTATACTAGTTTTTTGATATATAGATCCAGTTTTGCCTGGTGGTTTTGGAGTGAGGTTTCATCTGCACCAAGCTTGCTTTCTCAGATTTCTTCAGATGGCTCTCTTTGAAGTTTGCGAGTTGTTTCAACAACTAAGACGCTGATAACTTCTTAAGAGTTGTCAGGAAGCAGTCCCAGTCCTGCTGGTGGAGGCTGCAGCTGTGGAGAAGGAATCTTGACTGAATATGTATCCACGCGAGTCAAAACGTGCGTTTTCTCAGCAGAACATTGCCTTCTAACAAAATAGGAGGTTTAACACATAGTATGTGTCAGTGGTCATAATATTATGGTTGATCTATTTATATATTTCCGGTGTATGGATAAAACTTATGCCCCAATATTAAAACTGTAATGTCATTTAATGGCGGATGTTAAAACAAGCGAGCGCACCCGGCATAATTGAAGCCCTCCCCAAACTGTGTTTTTATTTTGCTTCCCAGTTTTGAAATATAATCAGTTTGCCTAATTTTATTGCATTTCCTAATGATGCTCGCCCAGAGCAATTGTTCTGTGTGTTCCTTAGCAAACAGTGCGTGTCAGCTCACTGAGATTAATCTTGATTACTTTAGCCGTTGATGAAGTAGGCTACAATAATGCTTTAATTGGGGAATATTACCACATAGAGGAAAAAAAAGTGATAGATAGACCAGGAGATGGATGTTTGACTCCAAACTGCACTAATTGCAATGCTGTTTGGAGTGATTAACTCTGGATGGATCAGTGACTCGGGTGGAAGGCTGAACACAAACAACAAATAGGGACCTACATTCATATCTTTAATGTTTTGTAGTCATTGGTGTCATGTCATTACTGGGCATTTGACTAAAGAGATTATTTATGATTTTTTTTTATTGACAAAACCTTATTATTCGGTCCTAGTACTTGCTTAATAAAGTGTGCAACATAATCTAGTATGCATCAATTTTTAGAGCTGAAAGATGAATATTAATGAATAAAATAGAAATAAAAAAATATATTTTTTGTTTGTGAAAATTTCTCAGATTGACCTATTGTTTCTGAAATGACACAGTTGTTTAGGTGTTGGCTGTAAAATACTATTTTATTTTCTGTCTGCCTAGGCACACTGTCTCGCAAACAGAAAGACAGTAACAGTTGATATTTAGATCATCAAAACATGTCTGCATACAGAAAATATAGAAAACATTTTTATCAATTTACTAGTAACTAGAAAAAGTTCCTAGTTATTCCATCTTTTGAATTCCAAAATATTAGCTTAATATTTCTATGAAATTCAAATGTTATTGGTCTGTGTCTAAAAGAGAGTTCTATGCCTTACAAAAGGCAACTCATAACGTTTAAGTAAGGAAAACATAAATTTGCAGGATGTGACAAGGATTCATTTGACTAGCATTGCAAATGCCTCTTTTTTAATGCTCTACCTAACAGGTTGAGAGATTTCTGTCTTCCTGTGGAAATTAGGCAAGCTCCAAGTTATAGATGTTTAAATTCAGGTCTCTAATAACCTTACTTTGCCCTGGACTCTATAATAAACCCAAAAATCATAGGGTCTATATCTTTTTTGACAGTACTTACGGAAACTACAGCAAACACCCTGGGGGCAACACCCAATTCTGCCCATGCAGCTCTCCTGCTATCCTGCCCGATCTTCACTTGTGGGATATTGTACGTGACATGGGTGAGTATACACACACACTCACTGTACAGCAGCATGCCACCCTATATATGAGCAGTGGGAGAGTCCCAATCTGCTTGGCTGGGACAGTTGTCTTGTGAGGTGTTGTGCCCTGACTAGACATATGCTGACCTCTTATGATTTTTTTTGTGCTGACTTCCTCAATGTTGCCCCTTTGTGTCACGACTGAAGTTAGTTTTGAGGGGGATTTAAAGGGAGGAAGAGCTGGAGGCACTATGGTGCAGAAAAATAATTTTGTGTCTTTTAAGGTATAAGGTTCATTCAAGTGTTATTGTTATAAAGCTAAATAACAATAGATTCATAAATACATCAAGAGGTCATCACCATGTAACATTAAGTAGAGAAATACAAGGTGTCACTTCATATTTGTTTCTGTGTGCAGAGGGAGGTTTTTGGTAGCTATAATAGATTTCTGAGAAGGATAAAGTGACTGACAATTAATTATTGCACAGGCTTTAATACACAGTGCATTGCTAAAGCATTCACACTAAAATGTTTTACTTTTTGTCACATTACAATCACAAATTGTAATCAAAGTAGTGCAAACTCTGAACTGAAAGGAACATGATACATGGTTTTCACAGTTTCTTTATAAACAAAAATTGAAAAGAATGGTATGCATATGTATTGAGACAATATATTGTAGATTCACTTTTTGCTGCAGTTACAGCTCCAAGTCTTTTGAGGTCTGTCTCTACCAGCTTTGTGCGTGTAGAAAAATATTTTTGTCTATGTATCTTTGCAAAATAGCTCAAGCTAAGTTAGACTGGACAGATAA
Organism: Girardinichthys multiradiatus; assembly: GCF_021462225.1. NCBI lineage: Eukaryota > Metazoa > Chordata > Actinopteri > Cyprinodontiformes > Goodeidae > Girardinichthys > Girardinichthys multiradiatus. The sequence continues at coordinate 17,083,167 of NC_061813.1, forward strand.
TATGTGAACATCAATTTTCAAATATTGTTACAGATTCTAAATTGTATTTAGGTCTGAAATTTCCTGTGGCATTCTAACAATTAATGTATTTAAACTAAACCATTCCATTTTAGCTTTCTTTGTGTGAAGTGGTCTTTCTCCTAATGGGAGATGAACATCCTCCCCAGTCTGAAATTATTTGTACTCTCTCTGAAGTTTCCATCCAGGATTTTCATGTACTTAGCTCAAGCCATTTTCCAATGAACTGTGGCCATATTTCCTATTCCTGAAGAAAACCATGCCCGCAGCATAATGCTCCCACCACGTTTGCAGTGTTGTTTTCTGCTACACATAGCATATTCATTTTTCTGTCGACCACAAATGGGACTCCTTACAACTTTGTTTCAACAATGGGTTTCTTCCTGCTTCTCTTCCATAAAGCCCATATTTGTGGAGTGTACGAGTGAATTGTAAATATACAGAATTTATGTAGTTATACTGACTGCTATTTGGGGTTAAGAATTTTGTCCAAGGGCACATTGAAATCTGGCAGGAGGAAGCTGCAATCAAACTCACAGCTTTCTGACTACAAGACCACTACTCTTCCCACTGAGCAATAGAGCTATGAATCGCCCTAAGCAGTAGTTGTGCTGACAGTTTCTCCCACCTGAGCTCTGGATCTCTGCATCTTCTCCAGAGTTACTGCAAGCCTAATGGCGACCTATCTGATCATTGCTTGCTTTGCTATCTGTCACTTTGGACCGCCATGTCTTAGTAGGCATGCTGTTTTTGGATCTTAATGATGGTTACATTAAACAAAAAAAAAAACTCCAAGGTTATGACTCACAATTTGACTCCAACTACTGAAGACAATTGGTTGCACTGGATTTAAATTATGGGATAACTAGACTAAAAACAAAATCACACCACAATTTTGGAAATTTCCTAGTAAAATGTTTTGAAAATTATGATTGTGCCATGTTGTTTTGGTCTATCACAAATTTGAGATTTGTGGTTGTTAATTGATAATATGAAAAAGTTCAATGCACTGTAGCTCATTCTTTAATATCTTGGCTATTAAGACTCGATAGCAATCTTCTCCTCTACATTCAAACTATATCTAATCTCAATGACTGATGCCGGACAGAGTGCTTTTGACTTGAGGTAAATGTAAACACACATGTTCTCACACCGCCATTAAGCTTTTCATCCACTCTCACCGGGTGAGCGGAAAAAAAGAAGTTGGGATGGACGGAGACAACATTTTAACCGTGTGTACATTGGTGCTGTCTTGGGAAGGTGTGAATGTGTCATTACATTACAGCCTTGGCACATAAAGTCACATAAGGAAATATACTCAGAAGCCAAGTAGATGCAAGATTTAAATGATTGGATGTAAAAAATCAGTCATGCACAAGAGCATGCTATAGTGCAAGCATGTGTTATCATACACCCCTATATTTTCACATAAAAACAAACCAATGCAGTTGCAGGCATGTAGTCTTTGATGAGAATGAAGAGGTCACACATGGGATTGTAACACACAGCCACAACATCACATCCGGTTGCAGCGTGGCTTTACATGTCAAATAGGCCTTCCTATGAGGGGTCTGACAAGATGCAGAAGGATCTGTAATGCTGTAAAGGAAAGATAATGTCACCGGAATCTGTTACGACATTTTTTGAGGGGGTGAGAAAAACAAAAACTGTGAATCATGTCACAAAAGCTGTTTTTAAAGCTGGAGCTGTGTATTCATGTGTGGAAATTAATATATGACAAAAAATAACCATGGAACATGATAAAGGTGAAGAGCCAATAGATAGCTCAAGTTACAGTGCCTTGCTTTGCCATAAGCTGTTGGTTTATTTTTCATTTTATGTATGTAATCAGAAGAACAAACACAGCATGTATAATTGGCAGGGAGGTCTCTATGTGCAAATTCACACAGGACATAATCTCTATGTTATATATTGCATGGAATTAGAGGAAATGGGGAATCTTGAATCTGCACATTAAACTGTTGCGTGAATTTAAATGTTTCCTCCACATTTGTCTAGTCATATTAAAATCTCATTTAAAAAAACAAGTTTCGGTAAAGTAAATATGTGAAATAAACAGCTCCACTGGTTTCTTAAATTTGTGTGCCAAAACTAGTGCACTTGCTTGGTGCATTTTCCCTCCAGATGTGTATGTTTGGTCATGAATGTGATTTTCTCATACAATCAGGCTGCAGTTCCAACTAATCTTGTGGTTTTACCTCGCACAAAGTCCAAAGGCAGCTTTGGCTCACAGGAATTTTTGACAGTTGACAGTCACTCCTAGTTGGCTCGTTAGAGCTCAACAAGGCAAGCACAAACACACACAACAGAAGCTGAGGGAGAGCCAAATGTACACTAAATAAACCTGCTTGTCATAATAATGATGAGAGCCGACTCCATTATGTTCTTTTGAGTTTATTTCTCTGATTTACCACAGTCACAGCGACGCGTGCCTGGGACGGTCTCCAAGGTTGCTGTCAGGGGGAATTTAATGTCCTTGGCTTTAGCATCTTTCTGGGAGCCTGTCACATCGGCTCAACACTGACTGGCACACCAGCCGAGACCTCTGGCATTGTGAATAATAATAGAATATTGATACTGCTAAAACATGGAAGAGGGATCCTCCCCCAACTCTATTTGTGCATGACCTTAAACCAAGTTTCTCTTTTTCTCATCATATATGTCTGTGATCTACTTTTTTCTTGACATGAACAAACATGAAACTTCTAAATAAGTAGAAAACCAAAAAAGGGAGATGTATTTAATTAATTCACAAGAAAACTATGGATGTACAATTCCAAATTAACACCTCTGTAATGGCTCTTACATGAGCCATATTATGTATTTTCCCTAATGTGGACAAAAACTGAAAAGCAATGACTAATGCTTAAGAAAACTGGGAGCTCATCCAACTATCGTTATTCATCTTTCCACCATGGTTAAACCGACCAATGCTGGCATGACCCCACTAGAGCTTTAAAATGTTCTCATAATGTTACTCAACTGATGGTGTTTTTAATTCCCAGACTCTCTTTTGATCTCATAAAGTGGCAGTTAAGGACAGCAAAGCTTAAAAATGCCAAATGACGGGAATGCAAATTTATTTTAGGTTTTCTAACAGCTAAATGTTCTCAGCAAGTTTGACATGTCCAATTGTACAATGATTCCAATCTGAAAAGACTAATAAAGAAAGGGATGGCAATTAGAAAAGTTTTATTAATGTGAAATTATATGGTTATTTCTTTGGCGCTCAGACCTGGGAGGAAGACAAATGCTGAGAATGACATGAGCTAAGATGATCATTTGTAAGGTTTAGATTTAGAGATGTCTTCCCCCTGATCCAAAACTGGTGGTGGATTGACGGCCAGGGAGCGAGGAAGCCAGGAGTAGATGTGAAGGTAGATGGTGAAGGTGGGGTGGAGGAGGGATGAGCTCAGCTGACAAGCGAGGATGAACACGGCTGAAGGTCCTTTAAAAACAAGGCATCAGAAGGTGATTGGATGGAGAATCAGACGGACAGGATGCTGATTGGAAGGCCCGGAGACGCACAGAAGAGTCATTGGAAGGTGGAAGCGGTGAAGGTGAGTCTTTCATTCTGAATTTTCGTTTAAACTCTAGTCCTGGATATTAATAATTTTGTTTTGAAAAGGCTCAAACTTTCTAAAATCAGTCCGCATTCTTGCCTAAATCAGCAATACAAAAAGAGTCAAATCTGTTCTAAAGAGAAAGCAGAAAAAAAAAAAAAACATGTCAGACACTAGTCAGTTTAGTAGCCAGTCTGATAGTCATTCACTTATCAGTCTATCTGGCACTTGTATTGAGAAAAATCATACAATTTATGTTTTTGCAAGGGAATAGATGTATGGTAATCACAAATGCAGAAATTTAATTTAAAACAACAAAAACTGTTAAATGCTAGTAATACTGATAACCACATTATTCTACTCAGACAAAGACAGATTGGAATTTAGAACTACCCTTAAAAAGTTTAACATTTAAAAAAACCTCTTGTAAGTATAGGAATTTCTTCATTTACTTTAAATGTAATGATTGACATTGTGGTGTTCCACACTGCTCAACTTTAGGTCCCATACTTTTTAATCCGCACATTCTACCTTTGCACGGTTTAATCAGGAAACATGGTATTAATGGCAATGTCAATGCTGATAACACTCAGCTTCATATAGCCATATCTCTTGTTGGCGTAAGACTGATTCATGCACTTTGTTACTGTATTTAGATGGCATAATATAGACTGCAGATACATTTCTTAATTTCAATCAGGACCTTCAGAGAGCAGAAAACTAACAGGACAACTTGGAGCACGGGTAATAAACTCTTCAGAATATGACACAAAGCTAGATATCATTTTTTATGTTATAAATAATAGCTTTGTAAACCTTTGTAAACAGCCTTCCTGAAGACCAAGCAAACAGTCGAATGTTTTTAAAAACAAACTAAAACTTTAATTTCTAGGCTGGCTTTTAGCTGAGCTTCAGTCATTATGTCTTTTTATCCATTTCACTTATTTTATGTTAATCAAAGTTTAAGAAAATAAAATTGTTTGTATGATTCCATTATTCGATTTATTAACATGCCATTAATATGTTTTGTTTAATTATTTATGTTTTAAGTATAGTTGTTTTTAGTTTTACTATTTTAGATTTCATAAAAGATGACATATCATTTTAAATTTTATTTTATTCTTAATAAATTTTCCTATGGTTAAAATATATTATCTGCTATTTTGGAATTAGATTTCTTTTACATGGTTCATATCTGTCTCTGGACGTTCCTTATTATAAATAAGATTGTTTTCTCAGTTGTGCAGTTATATAATGTCTTGAGCCATTTGTCCAATAATCACTATTTTATGTATGTAGTTTAGCATTTTCTGGTGTGGTTGTTGTAAATGTTAGTTCACATCACCAAGTCTTCTTTACTGTCCGCTCAACTCTAAAGCCTGTATGACGTACATTTTATCATCTGTATCCACCTATTAGACTCAGCTTGGGGTCCCTAGGTGCTTTGGCTATGCGTACCTACAGCTGCAGTAATACTCCCAACCAGAGTGTGGAAACAAACAAAGCAGCTAAAGACAATGACAAGTCAAATCATCAGCAATGCTTGTTTTTGAGAAAAATACTTAAAAGATCTGCTGTTTTCCCAGGGTGGATACTTTATCTCAGAGACAACGAGGATGCAAACACCACATTGATATTCTGGTGATAAATCACTTTTCTTTTTAGTTTTATTTTCTTCTTCTCTTCCTTTGAGTAAACAGTGTATAAACAAGCACATTGCACCCCCTAAGAGTGGAATGAGGTTGTTAAGCTGAGCTAAAAAAAGGGATGAAAGAGGGCACCTGCTTTTCCGCGAATGCAAAACACTTGCTTACACGGAAGCAGAGAGGTAAAGTATGTCAATGCCTTAAAAAATGGATTGGGTAATATCATATAAACCAATTTTTTTTTTTTTATAACACTCTTGTTGCTCCCACATAATATGATACCACATAGTCAATTTGAATAAATTTCATCAGAAGGATCATTGATTTTGATGTAAACATAATAATAGGAGCATCAGACTAAATTGGCCTGAAAAGATAAAGAGTTCATTATCAAACAATCCACTGGGGAATGTGTAACTCTAATTACCTTTTTATGATGAACTTCATTTTTTTGTTAAGATTGGAAATACCTTTCTGATAGTGTATTCACTCAGAGTCTTCAAGAACAATTTCCATCGGGTTTTATTAAAAGCCTAGGCTGGCATATATAAATTGAAAGTATATAATTTAGAAATCCTGACAGTATATTGTTAGTATTTTGCACTCATTCTTGTGTTTAGAGCAATGCTGTGATGATGGTTAAAGTTTATGTCCTTAATGTCTTGGTGTGTGCTCCAAGAGCAAAACATTACAAAGTTCCCTCAGTCAAGCCAAGTCTGGTCCTCACTCCACTCACACTTTTAGTCACCATGCCAGACGTTGGCATCAGAAACTATTTTCAATAATTGATTCTGCACCCTAATTGAACAGCAAGACTGAACAGCATAGCTCATTACCTTACGCATTACTTAATTATCGGAGAAGTAGGACAAGTCAATAAAAGTGAAGGCAGTAAATTCTGATACTAATTAGCCGAGCTTCCTTCGAGACATATTTAAAGGCAGATTAGTTACCTGAATGTCCCGGTGTGGAATTGGTGGGGAGCTGGGGGCAGTGAGGGGATTTTGTGGGTATGGGGAGGGTGACACTGCAACAGAAGTGTCTGTTAGGGGTTACTACATAAAAATATTAAAATGGGAGAAAATACAGTTAACAGCACCACAAACTTTTCAGTCACTTCGGAATTTAACGGAGCAAAGATATATACAAAGAACAAAATGTTACATTTAAATTTGTTGTTTTCTTTCTGAATTTTTTTCATGCTTTTAATGTTTATGCTTTATTCCATTGTTTTCTTTACTCAACAAAAATATGTAAAAAAAGAAAAAAATCTAATATAATTCTATAAAGCTCCTTGTGATTATGTTTTTTATGATGAGTAATACCAACTAAGATTGTGGCTTTGATATATTACTTCAGACTGATTAATGAGGAGAATTGATTAAAACAATTTATTTCCTTTCAGCATGAGTCATTTTGCCTCTATCTGTTATCCAGGCTAATGCTGGCGATAATAACCGTTTGACATATTTGACCCACTGCTAATATCCATGACTGGGTTCGTGGACTCTTAACAGGAGGGCTTTGCAACAGTGTAGCACAGATGCCCCATCAGCCAATCAGGAGGCAGGGAATAGGCCTAAGCGAGGCAAGCGTTGGAGTCTTTTTTCACATGCAAATGCTACGCTGTGATAATAAACACCTGACAGTGAGCGTGACTGAATTATCCTGCCTGTTTAATCAAAGACACTCCATCCTGTAGCTCCTAGGCTGCTGTGGCTTCACTTTCTACCACTTCTCTATTTTTCTTCTCTTTAAAGATTTCATTACCTTCTCTTGCAATTTTTTCTCCTTTTGTAATATTACACTTAAATTTCATTTTAATTCTTGTCTTTCCTCACGCTTTACTTACTCCATCCTTTCCTTGCTTCCAAGCCTGGTAATCTCCCTCACTGTCATTCCCACCTTCCTATCACTCAGCTGTTTTCACGGTCATACATTATCACTTGTCCCGTCAATCGGCTTTAGCAGCGCTAAGTTTTGTGAGGAGCCATTGACCCCCCCTTTGGGAGAAGGAAATGACAGAAGGCGGCCTTTATTTACCTCTGCGGCCCCTACCGTGTCATCTGCTTAATCATGTGGCTAATCGACAACACTGTCTCTCTGCTTGCCCGCACCCGGACAATGGGGAACCTCATTCATATTTAATACAATGGAGTGTTTAAGTCATTGCACGCGTCTGAGGAGGAGGATATTGTGTTTCATTGTGAAGGGCTCCGCGGGGACCTCCTCCCTGCCCACACAGGCCTCCCTATCTGCCCTCCTCTTTTCCAACTAGCATATGCTTGGCAATTCTGGTGTTAAGCAGGCAGACTCTGGCCGGTGCAGCTGGCCGGATGCAAGGGACTCAGCCTGGTATCAGAGCATTAATTCCCATGATTAATTCAAATGGGTAATTCTGCCTTATCATGGCTTAAGAAAAAAATAACTAAGACAAATATGTACTCCACTGACAAATGAATTATGTGGAAGTGTGTTTAATTATGCAACAGGGCGTATAAAAGGGGGATCTTTTTCCAACGCTAATCTCCTTGCCACCTCCACTTCAGATAGCATAGTGTCAAATGCTGGGCACCATGTGTTGCCTGTTGTCTCTACAAGAGGGGATTTATCCCACAATGCAGATCACTGTGTGCTTTATATGTTAAGTGTCTGTTGCTACTTAACCACTCTCCAAAGCCTCTCAAAGTGGCATTACAATATAGTCCAGTTCGGCCACAGATTAAGTCCTATATTTGATGTGAGCAGTCAAAATCTAGTCTCTCTTTGCTATCAGTTTCCCTTTGTATATATTTCTCATTTAGTCTGCTATCCTCTCTATTTCTTTAATAGATTAACCAGGGTCATTAAGGACACTAAGAGGGTCCATTTCGTCATTATGAGCGGCAAGTTAATCACAAAAAAGGGGGGGGGGGGGGGGGGTGTGACTTAATGACACACTTTCCTGGACCGATTACTAGTGTTCTTGCTAATCACATTTGTTAACTACAGTGCACCTATGATGGCCCTTTTGGTATTTGGTGTCTCAAGTCTATGGGCCCTCCTAAAAAGGGCCCATTCACATGCTTTATTTTCCCCTCCGAGCAAATTAAAGAACATAAAGGAAACAGCTGTGTACGATGTGGTGCCCCTGACGAGCCTATTACTCTGTGCCTCTGGAAGAGCTTAACTGTGTCCTATAACCTTAAAAAGAGAAAAACTAGTCACCAGAGTTTTTACTGTTGCAACGCTGTGGCGGCTTGTTTTCTCATCCCTCACTTCTTGTCCAAATTAAAGAAGCTCAATGGCATTAAAAATCATCACCACCATTAGGGTTGACTGACATAATTTGTCCTCCATTATTACTGAAAAAAAGCCAGTGCTGGGGGATTAGTGATAGAAACAGTATACAGGTTAGACAGAGGGCCTCTGCTCAGTTAATAAGGAAGAGAATCTTGGGCCAGGTGAGGGTCAAACTGGACACTTCCTAGCATGCAGCAAAGAGCCATTCCTCTGAATGAAAATGTCAGCGGAGACCATCAGGTCAACAGCTCCAGGCTAACTCGGGCCTGGGTGTGACTCCTGACACTCAACAGTGGACAGGGGCCAGATAATGGGTTTAGAACCCTGATGGTTATCTCCTCAATTCTGGCTTGTTTTCATTCCTCTCCTCCTGTGCACCTCCTTCCATCACTTCGTCCTCTCCACCCCCTCTAATGGCAGATGAGGAGGGGTTAAATGGTCTAATTCCACAGAGGGTATTTTTTTTTTATGAAGGGGGGGTGTAACAGATGTATTGGGACAAACACGGCGCTGGCGTTACTAGAAAAGAGCAAGTCAGTTGCTAGCAACATGAATGGCAGTGTTGTTTTATTTGTGATCTTTGCCAGTGCTGTTTATAGTGTGTGTGCAGGCAGCAAGAAGCCCCATCATAATTGGTAGCTTTGTTTTTATTGCCAATCACTCAAGTTAGTCTCTTTTTATCCCTTAACTTCCTCCTTCAACAACCAAAGGTTTAAAGCTTCTGCAAAGATTTTCATTTGAAGAAAATCTTTGAGCTGATTTATACATTTTCAATCAGCCTGATTCAAGAAAATTGTCAAATGAAAATTGCTAACTGACATCTCTTATTTGAAGATTGCACTCAAAAGAATTTTTCTTCCAAGGGGTAAGAATACTTCCCTGACATGTGAAATGTGGAACACATTATTTTGTCAGGAATGCAGTCCTTTTTTGTGGAAAACAGCAGACAAATATCCACATGTTCTTCGTGTCAAAATCTGTTGAAGCATTTGGATTCCTTTGATTTTTTCTACTTCTTTTTCTCATATTGAAACGGCTTAGAGCAGATCCTGAAAAGACCTTTTGAAACGAACCAGACCTAGTAGTCTGGCTATTTGATGACCCACCCCCCATCCCCTTTTTCCCTCAGCCTGTTTTACAATCTCATTAAATCGGCCCTTTGTTTTGCCACTTTCCAAGCTCTGATCTCTGGCTTAGGACGAGTCAAGAGGCCGAGACAGTTTGAAAAAGGCTCCCCCCTTTACAAAGACGCTGCTTGTTCGCAGCCGTTCCCCTCTTCAACACTGCCCAGACAAAAAGAGGGAGAGAAAGGGAGCAAGAGGGTCATTCACTGGTGTAATATCGTGAGAACTTAATGAAAGTTTTATAACTCTTGAAATGTTTATGACCTTCTCACTCAACAGCTTGTTGTACCAATTAATGGCTGATTCTGACAAGCACCCATGAGCACCCACCTGGTTTTCCCTGGCAACGTCAGTTAAAACAATATGGACATGTTTTAAAGACATTATTGATATGTGCTTATCTTAGCTAAATAAATGAAAACTCATTCTAAATATGTTTCATATAAATAATAAAATTATCAGCCAGTTTTTAGCTGAAATATCCATCTGTTTTATGATCAGTGAGTTCTGATCACACTCAGTGACGACAACACTTATCAGTGTGGACGTTGTCACTAAGTGATGAAGACTCGATGTTAGCTAATTTCAGTATCAGCAGTCCATTTAAACCACCTCAAAAGAAGCACAGAGATGTAAGAAGCCTTTTAAAGAAATACTGGATTTTCTCTGTTAAGACAAGTGAAAACATGCCTATGGCTCAGGTGTAGGCTCAGTAAGAGTGCAGAACGTTCAGCAGAAAACATAAAGGCAGAGTGGTGAACAGCAAAATGCCTGTTTTATCCTTGTCTGTCTGTCATGGAACATGTGGGATTTGGAAATGTTGATGGCTTTTTGTAAATCTCAATGTTACAGTAAGGGTGTACTACATTTTCTAGAGATTACTTACAGAAACTACTGCTTCTGTTATGCAAGCCACACGAACCCCTTTTATCACTAATACAGGATGTTAAACTCCACAATAATTTTTTCTTTGTTTTAAAATGGTAAAACTTTTTTAACAAGTTACCTCACACATGCAATGTGACGTCCCATCAGCTCCTAATAATGATTGCTGAGGGAGGGAAGGATCACATTATAGTTCATCACACTATTAGATTTATTCCTTCAGTTTCAATGGTCTAGAAGAACATGATGACGTAGGAAAACAACACTTTAGCATCTGATACATAAGAATGCACTACCACCTTGAAACAGAAAGTAAAACTGACAGCTCCTCATCATTTCTAAATAGTTTGCCTAAGATTGTCTCACCGTGGTGGTACACTAATAGAACACTGAAACAGCATTCCCAGCCAGTTGATCCTTAAATCTGAAAAATATTAGACTTTGCTATCACTGCAAAGGTAACCTACTCAAGCCTGACACAGCAGAACATTGTAAATCGCACAACCTCAATCCCAATGTATTGCAGAATGAGAGCACATTAAAAGTGACACCTTTCAAAGAAGTCACACGATTTGATGTTTACAATATTCCCCACTTTTCCTGATGTTTAGGCACGTAAAGAATATGTTTTCCAACACACCAGGACACATGTGTGACTGTAAATCTGATTGGTATTTCCCTTGTTGTTTTTTTATGTACAGTATAATGAGATATTCCAACCCCTAAAGCAAACAGTGTTCATCTTCTTCAACAGAGAATGCATCATGACCCGAAGAGTTCTTGAAAGCATTTGAAAGACATTGCAGCTATTTTATGCAACCTCATATATCCACAATTTGTCCAAGAATGTCCCTGTTCGAAAACAGATCTTTTTATTATACTACTTACTATAAGATCAAAATCATACATTAAAAAGTGTTGCATTAAAAAGCAAAAATGAAGGCAAAATGCAGCCCTTTTCACCCAGTAGACAGTAGTTACTGAATTGCTCATCTAGCAGCCAGCACAGATTCATCTTGGTACCATGGACCTGTCATGGAGCAATGAAGGGGAATCCAGAGCCTGTCTGAAACAAATGACAAAGTCTATTGCCCAAGGCCCCTCTCTTCCTCTTCTTAACAGCTATGCTGAGAAGCCATCACTGTCCACAAAATATGATAAAACCCATGCCATAATAGGATTCATAAACATGCCCAAATACAATTTGCTGAGATGTATTTCAGGAAAAGACAATCATTTACAACTTCTGAGGGGGATTTAGAATAAGTATGTTTGTATGCAAATCCGGGAAGCACGCTTTACGTACTCCGCTCCCACAGATCATGAAAGCGCATTAGATTTATGGCAATGTGTGTGCATAATTGTGAAAATGGTGGGGTGGGGGGGAAAGGAGAGGAAGGAGGAGAAGAAGAAGACGTTTCGGGATTTATACAGAGAGTTTTTGGGGGGTTTTGATTATTGTAGAATGAGCCCGGCTTTCATGCCCCTGACATGGAAAACAATCACTGCCACTTGGCTGAGGCCTGGGCGTCCAGGCCCCCATTGCTTCTACATGGGATCCCGCCAACATTCGCTTTTGGCAATAAAGATAGCTGAAGACAAAAGACAGAGAGCAAGTTCCATTTGGCAAACTCATATTTGGAAGCCAGAGCTCCTAATCTAAACTTATTCTTCTGGAAAACAAGAGCTGCCATGGTTAAAAAGTTTATTAAGGGTGAAATTTAATTGCAAGCAAGTATTACACTGTTGTTTTTACATTAGAGTTTTACGGTCTTCAGACTGACCTATAATGGTGCAATTAAACTAAAGCCACTCGTACAGTGTTTAATGGCAATATGGTGTTTCAGTCTTGTGTAAACACTGTTAGAAAGTTTCATCTCATAAAGTTCAATTTACAAACCAACTTATTACCAATAAATGAGAAGAGGAACACCTGCTTTGTGCCACCTTAACCTCATTTTGAGATGTGTTTTCCTTTCTCACACACATCTAGTCTGGAGAGTCCTTCTGCACAATGTGGCATGAATTTAGGCGTCTGAGACAGCAGCCACCTTTTCCTCTATCTGAGCCACTGGTGGGAGCTGAGCAGGGGGATTGACCAAGGAATCTCCAGTTTTTTGGAATGAGAGTTCAAAGGAGTTCCCCGCAGCCTACATAAACCACCCTCAATTGGCGCAAAGAGGAAACTCAATTTGCAGGGAGCTGTGCTGTATACTTTTTATAGAGGAACTTTTAGTCATTAGGCCACATACTCCATTGCACTGAAAGAGCCCAGCAACACGGTAGGAGGCCGCAAAAAAAAGCTCCAGAGAAGGGAAAAAAATCTCCTAATGAGAGCCCAGTTAGTTCCTGTGTCTTTAGATGGTGTCCTGTTTGTTCAGCAAAGCAGGGGGATCTGTGTTAACCCTTCCACAACAAAATCTGCTTAGAAGGTGTAATCCTATCTACTATGCATGTAGCAGTCTTCAGGCAGGGCTGTGCAGGGAAAAACAGCCAAAGATGCTGTATCAAATCAAACATATGTGTGGAGAAAAAAAAAGCACACTCTTTTGGGCAATCAGGCTGCTTTGAAAGAGATTGAATTTTACTGAAAATCTAGTTTAGGGTTGTCATATTCATTTCAGTCAAAAAGGATTTGGGAACAAAACACAGTTTGAAACATGACAAAAACAGACCCAATAGTTTATCTGTTTACAGAAAAATGGCTCATTTACAAGGCAGGTCCAGAACAGCTTATATAAAACCCAGTAATACAATGACACACACTGAATCCAACAAACAAAAACAATCTATATAACTTAAAGTAAAACCCAATCTACATATTACATATTTCTATGCTTTAAAGAATGTTATTCTAATTAGTTTCTGTGATTCATTTTGTATTAAGAAACTTTTAAAACATTTTATCAAAATGTAGCTGTTTTTGTTGTATATAGTCATATTTGGTCAATTAGAATATACAGGGGTTGGACAATGCAACTGAAACACCTGTCATTTTAGTGTGGGAGGTTTAATGGTTAAATTGGACCAGCCTGGTAGCCAGTCTTCATTGATTGCACATTGCACCAGTAAGAGCAGAGTGTGAAGGTTCAATTAGCAGGGTAAGAGCAGAGTTTTGCTCAAAATATTGAAATGCACACAACATTATGGGTGACATACCAGAGTTCAAAAGAGGACAAATTGTTGGTGCACGTCTTGCTGGCGCATCTGTGACCAAGACAGCAAGTCTTTGTGATGTATCAAGAGCCACAGTATCCAGGGTAATGTCAGCATACCACCAAGAAGGACGAACAACATCCAACAGGATTAACTGTGGACGCAAGAGGAAGCTATCTGAAAGGGATGTTCGGGTGCTAACCCGGATTGTATCCAAAAAACATAAAAGCACGGATGCCCAAATCACGGCAGAATTAAATGTGCACCTCAACCCTCCTGTTTCCACCAGAACTGTCCGCCAGGAGCTCCACAGGGTCAATATACACGGCCGGGCTGCTATAGCCAAACCTTTGGTCACTCATACCAATGCCAAACATCGGTTTCAATGGTGCAAGGAGCGCAAATCTTGGGCTGTGGACAATGTGAAACATGTATTGTTCTCTGATGAGTCCACCTTAACTGTTTTCCCCACGTCTGGGAGAGTTACGGTGTGGAGAAGCCCCAAAGAAGCGTACCACCCAGACTGTTGCATGCCCAGAGTGAAGCATGGGGGTGGATCAGTGATGGTTTGGGCTGCCATATCATGGCATTCCCTTGGCCCAATACCTGTGCTAGATGGGCGCGTCACTGCCAAGGACTACCGAACCATTCTTGAGGACCATGTGCATCCAATGGTTCAAACATTGTATCCTGAAGGCGGTGCCGTGTATCAGGATGACAATGCACCAATACACACAGCAAGACTGGAGAAAGATTGGCTTGATGAACATGAAAGTGAAGGTCAACATCTCCCATGGCCTGCATATTCTCCAGATCTAAATATTATTGAGCCACTTTGGGGTGTTTTGGAGGAGCGAGTCAGGAAACGTTTTCCTCCACCAGTATCACGTAGTGACCTGGCCACTATCCTGCAAGAAGAATGGCTTAAAATCCCTGTGACCACTGTGCAGGACTTGTATATGTCATTCCCAAGACGAATCGACTCTGTATTGGCCGCAAAAGGAGGCCCTACACCATACTAATGAATTATTGTGGTCTAAAACCAGGTGTTTCAGTTTCATTGTCCAACCTCTGTATGTTCTAAGGAGACCCATTGTCAGATTAAAAGTAGCTTTTAAAAATAACAACCTTTAAGCAGATATTAAACATACATTTTAGACACATATTCCTGTATTAAAACAGTTTTTTAGTGGTCTTACATAATATTATATATATATATATATATATATATATATATATATACACTACTGGTCAAAGGTTTTAGAACGCCTTTCTCATTTACTGCTTTTCTTTATGTTTATGACTATTTACATTGTACGTAGATTCTCAATTAAGGCATCAAAACAGTGCATGAACACATATACAATTATGTTGCAAACCAAAATTGTAAAATAACTTTAAGTATGTTATATTTTAGAATCCTTAAAGCAGACGCCCTTTGCTCTAATGACTGAAATATTAACCCCTGACCGTCAATCAAAGAACCTCTGGGAAGTTTTTGTAAGGCTCTTTTGAAAACGAGGTGACCAACTCATGAAGCTCATGGAGAGAATGCCAAGAGATCAAAGCAGTCATCAAAGCAAAGGGTGGCTGTTTTGTAAAAATTTTAAACACAAAAATGTTTAATTATTTCACACTTTTTGTTTACTACAGAATTCCATGTGTGTTCATTCACAGGGTTTTTGTCTCTGGTGAGAATCAACAACAATTTAAATAGACATGAAAATGAAGAAACCCATTGAGTGAGAAAATGTTTGCAGTGACACCATAAACAGTTTGAAACATTTTGTTGTTTGGATTTTGGTACTAAATTGATGTATATAATAAATATTATTGTGCATGGAGCTGGGCAAAGAACAGCAAACTTTAAAATAGATCAGAAAGCAAAACGAAGACAGGCATGTTAAAGGTTTTCTATATCCTGAGCTACCAGGGTATTTTACAAAGATATGAAATGAAAGGCTAAATTGCTGAATGGAAATGTCATGAATGGGAATGTCTGAATAGTAAATGTTAACCAAAGTTTTAGATTGAATTGTTGCCACAATTTTGAATTTAATTAATTTTACAATGCACAGGTTATGTGTGTGTCTGTATACAGTAGGAATCCTGTTTAAGATTTCTTGCTTTTGAAATTGTATTGGCAAAGCAAATGAAATTAAAATTGTTTTGAATATATAGTAATCTGTCTCTATGTTTTAAAATTTTATTTCTAATTCCACTCTTTCCTATGGTAAATATTTCACTTTGGTGTAAAGAAATGATTTTTTTTTCAGAGGCTGTAAGAAATGCTTTTGTTATGTTTGACCAAAACGTAGTATGATTTAGTTAAAACTTTGATGACTACAGATGATCAACTTACAACTAAACCAACATTTCATTAAAAAGACAGTGACTAACTTAAAATTAAAATGTGCTTTTAACGTTAACATTGAAATCATGCGATGAAATTATATTGATCTGTGAATTTATCTGTCATTATTTATTAGCTTTAGTCATTAATTAAATTATTTTTAACTAAAACAAACTCAACCAGTTCAAATACCAAATACAAAGTTAGACCAAACTATTCTATTCTCAGTTTGAGATTACAAATACCACCTTCCCTGTGCTTCACACCCTCTAAAGCCCACCTGCATACAGTCTTTCTAACCTTAGTAAACCTTGACCTTACCATGCAGGTCTTTCCATGTCATCATATTGTTTTTTTCCTTTGTGTCCTTTGTTGGCCTTCTCCCTCCCTTTTCCCTTCCACCGTGTATGGCAGATTAATGACAGCTAATAATATCTGATGTTCCTGGACATTGCATCTGGTAATGAGATGCATTCCCAATGGGTAGGCAAGGTGTCACCACTAACAAATTCACCATTGCTGTGTGCAATTAGCCTGTAAAAAGGCCGGAAAAATATACTAAATCAGTATCGGCCCAAGATGGATGAAGTGAGGTGAAAGAAAAATACCCCCTTTGTTGCCAAACAGCCAACATGGAGAGAAGAGAGAGTGAGAAAAAATGTCTATTTTTCCTCCTCCACATCTTTCTCTTGTAGGAGATGTGGACAGGTTACCTTTATGGAAACATTATTCCTTGACTGCTCCCTGGCAGGAGTTCATTACAGCTCAGTCTAACGTTGAAATATTCTTTGCAAAATGTCAGCATATGTAAATGAGGACTCAGTGCTCATTCGCATGACATGTTTTGTTAAAAGTTGTTGCAACCTTTCTTTCCTTCTTATTTCTTGCTTTTCTCTGCCCATTTCTCCTCATCGGCGGGGATTCTACCCAAAGTGATACATATCAACTTTAAAAACAAAAAGAAAGGTATGTGCATTCCTCATTTTTAATAATTAATTAAATATATATTGTTATCTTTTATTTAATGCATTTCTTGCTTTGGTTATTTTGTGGGTATAATTTAATGTTAAGGTTAGATGGCTGCTTAAAAAAGTAAAATCAGGCCGCAAGAAATCGATTTGTGTGTTGTGACTGTTTTCATAACTGTACTTGTAGGCCATATTAAATCATGTTCAACAGCATTGATCCCTCAGGGCAGTTTAAATATTAGTGAGCATTAAATCAATATCAATACACATTGTTGTTACACTATAAAAGGACTCTGGCATGATTCAACATTTATGCAAAACAACAGCTAAACTCTGGCATAATGTCTTGGCTGGTGCCATCCTAACTGTACAGGCCCCTTGGCTACTCTAAGCGATGAGAATGGATAGAGCTTCCATTCACAATCATCCATGAGTGTCCATTGGCTTAAAGCATCAACTAGTTGCCCAGCGATCCTCCCATGTGTAGGCTAGCACAAGTCAGACCAAGCTGCTAATGCTATAATGCTATGCACCATACTCAAAGTTGCTCTGCTTTCCTGGGTGACTTACGCCGGAGGCGATATGTTAAATAATTTCCCACTTTTTGGGGCTTATATGAGGATGTGCTTAGTTTATGCTGCTTGTGTATGCATACATGAATGTTTTGACTTCTTACTGTCAAAAATGTATTTCATGCAGGGGCACAGAATATTCCAACTAGTTCACCCAGAGGTGCTAGAAGAGATTGTTTTTCACTGTGTCTGTGAAAAGAACAATGCGTTGCTTTCATACTCACCAGTCGACTCACTGCTTCACTATGCACAGGCTGAAGCTGTGGAGGTTCTAAAGGCCTGCTGAAAATTGTATCTACACCCTCACATTTCTTGCCTATCTGCCTATACAGTCTTTTTGTAACAGATGAGCATTGGGGGGCATCGTGTAAAGTTTGGTAGCATTTCTTAAGCAGGATAAAACTGTAAGCATGGGAGCAGCGCTGGCAATGATGTGAATTTGATGAGTTCAACAGTAAAAATATTCCCTTTTCACATATAATAAGAATGACAAACAGGATGGCACAGGGTAGACTTTTTGAGTTGACTTTTTATGCAATATCATTATGAGGGGGAAAAATTGATGTAAAAATGAACTTTTTGGAATAATTGACTCCATGCTCATAAGAAGAGGGGGGACCCCATCATTTGTTATGAGCCAAATGTATGCTACAATATGGGAAATCCAGTTAGAAGAAAAGTGATGAGTTTGAGGAAGGCACTGAAATCTACATGCAAATGCATAATAATCACACATCTACAATATTGCGGTGTTAAGAAAAAAATACCTTGAATTCAATTATCTCGTGGGCTGAAATAATCATAATGTTATTGGAAACTCAATTACGGAGGCAAGCCATGTCTGGAAATTAGCTGAACTTAGCTAAGGCAAGTCAGCCCCTTGAATTCATCAAGTATGGATTATCACAATATTACATGTTCACTTTGATTCTGCTGTCCAAAGACAAACATTCACAGTCACTGCTGCACAGTCCCTACATTTGTTTTATTCATGAACTGCGCTCTGATCTATTATACATACAAAACTGATTCTATGCTGATTGCCTCGGGCTAAGAGGCTCAGACATAGAATTAATTATATTATATACACATGCATGATAATTGTGTACGATTCGGTCAAATACAAAGGTATTTCTCTAAGTGTGATTACCATTGTTGCTTCACTGACAATTATTTTCATTATTGTTGCTAATATTGTTAATGTTATTGTTTTCTCATTACAGCTGTTCTCTGGGGCTTATTTTGAAGATATTAGAATGTATGTGACCGCTACTCTGGAATAAATCATGGCATTGGCTGACAAGGCCCATGACATTAATACATAAACGGCATACTCATATAGCAGGAAAATTACTCTGAAATTAAACACCAGGCCTGCACAGGTCGTGCATAGGAGGTAGAGATAAGGGCACTAATTCATTAAAAATATTAATGAAATATCCCCTTCAACACAGTGCACATGAATACAGCCATACTTTTGAATATTGCAACATTAAAAGCCTTTCCTCTGGCTGATATGAAGGGTAGATTTTCTTTATTATTAATATCTTACTGGTTGATACTTTTACCCTGTTTTCCATGAGTGAGCATGATTGAAAATATTATTTCCATTTGCTACTGGAAGCATCACGCTTGGCTTTGTTATTAAATTCCGTCACGCGCTACAATGCTCAAAGTGATTCCACCCCAAGTCTGTCCAAAGATATTTACAAAAGAAAATAGTCACAGGCTTTATGCAAAATGTGGGACCTATGGAGGTCAATTGCATGTCTGGTTGCCATTTATAACATGATACATTTAAACGAAGACCGTAAGAAAAAAAAAAAAAAAAAGGATTGTGTAGTACATTGCAAAAGTATTCCCCCTGAACTTTCCACATTTTGTCACATCACAATCTACAAACATCCAAATATTTTAATTCATGTCCAGAGACATGATTTTAATTCTTTTGTTTTCTTTTTTCTTTTAACAAATTTAAATCTGAAAAGTGTGGTGTGTACATATTTAACCTGATACTTCTATATAAAATCCAGGGCCAACAATTGCCTTTGGAAGTAAATACATCTGTTCTGTGAGTGTCTTTACAGAACAGATTTGAACAAATAGCATCATTGAGACCAAGCAAAACGTCAGCAATACAGTTGTGGAAAAGTAACCTGACAAAAAGTTCAAAAGTTCTTTTGGAAGTCACTGTAGCTCTGTCTACAATGGAAGTAATCCAGTCAAACAAAGTTTTAGCCAAAAGACATTTCAGAAACCTTCATAGTTTCTGAATAGAAATTAATCATCAAAGTCTATTCGACTCCACCCTAACTTCCTCGATTTGGTCTCATAGTGCTTTTACCAGCCATGTAAAGACCTGTAACAGTTTTTACTAATATGCACACTCAGTCAGAAAAATGAAAGTCAGAGCCAGAATTGACTTTTTTCCTTCTTCAATGGCATTGTTATTCAGCGTTTTCTTTTATGAAGCCATGTCCGTTTCTCGTAACTTTGAGAGTTTCTCTCAGTTCTTTCCGTCAACAGCCTTAACCCCATTTGCTCGTTTAGCACCACCGCCTGCCATGGCTGAGCTTGGGAACAGGCAGGCTCACTCCGAGACGACTTCAATCCCCCCCTATTATCAGGAGAGCGCACATTGCCGCTCACAAGGGTTTAATTTATTTGTGCCTGTTTCAGCCCAAGATTAAAGTTTAATTGGCGCTGACTGGCAGCTCCCAAGTTTTGACTAATTCTCCTTATCGGGAATCCTTACTGAGTAGCTGTGGGCAATATGAGGCCTGCCTGCTTGCCTGTGCACGTGGCAGCAGTGCCCACACACACACATACATACGCACACAGATCACACATTTGTACTCAGAGGCCAACATGCTGCAACATAATAATCCTTTACTTTAATTGGTTGATACATTGCCTACGAGTGACTGGATGTTTTTTGAGCTGTGTGTAGTCAAGGTGTTGGTCCATATTTATGTATATATGGTTCTTTTCTGCATTGTTGGGTAATTGGGCACACACTGCATTATTTACCCTATATGTTTTGTATGTATTTGTTAAA
This sequence comes from Girardinichthys multiradiatus, assembly GCF_021462225.1. Lineage (NCBI taxonomy): Eukaryota > Metazoa > Chordata > Actinopteri > Cyprinodontiformes > Goodeidae > Girardinichthys > Girardinichthys multiradiatus. Next base: position 17,103,813 of record NC_061813.1, read on the forward strand.
GTGGAACTATGGTACTACGATTTAGACCCTTGTGTGTCAGAAGCAAAGCCGAGGCATTGGATTGTCACCTTATGGACAAAAACATTTAAAATTCAAAAGAAAAAGGAGTTCAACTGGGAACTGTGGGATAATGCTACTTATGTTATCACATTTTTCTGAATCGTTCCTTAATAAATCACCAGAAAGTGCATTAATGTGTGTTTTTGCCAGAGTGATACACAAGAGTAGATAATGCTGATAATCTTAGGCTGTGTTTGATCAGCCAAATCTGAGTCTGAGGGTGCAATCTCTTGTGACCTGTAATATTAGCAGCAGCTATTAAAAGCTGTGGAGGATTTGCAAGGCTTCATTTAGTAAATCAGGGAAATGTGCGTGAAATAGAGTTCCTTTGGTTGTAAATAATGTCTCTAATGAACAGAGCTTCTGTGTTGTGGCTACAAGCTCCTAAACTGGGATGCACTGGATTAGGAAACAAAACCTCATTAGAGAAAAAATGGAGCCCAGTTCAAACACACTGGCACAAAAGCCTGTATCACATTGCTTAATTTATGTGCTGTAGATAAGTTGAAGAGTACACATCCTCTTAATCATCCAATCCAGTTCAGGCATATTTGCATATAACATTGCTTTATCGGGCAGCACGGTGGCACAGTTGGTAGCACTGTTGCCTTGCAGCAAGAAAGTCCTGAGTTCAATTCCCGTCCGGGGGTCTTTCTGTGTGGAGCTTGCATGCTCTCCCCGTGCATGTGTGGGTTCTCATCGGGTACTCCGGCTTCTTCCCACAGTCCAAAGACATGCTTGTTAGTTTAATTGGTCTCTCTAAATTGCCCTTAGGTGTATGTATGTGCATGGTTGTTTGTGTATTACCCTGTGATGGACTGGTGATCTGTCCAAGGTGTACCCTGCCTCTTGCCCATAGATTGCTGGAGCTAGGCACCAGCTTCCCTGCAACCCACTATAGAATAAGCACTAGAAAATGACTGACTGACATTTCTTTATCAACACTTTTGGAACCTACCAGTTTTTTCTGGAAACGGTGTCTCTGTGACTCATCGTTCATTCAGTGTTGATTTAGAATCACAACACAGGAACAAGAAGCTGGTATTAATAGAAAACATAGGACAGAACAAGATTTGCACAAATAGGTCAAGAAAAGAAGTGTTCATTCAGCCACACCATATCTGAAGTTTCCCACTCACAGGTAGCATGTGTCTTATATCCCTTGTAAAATATGTGCTAAAAATAATAGTGTTCACAGCAATGACACCATGGGTTGTTTCTTCTTGCCTGTGGGGGCAGTGCTATGATCTAGGGTTGCTCCAGTTGGTCAGGTCTGGGTTTAGCAGCAGTATGTGTTCAAAGAATGAGGTCAGATGACTACCTGAATATACTGAATGACCAGATTATTCCATCAGTGGATTTTTTTCTTCCCTGATGGCACGGGCATATTCCAAGATGGCAATGCTAGGATTCATTGGGCTCAAATTGTGAAAGAGTGGTTCAGGGAGCATGAGACATCATTCTCACACATGGATTGGCCAGACCGTAACCCCAATGAGAATCTTTGGGATGTGCTGGAGAAAGCTTTGCGCAGCGGGCAGACTCTACCATCATCAATGCAAGATCTTGGTGAAAAATGTATGCAACACTGGGTGGAAATAAATCTTGTGACATTGCAGAAGCTTATCGAAACAATGCCACATCGAATGCATGCTGTAATCAAAGCTAAAGGCAGTTTAATGAAATATTAGAATGTGCAACATCTTTTTTTGCCACTTAAAAATCTGATGGGTTAAATATGGATCAATCCAGCCCCATGTTGATTTAACACAATAGGATTAAGTCAGGAGTTTGACACAATCTACTAGGTTAAGTTTTCAAACCAAAAAAATTAATTAAAATGACTTGAAAAGAACAACCCATAATCTTACTTATCTTATCCTTGCAGGGTTGTGGAGGGCTAGTGGCTAACCAGTAGCTGGTGGTAAGAGATCAGATACACCCTGAACAGTTCACCAGTCCATCACAGGGTAACACAGAGACACAGGACCTACACTTATGTCTTAAGGACAAATGTGGGTGGCCATTTAATCCAACACGCATGTTGCAGACTACCACTCTGGGTCCCTAAGCAAGACCGTTAGACCCAGTTTGCTCCCAAAGAGATAGGTTAAATGCAAAGGTTGCAATGACAAATAAAAATGATTATTGTGGGGAAAGGCCAAGGTACCCAGAGATAACCCATATACAGGTCCTTATCAAAATATTAGCATATTGTGATAAAGTTCACTATTTTCCATAATGTCATGATGAAAATGTAACATTCATATATTTTAGATTCATTGCACACTAACTGAAATATTTCAGGTCTTTTATTGTCTTAATACGGATGATTTTGGCATAGAGCTCATGAAAACCCAAAATTCCTATCTCATAAAATTAGCATATCATTAAAAGGGTCTCTAAACGAGCTATGAACCTAATCATCTGAATCAATGAGTTAACTCTAAACACCTGCAAAAGATTCCTGAGGCCTTTAAAACTCCCAGCCAGGCCACTATTGACACCCTCAAGCAAGAGGGTAAGACACAGAAATAAATTTCTGAACAAATAGGCTGTTCCCAGAGTGCTGTATCAAGGCACCTCAGTGGGAAGTCTGTGGGAAGGAAATAGTGTGGCAGAAAACGCTGCACAACGAGAAGAGGTGACCGGACCCTGAGGAAGATTGTGGAGAAGGGCCGATTCCAGACCTTGGGGGCCCCGCGGAAGCAGTAGACTGAGTCTGGAGTAGAAACATCCAGAGCCACCGTGCACAGGCGTGTGCAGGAAATGGGCTACAGGTGCCGCATTCCCAGGTCAAGCCACTTTTGAACCAGAAACAGCGGCAGAAGCGCCTGACCTGGGCTACAGAGAAGCAGCACTGGACTGTTGCTCAGTGGTCCAAAGTACTTTTTTCGGAAGAAAGCAAATTCTGCATGTCATTTGGAAATCAAGGTGCCAGAGTCTGGACGAAGACTGGGGAGAAGGAAATGCCAAAATGCCAGAAGTCCAGTGTCAAGTACCCACAGTCAGTGATGGTCTGGGATGCCGTGTCAGCTGCTGGTGTTGGTCCACTGTGTTTTATCAAGGGCAGGGTCAATGCAGCTAGCTATCAGGAGATTTTGGAGCACTTCATGCTTCCATCTGCTGAAAAGCTTTATGGAGATGAAGATTTCATTTTTCAGCACAACCTGGCACCTGCTCACAGTGCCAAAACCACTGGTAAATGGTTTACTGACCATGGTATCACTGTGCTCAATTGGCCTGCCAACTCTCCTGACCTGAACCCCATAGAGAATCTGTGGGATATTGTGAAGAGAACGTTGAGAGACTCAAGACCCAACACTCTGGATGAGCTAAAGGCCGCTATCGAAGCATCCTGGGCCTCCATAAGACCTCAGCAGTGCCACAGGCTGATTGCCTCCATGCCACGCCGCATTGAAGCAGTCATTTCTGCAAAAGGATTCCTGACCAAGTATTGAGTGCATAACTGTACATGATTATTTGAAGGTTGATGTTTTTTGTATTAAAAACACTTTTCTTTTATTGGTCGGATGAAATATGCTAATTTTGTGAGATAGGAATTTTTGGTTTCCATGAGCTGTATGCCACAATCATCCGTATTAAGACAATAAAAGACCTGCAATATTTCAGTTAGTGTGCAATGAATCTAAAATATATGAATGTTAAATTTTCATCATGACATTATGGAAAATAATGAACTTTATCACAATATGCTAATATTTTGAGAAGGACCTGTATGCACATGCAGAACAACCTCATAATGTGTAATAAGACAAACAAATGAATTTGTAACACATGTAACATATACAATTGTACAAAGATTGCCTGTCTACATTGATTTTATTATCAGTTCCTTGCTCAAACTGTGAATGTTGAACATAACTAGCGCTAGCTAAAATAAATATTAGGTGGCAGATTTTTACGATCTTAGAACTTCATATTTCATCATGTAAAATATATTTTAGTGATATCTGATCAGATTGTGAGGTTCTTGTAATCTCTTCTTTACCACAATAAACTGGGCATGCAAGTAACCATTACTGTATGTTATGTTTACTTCCATGCCTATTCAATAAATAAATAAATCTAAATCCAAATAGATTTAAGTCAATGCTTGGATAATGCAGGATTTAGGTTAAAGAAATAACCCAGCAGTCCTTCTGTGAGTTGATTCATAAAACCAGCCAGGAACTGATGTCCAAACATATGGCGTTGCATTGTCGAGGTTATGTCTAATCTTTAACAAGAAGAGCTATTATCAAAATTGAGTGAGTGGCAAAAGGTGTAATCATGTGATAGTATAATTAAATTTTTAAAATAAACTTAAATTAGATGTGACACAGAAGTTGTACAATGGTCTTTAATATCAGTCAACAAGGACAAGGTGATATTAACCCATTTAGAGTTGTATCGGAAGTCATAGCTCAGAGTTCGGAATGGCATCACACCTGAGTTAAGAGCATTGTAGTGGCGGGTCAGGAAAAAACACTGGGTTTTGATATTTACTTTGGTGCCAAGTACTATAAGCAATACAAGTCAATAACAATATATTTGGGTGTATTCACACCAAGGAAGTACTTTGGTCCGCTTGTTTGGTCCGGACCCAAAGCGAAATGTATTTTTTTTATTTGGTGCGGTTTGTTTTCACATTGTACTTTTTTTAAGTGAACTATTACTTGTAAACAAAGCCACGCGGGTGACGATCATTGTTCCCATTTGACAGAAATGACGGGGGCGGGACAGAGGACAGACCCGGAAATTTAGGAAAACAGCTGTAGACGTGCTGCGTGCAGCACCTCTGTTCTGCATATTTGTGCCGTTATTACAGCTGTAATATTATTGTGAGGGTGACGAGCAGCTCATTCAACACAGTATTTGAGACGTTCCATGTATAATTTTGGAACCCCGTCGGAGAATGCGTGCTGAACGCCGACATTCTCTATGTGTCTTGTCCCACAATAAGCCAGTAGCGTTGCTGAGAAACACACAGCTTATCAGGTATGATTCCCTTACAACACACACCTTTGCTACCGGCAACGGTGGCTTTTTATGTCCAAAGAGACGTACGCTTTTGGTAGTTGGTTCGGATCGGGGCCGGTTTGTATTGAAATCATAAGCGAACTGCACCAGAGTCCGTATGGAAGCGGACCGAGACCACCTCAAAAAGTGGGTCTAAGTCTGGTTGTTTGGTCCGTTGTTTGGGGGAAACGAACTCTGGTCCGTTTAAAGCAGACTAAAAGTGGCAAGTGTGAATACACCCTTTATCTCCCTTTTATGTGTTCAAACATAAACAGAACATGCTCATGAGCAGATCTGGCCCATGACACAAGCAAAGTAAGCAGCTGCTTAGGCCCTGAAATTCATCAAAGGGCTCCTACTCATTATGTTTTTTTCACGAGTGCTGTCTTGGCATTTCAGGCATACCATATGGAGAAGCTGGTTGCCTGCATGTGCCAGAGCAGTTTTTGTTCTACAAAAAGGATATCTCAAGATGAGATCCTAATCCCATGATTAACTTTACTAAATCAAGATTGGATCCAGTATCAAAGTAGGCAGGGCACATTGATATAATAGTAACCTGTGTTTGTATGACCTTCAGCCATTTCAATTATCTGGGCGTCAGTTTGTGGGTGTGTGTGACTATTTGTGTAGAAATAAGTGTGTTTGTGTTGAGCAGGTGTATATGTGCGAGTTTGTCATCTTGAGCCACACAGTTGTTAGAGTGATGAGAATGTGGAAGGCTTGCAACACACAGCACCCAGGAGCAGCAAACGACAGGACTTGGCTCCAGAAGGTCCAGGTAGACATACACAGGGCATCACCCTAGGGCAACCATAGGTTCCACTCAGAGGTATAGGTTGTCATTGAAGGTCAGGATCTGCATCCCCCGGGCCAAGGTGGCAAAGAGTGAGACATGAGGCACCAAGACCCCTCGACCCTGCCAGACCTATATCCTCCGCTATGCAGGCCAAGCCAGGGACCCAGTCCCCCTGGCAGCACAGAGCCCCCACCAACCCCTGGCAGAAAGACCCCCCAGCTCCAGGCAAGGGAGAGCCCCCCAGATCCTTCAACAGGCAGAAGTCAGTTCACCACGGCAGCTGAAACCCAGAAGTACCAAGGTAAGGAGGGCGCATTACCATTCCCACCTGGTGAGTTAGTCCCTAGGGGGTCAATACCAACCAGGGATACCCACCAAAGCCCTGCATAGTCCCTCTGGCCCACGGCTGGCCTAACACATTCCTGCAAGCCACAGGCCACCTGACAGGAGCCCACCACTCTGGGATGTGGCCTGATCACCCACACAAACACCATCCCACCGTTGGGAGCGGCCTCCCCCATTATTAATTTAGAGATATTCTCACCAGGCTGCCATGGATGTTTTTAAACAGCTGTGCTGAATAACTAAAGGGCAGATTTAATATAAAATCTGAAAATACAGATTTTCTCACAAAGTTTTTGTTAAATTTATATACATAGACTGTCCATGTTCATGTCCAATGTTGTAATTAATGTGTAATTAAGGTAATTTTTATAAAATCCTCCTAAACCTTTAACCTTTTGTAAAATGTTTAAACTTATATGTAAAGGTTTGGATGCCCATAAAAATTTTGACATAATAGAATCTAAGAATCTTTGAACCAAGTCTGAGGTGGTTTAACTGGGATCATAGAGAAGATATAGTTTGTTTTATGGACTATCATTTTAATAGCAGACATTGCAGAGTGAGAAGGGAAGAGTTGTCCAACTCGTGAAGTCTGCTTCTATTATTTTGAGTAATGGGATATAATTTATTGGGTCAGCTCATCCAGCCTTTTGGAAATATTGATGGCCAGGTACCTGATGTTTCCAATCTGTGAATGAATGGTTGGAGAGAAATTAATATTGGTGGAGATGGAAGGGCCTTTGATTTGTTTCAATTAATAAAGTAGTCTAAAGTTGTTGAAATTGGCATATAAACACTTTTTTTGGATTCTATTCGCTGTTAGAATTTCACAAATATGTTTGCTTTGACAAATTGCAGCCAGCAGTGTCTCAATGAATAAAACAAACAGAGAGGGGGGAAGTGGACAACCCTATATGGTGCCCCTTTCAAGTAGAAACTCTGAAAAATCCAGTCATGTGTTTTCATACAACCATTGCCAAAGCAATATAGTAATCTGCTCCATGACAAAAAGTAAGGGCTTGTCCTGTAATCGGTGGATTGCTGTTTCAAACCCCTACTCCCCCGCCTTGCCTGCTGATGTTGTCAGAGGGCCCGGTGGCGATTGTATGGCAGCCTCGCTTCTGTCAGTCAGGGCAGCTGTGGGTACAATGTAGCTTACCACTGTCAGTGTATAAATGTCAGTGTGTGAATGGATGGATGAATAGGTGGATGACTGATTGTAGTGTAAAGCACTTTGGGGTCCTCCGACTAGATAAACGCTATACAAGTTCAGGCCATTTACCATTTAAATCCAAATTCATGTAGGATGGGAGTAGCAAATATAAATTTCCAATTTACTTTGCCAAAAGCCTTCTTCACATCTAATAAAACAATTAAACCATTTCATTTTAAGATTTTGCAATTGTCTATTAGATTAATGAGTTAACTTGTGTTATTTATAGCACACCGATTTTTAATAAATTCAGTCTGGTCAATATATATAATATGAGGGATTATGTTTTTAAGGCTTGTGGCCAATGTCTTGCCGATGATTTTAAGATATGCATTTATAATTGATATTGGGTGGTAGCTTAATAGAAGAGTGGGATCTTTGTCTGGTTGAGGATAAGATTTATGTTAGCACAATTCATGTTAATAGTGTCAAGGTGTCTTGAATTTCTGGGACCACCTGTTGGAAGTTGGGGACCAGGAGTGGCCAGTATTCTTTGAGGATTCTGCAGGGAAGCCATCAGGTCCTGACGTTTTGCCATTAGGCTTACTCCTAACTGCTTCATGGAGTTCACTTGCTGCTAAAGGTAACTCCAGAACCTTTTTTTGTTGTTTATTTAATTTAGGAAGATTAACTTCCTTCAAAACTAATTGATGTTAGACTTTATCCAGTATCCATTTTTGAAAAATCTCTAAAAATTACCTACATTTTTTGGTGTGGGTATACCATCAATATCAGATAGTGTTGAAATGTGTACCTTTTCTTTATTTTTTTCAATTGATTTGAAAGAAGTTTGCTCAATTTATTTACTATGATCAAAGTTATCCAACTCCAACCTCTGTATTTGGAATTGTATCCATGCACTAGTATTCTATTAGATAAAGTTAAAGTAAGTTAAAATTCAAAAATACTTTATTAATCCCAAAGGGAAATAAAATGTTGTAGCTCGTATTGTGCAGGTTTCTTCAAAGAGCCGTTGTAGATGCTGATGGCTGTGGGCAGGAAGAATCTCCTTTAGCAGTTTGTCTTACATCAGATCTTAAGAAGCCTCTGACTGAAGACACTCAGTTGTTGTATGACAACCTCATGAAGAGGATGCTCAAGGTTTTCCATAATGTTCTTCATTTGACGAAGAATGCTTCTTTGCACAATGATCTTCAGAGGTTCCATAAGAGTCCCCAGAAGTCTCTGGAATCTCTGGGAAGGCTAGCTTCTTCAGACCCATCCTTCTGTATTTATCTTGTTGAGTTTTTTAATGTCCCAGGCTCTGATGCTGCTACCCCAGCAGATGATGGAAGAAGATATCACACTCTCCACAAATAGAAGATATGCAGCATCTTGCTGCAAACACTGAAGGACCTAAGCTTCCTCAAGAAGTACAGTCTGCTCTGTCCTTTCTTGCTCAATAATGCCCTGTCTTCCTCTCTGAAGGCTCTTTTTTCTTGTTAAGCAGGTCCTTCAGATCACTGGTGAACCAGGATTTGTTATTGGGGAAGCATCTCACTGTTATGGTGGGGATGGTGTTAAACACACAGGAGTTTGTATAGTCAGTTACACACTCAGTCATGGCATTGATGTCCTCTCCATGTGGCTGGCACAGTGCGTCCTAGTCTGTTCCCTCAAAACAAAACAACCTTGCAGGGCTTCTTCAGCTTCCTGTTACATCTTCTCAGAGTTCTCTTTATTGCAGGTTGCCTCTGAACATGGGGCTTATATTTTGAGCAGAGCAAAACTAGATTGTGATCTGTTTTGCCCAGAGGAGGTCTTGCTTTAGAGATGTATGAGTCCTTGACATTAGCATAAAAGATTTTGTTTTCTCTGGTAGAGCAGCTGACAAACTAGTGAAATGTCGGAAGTGTAGCAGAGAATGAAGCATGGTTAAAATCACCAGATATTGCCACAAACGCATTGGGGTATTGTGTCTGTGGCTTAGCAACAACTGAGCTGATGATATCACATGCAGTGTCAACAACAGCTAAAGGTGCAATGTACACTGTTGCCAAAACAACACTGGATAAATAATTTGGATGAAAACTTACTGCTAACAGTTCAATGGAATGCATTACACCATCTGTTGTTCACAAGTACAGACAGTTCACCTCCTTTGCGCTTGCTGCTCCTCTTTAAATATCTGTCTGCTCGTATGGTCAGAAAGCCTGGCAGAGAGGCTGGAGTCAAGGATATGATCCTGCAGACATGTCTCAGTGAAACACATCCAACATATCCAACTTTCATCCAATTTTGCTGTAGTGGGTCTTGGCAAACTGTTGTTGGGCTGCGTCGCTCTGAGACGTTGCACGCGGTGGAATGTAATGATCTTTACGATGTCGCTTTTGATCTTAAGCTGTTACTGATGGAAATCTCGCAAGATGGCCCATGGGTCTTTTTCTGTGCACTCAGGAATGCCAGAGAAAACAATACTGTCTTGCATGTTCCTTGTTTGGATATCCAGTATTGTCCCCTTTATTTACCTGTTGTTGCTGGGTAGCTGTGTCATCCCTTCGGTGAAACTCCTTTTCACTTTCCCTCAGCATCTTGTTCTCAGCCGCTAGAGTCATCACCTGTTCCTGGCATCGAGGCTGGTAAGCTTGTGGTTGATAGACTCTAAAATGTCTGTGTAGCCCTTATTTGGTGTGGTGGTACTGAACCATTCAGATGTCGGAGATGTTGGAGTGGCTGCCGGCTTCTGTGATTTTCTCTGAAAGGACTCATCAAAGTAGTTTAGCAGACAGTCAACGGTTTCCAGGTTGTCAATGAGGAAAAAACCACAATGGTTAATATTTTAAATTGCATTTGATATTTGGCATAGTTTTATTGTCTTAATTTTACCTTAGCTGGATAGTTGTTTGTTTGTTAAAGCACTGCCATACTCATGCACCAGTCTTGTAAGAAATGAGCACACCCTGTTCCTCAGGTCTGTCATCAAACTTTAGTCAACTAAGACCCAAAATCGGTACTCGTTCTTCCTCTTCTGGCTGATTACTGAAGTGACGTAAAGCTTCTTTAATTTTTCCTTCAGTCTTCTCTCTTTGTTGGGCATCTTTCTAACTGTAGTTTGAAAAATCATGCCAGTGAAATCTTCTTGTTTTTAAAGCTAAATGATCTGATTTATTCTCTGGGAGCTGATGCTGGCACTTTTCTAACTGTAAAAAGAGCCTCTGTGTTTATTCCCTAGAGAACTGGAATCCTTACCCAAACTCTAACGTTTCCAAAAGGCTACCAAGATTTCCAAATCCAAAATATTCCATAATAAATATAAGTTGAATGCTCAAATTGACAAAATAGGGTACCTCTCATAAAATATGTTTATCCTCTCTGTTATCTATTTTGTATAGTCGCCTCTGAGTCAGTGTGCTGCATGGCAAATTTGGCAAAACCTCCCCTTATTAGGCACAAAATAACTACCTTTGACAGACATATAATTTTTGTACCTCAAAATGTAGGGTAAAAAACAATAAAAACTGCAAAAGTGTGTAATAATGAACTGACCAACACCCACTAAGGATCTCTGTGGCAGCCTAAATGTACAGCTAGCTACCTTGCCTTAGTGAAAAAACCTTTTTCCACGCATCATCTTTTATGTCACCTCTGATTTTCTTTTGAAACTCACAGATACAGCAAGTAGCTAACTTTGAGAGAGTTACTGCTTGCACATTGAAGAGTGTTGTTAGTGCGACCTGGTAGCATGTAGGTATGGTATTTTAACTGGTTAGGAAAAAAAGGGATTTCTGTGTTTCTGAGTGGACGGTCACAGGTCAGACTTAATCACACCAAAAATGGTCACATTCTGATCGGCAGTCATTTTTTTGTGAATCTTTAATTATTTGGCTCCAAAAGGAATTACTTAAGTATGTATGTATGTTAATCAATCATCAAGAGGGTTTCCTTCTGAGGTCTGAGAGCCTTACTGATGGGTGTCAATATTACCTGACACTACTGTGCTGCCACAGAGCATGATCTGACAAGCAATCAGGACACATCAGTCTCAATCACAGGTTCTCTTTTTATGTTGGTCTAATAAACACACACACACACACACACACACACACACACACACACACACACACACACACACACACACACACACACACACACACACACACACTGTTTACACAGGGTCAAGGCTGGTAGCAGGGTTTCCACATCACTTATCCCCAAGGACAGCACCTGATCCTGACCATGAGGGAGGATTTTCTGAGTCTAACTCCACCTGACCTCCAGGTGCTAAATACTGTTCTGACTCTGCTGTCACCTCTGTCACATAAGACGAAGAAGGCTTTCCACCATGGAGAAACATGCTGATACAATACACAGGGCCTCTTCTCTTTCTCATTTTTTTTTCTCTTGGTCATTGTCTTGGCTTACTGATACACTTTATGACAACCCCTCTAAACCACTGTGTACCACCTGAGGAGCGCTAGAGTGAATTCCTCTCAAGCTGAAGTCATGCAGAACCAAATAAACAGCACCCAGTGGACAGATGGTGTCACACAGTTGAACTGAAGCATGAGGGAAGCACTGCCAAATAAAAGAGGTTGCCAGTTGTGGTGTAACAGCCGCTACATAAACTAATCTAAGTGTATGTATTTTGATTTTGATAGTGGTAAACCTCAAGCCTGTGTGCACCTGTCAGTATTTTGATAGTTTCAGGAGCTTGGCTGAAGAAAGAAGGCTCGTGTATATTCCAGAGACACATGCTGGCATTCTCTGTTGGTCAACTGTGCAACAATACCTCAGCAAGCGTCTCTTTAATTCAGTAATCTGACAAAAGCAGAAGCATCATTTGCCTTCATCATCCTCCCACTTTTGTTTTGCTTTTTTCAAAATCTTTACTCCAGGGCACAAAAGAAGGAAAAAAAAAATCATTTTTTATTTTCTTCCATCCAGAATCGGGTTATGATGAACAAATTGTGCAGCAGAAGTTGTTTACAGGAGGAGCAAAAACAAGAAACAACACTGACAAATGGGCACCGCAGTTAGCTTTCATGAAACAATTAATGTTGCTTGTGGTGGGCAAAAGTGCTTGCGGCCATCTTGACGTCCTCCTTCTATTGTGTATGTAGTTGCCGTTGTGGGTTTCTCACTGTGTCAAGAACAACCATATTCAAATGCGTATGGCTATTAAACGTTAATTTGCACAACAGATGAATGTCAAGCACAGCGTTTATCAACAGAATGCCTTTTTGTTTCATGCCGAAAGAGGGGCTTTACCAAGGTGAATGAGCTCTGGAGTTTGGCATTAACAGTCCAAACAATCTGTACCAACAAATTACTTTATAAGCTTTCCAAAGTTTTAACAACTTTGCTCTTTTCAACACTTTGCAACAGCTTTAAATACCCTAAATGTTGTTCAAGAGAGTAAACTATTTTTCAAAATGATTGTTCTGCTGCATGTGTCTTTTAGCTGTGTTTAAGGAAACTATTTTCCTGTTGAATCAGTGAGAGATGCAAGTCTGACAGAATGCAAAGTGTTGAGCCCTTTTTGAAAAGCACTAAAGACAGAACGTTTTATAACACCAGGCTTAGTATGTTGATAGATGGAGATAATGTGGTGATGAGGAGTTCTACCTCTCAACACGTCAATAAGAGGTTAAATCCAAGCTCAAACAAAGTAAGCATTGACAGTCATTTTAACTAAGGTTTAACAGTGTTTACACATACAGGAATAATCTGTGAAGTCATATGATGCATGTTTCCCAACCACAGAGTTTTGTTTTACATTACACAAATCCTTTATACAACTAACAAGGCAAAACACAGCAATATACATCTATAAAAGTAATCATACCCTTTGAACTTTTTCACATGTTGTCATAACCACAAATGTAAATGTACCTTCTTAAAACTGTATGTGATAGACATGAAACAGATGAAACAAATACTTTACTGATAAAATGGATTATCATTTTATTGAATTATCACCTTTTGCTCCAATCAGACCTGCTCAAACAGCATCTGATTGAATGGAAAGTGCCTGTGCACCAGTGACAACTTGTCAATAGGGTGCGTTAGGGCAGCACACCCATCAAAAGTGCAGGAAAAACGTATAGACACTGTAAACATAAATTACAAAATGAAAAGAAATTATCACATCTGTTCACTCATAAAATGTGCCTGACCTCTGATTTTTCAGCATTCCTGCTCTATTTTGGGTTTATTTAAGGTTATTTTGTTGTGTAGGCTTAAATACATACATTTCAATGGCAAGAGGCACAATAAGTGTGTTTGTATGTACTTAAACTTTAGACTTCCATGTGACTTCATGCTGGTCTCCAATTAGTTACTTAAAGATCCTCTTAAGGGCTAGCGCTCTTTGCCCATGGCGAATCACAGATTTTTGTGTCTTCATTCACTGAGATTAATCCATGATAACTGTAAATCAAAGTCACACCCCTGGCAGCTTAGAAGGCAAAGGTGCAAATGTCACACATACGGTGCAAACAGAAGATTCAGACAACAAGACAGGAGACAATGGTGCAGCAAAAGAAAATTTGGTAATTTATTCCATGAATGCCAGATTTTTGGCAACCGATAGTTGTTCTGGAAAAATAGTTTTCCCACATGAACTGTGGATCTCTACATCTCCTCCAGAGTAACCATAGGCATCCTGACTGCTTATCTGATTAATGCCTTCGTTGCCCAACCTGTAATTGTAGCTGAATGTCTTGGTAGGTTTGCAGTCATACTATACTCTTTCCTTTTTTAGATGATGAATTGAGCAGTGCTCAATGAAAGATCCAAGGCTTGGGACATTGTTTCATTACCTTACCCTGCTTTATTCCTGACCTTTCTGTTGTGTTCCTTGGACTCCATGGTGATTTTTGTTCCCTACTGTTCTCTAAAAATCTGTAACCTCTGAAAAACCTCTGATATCTTCACAGAGCAGCTGGGTTTTTACCAAAATTAAAATACAAATAGAAGGACTCTACTCACTATAAGGTGACTTCTGAAGGCAATTGGTTTCGCTACATAAAGGGGGCTTAATATAAATGCGCATCTAAATTGTTTTAGATTTTTATTTGTAAGAAAATTTTAAAACTGTATTTATTTTTTTTACTTTCTATATCTTATCTCACTTTCTGCATAAAATTCGAATAAAATACATTGAAATTTGAGGTTTTAACTTGAATGACAAAATGTAAAAACAATATAAAAGTTATCTGAGGTAGTATGCTGCAGTTGTCAGCCGTCCTCACTTTCAAGTACACACTTGGACCTAAGTAGCACCGTCAGTATTGCTTTGATGACCAGCAGCACATTTACACCTGACAGTTTCTCCCAACCATGTCTGCAATGAAAACTCCAGTTACGCTTACACTTCCAGATGCTGAGACCCAAAGCAGGAAGCAGCCTCCTGCTACTTACACCGTCACTTGAACTGATGTCACTTGACACGGTCAAAACAAAGCTCTGTGTTTCCTCACCGCTAAGTTAGGCATCAAGGCTGACATGTCAGGCCTTACCTGCTTCTTGATGGCACGCTCCATGGAAACCACACTGACGACGCCACCTGCTCGGTGTCAGCAGGAGTCAGTGTGAGTACTTCAGGGAAGGTAAAGTAACTGGAAGGCCGAGTATACAGAAACATCAGATCCTCCAACGGTATTGCTTTAGAACTGATGATGAATTTCCCTGATTGCTTTGGTAAACAATTAATTGTATTTCTCATTTTTGAACGACCATGCTGTACCGTTAAAAACCAATGACCTCTGCTCTTATCGCACACATTGTAAAGTCAGATTTTTATTGAATTCTTGCATACGCTGCAAATCACTTATTATTCAAATGGAAATTTAAAACATACAGTTGAAACAAGATGTTTAGATACACTTTATATAAAGTGAGTTGACCTTTTTTTTTCTCGCTGTCTGACATTAAATTAGACATTTCTTTTTTGGTTAAGTTAGAATTATCAAGAGTATATCTACAGGGGTTGGACAATGAAACTGAAACACCTGGTTTTAGACCACAATAATTTATTAGTATGGTGTAGGGCCTCCTTTTGCGGCCAATACAGCGTCAGTTCGTCTTAGGAATGACATATACAAGCCCTGCACAGTGGTCAGAGGGATTTTAAGTCATTCTTCTTGCAGGATAGTGGCCAGGTCACTACATGATACTGGTGGAGGAAAACATTTCCTGACTCGCTCCTCCAAAACACCCCAAAGTGGCTCAATAATATTTAGATCTGGTGACCGTGCAGGCCATGGGAGATGTTCAACTTCACTTTCATGTTCATCAAACCAATCTTTGACCAGTCTTGCTGTGTGTATTGGTGCATTGTCATCCTGATACACGGCACCGCCTTCAGGATACAATGTTTGAACCATTGGATGCACATGGTCCTCAAGAATTGTTCGGTAGTCCTTGTTAGTGACGCGCCCATCTAGCACAAGTATTGGGCCAAGGGAATGCCATGATATGGCAGCCCAAACCATCACTGATCCACCCCCATGCTTCACTCTGGGCATGCAACATTCTGGGTGTTACGCTTCTTTGGGGCTTCTCCACACCGTAACTCTCCCGGATGTGGGGGAAAACAGTAAAGTGGACTCATCTGAGAACAAACATGTTTCACATTGTTCACAGCCCAAGATTTGTGCTCCTTGCACCATTGAAACCAACGTTTGGCATTGGCATGAGTGACCAAAGGTTTGGCTATAGCAGCCCGGCTGTGTATATTGACCCTGTGGAGCTCCCGACGGACAGTTCTGGTGGAAACAGGAGAGTTGAGGTGCACATTTAATCCTGCCGTGATTTGGGCAGCCGTGGTTTTATGGTTTTTGGATACAATCCGGGTTAGCACCCGAACATCCCTTTCAAACAGCTTCCTCTTGCGTCCACAGTTAATCCTGTTGGATGTGGTTCGTCCTTCTTGGTGGTATGCTGACATTACCCTGGATACTGTGGCTCTTGATACATCACAAAGACTTGCTGTCTTGGTCACAAATGCGCCAGCAAGACGTGCACCAACAATTTGTCCTGTTTTGAACTCTGATATGTCACCCATAATGTTCATTGTCCAACCCCTGTACTTGCTAAATGTAAAGATAATGAGAGAGTGAGAGAAAGAGAGAGACAGACAGACAGACAGAGAGATAGAAAGAACATTTTCTACATAGTTTTTATTACTTTTTTCAATTTCAGAAGTTTAAAAGATTATAATCCCTTTTAGCAGTTTTAGGAAGCCCAGATGATTATGTCATGGCTTAGGAAGCTTCCGATAGGTAAATCTGCAGCGTCTGACACTATGAGAAAATCAAAAGAAAGAATTGTGGACTTCCAAAAGTCTGATTTATCCTTGGGAAGAATTTCCAGATTTCTAAATATGCCACATTTCTTGTTCAAACTATGTCCTGAAAGTATGAACACCATGGACATGTTCAGGCATCATATGGTTCAGTATGGACACTAGTACTGTGTTCCAAAAAAATGTGTCTTGCTGCAAAATGTTTGTATCAACCCCAGAACCATGTGAAGATGTTGCCTGAAGCTGGTAAGACATTATCATTCATAATTCACAGAGAACGTGTAACCACATGGGCTGCAAGGCCACTCACAGAGGAAGAAGCCATTACTCCAAAGCAAGATTAAAGACCAGATTCTAATTTGCATGCCAGAAAAAAAAGAGGAGACACGTCCTGTGATTTATGAAACTTAAATTTAAGCGTTTGACCATAATGACCAAAGTTAGGTTTAAGAGTAAAAAAAGGGAAGCTAAGCCTTGGAACACCATTCCAACTGTGTATACTAAGTATGGTGATGGCAGCATCATGTTTGAAGGGGTGTGTTGCTACAAAAGGCAGTGTGCACTTCTCAAAATAATAATCATTGGCAAAAAAAAAAAATAATAATAATGATCATCATGAGTAACATTATAAGGAAACATTGAACATCTCTAGACATCAACCAGGGATTTAAAGCTTGGATACAAATAGGTCTTCCAAACCAACAAAGCCCTGATCTCAATTTCAGAGAAAGTTTGTGGGCGGAGCTGGAAAGTTGTGTGTGCAAGAGATGGTCCAAAACCTGACACAATTACACCAGTTCTATTAGGAGGAATGGACCAAATTCCAAGGAATTATTGTTACAAACTGTGGAAAGGTACGCAAAATATATGACAGTGAGGAAACAGGTATGTGGCTTTTTATATGGTGTATGTAAATATTTGTTTTTAGATTACAAGCCAGCTGATATTGGCAGAAAAAAAAATTATTTTCAGTAAATGGCTGTCACATTTAAACATAAAAAGTGGTTATATTTCTTTCTTTGCTAGTGGTTAATAAAGTTAAATACATGAATATTCAACAAGGCAGTCTATATTTAATGACTGTTGTGCAATATAATCTTGCTTTACATATAATGAAACTTTGTACCAAAACTAACTAATCTAGTTATATTGAATATTTAAACGGCAAATAGTTGTTTACTACAAAAGTAGGCAGATGCAGCACAAGTGCAAAAGAGAAGCAGAATGCTTGTATGTGTTTTTATCCTTCCCCCAAATTGAGGTCACACTTTTAAGGTCAGCAATGTGCAAAGAAGTGCAGCGGGTTGCAGAATGTTGCTGGCACTTAACTCGGCGCACTTCTGAACCTTGCAGACGTCTGTGGCAAGGTCACTGCAGGAAGCATAAATGGGAGATGATGGCTCCGTTGTTCCGTGTCATCCGCCGTGCTCTACGCCATACGATTTGGGGACGATGCTACTGAGTGCAGCTGACATCATGTACATATATGCACAAAGGAGGCAGGCAGCGTTGTAAAAAGCATTGCAAAAATAGAGCTCAGCTTAACATTATTAAGACACAAGCTTCAGTTAGCCCACACAATGTGATGATGGAATATAATTGATGCATTTTCTGTTTTCTTCCCATAAAAAGCCTTTCTTGATGGCCTACACAGAAATGCATGCTTGTGTCTGAGGGCACAAAAGTGTTTTTGCTTCGCTTCTTTTTAATTTCTTTGTAAATAGAGATAAATAAATGCTAATTCATAAAATGCCAGACTAGACTTGACTCCTCACACAACCTTTCCTACTCAAGACTTTTCCTACTTTGAGAATGCATTGTTTTACTGCAAATTATAACCATAAAAAAGCCTCTGATCCCCCATTCTGCTAAATTAATAGAATTACGCAAAAAATGTAATGATGGCAATTAAGTCTTGAAAATGCAAATTTTATAGTCAAGGACGATTACCTCATTTATAGCGTGTGCTGGAATGATGCCAGACGAAGGTAATTTAGATCCGGGTTGCTCACGGTTACATCATGATGAATATGAGACGAGTAAGGGCTCATCTTGTACCTCTAGTCACCCAACTCAATCAAAGGGAGAGGCGGGGGCATGGAACACATATGCTGTCAGGAACGACTCTTCCCCAGGAAAGAGAAGCATACATCAGAAGTTAATGGGACTGCAGGGGGGATGGGGGAAAAAAACTTACAGGTTGTCTTTAAAACATTTGAAAGTGAAACATCTGAAAGAGCTGCAAAAGACCCTCTTGGTCCTACACATTGGACCAAAAGAAAAGTCATATTTTGATTTCTGGGGCAAATATACTAACCAGCAACTTTGGAAATGGCTAATAATGTATTTTACTGTAAATCCCAGCTTTGATGACAACATGGGTTGGAATGTGTGTTTGTGTGTTTGATAGATGCTCCGTTACACTAAATGGCCTTTTAACCTTGTGATGTTTACTGCTTGACATGAAAAATTTCACATTAAAATTCTCAGCCAAATGACATGTACATTCAATGGTTGTTTTTAAACTATTTTTAAACTAGCACATTTGGGTGAGAAAAATACTCAGTTAATTATTTGACAGGGCAAATATAGAAGGCATACAATCTTTAACTGGGGTCTGCCTCGTGTCACAAACTCTAATAGCTTAGATAACTATCCCTTAAAGGGATAGGTCAAATTTTTGAAGTCATTGTGTAAGGATTTTGTTTGTACTACATGCTTTACCTGTAGCAGAAAGCTGTCATATAGAGTAGAGATTATAAAAAAGGTGAACAAATCCTCAGAGCAGGGGAATGCTAACAGCTTGTGAGAGAGCTGACTCAAATGTGTTATCCATGCGATGCAGTGCTATATTGGAGGATATTAAACCTCTACTCTTTTACAGAGACCAGTTAAATTTGTCACTTTTTTTTTTTTTGCCGGACAATGTCCATGTTTCCAACAAAGTTATATTTGCCAAGGATACTGTCTGTATCACTATGCCCATTCAGGTGATTGGGAGTCCAGCTAGATCATTTCAGTACAACTACAAGACCTGGAAATGCTCAGCTCCTCGTTGATACCACTGTACAACTGACAACCTGATGCAAAAATCTAACAGTTTTCTCTTGGTGAGCTTTGAGTGGACTAACAAGTCACAGATGATGAGGCAGATTTAACTGGCAGCGTCAACCAACTTGATTTTACCATAGTAACACTGAAATTGTTTGGCTGAGAAAACAATGACAAATAGTCGGTTGTTAAAGTTTAGATGTTCTATATCCTTCAATAATGCGTTGTATCCGGTGGATGTTAACACTTTCAAGAAATCTATCACTAATAATAATTTGGTGCAGCCCAGGAATGCCATTCAAAACTGTTTTACATGCCAGGGTTTAGTGGCATAGCAGATAGATTCAAAATTACGAAACTTTTTCTTTCAAACTCCCGCTTTGTTTCTTTCCAAAAAGTAATTAAGGTTTTTCTTGGTCAATCCCATTAACATACAATTGATACATATGTTTTCACATCCAGTAATAGACTTTGATTTCAATGTCAGACTGTTTTACTTGTACAATGAAAAGGCAACACTGTGACAAAAAATAACAGAATGATATTTCCTTATTGTTTCTTTAAAAATTGCAAAGCCATTTAACAAACATTTCACCCAGGCTTGGCTATTACACAGCCTATTGACATACATTGCACCCAGGCTGGACTCTTTTTCAACGCCATCCATCGGTCACACAGATTGTCCCCTGGTAGGCAGAGGCCGGTGACGTTAATGGAAATGGGGCTATGCTGGGAGCATAGAGCCTGGAGAAGCCTGGATGATCCCTCAGGCCATGGCTGCCACGGGATGAAATAGAGAGACTATTACAGCAGAGTTGTAAAGCCCCACACGCTCCACGCACTATCATAATAGAATATTGATTCTATCAGATGCCAGGCCCCGGCCTGTCCCTGCAATGAAGGAAAGAGCACTAAAGGTCATTGTGTAAAAGGATAGAATGAGGGAGAGAGACAGAAGAGCAGAGAGGTAGAGAAGGATAATATCTGGGGAGAAAAGAGAGAGTTGGCTATTTTTCTTTTGCACTTCTGCAATAATGAAACTTGTAGGTGCAGTTAGATGTCTGCAGGATTTCAGGAATCATAAAAAGCTGTTTTCAGATTGGTTCATTAAGTTTAATAAATCTCATTTTTGTTGTTCTGTTGAACTCTTTTTTTTCTTCTTTTTTTTCCTCCCACTGCTGCATCTGTCTCCACAGCCATAAGTAACAGGGAAGCAATTTCAACCATTAATTGTTGATCAAGACGGTTGGGAAAAGCGCCAAAGGAAAAGGATGACAAATAAGCACCCAGTACGAGAACAGCAGTACAAATTACACCACAAGCATGCTTGATTGGAGCAATTTAATGTTTTCTCGCAAAAAAAGGAAAAAGCCCTTAAATCCTGGTAGGACAGTTAAGGAAATGACTTTTTAATCATCCAAGGAGCCTCTATGTCTTGTCTTTCCTGATGGCACCATATTGAAGACTTAGAGGCATCAGGAGTAGAACTTCATAAATGGTGGCCTCTTTGAGCAACAGTGTGAGAATCTAAACTTACTGACCAGGCTTCAAAATTAAACATATGTAATATATAGATTGCCCTCTGTACAGCAAAACACCACAGTCAGTTTTTCTATTTGTCTTTATAATTTGTGGTAAATAATTAGTTAGTTGGGCAAAACATAACTTTAAAAAACAGTTTTCTGTGTATGTCAGTCTAAGCTATCATAAAATGAATTAATTTACAAAACAGAGTCTTGCTAAGTACGACTAGGGCTCTCAAAGTACAATTATTTGTGTTCTTTCCCTCTTTCTATTCACATTGTTGTTTAATGTTTAATACTTGTATTTGGTATGGCCACAACCAAAAGGAAAAAACCATAAGCTGTCAACATCATTCTCAGTGCTTCATGTTATTGATTACAACATAAAGAGTATGGTGTGTTGTAGCAAGTGACTGAGAAAACATTTAGAGTGAAGCACCCAACTGAGTTTTGCACAACTTCATCTGCTCTATTTATGTCTTATTTATGGAGCACCAATCCTGCCATAATTAAGAATACATACAGAAATAATTAAATTACTCAATAAAATAATTACTGGGCCAAATGTAGTTAGAAATATAAATTAGTGTACCATTAAATGCAACAAAATAACAAAAAGAAGAGATTAATTTAGTAATTGATTAATAATTTGATAATTAATAAAATATAAATATATATTCTTCTGTCATAATCCACTATTTTTCTTTAAAACAACAAATTTTCAAATGCTATATTTTTTCTTGAACCCTATTTTTTTTCCTTTATTTATTTAATACAAGTGAATTTCTTGCTGTTTTATTTTCCTATCCTTTTTATTTCTTTCATATTTATTACCAACCAAATTTTTTTAAAACATGTTTTTTTTTCCATCAAAAATATTTTTTTTATTCCTCGAGGCATTACCTCAGCCAATAGAAAAGAACCTGAGATGGTGATGCTGTTCCAAGACTGAGTCTGTCCTGCTCCCTTTGTTTTAACATTACCAGTTGTATGTTGAGACGGAAAACACAATACAGCGACCAATAAACGTGAAAAATAAAAACGAAAATAAATGGGCTGAGTGAAATCTGTTAAGTCAGTCAGTCAGTCAGTCATTTTCTACTCCTTCATTTATAATGGGTCGTGGGGAAGCTGGTGCCAAAATGATTTATACCTCTGGCACATTTAAATATAAATTAATCTTTAAATTTTCCCAAAATGCTTTTTCTGACTGGTAGTAATATTGAAGTTTTGGAGTCTACAGATTAGGGTAATGGCAAACCTCAAAGTTTGGAAAATTTCAAAGAGTTGAGGGTCATCACAAGAGATAACTTATCGTTTTTCAATAAAAGTTGAAAGTACAAAAAGCTTGTCAGCAATCATAAGACGGATTTTGGTTGCTGTAATGGCAATAAGAGCCTTTCTGTTGGTTATTGAGAATAACTTGTCATTTTTGTTCAAATGTACATAAAACCAGATATTGTTTTAAAATAAAACTCATTGTCTTACTATCATCTGAAATAATTTTGTCTTACTTTCTACCAGAAACAAACTTGGTTAAATGAAATTAACTTTGAATCCAAATCCACTTGGAGTATGAAACATTGTGGTCCAACATGCGTGGAAAACAATCAAATGAAAGTGTTTAAAAGGGTGTATAAACAGGCTTGTGCCAGTTATGTTCCTCAAGATGTTCATCACCCTCCTCACTATTTGCTTCAGCCTCAGCATGGACATCAACATCCTTTGTATGGATTGTTGGTCAAGCTCTGGCTCAAAAGGGTTCCGTTTGAAGCTGGAACATTCCCCATGCCAGTCTGATCTTCATATTCCAGTCTGTCTGTGTTGAATTTCTCTGGGAATTAGTCAATAAGCATAGATGAAATCTACGGTGGAAGCTGTTCAAAGTCCCTGTCCAGCAGAGTGTTTAGTAAAGCCGAAAAGCAATCTTGAAACGTTTTGAAACTTTTTTGAGTTGATCCTTGTTGCTTACTGCTATTCTTGTCATCTAGTTTCAATCCCTACTACCTCATGTGACACCAGTGGTCTGAATTTCCACTATGTTACAACATAATTTATACAACTTTGGTAAATTTCTTTTAAAGGAAATTCACCTGTAGCTATTTGTTTTAAGGTTGACCTGAGCAGCAACAGTTAGAAATCAGGATAAAACCTGAAAGCTATTTAATGTTGATTTTTGTGACATCTTGCTTTTTTTTTTAGATAATTTGTTGCTCAATATGTAACCATACATGCATGTAAGTACACTTTTAGAAAAAAAAACAGAAGCCCGTGCATACTGCCTGCAACCATCACACTGTGTAACCAAATCAAGACGCAGCATATGCCTAACAATGCAACAACATTAGAATTGACTAATCTTTGTTGTGACATTATGGCCTGTGTATAAACTTAATGATGAATTCTGTTTTTCCCGGGCCACTGGAAAATATATTCATGAAATTTCAATGTCCGACGAAAGAAGTCATCCTTTAAACAAAGCTCGACTGTGACATCCTATTCCTCATTTCCATTCCAGGGGAGACTTTATTTTAGTCAAATAAATATCCATTTTTCTTCCACTACTTCTTTTTTTCCCCCCTTCTCTGGATTCACTCTTAGCCCCAGTAATTGAACAGTAGTTGTTGAGGGCCCCAGCAAATGAAACTGCCATTGTAGCATCAAAAATAATCAATTTGATGAGTCTTGTATATACTCCCATACTCAACGTAATGTGATATTGATTCGCGCTCTGATATAGTACCCCTCTCGCGCACCAGAATGATTATTGGCTTTTGACAAATTCCATCGCAATATTTTATTTCACCCTCCCTCTCGGCCCAGCTGCCTCTTTTGTCTCAGAGCGCTGCTGCAAAAAAGCCCTCAGCTCCACTTCCCTCCACAGCCAGACTTCATGTGTTTGTAACCCACTTGGACAATAAAAAAAGAGAAGAAAAACTCTTGTCTTGACTGCTAATCATCTGAAGGAATATGATTTATTCCAACCTGCCAGCATCAAAGTATTTTGTATGCAACTCAGTTTGTCTCTAAAAACATATCTGATATCGAATCTGGTATCTCTTGGCTTTATCAATTTGGACACACATGCCCACCTTTGAGTTAATGTTTCCTCATGTTGTGAGACATTGTGAATAGCTCCCTTCAAAATCTAATACATTATTTAAATCTAAATCACCCTGCCCTGTCTAACTATGTTATAGATGACAATAATACAGCCACGGTATTCAACCCCCCACACCATAGATTTGAACTTCCATTTCTTCTCCTTGTGTGCACTTGCTCACTGTAGCTACAACACTTTGAATCTATGGATTGATGGGGGCCATGAAAATAGTATTGACAGACCGATGGTTGGATCATATGACAACGGAATAAGGAAAAATAGATGAGTGAGAAGATGGATTGGATTCAGGTGTGGAAAAGCAAAAGAAGGAAGGCATTGGATGGATGAGCGATGGATGAGAGTGAAAGCTAAGTGAGAGAGGATGGGCCACAGAGGTAAGATGGAAAGATGACACACCTCAACACCAGACCAGTTAGTATTGTTTAGTGTGCGTAATAAAGAAATCGAGACACCTGGCCCATGAGGGGACATGGCTCTCTTGGCATCTGCTTTAACAAGGAATCCATTTGTATGTGTATATGTTTGTGAATGTGTGTGTGTGTGTGTGTGTGCGTGTGTGTGTGTGTATATGAAATCTAAAGCTATTAAATATGCCAATGCCTGCATTTTACTCACTGAAATGCCAAAGGGTGTCTACAGAAATGAATAAAAGAACAAGTACACTATGTGTGTCTGTGTCAGCGCACAGACTGTGCATGCAAGATTATATGTTTGTGTGTGTGCCTGCTGCAGGCTGCAACTCCAGCATGAAGGCACTTCACACACACACACACACACACACACACACACACAACAAGGGCCCGCTCATGGAAAAATCAATATGATGGTGATAGAAATATGCTTGAATGTTCTCTAGGTGAGAGATTGATCTGAGCTCTACAGAGAATTTGTCCAAAACCAAGTAATGGTTAAGGGCCAGCGACCTCCAAATCTCCACAGAAAACAATAATTAGAACCACACTGTGTGAGCCTACACTAACCATATTAAGGCCAGAGTCAATGAAGGCTAAATGCTAACATTGCAAATGTTGCTTTTCAAAATAATGTCAGAGAGAATGGTGGTTTTAACAATAATGTTTACATTTTGTTTTAAATTATATTTTTTGTCCACTTAAGAAAAATTGTCCCCTTTTTACTAGACAATTTGTCGAGTTTACTATCTTCTCGTCTATTTGCATTTGGTTTTTTCTAGTTTACTGTTTTAGCTATGTGTGTGTCACATACTGTCAATTTGCTATCATATTGTACTGCTTATAATATTGAACTAATATTGTATTGTCAGTGACCATTTGGATGATCCAGAGGAGGAATGGGAGAAGGTCATGTGGTCTGATGAGACAAAAATAGAGCTTTGTGGTCTAAACTCCACCCACCGTGTTTGGAGGAAGAAGAAGGATGAGAACAACCCCAAGAACACCATCCCTACATGGAGTTGGAAACATCACAGGGGACAGGACACTGCACCATATTGAGGGGAGGATGGATGGGGCCATGTATCTGTAGATCTTAGCCGACAACCTCCTTCCCTCAGTAAGGGCACTGAAGATGGTTTGTGGCTGGCTCTTCCAAATTTTAAATGTCTTCCACATTTTTGAACCACTAATTCATGAGCTTAAAGCTATAAAAGTTTCTTCAAATTATGGAAGTCTGACCTAAAACTCTGTACAATTTCCTAAAAAGAACTACAGTACAGCTGGAAGATTTATAGTTAGACTAAATTTTTTTTATTTTACTTTATTTAGCAAATTAAAAGTATCGTGGAGTTTTCTGTGTTTTTACAACGATAAAACCACCTTGGCACTTATTGGCTGTCCTCCTTTCCACAATTGCCTTCAACATTTATTTGAGGAGAGCTATAATGTCTCATAGAAAAAGTTAAATAGAAGGCACAAATGTATCCACTCACGTAAAATATATCCATATTTTGGAATATGGAAAGAGAGTTTGATTGAAAATCAGACGTTTTCAACTAGTTTGTTATAATCTAAAAGCAGTAAATATTAACACATGAACTGGCTGGATAGGCTGACAGAACGACCTGATGTCACTTATCAAGTCTATCATCAGCCCAGCCACTTTTTGAGTGATGAGTCTCCTACAGGAAACAACAGCTGTATGTGCAAATCATGCATATAAATCAATTACTGAGGCCCTATGTACTTTAAATGCACCCATTAATTAAGCAATGTCAGACACAATGAACCATGAAGTTCATTACATTTTTAGCATTTAGACCCAGGATTATTTGAAGACTGCATGAGGGTGAGGAAGATGAGTTTACCTAATGATCAGAACTATAGCTCAAAGTCAGGCAGATGCCAGCGGAAATGTGAAGAAAGCTTTTGTGAGAGGAGACAGCAGAACAGAAGGTTGTCTTTGCAATCTGCAACACTGAGAAAATTTTATCAAAAGGTAAGCAAAAAATTATAACTAGCTGTTTTTTCTCCTTCAACATTTATCTCAGAAGAGCATGTGATTCACACTTGTTCAGTTCAGTTACATTTGTATTTTCTCACAACCAGATTTTCAGTTTTGGATTTGGATTAAACATTCAGCACGAGTAAAGCAGAAACTGTTCCTCTGTTGTATGCTTTATATGTTGTACACAGATTTCCAAATTAATGCAAATCACCTGTTTACATTTAGTGGTCATAAATGAATGACATCATTTTCTAAACTTAATTCATAAAAAAATATGTTACAAAATGGATCCATCTATACATTTTCTATACCCGCTTCTTCTGTAGACGGTCACTGGGGAGTTGTTGCCTATCTCCAGCGGTCTACGGGTGAGAGGCAGGGTACACCCGGGTCACCAGTCCATCGAATGGCTACAAAATGGATTTTCCATAAAGCTTTCTTCATATTTTTATACCTTCATCTGTAAAGTTTTGCAGGCGCAAACTTAGTATTTGAATATATTTTCATAAAAAATCTAGTAAGGTTTTGATGGGAGAGGCGAATGACTGTCTTCTGCTAAAGAGGTTATACTAGTGTTGAGCTTTTCAGACACTTACGTTGACCTCATCATTATTCCTGCTGCTTATATGTGTGCTAATGACAAGAGGCAAGATGCTCCCTTCACCATATTTCACTGTAAGGAGGCTATAAAGCAACGCTATTATTAATGTCACTAATGAAAATAACCAGGTAATTTTCTGAACTTGACTATTCAGCTAAATAAATACCTCATGCCAGCGCACATCTACCCATCTATCCAACTGCAAGGAAAAAGTGGGTAGAAAACGGACAAGGAACAGGCAGACAAACAGTAGAATCCAGCAGGAACAACAACAAACAGAGCTTACATGGGTAAAGAAACAGGTGCAGACTGTGGACTAATGAGACGGCACAGGTGAACAGAATCTACTTGATTGCATGTGGCTGTGGCTGAGGGTGGAAGACTAATAAACATGAATGGAGCGGAACAGAAAACAAGAAAATCCAGGGAAATATCTAACAGAGATTTAACAAGAACATTTTTTTAAAAGAACAAGGAACACTAGAAGAAGCATGACACAAAAGAATGGACTAATAAGGAAAACACCTAACAATGAAGAGCAAAGGGAAATGAAGAAGGCATATCCTGAAGAACATAACAGGAGAATAATCAAAATACATATACGATGGAAAATCAAAACTTAAACACCTTCAGATCATGACAGAAAAGCTTTTTTCTAGCCACAAAAGACTGGATGTATATAACCTGGTGTATATAACTTTCAGTTGTTTGCTGGATTGAACAATGAAGCTCTAACTGCATTGTACATGCATCATTTTTGCATATTGGTGATTGTTCCTTTAGATAGTTTCAAGCATGTTACCTAAAGAAAGTCAGCTTAGCATGCAATATAGCACACAAAAGAGTACATTGCTCTTTCAATCACTTCAAAATAAAATTCTAAGGAATTGTAAAAAGAAAAGTAGTCTGTAAAGCATGTCAAATTTTAAGTATGGCTCATATGACTTAAATATATTTTTAAGATATTTTTTTCAACTAGTAAGTCTCATCATGGTAACTCATTTATTCATAAAGAGAAGCCTTTTCAAAATTCTGTCGTAACTATTAGCTTTTCTTCCAAGCAATGCAACATGCAAACTGTGTTTCTAAAAACATTTGGTACAAGTATTTTTTAAAACAACGGGATAGTTTGTGGGTAAGTGTGGGGGCCCCCTCAGAGAGACGAAGCTTGGCCCAGCTGCCTGGCATTAAGCAGTGACCTCTGCATAATGAAAGATGGCAACAACATTTCCCACTCATTACAAGGTTCCACACTGTGACAAGATTTGCATATTCATATATTTTGTTCCCCCTCACCCCCACTCCCCTTCCTCACTGCAAATTATTATTTTTTCCTGTGAGCAGGACATCTGCCTCCCTGACAGAGCTCTGGAAGAGCTAAAATAAATAAATATGTGTGTAGACACACAGCATCTATCCAGATGCCACAAAAATATGGTGTGATGTCTACTTCGTCGCTTACCACAGCCGAGCATGTTTTCTTCGATTTAAGCACCAGGAAATCAAGTTCAGGGTCACTGGAGAAGAATGCAGTTTTGACAGAAAAATCTGATATGGAATTTAAATTTGTTGTGGTTATTATTGTAACGCTATATCTCTATATTACTCATATTTTGTTGCTAAAGAAAAAATGATATAGCTCCATCTTAGTTTTATCAACCTAGCTTTACTTTTTCTAACTTGCATTAAATAGGCTGCTGCTAAAAACATAAATATGTTTGATAATATTTAAAAATGAAGGTTTGGCATATTCCTAAATTAATATGTACTACTATATTTTAGGACCTTATTGTATTAAAACAATTCCCTAAGGGTTTTCATTGATCAAAAAGTTACCCCATGCATGGGTATAACTTCAAATAAGAAAGTTCAATAAATGAAACTCAAAAATACCGGCATGTGGGCAAAAACAGTGCAATAACATTCACAATCAAAAGAAATACAGAAAAAGAAGTGTTTGCCCATAAAAACATCCACAGAAGGTTGAAAATTAATAATAAGAGAAAAAAAAAAAAAACAGGGTGAAAAGTATGAATTTGAATCACATCTATTTAGTTGTGCAACTTTAATTCAACTGAATCAGTCTGAGCTGGAGCCGCCAACCTTGCCCGGAGAGTTGCCGATCTCGATGAGAAGCGTAACGATCACCACAGCACTTTTGAATACAAACTGTTTTATGTGAACACCTCGAGCTGAGGGCTACATAAATATAGAATTAGTCAAAGTGTTATTTTTTCTTCTTTTTATGTTTTATTTTCCCCCCTCTTTTCTCATTCTCCAGCAAGATCCTCAGGTTTGGGCTGGCTCCAAGCAGATGTGGGCACCTACTTCAAAAAGTTGCAGCTCCCTTATGATAGCTCTGCAAAAAGGTTTTCTTTTAACTTAAATCAGCAAATGTGTGGAGCACAGACCTAGCGGCATGTTTTTCTCCCTCAGAAATAATTTCTCCCAGGGATCCATTTGAAATTTAAATTGCAGCGAAGTGGTGTTTGTCATTAACAATCAAATATTTGAGCCAGTGAATTACCTTTGCCCCCTCTGTACTTGCACTTCACTCAGTTTGCACAAATTGCATGGGGCATTGTTTTGATGATCATGAAAAAAGAAAGATGATGATTCTCTCTGAAAACATCAAACAACAAAGAAAGCAGAAAGGATAAAATGTCAAATTGTACAGCCTTACATGAAATAGAAAAAAAATGAATACAGCAGTCAATTATTTTTGTTTTGTCACTTTATAAAATGCTATCCTTTTAAATATAAGGATAGAACAAGGAGAAAATAAAGTGACAAGTTGAGTAAATTAGTGCAATCACCATGGTAAGAGTATTTAGAGAAAGACTTGGCTTCATATCATCTCTGAAAGGCAGACTTTCTGCTTAATGTTCATTAGAGGACTGATTGAATTGGAGGGTGTAGTACTGTCACTGTTAATAGAGTGATCTCTAATTAGCTATTTAGGCCCTGACTAGTGTCAAACAGACAAGAGGGCAGGGTGCAGTAAAAAAAAATGCTTCCTGCTGATGCTAAATGTTCTCCAGAAGCAGCTAAATTAAATCATTTCACAAGCATTTTTGTGTGGAATAGAGATGTAGCCAATATGCAGCATTTTCTTTATTCTGAAAAGCACCTTGCACAAATATTGATTCCATTTGAACTATATATATTTTTTTTATGTTAAAACCACAAACTTCAACATGTTCTGTTCTGAGTTCTATATGATAGAGCAACACAACACTATGTGTGGCAGAAAATTAAAATCCACATCAGCCAGACCTCACTATTCCCACGGTGAGACATGGTGTTCGGTGCATTATTGTGTGGGGACGCTTTTGTTCAGCTAGGGACGCTAATTACAATGTAATCCTAATCCTACAAAATAAACAATAAAGAAAAAAAAACAAAACATAAAACTTAAAATGCAAAGGACTGGCTGGGCAGAGGTTCAAGCAGGGCAGTGAGTCTGAACATACAGCCAGCGCTATTTCTGCATATTGTTTTGCATTGCCATGTGTCAGAATGGCCTAGTTAAATTCCAGAGGTACATCCAGTTGCTGTAATGTGAAAAAAGGCAAAGGCAAAAATGTACTGTAAATTAAGGCATTTTGAGCTCCTTTTCTCTCTTTTAAGGCCAATATCCGAATGGATATTGAATCTGTGTGAGTGTGTTGTGTGTGTGTTCATATGCACTGGCACCGCAGGGCCACAACTATGATGGTTTGAACATGGAGGTGAGCAGCAACTTCAAGGCCAAAGTAAGGCATATTCTTGAAAATGATATGGCCGCAATGACCATTCGGTAAGACCCAGAACTTGATCTGTAATGGCTGCCCATAAAGGGGAAATCATCATCAATGAAAATGACAGGTTATTAAGATCAGATTTTAAAGAGGCAATGGCTTTAGTATGATAGGTTAGCCATCCATAAAAAGCTCTGAACGACATCAGTCGTCATCCTGCACCCTGCATCAGAGACACATGCTAATAAGCTCACAACCTTTAATTAAGCAATATGTGTAAGTAGGCGACCATTACAGCCTGATTTGTGAGCCAGTTCATTACACTAAGCACTGGCCAGCAGACACATATTCAATACAAATCAAGCTGGCCTGAAAATTATCCTGTTTAATGTGAGGCCAGAATTGATATTTTATCACTTGACTTCTGATTAGTGACTTAAGGAATCCTCATATTTCATTTTGTTTAGGCAGTGTGGGACATCAGACAACCTGCATTTGTTAGGGAGTTGTCAAAGTTTTTACTGACGTCGTTAGGTCACAGATGACTTATCAGTTCTGATGTTTGCTTGCATAGCATCTCAGAGACAAATGTTGTACCCTACAACACCACAATGTTTTCTCAATGTTAGGAAATGTTCTAAATAAAGTGTTTATGGGATTGGAATCCTGATCAATTGAGTTAGAAATTATCTCTGATAGAATGCCTGACTAAACTCAACTCCAGATACCAACTGTTGTGATTTTGTCAGCTATAGCCATATAGTTTGTCAGCTAGCATACAGTCACAATTTACACAGCTAGTTTTTTAGTGTCACAGCCTACGGGTTGTGCACCAAATTATGCTGATATAATTTTGGTTTTCTCTAATAATCTTAGTGTTTTCTAGCCTTTACCTTGATATTCAAAATGAAAGAAAGCTTGTATTGGCTTCTTCAGTTTCCTGTCTGTCTGTGTCATGTAAGCTGCTGAAAGGCTTGTCATTAAATGTTTCGAAGTCCAAAGCAAATTCAAAAGTCAGCCAGAGAACTCCTTTTTTTTTTCTCAGCACACCAATGAAGTGGTATCCAAATTAAAATATGCTACAAACCAAATTATCTTCAAGTCAAGTAAAATAAAAGAGATTTAACATGCTAGCATTAGCCTAGAGCTATAGTTAGCAGGAGCTAAATTTTGTTGCGACAGAAAAGCTGTTGCTGTCTAGAAAAACTGAGACTTCAGTGTCCAAAAAGTCGTCGACAAATGTTTTATCAAAAACACATCAGATCTTCACCTCCTCTTCATTATTATTGAGTGAGGTCATGCAGTGCAAAACTTGAGCCACATCCACTTCCTGCTATTGGCTCCACACGATTGGAACCTAGAGCAATTAAAGACACTGCATAAATGTAAGGCAAACAATTTATCCAAATCCAAAAAGCAAGATTTGTAAATCAATGTGACCAAGACTTTACACATGTGAAAAAGCATCAAAAATAATCCTTACGTGCAAACAGTTTCTTTCGTTTACGTAACTGGAGTAAAACACATGCACCTCCGTTGTCCTCTCTTTGAGTGGGAGGGCTCCGTTCCAGGCAAGTCACCTCCTTGTTTGCATTCTCCAATCCATGTAATTCACCGATCACCTACAGAAAATTAACAAGCAAAAACAAAAACAATGCTATGCCAGTTCCTACAATGGGTCAGACAGCTTGATCAAAAAAGAGGCAACGCACTCTAAAATGTCTTCTGCTGCAGAACTAAGAATATATTTAACTGGAATTGAGCAACCACGCACAGATCCAGAAATAACTCTTCATCATAATCCTGTCCCCACCAAACTTTGCCTTTAACCCAATGCAATCAGGCAAGAACCATTCTGCTAGTAGCTGTTAAACCCAGACTCATGGATCAGACTGCCAGACAGGATAAGTGTGATTTATCACTCAAGAGGACACCACACTTGATAAGATTTGGATCAAGGAGGTCATTGAAACACTTGATTTTAATTGTTTGGATAGGTGTCGCTATTGTTTGGCAATATACTGTATTTTTCTTAAGGCCTACTACAAGGTCTTCTGAAGTAGATTACATATATAAGAAAGCATTGCATCTGCCTAGAATATAAGCAGCCACTTAATACATTTTCTAAATAAAGAAAAGGTTTCACCAATTTTTCTGTGATGTTAAACTAGTATACACTATTCAGATAATTACATGTCGTGGGATCAGATAAGTCCTCCTGCTAAGTTGATATGGCTGCCAGGGAGACATCAAGCTCCTCATGCAACATACTGCGACGAGCCAAGGACATTCCTTTATCTCTCATCTTTTCTGAGTGTCTTTTTGCGACAAATACACACACAAACACACAAACTTGCAATGCACTCTAACTTCCTGTACAAATCAAATTCATACTTTTGACGGTGGCTGACGACCTCATGGCAATGAAGCATCAGCCCTCAGCTCCGCAGTGGCAATCAAACATGCAACAGAGTAATTACAAGAAGAGGGAGGAAGACGGAGAATTGATGCGGTTTGTCAATTAATGTTGCTGCAAGGTGTTTCAACAAAAGGTTAACTTCTTCATATTCTCTGCATGCTAAATTAGGTCAATATTGGTCCAGTGAAGAGACATTATTTGAAGATGGACAGCAGGTGGAGTCATGGCAAATAAAAAAAAATAAAAAAAACAATAATGACAGATTTAATGTAATATCATGATGAACTCTAAACTACTCTTTAATAGATTTTTCATTCTTTCAAATCATTGCTGCTGCATAATGATCATCACAAAATTTGTTTGCTTTGTAGTCGTGAAAATCTACAACCTACATGGACTAATTGCGCTGCAACACTTTGACCCCTGTTGAAGGTAAGATAATTACATGTCAGGCAATAAAATCTTACTGTTAAATAAACTGCACACCTTTTGTTTCTGCGGCTGAGCGCATCTCCAAGAAGGAGACGTGAAAAAAAGGCGCCAGATAAATTACAGAGAAAAGTTCTTCTATTTATTCAAGTTGCTGGAGATGCTCATCATCAGCGTTTTTTCCGAGCCATAAATAATTTGCAGAGAGAGGTAATATTCAAGCTGGCAGAGCCTTAGTTGTGCATCTTTAATGGAAGTTTTACAGAAGCTGAGCCAGTTCTTGCATATGCTGCTGTCACCCATATGGAGGAAAAGGAGACAAAAGGAGCACAGTTGGCTTGTCCTATCTTTTTATAAGTCCGCCGACACTTAAATGCTAGCCTCAGAGAAAAAGCAGCACAGGGGGACATAAACCCACTGTGGTTTTAGGAGGGAAGATAATGACTTTGCCTGCATTAATTTCTTCATCAGCCATCTTGTTTCTACAGACAGAGTGGTTATGAGTCCTTCTCTGAAGGTCCTAGCTTATATGGATGCTTTTCCCTGCATAATCTTGGCCCTAACAGTTGTTGTCGACGGCGCATTTTGCAATTCGGCAGCTGTGGAACATCTGTTTATAGGTAATGAGTATTTGGAAAGCTACACCTCACTTTACCTTTAATGTCTTTTATTGGAGCACACTGATGGGAAAGAAGCTTTAACTTCTTGTTTTGTTGGGATTCAGCAAGAAGATTCTTTTAGTAGGGTCAGTAACACACACACACACACACACACACACCTGCCTCTGGCTACAGACTGTGAAGGCACATGATGGATCATTAATATTAACTTTTAAAACAGAATTCAACATGCAAGTCAATAAAGAGTTCATTATTGTTATAGTTTTGACTAAACATTCTTGACTGCAACTTTACTCTGCTATTTTCTATTTGCAAAGGCTGCAACACAATCAACATAAAATGTTTCACAACTGCTGAATAAACAAAAGATTGTTTTCTTTACTTTTGACTTTTGCTCTGTCTTTCACTCTAAAATTAATAGTTTTGGTCTGTATTCCTTTCAACAGCTCAAGGCACTTGTTTACAGACTTGCTTTTTATTGTCTTCATTTACACAAGTTTTAGGTGTAGATCTGTGCATTTTGCAATCCTGCTGTCCCCAGAAGCTGTGGTCATGTTTGGCTAAGAGTAAAACAAGTCCTTCAGGGCACCTCTGTAAAGGGGATTGGCTAGATAAACAGAACTCCTTTAAGGAAATTGGTCAAATATTTCATCAGCAACTGCAAACTTTTTAAATGGCGAGATGATCATTTCATTTCTAAGAAAGAGAATGTTGGTTACATCATCAACACCATCTAATTAGGATAAGTGCTACCCTGTGGAAGTATTCATGCCTCTTAAACCTTTTCACATTTTGTAATTATACAACCACATGTGTGTAATTTCATCTCAATATAAAAACAGCGGTTCTCTGAAGATTTCAAAGGCCTGTTTCGAGAACATTTCTGGAAAAACAGCAAAATAGAGAACAAGTAATACACCAGAGGTCTGAAGCAAAGTTAGGTTAAAAAAGAATATTGCAAGCTTTGAACATCACTGTTCAATCCATAACAGAGGAGTATACCCCAACTACAAACCTACCAACACATGGCCGTCCACCTACACTGACAGGCCGGACAAGGAAAGCATTAATCAGAGAAGCAGGCAAGAGGCCCATGGTAATTTTGGAGGAGATGCAGTGATTGACAACACAGGTGGGAAAGTCTGTGAAGAGAACAATTGTGCAATCTATAATTTTGACCACAATCAAAAAGTGGCATGAAAAATGATAAACTATAAGAAGCCCAGTTTGTAGATTACCCCAAGGCATGGGACACATCAAATATGTAAAAGAAGGTGTTTAGATCAGATTAGACCAGAATGTTTGATTTTAGATTTTGTTTTTTGATTTTACATGAAAACACAATGTGTGCTAGAAAACCAACACTACACATCGCCCTGCCTAAACACATTGTCCTTGCTGTGAAACATGGCAATGGCAGCATCCTGCCGTGGGGATGCTTTTCTTAAACACAAACAAGGAAACTGATCAGAGTTGATACAGGGAAATACTGGAAGAAAGCTGAATAGAGGCTACTACAGAAGGTCTGTACTACAGAGGTTCACCTTCCAGAAAGACAATGACACTAAAGATACAGCCGGAGGTACAATAGAAGAGTTTAGATCAACACATGTGCATGTGTTAGATTGATCCAGTCATAGTCAAAACCTACAGAAATGTTCTCCTTCCGTTCTGACTGAGCTTGAGTTATTCTGCAAAGAACAATGGGCAAGAAATTCCATCAGGAGATGTGCAAAGCTGGTAGAGACATACCCTGAAAGACTTGCTGCTATTATTTTCCTTCCATTTTAAAATTATGTACCACTTTCATTTGGTTTATCACATACATTTCAATAAATACATTCAAGTTTGCATTTGTAATGTGACAATATAATTATGGACAGTTTTCCTTGGCAAAACAGCCTCACAGGTACAAATTAATATTTTAAAATGAACAAAATATATATTTCTATATATATTTTGTAAATTACTGGAACTCAATGTGTCCATTTTCTGTACTGTTGCTGTAACATGGCTGTTAGGTGTGTTTTTTTTCCTCTCCTCATACTTTTTATACATCAGATTAAATTGTACAAGCTGTCCCTGTCGATATGTACCAGAATTATACATAAACCACAAATAAAGTTAGCTGAAGAGTTCGTCCAACTGCAGAGGATGGCCTTTGATGATTCCTGGATCCATACATAAACCCAGTCTATATATTTAGGGCTGGATTACTTTTGAATATGTAAAGTGAGGATCTGTGCTTCCAGGCGAAAGGGATCAGTTTTATGTGATGTGCTGCATCCCGGTGTTATCACTCCTCTCTACCAGCAGGTGAAAAAGGATGCCATTGGCATCACTTACCAGAAAGCAAAGGAAGAGAAGCATTAAAAAGAGTGTGAGTAAGAATTTTCCATGGACAGTGACAACAATCTTTTACTTGTGGCTTCTGTGAAATTTCCATTGTCGTTTTAATGCAAAGATGTTGTGATCAATATTTTTATTGTTAGAAACTAGTGAGAATATCTGTGTTTAGGTGCTTGCAAAGATTACTTGTAACTGCCATTACTTTTGTTTTTGCAATGTGTCTATTTTCCATGATGAACACTCCTCCGTGTTATCTCATTTAGTCTGCAGAAATCTATAGGCTATACACACATAAACACACTCACACACACATAGACACCAGAAACAGATTTACCAGCATCATGTTTTGTTAAATAAGCTCATTTGTCTGTTGGTTTATGATTGAGGACCATTAGGACTAACAGAGCCTCAGAGCTAATTGTTGGCATATCAAGCATTTTCTCTTCTCACTTCTTTGACATTTCAACTTTAAAATATTAATTTTGTTGAGATGATCCAGGTTGCTCGAGGTGTGACAGAATGATTGAAGACTGTATAATACATTCTTGCTTAAACAGCAGCACTTGCCACAGAATGCTACTTTTGAGTAACTCTGCATAAGTAACAAAATTTTATTTATATAGCCCCTTTCACAGATAAAATGTTACAAAGTTAATCACAGTATAATATAAATTACATAAAGTACACAAAGTAAGAAGATAGTAGTACCTTAACTAAAAGTCTGTTTAAAAAACACCCTTGGCCTTTTAGTAATGATAATCAAATGTTGAACTTAATCACAAATAGTTCATCCTCCCTCCACCTATTATTTATACCTGCTCATCCTTGGCAGTTTGCGGTTTGTTTATTTTTTTATCTCCGGCAACTGTGGGGGACAGACAGGGTACACCCTGGACAGGTAGCCGGTCCTCCCCAGGACCTCATCAGAGATACACAGGAAAGCAAGCAAGCACGCATACACCCACATTGCACAAGTGCATGTTACAGAGGTCAAACAACCTTACTTGCACATGTTTGGACAGTGGGAGGAAGCCGGAGTACCCAGAGAGAACTCACGCATGCACACGGAGAAATGCAAACTCCATTCAGAAAGACCTCAGCTGCACAGACTCTGCTGCAAAGACTCCATGCACAACTGCCTCACCATGCAGCCCCAGGCAATTCATCAGAATGACAAATCTGTTTTGTTTTGTTTTTCTGGTGTGAAAAAAAGAGAGAGAACTTTGTAATTTTATTTTTGCAGACAGTACAATTTCAAAAGAATGTTTAACCATGAAGATAGTTAAATTCCCCCCATTTGTTCAACACCTGAGGCGTTAAAACTATACAATTACCTTTTATTTGAATGAAAATACAATAGAACAGTAATTTTACATTTCTTTGTGTAAAACACAAGAAATGAGCAATCAATATGTTGACCTCTTGAGAACTTCCAAATCAAATCCTTCTGCCTTTTATTTATTTTTTTATTTTTTCAGCTTTTAGCTTCACTTCACAAGAAAAGATGGCCTAAAACCTGGTGAATGTTGGTAAATGATTGAGTGGCACAAAATGGGGGATGTTACAAATGTTGATAGGTAGTCTAAAGTAGTCTCAATAAACAGTGGATGTCACATATTAGGACAATACAACTTCTTCAGGCTCCTTCCTGCCGCCTCTTTACACTCAGAAATTTCAGCTGGTGCCTCATTTAGATGTCTGACAGTCATTTTATGGTTTCATCATGGATATTTGTTTTTTTTTCTTTTTCCTCTTTTTTTGCTAGTTTGCAAGATATTCAACTGAAATCTGCAAACCTTAAGTTGTGAATTTGTGTTTATTTTGTGCAAAGCAGGAAAGCAAAGTAAATGGCGAGAACTTAACCTGCGCTTGACTTACATTTGAACAGTTTGTTAGGCAATAAACACAGCCCCTATGCTGTCTTCAAGGACACTAGGTGCAAATCAAATCTTTTGAAAGTGTCTGCTCTACAGTCTTGGCTTTTGACAAATAGAGCTATTTCAAATCTGGGTCATTATCTTAACTTGGTCATTCCTCATTTCAGTTTGAGTGGGAAATGACTGGAATGAGTTGTAAAATCGCTAAAGCTTCGTACTTTTACCCCGATGTCTACTTTCACTAATTCATTGCAACTGATGTTTCTGATCAGTTCAGCTGCTTCTGATTTGCACATTATTTTCTTTTGTCTCTCTGTATTATTAGATTGTCTTTGTGATTATTATTAAGTTTGTATTATCTGCCTTTACAAGTGCCTTTGTAAATGAGACATTATTCTCAATCGTCTAACCTGGTTAAATAAAGGTTAAATAAACATAAAATTAAAAAGGCAGGATTCTCAATCATACAAAAAGACTGCAACAGGCAACACAGTAGGTGTGTCTTTTTTCAATGAGAATCAGACATGCAAAAGATCTGCTTGAGAAATGGATAAATTGCCCTAGGAACAATGAAAAAGCCTCTTCATTGATCTCACCTCAATGATAGCCCCATCAGGTTGTCGAAGGAAGTGTCTGTATCTTTGTTTCAGCCCACTCAGGTACAGTGTATGGATTACGACATGAGTGCTGGTCTCGCTCTCTGGTGGTGACCCACCCTCTGTGTGAGGCTCATCACTGGGTGCAGCGGAGCTTGATAGAGAGTCCTCTGCTGTCCAGACATAGTCATAAACTGCCACCTGCTCAACCAAAGACAAAAGCAGAGAAATAGGGATATGATTCTTTAAGTCAGATCCTGATGAGTTATTTTTAATTTATTTAGTACAGTAGAGAAGGGAAGTGCTTAGAAAACAAAACACACAAGAAGGAAGTCCTATGGGAGCTTATGTGTAGCAGGTATAGGGACAGGCTGTGTTTGTGATCATATGAGCTGTATAATCCAGATGGTTGCCTTGTTCATGATTCCACTCTGTGTGTTCATGTGCATTTATTGTGGGGCTTACACACCTGTAATGTGCTGCTCTTCCATATCAGGGTGAGACATGGGAGCTAGCGGAGCATGTAACATGTTATATAGGTCATGTAACTTGAAGTCATCCATGTGTGAAGATCATGGAAGCCCATTCCCTCTGTGGAAGTGTTTATGGTTGAAGGCTGGAATTTTTATTTATCATATATTTTATGCATGAAATCAAAAAACAAACAAAATAAAACAAAATAGAACAAAAAAAAAAAGCTGACAAATAGTAAAGGCAATGTGCAGTTTCAAACTAGAGTACAAAAGTATTTACTTTCTATGTGTTTGCACATCCAAGGGTGTCTACTTACAGTGCCTTGCAAAAATATTCACACCCCTTGAATTCTTACCACATTTTGCCACATTACAACCACAAACTTGAAATGCTAATAGGGTTTTAGGCCATAAACCAACAAAACCTAATGCATCGTTGTTTAGTGCAAGGAAAATGATGATGAACATGGTTTTCAATATGTTTTGCAAATAGAAATCTGAAAAGTGTGGTGTGCCTTTATTGTCAACCCCTCTGAGTCAATACTTGGTAGAACCATCTTTTGTTGCAATTACAGCTGTTTGTCTTTTGGGACATGTCTCTACCAGTTTGCATATCAACAAACATATTATGTTGTTGTTGTTTAAAGAGAACCTCAAACTGTTTTAGATTGGATTGTCAATGTTAACAGCAAAGTTTTGAACCACAGGCTATTGAGAATGGACTATGAATGAGCCATTCAATAATATGCTTTAATTTAAACCATTCCATTGCAGCTCTGGTTGTATGTTTAGGGTTGTTGTCCTGCTGGAAGGTGAACCTTTCTGCTGTTTGAACACATAAACTTCCAAAAAACACATTGAAATATGCCGTTGTAATGTAACAATGCTCAAGAGGTCTGAATAATTTTGCAAACCACTGTCAAGACCATTAATTAAAATTTAACCAAGCACCTGACACACAGTGGTGAACACTACACACACAAACACACACACGCCCACACACACACACACACACACAGTCAAAGTCATAAAGAGAATAAAGTTCTTCAAGGTGACCCCCTAATTGGCTGTGTAATTATGATTCGTCTAAAAATACAGAGAAAGAAAAAATGGTAAACTCATTCAGTGGGCCATGAGTGGCAGGGTCAAGCTGAAGGAGGGGTGGCGTATCAATGTCACCCTCATACTTATAAACGCAAACACAACTCTAGGCACTTCACTGAGAAAACAGTGGAAGCCATTACCAAACTTGTAATTAGAGACGTAGCATAAAGTGCAGAGCAGACACCCTGTAAGTAGAAAGGCCCTCATTGTCAAAGTGTCAAAGAGGCACAAAGCAAATAGGAAAAATGTCTGAAGGAAAGTGTGCGTTTGTGTGTGTGTGTGTGTGTGTAAGAGAAAGAGAGAGTGGGAGAAAAGAGAGAACGTTTGGGAGGGGATACTGGAATGCATCTCTTCACTGCTAATTTAGACTCTCATTAGAGGAATCGCCTCAACTGCGCTTTGCCTCAAGCTTGGCCTCAGCCCACACTAGGAGTAACTGATTACCTGAATTTCTTAAGTAATCAGCACTTCTGCAAGGCAGCAATCAGTCTGTTTGTACAGCAAGAGTACGATGATTTTTTTCTTTTCAACTAAACCTGACTAAGAGTGTGAGAAAGTTGGATTTATTCCAATACAATCATGGTACAAGGAAACACACACTTTTATTTGTGTTAGAGTGTGTAAAATATTTGAAATTTTGTCCTAATAGCTGAAGCACTGGCATCAGGACGATACCTCATTACTAACTGAATATGGACAATGCATTTGAAAACCATGTTATGGTTTCTATAGATTTTCTATGGAAAACTGAGTGAGCAGCATTCAGGTGAATGATCTCGTTACCATCTTGCTATTGAAGCAGGATGAAGTTCTTTCTAAAGATTGCACAATATATTGAATAATATTTGGCATTGCAATATCCGTGTGTGCAATATGGAAATTGCAAAGGGACAATAAAAATAGGGGTCATAAATGTATTGACCATTTTCAGCTGATTTTCTTACTATCAATTTAAGACCCTGCTAAACCTTCAAAGAGACCCACCAAGTTTTCCTGATACGGTTTTTACTGCATTTAGTTGAGCCAGTCATGTCCCATACAAGAAATGCAGGTTAATTACGATCCATATAGTCATGCGAATATTCTAAAATATTGTCGCAAGTTCCTGTTTTCAAATTTCAATCCTTCAATAGAAATAGTCAGATAAATGCTGATAGTTAAGATTACTGTGCCCTCTTCTCTCCACCATGTGCATATGTTGCAAGGCTTTTTTTTTGCAGATAATCTTCTTAACATCAATATTGTTTTTTGGTCCAGTAGTAATAGTGAACTTCAATTTAAAAAATAAAAGAACATGTTCTAATAATAACAAATAGAAAGTATGTGTTCTCACCATTTACCCTTGGTTTATAACATAATGGATTGTTTAAATCTGAGTTATACAGGTCAAACAGAGATTCCATATTAGTTTTCTGGTTGAGGATGTATTTAAAAAAGACAATTATTTCAACAAACTGCAAGTGAAACATCTTTTCCCCCTTACTAGCCACATGAAGTGTGGTTATGAGCCAGTTATGACCCTTAACCAGAGTCCTGAAGACCAAGCTGTACAGTGATGATAGAAACACCCACCCACCTACTTATTGCACTTGCAATGTTTCTTTTTTTTTTTTTGCCCAAGCAGCTTAGCGCACTTTATTAGGTATCTTTGAAGATCAGGCCCTATGTGTTCTGGGTCTATACTATACGCCACTGTGGTTAAACACACCTGCTCATATTCTCTGTTGTGGTTTGCAAGAGTATGTATTTTGGCTTGCATGAAAATAGGTTTGTTTTATGTTAGCCATGCTACCATCCTACACTAATTAGCACGTGAAATCAAGTTGACAAGACTAGACAAAAGCTTGAAAAGGTGTTTGTGTGTTCCGTTTGGATGATGCCATTTCATGCAATGCACCATGGCTCTCAGGAAGCATCACTGCTAAGACACAAAAAGGAAAGAGCATTAGAAGAGGCCTGTCTGCTCAGCACTACTCTGTTCTGGTCTGTTGTGTTGCGTTATGGTGCTAGTCTGGCTTCTAGCCCCAGCTTGAGTGCTTTCTCCACTCTACCATTGTTCCATTTGATAGCACTAAGTGACTGATTTAGGTTCAATGCCTGCATGGAGCAGACGGGCCAGCTGTGGGTTAAGCAGATAGCATTCAAGTGAGTTAACCCAATTCAAACCCAATCAAGCCAGGATTTATTGTTGAGGTCTGTATTTAGAAATCTGATAGAGTCTACATCAGTCCTTTGACTTGTATAAGGAAAGACGGGTCTTGTTTCTTTTAGTGGAGGACTATAAACGGCAAACCATGTTTTCCAGCAGGGACATAAATTTTAAGATTTGTAGACATTACCACAAATCAGCATTGGAAGAGAAGGACAGGCATGGGATCAGGAAGTGGGGATGGTGCATCTGCTGATTGGCTCCATGGTTTACCATATAGTCTGTCTTTCTGGAAGAAGATGCAATTTCACACCCACCATTTCATATCATACTGCAAATGAATGAGGAATAAAAGCAATCAGTCTGTAAAGAAGAACACCTATTTTTAACAATACAGCGTGACTTGTAATATAATTTGCCTAACTTGTCAATCATTTTAGTGTGGACAAGTATACAGTCCCTCAGTGTGTAAATGTCTGAGACCAAATAACTGGTGAGACTACCTCCGAGATAAATTGATTTTGCATATTCCGTAAATAATATTTGTCATATTCAGAGAGAGATACCCACTTCTAGTGTTTTGCTTACTTTTTCATTTTTTTATGTTTTGTTATGGTACAACCACATACTTCAATATATTTCATTGGTATTTTATATGAGAGACCAATACAAAGCAGAGCAAAAATATGAAATTTTTGAGACATATTTTTATAACAAAAAAAAGAAAACACCTGAAAACTGTGATGTTTCACCCCTACTTTCAAATGTCAGTCTTTTGGGGATATGCCACAGTTTTATCAGCTTTATAGATCTGGAAACTGCTGTTGCCCGTTCTTCTTTCCAAAATAACTTAAATTATGTATGATTTGATCGACATACTGGCAACCTGTCCGGGGTGTACCCCACGTCTCGCCCGTGGACCGCTGGAATCCAGCTCCCTCGTTACCCTGTATGGAAGAAGCGGGAATAGAAAATGGATGGATGGTTGGACATATTACCAATTGCATTTAGTATTGTGTTCCTCCTGGTAGGAGACACTCTTAACCACCTTTATGTGTTTTGCAGCATCTAACAAATTTTCTTCCAGAATAGTCCTGTGTCAAGCTCGACCCATATTTTAATCAACTCTGAAAATCTTTCCTGTCCCTCCTAATGAAAATCATCTCCACTGCATTATGTTAGTACCACTAGGTTTCATGGTGGGGATAATGCATATAGTTTTCTGACACATTTAGTATGTTCAGTTTCAGTTTTGTCTAACCATTGAACTTTATTTCACATATTTGCTGTGTCCTGCAAACTGCAAATTGGGCTTCTTTTGAATTTCTTTGATTATTCAGTTTCTTCTAGCCATTGTTCAGTAAAGGCCAGATTTGTGGAGTGGATGTCCTTAGACAGATTCTCCCACCTGAGCTGTAAGTTCTGTGGATTTCTGCAGCTTCTTCAGAGTTACCATAGACCCTTTTGGTTACTCATCTGAATAATATATTCTCTCTCAGCCAGTTAGTTTCGGTAGCTGGCCTTCTTTTTTTTAGGTTAGGTTTGAAGTTATTTAATAATCTTTACATTTTTTGAGGATCGACTGAACACTGCCAATGGCATATTCAAACCTTATTTGTTTTCTTTTTTTTTTTTTACCTAACCCTGCTTTTAATCTCTCCACAATGATATCCCTTGACCTGTCTGGAGTGCTCTTTGGTCTTCATGATGCTATTTGTTTAATAATATTCTCAAATAATCCTGTGTCACTTA
Source organism: Girardinichthys multiradiatus (assembly GCF_021462225.1). Taxonomy (NCBI): domain Eukaryota; kingdom Metazoa; phylum Chordata; class Actinopteri; order Cyprinodontiformes; family Goodeidae; genus Girardinichthys; species Girardinichthys multiradiatus. The sequence goes on from NC_061813.1 coordinate 17,148,727, forward strand.
CCGAAAAAAACATTTGGACTCATTTGGACTCTTATTTACCAGTTATGCGACTTATAATTCTATTAAGAGGTTTTGGAGTAAAGAGAGTTGATTACAAATTCACTCCCCACTATTCTGAGTTTTGTTTGCAAAAACATGTTTGTGTAGTCTCACCTATCTCTTATTAAGTTAAGTTAAGTTTATTTATATAGCGCTTTTCAGCAACAAGGCACTCAAGGTGCTGTACATAAGGAAAAACATTACAATGATGCAGAAAATCAAACAACAGAGGTGATCAAAAAAACAAAAAGAGTATAGAATAATGGATAAGAAAAATAAAGGAAAATTGGACTGAAAACTTGACTAATAATGTTTAGGTGACACATTCAAAGGCCACTCTAAACAAATACATTTTTAATCTTGAGTTAAAGCATCTTAGGGTTTCGGCGCTTTTACAGTTTTCTGGTGCTTATTCCAGATTAGTGGAGCATAACAACTTTCCCCACTTCACAAATATGTGCCACATTGTATTGTTAAATACAATTAAATATAATTAAATATCATTAAAATACATTAACGTTTGCGGTTGTAATGTGACAAAATGTGAATAAATTCAGGGGGCATGACAAAATGTCTGTCACTTTTGTCATGCCAGTTTTAAATGCGTATCTTCTACTGACTGTTATGAATTAATGTTATTTTTTTTCCATATTGAATCTATCTGGCCTGCCCTGCTGGCAAGCAAAGCAGTTCCACCTCACCCCAAAGACCTTTTTGCAAGTTTTACTGTTTTTCAGTGCTCAAAACAATGTGTCAAAAAGAAAACATTCACAGATGCAAGTGTTAATCCACCTTATGGAATACTGACATGGACCAATCAGTGATTAATAAACACAATCAAACACAGACCTAGGTTGAGTTCATTTTTAGAAATAAATATTAACATTTTATTGAGAACAGTCTTTGCACATGTCAACCAGTGTTTATGTTTTAAGACACTTGTTTGCACATATAGTCAATGGTGTAAATTATGTTTGCCTGCTTGATACTGAAAGGAGGCAAGAAGTATAAGTCTGCACCAGCAGACAAGCTGGCTACTGTCCAGAACAGAAGCCTTAGGCACATACACCATCAGGCTTGTGTTCCTCTCTGATTGTTGAATGACTGATCCAAAATAGATAGCTGTCATTAACATTTCATGCATTTTCTTTCCCAAATCTATCTTCCTCTGTTTCATTTCACATCCTAGTTGCATGTTCCAAAACTCACCTTTCACATGTTTTGAGAACCAAACCATAAAAAAGAACTTTAGAACCTTTAGGCATTCCTAAGTAATAAGATTGTAAGATGAGATCATGCATGATAGCAGGTTCTGGTAAGGGGAGTTTGCACTGTGTGTTAGTTGTAAAATACAATTTGGCCTATGTTTAATGATATGTTTTTATTTATGTAGCTCTCAGCAGTAACAAGCCCAACAGAGCTTGTCTCACAACATGGCCACTGTGACTTGTACTGTATATGTCTTTCTTCACCCACCTTTGTCTGTCTTGCCATTGACCACTTGAAAACCAAAGTTACGGACCTTTCCTGGGTTCTGCCACCTGCATATTTTCCAATCCTCACAAATTTATACTGCGAGTAGGCAGAAGTTTTCTCCACTGACATGATCCTTTTGGTTTGTAGTTCTGTCCCACTTGACTTTAATTTACAGTGGGAAAATAATTAGAATCTCACTTTTGCAAAGAGTGGAGTGAAAATGTAAACAATGCTTCCCTGCGGGCGGGTGCTTCATCACTTTGACAGGTGCATTTGAATTTGCCTGGGTGGCGGACAGGCTTGGTTATTTATGTGTCAGTCGCACATGAAAGCTCCGGCTGCGGCTGGAGTTGGGACTGACACTATGGAAGGGGTTGAAACTCTGTTCAGTGGGTTTCGATTTGGGGGAATAAAGGGGATGTTGCTAGGTTTTGAACGGGAAGGTTACAACAGGGTTATTCCCTCTGGCAGTAAGATGAGGGCAATGGGCAGGGTAGAGAATGCAGCTGGATGTGAAGTTTTTGCTGTGAGTTACTGTTGTAGTGGGGAGATATAAGGTGACATAACCCACTTGCATAAAACAAATTATTTTGAAATGATGGATACAAATAATCTTACTAACTTAGTTATTTTAGGTGCAGAAGCTGCTTCATGTGGAAGAAATGCTTGGGAAATATTTTTGTTATGTTTAAAATGCACCATTCCAAGCTTTACCAACTCTATCAGAATGTGAATAACTTTGTAAAACCATCATCGCTGTAGGTTTTTCTCCTGCTAGAAGATAACTTGAGACTGGGGCAGATGTTTATCTTCAATTCATCTAACAGGTTTTCTTCCTGGACTATCACTAACTTTGATAAACACATTTAAGGGTGTCTTTACATTGTTAGTTTACAGTAATGGTAATAAAATACATTATTATGCTGATGTTTCTGCACACCCTAAAACTAAAGTCCTCCCAACAGGAAATATCTGCAGAAATAAAGCAAAAAAGCACTAAAAGGAGCATCAGTGATTGTTGTCAAGTGAGTGAAAAGGTAGACAGAGTTGCTTTCTTTGTCTGCAGATATATGTACACACATATAAAGAAGCACAGTAACACATGCTAACACACATATAACTAAGCCCACGAACAGACAAAGCCCCACACAGTGAGGCAACGCATGCATGCATCTTCAGTGCCTGCGGGTGCCTGAAGCTGCAGAGCAGGGAGTGGGGGAAGGGGGAGAGTAGAGGGCTCTGGGGTGATAGAAAGGGTGTGTATGTGTGTGTGTGTGTGTATGTTGCGTGTGCGTGCAGTGGGGGGAGTAGCATGGCAAGGGGTGTGGTGAGGGTGCTGTGCACTGAGGCTGTCAGAGCAATAGAGGGTCAATCCCTTGACTCCCTGACCAAACCATCATTTCATTAAGACCTTGTCTGGGCTCAAGGCTTGGGTACTGAGCACCAGTTATATGCCACGGAAAAGTAGACAGTCTGCACGAATACAGACACACAATGCTGCATAGCCTGATGCATTGTCTGACTCATTGGACCTAGTTGTTCAGTCTCATGAGTCTCCATTTCAGCTACAACATTCAGATTGCAGAGTCAGAATTTCACATTAACAACAATGTAGCATAGACCCATCCTGCTTTCTAACAGCAGTTAAGGCTGGTGGTGGTGATATTCTGGTGCAGGGGAATAATTTATTTCCACACTTTGGTCCCCCTAGCATTAACTGAGGGTCATTAAAAGCAAAATCTTACCTGAATATTGTTGCTAAAGGCAGTTCTGAAAGTAAAAGAGGGCCCAACCCTATATCAACAAGGTGAACCTAATGGACTAGACAGTATACTTAATGTAATAATGTGTTGTTCTCATGTTTTTGGGGATAAATAAGCTACAAATGGTTTAGTTTAGTTGTATTTCTTTTGGGTGTACATCAGTGTTTGGGTAACCAATTAATAATGCAATCAAATCTTTTCATTTTGGTTTAAGGCAGCAACCATACAACTAGTGCACAGCATATGAACCTGCCAGGATTTGCATTTTCATTTTAAAAGAGCCACAAACAGTTTTGGAGGTGCTGTCCACTAAGTACAGAGAAACCAAGCTTGTAATCTTCAAAGAAACACCCACAAATGTCATTGTAAAAGACAGGATCCCTTGAATAAGTAATTAGAACAGCATTTCTCAATTTCAATATGTTAGGCTTTTGTCTGCCTGTTACAGGAAGAAGTAAACATGCAGTTGTGTAAGGTAAAGTAAAGCGCCGTTGCCCACTCTTGTACTTGGCTACGCATGGGGTTCATGCAACACATACAAATACAAAGCCAAGACATGCCACAGTACATTGCACATGGCTGGGAACAGACCAAAAACCACAAAGCATAAAGGACCACTGACATATATGCATGGATAGGCCAAGCAATGTCAGCCATTATAACAGAAATAGATATGCTATTATTGTAAAATTGGCCAATATGTGGCCAGTCGGCAAACATAATTGGAGCAGCTTGAAAATGGCATGGATGCACACGGTCTGTGTTGGGCCTGATTTGGCTGAAGCAAAGGTCTGTGTCTGGTTAAATGCACCACTGGACAAGACAGGCCACCCATTCATATTTGCATGAAGGGACACATATATGCATGCACGCACACTCGCATACAGTGACAAAATGGCTAGTATGCTACAGTAGCTTTCACCCACCCTCTGCTCATTACTCTGCTTCTAAAGCAGTGACCACTGCCTATAACTGTTTTGACCGGAATAGTCACAATTAAAATGCAATAAAAAAAACTCTAGCCAAAAGTAGCACACAGCAAACTGGACTCTGAGAAAAGATAAACAAGCAAAAATAACTGTATTTACAGTCAGAATAGACCAGACGACTTTAGACGACTTTAAAGAGATTATCCATTGAGATAGCATCTCTCAGTGCCTGAGATAATCCAGAAAATAAGATATGCATAAATTGCTGTTACTAATCTCCTTTGCAAAAAGCTTACTCCCAACCTACAGTAAACAACTCAGATAGCAGCTCAGCTTTTTCTTCCATACCGTTTCTGACTCACCCCAGGCCCTAAGGAGATCACTTTTCCAGGTTTGTTTTGGGGCATGCTGAAGTTTACTGGCAAATTTGATGGAAAAAAGATGGTAACTTCCCATTTAAGCCCTTTCTTAGATCACAGATGACTGACAGTATGATATATTGTCAAGTTTCTTCAAGTGATAATTTAAAAGGATGATTTAAATTTTTTGAGCGCTATCCATATGCAAATATGCAACTCCAGACCTTCCACAGCAAGCTCAAGCCAAAATCACACAAATTCACAGAGGTATGTGCACTCATGGATTAAGGGTTGCTAATATTTAGAACTGCCAAAGCCAAACCAATCACATCCCCAGTGCCTTCCACTGAACTAATTCAACATAGTGGCATGCCTCCTTCAGGTAATCCTATTGTGGCGCAAAAACATGTTTCCCCTCACTCAAACTGCGCAGAGCACATATCTCAGCATGCCATATTCAATTCTTAAAATTGTAGAGGATCGGGATTCATATTAAGATGCTGCAGACAGATGCCAAAGTTGAGTGTTGCCTTTGATATCCAGAATTTAAGTTTGGAGTAGCTTCAACCTAATCAAGCCTTGGAGGCTTTAGGTGATAAGTATCCAAGCCAATAACCTCAATGAGGGCTGAAAGTTAGGGATATGCCTTCACACACGTGCTCTCTCTCACACGCTGTGTTACATGTGCATGTGAATACACACCCATACAACATTTAAGGTTGTATGTGTGTTTAAGGTTTAAGGTTTAAGGTTTAAGTAAAAACCCTTATAAAAAAAAGAAATCACCAAATATCTATCTGTTCTCGAGATGTCATGTGAGGCTGTTAAGGCGTGACACCTGTCATGATCAGCAGGACTTCTTCAGCCCCTTGGAGCCACAGGAAGCGATGAAGGTCAAGCTCTTTAAAGAGAAGGAAGGGAATGAGTGGAAAAGAATTGACTAACGACAGACAGTCACAAAGAATCATATCTGTCAAATCAAAGTAAAACCTCTTCAGAGCCAGGGGCTGTTTGTACAATTTTTTGTAGTGATTGTGTTCCACACATGTACTTTACTGTGTGTATGCAAAGTATTTAAGCATGTGGGCTACATGGTCTGTGACATCTCTTAAGTGGTAAAATCAGCGTCTTTTCCTCCAATAAAGCTATCTCTCCATGTCAATAATACATCCAAATGTTTGGTTTAACATGATTCTACGCTGACTGCACTGATTTGAGCCAGGTGGTTTAGTTGTTAAATCTGTGGAAGTGTTGTAGGGACTGTTGACTTATTTAGCTGTGTTTTTTCCTAAACTTTTTTCCCTTCAACAGTTCAATTTGTTACCATCTGTGTCATATTATGGGAAGATGGCAAGAGAAAAACTAAGAATTCCTCTGGACTTGGCCCCATCTGGGAAAGAAGGAAAAGAAGTGAGAAAAGGAAAAGTGCCTAAAAGTGGCCAAAACCTGGTGTCAATTTACCTCCTCCAACTGCATGTGTTTTGACAGCTGACAGGCAAAGCTTCCTATAATAAAGAAATAATAGGAAAAAGCTCTTCCACACTAATAGACCTAAAAGTGCTTGAAATAGTCAAATGTAGTGTTTCCAAACAATATGTAAGCACCCTAACTGAATCCTCTTGTCTGACACAGAGATTGAATACATTACAGCCTGCTAAACAAATGCATTTCCTTGCTTAGACTGATTTTCTTTTTCAATCTCTCATTCCCTGTCTCAGACCACTGATAGATAATGATATTTGTTTCAAAGATTAATTGTAAAGGACAAACTGAGAAGTTGGACTATGTCTCCCGATAATGAAACCACAGAGACAATGCTCCCAAATTGGCTGTATGGTTTCAATTTCTCTATATCTCTTGATATGCCGTTCTGTAAAGATGGGCCTTTATAAATACAAGAAAATGCTATATGCAAGTTAAAAGAGTAAAATATTCTGTGAAATCAAGGCTGAGTCTGATTTCCCCATCATAATAATTTAACAAACACATGTTTGATCACTTTGAACCATATATCGGTGTGGTTTGTGAGCCAACCTTTCACACAATTATAAAGTTCTCAACAAAATGTGCAAATAATAAGCAATATACTTAAAGTCCCAGAATGACCTGCTGCAAAACATAAAAAATAAGCAAAATATTGACTGTATAAAATAATCAAGGTTACTATTTCTTTATACCCTTTACATAGGTGCCTGTCTCATTTCCTATCAGAAACAAATTTATTGGCTGAATGAAAATAATTTTACTTCTAAATTAACCAGGGGTGTGAATATTTTTACGGCTTATCTGTAATTGGTTTAATTCTTGCACTTTTTTGAGCAATGTCAATTTGGCTCTCAATGCAGACAGACATAATCCATAAAATCTGATACATCCATATTTTTCTCCAAAAAAGGTTCCCTTTGAATCATAATGGAGTTAAATACATTTGAACTTCATCTGTTGTTTTTCCTCTTCTTTTTTAACCACTGTGCACCCCTTTCACACATTAGTGCCTAGCAAAGTCTATGACCTTTTCAGAACACTGGCATGTAGTCTTTGCAGTCATATCTCATATTGAGCTCCCTAATGCTCTGAGTGTGGCTGCTGTGCTCGCTGCTGTGTCTCTCCAGTCACTACATGCCGTTTGCCTGCAATTGCCCCAGGCCCTTGGGGCCCTCAGCAGTGTCCACCGCACAAAAAAAAAAAAAAATCTCCACTGCAATGTAACTGAAGATGCAATCTGAATGTGACATGCACATGAAGGACTGAAAAGAGGTCTGCATGTAGATGCTCACACATACGGACATGCATGTAGACTACAGACACACAGTGAATACACAGACTGAGTGCATTAACAGGTTTGTGTCAAAACACATGCAGCCAAGAGCAAAAAATGCAAAAACAGTCATACATTAAAAAGCCCACACACTGCCCACATTGCTCTGTGGTACGGGTTACCAGGGTTTGGGGGACACTGCTCACTCCAATGGATATACACAAACCTTATCCTACTAAAACACACATCCATGCACACTGACCACAGCACTAGCTGTCTTTGGACTCTGAAAACCTCCAGTGTAAATGAAGCACTTAGCCCTTTCTCTCACTGTGTTTCTGTGTTGCTGTTATGGTTTCCTGCTCAGGAGCTGAGGATTCTATTATCACATGACAGCGGTTCCTGTGTATCCTTTCACAGCCCACTAATTTGTCACATGACAGCGGTTTCTGTGTATCCTTTCACAGCCCACCTTCTTCCTCCAAGCTTCTTCATCCACTACTTAAGTTTCAGCTTAGCATCTCGGGTGGCCTGTACTCAGGTATGTTTAGTACTGCATGTGCACAGACCAAGACTTATAAACTAAATGCTGTTGGTAGAGCAATTTTATATGAAAATCCTAAACTGGGGGTTTAAAAGCCTGCATCTGTGTTGAATGTTTGCCAATGTTAAATAGGTTAAAAAACATTGTATCTTTTTTTTTATTTATTATTCAGAAGATACATTTTTTATACTTAAATGTGCTCAGATGCTGACTGGATGAACCCATCCCATGAATTATTGGCATCTCTGATAAAGATGAACAAATTGCTTAAAATTAGGTTTAATCTCTGAAAAAAATCTAACCTTTAATTCATAGCTAACAATTCTGGTCAAATAAATTTAGCTGAAGCAATTTTATCTTATCCCTATGGTGAGGAAGACGAGGTTATAAGAAGAAATGTCCAATTCTCACTATAAGAGAAGTGCAACAAAGTTTTTCACCTTTGGGTGTTTTATTATTGGAAAAAGACGTTTGTTTCCTACCATAACACATTTTAATGAATTGTGGTTTCTAAACAGATACTGAAGCTTGAACTGAATCGTGGGATTTGGTCAGATGAGACTAATTTAGCTTTTCAGTCAGCAAAACAGGAAGAAGATGTGGAAAAGCACCTCACATCCAATGTTATATATAATGTACCATCTGCGATGCTGAGGGTCTGTATCGTCTAACGAGCCTAGGAACATTGTTAGAGAGCCTTGCATCAAAAACACCAGGATATTGTAAGTATAATTATGGCAGCATCTCCCAAAAAACTGAAAGTGGGCCTTCTTTGGGCATTTCTGCACAATAGTGATCCAAAACGTATATCCAAATCAACAAAAAACTAGAAGACGCGGGACATTGGACAACCTAGAGAGACTGAAGACCCCTCCCTCTACATTCTTCAATCTTGTGAAATAAGGTTAGATAATAAAAGGGTTTGTATAAAATTGAGAGCAGGGTTGTCAAAAGTGTGACACTAGGGATTTTAATCCAAACAATCATTTGTTGAAAGCATTTTTTCCCCTGCTAAATTGAAAGAACTAAAATTAAAGAATCAGTATTTTTAATGTCTCTGTGACGTTATCCTAATCCATTAGAAAATGTATTTACTTTTTTGTTTTTTTGTTTTCTTTTACACATCTTTAGCAGGGGTGCAAGAAAATTGTGGAGGGGGCTGTAAATTTATTGCTATTCCAACATGTTTTGTTTCACTCTTAACAGGTTTACTTGCCTCCAACCATGCTGTAGTTGCAAAGCACCTTGGGTGTTCCCAAACTTGCCCGCTGGTACCCCATTACCCAGACATAGAGTGACAAACGGTGCAAACGTACTCAAAATGTTGATGCAATCAAGTTGAGAAAACATCTCCAGGGCCTGGAGAGGGGGGGCCCTCTCTCCCTTTCTCCTTTAATTATAAAAACATCATCAACACAAAAAGGAAACTTTCTTCTTTAGGTGAATTAATAGCACAAAGACATTATCAGCAGGTAGGCTGATGGGGCTCTACTCTGTCATTGTCAAAGCGGTGTCTCCAACAAAACAGTTTGCATACCTGCTTAAGTATTACAGAAATTAACACCTCCCTTCCAGGTACAGTAATCAACGGGGTGACAGGAGACAATTAATTAGGTCCATCTGCATCACTGCCTTTACATAATTAATGGGGCTCATTACCGAGCTGCACTGAACCACTTACAAGCATAAAGCTAGGATAGTAGTAAAAGGGAAAGTAAGGAATCTTTATAATATGTTTTTAAATTTTTCCAAATTTACAGCATATCAACATCTATTAAATGTTTTATCATCTTAACGTTTAGGTTTAAACACTGAACTGAACCTAACTATAGATACACATGAATGTAGTCATTACTGGTTATTGCATGATGAAAAGTAATTTTAAAAACAACAGACAGAAATGCCTGTGAGTTGTTTCCTTCAAAATTTAAGTAAACTTTATGAGTTTGATGGAACCTCATCTGTAGCTGCAATCCACCTTTTTTGCAGTCAATTTATGTCCATAACACCAGTGCAGAATGCACACAAGAAGTATGTTACTTGCTGTGCTGAGTCAGTAAATGCTTTTGTCTCTATCTACCCCTGTAAATTTGCAACAATTTAAGGCCAACATCATGATCAAAAGGTGTGGAAGAATCTCTGACATAGAGGTAATTCGTAAAAACATAAAAATTAAATAAAGTTTTATGGTTGCCTTGTGAAAATTACAAGTTTGATAATGACAGCCAATTTTAAGGTTAGTAATTGAATGCATTTTTTTTTTCTTTTATTGTTTTAGAGCTGGAGGGAAATACAAAAAGACAGATTTTGCTGAGTTCTTTGATTTAACACAGAACATTCAGGAAGCAAGGTTTTATCCGATTATAATTGCATCTTATGTTGTTTAGATGATTTTAATTATGTGCTGGCAATAGAAACAGTAGTAAAGTTTTAAGAATAAGACTAGTTGCCTGATGAAAAACACATGTGGCTGTGCAGAATGCAAATCAAATTTTATTTGACTTATTTATTTATGTGAAAGTATCAATTCTGTCCTTGTATCAAGAGAATGCTTGGCATTAAAAAAAGATTTTTCTGAGAAGTAGGTTATTTTGTAGTTCCATCCTATTTTTGTCACCTTTTTAAATGCCAAATATTATCATACTTTTGATCCACAAAATCTTAGCTGACATTGGAAATCCATGGTTTCTCGAAGCAAATAGGTTTATACATTTATTTTCTGACCCAAAACGAGCCTTTTGAGTCATGCCCTCGAAACCAGACGTGCACTTCCATATATGGATGATGTGGTAGCATCTGTATTTTGCACCATGTCTATGGCTGTACAAAGAGAACAGATTTTCTTTCCTGACAAAAAGGATATTTTCACCAGAAATATGTCAAATGAATGTGTGGTTGCTTGTCGGCAACATGAAAAAAAAAAGATGGTGTGAACACTTTTGCTACCAAGATCATCTACAGAGGAAACAAGAGGTTAATCGAAATAAACAGTGAAAAGGACAGATTTCTCCTCACCCATAAAAATAATCTTTCCAGTGGGAACATGTTTTGCCACAGGATTGTGAAGCTATTGAAATATTCAAAGCTCAGGGAAGAGAACACGCACAGTTCATGCCACAGCTATTACAGATAGCTCAAGCAGGGACCCAACAGCCAGACCACAAGGCAACATTTTTATGTGTCTTCTGCCTGTGCAAAACCTTTGTCAATTTCTGTAGATTGTTTTAAATCTAAAATCACTCTCTACAAACATTCTACCAGCATGTTTGAATAATTGGCTTCAATTTAGAGATATTTCTTTGTCTGAGTAAAATAAGTACATCAGAGTGTTTGATTGCAGTTGCAATCCGTGTTTAAATCAGTATATTAACTTCTCTTCCAGCCACCACACCTGGAGGTCAACTTAAAGTAACTTTTCAGAAGACTCAGCTAAGCTGGTCTCCAAGCCACTCATCCCAGACAACATTTCTCTTGACTGTCTCCTCTTGAAAAATCTCCACAACACTTTACTTTATAAACTTATAGGCTTGAGACTCTTCTAACATTGATTTCCTTTACGGTGGACATTCTGCTATGAACTCAGTTGAGTTCAGCATTCCCAACATGACGTCATTAATCTTCAACAACTTTCAGAAGTGTAATTTTTGGCCGCCTTGTGCTTTTTATAGATTCATTTTTTTATATTTACTTATTTTGGATATAAAAATAAATATAACTAGGTAAAAGGCCTGAGTAGGAAAAGTTGTTAAAGTGTATAATTACATATAATAATTTGTTATATTCAATGTTGCACAGGTCTCTATCGTTGAGGGGTTTATATGCCAATATGAATTTGGAGTTACAGACAAACTGTCATTTTCGATATAGCACTGACCCACATACAGAGAACACTCAGAGGAAACAAGCTGAAAGTGTAATGGTGTTTATTTACAGTACGTGAACACAGGGACATGAATGGGTAAATTCCCCAACTGAAAGAGAGGGGAAGAGAACTGGTGAAACAGGGAACGGCATTAACGAAAACGATACTTGTAAACAAGAAAGTGTCTTACTAAGTAAATGCCGATAGGTCGCCAGGGGTAGAGGGAGTCAGAACCTGGGTGTGCAAAGCTAGGTTGTCCAGATGCTTCAGTACAAGCTGCGGAATGAATACTGGTGAGTTCATGCGAGAGTTGAATGTTCAGGTACTTGCGTTGGAGGGTGGACAGGGTTTGCCTCTGCCTTGGTTCAGGAGTCGGGAACTTCCAGGAAGCTGCCAGCTTAATCCAAAACACGAAATACAGAACGTAATTCACAAAACGTAGGTAAACCTGAGCGTCCAGGAAATTACTGGAGCCAAAGACGAAGCTCAATGAAGATAAACAAGGTTCAGGTTTCAGCCTGTGAAAAATCAAACACAATGTCAGCAAAGATTCATGGAACGAAGCATAGCTTGGGTAGTGGCTAGGTTTGTTACCACTGAAGGCAAATACTCTGGCATCGAAGTGCTGGCAGACTCCTGCTTAAATACTCCTCAAGGCAATCAGCAGATCAGTCGCACCTGTCACCCCATGCACCTGAGAAACTCTGGAACCATCTGAAAGCTAAAAGCAAAGTGAATACAAACACACACAAACACAAAAACCCAGAACCCTGACATCATGCCCCCCTCAACGGCCGCCTCCTGGCGGTCCAGAAGAAGTGGAGGGAATTGAAGCATGATAGTCCTTTATCAAAGATGGATCACAAATGAAGGACCGGGACACCCAAGGGCAGTCCTCGGGACCGTAACCCTCCCAATTGACGAGGCACTGCCAACCACGACCCCGCCAACGAGAATCCAGGATCTGTCAGACCGCGTAGACTGGGTGTCCCTGTCGGTCCAGGGTGGACAGTGGGGGTTTGGCCGGAGTGCAAAAACCACTGGAGATCACTGGCTTAATCTGAGAGAAGTGGAAAGTAGGGTGAATACGAAGGCTTGCTGGAAGGTGAAGGCGAACCGCAGAGGGGCTAATAACAGTCTCAATTTCGCAAGGACCAATGAAGCTGGACATAGACTTGTGTGGCGCGTCTCGTGCCGACAACCACATTTTCTGGCTGGGCTGATACTTCTGTGCAGGTCGGTGTCTTCGATCAGCAAACGCTTATTTTGGTCAGCAGTTCGTTGCAGGGCTTGAATGGTTGTGGTCCAGATCTTAAGGCAGCGGCGAATGTGTTGTTGAACTGATGTGACTGTAATGTCCTTTTCGTCGGCTGAGAACATAGGTGGCTGGTATCCAAGAGATGCTTCGAAAGGTGAACGTCCAGTTGCAGAAGATATGTGAGAGTTGAGGGCATACTCAACCCAGGGTAGATATGAGCACCAATCGGTGGGGTTTGTGGATGTGAGGCAACGTAGGGTGAATTCCAGTTGTTGGTTTAATCTTTCTGTCTGACCGTTGGACTGAGGATGGTAACCAGAAGTGGGTGAAACTTGCGCTCCTAAGACTAAACATAACTGTCTCCAAACCTGAGAGATGAACTGTGGGCCGCGGTCAGACAGAATGTCCTGAGGAATCCCATGGAGGCGAAAGACATGCTTGGTAAGGAGTCTTGCTGTTTGTAATGTTGATGGATTTTTTCTGAGGGGTATGAGATGACATGACTTAGTAAAATGGTCAACGATTGTGAGTACAGTAGTCATACCTGAAGAACGAGGCAGTCCTGTAACAAAATCTAAGGCTATGTGGGACCAAGGTCGATTAGGTATGCTGAGGGGTTGGAGAAAACCTACAGGGGACTGATTGCTGGACTTGTTCCTGGCACAAATGGCGCAGGCCTGAACAAAATCTTTGACATCTTTATGTATGGATGACCGCCAAAACCTTCTCTGGACCAAAGCTATGGTTCTGCTCACACCAGGATGAGCCAAACATTTGGCTGAATGAAGCCAATCAATGAGCTTAACACGTACTTGAGAGGGAACATAAATGCGGTTCGGTGGTCTCGTGCCAGGATCAGGTTCCTGTTGTTGAGCCCTGTTAATGACATCCTCAATCTCCCATCTAAGGGGTCCAACTGTCCAGTTGGAAGCCAAAATGGGAGCTGGTTCCTCCACCGAGTCGTCATTGGCAAACTGTCTGGAGAGGGAATCTGGCTTAACATTCTTGGGTCCAGTCCTGAAAGAGATACATAAATCAAAATGGGAGAAAAATAAAGACCATTGTGACTGTCGAGGATTGAGTCTCTTTGTTGACTGGAGGTAGGCCAAGTTTTTATGATCAGTCCAGACTTGCACAGGATCCTTGGCTCCCTCCAGCCAGTGGCGCCATTCTTCAAGGGCCAGTTTAATGGCTAGTAATTCTGTGCCCCCCACATCATAGTTCCTCTCAGTGTTGCTTAATCTGCAAGAAGAAAAAAGCACAGGGATGAAGTCTCCCCTCCTCAGAGTTCTAAGAAAGAACAGCCCCCACACCAGTGTCATAAGCATCAACTTCCAGGATGAACTGTTTTGAGGAGTGGGGTGAACTAAGAGAGGGGCTTGTGAGAATTTTACTTTTAGGGCCTGAAAAGCCGCTTCAGCTTCAGATGACCAGGAAAACGAGACCTTAGACGAAGTTAGTGCGGTGAGGGGTGCAGCTATGATACTATAGTCCTTGATGAAATGCCTGTAGAAATGAACAAAACCAAGAAAATGCTGAAGAGCTTTTCGGGAGTCTGGTTCAGGCCATTCCAGAACTGCCCTTATCTTTTCCTGATCAGAACGTACCTGTCCACCCTCGAGGATGTAGCCCAAAAATGTGACAGACGGTTGATGAAATACACACTTCCGGCCTTAACAAACAGGTGGTTCTCTAGGAGACACTGAAGTGCCTGGCGAACATGTGTGCGATGCTCCTCAATGTCCTTGGAGTAAATCAAAATATCATCAAGGTACACAAAAACAAAAATATTCAGAAAGTTTCTGAGAACGTCATTGACTAAAGCTTGGAAAACAGCAGGAGCATTGCACAGTCCAAATGGCATGACCAGGTACTCGAAATGGCCCAACGGTGTTTTGAAGACCATCTTCCACTCGTCCCCCTGGCGGATCCTGACAAGATGGTAGGCATTTCTGAGATCTAATTTGGAGAATATGGTAGCACCATGGACTGGTTCAAAAGCAGACGTTATGAGAGGAAGTGGGTATTTATTATTTATCGTGATCTGATTTAAACCTCTACAGTCAATACAGGGCCATAGTGAACCGTCCTTCTTACCTACGAAGAAAAATCCTGCCCCAAGTGGTGAGAAGGAAGGCCGAATAATTCCTCCAGCTAAAGAGTCATTAATGTAATTTTCCATTGATTTTCATAAGATCTATGGGGGGGGGGGGGTAAAGACAAAGCCTTATCTTTACTAAAAACTATCTTTAAATCATGGTATTCAGTGGGCACACGAGACAAATCTATTATTTCATCCTATACTTTAATCTGTAACGGGTAACTCGGGGTGAATGCTGACTGAAGACAAGACGAATGACAATTAGTGGACCAGGATTCGATACGACACTCAGACCAGTCTAGGTGAGGATTATGTTTCTTTAACCACGGGAAGCCTAAAACTATAGAACCCTGAGATACTGGAAACACGTAAAACAAAATCTCTTCCTTATGGTTTCCTGACAACAGCAGTTCAAGCGGTTTAGTTCGCTGATTTATCTGCTGTAGTTTCTTGCCGTCTAAGGCTAGGACGGAACGAGGAGAAGTGAGTGGTTCCACCTCAATTACAGCTCTTGTAACCAACTCAGAATCTATTAATCAAGCATGACAGAATCAACGTATGCTTATTGAATCTAATTGTAGCAGGCAAACTGAATCTGGGGGCCTTGTTCTCCTGTGAAGGGTCCACCAACCCCCCCTTCATAGCTGGTGGACTCTGCCTTTTGGCTGCCCAGGACAAACAAGACAAGATGCTATGAAGTGGTCAGGTGAACCGCAATGAAAACATTGTCTTGTAAGCCTGCGTCTCTGTCTTTCTTCAACTGATAACCGTGTGCAACCCGCTAGCATGGGTTCAGGTTCAGATTCAGATTGTTGGGGCGGAGTCCTGACTAAGTGTGGTGAGTTGGTTGGAAATTGTGGTGTATGATTTACTTTTTCTGCTCTGGATCTCCTTCTCTCCCTAATCCTATTGTCAATTCTAATAGCCTGGGAAATAGCTTCATCTGGTGTAGAAGGATCATCAATCAAAACTAACTCATCCTTTAAGGAGTCGTCCAGAGCATGAAGAAAGGTTGACTTCAAAGCGTCATTGTTCCAGCCAGAAGCTGCGGCCAAAGTACAAAACTTGACTGTAAATTCAGTAAGGGGTCTATTATGCTGCTTTAAAGCCCTCAACGGTCATCCAGTATGAGTCTTGTCACAAACAGGTGAGAATGTCTGTTTAAACTCTTTAATAAATTCTTCAAAAGTACAACCAAAGTCCCTGCAATTTGAGAAATGGGCCGCTGCCCACTGTATGGCTTTGCCAGTCAATAAGCCAATAACATAAGAAATCTTCACGTCATCATGGGGAAAAGAATGAGGGGCTCAGTTAAACACTAGGTCACACTGAAGCAAAAAACCCTTACATTTACCAACCTCTCCGGAAAACTTTTCCGGGTTTGGTGAGGTGACGTCACGGACATACGGAAGCTGTTGCGATGGTGGTGATGCTGCAGCGCCATCTACACATGGGGCGGATTGAGTATTCGAAGCCTGTTGAAGCATGGAAGTTATGTGCTCTAACTTTAGGTTTGTTTGGTGCTGTTGTTCTGAAAGAGAATGAAGAGAGTTGTCAAGAATATGGATTTGGTTAGTGTGTTCAGATAGGGATCTTCTGACCATTTCTCCTGGGTCTCGCTGGCCACAGTGTTCTGTCATTTTCAATATAGCACTGACCCACATACAGAGAACACTCAGAGGAAACAAGCTGAAAGTGTAACGGTGTTTATTTACAGTACGTGAACACAGGGACATGAATCGGTAAATTCGCCAATTGAAAGAGAGGGGAAGAGAACTGGTGAAACAGAGAACGGTGTTAACGAAAACGATACTTGTAAACAAGAAAGTGTCTTACTAAGTAAATGCCGATAGGTCGCCAGGGGTAGAGGGTGTCAGAACCTGGGTGTGCAAAGCTAGGTTGTCCAGATGCTTCAGTACGAGCTGGGGAGTGAATACTGGTGAGTTCATGAGAGAGTTGAATGTTCAGGTACTTGCATTGGAGGGTGGACAGCGTATGCCTCTGCCCTGGTTCAGGAGTCGAGAATTTCCAGGAAGCTGCCAGCTTAATCCAAAACACGAAATACAGAACGTAATCCACAAAACGTAGGTAAATTAGAGCGTCCAGGAAATCACTGGAGCCAAAGACGAAGCTCAACGAAGATAAACAAGGTTCAGGTTTCAGCCTGCGAAAAATCAAACACAATGTCAGCAAAGATTTATGGAATGAAGCATAGCTTGGGTAGTGGCTAGGTTTGTTACCACTGAAGGCAAACACTCTGGCATCAAAGTGCTGGCAGCCTCCTGCTTAAATACCCCTCAAGGCAATCAGCAGATCAGTCGCACCTGTCACCCCATGCACCTGAGAACCTCTGGAACCATCTGAAAGCTAAAAACAAAGTGAACACAAACACACACAAAACCCAGAACCCTGAGACAAACCTTAAAAGAGCTTTTTTGTTTTCAAATAAATCCCATCTTTAGTTGTTCTGAGTTGACAGCAGACATGAAATTGGCCAAAAACAATCAGTATTTAATCTTGTTTGCCTGACATTGTTTGTTGAAAATGTCAAATGCTATCCTTCTAAGAATGCATTGTTTATAACTTTTTTTAAAACGATTGCTACAGACTGTAGCCGATCCCGTGAGTACCTAGTTTTTCTCCTCCTCATCCCTTCTTTCTCTCAGTCAGCTAATGAAGGCCTCGTAGCCCACTGTTATTAAAATTACGCCCTTGCCTCTGATATTAATTGGGTTCGTAATAAGGAATGTGCCAGATTCATTATTTAATTGCAAGGGCACACTTGGAATACAGTTTCTGAAATGTATTTTTAATGAAAAACACTACATCCTGACCTAATCATATCAACCTTATTCTATCTAATTAGGGATGCAAAAAATCATTAGAGTTGCAAAATATTAGTTTCGGCTCTTTCGGGCTTCTCCTTTCCTTGCCTTCATGAATATATTTTTCCCTGTCTATGATAAATAGTTAATGAGGGAAAAATGACAGAAATTTGCATGTAGGCAAATTAGTTTAATAGGGATATGGCTTTGCTGAGTTAGGAAAGTGACCCTTTTGCACAGGAGAAATTGTGACAATAATTATAAAATAAGACAAGGCCTATCTTATTTTGATGAAATATTCCTTTTGTATAATGTGAAAATGTTAAACTGTAATAAACCTATATTTTCATCATGCCACAGAATGTGTTAGCATTTTATCAGCGTAATAACACCAAATTAGGTGCAATACGACAAATGCTGTAATTGTTGCTGTGGAGGGAAGAATGCAGTACTGGAAGGATAATAAAGATGTGTATCACAGCAAGAGTTTGCCTGATGCTAAATGGGGTATTTGTTAAGTAAAATAAAAAAACAGGTCTAAAACATTATAAGTTTAGTTGTTTAGTTGCTTATAAGAATCATCAGTGTTCCATCTTTTGGTACAGTTGTAACATACAAGGAGTTAACTAAAACTAACTTACAATTCAGCATTTTATTGCTTTATAGCTGTATTAAGATCAAACTTACATCAAAATGTTATTGTATTTCTATTTTATAAGATGAGTATTTTTTATTCCTATTGCTAAAAATAAAAGGTTCCACCTGATTTTGTTCCCACAAAACTATTTTAATATTTAGATGAACTAGTTCTATAAGGTCAGGTCATCCAGTTCAAATGAAAATAAATTCATTTTTCAAAGTGCTGTACTTATTTTTATTCTTAACAAAATCCAGCTTCCTGGTAACAAAGTCCATGTTAAATATAACTAATTTTACATTTTTATATAAAAAAAAATATTCTCTAGAATGTTGAATTCATTTCATCCTCTCTACCTCGAGATAGACTCTGTGGCTGAGGCATCTTTGCATGCGGTGTGTGCAAGTAGCAGGTGTGCACACCTCATAGTAAAGTTTAAAACAGTGAGAAAGGCATATGTGTTAACAATTTACGATCACTACAAAAACAGCACTACTGACATCACCTTGAAATACTGAGGGTTTGATCTACAGGTTTCACGGATTCAAGCATATAGCTCAAAGTCTAGCAGACTCAGTACTAGTTCCTCCAAAACAAACTGTGACTATAAAGTTGCAGAAATATTGTATTTTATTAAATTGAATGTGATAGATCAACATAAAGTAGGGCATTCTTGTGAAGTGGAAGAAAAATGATACATGATTTTCAAAAAACCTTTACTTTCAAAAATGTCTTAAAAGTATGACCATTTGTATCAATTTCCCATGAGACAATATGTTGTGGAACCACCTTTCACTGAAATCACACCTGTAAGATTTTGGGGTTATGTCGCTACGCGTTTGCACCTCTAGAAACAGATTTCTTGCTCATCCTTCTTTTAAAACACTCAAGCTCAGTCAGACTGAATGGAGAGCATCTGTGAATGTCTGTCCAAGTCCTTCAAGCCACAGATTCTCAATTGGTTTTAGGTCTGGGTTTTGTCTGGGTCATTCCAACACATGGATACGCTTTGACCTAAACCACTGTATGTATGCAAATCTAAACTTAAACTTTATTCCTGACCTGTCTGCTGTTTCCCTTGGTCTATATCATGCTGATTGTTCACTAACCTTCTCAAACAAATCTTTGAGGGCTTTACTGACTGGACTCTATTTACAAATTAGGTAACTTCTAATAGTGATTGGTTACAATGGATTTCTTTAGGGCAATCAGAGAAAATGTGTCTGAATGCATACACCGGCCACAATATTTGTAGTTGTAAAATGTTCTAGGGACATGAATACTTTGGCAAGGCACTGTCACTCAATTAAGCAATAAACCTTTATTTATAGAGCACTTTTCAAGAGGTTGGGTATATCACATAGTGCTTTAAAGAGGTTAAAATCAGAAAGACTGACATTTAACCACTAGAGACAGACATTATAAATGATCAAATTAGGTAAACAGACAAATAAAACAAGTAATTACTGGTTATGAAACACACAACAATTAAAAGTGACAATCAATCAATTATAAATGTTCTGGAACTGTCGACATTGTGTAGATTAGCGTTAAAACACTTGAGATTATGTGTATCTTATTGGGAGAAAGGTAAAATAATGTAAACTCTCATGAATATACAAATACAGACAGCTAATAAAGATGAGCAGAGTTTGTCATGTGTAGCACTTAATAAATTCTACAAATCATATTAAAAGGTGCCTCCAGTTTGATCAGTGCATTTCCTTTCCCTTATCTCTACAAGTCACATTTTCAATCTTTATGCAAAATTTCACATCATCTGTGGGCTCAACACATGCCAGTGACGTTACAGCTGACCTCTGTCGGGATGTCAAACATTTGACAGCCATAATTTCAAGATAGTATGCAATCTGGGGAACTGCCCTACCTGACAATAAGACATCCACATGAAGATAGGGCCCCGTTGTGACACACCCATGAAGTTCACTTTGTGTGTTGATTGAGCAGTCTCTACTTAATGGAATATCTTCAGAAATTGGCTTTCACAGGCTAATCAGGCAGCGCACTAGTCGAGTTTCTGTTTTGGTAATTATCTTGTACTAATTAGAATGAAGCTAAAGACCTCTGAGATGGATCTCAGCATTCTCACATGTAACTAAAGAAATGACATAAATTCAGCCCATGCCATACATCCTGGTAGGTGGAATTTCTCTTTTAAAGTTACAAGTAAATATTGAACTGCTGTAGCTGTTCAACCTTCTTCTTGCCCAGCACTTAGCACCCTTGACATTGAAGAACCTGCATCTGGATCACAGACCTTCTACCCCTCTGGGTTTAAGATCACTCTTTTTTCAGAAACTAATCAATCATCCTAGTATTAATGACCTGATAGAGCATTATGTCCTTAAGAAAACAACATTAAGCCCAGTTGATCTCCATGGATTTATTTGGAAAAGAAAAGGAGGAGGGACAGTTTGGTGATGAGTTTACCTTACGCCTCTCTCCATTGAAGCCTCTCCACTGCTCTGCCTTTTTGACAATGTAGCTGAGTTCCTGATTTGACAGCTCAAGGTCTTCAGGCAGGAAATAAACTCCCTCTTTGGCGGTGAGTCGCTGGTAGACATCCAACATGCGACCATCGTTGTGGAATCTGGAAGGTGTGTTGGGAAAGACGTGAGAAGTGTAAGTTGAGGTAATGTCATTCCAAATAACTGACCTTTAGAAGCTTGCATGCTATAGGAATGATTTTCAAAGCAGGAAAGATAAAAATGATAGCTGTGGCCTCCACTTTGCCAAACAGACTGACTGAAAAAAAATATAGAATAAAAAACACATAAAAACCTTTATTGATTGTTGAACACATACGGGTGATGCTCTTTAAAGTATAATACATCAAGTGAAGCAGCACAAGGAATCAAACAAATTGGCCTCTGAGTGGGAAGTGCTTTGTTAACACAAGCTGGCTGTAGCTGTGTCCATGTTTGGCTGGGTGTCTGTGTGGTTTTACATCTTTTAATGTGTAGGAGTCAGATCCTGGGATGTTCTTCATTGTTAATGCCGAGCTTTAAAGATTCCCATTGCAACGATAGAAGATGCGTCTGGAGAGGCTGGCTTGAGTCACAAGAAAATGTTCTGCAGAGCAGAAGGCATATTGATTGATAACTCCAGATGAATGTGCACAACCAAAGTGTTATTTTTGTTTTTCCACACATGCAGCCAACCCCTAAAAAGAAACACGTCTGTAAACAAATGCTTTGGCCGACCATCAAAACTGGGAGACCTTGTGCCCTTCCACAGAGATTCTAGTCTGTCAAAGGGTAATCAGCTCTCAAATAAAAACAACATCAAGGAGACAAGGCTTTACACAAGGAGCTGCTACGGAGCTTTGAACTCAGCATTATTCCCCATCGCTCTTGGGAGAGGAATGTTTGTAGATGCTTGACCTCAGACACAGGAATAGCATACAATCATTTTCATCCTACACTTGAATTTTGCTTCTCATTCATTTATGCGGTTGCTTTCTTGAAGGAATTCACAATCTTCTTATCTGTCTTCCTTAAAGCAGGCTAATTTTACTTTGGTGGATGAGCCTGAACCTCACTGTATTGTTTTTATATGTAGGGGTCTGACTTTGATGATGAGGCTCCAGTGTAGAGGTCACCATAGGACAAGTTATACATGTACAAGTTATATTATGAAATACATTTACTAATACAATTCTTAGATAATGTGATAGTAAATGATGAAGCTATGCCATATTGTCTTTAAGTAATAAAATGTCATATCAGTTTCATTAAATATAATTTTGCACTCTCATATCTGTCAGAAATCAGTCTGAATGATACATTTTGTCTTAAATCTGGGAACCAACCTTTTGCACACTATACAGAAAGTAATTATAAATTTTTATATGTTTTTATTTTAACATATATTTATTGTAAATCACGATATTGACACTCCAATTAATGTTGAATTGTTACATTAAACCTAGTCTATAATAGAATTCTGAATTAACCTATAAGTTATCACACACAATATAATTTGATGATTGAGAAAAGAAAGAAAAGATAGCATGAACAAATAATGAAACTAGCAACTACCTAAAGGAGATATCTAAAGAAAACAAACCATTAATTAAAGCTCTAACATCATCAAAAGTAATATCAAATTCTCTCAATTTCTAACATTTAAATGCAAGATTCCATGCAGCATTGGAGTACTATATAGCTGACCTAACTTTAAAGGAAAATAGGTGGAATGATCTCTAAATGAGCCACTTTTCATCCATCAGTTTCCTGCACCACAATCAACAAAACTGATAATTTTACAGGGTCGGAGGATGCTGTTGATTTTTTCGTAACCAACTTGTGTTTTTGGTCTGGTGCTATCACCTTCATTTTTTCACCTTGAGACAAACTGGCTTCAAAAGAAATATTATCTGCCATGAAAAATCACTCTGAAAAGGGGAGGTCCCTGGATGCCTCAAAGATTCCTCTCTCCGTATTCAAAACCAACTTGGTAACAGTCCAATAACAAACATCATGCTACATAAGCTGTATTCCATCTCCATCACAGTTGCATAATGGCTAAATAAAACACAATGTGGTGTAACTTTACATACAAAATTCGAGGATCCATTCAAAGTAAAAAACAAAAATAAATAAAAAATTAATAACTACTCCTGTACTGATTGCATATAAATGTAAAAGCTTTCTGGGTTTGAAAGTAGTCAATTGCAGAAACAAACACTTTGACATGTATTAACATGCGTCTAAATAAGCAGTTTCTGATCATAAGCAATGCCTGTTCTGTCTGTGTTTATGAAGTTTTACAGAGCACATAGGTGAAAGATGTATTTTTACAAAAAGTGACTAAAGGCAAATGTAAAATGTAATTAATAGAGGATAGCAGTCCGTTTTATCTACATGTATAGCCTGAGGGTTGTTTTTATTTTTCCAAAAATAGGTCACAGTCTGTGTCAGAGCCCCTTCATTGCAGCCAATAGGAAAACTATATCCCATAAAATTATCAACCTTGCTTCAACCTCGTGGCCTACATTCAAAACAAACCCAGTTGAGTGGCTGAAGTCATTATTCTCGGCTGCTGTTTTAATGTTGGCCATTTAGCTGGATCCTAGATAAGCCTCCTGCCTACAGAAATTAGATGGCACCCCAGCCATCAAAGATTCACTCAAAAAGGATTTTCTTGCATTGTAAAGTCTTAATAGTGTTTTTTCTTGTATGAATGTGGAAAGAAAAGTCCTCAGATGAAAACTAAGACATTTTATGAAAAATTCATTTACCTGCCTTTAATTCATTAGTTTTAACCAACAAAAATTGGTTCCATTTCTGTTTTTAGAAAAGCAACATTAAATAATTAGTTGATGACTAACAATTGATTATTAGGGCACTGTTTAAGCATTTCAGCAGAGAGCAAATCAACCTAAAACTATTTACTGTCACAGGCAAGTGTTGCTTGAGATTTTCCAGATATATTTTGAAGTCTTAAATCTACTGAAATAAAGAGAAAGTCTCCACACATATCCCAATGCTTAACACAAATACAGCAGACAATTAATGTTATTAATATTTTATTCTAAGTTGCTTAAATCGTGGCATGAGATCAACACAGTACAGAACAGCATTTATGTTCATTGCCATATTTGCAGTCTATTCGTATGTATGAAATGTTTATAGGGACCAACTGTACCAAACATTAAGCTTAATCTATATATATCAGAGAGTGAAGAGGGTATAGGCATGTTCATACTATTAAAAAAAAAGTGTGATTTTTGAAATGGTAAATTTTAAAATTTCAAAGATGTCTGTAAAATAAAAACTGCTGAGTTTATGTTTTTTTATCCTGACTGCTAGATTTATGTTGTTGGTTAGCTGTAACCAATCATTGGGTTTTGACCAAGTTTTGACCCGGTCCATTGGGTTATAGAACAGACCAGAAGAAGAACCATCATTTACTGAACTTCTTCCGTAGAATAAAATAAGAAATGCTCTATTGGTAACATTATGCTGTATGATGATGTTAATGTCTGTTATTTATGTTAATGACCTCACGTCACAATAATGTAAACATTTGTTCAAGGAAGATAACATTAGTGTTGTGCCTGCTAAGTAGGTAGTGCAAACCAGTGCTAGCTGTGAGTAAGTAGGTAGTGATCACACTTTGATCAATAAACTAGACATAAATTCAATGTATTATACACAACAGTAATCCTTAGTTACTTTAATTTATTGTTCAGGTTCAAAACATAATATGCTGGGCCAAACCCGTAACACAACCCTGCTGCGTTAAATCAACCTAGGGCTGGATTGGTTCATATTTAACCAATTTTAGGTTGTTTTCAAGCCAAGCAGTTTTGAGGGTGTAAGAAGAAATCTTTGTGTGTGTGCTGATGCATCTGGTCAATATCTGTATTTTTTTGTATTTTGTTAGCAACTTTCTTGCTTTGAATTTCATTAGCAATTAATTTATTAAATGAAATACTCCCATTTGCATTAGTTTATGTTGCTTTTTTGGTTCTGTGTGGTCATTCAGTTGTTAGGATTATGATTATTGACTAATTAATATTTATCAAGAATTATAATTTAAAATCATAATTTGAGAAAATTTATTTATTAACCAAAAATCAAAGCCAGAGATGTCCTCTGGTGTTGTAATTGTAGCCTAAAGACCTTGATAATTACAACCGTTAAATACTGAGTAATAGTTGATAACTATTACTAGATGTCACTGTTTAATCAACGGTTTTTGCCGAAACGTGGGAACTTTGACCTTATTTTGACTGACAAATCACTCTTGCACAAAATAAACACAAACGACTTCTCTTTATCTATGTGAATATTTATTAAATCAACAGCCTGATCCACCTCGCTATTCCGATTCAATAATCTTCACCTAATCAAACATGCAAAGTTCTACACAAAAGGGTAAAATATCTAACTAAACAAAATAAAACAAAACAGCAGTGGGTGTGTATGGAATCAACCAGCAGTTATGGCAAAAGTGATAATATGACAAAGGAATATGGTGTTGAATGGAGTTTTGGGAGCGCAGGCCCCCAAACATGTAGCTTAGTTACGGTGAGTCATAAAACTTCCCCCACCGCTGGGGATGTTCGAGAACACAAAGGGTTATAAAACTTTTGGCAGCAACTCATAAAACCCAAAGTTGGAGACAAAGAAAATGGTGAATTTTACCATGAGGTTATTATAGCAGTCAGTCTTACGTGCACTAACGCTTAGGTGTTCGCACGGTAAAAACACAACTTGAGAAGCGCGGCGGCTTCAAAGTCCAACAGCAAGTTTCAAAATGATGGCATGCACATACAATTCAGAACACATCAGACTATAAGTGACGAATCTAATCGCACTAAAATCCTATCTCTACCCTGCCCAGACTACTTTACTAGAAAGAAAATAATAAACAGAACGGAGTTACTTGGTGGAGTCTTCCTTCTGGGGCAGCGAGTGAGGAAAAGGGGGAGGGAGTTACTGCGCGTCCACAGTTAACTCCAAGAAGAGCAGTCAATCTCCATCCTCCGGCCTCCTTTGGCGAAAGGGGGAAATATGATCTGACTGTCAGCAGTCGACTGGAACAAAACAAGGTGGCGATCTGTCTCCTTGAAACCTCTGTGAGGGTTTGTTTTTTTCTGTTATGTGTTAAACTGACGTCTTTGATCGGCAAAGTTAAATTTCTGGCCTTCTTATTCCAGAAACCTCTTTCATGAATTTTTCTTTTTCGTTAGCCAACGGTGGAGAGTAAATGAAAAATCCATGTGGGACCTCTTCTTCAGTTGCTGGTCCAGTTCCAGCGTGAAAAGCAAGCTCCTTACCGCGGCCACCTTCCTATATACTTTCCTGTGACGTCAGATTTGGGACGCCCCGTCACATCAGCCGCAATGCCGCTGGGATTTATAGTGGCGGACTATACTGGGATACAAAATGGCAGATGACGTCGGACGGCCTGGTGGTGTCCAGCAAGGTGCAAATGGTCAATATTCAGCAAACAAGTGATCCACCACAGTGAAAGGAAAGAAAGGATAAATAATGTGATGCAGAACTGGTAAAACGGCTTTAGGATAAGGTTAGAGGGTTTGAAACAGTTCTGAATCAGGTCTCTTGTCAAGAGGGCTAAGATTTAAACTATTTTGAAATGGGCCATCTGTTTCATAGCCTAAACAGAATACATCACTTCCAGTATAATCAAAAGAACTCTCAGCTTTGGTGTGACAATAATTTTCAATGCTCATAACCAGAACCCGTCAGTAGTCAGGAGAAGAAGAAGGTCAGCATAGCTAATAAATGTCACTATATTAGCTATTTTCACACATGAGTTCTGGAGTTATTTAGCAACATATATAGAAAGCGTATATTTTCGGTTACGGCTTATCAACATGGACATTTTATTATGGTGCACTTGCATGTGCAGTCACTTTCCTTCTCACTTAAGTCACTGTTTCGCCTTTATAACATTTCTCTAAGTAGCATAGAAGATTCCTCAAGAAGTCTGAATATGTCATAGTGTTACGTATGGCTCTGACCCAGATGCAGAAATCACGCTCAAGGGAAACAGGTACCAGTTTGAAAAAAGGTTTATTTAAGGAGAATGGATCAGTATGGTGTGCAGGAACAACTGTAAGGAAAAACGACAGGTAAGTGACACAGTAAACGGTACCGGAACTTAAATGTGAAATGTCTCTTACTTGAAGGGAGTAGGCAATCCGCCAGGAGGAGAGGGATTCGGACAGGAGAAGAAGTGAATATGGAGACAATTTTAGGTCCGATGATTTATTAGTTACTTGGGTTAGAGCTTGGAGTGCAAGCGGAGCGTCAGCGGAGAGGTGGAGGGTGGACAGGTTAGGTTGAATGGTCTCTGGAGAATCCGGGTCTGGAAGCAGCCAGCCGGGGAAGTTCCAGAGTTCGGCGTCGGGTAGGTGTGTGTGGAAGATCCTTCCTGGGGAGATCCTGGGAGCGAGGCTAGTGCGAAACGAAACCACCAGGGCCAGCCTGGGTAACCTCCAGGTAGTTGCCGGTATAATCCTTGGAAGGTCCTTGAAAACGTAGTTAGTGTTTGAATGAAGCGACCCGGGCCAGCCTGGGTAACCTCCAGGTAGTCGCCGGTTCAGTTCACTAAGAAGAACAAAGAACAAGTTAAACGTTGTCGAAGGCAAAGTACACATAAACTTAATTAATACGAGGCTGGGTGAGTAGCAACCACAGAGGCTAATACTCGAGCGACGAGATGCTGGCTGCTTCCTGCTTAAATACTCCAGGACTCAATCACCGAGATGGAAAACACCTGTCTCCAACACTGCTGAGCACTAGCGCCTACTAGGAGTCAAAAAACACAGACAAAAACATACAACAGCAACTCCAGCCCCGACAGAATCAGATTTTTAGAACATTTTATTGTATTGAATGCCTGAAAATAGCTTTTTTTTATGAAAATG
Source organism: Girardinichthys multiradiatus (assembly GCF_021462225.1). Lineage (NCBI taxonomy): Eukaryota > Metazoa > Chordata > Actinopteri > Cyprinodontiformes > Goodeidae > Girardinichthys > Girardinichthys multiradiatus. The sequence goes on from NC_061813.1 coordinate 17,176,705, forward strand.
TTTATGAAAATCATGTATGTGTGACAAAGGAAATAAGTCTCAACCACTTTTAAATTTGTTTATCTGGAAGAATCTTGGGTAATTGGGAAAATAAAGAAATGGTGACAAATAATGGACCAGATATGAATGATTTTTAAGCACTGAGAAAATACTGCAACTAGCTAACAGCTGGGTAGCCGCTGACACTGCTAAAGTTAACATCAGTTTCATAGACTCCTGCCTGCTGAAACTACAGGCTGGATTTAATTTTAATTTTTAATCTCTTCTTCAAAATCTAATATTCTGATCAAACCAGAAGTACATATCTCTACACTAAACAGAGGTGCTTTAAAACAGTTTGAGATTACCACCTTAGAACTAGACAAGGATAAAACCAGAAGTCATACCTAAGCTGAATTATTTTACACTGATTAAAACTGATTAAATTCTGTGGATGGAAACATATCATACCAATTGAGAATTGCACAGGATTTGGTTAAGGTTTCTGTATGTCTCACCTGAGCAAGTAAATTATGAGAATAGTGATTGAGAGCAGGAAGTGGACTGCGTAGAGGAACACAGTGATGATCACCCCTGCTGCACCTGATCCATCAGCTCGATAGAAGTGCCAGTAAAGCTTGGCTGCATCCCCCACTGGTGTGTCGGGGCTGTAGGCCAGATGCTGGAGAGACAACATTTTAAAGAAAACAGTAAACTGAGCGAAGGATTTAGAATAATCAGACTGGACATTGAAAAGATGGAAAAGATGAAAAAGTTCAATACAGTTTAAGAAAGAATTTGCTCATTTAGGATGTGATTTAAATACTACATATATTCAAATAACAAATTATATTAGGAGGAATATTAGCGTTTCCAATTTGCAAATTTCAGTTCACTTCCAAAAAAGACACTCATCTAACCTTGCACAGTTTCCTTCCCCCACCGATTTTTTTATAATTTAAAGTCACTTTGCCAGGATAAAGTGAACTCCTATTTAAAGTGCACAAGTGTCCAAGTTATTTTTAAGTGACTTACCCCGAGGACGGCATCCACAGCAAAGACTGCCAGGGGGTCGAGGACTGTCCACACTCCCTGAGCCATGATAAAATTTGACGTGAAGGAAGGGAGTGAGCCAAATATCAGTTGACAGCCCCATCTGATCAGAACCAGCAGGAACGTTACAGCGTTCAAGGTCAAGGGACCCACCACCACCATTGCCAGCTCCTCTCGGGTGTGGAGCAAAGAGCTCTGGTAGATGAGATCCACTGTGTGTGCATGGAAGTGAAATCTGATGAGAGAGGAAAGTGTCAATACCATAATTGCATTTATGATGCTTTGCTGCTGCGGGGCAGCTGGTTCTGGCAACTCCCACATTGTGTTATAATATTTGTGGTTGATTCAGTCATTCTTAATTAGTCTGACGACAATACCAATTATTATAAGCTGTTAGCTTCTCTGGTCGCTAAGTGTACTGGACATTAATCCGTTTTATTTTTATCATATTATATTTAAATTGCTCAAACATCTGTCCGAGTTAACCAATATATTGCTGATAAAAGAAAGAGCTCGAAAAAGTTCCCTTTTGCAAGTTAGACTACCCATTTACAGCAAGCCTCATGAGCTTCTTAATCTTCCCATCAGCCAGGAGGAGGTAAAGCAGTGGTGGCCGAGGACAGGTCCAGTTTTCCTCATTAATTTCCATCCGATTTGCTCCGAGAGTTGAGCATCTCTCAGATTCTGTCCATTAATCTGACTGAAGAGCTCCATTGGTTTTTTTGAAACAGATCCTTTTACAGAGTCAAATATTAAAATTTAATAAGGAAGTCAATGCATTTTTAGCTCAAAGACGAGCAAAGGAAAAATAAAGTAAATTTGAGATTTATTTAAGTGTTATTGTGAAAGTGACACAAAAATATTGCAATTATTTACATTGAAAACATCTATCTTGGCAAATAACTAAATTAGAATGAATCTCAGTATAGGTGGTAAAATGTAATGCGGACTCTGACAGGATTTTGGAAACATTTGCTAATTTATATGTACACAGAAATGTATGCATATCTGTTATGAAGTCTTATAATTTTATTATTCATTCATGTCATCAACTATACATACTTTAGTAAAGGTTTTTCCATATTTTGGGGCATAAATCTCTTCCCGTTTAGTTCAACGCTTTGAGAAAGCACCAAAAGTTGTTGCCTTAAATTTTGATTTATCTTAGAAGCCTGTTAGGCAGCCCATCATCAAGATGAGTTTATGAGGTGAAGTGTTTGTATTTGCATTATTGGGAGGTGGTTGACTTCTGTTTTTAGACAGTATTCTTTTAGACATGCCTTTTAACATTTAATTGCATGCTGCGTTTGATTTGTCTTGGAGGTTTTGTAGTTCAGATCTGGGGAATCATTTCTCTCTATATCAGACATTCAAATACTAAAGGAAGCTGTTCAAACATAGATATTGCACAAGAGCTTGCATGCAGCAAATTTACTGAGATATAAGCTCAGTAAATCACCTTTTGTCTGCACAGAACTCTATTGTGTCTATAGGGTTGTAACATATCAGCTTGGTAATTTTCTGACTTCATGTTTGCCCTGCTCACTGAGAAAAGGAAATGGTAGATTTCCCCCTATGAATATCACAATAATGCAAGCTTTAGACAGTGTGCGTTGACAGTTAATAAATGGAAGTCTCGTAATCTATATCTCACAGGAAGTTGTCCATTTTTGGTTGTAGTACTCACGAATCCTTCACCTACAACTTTTGGTGCTTTCTAGTGGCTTTGCAGACATATGCCGAGCCTGGCGACAAATCTGTTGTGGTGGCAGTGGTTAATGCCCTTGGTGGCAAGATAGCCAATGTGTAAGGGCAATTTATGACTACATTCTATATTGGATAATAAGCTCTGGGCTGCTTTGCAACCTTTGATATCCTCAGTCTGGATTCGAACTGTTGGGGACATTCATGTTGCATTTTTGACTTGAAACTCAGAAAATCTAACTTCTGATTACAAACCACCAGACCAACTGAATTGTTTTCAAAAATAAATAAATAAATAAAAACAAAAGGTTACTTTGTACATTTGAACAAAATCTAATTGTTTGACTTTGGAGCCTCCTATCATATTAAATCTGTGGCTCTGCCATTTTGAGGTATAATCACTGCTAATAGTGAGCTAACAAAATGTTTCTGTGTGTTTACATGTGTCTGTGTATATGTGCAAATGTCTGTGGTAGGGTTGGCAGGCTAGGGATCTGTATCGCACAGATACAGTCACTTATCAGACTTAATAAGCATTAATGAGCACATAACATATTACACCCTGATACATTGCAGGAGGATAATGCAGTCCCTACCTGATAACAAGAATAGACGTGGTCACAATAATTACTGTTGGATCCCTCACATTAAGTACCATTTTAAACAATGAGGTTGAATGCAGTGCTACATTTCTTTTGCAGTACATTATTGGCTATGCACTGATTCCCAAAAGTAGATTTTGGTGATTGAGGAAAAAAAATACAAAAAAGATACAAATTCAAAAGACGCAAGAGACGCAGCAGTGAAAAGAGTTTCTTGTCATCACAGTACACACACTGACTGTCACTTGGTCTCTTTCCCTGTCAGTGGCCCCTACCAACTCTGAGGTAGAGCAGCTGATTTGGACATGTGGAAGTTGTCATCCAGCATTGACCCCCTCTGTTTTTCTCTTTTTTCTATTGCTCATATATCTACCCCCTCAGTCTATTTTTTCTCACTCTGTCACACAACCCCCCCCCCCCCACCCCCCCTCCTCCTTGCATCTCCAGTCCCTTTCCATGATTTAACACATGATGCCTTCACTAAAATGCTATTGTAATAAAAACCTTTGTGTATACTTGTTTCCAGTCAGCATTGTTGTTTTATTGTGATGAACTAAATCGGGCCCATATGTTGTTGCAGTGTGATTTAACTGTTCTGTGGTGTCTCATTGCAGTTTACTATCAATGCTGTACACCAAAAAATAACAATAAATTCCCTCCAAATAGGGTCTTTTGGGACCTGAAGCTGTGTGGTGAGCTAACTCCCCCAGCAATAGTCGGTTAATATTGAGAGAGTCTTGTTAAAATGTTAATAGGGGGATTCCAAACAGATGATTTGGGTGTATCCAGCTTCCATGTTTGCCAACATATGAACACACTCGCACACACACACACACACACACACACACACACACACACAGAGACTGAAACATGGTATTAATTTTCAGTGTCTTCTCTGTTTGTTATCCACATCCTGTTTAACGACAATCTTTGTTTGCAAGCTTTTTCATTCTGAGCTTACATGCTGTGTGTTTCGAGATCCGCAAATTTGGGATTTGTTAATAACTTACAGTAATCTACTGTAACTACTGTATCCCCCTTTGCTAATGTATTTCAGGATCGCTCTCTGTGTTGGTGAAACTATGCATTTCTGTGTGTGTGTGTGTGTGTGTGTGTGTGTGTGTGTGTGTGTGTGTGTGTGTGTGTGTGTGTGTGAGCAATGCGTGTGTGCAGGATCATATCAAAGGAGGCAAACTCACTTGTTGACAGGAACTGCAATGGCCTGGAGGTAGAGCCACTGGCTGCAGTAATGCAGGTAAAGCCTCACAAACCACATCAAAGCCAGCAGCAGAATAATGAGGCCGAGCTGCTGAATGGAGTCATGCCAGCTTATGTGCAGTTGTTGCTGTTGCCATGACAATGGCAGGCCCAGCTCGGACGGTAGCATGCGTAGGGCCAGTTGGGCTCGATCAGACAGTCGTGGGGGACATGATCTCGGTATAGTTGATGCTGATCTAATGTTAGACAAAAAAATACAATTCCCTCTATAATTACTGTTGGATTGTTTTTCTTTATAATACTGCGGCGGCCACAGTTTATGCATCCATGCTAAATTTGTTTAAAAAAAAACTTAAAATATACATACAATAACCATACAAATACATTTATTGAGTGAGGAACAAAAATCATGTCTCAGAATATTTATTTTTAACAAAATTGCCATTATGGGGGACCACTGCTATCAATACTTTTGTATGACAGCATTTTACCTTGTACTATAATATTAGGTTGCAAGGTTAGTAGAAGCAAAAGAGAGTGAGATCTTTGACAATTCCTCTTCACACAATGTTTGTAGATCATCCAAAGTCCTGGGACCTCTCTTATTCTCTCTTTTCTTCAGCTAATCCCAGACATATGCTACAGGATTTAGGTCTGGGTGGTGAAGTGACTGTGGAAGATGTGTGATGTTGTGTCTGGTTAACCATTTCTGTGTTGATTTGGCCATACGTTTAGATTAGTGGTTCTTAATCCTGGTCCTGGGCCGACTGTCCTTCCTGTTTTAGGTGTGTCTTTCCTCCTCAAATGATTACACTGCCTCATCAGCATGCCATCAAGTGCTGCAGAAATCTGTTGATCATTAATTTATTTAGATCAGGTGTGTGGTAACAAGGAAACACCTAAAACATGCAGGACAGTGGGTCCTGAGGACCATGGTTGAGAATCAGTGTTTTAGTTCATTTTCCTGGTCGGGTGAACCCGAATTTTACTTAAAATTTTCTGGTATAGGTTCAGAGGGTCTTTGAAAGAGATACAGGCCCACAGCATAACAGATCATATACCATACCTAGCACTGGGTATAAGGAATTTTCTAAAAATTACTTGCTTTTTATATGGCAGTTTTGTGTATTTTGCTTAAAACACAATCTTAGTCTTATCTGTTAAAAACATATTTTTGTTTGTTTTTTTTGCAACGAAATAAATGCTTTCAAATTCAAGTGTGAGATTATGTTACTGCAGGAAAGATACATTTATTTTTAGGCATTTTACACATCGACAGTTTTGTTGCACCATATGCAACGAAATTGTCAGCATATGTACCTAAAACAATAAACATATTATGTTTCCTTTTAAAATGTACCTTTTTGAGATATGATCATTAGAAAACAAACAGTATTCATAAAGAGTTCCTTCACTGCTTTCCGATGTCTGAATTTGAACTTAACGGCTGCACAAAGGACAATTGAGCGTATTTACCTACATGTATAACATTGGATCTGATTGTGTGAATTGAACAACACACTTCATTGTTTTTGCCACACAGTGAATATTTAAAATCTTCTCTACATTAAAGGTAGGGAAGTCTAATATTCAAATTGATACACTGTCAAGCATGCACACAATGGTTCTTTCTCTATCATGGACACATACTCACATACAACACACATACACAAACAAATAGAAATCCTTTCCAGCGATGTTCAGCTTTCCTCAGCACCTCTGTGCCGCCCTTTGTCAGGCCTGCTCAACTATTCCCTTTCATACAGAGGGCACAGATGGAGCACTGTGAAGCAAGAGGAGGAGAGCAAAGAAGATGTGAGAGAAGGATAGGACAGAAAAGACAAGGAAAGGACATTTTTATACAGCAATTAAACAAAAAATATGAAAACAGAAAAGTCACAAAAAGATAAAGGGGGAAATTAATTCTGTCTTTAAATCAGTATGTAAAGTTAAATAAAATGTCACAATTATTGAAATTCTAGACCATGTCCAATACAAGAGGATGTTTGTGACCTCTATCATCTGACTAACATTAACTATATTACAGCAAGAAAATGCTTGTTTACAGTGCAGCCATGGTTAGAACTGCAGAATGTGGCTTCAGGCCTGTGCTCGTGGACATCCCTGTGTCTCGCTACTGTCTCCCAGAGCACAGTTGGAATTCACTTTGTAGTGTTCATCTTGGGAAAATCACACACCGCCTAAAGACGAAAACAGAATCAATTGTGTTGCTCCCACACCCCCTTTACTAAATAATTAGGGTAGACTTACATCAAAATGAGGCACTGCATTTTATTTCCTGCTCGTATCGCTGCAAGAATGCCAACTCTCACACAGCTATTCATGCTTTTTCTTATTTTTTTTTTAAGAGACGCTCTTCTGTGAGATGTGCACACTTTCTGAAGTGTTAAATTGCTTGGAGTTGAAGTTCCTCCGAGCATGCTTACAACAGCAGCATCATAACATACACTTCATGTGAGAGACGTTGAGGTTTGTTCACAAAATGCTTACTCAACAGTTTGGGCTAATAAATATTCACAGGTTGGCCGAAACAAACTCACACAGAGATGATGAGGATCTCTCAGAACAGCCAGTTATAACACTGAGATTTTATTTTACAGGATTTTCGGTTAGTATAACATTGATCCCTCCTTTACAGAATCAGATGTTGCATATGAAGAAAATTAATTACTTTTTATAAAAATATATATATTTATTGCAGTCTGCTAATAACTACAGATGCACCAATCAATCGGGAAGACATTGAAATATGCCAGTTGTCCCTTGATTGGCTCAAAATTAAAATTGGCAGGCTAAATACTGAAAAATCAGATGCTTTTCAATTAAAAATATTAGACAGAGGGTATGGGCATAAGCTTTGACATTCCTTAATTTTCTGTAGGAAGCCACCACCTATTTGTTTTCTTCTGTGTGTTACTGTTCTCAGGGACCAAAGAACAGAAATTGGTAATGACGAGGAAAAGCCAGATTGGTGTGTAAGTACTAGCAATCTTTGTCAGTTATCAGACATCTAAAGCAGCTTTAAGCTTTTTTTGTAAGAGTTTAATGTTGATAGTTATGCAAACCTAATGTTAAGTGTCGTTTGGGGCCAGACTGTGATACATAATCCCACCAAAAAGAGGACAGAGGACAGTTAAATGTTTGCCCCTTTTCTGCTCTGTAATGATTTTGACAGTGGCACTTCTATTGAGAGCATTGTCACAGCTTGCCTCACCACAAGGGTGGCATAAAACTGCTTTCTGCATGTCGGCAAAAGTAGAATTACAGTGTAGACATAAAAAAAGCAGTGTGCCTCAGACACAGGCAAGATGCTACCCTGTCAACTGTCATTAAATAAAAACACCAAATGCAACCTGACGTCCATCTTTCAAATAATGAAGACCTTGGTGGTGCGTGAAAGAGGCATATTTTTAGACACGTTTGTGTGGTGGTTTCCTTTAAAGGAAGCTGGTGGATTGATGGGAATCTGTTATTTCCTTTAAATTTTGTTTGTTATGGTGCCTTCAGTTACTAAAATACTAGAAAGAAAAAGAGAAATGGATGGCAGATGTGTAGAAATTTTATCTTGCATGAAGAAATGATGTTTCACTCCAACATAACAGCTTGTCCTCTCCACTACATTCTGGCCCGCTGATGATACAAAACATTTAAACATGCATGGACTGACATGTTGTGCAGTTTTCTTTTATTGTAGCTGCTTCTGTGAAATTGAGGTGAAATTGAGCTGTTTCCTTATTTCCTTATGTATGTTGTTTATTCCCATGTCACGAAAGCACATTGCAAAAAGGAGTTATCCTTTGTGGATATGAATGTGTCAAGGCATGTAAATCAGATTTAACCTGTGTGAGTTTGTCAGTGTCTGAAGCAGGAGAGCATCTCCCTGAACTGGTTCTCTCAAGTTCTGTTCCTAATGTTGTATGGCGTGACAACAAAACAGAGCAGTGCTTTAAAAATAGCACAAAGTGAATTGCAAGTATAGACAAGTATTAAACCTTTCGACAGCATGGGTAATGAAAGAAGGAAGGGTGGGGAACTGGAAGAATACAGTAGAATTATATTTTAAATTGCACAGTTAAGCCTGAGGGTACATAAAGGCAACCTGCCGATCTCTTCTGGACTAAACCTTTCTATGTGGGACCACTTAGAGTATTAAACTGCTCTCTTTATTTTGAGGACTGTGATTGTTCTGTCACTTTCCTGTTTCAGCCAGTGACAGTAATAAATTTACCAAAACCGATTCGACCTTTTGCACACAGCTGAATAATGGCTTGCTGTTGGGTAAATTGAGAAATCCAAAAAATTAAAGTGATTAAAGAGACTTAAAAGATTCACAGATAATGGAATTGTTTTCAATGTAGCCTAGATTCACTAGTGTTGTGGTGATTAACAGAAGGCGATTATCTTAGTCATCAATAGAAGATACAATATTTTAATTTCATTGAACAAAAATCCTGATAGTGTGTTTGTTTCAAAAATGGGAAGCCTATCTGTCATCTGTCCTCTGGTGGTTACACTGTCAGTTCCCTTCTGAATAATGTGCGAACATTCATAGTGTTTTTACTTTCTATAAGCCACATTCCAGGGTTTTTCTTTGTTTGATTTTCAGTGGAGATAACAGCAACATTTATTTAGTTGGGCGTAAAGTAAAACTAATTTTACTGACATGGCTCCTCTGACTGGAAGTAATATTAAATTGTTGGAGTGGTCCAGCCAAAGTCCAGACTGGAATCTGATGGAGTCTGTGGAAGGAGTTAAAGATTAGGGTGATGGTCAAACCTCAAAGAACTGAAGCCTATCACCAAAAATAAATCATCAAAATACCAGTGGAAAAGTACAGAAAGATGGTAAGCAATCAATGCAAGGATTTACTATGGATGTCAAAAAGAAAATTTTGTCTTTTGTAAGATGACAACGGCAGGTCCGCACTCCTCCTCAGCCAATCATCTCCCAGGGCATCACTTTTAAAGACCCTCTGCATGGAAAACACCGCTCTTCTGCTGTGCTTTGACCCTCCTCTACCCCTTCTCTACCATGGGCTCCCAACTCCTTCCATACCAAGGCCTACACCACCACCAGGATCGGATCCCAGGGGGGGAAGACGTACCTATTCAAACCTACTTCATCCTCAGCGTTTACGTCTCCTTCAGGGGTCCGAGCGCCAAATAAATAATCTTTCATTAATAAATTCTTTAACCGTCTTCTTGTTGTTTCTCCTTTATGTGAGTCTTTCCAGGTTGAATTAGAAACAAACTTCTTTGTTTAACTCATTCATTCATTCATTCATCTCCTATACCGCTTATTTCATAGGGGTAGCTGGTGCCTTCCTCCAGCAGTCTACGGGCGAGTGGCGAGGTACACCTAGGACAGGTTGCCAATCCATCACAGGGCAACACAGAGACACATAGGACAAACGATGATGCACATGCTCGTTCACACCTAAGGGCAACTTAGAGAGACCATTTAACCTAACAGTCATGTTTTTTGGACTGTGGGAGGAAGCCGGAGTACCCGGTGAGAAACCACGCATGCACGGGGAGAACATGCAAACTCCATGCAAAAAGACCCCCGGCCGAGAGTCGAACCCAGGACCTTCTTGCTGCAAGGCAACAGTGGGGACCAAGGGGTTACAGTGGTTTATGGACAAGTCCCCCTAATATATATAAAATTAAAATAAAATACTTGATACTTGTCATTTGACAGAGGGATATTTATCAGTTATTGAATGTTGCAACAAAAACAAAGGCATATGAAAGCTCACTGCTTCACAGGGGTAAAAATAGTGAAACGTTACAACATGAAAAAGATGCACCAAGAACACATTGACATCAAATGTGGAGTTAGTACAGGCCACTTAATGGCCTGAAAGTGATATTTAGCTATTGTTTATAGTATTTATAAATAAGACAGTACCACATTACTGACAATGCATATGAAGATCAAGCATTCTGCAAAGGACTTAAACAGGATTACGCTAAGACTTAATTTCACATCTGTTGTTAATATTAATATTAGAATGTGATGATGTGAAAATATTTTGCTTTGTTTTAATCATTGCGTCATGTAACACAACACCTTTGAAGCTTGTCAGATTTTACAGTATGTTGATTCAAGGTAAACTACCCAGCATGACTAAGAAGTAGAACAGACACCACAGGTTTAAACCTGCTGAAGAATGATTTGGTTTACTAAATGAGAAAGTACTTAACAGTTTAAACATTGTTTTGCTTTTACAATCAAATCATTTAAGAATATTTTAAACTTAATTACTGTTTAATCTATGCATGTTACAGATTCATTTTATTTTTTAAATTTTCTCATGCCGAAAGTCATCTGACAAAAAAAGCACAATAATTCCTAGATAAAATTTATTTTCAGCAACAAAGAAATAATTTGAAAAGCAAAGCTAACACTGCCTTTTTCGAGCTTAGCGTCATGACTTTTTTTATAGTTAATTTGTAGTTCTAGTTGCAAAAGTATTTTTAAACTCTTGTGTATTATTATTTTCTTTTATTTATATAAGTAACCTTTGCACCACTCAGGTCAGGTGGAAATAAGTGACTTGACACACCTGTAATCGGTGACATAAAAATCTTGTGTTCATACTGTACATATGTGATGGCTGGCATATTCAGAGTGTAGCAATGTGACACAGAAAGCAATGAAGTATAATGTAAAAGAGATAAACTAATCCCATAAAATATAATAAATGATGAAAAAAAGGAGTTATATCAAATGCATAACGTTGGCAAATGTGCACATTTTATTCTATATTCAAATCCTTTTGTGTATGCAAGATATCATGTATGCACCTACCTACTGACCTACTTACTAATGAGGTTGAAGTTTTTACAGCCATGTTTCCACAGCTTTTTCTACAACGCTGGCAATGAAAAGGTTGATTTTCCATCCAGACAAGCTTGTAAGGGGAAGTATAGTAAAGTCACAAGTTCAACCACTACAATCTTATTTTGTTCCTCTGATATAGCTTTATATAAAATAGTCTTTATGATGATGAAATGTTAAGACTTGTGACTGTTCCGTCATAAATTCCCACCTAAACACGTTTTTGGCCTCCTCAGACACCTTGGAACCGTTTAGACCTGTTCATGAAGTAGCTGTTTCATTGCCAAGCAACATGTGGTGTTTTTATTGAGCCCCCGACCTAGCATGAGAGGGAATTAAACCGTGGAAATGCCAGGTCCCTTGGTGTGCTATAAATGAGGGAGGAAACATTTCTGGAGCAGATGCACCTGGGATCAACAAACACACTGGAACATCCAAAGCGCTCCTCACATGATCGGCTACTAAATCTAACAGTAAATTTCTCTATATAAACCTTTAAAGAAAATACACAAATCATGATGTCAGTAGATGTATAAAACAGACAATTATTGGTGGTTGAAAAAAAAAGACAGAAATATTTTACAGAAATATTTTCATTCATCAAAATAGGTGAGGTGCTCAGGGAGGGATGCTTTAGAGGCTTAGTATTGGCCTCATGAGAGTTGCATCAGTATTTAAATGGATTTGACTGCTCTGACCTTGCCTCATAACTGCAGGACTTTGTCACAAGAGAAATAGAGAGAAGATGGAGAGAGAGAATATAAGAAAATTAGAGGGACATACTGTAAGATAAAGTTGGAATTAACAGTAGGACTGAGAGCTGTAGTAACTAACTTCAATGGAAATTATTTATTTTACATATTTCTAGCATAGTGTAAAAATGGCTGAATGGTTACTGGGTAACATCTGGTCATTTTTACCCAATACATGCCAAGTATTCATACCCTTTGAACCTGCGTGACAGTTGCAGGGCAACATAGAAACACACATGACAAAAAACCATGCATGGCATTTTATGATTTTGTTTTTCTCGCACTTGGGTCGCCATATTTTGAAGTTGTGAAGCACTATAATGAATGAATACACACACAAGTACACGTTGTTTCCTCATATTCTTACAGCGACTTTGCATTGACTTCCATTCGTTGCCATAACCTAACCCTGACCCTTAACCTTACCAGTATACAGGTCCTTCTCAAAATATTAGCATATTGTGATGAAGTTCATTATTTTCCATAATGTCATGATGAAAATTTAACATTCATATATTTTAGATTCATTGCACACTAACTGAAATATTTAAGGTCTTTTATTGTCTTAATACTGATGATTTTGTCATACAGCTCATGAAAACCCAAAATTCCTATCTCACAAAATTAGCATATCATTAAAAGGGTCTCTAAACGAGCTATGAACCTAATCATCTGAATCGACGAGTTAACTCTAAACACCTGCAAAAGATTCCTGAGGCCTTTAAAACTCCCAGCCTGGTTCATCACTCAAAACCCCAATCATGGGTAAGACTGCCGACCTGACTGCTGTCCAGAAGGCCACTATTGACACCCTCAAGCAAGAGGGTAAGACACAGAAAGAAATTTCTGAACGAATAGGCTGTTCCCAGAGTGCTGTATCAAGGCACCTCAGTGGGAAGTCTGTGGGAAGGAAAAAGTGTGGCAGAAAACGCTGCACAACGAGAAGAGGTGACCGGACCCTGAGGAAGATTGTGGAGAAGGGCCGATTCCAGACCTTGGGGGACCTGCGGAAGCAGTGGACTGAGTCTGGAGTAGAAACATCCAGAGCCACCGTGCACAGGCGTGTGCAGGAAATGGGCTACAGGTGCCGCATTCCCCAGGTCAAGCCACTTTTGAACCAGAAACAGCGGCAGAAGCACCTGACCTGGGCTACAGAGAAGCAGCACTGGACTGTTGCTCAGTGGTCCAAAGTACCTTTTTCGGATGAAAGCAAATTCTGCATGTCATTCGGAAATCAAGGTGCCAGAGTCTGGAGGAAGACTGGGGAGAAAGAAATGCCAAAATGCCAGAAGTCCAGTGTCAAGTACCCACAGTCAGTGATGGTCTGGGGTGCCATGTCAGCTGCTGGTGTTGGTCCACTGTGTTTTATCAAGGGCAGGGTCAATGCAGCTAGCTATCAGGAGATTTTGGAGCACTTCATGCTTCCATCTGCTGAAAAGCTTTATGGAGATGAATATTTCATTTTTCAGCACGACCTGGCACCTGCTCACAATGCCAAAACCACTGGTAAATGGTTTACTGACCATGGTATCACTGTGCTCAATTGGCCTGCCAACTCTCCTGACCTGAACCCCATAGAGAATCTGTGGGATATTGTGAAGAGAACGTTGAGAGACTCAAGACCCAACACTCTGGATGAGCTAAAGGCCGCTATCGAAGCATCCTGGGCCTCCATAAGACCTCAACAGTGCCACAGGCTGATTGCCTCCATGCCACGCCGCATTGAAGCAGTCATTTCTGCCAAAAGATTCCCGACCAAGTATTGAGTGCATAACTGTACATGATTATTTGAAGGTTGACGTTTTTTGTATTAAAAACACTTTTCTTTTGTTGGTCGGATGAAATATGCTAATTTTGTGAGATAGGAATTTTGGGTTTTCATGAGCTGTATGCCAAAATCATCCGTATTAAGACAATAAAAGACCTGAAATATTTCAGTTAGTGTGCAATTAATCTAAAATATATGAATGTTAAATTTTCATCATGACATTATGGAAAATAATGAACTTTATCACAATATGCTAATATTTTGAGAAGGACCTGTACAACTAACCCAAAACCTAACCTAAACTCAATTCATACCTTAGTCCTAAACCTAATCATTAACACGCATAACCCATTTTTTCTTGTGTGGATCAAGCAAAGTTGCAGAGTTAGTTTTCTGCCATTGGTCTAGTTTTTTACAGTTGAAAAACTTCCTACATCTGGACACATCACCTTTTTCCACATGACTTTAAAATGGGTCTTCTAAAGGCATTCTTTTCCAGTTGTGGTTTTCTTTTTGCAACTATCAAAAAGGCCGGACATTTGGAGTCTGTGACCAATAGTTCCAATGTCAACAGACTGTACAATCTCAACTGTGGATCTCTGCAGCACCATCAGTTACCATAGGTCTCTTGGCTGCTTCCCTGATCAATACTGTTCTTCCCCAGCCTTATGTGGAGGACCTTTTTAATAGGTATGCAGTTGTTCTAAGCTCTATCCTTTGTTAGATTTATGAACTAAACAGTTCTCTTAAAAAAGTTCAAAGCTTGGCATGCGATTTTATAACCAAACCCTGCTTCCCTACAGCTTTACACCTGACATGTATGCTGTGTTCCTTGGTCTTTGTGATGTTGTTCATTTACCACTAATCTCTAACAAACCTTTGAGGCCTCCACAGAACAGCTGCTTTTATACTGAAATTAAATTACACACAGGCAACCCCTATTTAATAAATAGGTGCGTTGGATGGCAATGTGTGGTATCAGAGTAAAGGTGGATAAATAAAGGTGGATAAAAACATTATGCAAGTTACATTTTAAGATTTTAGTTTGTACACTTCATGATTACCTTTCATTTTATAGTTTGTGGTTGCTACATGACAAAATGTATAAAGAATCTGAATTACCACTCCAGCATAGCTCTGTTGTAAATATACAGAGCTAAAATGGATACATCACATCCTGATTACATTGGCATCTATATATTGTCAGTTATGTCACCAAAAGCTACCTGTCAGATATAATGCATCCACAAAACATTTTTTTTTGCAGAAGACAATGTGTGTTTGGGTATATGTTTGCTGCACTAGATCAGAATACCTTGGAAGTGATTTATTGTTAATCATACACTCTTACAAATACTGTAGTTCCTCTCATCTTTCTCTATCCGATGTCTTTAACTCTTTCTTACATGAAATGTGAAAAACACATTTGTTTGATCCAGACCACCAATGGACCCAGAGCCAGCACTAAGCCGACACCCACCTCGCAGAAGATTAACCAATTATTTTGCGTTTGCCTGTCAGACAGCTGACAGCCCTACTTTCCATAAAGGAAACAGCATGTTGATTTTGTATGTGTGTGTATGTCTGAGAGACCCAAGTTGACCCAGGGCAAGTCTGGCCACAGAAAAAACACCCTGACATGTGCACCCAGGCCGAGGTAGCCAGGGGCCTTGGTTTCACACATATGCGCACAATGCTGGGCGCACAGAAAAGCACATGCGTTTCTGCCCCCTCAGCAAAGGAAAGAGCACTGGGAAGCACTGGAGCCTTAGAGGTGACTGGCACTGCCATCTTTATCCACTTCTACTAGCAGCATTACAGCTGAAATAATTGAACCTTGCCACCAACTTGTGATCCGGAACAGCACCTTCAGAGGATTGACAGCATGGATCCGGTGGTTCATTTCTAACTTTCACTCAAAGTATTTTGGATTTTTCTTCAGAAAAACAATGCGGCTTTGATATAAGGCACATGATGCTGTTACACTAGAAGTATAGGTCAAGCACCTCTGAGCATAACGACTGCTGACTTTAAAGCTTATCTAGTATGTATGCATAGATACAGACTAAAACAGATGGAGGGCACAGACTGATAGAAAGCCAGAGACACAGACTGAGGGGAGCGCTCTGATAGGCTCAGTTGGGGGAAACGGGTGGAGAGGAACGCTGGTCCCCAACGAGGCAAGCTAAGTGGGGAAAATTAGGTCAGTGTGTTCCTTGCGACTCCACAGCAAGAACAGGCATGTGTATGTGTGTGTGTTGCTGGTACACCTAAAGAGCAACACTGCACCGGAACAGACTCATACTGTGTCGATCTGTTTGTCTTTATATGTGTAACAGTGTATGCTGCAAGGTGCATTCAGTACAATGACCTCTGCAGTATCAGTCGAGTCTTGACTTCCCGTTAAAACAAGATTAAATTCCACAACTTTTTCATAACCAATCCAACTGAGACAGAAAACAAGGATGTAACTAATCATAGCATCATAATCTGTGACAAAATTGTTCAGAATATGGAAGAGTTGAATAAAGGTTACGTGACTTTTATCCCCATTTGGCCGCACAGTCTTCTAATTCACGCTTTTGGGACTAATGGAGTCTGCTGTCATATGTCCTCTGGAGGACGAGGATGCTCCTCTTTCTGTAGCTTCCACCGAGCTTCATCGCCACTCATTGTCTTTTCCTGTCTCCAGACCAGGACACGTCACACATACTATAATTGATATGAGATTTAGGGGGTATATTTTAATGTAATTAGAATCTTGGTAATTGGACTAATTAGATCTAATTGCTATGTGAGAATGACTTTGATTAAAACAGGTTTCTCTCCTCAAACGATGAGGAAAAAATAGTTGGGTGACATTGGTGGGATACAATGCAAAGCTAATTGACTATAAGCACCGATAAAGATTAGGTACAGTAATGTAGAGAGCACAGGAAAAACAGTCAACATCTGAGAATTTCTTTAGATAAGATAATGACTTTAAAACAGTGCCAAACTCAGATTAAAGGATTCTGCCAAAACTCTTGCTATACTGGCAAACAAACTCAGTCCGAGTATGTTTAGATTCCTCCAAAAGCAACAAAATGCTCCAATCAATAACAACAACTGCACTGAGCTAAGAGCTTTGATTATTCTGGGCAACATTCTGGGGAAAAAGGGCAGTTAAGTTACACATGCCGACATCAAATAAGCTGAAAGGTCTGCAGAACTCATGCATGTTTATTTGGATATCAGTAGCACAGTATTTTTTAACCACAAAGACTGGATCAATCTTGAAATAATTTTACATTTTTCCCTTTTCATCTGACCAGAATTTACTTTGTGTATTTTGATACTTGTAGTAAAAGGTGCAGCACGTTTGGAATTAATGGATTAGACTTATCAAGACTTTCAATAAAATGAAATTATGCTTTTTGTAGGCTAATCGTTGCACCTCTGCGTTAACAAATGTAGGGTTTAAAGCTTAATATAAATTAAGAAGAAATTCACACTAACAGAAAATGTATTTTTGGTGTGCTTCTGGTTGTTTCAGTAGGTAAGTTAGAACATTGTTCAGTGACAACAAATACAAAACACAATGAGATGCATAACACTGTAAAACCTTTAATAACCCTTGAACATTTTTACCTATTGTCACATAACAACAAAAATCTTCAATATATTGAATTTGGAAGTTTATGTGTCTCACCATCACAAAGAAATGCATAATTGTGAAAATTAAGATAAAATTATGGGTGGTTTCCAAGTCTTTTTTTTACAAATCAAAATCTGAAAAGTATGGCTTGCATTTGCATTCAGACCACTCGGTCAATACTTTGTAGGAGCACCTTTTGTCGCAGTTAGCTCCAGGACTTTTAAGGTATGTCTCTACCAGCTATGTGCATCTAGAAACGTCTGAGTAACAACTGAATAATGAACATCTCTGAACATCACCTTTAAAGTTTTGTAAAAATTCTCAAATAGATTTAGGTCTAGGCCTTTCTGAGACATGAAGTTGGTTTGATCTAAACATTCCATTTAGCGCTGCCCTCGACGCTGCTGTCCCCTGGTTCGAGTCCTAGCAATTGTGACCTGTGCTGCATGTCTTCCGCCCATTGCCCATCTGCCTAGTTTCAAAGAAAGATTACAAAATAAAGGCCACTAGTGCAGCAAAACAAATCTTAAAAAAAAAAAAAAAAGTTTTCCCAGTTTTTCTTCCAGTTTTGCTGTATATTTATCTCCATCCATCTTCCCATCAACTTTGACCAGCTTTCATGTTCCTGCTAAACAGTGGCACCCCCACATCATGATGTCAAGACCACTATTTTTGGGCATGGTGCAGGGTATTACCACACAAAACATTTTGCATGTAGGCCAATAAGTTAAATCTTTGTTTGCTCTGATTAGCGCACATTGTTTCTTATCTGTGCAGTGTCCCCTACATGGCTTGCAGAGGTTACCTCTTGTGACGTTTTTCAACAGTTCAACAATTCTGCAGAAACCAAATTTGTATGAGCTAACAGATCCTCCCACTTAAACTTTGATTGTCTGCAGCTTCTCCTGAGTTACCATGAACATCTCTTTTTGCTAATTACGTGTCTTTAAAAGGCAATTGGTTTCATAGAAGGTTGTTTAGGGGGAAATGAATAAAAGGGCCTGAGAACAAATACCTTTTCAGATTTGTATTTGCAAAAACTATTGCCCTTCCACTTCGCATTTACACATTATGATACTATATCTCTCACTAAAAGTCCCAATAAAATATGTTGAAGTTTAAGATTATGACTTGACAAATTATGAAAAAAGTTTAAAGGATGTAAAGACTTTGGCATGTCACAGTCAGTTGTGTCAGTTTTGTGTCATACATCTTTATATGTTTACTTAATATATTAAGCATTTGCTCCCTTATCTAAACTAGAACTATTTTTGGCCAGTTTCAACAAAATTATTCCCTTACATAGATAATTCATGGAATTCTACAGTACATAATAAGCTCTCTTTCAATACACCCCTCAACGTTTATTTTACAAGCTGAATAAAGTCCTCAATCTGACTTTTCTAGAAATGTGTTATTTTACAGCATTTTTGTCATTCATAAGCTATCTGTTCTGAATCGTTGTGTTTCCATGTGTGAGCTTAATTATGCATTAGCCCCTGATTTGCACATTTGTGTCAGGATGCCACATAAAAATCCCAATGAGCTAAGCCTCGTGCGGCTCAATAGATGGCAGTAATATCCCTCAATCACTGTGGTATGATTCCTCTTTGCACTTAAAGCACATGAATATTCAGATGTGTATGTCCACATCCTGCGCACTCATGCAGTTAGTATATACTGAGCACATAAACACAAGCAAACACTCTTGTACGCATGCACAAAAAACCATAGATACATTGACACAACCAAAACAAATAGTGATAAAATCATAGCAAATAAAGACATAAATAAATCCATTAAAACAATCCCTTTTGTCCGGATATTTGTGAGTCTTACAGTAACAGACAAGCCCAGAGCAATTCACAGGAAGATGGTTTGACTTTCCCTCTGCAGTGTTTCTGCCTTGGTTGTAAAATTTAAGACTCACACTGTACCTTCCTAATAGTCTGATTAGGTGAAGGCCAAGAAGGAGCTTTTAGCTCGAGATACTGTAAAGTGAATGCTTGCAAATATGAAATCAATAGCTGCAGCACCTTCACAGGGAATCAGGGGAAATGCTGAAGTTCTTACTCAATACAGCTAGTGTGTATAACAGACAGAAATGTCTCATCTCACCCAACCAACGACTGCTCAGAGGTAAAAAGCAGCACTATGAATAATCGTGAAAACCATTTAATTTTGTCCCTTTGTGAGCAGCCTGCCCGGGTTCTGTGCTCGTTTTGTATTCACCCCCCGCCTCAAGACAGTCCCTGTGTCGTCATTTGTTGGTAGGATATGCTGGTAATCATTTGAATTCCCTGAGTATGTTCAGAAGATGTCAGGATGTCTCTGATCTTGTTTAATATATGACCAGCAGCTATAAATTACGAACTCCCACAAATGAGGAAACAAGGATACTCTTAAATCTCTAGGGAGAATTCGCTTCAAGTTCCTCTTGCACATACAAAGTCTCCCTCTCCTCCCCTTAATTTACTTGGAGTTCAAATAAAAAAAACTAATACCTGTGACTTTTGAGTTGAAATAGGCTTTTTCACTTTTAGACTGTTTTGATGCCTCACCTTGTTGCTTTAGATGTATATGACCAACGTTGTTTGAAATTCTCTGGTCTATTTGTTTTTCATAAATTGTTTTTTTTAATTAAAATTAAATGCTGAAAGCCACACTGAGGACAAAAACACTTTATACTATTTCTCTACCATGGACAATAAAGTAAATCAAAGTAGGTTTGAAAATAAACACATAGTTGCACTATGATTATGGTAGGATTTTAGCAGCGTGTGTTTGGTTTGGCTTCATATGCAAAATAAACTTTAAACAAACACATTTATCACTTTCTCTCAAAATAAATATGAACCGTAATTAAAATAAAAGGAATAGTGATGATCTGATCTAAATTCACAAAAATTTGTACACAAGATGTGACCCTAGATTTTCTTTGCACCATGTTTGTTCTTCTAAAGTAGTTTGAAAAATTCAGCTATTCAGCTCTCGCTACATGTACTGGCATCGCTGATAAAAAGGGTAAACAGTTTTTAAATGATTTCATTTTTCATTTCAGTAGCATAACCTCACACTAGAGAAGTTGCTAACAGTGAGCTTTTGGGATATTTTCACTCCACAAGATTATTTTTAATTTATAATATATGCACTCTAGCTTCACAGGGTCTTTAAAAACCTACTCTGACCCACAGAACCCCAGATCAGCCCCCATACCTAGCAGTGGAGTAGTTCTCTACATATTCACAATACAGTTTAGATTCAAACCAACCTGGAGTGTTTGGTGTTTGTAGTGGAAAAGCTTCATCTGTCTCGCTGACCAAAGTATGCAGTTCCAATTAAAGTCACAGTAGTGTTTACTAAATAACTCTAAGTCATTTGTCCCTTCCAAGCCCATTTCACCACTGCCATTGTGTCCCTTTCTGCTTCCATGTTGTACCCATAAACAAAATATTTTATACCAAAATACTACTGCCATTAATGACTTACAGGAATAAATTGCCATAAAATTGCTCAAATCTCATGTTTTCTTAATTTGATTATTTATTTTCTTCTATGTGTTCGCCCCTATTTTCATTGAATGTTGTTCTGATCCCAGGTTGGACCAGCTGGCTCAATATGACAGATTAGGACCGTGATGATATTAAATAACTAAATGACCTTCTGATGGTGGATAATATTTATTGAAGCAATACAACCAAATTCTCTTAAAGTAATGTCTAAGGAGATACATAGAATATAGGATATGGAAAAACTATTTAAAATTGTCGATGTAAAAGCAGGTACAAAACGTCCTAGACAAGTATGAATTGGAACTAGGTTGGAATGAAAAATCTTGCTACCAACTAGCTACCAACTAGTCCATTTTGTTTCTGACTTTTACAGGTATGAAATTAGGAAACGACCAACAATCTTAATAACTTCAAGATATTTACATCTGTGACTCTAGGACAAATAAAGCTTTTCTCTGGCATTACTTCCAAGCAACTGCCAAACAACTCTTTGCTGCAGTTTTCCCAATGAGGATTTTTTTTTCACCTCCCTAACCATCCTGTTCACTATGTATGGTAAGTAAGGTAAGGTAAGTTTATTTATATAGCGCTTTTCAGTAACGAGACACTCAAAGCACTGTACATACAATTACAATACAATCACAAAGAAAATAAACACAGATACAGACATAGAAAAACAAATCAAATGATTCTAAGAAATCTAAAAATCTATGAATCCTTCTGAGAAATCTAATAGTCTCATCATTCCACTGAATTCTAACTAGGGAATGTATGATAGCAAGATAAACTTGGGTCCTCACCATGTGTTTTAATTTCTATACTGACTGTAGATATTAGTAGGTAGCTAGGTAGGTAGGTTTTTTGTTGCCATTTTCTGACTTATTACAACATACCTCAGCCTTAATGAGATGACATGTTGTCTTGTCTCTTTCCTATTTTGAAGAGTTGCTAAGGTAAATATTCCTTTGTGACCCCTTACATTTACACACCATGGAAACTGGAAATTCTGGATTAGTTTGATGTAACTGGTAGTTTCTACATGCTCCGATGTGTCAGTCTTCATGAATGTAAAACGATTCCATCACTGGTGATTTTGTTAAAAACATTAATTTCTTGACATACATTTTTGAGTAAATATACTCCAATCGGTGGTAGGATTTTACTTTTATATCATTTTAAAAAGTGGTACAAATAAACGTCAAGAGGACTCTGTCTCTCTACTAGGGTTGTCAAAATAATCGATATTTCAATATAATAGATACTAGAAACGTGAAGTATTCAAAGATACTCATTTGCGTCAAAAATATTAACTGACCCATTTTCGTTATCCAAATTGTCGCAACTTCTCCTGGCAGCAGCACTGCATCAACAGATACACTCAACACTTTCCTTCAGCCGCTTTTCTGACCAAAACAATGAGCTGCTGCAGGAAAGTGTAAACGTTGCTTACATGTCGAATAAATCCAGCAAAACAACATATGCATCCCTCTTTAGCCAACAAAGCAAACACAAAAGCATTGTTCAGAGGTACTTTCCCTATGAGGTGGACAGGTAAAAAACGAAATGCTACAGGATGCAACAAGCTAGCTGCACTAACGCTACTAACTAATGCTATGACAGTGATGATTGAGAGCAACTTAAAAAGGTCAGTAAAGCTCCTGTATCTGCCACAGTGAAGTTGTAAACCTCACAGACAACATAAGCTTCAAGGACACGGACAGCACAATGATGTGTCCTGATGGTTTGAGCTCCCCGGAGATGCTCCCCTCGAGATGCACTTCCCAGGCGCCAATGTTCCATTCTACTACGGTACAAATTATCGCAGGAAAATATTAATCAGCTGACTGCTCAATCAGCAACTAAATAGTGAAAAAACGCAATGAACCTCCATGCCCCACTTCATTACTCCTTCGTTTAGTTGTGAAGATATTGGAGGCTAATGTGGCTAATGATAACACAAGTGGTGCCAGACTGAAGCTGACAAGTAGAGGAGAAAGAAGAAGAAGCCTGTAGCAACCTACCCTGCTGCTGTAGTTGATCACTAAAGAAATAAGTAAAATTACCAGAAAGAGAGAAATTGAACAGGCCTGCTGCTGCATTCATTTGAATGGACCAGATCTTGTTTATGCTGTAAAATGTGTGTTTTGTACAGGTCCTTCTCAAAATATTAGCATATTGTGATAAAGTTCATTATTTTCCATAATGTAATGATGGAAATTTAACATTCATATATTTTAGATTCATTGCACACTAACTGAAATATTTCAGGTCTTTTATTGTCTTAATACGGATGATTTTGGCATACAGCTCATGAAAACCCAAAAATCCTATCTCACAAAATTAGCATATCATTAAAAGGGTCTCTAAACGAGCTATGAACCTAATCATCTGAATCAACGAGTTAACTCTAAACACCTGCAAAAGATTCCTGAGGCCTTTAAAACTCCCAGCCTGGTTCATCACTCAAAACCCCAATCATGGGTAAGACTGCCGACCTGACTGCTGTCCAGAAGGCCACTATTGACACCCTCAAGCAAGAGGGTAAGACACAGAAAGAAATTTCTGAACGAATAGACTGTTCCCAGAGTGCTGTATCAAGGCACCTCAGTGGGAAGTCTGTGGGATGTAAAAAGTGTGGCAAAAAACGCTGCACAACGAGAAGAGGTGACCGGACCCTGAGGAAGATTGTGGAGAAGGGCCGATTCCAGACCTTGGGGGACCTGCGGAAGCAGTGGACTGAGTCTGGAGTAGAAACATCCAGAGCCACCGTGCACAGGCGTGTGCAGGAAATGGGCTACAGGTGCCGCATTCCCCAAGTCAAGCCACTTTTGAACCAGAAACAGCAGCAGAAGCGCCTGACCGGACCTACAGAGAAGCAGCACTGGACTGTTGCTCAGTGGTCCAAAGTACTTTTTTCGGATGAAAGCAAATTCTGCATGTCATTCAGAAATCAAGGTGCCAGAGTCTGGAGGAAGACTGGGGAGAAGGAAATGCCAAAATGCCAGAAGTCCAGTGTCAAGTACCCACAGTCAGTGATGGTCTGGGGTGCCGTGTCAGCTGCTGGTGTTGGTCCACTGTGTTTTATCAAGGGCAGGGTCAATGCAGCTAGCTATCAGGAGATTTTGGAGCACTTCATCCTTCCATCTGCTGAAAAGCTTTATGGAGATGAAGGTTTCATTTTTCAGCACGACCTGGCACCTGCTCACAGTGCCAAAACCACTGGTAAATGGTTTACTGACCATGGTATCACTGTGCTCAATTGGCCTGCCAACTCTCCTGACCTGAACCCCATAGAGAATCTGTGGGATATTGTGAAGAGAACGTTGAGAGACTCAAGACCCAACACTCTGGATGAGCTAAAGGCCGCTATCGAAGCATCCTGGGCCTCCATAAGACCTCAGCAGTGCCACAGGCTGATTGCCTCCATGCCACGCCGCATTGAAGCAGTCATTTCTGCAAAAGGATTCCCAACCAAGTATTGAGTGCATAACTGTACATGATTATTTGAAGGTTGACGTTTTTTGTATTAAAAACACTTTTCTTTTTTTGGTCGGATTAAATATGCTAATTTTGTGAGATAGGATTTTTGGGTTTTCATGAGCTGTATGCCAAAATCATCCGTATTAAGACAATAAAAGACCTGAAATATTTCAGTTATTATAGAATCTAAAATATATGAATGTTAAATTTTCATCATTACATTATGGAAAATAATGAACTTTATCACAATATGTTAATATTTTGAGAAGGACCTGTATGTTTGTTTAGAAACACAATTTGTTTTAGTATAGAAGCGTCCTTTTTTCTCTTTCAGTAAAAAAAAAATATACATATATATTTGTATCAACAATGAAATGACAGTCAAACGGAAGCACACAGTAGGACACTAAGGATTAGCAATTTTAATAAAATAAAATAACTCCATGACTGGATCAAAGGTACATACTTCCAAAAAGGAAATTAACACTTATAGTGTAATTTGTCTACTGTTTTACCAAACAGGGAAGAGACACATTTAAATCATGTATTTATTTTCTAAATAAGGACTGAATTGTCCCATATTAAATGGTTTTGCCCTGATTAGGGAAGTAAACATATTGTCATATTGCAAAGAGGCCGTGCCTTCAAACAATGTTGCTACGGTATCAAAAATGGTATTAAGTCTCAAGTATTTTACATAGTATCAGTATCAACTTCGAAATTTAAGTATCATGAACACTTTCCAGTCAGGGTGAATTTTGTTGTGATCATCTTGTCTTCTTGATGTTAATTTTGTAAGCATGAGGATAGATACCTAGACTTACTGTAAAAAGAAAGTATATCCTTCCATCTCCTCCATGGAGAGACTCTTCACTGTAGGCTGCATTTTCTGTTTGTCTGCCTGCAGAGGCGGCCCGCTTCTGCCACTCATGCTGGGGCCGCAGCTATTTGTCTTCTTGATTGGCTTCTTCTGTGAGGAGCAGAAATCGGGGAGAACACATACGGATGTCATTTGTAATCAAAGCAGGAAACAGGCCTTTGAATTTATCTTGGAGGATGCACACGGTGTCTGTGGCATTTCGGGTGCTTTTCCTATATCTCAACCAGCTCCTCAACTGATGCGAGACAAGAGTGACGGCGAAATCACATACACTATGCCATCCTTCAAGTCGGGTTCATTCGGGAAGTGCGTGCATAGTGACGCTGGCGTTAAATATGTGATGTTGGAGCAGCACAGTTTTTTTTTTTTTTCCTGCACGCAAGTCATTTACTGTCATCATCATAAACACAGTCAAACGAAATCAGGAAGTGGGATTTAAAATTTTTCACCAAGGTACTTTGGAGCAGATATTATTTGTTAAGCCGCCAACATGTTAACGGCTGGCCCTGTCAGCCCTGTCTATGTTGCCCTTGGGTGGGCTTAGTGCCTTTCTGCTTGAAGTTGTGACATACACACCGATGTATGTTAATGAGATCCACAGTTGGAATAAGCAACCTCTCTTTTTCTCTAACACCCCTCCCTTATTCTACCTTCGCCTATTTCATCTTTTTTCTGCCCTCCGTCTCTTCTCTCATGTTGTACGCTAGACCCAGGAAGTAGTAAATGGGCAGAGTACCATGAAATCTCCATCCGTTTTGACAGGGCAATCTTTGCCAAAGCAAGCTTGGATTCCAGAGTGATGATCACAATATAAGGTAGAAGAGAGAGAGACAAATAAAAATGCAGGAGATATATAAACCACAATGTTCTCCAGTGTCTCTCCACAATAAATTTAATGCAATACCTTAAGAGTAGATTCAGTATATAGCTGGATTCCTGCCCTGTGGGCAAAGGGGTTGCCTGGAGAAAATTCATTTTAATTAGGCCGGCACTGCAGGTTGAAGGGCTGAAATCTGATCCCTAGTGCTCCCAGGCTCAGGCAGGTTGGAGATCATTCCACTTAATCATTAGACAACTGGGTTCCACACCGCAACGTTTGACAGATTTAGCCAGGTTTTAAGGATGGGGCACAGTGTGGTGAGAATAAAAATGGTGGACAGAGGTTGCGGAGAAATAAAAACCTCATATAAACAAACTCATTTATTTATCAGGACATTGCTGATTGATGGTCTTCTGAGGACCCTCTGGTAGATCGGCAAAAAGAGGTTACAAACAATAAATACTTGTAGGGCATGGAGGAGGAAGCCTGGAGAGGAAAATGTGAATGTGGAAGAGGGAGGGAAAGGCAGGCTTGATGTCGCTCACAGACTTCTAACTCCCCCAACAATAACATGGCAACAACAAAAGGCCGCTGCTGAGGCACAATGGCAGGGGCGGACTGAGAGGCTGCAACGCTGGATCAGCACAAGCGGTAATTTTGCAATTACCACTTCAAAGTATGGCAGGTAACATGCAGGCTTTGATTAATTTAGCTTAAGTCTTCTGTTGAACAGGAAGAGGTGGGTTAGGTAAAGGTTTGGAGAAGAAGAAAAAAGAAAAAGAAGGAGGGCTGGCTGGCATTGCTGATTTCACAGAATTTGAGCTGTCCTGGCTTGTCAAGTAGATCAAAACTGGCTTTGAAGGCTGAAAAATACCTGTTAGTGTGAAATGTATTTTGACAAATCTCAGATAATAAGCCAGGGAGGTGCACGTAAGGGTGGAGAGAGGGGCAAAAAGAGGAAGGAAAGTGGTGAAGGAATAAAGGAAGAAAACAGCTCATTTTAAAGGGTCAAACACATCTTAAACCAAAGTGTTACCTTGTACAGGTAGCCACCTTCTACTTTCTCCTGACATGAATCAGTCTTCTCTGCAGCGCTTCCTGAAAATACTTCTGCGGAGTCATTCTTCCCTGCATCCCAAAATGGAAAGTAATGTAGTTAAATCTGCAGTGAGGAAACTAAGATGAAAAAGTTTGTTCAACGCGACTTAGTACAATTTATGCTACAAAGTCCATATATTGCTTGTTAATAGTTGCCAGACATGCAATGGAGAACTTTGGAGAACAATGGAGAAAACCAAAAAAACTAAAATTTTATGCAAAACCTACAATGAAGATTTCATGCTGAAGACGTTTGTGAAATGCAGGATTGTAGCAAAAAATATTTTTTTCTGTTGAAATCATCTTTGATTTTCTTACCAAGCTTCACATATTTTCTAGAAAAAGATTTAAATAAATAAAATATGCAAAAAAGATTTTGGACTAAAAAAAATAACAACATGCAAAATGTAATCTGAATTTGATCAAAGTATAATAATGTATGAACTAACTCCTCAAGTCAGAGTCAAAGTGGTTTAGAATGCCTAAAATACACAATTAGAAATAATGAAAAATCCAAAAAGAAATTAATAGTGTTGCCGAACCTATATCCTTTCTCCTTATCTCTACAAAATTACATTTGCAGTGTTTCTCATCCTGCAATTTTTCCTTTTCTTTATATCTCTCTCACTTTTTCTTGCCGTAATTTAAATGGTAAGCCACCAGATGTGTGTCTCATGCTTGAAGAGTCGAGGATCTGCATTATTTAGCATATTAACATTCACAGAATTTCAAAAAGGGGTTCCTGCTTTGCCTGGAGGTTGTAATTAAGTAAACCTTAGCTTGATACGTGTAAAAATCTCACTCTATGAAACTTTTGTCCCCCTCATGGAACCAATCATCTATATATAATACATATAGAAAACTCAGTGAAGATATAATTTCTTCTCTTGCCACAATATTAAATATATCAGTAATAATGACTTAAACATAAAATATCAGTCTGACAGCTAAAATGTAGTACATGCAAATGTACAAAAAAAAGATTCATTTTTACTTTGAAAGGACTCTAAAATCACATATTACAGAAATAATGTATCTATTTTATTTTCAAGGTTATGTTTTTTCTGCCTTGCTTATAGTATAATACTCTATTTAACATTTCTCATTGCATATATAGCTGTAAACTCAGTTATGTGTCGCCAGAATCATAAACATGCATTGATGTTTTAAAGAAATGTTGACATTTTTGTGAAGATCCATTAGAAAAGTAAATGGAACTGTAAAAGAAAAACACATTTAGAAAAAAGGTTAAATAAATTAGCTATGTGATTTTATAAATGCTTAACATGGAATATACAAAATATGATTCTGTGTTTTTACTTCATCACAGTCAGCAAAGTTTCTGTGTGTGTACAGACAACCTGAGAAAGAGTGATGAAACCCACAGCCACCTTTTCTTTGCATGAGTGCACACAAACACACAAGTTCGTACACACAAAAAAATCTCAGCCACCATTAACAACATAAACAATCATGTATACTTGTAGACTTAGACCCCCACGGATTTGAATGTTGTCTAAAGCCATGCAACCGAACACACACACTCATTACACTGGGGCCCCACTTGCTAATGGTCAGATGCTGTGGAACCAAAACCAGTGCGGAGGCAGCATCGGCTGCTTTGACAGCTAAGGGCTACGTCCGTGAACTTGGAGCGCTGGAGCTGCCACAACTCCAGCCTCTCCGGGCACCCAAGGCCAACAACAAACTCCTTGTTCTTTCCCAGTGCTCTGAGCTATGTTAAGACTGATACACATGCTCATCCATTACACACACACACACACACCCACATATTGCATTGATGCACCCACACACCAAAACGCAAAGACATGAATGTAGACACTTGCATATATGCACAAACATTTTCGAGGGTAGAAATATAAGAGTGTTGAGCTTACAAACATAGTCAGGTTGAGTGAAGAAAAAGCCCGAAGGCTGCACCACTGTGTAAGCCCCCGTTACTGTGTTAACAGTGAGATGGAACCAGAGTGAAATGCCAGTTATTGCTCATCAAGGCCCATAATTGCATGATGACTGGCCAAGATTTGCTAAAGAATCAAAGGTTATCAACTTGCAAATTACCCGAGTTCATCGAGGGATCTTGTGCTGTAATGCTGTAAATGCTTGGTGTTGCTTTAAGCAAGAGTGCATTTATTTTTAATCTACTGGATTTTGTTTACAGTAAAAAACACGTTATGAACAGTAGTGTGTGTACAGTGCCTTGAAGATGTATTTATACCCCTTAAACGTTTTCACACGTTATCACATTACAACCAGAAACATCAGTGGATGCACACTTGGTAGTTCATAATTGTAAAGCAGAAGAAAAAGTATTGATCATTATTATAAAATTCATACAAAGACAAACGGAAATGTGTGGCCTGAAATGTGTGGCCTGTATTTGTATTTAGACTCGTTTAGTCGGTAGAAACACTTTTTTCTATGACAGACCAACACAAAATACTTTATAATTTTAAATTGGAAAGATAATGATACATTGTTTTCAACATTTTTTGCAAATAAAACTAAAATATGTGTCGAGCATTTACAGTTAGCCCTGCTGAGTTGATATTTTGCAGAGATATTGCTGCAACTAAAGCTGCAAGTGTTAGGGACTGACGTTTTGCCAATATGTCTTTCCCAAATAGCTTAAACTCAGTCAGACTGGATGGAGAGTGACTGTGGAAGAAAAGCATCCTTACAGCATGATGTTGCCATCTCCATGTTTTATCTCACGGATGGTGAAGTAATGTGCAGTGCTAGTTTTTCTATAAAAATGGCATTTTGCAAGGAGGGAAAAAGTTATTATTGTCTAATCCTATTAGAGCACCTTTTTCTATGTTTGCTTTGCTCTTATACGGCTTTCAGCTAACTTTAAAATGAACTTTTCAGGGGTTTCATTCTATAGTGGTTTTCATTCTGCCACTCATTCGTTGTTTTATAACCTAAGCCTGATTTAAACTTCTCCAAAACATTATGCCTGACCTCTCTGGTGTGCCACTGGATTTTCTTGTTCAGCAATGGTATTTAAGAAACCTCTGAGGACCCCGCAGAACAGCTGTAGAGAAGCTGAGAGAACCCTGAAAGGGGAGTACTCCAAAGAAGACATTAGATGCGGAGTACCTAATCTCATCTTGAGTGACGAGGGGTTGGGATCTTAAGATAAATTCATTGAAAAAAAGCAACAAAGAGAAATGAAACAGCACTCATCAGCATGCTTATAATGACCCACTACAGGCGTCATGAAATGAGACACTGATCTAATTTGTCATTTGGGTTCAAACAAACCTAGTATAACTGGATCATTCTGTTAATGTGAAAGGTCACTTAACCCAGTGTGCCTCTAGCTAATCACCATAATACTAAATACATTTCATTACGCTTAGGCAAGTCATCTAAGGTAAATCAGATTATTATCATGGAAATACAAAATGATGAAATCACACACAACAGCGTTTGCGGCAATCCTCTAATACTCTGATCACAACTTGTCAGAGATATTATTTTAGATTGGGATGTCAGGTTTGGTTTTGTTGGCACATGACAAG
Organism: Girardinichthys multiradiatus; assembly: GCF_021462225.1. Classification (NCBI taxonomy): domain Eukaryota; kingdom Metazoa; phylum Chordata; class Actinopteri; order Cyprinodontiformes; family Goodeidae; genus Girardinichthys; species Girardinichthys multiradiatus. The sequence continues at coordinate 17,207,620 of NC_061813.1, forward strand.
TACAGTGATTCTCTTGTTTTATATAAAAGGGATTAATTAACTTAAGGCCTCAGGATTGTAAACCCAATGTTTTACTGCCAAGCCTTGTGTACGTTATAAATGACAAGAGGTCTCTATGTACTTGTCCCGCCTCTGAGACAAATGGGTATTAAGGAAAATCCAGGCATTACATGTACAGAGATTGTGATCCCACCACAGCACACATCAGCATCTGAAATAGGGAAGCATAAAATAGAAAGGAAACATCTCAAACCCCCACACCACCACAACCACCACCGATTTGACTAAGAACTGGGGAAGCTGGAGGATAATTCGTTTTTCTTTTTCCTGACTGAATTGGATTTCCATTTTTGGCTAGGTTAAAGTTGTCCATCCAATCGCCCTGCTCAGCCTTGACATATCGCCCCATCTGAACGCCATAATTCACTCCAGAGGTAATGCAACCTGAACTGATCTGTATGCAAATAGGCCCAAATGTCAGATTGGCTTAGGGAGCGGCACAGATGAGGTGCAGGACACCTTTTGATCCATTATTTCACTCGCCGGATCAGGTTCACTTCTCAAACAACCTCCTCACCTGGCTGTGAGAAGGTGCATGTGTGTGTGCGTGTGTGTATGTGTGTGTGTTTTCATGCATGTCTGTGCATGCGAGAGCTTGCAGTCTTCTGCAGTGAATAGATCTGCTGAACTTTGCATTATGTGGTAGAACATAAATCCCGACATAATAAGTGCATTTCTCGCTCTCTGTCTCTTAGGAAAGGCAGTCAGTTCGTTGGGGACACTTCCCTTGTGGGTGTTAGGATCTCTGTGGGGGGTCACAGGTCAGCTAGCGGAGGAAGCGACAAGCTGTGAAATGTAAAAGACCAATTTCTTCCACATGTTTCAGTGCTGGGAGAACACTGCCAAGCTGTCAGCCAGCATCACGTTTAAAATGGGCCAGGGTGCTACCCAGCAGACCTGTCACAACTCATTTGTAATTAAAAAGCCTGTGTGATGTTTAAAGCAGAGCACCCCAGAAACTTTTGAGAACTGTTAAATAAAGATGAGCTGTATGTGCACATGGAAAGAAAGAAAGAAAGAAAGAAAGAAAGAGGGTATTAAATATTGCGCAATTGCAATGTATAAAAGATATTCAAACTTACCAAAACATTAGAATCAGAATTTAATAAAATATGTTCTTTCAGTAAAATGTTATTTTTATTCGCAGTGTTTGATCTCCTGCAGAGCACTTAGCTAAAGCACCAAAGCTAAAGTCAAACTTGCTAGCAAGCTAAACCTCTTTACCCTGATGTGTTGATCCTAATGAACGGCACACCTTAGCTATGGCTGTCAGGGAAACGTTTTACATGCCACTTTGTTAAAGTAGACTTAAAAGAGTTGTTATCATCTTATTAAATGTCTTACTCCCAAAACCAGTCTATCAATATTGTTTTGTTTCTTTTTAACATGGGACTGTGAAGCACAATAAGAAAATAATCTAAATAAAACGTTAGAATTTAACTAATTTATTTCACCTGCTGAACCTAGTAAACGTTAGGAACTTTCCTGAAATATGTGGATGAGAAAGCTGTTTGTTAAAACGAGGGTGTTTTTCAGCTGTAACAACTTTAGCTAAATTATGAAAGTCACACTTGCTAAATGCTAAAGTCAAATTTGCTTGCAAGTTGGGCTCCCTAACTCTAGCACGTTAGCTGTATCTCAAAGGAACTTTACAACTTTTAAAACTTTTTAAAAATATATTTACAAGATGAGGAACATATTTAAAACGGATTATAATTTGAATAATTTATTTGTTTTTAAATGTTAAAGTTATATATTTTATACACAGAAATATCAACTAAGCTCTGCACAAATAAAACACCAGTTTATTTGTTAAATTCTATGAGAGTGTTTTATTAGTGTTGACAGACACTGACGGATTTTTCCCATGTTCTCCTCTTATTTAGGAAAAAAACTCTTTGTCTCACTGGCATATTAGAGTTATTTAGTGTTTTCAGTAACTACTAATTAGACTTCTTTATTCACTGCTTTCTATGACAGTATGATAAGGATTCATTTACAGGTTAAATTTGCATTGGTACTTGTCTGAATTTGTCAAAGCTATCCCTGGCAACAAATAATGCGCATATGGCCAAAATCTTTGGTTGTATCCTGCACAGCTTATCTGATGGGTTTTGTCACAAAATCTAAAAAAGAAAACATAATTTGTTTATGCAATTTCTGCTGCCTGGCTTTATTTAACTTTTCCCTAAAGCACATTTACCTCAGTAGAGAGTTGATTTAAGTGATATCTGCCATTCTTCCACCCCCCACCCCTCCAACTCAAGACATTAGAGTGACATTTTCTCCCCACAGTGCCCTAGTTGGGGTTTTTCAGCTTCGGACTCCTACCTGGCAGAGATGAAGAAGAGCAAGCTGAATCAGCTGATAGATGGAGAGGTGAACCCTGCTGAGAGTGTACCATGGTGGACTCTCCTGCTCTGCAGCTGGGGCCTGTGTACAGATGCTGCTGGGATTGGACAAGAAGGGGTCGGGGAAAAAGTTGAGACTGGGATGTGGGGCGGGGCTGGAGGGGCAGCTGGGTAAAGGTCCTATCATGAGGATCTTCAGGTTTGGTTAAGATTTTAGGGTTAGAGAAGGAAATTGATGGCGCAACAAAGTACTTTGTCTCTCCAGATGTTCCAGGTGGATGTTTCTTTACCTAAAACACACACAAATAAATGAAGGAAAAATCAAACTGTTGGTGCACATGGATATAACATGTAGTTTGTCTCTATAATCATTGTATGCCATATTGCTAGTGTGTGGTATGACTATTAAGTCTGTTAGCGTACATACTAAAATATTTTTTTGTTCACTGCATTAGCAAAGACAAAAAAAAATATCCTCCAGGAATCAAAGCAACAGTAGACCACAGTAATGATAGAGTAATACAAACAGCATGTCACAGTCAAAGGGATAAAGAAGCAAACAGAAGAGAGAGAGCATTGTTCTGTTTTTTTAATTTGATTAAGATGTTTACTAATCTAATCAATGCATCAGCTCAGATGCATCCGGAATTATTGGGTAAAGATGTGGATTTTGTTTTCTCTCTGGAGACAATTTCCAATTTCTCTGTAAACGCTTTTTGTCATAGAAAACATCCAAATGTCAGATGCCGCTGGACTTTCCATAACAAGCTAAATAATGAAACAGGGATTGTATTTTTAAACTTCATGCACACATGTTCCCATAGCCCTAAATGTGCAGTGGAAAGATAACAACTTTAAATGCAAAAAACAAACTGCAGGTCTTCTTGAGAACCACATGTAGGCATGTTTTTTTAACTGGGGATGTGAGCACTCACCTGAAAATACAGGTTGCACAGCCAGTGGTCAAGATCGGAGGAGATGATAGCCTCAATTTTTTTAAACTGGTCCAGTCGTGGGCTGAGCTCCCCCCTGATCATTGGAGTTTTGAATCTAAGAGGATAAAACATCATTGCTGGCAGCCAAAAGCCTTGATGATTTAAGTAGATGTAAGCAAGCAATTAAATAAATAAAGTTGCAGATGTTTTTGTTTTTCAGAAAAGTGTTGAAATGCTTTTCTCAAATGCATGTCTCCTTCTAGTGCTAATTTAGCCAATTCTATTCTAAAATGTTAGCTTGCAGTGAAAATATCAGGTTATTGACTCACCTGCCTTGGACTAGACTTAAGTTCAGGCCACATATAGGAAATACTCCCCAGGCCAGTACAGAGCTGAAATGGCTACCGTGTCCAGGTAGGCTGATCAATTGGAATACCAAGATCATGGAGGGGGTGATGTAAGAGGCAGCAGGTAAGCTCTACAGAAATATAGTAACCCACAAAAACGCTCTGAGTTCAATTCTGTCATCTTACAACCAAATGCTTTAATGCATTATATTACACTTTATGATAAAGACAAACTGTAAGACAAATAAAGACAAATGTGGATATTTATGATGTGAAAATATTCACATTTGATAGGATGACGGACATAAAGAGACTTTTTAAAGGCCTCCTTCAAACTGGAATCTTTGCCCATCTGTTTCTACAAATTGACAAAGAGTATACATTATGTTGCACAGATACAGGCTGTGTATCTGTGCAACATATGTCTGCGCTTCAGATTGCCACTGTAGTACAAACTGACAGCTACTGAATTAGAGATCCAGTAAGGCCACCATAAATCAAATTGATAATATTACGGTTGTCTTCCATGAAGCAAAAAGTGTTGGTGGTTAGCAGTCGATGGCAAATACATGCATGCTTATTTACCCAGAGAACGGTAGGGGTTTGCTTAAAAAATGAACTGACAGTGAAGTGTGCCCCACTTCATCCATCACTGAGTAGGAAATATTTTATCCCTTTATTAGTTGTAATGGAAAATGGAGGGGACTTGTTTTAACGCATTAATCATGTGTATCATGTACCAAATCCGGGACACACTGGTGAAATGATGGGTAGTGGTGTGTGATTCAAGACATAAATTTATGGAACAATATCACGGATTACAGATATTGAGGATATTTATATAATTCATTTACTGTGGGAAATATGACCTCCACCAGAAGTGCATTGTCGTTGTGTGTGTGTGTGTGTGTGTGTACACATGCTGGAAGTTCCTGCTTTGAGACATGAACAGTTATTTGCATTTGTGTGTAGGATATCCTGTGTTTCTGTAAGTTTTGTGTGAGTGTGGTACATACAGAGACTCGCAGTGGCATTTAAACCACAAACTTCAAGGTGTTTGTTAGGACTTGCTGCATAATTGTAAAGTGGAAGGAAAATAGTGTGGTTCATAAGATGATTTCTACATTTTGTCTTGAGGATACCGGTTTTACCAAATACATACATACAGTTTTCCCCTATCCTTCTTTGCAAAATAGCTCCACATCAATCAGATGGGTCTATGTCTGTGAATGGCAATGGCAATTTTCATATGTTGCTGCTGCAAAAATCTAACAGCATTTTTTTAAACCTTGCCACATATTCTCATTTGGATTTGGGTCTGGAGTTTGACTTGGCCATTTAAACACACTGATATATTCCATTATATGTTTGGCTGAATGTTTAATGTTGTTGTCCTACTGGAAACTGAACCTCTGTCCTAGCCTTATGCACTTGCTAGCAAATTTTTGAAGAATGCCCTGTATTAATATCTAAAAATCTTCCCATAAAATGTGACGAGCTTCCCAGTGATGGATGGGGTGGTCAGAGCCATAGTGTTTTCTATGTGGGCTAAAAGGTCTAATTTTTGTCCCATCTGAGGGGAACAGCTGCTTCCACATGTTTGCTGTGTCTCCTCTATGGCTTGTGATAAACTTAGAATGGAATTTCTTACAACAACGGTTTTGTCTTGGCACTCTGCTCTCAAGGCCAAATTTATTGATTGCATGACTTTTTTTTTAATCAATAATTTTTCAGATGACTGATTAAACTGTGCCCCATGAGATGTTCAGAGCTTGGAATGTTGTATATAATAACCTTACTTTACACTTCACCATACCTTCACCCCTGACCTGTCTGGTGCGTACCTTGGTCTTCATAATGGTGTTTGTTCAGTATGGAAACACAGTAATTAGAACACCCACAGCACAAGCCAGTAAGGACTTTATTTGCTGACTAAAGCATAGCTCCAATGTTCAAGAAAGACAGATTAGACCAAATGAATGAATTTCTACAAGACCACTTTTCTTTTTGTTTATTTTATACTTGTTTACTCGAAAACTAAAGCCACATACACATCCTTCTAATTCTCACTTAAAATGAAATTCAGACAGTCTTTCAACTCTACCCAGGCATTCCTACTCACCTGCAAATGCTTGACACTCCACTGTTTCTGCCTTAATCTGGCCCAGACAGACAAAACAAGTGATGAATGAAAAAAGTGGGGGAGAGAGAAAGAAAGATAGAGAAGGAGGAAAGGAAAATAAGCTCCTGGCCTCTCTCTACCATCACTAATTCCTCATTTCCTCCTAGAAGAGACTGCATGTACTTCTGAAATCGCACGCTATAGTGTGGGCAAGAGGAGGAAAGGAAAAAAAAGCAGCTAAGCTAGTGGTCTCATACAAATCTGATCAGCATTTCCACTGCTGTCAATGAGAATAACAACAGCTGGTTTGCCTTTAAAGCTCAGCTCACAGTTTAGGGAGGAGTGGAAGAAGAGTGACACAAGGCATTTACTATGCCGTACTTAAACCGTTTTTTTTTTACCTCTGAAACAGATCCCAGGTCTGCATTCAGTTCATGCCAGCTTTTACCCCATGCTTTATGTTTGATGGAAGCTGGAGACAATATTATCAGGGAGCTTGAGCTCAGTGAATACGCCCACAAGCATAGTGTCCACATGTGCTGAATGCTCCACATAGGCCTTCAACAGATGCCATCAGAAAACAGTGCACATATACATGACGATATAGGATCAGGAGGGACACTGAATATAGAGGCGTCTGTTTTAAGGTTTTTTTTGCATGTGAATCTTTTATATAATCAATGAATAAACAGAACTGAAAGCATCCTAATCCACTGGTCAATATCAACCATCCAGAATAAGTCTGTGGGGTTTTAAGATTAGTGCTGCTTATATACAGAGAATGACTTCTTTTCAAGAGGCTTAAGGAAGTGGTTGTGAAATGTGCTCAGATTTGATCTAATATAATCTGCTGGACCAAAATGGGAAAACAGATTGATTGTTCTATTATGAAAAGGAAAAAAAGTTGAGATTTTCTAACACATTAAATTCCAAGCAAAAGTAATAGTATTCCTTGAACATTTTCACATTTTGTTACATTACAATCCCACGTTTCTATGGAGAAGACAATCACAAAGTAGTGAACAGATGTAAAAGGGATCTTGTAGAATTCAGGCTTTTAATTTCTTTTACACAGTAAAAATTAAAAAAGTGAGGTGTGCATTTGTATTCAGCCCTTTTTACTCTGTTAATCCTATATAGAATTTCAGTGCAACCAGTTTCCTTCAGATAACATCTTATTGGTAAGTAAAATCCACCCTTGTCTAGTCATACATCCAGCTGTTCTGTGAAGACCTCAAAGGTTTGTAAGAGAACTTCTGTGAACAAACAGCATCATGAAGACCATGGAACACACCAGAAATATGGTAAATCTGGAGAAGAGCCAAGCAGATCCACAAATTCAGGTGAGGACATCTGTTGACAGGACTATTGCCCCTTTTCCATTAGTACCTGCTCTATTTGACTCATCTTGGTCTGCTCTACTCTACATGGTTTGGTTCATTTTCCATGACAAATGAGTACCATCTCAATGTGGGCGGGATCTTCAATAGCAAGGCGACCCCAAGATCCAATAAAGTATCAAGATGGGATTTGTAGTGACACAAACACAATAGCCTTGACAGCTGCTTAGTTTATGGTTGTTGTCAGACTCAAAGTAAAATTAGAGGTATGCTATGGGCAGCAATACAAAACACTCTGGATAAGTACAGGGGGAGAGAAGGAAGCCATAGAGTGGTATCAAACTGTAAGGCACCACCTCGGGGACATGTGAGGGTAAGCTAACACCACCTACTGCTAGTTTGCTATAGTGGTCATATACACAATAAGGCCAGTGTTCAATGATCAAAGATATCAGTTATCATAATATGAATGCTGTGAATAGTGACACTGCCCCCTACCCAAGCAGTGAAAGATGGTCTTCTGACGTCGTTTTTCTCAACACGACTCGGCATGCTTTGAACCACCTCTAACCAGGTTTACGGTTCCACGTAAACGTTACTAATGGAAAAGGTCTCTGTTAAAGCTTTTCTTCAGAAGAGACAGAGAAGACCCTAAACATACAGCCAGATTTAGAATCGAGTGGCTTAGATTAATACATATTTGTGTGTTAGAATGGCCCAGTCAAAATCCAGCTTTCAATACAACTGAGAATCTTTGGCAAGATTGAAAAACTGCTGTTTAGATTTCTGCATCATTTATATCCAATAAACACTCCAACTTCCATATGTGTGCCCAAAATGTTTGAAATTGTTAATAGAAGTGAGGAAGTCTTAGACCTTCCGCTCTTTTTTAATTATGGTATGTTATTATACATTCTCATAATTTAAAAATTTTATAAAATAAGTCAATTTTAGGCACCATGAACAGGCTCTGGTTAATGTGCAGGTCATTGTCGTAGAAGCGGCCTCTGTGCTCCACTGGCTGAGTAGATGCCACCCATGTTTGCTGTTCTGAACTGTTTTGGAAGGGCAGAGGAGGACCTCCTAGATGGCTCTGAAGTGCCACGCTGACAGAATAGAGACCTCTTGGAAGCTTGTCTCTGGTGGCTCTAAGGCAACATACACACACCTCTAAAGGTTGGGGAAGAGGTCCCTGGTCCCCCTATTAAAGAGAAAATGTAGAACACAAGGATTACATTTAAATTCCATGTTTTGCTAATATAATTATTTCATTTCAATAGAGGCTACAGATTCTGTGTTCTTACACAAAGTTTTACTGGACAGAATATTTTGTTCTGCAGTTAATTGCATCAATAAAACAGACAAAAAGCTTATGCACTAATATCTAACTGTCACATTACAACCACAGTTTAATTAAAAAGGTGCCTAGTTTTTTAGAAAGAACAACCTTTCTTGAAGTTGTATCTACACATAATTAACACATACCACACTGTATCACACTAATTATACCACACTAATTATGTTATGTATAAGCTAAATTATCAACAAGTATTATCAAAACAGAGGGTTAAAGAAGTTAACTTTAGTGTAGCACTTCAACCAACTGTCCTGCTTGAGAAGAGGTAATGTGTAGAGTCAGATATATCTATAGAAGTAAATGATAGTTATACACCAAATAAAGCACTAGACTTGAATTTGGTTTCAGTGAATTCCTAATCTTATATGATTTGGTTTGGAATTATTGACAAAAACAAACTGATAGGAACATTCTTATTTATTTCAGTACCAATAAGGAACTTATATAGACTTAAATCATAACACATGAAGAAATTAATTGGGCTCTCTTTATTTCATATTATACAAACAAAAGCCTGTTTGCTGTTTGCTGAAAGTTATTTAAAGGGCTTGGAGAAAATAAAGAAAGCCATCTATTCATTTAGCAAAGACGAATAAGAAATTGCACAGAAATAAGAAACAATTCAGCCCAGCCAAAGGGAGAGAGTTTCTTCAAAAAAAAAAAAGAATTCAGAGGCTAAGCAACTAGGAGCCAGTACCACAGTTAACCTAGAATAAAGATGATCTTATGGTGTTTAACTAAACAAGACAATGCTTCATTTAGGAAAGCCTGCATCTTTACATAGCCTAACCAGGGCTCAGCATTAAACCCCAGAACATCTGTTGAGATATCTCAAATGGCATCCAGCGTATCAAAGCTTGAGAGGATCTGCTAGGAAGACTTGGATAAATGTCCCAAATCCAGGTGTAAAAGGCTTTTAAAGTCTTACTAAAGAAGCTGTAATTGCTGCCAAAGGGGCTTCTGCAAAGTAATAATTTCATTTTGATCTTTTATTAATTTTTGAAAAATATGTTTTCACTTTGACATTATAATTAGAAAGTTTGAACCAGTCAGAAAATGATTGATTAGCGGAAAACCTAAATTTACTCATGTGAAATGCAAGAGGAGGTCTGAATGCTGAAAAAAACGTATATTTATAAAAAGTCCACCACAACTAATATCTTCATTGCAATATTAATTCAATGTTGGGGTTATAGCCTTTAAGCATCATTCAAGGCACATCAAAATTAACTGCTGTCAAAGTCAGATTGCCCATTTAGATGTAGATAGAAGATGGAGAAAATGCAAGACCTGTGGTGGTGAAATATTCTTTTAAGGACTTGTGTTATGGTTTAGGGTGGGTAATTGAATAAATTGATTAAATAGAATATTCAGAAGATATGTAATAAATGTATTTTCTCTTATGTAAGGTCTGAAGAAGATTTAATTGATTAATATTCAACATAAAGTTTGAAACCTTTTATAATTAACTATTTCTTCATTTTCTTTTAACATGTTGATGTCTAATAAGCAGTCATGCCAGCTGATACTGATAATTAGTATGGTCTCTAAATATAGTTGTTGGTATTTTGTGGTGGGCAGGATCATTTTAATTATAATATAATCCTATTGCCACACCAAGTCGTTGATCTTCACTATTGTGAAGAATCCGATTTTTTTAAATGAATTTAACATTCATGTCCCTTTCTATCTAATCCAATCCTATCCTACACTACCCTTCTCTTTCTAATCCCATCCTCTTCCATTGTATCATAATGTATTGTGTCTTACAGTATAATTATATACCATAGTGTATGGCATCACCTTGCATCATACTGTAATATATCCTATCCTATCCTATCCTATCCTATCCTATCCTATCCTATCCTATCCTATCCTATCCTATCCTATCCTATCCTATCCTATCCTATCCTATCCTTTCCTATCCTATCCTATCCTATCCTATCCTATCCTATCCTATCCTATCCTATCCTATCCTATCCTATCCTATCCTATCCTATCCTATCCTGTCCTATCCTATCCTTCAAGACAGTCATAACATCCACTGTAAATTACATCTCCTAATTCCTATTTATTGTATGTGCTTAAATATACAGTATGTTAACCAGGTCCTAAGGGCATATTTTGAGTGTCTGGCAATTAAAGCCTCTGTTCCAATCAATGATACAATCAAAGAGCTACACACACTCACACACACTTATATTTTTATTCTAGGACTTTCTCCATATGCTGTCAAGTATCATCTTTACCTACTTTTTAACGATTTTTACAAAACAATTTCAGCTAGTAAACGGTCAAAATGCCCATGACAGTGCCAGTCAGTAAAGGGGAAGGCATGTGCTGATCCGTGCAGTAATATCCCCTCAATTTTCCCACTGTGAGCTTCTTTGAATACCAAAACAACCAAAAACAATATAGGCAGAAGTAAAATTAGTATAATTGGTGGCAAAGCGGTTTAGCCCACATGTCTCACATTTAACAGGAGGTGGGGAGGGCCTCCAAGCTCCCACACTGGAAAAAGATGTATGCGTGCAGACTGAAACAGAAAGAAAGATGGAAAAGGAGGCGGAGGAGGGGGGGAAACAAAGCAAAGAATAAAAAATAATAACATCACATCACTGTATCTAATTTTCAGCATGTGTTGTAGAAGTATTGTTATTGTCTGGCTCAAATGATTGCACAGGCATCATAGGAAACAGCAAAGACAGCAAGGTGAAGGTAAAAGGTGAAGTGAGCCAATTTTCCATATCAGAGGTGGTTTGTTTGCCCCGAGCCTGAGTTGTGCCTAAAGTGCCATAACATTACAGCACTCCTACAGATGAGATCAAAGGCTCTAGTGAGGGATCCTCCGTGGTTTTGCTGGCAAGTGGCCGTCCCATCGCTGAAAGATCTTTGGAGGGCTTTCCACACATTGACTGATCACACAAAATGCACTCTTAATGGAGACAGGAAATGCCACATACAAAAACTTCCTTTCTTTCTAAGTATGGGCTAATATTCAGAGATTAAGCTTTCTTGTTAATTATTTTCATTTTAATTAGTAAATCTTAATTAACAATGAACATTTACCCTTAAAATATTTTGGCTTTGGAATGAAGGAGGGGGTGAAGAAAAGAGAGAATAAATATGACAATCTTTTTGGGACCTCCGGGCAGGATTACTGATGCAGGCTGCTTTAGTTATTAAACACGTTCTAAATTAAATGCCTCCATGAATTTTGCACAGAAATATATTTTCATAGTTTTGCATGCCAAATGTGACATTTTAGATTTCAGATTCATCTCGGTGCAGTAATTTTTAAGAAATGGCATATAAACAAAGATTTTGTCATTTACCAAAAGAAATTACTATGCGTGGCAGGTTTGGGCAGTGCTTCTCTCTTTCTATTTTTTTTTCTTTTTGCCTCTCCCTGCTTTGCCCCCTTATTCTGCCTGCACTAGTTGTTTCAAGTCAGCAAGCCATAAAAAATCTTTATCTCAGTGAAACACAGCAATTTGGGAGATAATCGAATGGTGACTGGGGGGCACAAACGCCAGTCTGAGGAATTATACCACAATCTCCCCTGCATTTACAACCTTCCTCAAAGCCAGTTGTCACCCTGGAAGGAAAGCCCCCGACTGAAGATTCATTACATCTTTAAGCCAGCACGGTGGCATGGCAGGCTCATCCCCAGATGCAACACAACAGCACACTCACTCCCACAGCTGGTGATGCTACTTCTCAAACTGCAGTCCCCCTCTCACTTTTTCTCAATTGGTTCCCCTTTTTTTCTTCTCTCCCTTTGCTGCCTGGGTTTCGATCTTTTAAGACGGCATTTTCCACCTACTGATGTTTCCTTAAACTAGAGACACTACTACCATAAATACACAAAACAAATCTTGGAAAGTTGAAATAGAAAGTGAAGCTGGAGGTTAGCATATTGTATAGGGTATTTTCTTCTTGGCTCACTGTAGAGAAGTGCTTGTATACAGCCATACTGAATAAATTAGAATATGCATCCTGATGAGGTTTGTTTGACAGATATCTTTAGAAAATAACATCCTTAAAGCAGGTATTAAGCCCACATTTCTGTATTAGAATGTTTTTTTATTGGTTTAATGTAACATTCTAATCTTAAATGTCATGTTTCATTAGCTGCAAGCAGAAAATGATCATAATTAACAGAAAGAAAAGTGTGAAAACATCAGTCTGTGACTAATTAATCTATATAATGTCTAATCTATAACTTAGTGAATTGAGTTACTGATATAAATGAACTTTTTAATAGTATTCTAATTTATTTTATAGGACTGTATGTCTCTGTGTATGTATATTGATATAGAAACACTTATTTTTTTCTTTATCTGATAGGTCCCATTCATTACTCCATTACACATAATTACATCATTTAACTACTTTCTAGCAAACAATGCTGTTTTCCTCTTATGATTTGTAAACACCTCAGAATCAAGCTTTCCTGTGACATCACAGAGTTTTTCCACCAAGGCAGTTCTAGTACTTAATGGTGCAGATGCTGATTCTTGGTTTTGGTTTTGGTTTTCTGCAACCAGAGGGCCAGTTTGGAGCTACATCACTACTAAGCTTGATTTAGTAAAGTCTATCTACTTGTCACACTATATTCCTGAGTATTTCTGCATTAATATAACCTGCTTAATTTATTTAACCTGCCTGAAAAAAAATATACTTGGTTTGTAAATGTGTAACATAAAGCAGGATTGCTTCATTGTATCTGAAAATAATAAAAAGCCATAATGTTTAAGAACTGGGTCAGAAATTGCATCTATAGATTCCGTAGAAAGCTTCTGTAATTGCAGCTTTATGTGACACACTGACCTATTTATGAGCAACACCAATCGATGTCCTTTAACTTGTACTAAAAAGCCACTCACACCAGAGGTGTCTTGTCGGTGGCCAATGATCCAAGGTGCAGTGCTGAGCTAACCTTTTTAGATCTGCTCTAAGGTTTTTCACAGTGAAAGTCCAGTTATCAGTGCACTCCAGCACGATGCTCGTACTCATACTCGTATTTGTACATTAACACTGTTGATGTGCATTCTGCTTTAAATGAAGCGTTGTGTTTTCACAGCTAAAATCGGACATATTACATGGTCTAAACTGGACATATCAAAAGCAAAACCAACTTGGGACTCTTAAACATGGTGCTTAGAACATTTTGAATGGTCTCCATGTGCCCGACTCCTGATTCTGACGAGTGTGTTTCTTTCCTCTGGCCCAGCTCAGAGTCGCTGCTGGGATAACACAGATTTACCAGTGCCCAGTTAGTTAGATTTGAACTTTCTCAGGCCTTATAAAGACCCTCATACATTTTTTTGACTTATATGAATTACACAAGGAAAACCGAGCTTAGTTATCATCCCTTGTAAAGGACTAATTCATGAGTCTTTGAAATTCACCTTCACTTTGTTACTAACTTATTATAATTATTTTTTTTTTTTTGTATTTTTACTTAGTTTGTTTCCCTTGGGTCCTGTTTCTAACTTTGTGAAGCACTTTGTGCTACACTTGGCTGTATGGAAAGTACTCCATGAAAAAAAATTGGTTGATTAACTGATTTATAAAAAAAAAAAAAAAATGGAATAAATAAAATAATAATTGGAGAAATAAATTAATAACACTAACAGCTCTATCTAAAGTTAATTTAGTAACCAAGCTATAATGAAATATCTGGACGTATTTAGGACCTTTTAAGACCTGAATTTGAGCTTCTGAGATTTAAGATGTTTCATGACTTTTTAAGAAACATTGGGTGCCACAGAACAGTTTAAAGCTGATATTGAGCAAGCACTGGGACCATGTTCCTGTTGGAACTGCTTTACTAGAAAGACCCCATTAAAAATTAAGAAGTGTGTTGCCTACTGTTTAGGTGCCCTGTTTGTGTTCCAGGAAATGTATGTTTCTCAGTCCACCACCACCTCACCTGCAATGACGCCCGTGATGCTGAAGAGGAGGATTGTGGGCGCTCTTTGACCGTCCCGTCTTCTCGGCCTTCCCCCAGTGCTCTGAGTGACAGGCTGTCGAGGTTTTTCCTGCAGTGCGCACAAACATACGTATGTATCACACACCAACACGAGGGGCTAACCCTGTTAACAGCCACCTGCATTTTGGGCCCTTTGTTGTTCCACTCTGTAGCCAACAGCAGCTCAATCTAATAACAGCAAAACAAAACACTTTCCACTGGATCCCTCTCTCTTTCTTTCTGTGCTTTTCCTCTTGTCTCTGTGGCTCTCTCCCTCTCTCCCTGCCTTTCTCTGCCTTTCAATCTTATCAGTGGTAATGTAATAAGCGCTTGCTTCGCTCGTCTCCTCGCCACCTCTCTTAATTCCTCAAAATAAAGCAATATCACAGGGGCCCCGGCCTGCCTGTGACTGGGGATAAGATGCTTGTTAAAGGAAGGATAATTCAGCAAATAAATGCTCTGCATCAAAGGCAGGCGCTGGATCTTTCTTTCTTTTCTCTCCTTTCCCTCCCCTCTGTTTGCCTATCAAAAGTATTACACATGCTTTCATCAGTTCACAACATGGCACAATGTGCTTCCTAATGCAATTACTCAACCTCCATTAAATCAGAAACGGTGGAAACAAATGAATTACACATTTGTTACAAAAACACAAGTCAGCTCTGTCTGTTCTAATTTTTTCTTTCTTTTTCTCTCAAAGATGTAGGGAGAGAAAAGTGATATAATTTCTCATTCCATTTCAGGCCGATCTAGCCCTGGGTGATGCGTACAAAGTCTCCCATGTCTAATAGCCACCCACTATTGATATCAGCAAGAATTTACAGGGTTCAAGGCTGTCTGGAGGAGGTCATCTCGCTAAACTCCAAATCACATTCATCTGACAGGGCGGGTGTCCGACTTACCACCCACCCATAACACAGGCCAGTGCAAGCCGCGATTCTGACGCGCACACTAGTTTCTTGATTTTTATCATCTCAGCCAGCATGCTAGTCCATAATTACTGAAAACTTAAACATGTTAAGCTGATTGCCTGCAGGGCTCTCACCACAAGATGTGAAGTCTGACCAAAGTGGATGGAGCAAGAATTGATGCACCTCCGAGCCCAATGACATGGACTGATTTCTGTGCCTCAGAGCCATATTACCCACAATGCAATGCCTGCTGACAGCAGAAGCCTCACAGAGGACATATGAATCTGGAATGTCAGTGGGAATACAAATGCTTTTCACACAATTAATGATTACAGTCATGTGACATCAGTTTTACATATGGAGAGAAATATGAAAGGAGCTGTACTTACAACTGAAACAATGTATTCAGCCTGCGCTGGGGTCTTAATGCTTCATCACAATCGCTTTGTGAACTGGGTTCCTTTAAAAAATGCATCCTGATAAATTGAAGGGATTTTTCCTTAGGATTATCAGATAAATGTTTTATCTAAGTGTCTTTATTTTGTAATATTATACATTACAGTTCCTTTGCACAAGTACTTCTACCCCTTAAACTATTTTCGTTTTTTTTTGTCACACAACAACCACTCCTACAAGGTATTTGGGGGGATTTGCATCTGTAATTAATTTTCACATCTTCAAACAGATTTCCTGATGGATTTAGGTCTGGAGTTTTACTGGACCATTCTAACACAGGAATCTGCTTTGTTCTAAATGAGTCTGTTGATGCTCTGGTTGTATGTGCAGTGTCACTGTCGCGCTAAAAGCTGAACTTCAGCTCCAATCTCAAGTCCTTTACAAAATGTAAGTTTTCTTCCAGGATTGCCAATTAATAGCTCTATCCATACTGATATTAACTCTGAGCAGCATCCCTGTTCCTGTTGAAGACACGTATCACTTAGCATGAAACTGCCACCACCATGCTTTAAATGGATATGGTGTGTTCAGTATTAGCTGCATCTTGTATTTTACTTAAACATTAATTTGACTATTGCACCTTCTTTCACATATTTATTGTTCCCACCCCATGGTTTTTGGCAAATTTGAAACATGACTTCCAACTAATATCCATTGTTCATAGATTCTTCTACCTCTGCTATGGAGGACGACAGCCCCTCCAAAGTTGACCCTTTTGGTTGCTTTTTTTGATTGCCTGCCATGTCTTGCAAATTTGCAGTTGTGCCAAAGCCTTTTTATGATCAGATGATAGATAGGTGCTCGACAACATGTTTAAAGCTTAAAATATTATTTTATAGTTTAACCATGTTTTAAACGTCTTCACAACTTTAGTGCTGTTCTTCACAATGTTTTTCTCTGCACTGGTGTTCGCTAACAAATTCCAGAGGACTTCACAGAACTGTTGGATCTATACTGAGATAAAATGCAAACATGTAGATTGTATTTACTAATTAGGTGACTTCTGAAGGTAATTGCGCAATTGTTTTAGGGGTATCAGGGTAAAGAAAGTTGAATATAAATGAATACCATACATATGTGATTTTTTTGTCAGGAATTTGGAAAATCATGCATCATTTTGCTTTCACTTTAGAAATATTTACTCCTTTAGGTTGATTATTCACATGAAACCCATCTAAAATGCATCAACGTTTGTGATTGTTATGTGACAGAACAAGGAGATGGACTATTTTTGCAAAGCACTGAATTAAAGATTCTCTAAAAAAGCAGTTTAACTGTTTAAACGTTAACATTATCTATGTTAAACAAAAAGCTAATTAAATAAGGAAAATAAAATATAGGGCTAGTTTGTAAAGGAGACTATAAACAGTTGCTTTTCTCTCTTAAACCCTTAAAGGAGGCTAAAAATATAGATACACCTCATTCAGCTTGCATACAATGCATGGTCATTTACCTCGACATTGCCAGTGAAGAAGGCCATTAGTCTTTTTTTTCTTTCTGCCCACTCACTCCATTCCTGCGTTCCCTTTTGATCTGTTTGCTAAAAAAATATGCAAATACAAACACAGACTTTCTATGGATTCTGCCTTATGAAGCACTACAGTGCACCATAATAGCAGAATTAAACACAAGGAGCAACTGTAACGCAATGTGCAGGCAATCAATACAGAGCCAGACCCTAAAGACATGGAGCATTTGATGAGTGTTTCAGCCAGTTTTACATTCAGTCAGCACATTTACACAGCCCATTCAGACACATTGACATTGCTAAGTGACAGCATCTTGCAGAAGAAGAAAGAGATTAAAAAAGCTATAATTTTTTAAATAGATGTGACATCTCTGGTGGATAATGTACTTTCATTTGAAGGTGGGTGTGGAAACAGTAACAGAGCACGTACATATTATACCAGAAAAAGATAACACTGATCCCAGCACTGATAAAGTAGATGCCACTGATTATCCACTTACATGAAGATGAGTCAACTGTTGCAGTGACTTCCAAGTGACACTGAAACACTGTTGTACATTTGTTTTTATATTACATCTGCTCTCTATTCATGTAATGTTCCCACTGTCTTTTCGAATGAGATTAGAACTAAAAATACAGTGAATAGAAGTTATGCTACCACTTTACATATGCATTAATGTCTGTAATGCTTTGCAATCTGGATTTCCCAAGACAATATAACCCCAACATTCTTCTATCTACTCCCATTCCTCTTTTGACTGGGGAGCATCAACATGCAAACACTTTTATTTTCTCAAAGAGGCTTCAGATCTCAATGCTAGTTTGCAAAATCCCCTGTTGTGAAATAATATGTCGTCATGCTCCATTTTTTGTGAAAAGATCATAAGACTGGTAAAGAAGCAAGCAAATCCAGCTTCTCTTGGAGACAAAGAGGCATAATAACACACAGAAAAGTTGAAAGACAGACAAAAACAGAATAAATTAATTAGGTGAAAATATTGCATGTGGTATTGAGGATACAATGGAAATCTATATACCGATGCTAAGGTAAAGATGCATGAGTAACCTAACATCTGCAAACGTTGAATCTCTGTTTTACAAAACATTCTGAGATTTTATGAAATCTGTGTAAGCAAATGCAAAGAGGAAAGCACAGAAACCATGGTGAAATGGGAACCAGGAAAACAGTAAAGCAAGTAATTCACACATACAGTACACAAACAGACAGTCGAAAGCAGACAAACACAAATGCAGAAACACACACATTCTGTGTCCATTAGCCAAACCTCTGATACACGGCATAATGGATATGGCTGACGTGCTGGTGAATATGGGATGATGACACAGATATTCCTCTTTGTGACTCTGACCTGCTGCAGTGAAAGGCTGCCAAGCGTGATCATGTCAGGCCGCACACGCTCCCTCAACTGCTGGGCGTAGCAGGGGATCACTTCCTCAGCTGCTCTTGCTACAAGAAATAGCTCATGACATGAAAAACATCCTAAGACTTTGCCAGATTAGAATAATGCAATCAATGTCCATTAAGTTATTTTCAAATATTATCAAGAATATAGAATTTTAAAATATCTCAGAGAGTCATGGATCTTCATCATAATTTCATCATAATTTCACAAACATACTATAAAATATTATGAATAAAAATCCTATATAAAATTTCACATTACTATGCAGGACATCCTATGTCACCATATAAATTGCACAATTTATAATACTGCATTTCAGTTTTACTCTTTATACTAACACAAGGCATATATGCATACACAATAAATTAACGACTGAAACTAATGAAAGAAAAGCATGACTTTTTATAGCACTTTCTCTGCCCATTACCATCCTACCTGCTTGGAGTCCAGCCTCTCCTCCCAGCCAAGCAGTACTCTCTGCCTGTGCTTTGGCAATGGTATGGGCCTGGGAGGGTCCGGAGCCCGAGGCATCACAACCACCACCACTGTGGAGCAGCAGTCGCCGCTGAAGCACCAGATCACCCGCCTTCACCTCCAACACCTCCTCATCCCTCGAGGCTTGCAGTGTACCTGGAGAGATAACGCATTGATGAGTATGCACAGACACATGCACACAAATAGACACACACAGAAACACAGACGGATGGGCATTCATAAACATCGGTACATGCATTCGCATGCTGATGGATGAGCATACTTAGCAAAAATGCATACACACACACATACACACACCGATGTGGGTTTTTGCACAGAAAGCATGGAAATGGACAGTTATTTACTTAAGCAGAAAGATGAAAATACAAAGCAAATTCACTCAGGCACTTTGACAGTTTCAGCCCATATGGGGTCTTAAAAAGTACTCATACCCCTTGAACTTTGCAATATTTTCTGACATACAGGTCCTTCTCAAAATATTAGCATATTGTGAGAAAGTTAATTATTTTCCATAATGTCATGATGAAAATGTAACATTCATATATTTTAGATTCATTGCACACTAACTGAAATATTTCAGGTCTTTTATTGTCTTAATACGGATGGTTTTGGCATACAGCTCATGAAAACCCAAAATTCCTATCTCACAAAATTAGCATATCATTAAAAGGGTCTCTAAACGAGCTATGAACCTAATCATCTGAATCAACGAGTTAACTCTAAACACCTGCAAAAGATTCCTGAGGCCTTTAAAACTCCCAGCCTGGTTCATCACTCAAAACCCCAATCATGGGTAAGACCGCCGACCTGACTGCTGTCCAGAAGGCCACTATTGACACGCTCAAGCAAGAGGGTAAGACACAGAAAGAAATTTCTGAACGAATAGGCTGTTCCCAGAGTGCTGTATCAAGGCACCTCAGTGGGAAGTCTGTGGGAAGGAAAAAGTGTGGCAGAAAACGCTGCACAACGAGAAGAGGTGACCAGACCCTGAGGAAGATTGTGGAGAAGGGCCGATTCCAGACCTTGGGGGACCTGCGGAAGCAGTGTACTGAGTCTGGAGTAGAAACATCCAGAGCCACCGTGCACAGGCGTGTGCAAGAAATGGGCTACAGGTGCCGCATTCCCCAGGTCAAGCCACTTTTGAACCAGAAACAGCGGCAGAAGCACCTGACCTGGGCTACAGAGAAGCAGCACTGGACTGTTGCTCAGTGGTCCAAAGTACTTTTTTCGGATGAAAGCAAATTCTGCATGTCATTCGGAAATCAAGGTGCCAGAGTCTGGAGGAAGACTGGGGAGAAGGAAATGCCAAAATGCCAGAAGTCCGGTGTCAAGTACCCACAGTCAGTGATGGTCTGGGGTGCCATGTCAGCTGCTGGTGTTGGTCCATTGTGTTTTATCAAGGGCAGGGTCAATGCAGCTAGCTATCAGGAGATTTTGGAGCACTTCATGCTTCCATCTGCTGAAAAGCTTTATGGAGATGAAGATTTCATTTTTCAGCACGACCTGGCACCTGCTCACAGTGCCAAAACCACTGGTAAATGGTTTACTGACCATGGTATTACTGTGCTCAATTGGCCTGCCAACTCTCCTGACCTGAACCCCATAGAGAATCTGTGGGGAATTGTGAAGAGAACGTTGAGAGACTCAAGACCCAACACTCTGGATGAGCTAAAGGCCGCTATCGAAGCATCCTGGGACTCCATAAGACCTCAGCAGTGCCACAGGCTGATTGCCTCCACGCCACGCCGCATTGAAGCAGTCATTTCTGCAAAAGGATTCCCAACCAAGTATTGAGTGCATAACTGTACATGATTATTTGAAGGTTGACGTTTTTTGTATTAAAAACACTTTTCTTTTATTGGTCGGATGAAATATGCTAATTTTGTGAGATAGGAATTTTGGGTTTTCATGAGCTGTATGCCAAAATCATCCGTATTAAGACAATAAAAGACCTGAAATATTTCAGTTAGTGTGCAATGAATCTAAAATATATGAATGTTAAATTTTCATCATGACATTATGGAAAATAATGAACTTTATCACAATATGCTAATATTTTGAGAAGGACCTGTACAACTACAAACCTCATTGTAGTTTATTGGAACTTTGTGTGATAGACCAAAGCTGTTCAAATCATGGCCCCATTGACCAATTGAGCCCCTCACAATTATTCTATGTGGCCCAAGAACATACTTCAAGAATGGTACAAATTTGGCCTGCAAAAGCAAATCATTGATGCATATTGAGAGTTTTTAAACATTTTTAAGCATTTTTAGATTATTTTAAATTATGCAAGACATTTTCAAACAATTTTGTTACCCACCGGTACTTTTAACTTGTTGACTTTTGTTTGAAGGCAAAACATTTTACACCACTGTGATGGACCAACATAAAGTAGTGCATAATTGTGAAGGAAAGTAATATATGGGTTTCAACGCTAATTTGTAAAACATCCATTTGCATCCATAAACAATCCATTTGTCATTTTCCTTCTGTCTTGCGAGCATGTGCTAGTTTTTGTTCGTCTATCACAACATATTGGAATCAAAACATTTCTGGTTGCAACACGGAAACATTTTAAAAGGTTCAAGGCATGCTAATACTTTTGCATGGCTCGTTTACTGTACTCTTTAAAACAATACTCTTTTAAAATGTAAATAAATAGCATAAAATTGTGAATTAAACTAGAGCTGGATCTTTAAAGATGAGAGCAAAAATGTCATAAAGCTGTTCTGGTGATTTACAAGAATTACCTACAGTTTGCTCAGTGTATGTCTTTGCAGTTATGTTTTACTCCCTTTTAGATAGAAAGCATAATGATTCTTTTAGAGTATAGGGTGTATTCAACGTGTGGAGTCCAACATGTGTAGGAGCCAAAGCTCATGCCGCTGCCTAATGCTTTCTGTATAGAAACTGCCATCAATGACTCATGCCTTGCAAAAAACAGGAATGAACAGAAGAACAGTTTTGTGTTTGTATCTATCTGAGCCAAAACAAAATAATCCATCAAAATAACTGTTATTCTTACATAGACAGAAGGGATATCTTCAAGAACTTTGTTTGACAAAAATATCTATACTGGCCACTGTCCATTTTATTAACACTTTGTCTTATTCATACTCTATCTTGTGAAATTCTTGGTTCTTTGTGGTGGGCTGGAAAATCGACACAAAAGCCTGAGAAGCAGTCACTAAATATCAGGATCAGCTATGACACGCTCCCCTCCTGCCCTATTGCCCTGCTTGTAGCCTGTACCAGTGGGAGGCAACCATACAACTACATAAGGTAATTGTTTTGAAGTCTATTGTTGCTTAGTTAAGTGCTAACTGGCAGCCGCCACAGTTTCACTTCAGTACAGGAGGACAAGCTCTCTCCCTCTGCTTTGGTGTCAATCTTTGCTTTTCTGTCTCTCAGCCTATTGCGTGGAACTGTTAATCCAAGATCCTCTTTGCATTCTCTGGTGGGATTTTTATGAACATCCTAAGACAATGAATAGGGCCACTAATCTTGGTGGTACAGCTAAATCCAAAACAATGGCAAATAATGCAAGCCTGCTAAATTCTAGCATGCCAAAGCGGGCCTAAACCCATCACTCGTGTGCAGGAATTACAAGGGAGGTGTGCGTCATGGCAAAAGGATCTGGTATGACTATCTTCCCCTAGAACAATGCCAAGCTTTTACCATCTCGATGGGTACAGTATAAAATGAAAGTGAGCTAATAAGGAAAGGCACACCTCCCATAAAACAATGCCAATGCATGGAAAGCACAATTCAGGGTCCCTTTTGAATTTATTCTTTTTTTGGCTATAGTCCTGCTTTTGATGTACATCCTACCCTTGTATAGCTTGTTTATGGAATTAAACAGTTCTAGTGTACTTTATAAAGGTACAGTGCCTTGTAAAAGTATTCAGAAACCCTGAGCTTGTTCACATTTTGCTACAACCACAAAATTGAGCATATTTTATTGGAAATTTATGGGATAGGCTACTACAAATTAGGGTAAAATTGTGCGTAGTTGTGAAATGGATGAAAAAGGATATACAGGTTTAAACGTTTTGAAAGATAAAAATCTAAAAATTGCTGAGTGCATTTTTATCCAACCCCACCCCCAAACATGATGTTGCCACCGCCACAGTTTCACAGTATGGGTTGGTGGTTTCAGGCTGATGTGCAGACCTGGATTTGCATGGAGGTTGGGAAGTGTAATTGTGTTCTCATCAAACCAGAGCATCTTCTTCCGCCTTAGTTAGCATCAATGCTAACTAAGTTGTATTATTACAGTATTATACATACCAGGTAAGTCTATAAATGTGTCATCTTCATCAAGCAATGCCGTCATTCTTTCATACAGTCTGTTTTCATCTGCATTCAGTATTTCTAGAAACCAAAACATTCAGAAAATGATTTTACCTTCAGTGAAATATCTCATTCATTTATCAGCTTCAAAATTACTTTCTACTTATCAGTTAATCTAAACCACATCTTAGCCTGGAAACTGGAGACATTAGCTGCAGCGAAGAAGGGTGAAAATGGAGGCTATGCAGATGGGGGTACTGAAATAGGAGCATTAACATGCCTGTTAGCTGGCCTGTCATCATGTGATGAGATTTGATTTGGTGAATCCTTTGATATTACAAGGCAGTGATATCCAAAAGATACAGGTGAAATGGCTTCTCCATTAATAGCCAGGTTTCATTATAACATGCATATTGCTTGGCTCCCAAGAGCTTGCTTGTAATAGGCCCACTTTAGCATAAGGCTGCAAACTATTGATATGCCTCTGCATGTGTCTCTGACTGGGGAGACAAAACTATAGTGAAATGAAAACTGACCAATGATTCGTGACCTTCATCAATGACAACGAGTTGGGTAGCCAATCTAGTAATGCCATTGTTTGATGTATTTACATAAAATGTCCTGTCGTCACAAATGGCAGCCTGCTACCAGTGATCTCTCTCACCCCTCTTTAATGAACCAAGGAGAACCATTATGACAGAGAATGGCATACTTAATTCCAGCTCATCTTCGGCGCTGACCCCAGCCATCCCGCATTGCCTTGGGTCTGTCTGTTCTGGCAATGGCGGGTCAAAGTAATTTCGAATACGTTCATTTCCTTAGGAAAGTGAGGAGGGAGAGTGAATGAAAAAAGGAAGGGTTGGGAGAAGGCAGGGGGGAGACATGAGGAGGGGTGCATAAAATGGAAAGAGGGGGAGTTGTAGAGGTTCAGGTTAGTGGTTATTAGAAGCACATGAAGCAAAATTTTAATTTTGAAACTCACACTGTCGAAGGGCAGTGTCAGCGGTGTGTTGCAGATAAGGCAGCTCCAAGATGAGACAAGTTCAGAGGCAGAGAGCGAAGTGGGAAAAAGACTGCTGGGCTTCACAGAGCACCTCTCTATGCCCTGCGGTGCTCTGGGGCCTAATTAGCATGCCGCAAAAGGTCAAAGCAGGCAATCTCTTAAATACAACTGCCATATGTTTGGCATGTTCAAAAGAAACTGAGAAAGTCTACAAGTCTTAAAGTACCTGGAATTTCAAAGACAATACCTTCTAAATACTCCGAGGTCAGCGGCCTAGAGGTCCATGCAGGTTTGGAGGACCTGATCCAAAGGAAAATAATCTGAGCCCTTGTCTCATTGACTTCTTATTAGCAATCACCGACCTATGGGTATGAAGTCTGTGCCACACAGTTTATGGGAATCAAAACGACTCCAGGGCCTATTCCATTAAGAGTACACACCACCAAGCAGCTTTCTTAAACCAAAATTATTCTCTTTTTGAACATTTTACTCCAATCCAAAATTGATTTACTTGCATTTCTCAGGTTGTGGGGAAAAAAGATAGATGATGCATTAAATCATGTTATATATTCAAGACAAGGCCTCTCTTTATGGGAACCTAAATGTGTTGAGGCTTGGATGCTCAAAATGTCAGTAGGCGGGTTTGGATAGGGGCACCACCACCCAAAAATGGTTCGCAGGGATCCTTTCAAGCTCATCTAAAATAACCGCATGAGGTTTTCACACCCTGTCCGTACTCTAAGTTAAACACTCAGACCGAAATACTTATTAACTTTGGAGCCGCAGTTTGACTTTTCAATGGCACCATAAATTGACTGTGAAATTCACGTTAAATCCCTCTACACTGTTAGCACCGAGTTTGAACAATTTCTCTGCAAATAGCTCTGAGGTTATGAAACCCTTTTTTCAAATACAAATTTGCATAATGGTAGTAGCTTCGTGAATCGTCTTTTGAGTCATAGCTGTGATTTACCTAAATAGTCTGGCTGCCCTCCAATTCATCCCTCTAATGAAAATTTCAATTATCTGTTCTTACACACACAGTATGTGAAACTAACATTTCTTGTAAGCCAGAGACACTGGTAACAGAAACAAGATAAGGTGTTTTTCTAATGTCAAAGTGTCACAGAAATATAACACAAATAATTTCATATCTTTCAGAATTCAACCGATAAATATATCTGCATTTTCTCATAAAAAAAATACAAAAGTTATTTTTGAGCTAGAGAATTTTTTAAAACAGAAACTGCAAAAATCTGTAAATTCAGGAATTACATTAGCACAAAAAAGTGTTTGAATTGATCCTTCGGAAGAAGTCTTTGTCAAATTTCTGTTTTATTGAGCTGAAATAGACTTTTCCTTTTATGTACTTGTAAAAAAAATCATTGTTTTTATATAGTTTGTAATTTAAGTCTTTTTTTTATATATATTTGGTCATTTGAAAACATAGTAACAAATACTTTTTTATATATTTTATAATTGTTGAATCTGTTGCAAATATTTTCTATCATGTAGATTGTAATTTGTAAGCAATGTTACAAAGTTCTCTTTTAAGTAGTTTGTAAAGTGATAAAACTTTAATAAATCTTTCTTTTTATATAACTTATAATTTGGTAATATTTTGCAAACAGTTCTATTTTGGTATAATTTGTCAACACTTAAAAATAAACAAATAATTGAAACATCTGTTCATTATTTGTACTGAAGAGCAATGGCAAAAATAGTTAAACATTAGGCATCAATTATATGGGCATTACACAGATCTAGGTGGAAGGCCACAAACATACATCCAGAAAAACAAAGGATTGCTCTAACAGTTACTCCATGCCATAATGAGTAATTAACAACCTACCACTTAAAAATAAACTTTTTTTACAAAGAACAATCATATACAATGCTGAAAACAAATTCAACTTCTTCCATCATCTGTCCATCCATTAATTTCCTAAAACCACATAATGCTTCTGGGATGCGGGGCGGGGTGGATGAGGGGCCTGCAGCCTTTTTTAAGTGGTCAATGCCAAGAGGTGGGGTAAGCGCTAGAAAGGTCCACAACAACTAAAATACTTTAAAATGTTGTCATTTATTTTAGATTTTTTAAGGCAGGTCGGCAGGTGAAATTCAGATTACCAAAGAAGCATTTTGATTCAATACAATTTTCTCCACCAAAGTACTCATGAAAAAAGTATTTTTTGTAGTTATTTAAATAAACAAATAAAGGCAATCTCAGCAACGCTTTTCTTCTGGTGCTCAGAGTACTGCTAGTCCAAAAAGAAGGGACAGATGCCTCGGTATACACTATATATGAACTTTCACTGGGTAATGTCTCTCTTTCCTTTTTAAAAATATTGGCATTATTTATATTACAACAGAATACATTTCATAGGAGTACTAGACAAAAGAAAATATTAGCAATTTACTAAACAACTCAGGAATAAATATTTCTTCCCACATAAGTCGGATTCTATTTCCATTGCATTAATAACAATGACAATAAGGGTAAATAATTACTAACCATTCTGAGCCAACGAAAAATAAGCCACATTAAATCAAAAATCTAAAATGTGACTCATCCCTGAGAAAACTGGCACGCTCACAACCTTGAACACAACCTAATTTACCATCCCATTCCTCAAGAGTTCTCCCTGACATACTGAATTATAAGGGGGCATATTCGTATGCCTGATTGGCCTAAAGCCGTGTTTTGGGGGTGTTGTGAGTACACTACACAGACAGCGGATCGGCTCAGTAACATAGAAGCATATGTAAATGCACTCTCCTATGACTCCAGCCCACCACAAGGCATGTAGTCGAGAGTGGGAGTCAAGGCTGATTGTGTCGAGGGTACTTCTAGATAGAGATAGAACACCCACTACAGTAGAGCGATCTTCAGCGGAAGAAGAAGTTATACGACCGCGCTTGTTTGGACACGCTTGCTTTGGAATGCCAGTACCAAGGGCCCCTCAAATGGTGAGAGAGCAGGATAGAAAGAAGGAGTAAGGGAGAGAAAGGTTAGATCAGAAACACATCTACTGTCAACAGATTTGAGGCTAATGAAGAATGAAGCTTCACCTCTTTCTCTGGCAGGGGCTTGCAGCTCCAATTTTTTTTGGTGAGCTGCAAGGGTGCTATCTGGCCTGTCACCTCGCATTTTTCTCCCCAGCCAACTTGGAGAATTGGAAAGCGCGGCGCTTCCTTCTCCATTGAAAGCAGGATTTTCTATGCCCACAACAGCAGCTCTCTCCTCACTCCCTGATAAAATAAGCAGAAACATAAATTGAAAGGCATTGACATGTAGGCCAAAACAACAGCTATAGGTCAGAATGACTCACCACAAAAACATTTTTTTTTTATATTAGACATATTTATTAATAAAAACATTCTACAAGAGATTTCGATGCCCCTAATGTTCAAGCGCATCCTCCTCAAATGATACTAAAACACAATTAGGTTAAAATTAAATCAGAATCTTGCAGGAGGAAGATAAAAAAAGAGGAGAAGAAGAAATGATTAAAATAATTACAAATTGCGCCCTGACAAGCAAGAGCAAAATTTAGCCCAAAGCCATTTGTCTGTAATTAGTTAATTAATCCTTACACAAATTATGAGCAATAACTCATCAAGCAGGACTCACCCATCAGAAATTCAGCCGACTTGGATTTCTTCTGCTTAGGTTGCTGCAGTGCCTTCTGCTGTAACTTCTGGAGGGAAATTGTTAAATGAATAAATTAGCTGCAGAATGAAGATCATCATTTATGATC
The DNA here is from genome assembly GCF_021462225.1 of Girardinichthys multiradiatus. Classification (NCBI taxonomy): domain Eukaryota; kingdom Metazoa; phylum Chordata; class Actinopteri; order Cyprinodontiformes; family Goodeidae; genus Girardinichthys; species Girardinichthys multiradiatus. The sequence continues at coordinate 17,235,923 of NC_061813.1, forward strand.
CGCAACTAACGCAGTATTTTAAATATGGGACGACACTGAAATGTCATTTAATTTACATCGCCGCTAAAGGGGTCAAGCACTAATTGAACAACAGGAGTGGAAAAGAATTTAATCATAAATAGATAAGAAAAGTTGACATGAATGTGTAATGAAGGTCACGTTAAAATACTGCCTTCGTGTGTTTAAAATGAATAAGCAACAACACTATCTTCTGGAAAATTGTGCACTTTTACACAAGTAGGATGGGAGCACACAGGCAGGATGCACAGACATGGTTTACATGTCTTTTTGCGTTACTTTACATCAACCTGAAGAGTCTTGACTTACAGTATATTAAGGCAACCAAATTAAATTTAAATAAGGCGTGATGCATTGGCAAGATTGATCTATACATTTCTGTGCAGACATGTTAACTCTAACATTGTAGGTGGTCTTCACATGTCTAAAATCTTACAAAAAAGGATATCCAAAAGCAAATATGGGTTTCTTTGAAATCACAAACCAGGCACATTCCCACATTTCTCTTATTTCCGTAGAGCAGAAGAACAATGCAAAGGCAGAAGGAAAGGACATCAGTAGTTGTGTTTTTGTGTTACTGATATGTTTACATGTGAATGCACCATATGAAAGAGCTCTGTTGCTTAAAGCGTATGGAGCTCTTTAAGCATTATTTTATGCAGATTCCAGTGATGAACGGTGCTCATGCCCATGAACAGCATGTATTTGTATACAATATTTAATTTCAAAGGCAAAATCAAGGGGCAGACTGTTTTTGGGGGTGGGGGAAGAGCTTTTTTCAGTTTTAAATGACAGAGCAATTAAAATAGCAGAGGATGAGTTCCAGACCAATCTGGAAAGAGGGGTTTTGTAAATCTGTTTTTACATTCGACAAGCCCTACAGCAAGACATTCATTTATACCACTGAGATTAATGCTTATCTAATTGTAACTTATTTAAAAACCATTTTCTTTTCGACTGGGTACCAATCATCTTCTGTGACTTGAACACACTGTGTCATACCAAAGATGAGAGACAGATTTGGCATTGGTTATGACTGTCTCCCTGGAATTTTGTCTTTTCTTCTCATTTCCCTATTTTCTTAATTCTTTATATATATATATATATATATATTTTTTTATTTTTTTTATTAGAGATTCACTCAGAAATCATCTGGTGACCAGAATCAGCCAATTTACACTTTGACCCGTGACCGGCCAGTCAAATCCTAATAAATCCGATCTTTTCATGATCAAAGAATGCAACATAGCTAAATGCTAACAGGCTGTGCTAACAACAACACCCTTTGGTGCGGAAGCTGTTACTGAGGGAAAACCTTTGCTATTTATCGTGTCAGTGAGGTGTTTAAAAATAAAGATAGCATTTAAAAAGTAACTTTTCTATAAAAGCAAATTTGCCAATCATCCAGGCTGCTACTTAAACGCAATTAAATGTTCATCAAATAACAGGAAGGCCTAACGTTTTACAGGTAAGTTGTTTTATTTTTTTTTTCCTTTTGAGAAAGCCCTTTCAGCCCCATCTTGGAAAAGTGCTGGATTTAGAAATGTTGGGAACATTTTGGAAATCTCAGATTTAAAGTAAGGATCTAGTGAATAGACCTAAGGATCACTATTTGCAAATAATTAATCTGCAATAGCACAATATTCTGTGTGGGCTTATGATTAAGAAACTCAAACAACAGGTATAGGAAAGTTAATAGAAAAGTTGCTAATTAAAAAGCTTGGCATTCTGGCTACTGTCAAGTGTTGTTGGAGTGCAAATATACTCAGCAAAAATGTGCTGGGTCATTCTATTTGACTAAGAGTATGGGTTGGGTCTATTTGGCCCACTTACTCTTTTAAGCCCCGCCTTATCTGTTTCCCAAATGTGTACTTTGCATTCAGCATCGGAAAAAAAAAGATTTATATGCGGTGGCAAAAGAAATTCATGACTTCTTTCCTTTTAAATGTGATTGTTGTCAAAAGGAATAGAGCACAACAATGCCTTGTTCAATTCTTGTTGAATTCAAAGGCATAGCTAGAAGGGCTTGGGGAAGACCGCTTGCTGCTAGGGGCTGGTGGGCACAGACCAGCTAGAAAGTGAATTTTGCATACTGTACGGATCATCGCCCAGTTCAGCCCAGTCACATTGAATCTGCCGTCAACCAATTGTGCTTCATGAAACCGTCAACCCTTATTTACGTCTGCCTGTTTTCTTCCCCGCACAGCTGTAAACAAGGCCCCAGCTTTGAGCTGTCTTCCTCTGTCCCTGCACACGCTGCTTGCCAGGGGAGAGTCGACAGCTACAGCTCGTCCTCCCTAGGACAGTTAGAGCTACCATTTCCAGACAAACACTCAAAACACTAGGCAAATAGGAGTCAGGGTGCAAGATTTTCTGGAAGTGATAGAATTTTTCAGAAACTTGACATAAATATCCCTGCGCAGGTTTTGTCTCTGGCTTTAGTTTTAGCTTCTTTTTTTTTATAAAAAAAACCTTCTCAAATGTAGGTCTACATGACACATGACATTATTTTAAGCATCTTCTGGCATTGAGGTCAAAACATGACAGGTTTCTTTTTCTACACTTATACCAAACTTTAAAAAAAAACTTAGAAACCCACAAGGATTAGACCAAACACCTTATGAAATCAATGAAGGCCTAAAGGATTGTTCTGTTTCAATATTGAGGGAGACTCTTTTTAACAATGAAAATGCTAAAAAAGCATTTGTATTAATGAAATGTCATAAGAACAGTGAAAACCTCTACAAAGCACCTTCAATAATGCTTGTAAAGATTAGGTTAGCATTTTCTTTCAAAGACAAACCCAGCCCTGCCATTAAAATGTGAAAGCATCTTAATTTATAGAGCGGACTTATATGAGCACGGTAATTGTTACCCACCAAACAGTTTCTTCTAAACAACAACTGTGTCCGTTGGTGTAGACAGAAAAACATAATTAGTATTCAAGCTTAATTAATCTATGCTGGCCCCCTTTAAGTGAATTAGTCAATTATTTATGCATGTGTGCTCCTTTGATGCTAACAGATTATGTATGTTAGTGGAAAAACCTTGAAAAATGACTTTGAAAACTTTCCGCCATGAAATGTCACTACAAGCCTTTGCAGTGACTTTATTTCAGTTAAGGCCATGACATCTTTGTGGGTAGAAAAAGTTTCAATGAATTCTTATTTAGCCAAATTACCATGCCACATATTTTAATGGCAGGCAGTAAAACACTGATATCTCCTTGTCCAGAATCCAGGGCAAGGGACAAACTAAATCAGCTAAATATGTTTTTTTATTTTTTATTTTTTTTTGCGGCCTAATCCATGGAATGGAAATCTAACACAAGTCGGATCAAGGTCTGTCTTAGGATCATGGGAACTCCTTGGGATTTTCAAGAGCCTTTTGTTTTTACCCCTGAGAACCGGGCACTGGCCTCTGCACTCCTCAATCCCCCATTGAGAATGCAGAGGCAGCACGGAGGAATGTTAAATGTCAATGGTCAGGCTGCACCAGCACCTTTACAGAGGGGGAGAGTCTGAGGTATGAGGTTTGGCCTTCTCGAGTTCAGCTATGGTCTTATGAGGAACAGAAATGAAACTGCACTCACATTGCCAAAGGTGTCCATCTCCACAAATGACCAAAGATCAACACAGGCTGGTTGTGATCTCTCTGCAACAGCAAGCCCTGTGCTGCAAAATAAAACTAATGGTAATAAATAAACAATTACACATATCAAGGCAGGCTTAACCACACAATGAGACTGACTTATAATATGGATACATATAAGTATGAAAACAACAGTAACATTGTAGCTAAAACGCAAAAGAGCTATACTAAAAAATAGAAGTAGTGAATATGTTTTTGTGTTTTTTTCAACCAATGTATATTTCTAACCTCCTTATTCTCATAAAATTTGCACCAGATGTTGATATCAGCCCAGGTAATCAACTAATTTCAAAGAATTCAAAACAAGTACATACAATATAGGTGGACAAGTGTAATGACACAGGAAATAAGTCTTAAACATGTGAAGAAAAGGAGGTGCAATGAGACATGGAAAGCCAAGAAACCAGTAGAAATGTTTTAGTATTTAGAAAGCGTCTTGGTGTAAATTATGTTTGAGCTGGTTTAGTCCTAACTGAGGAATAATGTTTCTTTTTTACAGGATATCACAGAGGAAGCATTTCATGATGAGTAAAAGACCCTCTCATCCTTATTTTTCCTAAACATTCTAATGGCATTGGTTATAGTGAGCACCATTGGATCCATATTCAAAAGAGCCAAAAGGACATAATTTCACCATAAGCCAAGCCAAACCAGGTGATCTTTGCAGTATTTCAGTCAGAGGCGCCAAAAGACTAATCAGACACGTTATTCCAGTGGCAAGAAAGATTTGGAGAAAGCATTATAACTAGTAGGTAAAGTTATTCCAAATAAGAGTACATAATGCATTAAATGTGTGTCCATGGCCCCCTTGGACACACCATGGACTTTAATGCTAAAGAAAAAGCATGTAGAAATGTATTTCAAATTTGTAGCAGAAAATTTTGACAAGCCAATAAAATACTGGAGCAAAATTATCTGTTAAGATGAAACCAAAACTCTTTGCATGCCATAGTGGGGAGAAACAGCACTGTACACCCGATAAACAACATACCACTAGTAAAGGTGGTAGCATCATGGTGTGTTGTTCTTTTCTTTTCTACATACTGTACTGCCAGACTTAATACAAGTGAAAAAGCATGGGCATTTATTGTATAGTTTATTGTGAATTGTTCTTGATCAAGAAGAGAATTATGGTGGTGACCTGTCCAGGGTGTACCCCACCTCTCGTCCGTAGACTGCTGGAGATAGGCACCCTCTCCCCTGCAACCCAGTATAGATGAAGCAGGTATAGAGAATGGATGGATGGGTGGATGGATGGAGATGAGAATTTTGATTTATCATGATGATGTATTATAATTAATGCCTGAAAACCCCCAAAACTGAGTATTGTCGGGAATGTTTTATTATTTTTTCCACAGTTAGGTCCATGAAAGCATCAGTAAATAACAAAATATTAAAAAAATATTGTTAAATGCAGCTACTGTGTGCAGCTTTGCCGTTTTCCACTTCTTTATGTAACCACTGTTCTAAGAGAAAGCTATTTCAGAATTTGTATGTTTTTTGTTATTTGTTACTGTGTTTATGGAGGGTTGGTTGCAGTGACATACAGTCACCATACAGTTGCCCAACAACATTTCCAAGAAGTTATAAAAAACTTTTTATTATCACTTTTTTCATTATCATAATAAATACCATAATATATTGTGACATAATTGGAAGTCCATGTCACCCATTACTAGAAGAAAGGATGATTTTTTTTGACATTTTATAAAAATCTAAATATAAAACATTATTTTTTGACAAAACAATAATTCCATGCAAATACACTGTCTCTGCTTGGCTCAAGAAAAACAAAATAAAGCTGCTAGAATGGCCCAGCTAGTCACCCCACTTTAATCCAGTACAAAAACTGATGTAATGAGCTAAACATCAGAGTGCATAGAAGAGGCCTGCAGAACATTGAAGATTTGAAGCCAGTCTGGAGCATGTTGCCAAAATCCCTCCTGATCAATATAGGGAGTCTTTCTCCATAAAGGACTAGACAAAGCTTTCCTTTTAAGTATTTCATAATTTTTAGGTTGCACAATCAATATTTATTCCATGTGTAATTTTACATTTGAGCCATAACCTAATTCCTGAACTAATTTATTTTGAATCCCTTCTATGTGTAGACTACTTTAGATACTAACAACCAGTATGTTTTCCATGCCATTAACCCTATTAGAATGTTTCTGTTAATGTTATCTATACTTATTCCCCCTGCTGTATTATGGAGAACAAAATAACTCCTTCCAAGCAGTGTCACACTATCTTCTTTCTGCTTGTATGTTTAAAAGTATTATCTCTGCAATGCATCTTTGAGAAGAAAGGATGATAAACAGCTTTTATTTTCAGAGATAACAAATTATTTGCCCTGATTATTCAAATTGTTTGTTCATTTACATCCGATACAATATCATTTGGTATTTTTATCATCTTTTCCTGTGGTAATTCACAGGGCTCGTGCAAGTTTCTACTGAAATAGCAAAACAAACCCCGGGCAAAATGTGAAAGATTATCCCATACCATGCGAGCTAGGATGAAATGCTGCACTTTTTCACACTGAACACTGCTCCACTGGGTGTGATTGAAAAACATGTAAAGCTATTGAATCCATGGTTTGTATATGTGAGGGGAAAATGAGTGTTGTAACAAGTGGGCCAGTGTTTTTGTAATTGTTTCAAATTACACTCGACGTAATAACTCAGTTAAAGCAGAGCCAGTGTGCGGTCCATTCACGTTAACCAGGCAAAGACCACAGGATATCCATGTACCCTTATCTTGGCCTGCAAAAAAGAGCTGATTATGTAAACAAATGGGGAGAATAAACTCCTTAGCCATACTTCCAGCTGTCTCTGTTTGTATCCAATGGCACTTATATCCAGAAGAGGGATAATACTTTAAGATACAAAGGTGCTTTGTGGCATTTCCTATACATGTGTATTATATTAAATTAGAGACCCTAACATTCCTGTTTTTGATTTGCTTAACTGCCTTTCTGTGTTATTTAAAGAGTTGTGTGCGTGTGTGAACATTTTACACAGGTTGTAAAATTGTGATGCTGCGAGAAGTGTATTAATTGTTAAAGCTGCATGCCTCCTGCCAAACATTCACTCTCAAAACAAAGAAGTTGCCAACACTGTTGTGAACCACATGAATTACTGATTCACTTTTCAGCTAAAGGTTCATGTTTTCTGTCAAAAGCCATATGTGAACACAACAACCATGTTGAAAAACCTCAGGTCCATCAGAATTCAAAGCACTTGCTGAATCTGAGTTAGGATCAGATAAGCAAGATTAACATGTATGAGTTTAATGATGTACTGAATTATTTAATGTGTGTCTAGCTAAATTATACATACAGGGTTTTCTGCAAATGCGTTTGTTTCTGACCTGTACATTGTATTATTTTTCCAGGTTTCATCATAGCCACAAATTTAAAACAAACTGCTCTGCTCAGAGTTAAACAACACAACCTATTTTTCAGTTAATTGCTGTTTTGAATTTTGCTGCTAAAATGTTTCTGCTTCTAAAGATTCCCCTTCATGACTTTTAGCAGACCCTTATTTATATCACATCGCTTTTTGTTTGCATAAGCTGCATGTGTACAGTTTGTATTTACTATTTTGAAAGCCCGTGCATAATGACAGTCTAGACGTATACTTATACAGCCTTGCAAAAACAGGCATACCGCTTCAACATTTGTCAAGTTTTGTCACATCAAGACAATGAACGTTAGTGTATTTTAATTGACTTTTTTTTTTAAGTCAGTACTTTAGAGAACTGACTTTTTTGATTACAACTGCAAGTTTTTTGTCGAATGTCAACTTTGCTCTTATATTAAATTAACATTTTGCCCATTCTTCTTCAGAAAACTGTTCAAGCTTAGTCAGTATTCAACTCTTGCCAAAGATTGTTAGTTGGATTTAGGGTCTGGACTTTGACTGGAACATTCTAACACTTTAATATGTTTTGATATAAACTACTCTATTGTAGTTCTGGATGTATGTTTAGAAGTCGTTGTCCTGCTGAAAGGTGAACCCTCTGTACTATGGTCTTTTGCAACCTCTAATAGGTTTTCTCTTGGAGTGCCCTGTAATTAGCTCCCTCCATCTCCCCATCACCTCTGTTCAACTTCCTTGTGCCTGATGAAAAAAAGCGTCCCCACAGCATTGTTCCACCACCACCATGTTTAACATTAAGGATGGTGTATTTAGGGTAATGTGCAGTGCGAATGTTATGGTCACACTAAATCTTTTGACTCAAAGCCCCAAAAATAAGTGTTTTGCTCATCTAAGCAAAGCTCTTTCCTCCATTTGTTTGCTATGTGCTATATCTGACGTTGGCAGACTTTGAAAGGGACTTTTTAGCTTTCTTTCAACAATAGCTTTTTTCTTGCAACTACTTAAGTTAGACTGGTAAATGAATAAATATAAAACCGTGTGTCACTGTACTTCTATTTTACAATTATGCTCTATTTTGTGTTGGCCTGATACATACAACCTAAAACCAAATAGCCTAAAATATTGGGTTTTAAAGAGACAAAATGTGAAAGTTCCACAATTAGTAATACTTTTGTAAGGCACTGTGAAGCTGATCTTACCTGAAAAGTAACACACAAATCAGGGATGTAATTCAGTAGTCACGATGGGACTAGTCTCTGGTGGACACAGGCTTTTTCTTAATGTGCGACAACAACCAAATCCACCTCATATCACAGCAGCATTTCCTCCATGCTAAGCAATTTGCATCCATATGCACTCAAAAAACACTATCTAAGCATTAAACTTTATTTTAAAGACAAATTTAGCTTCTGTAAAGTAAATAGAAATGAACTCAAGTGAATCTTTCAAAATATGTTGTTATAATTTATGTATTATTAATACAATATACTTCAAATTTATTAGCTTGCTGTTGCAGATGTTAAGGTATTGCCTTTTTAAAACAAGTTCTTTTCAAATTAATGAATTTGATCAGATTACATTAACAAACTAACTTACGGTAAAAAAAAGAATAGTACATTTGATTGCTTACTGTATACATAATATCCTTTTGGATTAATCAAAACATTACCTTATAAAGTCAGACTTTTCCTCTTGTCACAGGCAGCTTCTCTTAGGTCGTCAGGCCAACAGGAACGACACACAACAGACTTGGCGTCAGATGACCTCCTCCCATTCACTCTCACTGACTGAAATACAAGTACACGAGAAAGTCTTGAATTAATTATGCACAGGTACACATATTAAATTTGAATGGTAAATATTATAAATTTGCCTTCATTTGATTACACATTTTCAGAAAGAACATTTAGTGGCAACAAAAAATTTTAACAGCCAAGTTTTATCTACCAGATGGCATTACTATGTTAACGTTAATGTTCTTTGCGGTGTTGAATTATTAATGGAAGCTGTGGCAGGATGCTTTTTTAACCAGATGTTTGCTTAGTGTTTCACTAGAACACAGACAATGGATTGCTTTGTCATCTTCCACTCACCATTACAATGAACTTCCCCAAACTGAAGTTAAACTGCTCACACCGCCTTTTCAACATCTATTATTATGTAATATATGACAGTTCACATAAAAGTAGCACCATTAATTATTTATTGGAAAGTACACACAGATATATTTCCCAGCTAAAGACAGCCAACAAGCTCTGCGGCCACTGTGAGGAATAGGTAGAGAATGCCCAGCGGATTGGCCCTGCACTAATAACACTAATGTCCCCTTAAAAGAAATCATGAACTACAGCTAATGGTTCCCTTGCAACACACATTCTGACTACCTTATTTATGACTGCAAAGCCATCAGGCCATTGGTGGCCTTTTCAACCAGCGAAGAGCGATTGTTCATATGACAGCACAATCCAAAAGTATTCACGCATCTTGAACCTTTGCACATTTTGTCATGTGAAATCTTCAAACCAAAATACATTTTATAATTATTTCACAGAGACCAAGATGCCAACACAAAGCAATGCATGGTTGTGAAATGGAAGAAACCAATACATGGTTTTCTGTTCCAAGCTGAGTGTTGAATTTCTGAATGCATCTCCTCCAGAGTTTCCAGGAGGGTCCTGGCTGCTTTTCCTTGCCTAGCCTCTCAGCCATCCTTTCGTGGGTTTTAGAGCTGTGCCATAGTCTTTTTTTTTCTTGGATGATGTATTGATGTATGTATGTTTGTATAGTTATATCCGAGCCCCTAAGGAATGTATGTTGAACAGTGCTCTATGAGATGTTCAAAGCCTTCGAGGCCTTCTAATAATGTATTTATACTGAGATATACTCGGTTTATTAATTAGTTGACTTTTGAAGGCATTAGTGGCACTTGAGTTCATTTATGATGTCATGATGTCATGGGGTATGTTTAAGGTCATGTATCATTTTCCTAGAGTGACAGATGTGTGAAATTGGTGGAGATTCTTGTAACCAAGGCACTATATTGACAAAGAGCATTGCTCATTTGTTCTTTGATATGTAGCAGACTGTTTAGCTTTATCTTAAGTTTTTGATTAGTGACCCATGTCACAATCTCCTCTTGATTATGAAACAAAGCTGAAAACAATCAGGATTTAACAAGGCACCACAATTTAATCTGTTCAGTGCATCCTACAAGGGCCCTTGCAGCACCTATATTAACAAATCATTGAGATTTTTTTTTCTTCATTAAGCTGGTTTAATGTAATCTAAATAAGATTTTCACTGATTTGGACCTCCCATTTTGTGCCAAAGCTGTCGTTGATCGTTTATGTGATTTAAACAGAGACCTAAATCTCCATCTTATCCTATTAATTTTCAGTGCAGGCATGAGAGTGGCTAATGATGTTATCTTACCTAATTAACCTGTATAGGGATTCAACTCCAGGACAGGGGATTGTTCATCCTTCATCCAAGCGTTCATTATTATCATTATAATCATTATCATAAAAGGACTAACTTATGTTGGCCATTCCACCACCATTAATCTAGATTGAGTCTTTTTGGGAGAGAATGATCCTTTGGGGTCATTTTTAATTATCAGTAACAGGATGGGAATTCCTGCAAAGCTGAGTAAGTTCAGTTGTGACCATAGCAATAAATGGAATCCCATTAGACTGCACCACATGATTATTATGATTTGGCTTTGAGGACGACATAGTACGATCCTCAAAGATTTTCGCTACCAGCTCTGGAACTGACTCTTGGCTTCAACCTATTAACACTGCACACTTGAAGAAGATCAATAGCCTTCATTGGGCCATGTGTCATTGGTTAATCGGATATTGATGAGGATATTGACATGCACCTAATTAATCTCAGGCCCAGTGCTGGCTTTCATGTGTTTCTTTAATCATGAACTTCATCTAAGTCCATACAGTGCAGCAAGGTGGCACTACCTTTTTGACTTTGAGGTATAAAGTTGAAACCTGCTAAGTATATTGTTTGCAGATACAGTTTAATAATAGTTTAAATATTTAGATTTTTCTAAGCCTCAAAGATAAATTAACCTTGACTTGTGCAGCAATACATGCTTGAAAACTTTAATATGTTAAGTGGGATTTGTGAGGACCTGTGTATTCATATGTGTGTTTTACTTTGACAAATCCAGGTTGATCAATAGAAATGTGCATTAGTGTGCCGGTATACAGATGAGAGAGCACCCAAAGGTGACCCTGACTACTGGCATCACCACAGGGCTCCAATAAGCTGCTCCTCAACCTCTCCTCTGCAAATCGCAAATCTCCAACTTTTAGCCCTGCTGTTGGTTTGATTATTGTTTATAGATAGAGCCGAGAATTAAAGCATGGCCCGCAGGCAGCATAATTATTTACAGCTGAAAACTCATATCATTACCAGCATGCTCCTAATTGCCAGAAGTAATATCAATGTTAGTTGATTAAGCATTTTTTTTTTCATCTTCAGCCTCCATAATGTGCAGAGATTGTTTTTCCTCAGCATATGGGGTGACGGTTTATCTCAATACAGCTGTTCATCTGGCTTTGCTTCCATTTTCTTCCCCTACTGTTCACTGCAAAACACGAAATCTTCAGAGGGTAGCAATCAATCGCTTCAGTATTAGTTGTTCACTCACAAGGTCAGTGAAAACACAAGAATTATTCTTAATAGTTAAAAAAAATACTGATCTCCATTAACATTCTCTCTAAACAAATGGGCTCACAGCAGTAACTGCACACTCATGGTGATATCAGAGCCACTGAGAAATATGTGAAGCTAACTTATTTCACTGTCAAATGATTAGTTAAATCAAGTGTTTATTTGGCCGGGGTCCCTCTCCCTCCGCTATGGATTTGACAAAATATGTCATCTTGTGTTTAAAGCAACAAGAAAAATTAGGCTATTAATAACATGACCCATGAAGGAAAAAAAAACATACAAAGCCTTGAAAGCTACTTTATTATTCACATGTAGATCACTCAAACATCATTGAAGCTTTGTAGAATTAAAAAAACTAATATCTTGGGTCTGAGCATAAAAAGTTGTAATAATTTTGATGATGTTGGTTTATGTTGAATTTTTTATTTTATTTTCAAAAAGGCAGCTGTCAAATAACACTGTAATTTTGTTTGCAATTGATCTGACCCACATACAGAGAACAGAATATGTAAAGGATGTTTATTGTGACAAAGATTATCAGGAACGTAACGGATGATTCTCCAACTGTATGGGAAGAAGGGAAGAGCAATGGTGAAAAATAGGGAACTGAATAATGTCGAACAAGGAACAAGGAATTAATGCAAACAAGAGACCTGCTTCCTTAATAGGTATGGTCAGGTCGCCATGGGAAGAGGTATTCAGGATCAAGGTTTGTAGAAGTTTCTTTAGGTGCTATTCTGTGTGAGCTCGGAGCAAACAGGAATGAGTTCGGTGTGCAGATGTTTACGATGGAGGGTGGTGTTAGGATTATGAATCTGAGAATATTATTAAATATTTAATATTAATATTTTATCAAATAATAATCAAATAATATTTTGGTCTGTTAAGGGTTGTCCTGTGAATACCAGCCCAGTAAGGTGATGGTATTAGGGCAAAATAGGAAGGTGTGAGACGAGCTCTGACATTATTGAACAGCAAAAACTCTGCACACACATGGAATGAATTCACACAATTTCTTAAAATACAAGAATTTATTAACAAAAATAAGTCAACTCAAAGTCAAACATATTTCAATCAACAAACTCTTTACTATGCTAAAACAATCCAACTAAACTACCAAGCAGAATTAAAGAATAACGAAGACTAATGGGCTATGTACAATATAAACAAGTTGATTAAAGATGATTGAAAATCATGACCAAAAGAGTGATGCAACATTACCATGCAATGTTTATGTTTGAGAACCAAGGATTATCTTGAAGAATCTGGAAGTGAAGTTAAGTTAGTCTTGGAACTAACTTAGACAACTCTTCACAATGCAAGATCATAAAATATTATTTTAATAAAATAATGTTTTAAGAATGATCTGCTGAATAAAACCAACCTTCTGGATGACTAATTCTCAACGGGGTCTCATTAGCTGTCTTTATTTATTAAAATAATTATTAAAGAAATATTGTTAAAGGAAATGGTAAAATATTTAAGGGAATATTTTGGAAAAGAGCCAAATCTTTCTGGAGAAATGGGGCTTAATGGTGTTTACTTACAGGGGTTGGACAATGAAACTGAAACACCTGGTTTTAGACCACAATAATTTATTAGTATGGTGTAGGGCCTCCTTTTGCGGCCAATACAGCATCAATTTGTCTTGGGAATGACATATACAAGTCCTGCACAGTGGTCAGAGGGATTTTAATCAATTTTTCTTGCAGGATAGTGGCCAGGTCACTACGTGATACTGGTGGAGGAAAATGTTTCCTGACTCGCTCCTCCAAAACACCCCAAAGTGGCTCAATAATATTTAGATCTGGTGACTGTGCAGGCCATGGGAGATGTTCAACTTCACTTTCATGTTCATCAAACCAATCTTTCACCAGTCTTGCTGTGTGTATTGGTGCGTTGTCATCCTGATACACGCCACCACCTTCAGGATACAATGTTTGAACCATTGGATGCACATGGTCCTCAAGAATGGTTCGGTAGTCCTTGGCAGTGACGCGCCCATCTAGCACAAGTATTGGGCCAAGGGAATGCCATGATATGGCAGCCTAAACCATCACTGATCCACCCCCATGCTTCACTCCGGGCATGCAACAGTCTGGGTGGTACGCTTCTTTGGGGCTTCTCCACACCGTAACTCTCCCGGATGTGGGGAAAACAGTAAAGGTGGATTCATCACATCACATTATTTACTGGATTGAAAACTAAACCTTTCTGGTTAAATATTATTTGGCAGCAAGCATGTGTCCTTACCTGTTAGCAGTTGAAGCTAACAAAGGAAGCTGATAGCTTAGCTCCAGAATCAAAACACACACCTTTAAAAATAAAAGGGTTAAAATGCATAAGCACGGACGGTGCGTTATGATCAATCTTCTGTTTCAAGTAAAGTTTGTCTTAACTTTAAAAACATACAAACAAAGAACACACCCTAAGCACGTGTGCTGCAGATATTCTACTAGCACCAAGATAGCTGAGTTCTACACAAACAAAACCAAACTTCATAAAATGAAAAACATTTAGATAATTTCAATCTAAATCACTTCTATATTATTCTGCCCAAACACTTAACCTCATGAACTGTGGTGAGGAACGTTGTCCAAGGCAGCGAAGTTTGAAGAAATGTCCACAGTCTTTAAACGGTTAGCTACAGCTAATCTCCTTAGCTGTGGGGAGTGGCGGCTGTTCTGTCGGCCGGCCAAACTGCACATTACCGTAACTACGGTGATGCGGATCCTGTTGTCCTTCTCTCAGGCAGGGAAAACCGTTTCACTCAGCTAGTAGAGACAGCGTCTCTACTGGGGACTTCTCTGGGACAGTTTGCTTCTGCAGGCCTCAGAGAGAAAGTAAGCAATGCTTATACCTTAATTTACCCCTTTTTATGAATGAGTACCGGATTCTTTCAACAGTAATTCATCAGTACTTAACTTGTGCATACGATCGATGATCGTATGACACCCTTGGATCCAGTTGAAGAGTTTATGTCTGTTTGCCAGCAAAGAGACATTAGCACGCTGCCTATCCGATCCCGGTCCCGCAAAGAGAAACAGTGGAAGAGATCGGACTATTGGAAAGGAGGGTGCTTTTATACAGCCAGTGGCATCATGGGAAGTCCGCTGCTACCCCCATTCCTCAGTTCCTGGAAGTAGGTTAATGCAATTTATTTTGGAAGTTCCAGGAAAGTCTGTACTGGCCTTTCATGTTGTAACCATGGATGTGGGTCCCAACAGTGGACAGGGTACGCTTGTGACTTGGTCCAGGAGGCCAAGGTAGCATGAAACTGCCAGCTAGGTGCGAATCCAAATGAAGACAGTAGATAGGAAATTAAATCCTTAGAACTTAGATAGCCTTGATCATCCAAAAAGACTTCCAGACACATAGTCAGTATTCAGTGACATAAATCCAGGGTTTAGGTTTACTTAGCCTGCAAAGGAGCATAAACAAAGTTACACGAGGTCGAAGAACCAAGCATAGATTTAGTGGTTGGCTTGAGCTTCTTACCAATGAGGGCAAAACACTCTGGCATCGAAGTGTTGGCAGCCTCCTGCTTAAGTACACCTCAAAGTAATCAGAAGAATAAGTTGCAACTGTCATCCAGCACACCTGAGAACTCCAGCACCGTCTGAAAACACTGAACACATGTAGCAAGCACAAAACACAAACACAACCCAGATCCTGACAAACACTTTGTTCCATAAGTACGTATGGATGTAGCGATACATCAGGTCACAGGACAAGATTACAAACTGTCTCTGATTTATTAGAATAAGAAAAGGCTTCGGCAATCTTATGGAGGAAAAACACATTTCTGTCATGTTTGCTGGTTTGTGAAGGATGCAAGTGCAGATGGCAGACTTGTGGGACTGAATAAAACTTTAATAATAAAATGAAGAGAAATTACAGGGGGAACATGTCATGAAATAACGGCAGAAATACGGGCAGTCAAAAGAGAAACAGTGTAAATGGAAGATTAACCAAAGAATCCGGCAATGAACAATGAGAAATCAGGGTTAAATATTGAGAAAGGGGTGGAAGATGACAAAGGAACCAAATTAGCTAATCAGAGGAAATGTGGAGCAGCCAGGGTTGAGTACAAGCAGGGAAGCTGAGGGAGGGAGACCAATTAACACGAATGGAGCTACGCTTAGATACAAAGAAATGATACAACCAAGGGTAAGTCTAACAGCAATAATTCCAAATCAACAAGGAATAGAACACAAGAATAAATGAATGAATGAACAAATGAATGAATAAATGAACGAATGGAATAACTAAAATGGCGACACCTTAGAGAACATAAACAACAGGGTAATGAAGAAAACAGGCACACAAAAGAAACCCAAAAACCCAAGCACTTAAGGAACATTAAATTTTTTGGGTTTTCTCAGAGTAAAGGCTTAACCAACCAAAATGTGTTTAAGAAAATCTATAATTTTTAGAATACCTTAGTAAATGTTTGACTGGTCCACATGCAGTATTTCGATACTTGTATAATTTTTAGTTAGTCCCCATGCCATTAAAATAATTGAAAATATTCCATTTTTGTGTTTCACCAATCAGAGTGGAAGTTTCGTGAATCTCCCATGTGTATTCACTGTTGCAACAAGCTTGTTCCGGACAAAGGTTTGCTGCAAAGTCACTTGATGCAGTTGGCTAGGATTCCTCAAATAGAAATCTTTTTGCCACACTAAACTGAACTTGACTGGGTTGTAATAAAACTAGGATCAAACTGAAATGTAGGTAAAACTGAATGTTAATGGGATTGGATTCATTTGTTTACGTATTTATTTTATATAAACTGGATCCGTTTGTCTTTAAAATTCTCCTGAGATGACATTTCCTGAATTGTTGCTATAGAAATAAACTGATTTGAATCGTTTTAAAGAATTTCTATCTAGTTCATAAATGATCCATTCAAGTATATTAGATTTTGAATTACTTCCTTTTTTATTTTAAAATAAAAGCTTTGTAACAAAATGGAGAGACGTTTCAAGTCCTCGCCTTCATATCTGTGACTAATAATAAAGGCTTCCACTTACTTCACATGCTGGATAGCTCTTCGCAAGGCAGACTTCACTTTGATTAGACACCTTTTTAAAAATTGCAAAGATTATACACACTTTGCTTTTTGTCTTGTTATCAAAACCCTCATCAATAAACAAAATCAGACTATCTACTTACTTCAGAATGAACTTTATGAATCAGGACATCACTTTAGAAAGTATATTTTAGTATGGCAGTGAAATCTTGTGTGAGAGACAGGCCATTTGACTAGGGTACACCCCACCTCTAGCCTTCACCAATAACCCTGAACAGGAAAATACAAAAATGGAAGGTGGATGAAATGTTAGTTTAATTTTGTCAAAAAGTGTATGTATCTACTTGTCAGTCAATGTTGTTTCTGGATTCTTTTTGCTTTGGTTTCTCCTTGACACAGAGTTTGTAATGCCTCATAACCGAGGGCATGAGTGGCGTTTTTTAAAAAGAGTCTGTGTGTGAAGCCTCAGTTTTCCTTTCATCATACTTGGGAACAGATGTTGTAGAAATAAACTTGTGATACGGAAAAAGAGGAGGAAAGTCATTGGAGGGACAGTTAAAAGTTT
This sequence comes from Girardinichthys multiradiatus, assembly GCF_021462225.1. Lineage (NCBI taxonomy): Eukaryota > Metazoa > Chordata > Actinopteri > Cyprinodontiformes > Goodeidae > Girardinichthys > Girardinichthys multiradiatus. Next base: position 17,253,267 of record NC_061813.1, read on the forward strand.
GCATGATTTCATCAGAATCTGTCATACATTGAAGAGAAAACTAACATTACCCCAAATTATTGTGTTTACAAAGAATTTCATCATTGGATCTCATGCTTCCACAGTTAAAATTGTGCAGCAAAGTGGAATAATTGTTAAAAGGGCAATGCAAATAGTGATTAAAAGGTGGCCTTGGGTCATCATTATGACATGATTTCAGAGAAAGTGAGAGCAAGGGGAAGTGTTTGAGAAACATCTTCCTGACCAACGAGAACTCTTTTGCATGCCACTGACTCTTCATGACAAAGCCTTTTTATGTGCTTTTTGACAGGCAGTGAGTCTTCTTGGTTGATGAGCATGCTGACTGAAAGTTCAGGCATGAAATGCTTGGGGAAATCAGACAATTGTTGAAATTAAACTTGATGCTATAAATGCATTTGCTTTCTTTCATTTAGTGTGAGACAGAGTGATGTTATTATGTGATAAAGGTCTTATCAACGTTTTTAAAGAACAAGAGACCAGAGGGAGTGCTGTGTTGTGATATAATATAGGTCAAAGTCCAGACATATCAAGTTCAATGACTGTGATATCTGTACCTTGATGACAAATTATACCCAAGCAACATCAACATTTTATGTAATTTTTGTGATAAGAAAAAAACATCTGCAACTAAACCAAATTAACTAATTACATGATATATCAACTTAATTTACCTTTTAGCAGGCTCCCTAAACGAGAAGTAAAAGCTTTTTCTCTAAAAAAACAACAGTCGACATGACATTTATTGTCACGTTACCAGGTCCTAAGTCTGACCAAATCTACATTAAAATACTTCTAAGCTCTTGGTTTAATTTTTCTTCATGGAAATTTATGTGAAAAAAGATACATAAATTAACAAATAAATGCATGTTAGATAAGTAAGGTGTTCATATGCTAAACTTTGCCTTGATTTATTTTACTACTTTCTAATATATATATATATATATATTAGAAAGTAGTTCTTTGAAAAACAAATTACCAGTATTTAATCTTCAAACTAGCAGATAACTTGTGAGGTCATGGAAAAAGAACATTTTGTCAGACTTGAAAGAAAGTGAGTCCAATAAAAACATTTCTGGATGGACACCAAAACAAATTCCTTGTATGTCCAAAAACGTATTTGGCAATAAAGCTTTTCTGATTCTGATTCTTTTTACACTTGCCTTTCAGGGCTTCCGTAGTCTTATAGTGGTGGTTGGATGGGGTTCAATGTAAGGTTGCAGCTCCTGTAATGCCAAGAAGACTGATGGAAGCCCTTCCCAATAGATGGTCAAATGCTTTTTTCCAAGTATAGTTGGAGTAAGTTGTCTAACTGAACTATTGCCCAAAATTATGTTTGCCAGACCTTTCATACTTTGGTTTTGCATAATTAAAGTTGGAAATTAATGAATAGATGTTTTGTTGTATGTTTCCTAAACAAAAATAAACTAACTAACTAAGCTTTTACAAAATATCAGCTGAAAAGCAATGGGTTATATAATGAGATTACATATTTACTGTGGACATAATTACTGTAGACAGAACAAATTGTACCAATTCAAATCAGATTCATTGAGAAAGCAGCATCTTCAGGACCAGTGCATCTGCATTGTACATGAGTCATAACAGTTTCATGTAAAAATAAAAATAAAAAATGACAAAAAAAAACTACTATTGCTTACTTTGTTTTGATAAGCAAAGATACATTCAGTTGGGATACGAGAGTACCAGGAAATAGTCTAAAGGAACCTCATGGTAAAACAACAGCTGATTGCTAGAATGAGCTTAGCTATGATCTCAAGGGTTTGTAGCTAACCCAGATTGCTGTCGAAACATGTTGGCAAATCTTTGAAATGTAAATGTGCAGTGACCAGCTCCATTCAACTTTGCTTCAGTGGATATGCAACACTGACCCTTGAGGCAGTAGCAAACTCATTAGGGTATTGATAGACTTTGTGTCCTCTGCTTTTACCTTTTAAGTTTTTTAAGGGGTATAATGTTCACACTGTGAGTTTAACCCAGATCCTGTTTGAACTTTTAATGATCTATTTTCTACAGTTAATGATTCAGTACTCAGTTTACTACTGTGTGTTTGCACTGATTAACACCTAAGCCAAGCAAGGACACCACTAGACTTAGAAAATAAATCAGGAAAAACTGTACCCCTGTCATTACTCAACTTAGTGGATGTGGAAAACAATAAGGACGTCTTTATTATGTCTATCTATCTATCTATCTATCTATCTATCTATCTATCTATCTATCTATCTATCTATCTATCTATCTATCTATCTATCTATCTATCTATCTATCTATCTATCTATCTATCTATCTATCTATCTATCTATCTATCTATCTATCTATCTATCTATCTATCTATCTATCTATCTATCTATCTATCTATCTATCTATCTATCTATCTATCAGTTGCGGATGCTGGTCTTTCAAGGAGGGGAAGCTCAATTTCAAGATCGCTGATTCGCTCATTTCGCTGTCAATCAAAAAGGGATTCAGCCTCAGACAGATCATCCAATCATCATGCAGAAGCTGAGCGTCCAGGCCAGCCGAGGCCATCCCACTGCCCCATAGACCCCCAGAGACACTGACCGTCCGATGGGCGGGACAAAGCCCAGCATTTATCCAATGACTCGTCTCGTTTCGCTGCAGCCAAGGCTGGCCTATGGACTCCCAGAGACACTGACCGTCCGATGGGCGGGACAAAGCCCAGCATTTATCCAATGACTCGTCTCGTTTCGCTGCAGCCAAGGCTGGCCTATGGACTCCCAGAGACACTGAGCGTCCGATCGGCGGGACAAAGCCCAGCATTTTTGATTCGCTATTGAACTCACTGTTTAAAGCACTGTGAAGTTGCAGGAATGAGTGAGAGGAAATCCGCGTCGTTACCAGTGATAAGAAGCTGATTCTGAACAAAAGTTGAGCACGTTGTAGCACATATTTAGTCAATGACATGTACACACAATAGTATATATTTGATCACTTATTTTTTGACATTTTAGGGGAAGCTGAGCTTCCCTTGCAGTCTTAGAGCAATCGCCACTGATATATATATACAATACAGACCAAACGTTTGGACACACTCATTTCAGGTGACTACCTCTTGAAGCTCATCAACAGAATGCCAAGAGTGTGCAGAGCAGTAATCAAAGCAAAAGGTGGCTACTTTGAAGAACCTAGAATATAAGACATATTTTGTTGTTTCATACTTTTTTGTTCAGTATATAATTCCACATGTGTTAATTCATAGTTTTGATGCCTTCAGTGTGAAGCTACAATATTCATAGTCATGAAAATAAAGAAAACTATTTGAATGAGAAGGTGTCTTGTCTCCAAACATGGTCTGTACTGTATATACTGGTCCTTCTCAAAATATTAGCATATTGTGATAAAGTTAATTATTTTCCATAATGTCATGATGAAAATTTAACATTCATATATTTTAGATTCATTGCACACTAACTGAAATATTTCAGGTCTTTTATTGTCTTAATACGGATGATTTTGGCAAACAGCTCATGAAAACCCAAAATTCCTATCTCACAAAATTAGCATATCATTAAAAGGGTCTCTAAACGAGCTATGAACCTAATCATCTAAATCAATGAGTTAACTCTAAATACCTGCAAAAGATTCCTGAGGCCTTTAAAACTCCCAGCCTGGTTCATCACTCAAAACCCCAATCATTGGTAAGACTGCCGACCTGACTGCTGTCCAGAAGGCCACTATTGACACCCTCAAGCAAGAGGGTAAGACACAGAAAGAAATTTCTGAACGAATAGGCTGTTCCCAGAGTGCTGTATCAAGGCACCTCAGTGGGAAGTCTGTGGGAAGGAAAAAGTGTGGCAGAAAACGCTGCACAACGAGAAGAGGTGACAGGACCCTGAGGAAGATTGTGGAGAAGGGCCGATTCCAGACCTTGGGGGACCTGCGGAAGCAGTGTACTGAGTCTGGAGTAGAAACATCCAGAGCCACCGTGCACAGGCCAGTGCAGGAAATGGGCTACAGGTGCCGCATTCCCCAGGTCAAGCCACTTTTGAACCAGAAACAGCGGCAGAAGCGCCTGACCTGGGCAACAGAGAAGCAGCACTGGACTGTTGCCCAGTGGTCCAAAGTACTTTTTTCGGATGAAAGCAAATTCTGCATGTCATTCGGAAATCAAGGTGCCAGAGTCTGGAGGAAGACTGGGGAGAAGGAAATGCCAAAATGCCAGAAGTCCAGTGTCAAGTACCCACAGTCAGTGATGGTCTGGGGTGCCGTGTCAGTTGCTGGTGTTGGTCCACTGTGTTTTATCAAGGGCAGGGTCAATGCAGCTAGCTATCAGGAGATTTTGGCGCACTTCATGCTTCCATCTGCTGAAAAGCTTTATGGAGAGGAAGATTTCATTTTTCAGCATGACCTGGCACCTGCTCACAGTGCCAAAACCACTGGTAAATGGTTTACTGACCATGGTATCACTGTGCTCAATTGGCCTGCCAACTCTCCTGACCTGAACCCCATAGAGAATCTGTGGAATATTGTGAAGAGAACGTTGAGAGACTCAAGACCCAACACTCTGGAGGAGCTAAAGGCCGCTATCGAAGCATCCCGGGCCTCCATAAGACCTCAGCAGTGCCACAGGTTGATTGCCTCCATGCCATGCCGCATTGAAGCAGTCATTTCTGCAAAAGGATTCCCGACCAAGTATTGAGTGCATAACTCGTTCGTTCGTTCGTCGTCTTCCGCTTATCCAGGACCGGGTCGCGGGGGCAGCAGACTCAGCAGAGACGCCCAGACGTCCCTCTCTCCAGACACCTCCTCCAGCTCCTCCAGGGGGAGAGTGCATAACTGTACATGATTATTTGAAGGTTGATGTTTTTTGTATTAAAAACACTTTTCTTTTATTGGTTGGATGAAATATGCTAATTTTGTGAGATAGTAATTTTGGGTTTTCATGAGCTGTATGCCACAATCATCCGTATTAAGACAATAAAAGACCTGAAATATTTCAGTTAGTGTGCAATGAATCTAAAATATATGAATGTTAAATTTTCATCATTACATTATGGAAAATAATGAACTTTATCACAATATGCTAATATTATGAGAAGGACCTGTATAGCCACCCTTTTCCAGTCAAGAACCATGGCCTCGGACTTGGAGGAGTTGATCTTCATCCCAGCCGCTTCACATTCGGCTGCGATCCGCCCTAGTGCATTCTGTAGGTCTTGGCTAGAGGGGGCCAGCAGGACCACGTCATCTGCAAAGAGAAGAGACATAATCCACTAGTCTCCTAACCAGACCCCCTGCGACCCTTGGCTGCACCTAGAAATCCTGTCCATAGGCCTTACCAGGGAGGCTGAGGAGTGTGATCCCCCTATAGTTGGAGCACACCCTCTGGTTACACTTTATATGATGGGGAACCACCACCCTGGTCTGCCAGTCCAGAGGCACTGTCCCCGACCGCCATGCAATGTTGAAGAGGGGTGTCAACCATGACAACTCCACAACATCCAAAGATTTGAGGTACTCAGGGCAGATCTCATCTACCCCCAAAGCCCTGCCACCATGGAGCTTTTTTTGTTTATTAATTATAAAATTCTAAACATATAAGATGTGTCATCATTGTTTTTATTCAGTGGAGCCATTTCATGTTTCACAAATAAGTGATGTAGGCTGATCTTAGCAGGTTGTGTCTCCATGCTGTTTGGCAAGTTTGTGCCGCTTTGCTTGATAAGATACAGTATTGGTTAAACAGTGGTAATTTTATCTACATAATTACCAGAAGGAAGACATCATTTAATCTGCTTTTGTGTTTTGATTTATTTTTTGATAATGCCACTGCTGTAATCTACCATCCTTTCTACCAAGAAAATTTTGGAGTAGCAGAGTAATGTAAACAATGAAGTTTCTTTGATAATAGTTTTTCAGTGGATTTTGTTATTAAACCTATATTTTCGTTTCTTACCAATTAATTTGTTGGTAAGTTGGTAAGTTCAGGTGTGTTTGTATTGTGTTATTTGAAAAAGAACTAGTAAAGTACAAAGGAATTTTCAGTAAACATTACTAAACGGCAAGTATGACTCATAATTTGTGCTGTATATATAATGCACTATTTGAGGGTTCAGACCCAAAACATATTGAATTGGGATTTTAAACACTATGTCCTCCAAAGCCTGACAATCCTCAGACTGTGTTTGGTTTGCAGTGGGATAATCTCCATTAATAGTTACTTTGTCAATGTTGTTTGACCAAAGATTAAAAGTGGATAAAAAGCCTGAGTCAATATTGAAGCTGTTGAGTTATGTTCTCAGAGTAGCTCAGGATACCTTTTCTTTTGCCGGCAAATTATTTTGCACTTTAGCTCAAAGCTTACAGGTACGAGTGTTGTTTACATTAACGATGACTAAATAATTTAATTGACACCCTTTTTTTCATGAAGATAACGACAATGATGAGCTAAACTTGTTTCTTTTATGACTACAAAATTATGAGACATATGTGAGTTTTCCAAAATGGTAGTGGGTGGTTTGTCAGACTCAAAATGCATGGCATTTCTCCCTATTGTGCATGTAATCTGTCAGTCAAAAGCTAAAAGGTATCAGCAATGCTACTCCATCCTATCCCTGTTTGGTCACGCCCACCACGACCATGTTTATTAATTCACTAATGCACCACGGCATGTTCTACGAAGGAGCTTGGTGGTTAGAAACCATGAAGGGGTCTATGGACAGACATTACATATGATCCATCCGAAAAAAAAAAAAAAAAAAAAATGTATTGTAGAAAGAGACAGCTGTAAATTTGGCCAAAAACTAGGTGGGAAAATACCACAAATCTTAAGCAGCACCTCAAGGCTCAAAACCCTTGCTATTCTTTCAAAGGTAAGTTAAACATAACAGTACAGATACATAATAATTTTGGCCAGTGCTCATTAAAGAAATATCAGAGGGCTTAAGCACAAGGCGGGTGCCAGTTATGTAATTAATAAGCTTTCAAAATGTTTTTACAATAAAATACAAACACAAAAACGTATTCACTTACAAAGAATTAATTGAACTGTTTAAGCAAACTATTTCACCATAACTCAGCGAAAAAGGATCCACCGTAAGACTTTGGACTCTAAAACAGAGAAAACAAATCAGTAGCAGAATTAGTTATGGAATTTCATAATGTCTTCCAGCTGAATTAAACTGGAATTCACCCGCTCTTAAAGCTGCAGCAGTAACATTTTTAAATATTTATTTTTTTTACATACTGGTTAAAACTGCCACTATGTCCTGAGTAGAATATGACATAGAAAATCTGTGAAAAAAAATCAATCTTCTCTGGCTCCTCCCAGTGGTCCTCCTGCCATTCCCAGAAATACACTGCTTCCGGTCGAAAACAACCAATCAGAGCCAGGAGGAATGTCTTAGCAGTGTCAATCATGCCAGTGTACGCACTGCTCACACCCCTTCCGTGCACAGCACACACCATCATACAAGGTCAATATTGTCAGTAAGCTGCCGCTGTGCTAATGGCACTTAGCTAATGATTTGAGGACCAAGTTTGTAGTCAAAGTATGGGCAGGCCATAGTCAATGTAAAGTATATTGTTGATGTTTTGTCCCTACCGGTGTATGTGCCATAGTTGTTTATCCGCGGTCATAGGTGGCCCTGCTTACTAGCCTGCACCTTCAGCCTGTGCTGTGGGGGCGGAGCTGTGGATCGAGGGCTGTACCACAGCAGAGAGCAAGGGGGAGAGACCCGTAAGGTGTGCTTGTTCAAATTTTCAGGCTAAGTCCACTGTTTTCTCAGAACTCCCTACTACAGCTTTAAAGGAGCCTTTTTAAGCATGTTCAGTGAAAGAATTAAGGATGAGTTGGCATGTAGGGATGAACCCAAGTCCTAAGGGGACTTAATCATTGTATCTATTCGTATCAAAAACTGCCTCTGAGAATGAAATAGAGAAAGAAACAACATCTCTCATGTATCCAGACCCATAGCTTCTGAACCCTGTGTAGTGTCAGAAGGAAAGGTTATAAATTCTCCTTCCAGACCTGAACCCATGCAGATAGGCAGAACACACTTGTCCCCAGAAGAAAGACATCGGTGAATGGGTTCCAGACAATGTCTTTATTGTGGAAACTCTGGACATTTTATTGCATCCTGTCCCATTCTTTCAAACGATTCAGCATGTCAGTAAAAAAGGGGATACTGGCAGGCAGGATGCAACACAAAAATAATCATTTGTTCCTGATCAGTTCACTGTTTTAGCCCTGATTGATTCAGGTTTGGAACAAAACCTAATCAACCCAGACCCAGACCTAATCAATTGTTGTGAAATTAAGATGCTTAAATTATTTAATATTTAATTATTTGGTGTGCCTGTTGGTCTGTCAACTAAAGTATTTACATGAAAATAACAGCCCAATATGGCGGTGGTATTAGAACAATACAGGTCCTTCTCAAAATATTAGCATATTGTGATAAAGTTCATTATTTTCCATAATGTCATGATGAAAATTTAACATTCATATATTTTAGATTCATTGCACACTAACTGAAATATTTCAGGTCTTTTATTGTCTTAATACGGATGATTTTGGCATACAGCTCATGAAAACCCAAAATTTCTATCTCACAAAATTAGCATATCATTAAAAGGGTCTCTAAACGAGGTATGAACCTAATCATCTGAATCAACGAGTTAACTCTAAACACCTGCAAAAGATTCTTGAGGCCTTTAAAACTCCCAGCTTGGTTCATCACTCAAAACCCCAATCATGGGTAAGACTGCCGACCTGACTGCTGTCCAGAAGGCCACTATTGACACCCTCAAGCAAGAGGGTAAGACACAGAAAGAAATTTCTGAACGAATAGGCTGTTCCCAGAGTGCTGTATCAAGGCACCTCAGTGGGAAGTCTGTGGGAAGGAAAAAGTGTGGCAGAAAACGCTGCACAACGAGAAGAGGTGACCGGACCCTGAGGAAGATTGTGGAGAAGGGCCGATTCCAGACCTTGGGGGACCTGCGGAAGCAGTGGACTGAGTCTGGAGTAGAAACATCCAGAGCCACCGTGCACAGGCATGTGCAGGAAATGGGCTACAGGTGCCGCATTCCCCAGGTCAAGCCACTTTTGAACCAGAAACAGTGGCAGAAACGCCTGACCTGGGCTACAGAGAAGCAGCACTGGACTGTTGCTCAGTGGTCCAAAGTACTTTTTTCGGATGAAAGCAAATTCTGCATGTCATTCGGAAACCAAGTTGCCAGAGTCTGGAGGAAGACTGGGGAGAAGGAAATGCCAAAATGCCAGAAGTTCAGTGTCAAGTACCCACAGTCAGTGATGGTCTGGGGTGCCGTGTCAGCTGCTGGTGTTGGTCCACTGTGTTTTATCAAGGGCAGGGTCAATGCAGCTAGCTATGAGGAGATTTTGGAGCACTTCATGCTTCCATCTGCTGAAAAGCTTTATGGAGATGAAGATTTCATTTTTCAGCACGACCTGGCACCTGCTCACAGTGCCAAAACCACTGGTAAATGGTTTACTGACCATGGTATCACTGTGCTCAATTGGCCTGCCAACTCTCCTGACCTGAACCCCATAGAGAATCTGTGGGATATTGTGAAGAGAACGTTGAGAGACTCAAGACCCAACATTCTGGATGAGCTAAAGGCCGCTATCGAAGCATCCTGGGCCTCCATAAGACCTCAGCAGTGCCACAGGCTGATTGCCTCCATGCCACGCCGCATTGAAGCAGTCATTTCTGCAAAAGGATTCCCGACCAAGTATTGAGTGCATAACTGTACATGATTATTTGAAGGTTGACGTTTTTTGTATTAAAAACACTTTTCTTTTATTGGTCAGATGAAATATGCTAATTTTGTGAGATAGGAATTTTGGGTTTTCATGAGCTGTATGCCAAAATCATCCGTATTAAGACAATGAAAAACCTGAAATATTTCAGTTAGTGTGCAATGAATCTAAAATATATGAATGTTAAATTTTCATCATGACATTATGAAAAATAATGAACTTTATCACAATATGCTAATATTTTGAGAAGGACCTGTAGATGATAGAGTGATTCGCACTGGCATTCTTAAAGAGCAACCTTACATGGAATGAATTCACAACAGCTTCCCTGTAAAATATAAGAATTTATTAACAGAAACTATTCAAGTCCAGATTAAACATATTTTAATTGACATACTCTTAACTAGGCTAGGGCAGTGCAACTTAAAACACCAAGCAAAATGAAGGAATAAAGAAAACTAATTAACTATGGACAAATAAAGAAACTTCGGAATTTCTGACCTCCAATTAGGAAATTTCAACTGGAACGCTGTAATTACGAGTTGGTAAGTACAAATGGATTTCCCTTTGCAACCTATTCTTTCAGGAATTGTATGACTGCGATCCTTAACTTTGATGCTTTTTGACATCTCCCATGCTGATTCTATTTTCACACCTTTCATTCTCAACCATAACCATACTTTTTCATTTACATTATAGGATAGGGCAACCCAATTGTTTAGGTGTTGTGGGAGGGAAATAGCTTTGTGTTCTCAGATGGACAGTCATCTTGTGGTCACATAAGACTCCAGTATCCTGCCTCTACCTCAGCCCTGTTGTGTTTACATGGGCACAAGATTTGGGAAGGGCATCGTCAGTTAAGGAATGTTTTTGAGATCCTAGTTGCCGATTTGAGTGATTCTGTTTAACTGCAATGCAAGAAAAACTAGAGAAAATAGCATACTTGTCTGCTAAAATGCTTCCACACCAAAAAAAAAAAAAAAAGCAAATACACAAAAATTACTGGAATGTCTAGTTTGATGTACACTCACCGGCCACTTTATTAGGAACACCTGTCCAACTGCTTGTTAATGCAGATTTCTAATCAGCCAATCACATGGCAGCAACTCAATGCATTTAGGCATGCAGACATGGTCAAGACAATCTGCTCCAGTTCAAATCGAGCATCAAAATGGGGAAGAAAGGTGATTTAAGTGACTTTGAACGTGGCATGGTTGTTTGTGCCAGACGGGCTGGTCTGAGTATTTCAGAAACTGCTGATCTACTGGGATTTTCTCACACCACCATCTCTAGGGTTTACATAGAATGGTTCGAAAAAGAGAAAATATCCAGTGAGCGGCAGTTCTGTGGGCGCACATGCCATGTTGATGCCAGAGGTCAGAGGAGAATGGCTGGTTCGAGCTGATAAAAAGGCAACAGTAACTCAAATAACCACTCGTTACAACCAAGGCATGCAGAAGAGCATCTCTGAATGCACAGCACGTCAAACCTTGAGGGGGATGGGTTACAGCAGCAGAAGACCACACCGGGTGCCACTCCTGTCAGCTAAGAACAGGAAACTAAGGCTACAATTCTTGGCACACTTTAGGCCCCTTAGTACCAATTGAGCATTGTGTCAATGCCACATCCTATCTGACCACGTCCATCCCTTAATGACCACAGTGTACCTATCTTCTGATGGATACTTCCAGCAGGATAACGTGCAATGTCATAAAGCACGAATCATCTCAGACTGGTTTCTTGAACATGACAATGAGTTCACTGTACTCAAATGGCCTCCACAGTCACCAGATCTCAATCCAATAGAGAACCTTTGAGATGTGGTGGAACGGGAGATTCGCATCATGGGATGTGCAGCCAACAAATCTGCAGCATCTGTGTGATGCTATCATGTCAATATGGACCAAACTTTCTCTGGAATGTTTCCAGTACCTCGTTGAATCTATGCCACAAAAGATTAAGGCAGACTTTATGATGTTATTTATCATCAAAAACTGTAAAGACACTCTGTTGTATGCCAAATTCATCTGCTAGCTACCTGGCTTTTGTTGACAAATTTAAATTGCATCTTTTAACATACAAAGAACTGGTAACACCTGATGAAGCTATGACTTCTCAATAGGGCCCTCCTTCCACAGTGGAATACTTCAAAGTACTTAAATAAATTCACAGTGCGTAGGGAGAGGTAATCGGTGTAAGTGCATGAGGCCTATTGGAACATTAGATTCAACTAAATTCTTTTTTTTTTACATGAACTAAAAGAGACCAAAGAGAATACTTAAAAATGAAGGCAACCCCAGCATACCTCTTACATGGCTAAATAGTAAATGTGAGCCTGTGTGGGGCACATTCTAAGTACTCAATATCTCCTGCATACAAAACAGCAAAGAAGACAGGAGCAAGCATTCTCTCTTGTATAAAAGTCATATATCGCTCGCAGGCACCAAAACACAAAAGAAGTTGAGTCGTGAACATATTATGAAACAAGATTGGAGAGTGGCAAATTGGTAATTAGCTTCTACGTTGCAAATGAGCATTACAGTCTTGCTTATGACTTTCCTCTCTGGTCCCCAAAGCCTCTTCTATTAATTTAGCTCTGAGGGGCCATCCATAAACAGGCTGAATAAGCTGTTAGCCTAAACGACGAGTGCAAATGAAGGGCTGGCTAAATATGCTGAAGGTAGCTGAGATAGTAAAACATTCAATACACAAATTAAAGAAAGCAGAGAGAGAAGGAAGTAAGTATAGGAATAAATAAGGATTCTCAGTTCTCCCTGTATAGATAGCTGATACCAGACACATTTTGTTCACTGTCTGATAATAAAATCAGACTAAACCTTTCATGTTGTTGGTCAGTTAGAATTATTTCCATTTGCTAAATACCAAAGTAATGAGACAAATATTTATTTCTTCAGATTCAACAAAAATCAAACTGGAAAAAATTTTCAGATATTCTGGTGGATGGACACACGCTCTCTTTCATAAAATAAAAATATCTAAAGAAAAAAGCCAAGATATCAGAAAAAGAAATGTGTATCTTTACAAGTTTGGTTCTTCATTAGGTACAATTTCCAGTTGCCTGAAGGTGCCATGTTCATCTGTTCAAACAATTTTACACAAGTATAAACACAACGGGAATGCCCAGCCATCAAATTATTAAGACGTTCTGTGCCCCAGAGATTAATGTCTTTTGATGCAAAATGTAAACAAAACACAAGAACAAAAGCTAAAGATCCTTCTGAAGGTCCTAGCTGAATTATGCTGTTAACAGAGTGTAATTTCCACAGTGAAACCAGTCCTGTACCAACATGGGCTGAAAGGCCAATCAGAGAAGAAGAAACCAATATTCTAAAAGATAAAATACAGTTTGAAAATGTTAATAGTGACAAAACCTTACTATTTAAAGTTATGTCCTACAGACTGATGAAACTAAAATTATTTGGAATATTGAATGTTAGAATATTCAAGCAACATATGAAGACATCAACCAGGAAGTTAAAGACTTGGAACAAATAAGATCTTCCGAAATAGACAATGACAGTAAGCACACAGCCATACTAGTTGTAAAGAGAACAACCAAAAGAGATGGCTCAGAAAGCTGTTGTGCTATATGTTTTTATATGTTTGCTCCACCTGTAATTTGTGTGAAGTATCAATATCTTCACAGAAACTGTATTGTCCTCCCCCCACAACATGGGAAAAATCAAACTTCTTGGAGTGTTTCCCTTTTTCCATGTTGTTTGAACTATCGGTAGTTCTTTCACTGCTATAGTTATGCTTACGTAGGGCTAGAGCTCTCACTTTTTTTTTTGAAGATTAGAAAATGTCATGTTATAGTGACCTCAATATCATCTAAAACGTGTGTAAAATATTACTATTTGTTTAATGTTTTTTACAGCTAAAACAGCCGGGGGTCAATTTGACCCCAGAGATGACCAATGCATTCAACATATGTAAAGGACATTGAAAAAATATTGCTATGTTAACTTTATGTTTAACCATATGTCCCCATTAAATTAGGAAAAGTTGCTAAATATGAATCCAAAAAATGTCCCATATTTATTTAGAGACATTAAACATTGAATGTTGTAAAACTGTCCCCAAATGTAATAAGAGGGATAAGAACAACAAAATCAAAGTTTCACAATGCCTTGATCTCAGTTCGGTACAAAATCTTCAGGCAGAGCTGAAAACATGACTCAGTTACACCAGTTGTATCAGGAGGAATTGACCAGAATTCCAACAAACCATTCTGAGATGCTTGTGGAAAGAAACCCAGAACGTTTGACCCAAGTCATAAAGTTTAAACTACAGTTGGAACAAACACTAAGAAATAGTACGCACATTTCTAAAATTGAAAACACAATTTAATATAAAATGTAAAATACATAGATCAGTATGTGTCATAACTATATAATAATCTAACAGTGCAAATACATTTCTAGGCACACACAATAGGGTATACACCTATTATTTATATATTTCACGGAATAAATATTTGAATTATGTCTAACTTATTTTTAGTGTCTACCTGCTTGGTACAGTACAGTTTTCTAGAACGACATCATTTCTCACAGATGATGCTCCATCTCCCAGCTTTAATTTTAATTGTGAACTCCTGGAAGTCTATACCTCTTCTTATGAGGTCAGTTTTCGGCCTCCAAATTCATTTAGCCCTCTGGTTGTCTTGCACAAGAGCAAGAGGAGCCCATTACTTTCAAATGAAACGGAAGCAAGACAGAAACTTCCAAATTAATTTACAGTAGAACACACCTCACAGGTAACTAACTCGAGTTTAATGTAATTACTACAAAAGCCATGAATGGCTGTAATTGAGAAAAAGCCTACAGCATACACGGATAACAAATGGGCAGTTAATGAAAGTAGTGAAAGACATAACTATTCATATTGACGCAAGAGGGACTGATGTCTGGCTTATTTGAGATGGCTTAATTTTGCAAATACAGGACACTTCAGCATGTACTAGTGCCACTGCTGCCCTGTTCTTGCCCTCCTGTAAGCATGTAGATGAGTCAGCCATTAGTTCTAAGTGGTCTTCACTCCTAAAGTCTGCCATTTCACAAATTAAGCAATTTACAACAAAAGATGTTAGCCTGTGGCTAAGGTCAAAAGGTCAGCTGTGGTAAATATAATGTGTAAGCCTACAGTAATGGAGATTAATAATGTATCTTTCAAAAGCTCACAAAAGTAAACTGAGTATACAACATATCTTAGTAAAACCAATGTGCATATAAAAAGATTTCTGCATTTTAAAGGTTAAGAGTAATTCACTGTATTACACTTTTACCTCAACTACAGGTTTTATGCCATCTCAGACTCTGTTCTGGCCTACATAGTGGCCTAAATGGCCACTGCATGGTTTAATGCAATGGACAAAACAGCATTAGGCATTTGCTCTGCATCCTCAGTGTGCATAAAGGCTTATAAGCCCTGCAAAATAGGCTGGAAATAGACAGAGGAAGAAAAAGAAAGAGCACTCTCACATCCCTGCCCTTCCAGTCCATCGAGTTTGCACCAGGGCAGACTGACATATGGGTGATGCTACATTCTTTAAAGGGAGTGAAGCAAATTCCTAACCCACCCTCCCCACCCCCATCATAGTCTCCCGCCCCGTCGCTCACAAATTGCCCATTCGAATGTCAGCCCTCCTTCTTATCAAACAACTCTATTGTCTGCCAATTCGTGGGACACTGACAAGAAAAGGCCAGAGATACTGCTCATATTAGCAGTCAGTGTTTTGAACATGGGGGCACACAGTTGGACACACTGCCAAAAAATCAATACAGCTTTGCATGAGCTTGACCCACATACAGCAACACCATGTCCTGCATAGTCAAGGCTGTTTTATTATTGTGTGTATTTGGAGAAATTTGCTATGCATTTGTAAATCTATAGGCATAAACAAGAGATTAAATGTGTTTGCATTCCCTGTGCATGTGTGCATGTAAAATCGAAAAACATGCATTGTGGGCCTGTTCAGTTGTTGATCAGGAAGAGATTTTTTGTGAAAGTGCACCGAGACCCTTACATTTATGTATGTGTGTGTGTGCATAAGTCTGATCTTTGGGCCAAATTGGGTGTTGAGTTCACACAATCCCTTCCTGCTGCCTGACTTCACTGTCACTGATTGCAAGCGACGCAGAGCTAATAAAAGAGCAAAGCTGACTGTCAGCAGTGATTAGGCAGGCTACACAGACAAGACAAAGAGAGGGGTGAGCACAGCGGCATTAGCTATGGTCATTAAACAACTTGAGTCAAGGAGATTTTCAGACTAACCTGTTCTATTAAAAGGGAAGGAGGACAGCCCAGAAGAGGAGTATTTGCTAAAATTATTCCACATTTTACCCCAAAATCACCCGTGAATGCTGTAGCATATAAATATGAATAATGACCAAGACAGTGCCTTGCAAAAGTATTCATATCTAATGAACTTTTCCACATTCACGTTGCATTTTTGGGATTTTATGTGATAAGCTTACACAATGTAGCACATGACCATGAACTCAAAGGAAAAGGATGCATAGTTTTCAAAATATTTAAAAAATGAAAATTCTGAAGGATTGCAGTGCATATGTATTTCAGCCTCCCTGAGTCAGCCACCCTTTCACCTCTTTCTGCAATTACAAGTTTGTAGGGTAGTGCCTCTACTTGCACATTTAGAGACTGCATTTTTGACCCATTGCTTTTTGCAAAACAATTCAAGTCTAGTCAGATTGGATGGAGAGCATCTGAGAAAATCAATTTTCAAGTATTTCCACAAATGCTCACTTGGAATTTGGTCTAGACTTTGACTAGGCCATTCTATCAAATATATATGCTGTGTTCTGTTGATCTATTGATCCTTGATCTATTGTAGCTCTGGCTGTATGTTTAGGGTTGTTGTCCTGATGGAAGATGACTCTTCATACCAGTCGAAAGTCTTTCCTGGTTTGCCACCAGGATTGCCTTGTATTTTCATCCATCTTCCCATCACATCTGACCAACTTCACTTATCCTGCTCAAGAAAAGCATCCCATCTGCATGATGATACCACCACTATGTTTCACTGTGGGGAATTTAATGTAGAGGATGATGTGCAGTGTCCATTTACCAACCATAGTGTTTTGCATAAAAGTTTGATTTTGGTGTCATCTAACCAAATAAATAATAAATAAATAAATAATAAATCTTCCTCATTTTTCCCATGCCCCCTAAATGACTTGTGCCAAATATAAGGACTTCTTCTGGTTTATTTTCAACAATGTCTTTCATGTTGTTACTCTTCCATAAAGTTCAGATTTGTGGGGTATACATCCTGTTGACAGATTTGTCCACCTGAGATGGGGATCTCTGCAGCTCCACCAGAGTTATCATGAACCTCTTTGCTGCTTCTCTGATAGATGCTCACCTTAGTTGGTTTGCACAGAGAGACTCTATTTACTAATTAGGTAACGTCTCAAAGCAACTGGTTGCACTGTATTTTATTTATGGGCATCAGGAAAGAGGAGGGTGGATGTACAGTTGTATTCAATAAATAAGCTCAGAATGCACATAGATAAAAGAAACACACAAATACAAATTATAAGGCACATCAAGAGGAGAATTGGTGCACTTATAGCAACTGAAAACATCTCTAAAGAAAACTATGAAATATGTACATGGGGATGTAGCATGACGTATTTACATAAAGTGCAGCTTGTGCTAGAGCAGCCTATAAAAGGACATAGGCCATGAAATGACTATTGAGTGTATACAGAGGTGCGATTGCCTTCACAGCTATGGGAAAGAAACAGCTTTTAAGTCTTTAATACGTCTGACCTTCTTCTGGACTCGTGTAATACAAACCGAGTCCAGGTCTGGCAGAAGGCAACCCACAATCCTCTGGGCTGTCCTTACCACCCGTGCCAAGTCTTTCCTCTCCTTGGCGGTGCAGCTCTCGTACCACACTGTAATGCTAAGACACAAGGTGCTTTCCACTGTGGCCCTGTAAAAGTTTGTTAGTAGCTGAGGAGAGAGTCCAGATCACTTTAACTGCCTGTGAAAGAAGTGCCTGTTTGGCTTCTCAGTCCAGGAGAGGTCAGTAGAAATGTAAATGCCCAGGAACTTTATGCTGTCCACACGCTCCACCACCTTCCCCGGTATGCATAGGGGAGCGTATTCAGTCCTCCGTGACCTCCTGTAATCCGCTTTGACCTCCTTGGTCTTGCTGGTGTTCAGGTTGAGGTTATTCCTGGAGAACCACTGTGTAAAGGTTGTGATCATCTTCTCTGTAATGAGTCTCAACATTGTTTTATATGAGGCCCACAGCGGTAGTATTGCAACGAACTTCACAATCGTGTTTGTGTTGTGAATGGCCAAGCAGTCGTGTGTGAATAGAGTGAAGAGGGCAGGGCTGAGAACACAACCCTGTGGCGTGCCGATGTTGGGAATCAGTGGGGCAGATGTGATTTTCCCTATTGTGACCACCTGGGGCTTGTTAGTAAATACTCAATTTAAAATGTTTCAGTTGAGTTAATTGAATTACTGAAATAAATGTGCATTTCAATATTATTCTGATTTATTGAACATAACTATAAATGAACGCTGCACTTTGCAGATTGTTGTTCATATTCATATATAATCTTCCTTCCACTTGATAATGATGTAGAACCTTTGTTCTGTCCCATGAAACCCTAATAAAATTAACTGTAAACTGTAACATGGAGAAATGTGGAAAAGTTTAAGTAGTAGGCCTATGAATCCTTTCACATGGCACTGTGGTTTCTGCCTTGGAATAATAATTAACATTTGATGTTTACAGCAGCTACTGTTCCAATCAGCTTTGGACATAGAAAACTTTGAATTTTAAAAGAAATTACATGCCATCAAATCACCACTTTTTCTTATTCCTTTTGGAAAAATTAATACATCTATGCTTTACATTCACTGCTACTTTAATCCTTGCCAACAGACAACATTTAAGTGGTAAAAATGATTCAGGTGTCTGGGATGATGTTCAAAATCCATATTGTATCTACCCTTTATGATTCATACACCGAGCTTAGTTCAACATTGAGAACACAAATAGGCATCCCAATAGGTCATCAGGCCACACGGTTATTATTGCAAGATAACGATGATAACTACTGTGTAGTTCAGCACAATAGGTAAAAAAACAAGAGCGTAAATATTCCCATCAGCAGCTGCAGTGAAGCTGTTTCACAAGCGTGAGGATGTGTTTATTATGAATATCTATCTATCTATCTATCTATTTATCTATCTATCTATCTATCTATCTATCTATCTATCTATCTATCTATCTATCTATCTATCTATCTATCTATCTATCTATCTATCTATCTATCTATCTATCTATCTATCTATCTATCTATCTATCTATCTATCTATCTATCTATCTATCTATCTATCTATCTATCTATCTATCTATCTATCTATCTATCTATCTATCTATCTATCTATCTATCTATCTATCTATCTATCTATCTATCTATCTATCTATCTATCTATCTATCTATCTATCTATCTATCTATCTATCTATCTATCTATCTATCTATCTATCTATCTATCTATCTATCTTTCTATCTATCTATCTGTCTGTCTGTCTGTCTGTCTATCTATCTATTTATATATATATATATATATATACATTTTCATGTTTTTTTGTCATCCAATTACTCAAATACATCTACAGTAATGTATATACAAGTGCAAGCACATCCACTATCCACTTGCCAAGCTGCAGCTCAGGAAGTAGGAATGTCAAGCAGGTCAGGAATCTTTTCTATTTGCCTCTAAGCATTGTTAGCTTTCTGGCTGCCTGGCTACCAGTAAGGTTGCCACACTACCTTAGTCTTTTCTTCCCTTTCCATTCACAGCCAACTACCAGCCTTTATGATGAAGATATGTATCTAGATTAATCAAACTGGAAATCCAGCAACATATTAAAATGGTAATAGATATTTGTTTGCGTAAAATGTGATAGAACATGCTCAGGCAGCGCAAAGGTTGTTAAATCAGCATTGAAGCACATAAATGTATTCATTAATATGTGCAAAGTGAGATATGAGGCAGACCAGTATATTCATTCATCCTTGCTGTGACTTGGCCACACATTGATAGCGCATCCACACACAGGTGCAGAAAAATTTGTGAAATGTCAATATAAAGATTATAATGATTATTTCGGTACTTTATTTCAAATAGGAAAATATCTATTTGATTCATTACACAAAGACCCAGAGGGTGAAATATTATTTCATGCATGTTTTTGAAAAATTTATTAATCAACTACTTTAATTATTCCTCATAATAAAACCCAAAGTGGAGTTTCCCAGAAAATGGAAATATCACATAACTCCAATAAATCAAATAAAGTTTATGGTCTACAAAATCATTGGGAAGACTACTGACTTGACAGTTGTCCATCTGACAGTCAATGACACCCTCTAGAAAGTCATTACTAAAGAAACAGGTTGTTTGCACAGTGCTGTTATCAATCATATTAGTGAAAAGTTGGGTGGAATGAAAACATGTGATTGAAAAAAGTGCACAAGCAACAAGGATATTTAAGCAAAGCAAAGTAGTCTGATGGAGATTGACAAGCGACTGACTGCAGCTGGAGTCAGTGCTTCAAGAGCCCCCAAAAACAAACATATCCAGGACGTGAACTGTCACATGTTTTGTATTAAGCCACACCTGATCCAGAAACAATCAGATGTGTCTTGATTTAGCTAAGGGAACAAATTAAAGGAGCGTTGCTTTTCAAAGTCCTCTTTTCAGATGTAAGTACATTTTGAAATTGATTTGAAAAATCAAGGCACCAGAATCTAGAGGAATCCTAGAGGGGCTCTAGTTTGACTTGCAACTTGGCCAACAACTTGCTGGTAGATGAAGGTAGGAAAGGGAACACCTTCTGTCCAGGGCTTCTGTCCTTGAACATCCCACCCATAAAGGAGTTCAAACTGGCATAACTCTGTTGATGTTTGGGGCACCTCATGGTATGCGAAGAGAAGGACTGGTAACCAGCAATCCCAGTCTCTGCCAGTGTCATTCACAAATTTCTGCAGCATTCTCTTCAACCTTTCAACTAGTCCATCAGTTTGCGGATGGTAGGGTGTCATTCTGATAGCTAAAATCCCAATCCGTTTATGAAGATGTTTTAGGAGATGAAAGGTGAAATTGGTTCCCTGATCTGTCAAAAGTTGGTCTTGAATTCCTACTCTGAAGAACAGTTGGACCAGAGCTTGAAATACTGCCGTAGCAGTGATGGTATGCAGCGTAAAAGCCTCTGGAAAGTGGAATAACCACATACTACCAGGATATACTAATGACCTCATCCACTCTTCACAATGTCCATTGGAACCTTGCGAAAAGGAGTAGAGATAACAAGTAATGACTAGAGAAGGGCCCGATCTGACGTCCAAGCTGGACGCTTTTTCTGACAAACAACGCCATGACGCAACAACTGAGGCAGGGACATTATGCATGCACCCACGGCAAACTACGCCAGTCTATACGAAAACGGAAAAGTAAGTTTGCTATTTGGGTGTGTGTACGTCAGCATTTCAGTGCAGATTTCATTGCTTACACTAGGTCACAGGCTCGTGATGGCTCCTCCGTCACAAGGATTGAAGAGACACAGAATCCATATTGCTTTAAGTCCTGTGTGAAGCTTCCACAGTCAGTGATGATTTGGGTACCCATGTCATCTGCTGCTGTGGGTTTAAACTGTATCATCAAGTGAAGTCAGCACAGCAAACCACTAGGAAATTTTAGATCACTGTATGCTTCTCTCTTCTGGCAAGCTTTATGAAGAGGATGATTTCATTTTATAGCAGGACTTGGTACCTGCCCACAATGGCAAATAATCAACACCAGCTTTAATGTCCACTGCACTTGATTGGTCAGCAAACACACAATACCAAAACCTCACAGTTTCATAAGCCTGGGGTATTTGTCTTTTGTCACCTCAATTTAGTATTTAAGTTACTTTAGGTATTGATTAACTTTTGGTTTGGTTATTTACAGTGCTCTGTATTTGTTGTCATGATCCTTATGTGTTTGTACCGTATTTCGGATTTTACTTGTGTTTAGTTTCTTGGTCACTTATTAGTAATATTGAACCTCCCTGTGTTTTATTCTGTCTTGCTGGATTCTTCCGTTGCATCCACCTTGGTTCCATGCCCCACTTGCCTTGTGTCCAGCTGTAACTTTTGTTATCATTTAATATCTTTTAATATTTAATCCTTCAAACTCACCATTTTATTCTCAGTGTCTTGTCTACATCTTGGTTCTGCCCAAACACCAACCCTGACATCTGTGTATTGGTTCAGATTCTTATGTTAGTATTAGTGTATCTACAGCCTGCACAATTAATACAGTGCCTTGCGAAAGTACTTGGCCCCCTTGAACTGGTCAACCTCTTGCCACATTTCAGGCTTCAAAGATAAAGATATAAAATTAAAATTTTTTGTGAAGAATAAACAAGTGGGACACAATCGTGAAGTGGAATGAAATTTATTGGATGTGTCAATCCTTTTTAACAAATAAAAAACTGAAAAGTGGGGCGTGCAATATTATTCGGTCCCCTTGCATTAATACTTTGTAGCGCCACCCTTTGCTGCAGTTACAGCTGCAAGTCGCTTGGGGTATATCTCTATCAGTTTTGCACATCGAGAGACTGAAATTCTTGCCCATTCTTCCTTGCAAAACAGCTCGAGCTCAGTGAGGTTGGATGGAGAGCGTTCGTGAACAGCAGTCTTCAGCTCTTTCCACAGATTCTCGATTGGATTCAGGTCTGGACTTTGACTAGGCCATTCCAACACCTGGATACGTTTATTTGTGAACTATTCCATTGTAGATTTGGCTTTATGTTTTGGATCATTGTCTTGTTGGAAGATAAATCTCTGTCCCAGTCTCAGGTCTCTTGCAGACTCCAACAGGTTTTCTTCCAGAACGGTCTTGTATTTGGCCCCATCCATATGACCATCTTCCCTGTCCCTGCTGACAAAAAGCAGGCCCAAACCATGATGCTGCCACCACCATGTTTGACAGTGGGAATGGTGTGTTCAGGGTGATGAGCTGTGTTGCTTTTATGCCAAACATATCATTTTGCATTGTGGCCAAACAGTTCGATTTTGGTTTCATCTGACCAGAGCACCTTCTTCCACATGTTTGGTGTGTCTCCCAGGTGGCTTGTGGTTAACTTTAAAGAAGACTTTATGGATATCTTTGAGAAATGGCTTTCTTCTTGCCACTCTTCCATAAAGGCCAGATTTGTGCAGTGTACAATTGATTGTTGTCCTATGGACAGACTCTCCCACCTCAGCTGTAGATCTCTGCAGTTCATCCAGAGTGATCATGGGCCTCTTGGCTGCATCTCTGATCAGTCTTCTCCTTGTTTGAGATAAAAGTTTAGAGGGACGGCCGGGTCTTGGTAGATTTGCAGTGGTCTGATACTCCTTCCATTTCAATATGATTGCTTGCACAGTGCTCCTTGGGATGTTTAAAGCTTGGGAAATCTTTTTGTATCCAAATCCAACTTTAAACTTCTCCACAACAGTATCTCGGACCTGCCTGGTGTGTTCCTTGGTCTTCATGATGCTCTCTGCGCTTTGAACAGAACCCTGACACTATCACAGAGCAGGTGCATTTATACGGAGACTTGATTACACACAGGTGGATTCTATTTATCATCATCAGTCATTTGGGACAACATTGGATCATTCAGAGATCCTCACTGAACTTCTGGAGTGAGTTTGCTGCACTGAAAGTAAAGGGGTCGAATAATATTACATGCCCCACTTTTCAGTTTTTTATTTGTTAAAAACGTTTGACACATCCAATAAATTTCATTCCACTTCACGATTGTGTCCTACTTGTTGTTGATTCTTCACAAAAAATTAGAATTTTATATCTTTATGTTTGAAGCCTGAAATGTGGCAAGAGGTTGACTGGTTCAAGGGGGCCGAGTACTTTCGCAAGGCACTGTATATTTACCTAGATGAACCAAACAGGAAATCCAAAAATTTATTAAAATGGAAAAATATATTTATTTGTGTAAAACCTTTGGGTTAGTAAGTAGCAGTTATAAGTCAGTTAGTTTCCTTCAGGTTTTGTAAGATACTTTCTTTATCTGCAATGCAGTTTATCTGTGCCTCACCTGGGCACTAGCTTTAGCTGTTGTTGGTCTCATCAGACTATCTCTGGAGATAGTCAAAAAACTGCACTGTCCATTATGAGACTCCCATTCTCCTGTCTGTGCTTGAGTCCAACTCCACCCCAAAACACAACACAGAGCATTAATGTAATGCTGTCAAGAGGAAATGAGAGACACCAGATCCAACAACGCACGCAAGCAGAAGGTCACTTTTTTAAAAACCTCAGCAGACTTTAAGGCTGATCGCCTCAATGTCAACCTGAAACAATACAGTAATTCATGTAAAATAAGCACATGGACATACTTTCAGTAGGCACAGATTTCTGTATTAAAAGTTTTTATATTCGTTTTCTGCAATATTTTAGTTTTTTGAGAAGCAGAATTGGCTTTTCATGAGTTGTAAGCCATAACTGTCAAAATGTACAAAATTAAATACTTCAAATAGATCATTGTGTCTTATGAATGAATTTAATAGGTTTCACTTATTTGAATCAATTTATTCTAGACCTGTATAATTTACTTGCTCCATGGGGTTATCAGTATAAGAGGATGCTTAATTAATTGTCAAAATACGTTTCTCCAATCAATTTGCTAGTTTTCTATGGCCAACCTTATCTCTGATTTTTTCCAAGATCCAAACCACACAAGAGCAGAATTCAAACCAACTGTAGTGGTCAGATCAGCTAGTGTCAGAAGGAAGCAAACAGAAATGGTTCAGTGTTGTCAAAATAAAAGACGCTCTTTCTTTTGCTGCACCATATAAGCGTAACTACTAAAAAGTTAAAGTGAGAAGTACTGTATGAATTAATGGGCAAATAGAGACAGCGATGGATGGATGGAGGTAATTAAAGGTGACCCAAAAGCCCAGACAGGAGGCAGTAAAAACAGCAGTAAGAAGTGCATGTGTTAGTAAAACATGTGAGTTACAAATCTCTCAGTGCTGTACATTAGCTCAAAATAGAAATGTTTTCTTAAACCATATTAATGTTAGGAAATAAATTCTGTGTTATACCCTAATATTTTAGTTTAGATTAAAATAATTTAAATACAAATGTCCTAACATTGAAGGAAAGATTAGAATTATTAAAATATGAAATATCGTACTAGAATTTAAAGAATGCATCTGAATAACCTGGCATAAAATGTTAACATGTTTTTCTGTCCCTGAGGCAATTTCGTTCAAATAATATAAAATAAATGAATTCTTCTTAAATTTATATTTTCCCATTCTGTCACTAGACTTACATACAAAAGCAGAATTTATATTTCATTATAATTAAAGATTAAGCAGCAACAAAAAAGACATTGTGAAATATTTTTGCAGCATGAATAAAAAGTCAAGGGAGGGTTTATTCTCTTTTGAGTAACCATGAATATCAAGCTGTTTTTATCCTTTCTTTTCCTATACTTTTATCAAATGACTTGCCCGCATAGCGCGTGTTTAGGCTTCTTTTTTTCCATTCAATTATAGATCTATTTTTGTCTCACACATGCAAATGCCATGGATGTGCAGGTAAACACAAGTTAACACACACACATACATACACACACACACACAAATGCACAAACAATAAAAATAATTTACGACATTGAGTAGCAGACAAACACGCACTCACTCATGTAAAAACAAAATACACAGTGTGACTCAGAAGCAAAGGAATGCACACACATGGACAAATTTGGAGCATGTTTTTTCAGCTTGTTAGAAATGGCTGCCAAGAAGCTGGGGTATCCCACAAGCCCTGTAGCCACGGCAGAAACTTTCTGTGTGGATGGAGCTAAAAAAATTGGAATAGAGTTTTGTTTATAGAACTTAGAAAAATTTCACCTTGTATAACGTCTGTAAATTATATAGAGAATGTATGTTTCAGTGCTCTAGAAGCAAATATTTCACTTGCGTTTTATTCATGGCCTGGGAATTAGTGTGTTTTGGGTGGGGGTCATGTCTATCCTTCCCATTAACCTTCTTTTGAAGGTCTTATTGCTCCCCTTTTCCTTTGCAGGTCACCCTCCCTGTGAAGAGGTTGGAAGTCTGCCTCCAGATTCCGGCCTCCCTGGACCTCCCCCACAAAAATATCAAACGAGGGTTTTGTGTTTCTGCTGTGGGACATTTTTTATTCTCATTGCTGTGAAAATAAAAATGCAGCTGCAAATGAATATTTATACTTATAAAACTTGTTGGAGTGTATTATTGAAAGAAAGCAGACATGATGATGGGAGACACAAAGATACTTGACAATAAAGGTCACAAGCAGAGTCTCACAATGCTGCTGTGGCAGAGGATAATGTAAAACTGTTGGAAGATAGAGATATAACCAATGTTGCACAGTTTAACTCGTTAGTTGATTGCATAAAGATGAGTTCACACAAATTTAAAATGTACAAAATTATTGATCCTAACATAAAATATTACAGGTTGAGCTACCTATTACATTAGATTCAATTCTTCTCAGTTCAGTCTATCTATGACAAATATCACCTCAGGGCAGTTTGCAAGACAAACAGGTTTATTTTATAATACTCATAATAATTATTTTATAAACTAATACAATGTAATCCTATGGACAAATTCATGTTCAAATACACACATTCTAATTTGATCCTACTATAATAAAGTTCATTCAGGTTCAGTGCCAATTGGGTAAAAGTAATTTTCATAAATGTATCCAAAGAAGTGATAAATGTTGGTGGATAACTCAATATGTCCAAACTACCAATAAAGCTGCCCTCATTCACATACTGTATTGTCATTTGTTTCCTCTGGCTACAAAAATAAAATGTGTGTTAAATGAACTAGTATGACTGCATATACTGCCTATAGTACATGCTTATGCTGTACTTCAATTAAACGTTGGGTTTAAGCTGAAACTCATCTGCTTTGCTGTTCTTTGCTGTTAGTTTTATTCACAAACTCAATTTCAGCAACCAGATGATTCATTTGGAGCCCAGAATTGGTCAATACATCACAAATTAACTAATACAATACACCACAGCAAGAAGAAGCATACAGACACACACACACATGCATGGAGGCATAAATTTCAGAGCTCAAAATATTACCAACATTCTCTTTTTCAACTGTTCCACATGCTCAGCAAATCAATACAATTATCTTTTGTTCTTTGGATGTGTTTTCTTTCCCCAATAAAAATCGAAATATATTTTTATATGCCTAACACACAGCGGCAAAATGTTCAATGACAACACAGCGTCTGGGGAATGAGGGAAATCTTCGTCCCAGCAAACAAATGCATGCATGCTATTTTCTGCTCCTGCAAGATCAGATATTTGGGGCAAGGTGTTCGCAGTTTCCTTGTGGGTCTCTCGGGGGAGTCATGTTTTGTGCTCCGTCTTCGGTCTGAGATAAAGGAAAAACCTTCTGACTTTCCCTCCAAGGAGAGATTGCGAGCGAGGAAGAACTGTGAGCTATGCTGAGCGGAATGCAGAATGCCTCCAACTGAGAGAGAACAAGAAAAGAGGGGAAGACATTAATAAAACAATTTCTGCTCATTACTATACAGTTCAGCTTTCTATTTTTATTTAGCACTGAGGAACCGGCATGTCACTTTGGATGGGAATGATTAGACATAGCAGCTTTTGCAACAGTGCCATATTGTTGCATGTTTTGCCATCACTCAATGTCACTTTTTTATGACATTTCATAGTATCACATATTTGCTTGTTGAAATAATCATAAAAACAGTTCCATATTGTCGCAAACACTTCTTTTCCCTTTCATTCACATCACTGACTGTAATGTTAATATTTCTTACATCAATATAGATAGATAAAAAAGGCAAATAAATTGCCTAACTATAATATTTATATTATTATTTATCTCTGGATGGGCCACAGCATAGCATAACATTTGGATATAGCTCAGTCAGCAGGATTCTACAAGTATGTCCAGACCTTTGACTGATATTGTATCTGAATTAACCATATCATTGTAGTTAGACTCCAATATGCAGTCCATATTAGTCTGTAATCTTTAATTGCATGCCTGGGTATGGAGTTTGAGATGTAGGCCATAAAGGTGTGGTTGTGTGAACCTGCCTTTTGATACCTCCCAGAATCACAGATCAGAAGCCCTGAGTCATAAATCTATAGTTTATTTTTTTTGTTTCTCATGATTTTAAGTCAGAAAAAGAATACAAAATAGAGCTTAAATCAAAACATTTGGATTTAAGGTCTATTTTGTTTTAAATTTTTTTTCAAATTTAACCTCAATTAAAGGAGGCCCAAACAGTTCAACAAATGATTTATTTACAATTTCTCCCCATATCTGTAATTCCACACTTAATGCTTTTCTCCACAACTTACATATTGGCAGGGGTGTAAGGACACAACCAGCTCTTGAGATGAGATAATAATCAATATCATGTTCACAAGAATGAGACAAGATTTTAGAAATATTTTTGAGAATGTGCAAGTCTAGTGTCATTATATTTAAATTAATGAATGAATGAAATTTATTAGGGTTAAACATTATGAGAAATATATAATTCCAATTGGTTTCAAAATAGAGAAAACCCCATAACACACCATTGTAAAAATATAATACATATTAAAAACATATTTACACAATAGACATGAACCATGAACCATGATTGGCCACAGTTTCATCCAGTCTCACAGCTCCTGTAACTCTTTTGGATCTGGTCAGTGCCTCTGTCACCACTTTGATTTTCTACATAATACCCAAGATCTTGCCATTCAAATAATTTAAAAGTGGTGGGGACTTAAAAGAAAAGAAACAAAAAACAGTATGAAATGCTAATATAAAAGTATTGTTAAGACTGCAATTTTGTTTTTTATGAATGCTGCCTTACAGATTATGCTAGAAAAACACTTTTTAATCTATGAGTCATAAAGTAATTAGGACAAAACACATAACACAAATTTAAGGCAATGCTGTTTCCCTCCACAATCAACAGTAAACAGGAATTATTAAAACAATTGTGCAACCTTGATCTGTAGCAAATAAACTAATTTCATGAAAGGCTTAGTCATTTGTTTCATTCATTGTGTAAAGACTGATAAAAGGGAGAAAACCGCATAGACCCCCTCTATCATCGTCATCAAAGTCCCTAACCACATGTTGAGAAAAGAGAAATCCTTTAAACTTCTTCAAGTGGAGGTGTACGTTCAACTTAAGGCCGGGCAAAAAACAGCATTAAAAAAGCTCAATGTTCCCCAGTAATCCAATCGCATCACACCAGTCCCTAAATCTTTGTCAAGGAAATGCAATTGTTTTAATGCATTTATTGAAACTTGGGCAAGGTTTTATTTAATCTCGCCTTGCTCTAACAGCACTGGCGGTAGATGAGAAAAACACACAATCTTTCATCACACCATCATCCTTGGGAAATCCAATTTATTGCTGTTGCTCTCACCCTGGTGCGCATCACATTGGTGATTGCTACATGGTACAGCTTAGAACATGTAGTAAACTGTGTTCATGTGTGTTGCATGTGTCTGTTATGTTGTTTTGTGTGATATGCTGGTTTCATTTTCAGGTGATTATGAGAGCAATTCTTTGTAGTGAAGGTGGAGAGTCCCTATTCAGGAACCACATTCAGATTCAAACAAAAGTCTTGATATGTAAAGAATCAGTTGTGTGTATGCGAATTGTAAAATACATTTTCAGTTGCTTCAGGTGGCTGTTGAGAACCAGTACAGTTCCGGCTGATTTAACAGTACACAGTTGGATCATGAGTTTGACCCAGCATAATGGGTTAGGTTTCCAAGCTAAAGAATAGTTAAAATGACTAATGTCAAATATTAAGGCTATCAAAAAATAGGGCCAAAACAGGAACAATCCATAACTTGGATTACCAAAACTTTATATTTGGATTTTAAATGATGAATGAATGGTGGTGTAGTAAATAATTTTTATTTATCTATTTTCTACAAATGCTTGACAGTACTAGTGAGAGCACCAGGTGTGATTCTAGGTTTAAGACATAACAGGAAGTCATGTTTTGTAATAAGTAATAATTCATCACTGCATATCATCCCAGCCTTTCAATCCATGGCCATAATCTCAAGCTACAACAAAAAACCTGAAACTTATAAATTATTAACTAAACAACAAATGTGGTCTCAGTTGTTTAAAAGCATAGAAAATGCACAATCAGTATCAAATAAAATCATATATTTTTACCTTTGTTATTTATCTGTAGCAGGGTAGTTGGGGCAGAAGCTAAATTTGCCAGCATGAGTAAACCAGGTCTTCCTCACATCCTCTCTAAAAGATGAAGGTGTTGTGAATATAAATTGCTGGATGATTTTCTCACATTTAATCCATATTTACTATGTGAAAAACTGTTTATTTAGATCTAAGAATTCTGGTTCAGAGGCCAGAAACCAATTAACACAAAGCAACATGGGTTATGAGGTGCATATTCCTTAAAATTGAACTTTAATGACAAAGAAAGGAATTTGTAACAAAATCTAATGCCTAATATGGAAAGATGTATAAAACATTGCTTGTTTATGTTTACTTGATGAACAGTTCTTTGGTAAAAATGTTAAACACGGCTAACACTAGCCTGCGACTTTCACTGTACAGATTTAGGGCTGATGAACAAACCAGTTCTCTGGTAAAAACCCATTAAGTCATTAGGAATAGAGATTGGCTCAGTAGGGAAATGCAGATGTGTCAGCAGCAACGTACTATGAAAGGCAAATGGAAACAGAGGTACTCACAAATAATTAAAATAAAAAAAAAAGTAGTCTGCAATGTAACATTTACAACTTAAGAAAAATATATAAAGTCCTGTTTTTAAAAATTGCATGTTCAGATTAAATGAAATGTGCAACTAAGTAGGGTGACTTGAAATGTTACAAAAAGAGCATTTGGAAGCGTGCATGAGAAAAACAACACACTAATGACAAAAAATGGAAAACTGCAAATAGCAGCAGAGATGTAAACACTTATTGAGCTTGTTGGGAGCAGTGATGGTTATAAAGTCTGACAGCTGCTGGGAGGAAGGATCTGTGATAATGCTCCTTTGTGCAGCAGTCTATCAATGAAGGAGCTCTCCAATTCTGCAATAGCTCCATGCATGGGGTGGGAGACATTGTCCAACAGTGTTGTTAATTTTTGCTAGAGTCCTTCTGTTTTCCACCACCTCTACAGTGTCCATGGAGCATCCTAGCTGCTGCTCCAACACCATACACAGCATCACGGAAGGCTGGGAGAACCCCCTGCACTCCAAAAAATCCCAATCTCCCTAGCTGGTAGAGTCGCATCTCACCCTTCCTGTTAAGACAATGAGGTAGTCCAGTATCCACTGGAAAAGATGGTGGTCCACTCCTGACAGCTCCAACTTGTCCCTCTGAAGAGGGGGAAATCAAAGAGCATGATCCTCACAGTGCTTCCAGGCGTCTCCAGTTGGGTGAGAGTGTGGTGCTGGAGGTAGATGATGGCATCATCCACCCTGAAGCCAGGCTTGTAGATAAACTGCTGTGGATCCAACTGTTTATATACAGGTCGGAGATGAACCAGGTTATGATTTAAGTCCTCCAGAGGAGGGATGGCTGATGAGCTGTATGCCTCTTTGGTGTTGGCATACAAAAAGTCCACCGTTTAATTTTTTCTGGTGCAGCAGGTAACATACTGGGTGAAGGTGGGTAAAGTGGAGGACAGGGAATCATGACTAAAATCCCTGGATATCAGAAAAACGGCCTGGGGATGCCATGTTTGCAGTCTGCTGGTAACAGTGTGGATGACGTCACTGGCAGCTGGTGCATTAGCAGAGGAGGGGACAAACATCTTGTCGTGATAACGTGTAAACTCCCGTGGCAAAGAATACAGTTTCATGCCAACAGCTAACAGCTCAATGTACTTATTCATAGCTAAATGCCCAGAGAAGCACCATCTATTATTCACAAACACAGTCAGTCCACCTCCTCTCTTCTTACCACTCTCC
Source organism: Girardinichthys multiradiatus (assembly GCF_021462225.1). Taxonomy (NCBI): domain Eukaryota; kingdom Metazoa; phylum Chordata; class Actinopteri; order Cyprinodontiformes; family Goodeidae; genus Girardinichthys; species Girardinichthys multiradiatus. The sequence continues at coordinate 17,285,147 of NC_061813.1, forward strand.
TTGGTTCTGTCAGCCTGAATTGAAAACCATCTAAGTTTATGCGTGTGTCTGCAGTTAGCACGGTTAGCCATTTTCAGTCAGCATGACCAAGCTGCTCTTTCTGTAGCCTCTCTGAAGCTGGGGTTTCCTATTATGATGGGAGGGATGATGGCTCTGTACCTTCTCCTCCACTTGCGACAGCTGATACTGGCAGCTGACCTCTGGAGTAAACAATGGGAGAATGGCCTCTCATGCACACAAATGCCGTAAAAAAAAGAAAAGAAAGACAAAGTTGTCCACAAAACTGTTAGCTCCATGATTTATATAAAAAGAAAGAAAAAAAACATATCTAAAAAAATACATCTGAAAAAGAAAATCTCAGGAAAGACTGGGAGCTGCTGAAACAGACTATTCTTGATAGGGGTATTAAGCCAAACCGCATTAAGATTATTAAATTGTTATTTTACAATATTTACATTCATCCTACGAAAGAGGTTCTGTAAACTCTGATCAGGTGGTTTTAGTTCACAATAATGGTCGGTAAAGAATGGTGAGGCTCGTTCCTGTCTTTCCTCTAACAGCAAAAAATTGGTCACAAACATTGCCCCAATGACTGCTTAAAATGACCAAACTTATACAGCAAAATACAGCAATTGGAATAAAGAAATAACCAACCAGTCATATCTATTAAGGACACTGTTTACATGTATCATGTAAATCTGAACTTGACTTACTGTAGTCTCTGAATCATATGTGAATTTTTCATCTCAGTTGTGTATTATAGAAAATGCACTTCCAATTTCAAATGGACCAATCTTTCCCCTTAAAAGTCAATTGAACAATAGCCTATTTGCTGAATAGTCTCTAAACAGTTTGGCTAATTAACAGTAATTAAATGATATTTGTCTGAATAATGTGTTTATAACTGGTTTGCTTTCCTGTTAATTTCCATCATAAAATAATTCCAAAGTAGGATTCCATATAGGAAACATCTTAGAAGAGAAGTATTTTGTATTCCCAGTTGTCATATTTATAGATTTAAAACTGTGTATTTCCTTTTTATATCTCAGGATGAATCAGTTACTTCCCAAACTTGTCTTTGTGGTTTTCAATTTCTTACAACTTATATTATGGCACTGCATCTTTTCTATTGGTCTGTTCTTCTGGATATGACCAAAAAGACCACTATGCTAGGTTTCCACTGAGGAACACATGCACAGCCAGGCTTCAGTGTTGTTTACAAGAGTATTTTAGTTGCCGACAGATCCCAGGTCAGAGGCCCGTGGTACTGTGGAGCAAGTGTGTATGTTTTGTGTGTGCGCGTGTGTGTGTGTGTGTGTGTGTGTGTGTGTGTGTGGGGGGGGGGGGGGGGGGGGGGGGGTCTAACATATATAGGGGTCTAACTTTGACTATATGACACCTCACATCATGGTGTTTTTGTAAGAAAAACTATATGCAGAGGACCTGTTTCAAGTTCTTAAATGTTTGTTTAGTAACTTTCTGGGATAAGCGGCTTGGCTTCAGTAGTCACCACACCCCTGGCAATGGGACATCTAGTCATTGCTTGTTCGTACATGTGTGTGGTTGTAGAAATAAAATGTTGACTGCTCCTCGCTCCCCCACCTGCCAACTTGGCATCCTTCTTTTCTCTCCTTCGCTCTCTCGTAAAATTTGCCAGATGTTAGAGATTAGTCAGCATTTTACTCTGACTCTAGTCTTGAGTCAACTGCCATCACCCCAAGCCACCCCTTAGTAACCATAAAGGCTTGAGGTTAACCAAATGAAGGAGGGCAACAAAATATAGTTTAGACATTATTTGCAGATGGGAAACCTTATTGGTCGTAAACATGAGAGGCTCTAATCCAGCTGTGTTTTAAGCCATTATTGCAACATAGCCTCAGAGAAAAAGAATTGTACTTCAACATTTCAGCCAATTGGGTTCATCTCAGTTCTTAATATTTGGATGACAATATGTTGAAAACAAAAAGTGCCGGCTGAAAACCTATTTTAATCAGAAAAGTGATTGATTAATGTGACTGTGATTATTGTTAGTGCAGACTTCAACAACAATTCTGACTGATTTTTTTAACTTACTGAAACAGACATTCAATAGACACTCAAAGAAAATGTCAAAACTGTGAGTCTTTGGGAGAATGTCTCTACAATTTTACAAATATAGAGATATCAATTTTTGCTTATTCTTATTTGCAAAAAGGCTCGATCTCAGTTGGATTAGATGGAGAGTGCCTCTGAACAGTAATTTGTCGCAGTTTCAGTCATGGACTTCGGTCATTCTAACAAATTGAAATCCTTTGATCTAAACTATTCCATTGTACCTTGGTTGGAGTTCCTGAAAGGCGAACATCTGCCCCCAGTCATGTCTTTTGCAACTTGTAATAGCTTTTCTTCCATTATTGTCCTGTATTTCACCCCATTCATCTTACCATCAACCAGCTTCCCCATCCTTGTTAGAAAAAAAGCACCTACACAGGCATGATGGTGCCACCACCATGTTTCAAGGGGGACATAGTGTTTTCAGCGTAGTGTGTATTGTTAGTTTCTGCCATACATAATATCCTATGGCTTTTTTTCAACAATGGCTGTCTTCTTGCACTCCTCATAGAGGCAAGATTTGTGGAGTGCAAAATTAATAGCTGTCCAGTTGACACAATCTCCAGCAGGAACTGTGGCTCTCTGCAGCTCCTCTAGAGTTACAATGGGGCTCCTCTATGCTTTTTCTGATTAAGGATGACAATGTCTCAGGTTTATTGTTGTTTCATACTTCTATGTTGTGGCATATTTTATAAAGATGAAAACCTAGTTAGATCTTTTGCTTATGGTGTCACTCCCACTGACGTGTTTTATTTTTCGTACATATTTTACCAATTACATTGTTTTTCTAATTTGCATGTGTTTTTAGCTATTTGCAGATGTTTTGCTGGGCTTCACCACACTTAGCTCTTTTGCCCATTGTTTTTAATGCTATCTTCTCCATTTATGTAAATGGAAAGATAGATTAAATCAGATTTGAATACCCCCTCTATTGTTCTGTTGACATATTTGCCAAAGCTCAAGGCTATCACATTTACAATCACAGATATAAAAGAAGATATGGATTTTTTCACAATGAGCCATTCAGTAGTAATATTTGAATGGAAAATTTGGCATTGCACATACACGTATAATTACTGGAAAAGCTGCACAGGTCGCATGGTATCACTGGAAATCCATAGTATGAAACTGTAAAGCAGAAAATACCTGTAATCAGCCAAGCCAGTATACTATCCCCCATGCTCCCACACATAAGGGAGAATCAACCAGATGTTGGAGCTTAATAATTTGAAATTCAAACATTTCCAAGGACACACTCTTAGCTAATCAGCAGTAAAGCAAATTATGGTTTTTTGATGTTTTTCATTTTGGTTGCTTACTGTAGAATACATGTCCAGGTCAAAACAACCATACAGTCTAACTGTAGTATTTCATCTGACTGTCCGTCTTTTTTTTCAGCTGCATCTATGTCCATGAAATGAATGAGTGATGATACTGTTTGGATACGTTTGTGTGTGTGGCCATGTGCGTGTCCTTGTCAGCATGAGCAGCATTAAGGTGCTTTAGATGTTCTGGAAGCTCGGGCCCTCTGGCTTCAGCCAGCTTGAGTTTGCCAAATTAGCCATAGATTTTATTATGCAGCTCCTGCCTTCTTCTCTCTCCACCACCTCTGACTCCTATTCTTCATGCTCACCCAATTTTTTTTCTCATCCTTTAAAACATCTTTTTTTTATTATCAGTTTTTCTGAATATTCCTCAGGTGTTCCTAATAATGCTTCTCTTTATTCCTCCCTTTTTCCTATATCCTCATTACTTCATGCAACCTGTTTATTGTCAACTCAGCATTTTTCTATAAAACTTTAAAAACATTTATAATCTAAACCAAAAAAATCCAGTTTTAGATGTTGTTGCATTCATCTGCTATACCATCTTTACAACCATTTGCTCTTGTCCTGACACCTCTTCTTCCCCCCATCAGTGCACCCTTCGTTCTTTATCTTTCCGCCCTCGTTCCTTTCCAAAACTCCCCCTTATTTTCTGTTGAACTTCCCCTCTGCTTCAGATATTTAGCTCCTGGTAAAACAGCGAGCCAACCCTTTTGGTTGCTTTGGTCGTTAAAGCTTTTGTCCTCTGCATTGTAATTGAACCACAGCTCAATGCACAAAGCATGTGTGTGTGTGTGTGTGTGTGTCTGTGAATGCATGTACAGTACACCCATATGTCAAATAGAGAGACAGGAGGAGAAGAAGAAGAGGGTGGTGTGGGGGTGCATCGATGTTTGAGGAAGACTGTGTAAGTGTGTGAGCGAATCCTTTGTTTTTTATTGTTGCCCATGGTGCAATCCGCAGCGCAACTCCCAACCGACTTTTGTGTACCTAAACGCGCACACAAATATGCAAACAGACACAGCCGTAGCCCTACAGTGCTGTTTTTAGCAGGTGTGGATCGTTAATGTTAGCATCAGCACAGTTAGCAATCCTGCCCCCCAGTGTGTGTCTCGTTCACACCAGAAATCACTGATTTCACTTTATTTTAGACCTGTAGGGAGCCCAACCACCCCCCCACCCCCCACTCCCAATCCCCCCTCCCCTCCACACACACACACACACATACATACACACACACTCCAACACACACATATTGGGGGACCTGAGGGAGGGCCAGTAACTGAGCCACCAGCCTAGGGAGCTGGACCAATTACATTGTTAGGATAAATCGCGCCAGCTATGCATGGATTGTGGTACTTAACAGCCGCTGCAAAAAACAGAATTCCTCATGTCTTCCCTTCCCGCGCCTTCTCTTTTCTCCAGTTCGCCTGGGTGTTTTTAAATGGAGGAGAATTTAAAAACAGATTTATGGGTCAGTTAAATATAGTAGGCAAAACTGATTCCCTAACCAGCCGCCCCTCCTTTGTAACTCCCTCTTTCCATCCCTCCCCTATCTCACAACCATCCTTCCATCCCCCAGTTTTTTTTTTTTCCTTTTCCCTCCCTTTGGTCTTTTGTAAAATGATATATCTCTTAAAAAGGGATAGAATGGTTCCCCCAATGGAATGCTCAAATACAAATTGACAATCCAGGCCTTATGGTTTATTAGACACCCCCATCCCCTATCCCTTAATTTCTTCCTTTCTTTCTTTTTTGTTTCTTTCTTTCTCCCCACCCTACACCCTCTGTCTCCCATCTCTTCTTCTCCTGACCAGCTAGAACTTATTAAATGAAGCCTTAACTAAATCTGAGCTAATGAATTATTCTAACACCTATGATGTGATTATTGTAATTAATGGACTGGCGTACCTACCTTTGTACCATGTTGAAATGAACATCTTGCTCAAGTCTAATGTGTTTCTTCTTGACAAGGATTTAAAGCTTCCTCTGTGTGCCTTTTTTGTTCTTTTTCAACTAACAACACTGAATGCATTATGAGAAGGAAAAATCTGGCTCTGACATTAATTTTCTTCTATCAGGATCATGATTATTAATAATATGGCTTTAATAAAAACCAGAAGGTCTAAATTTAGTGTTTAATGGATTAACATAATCTCAGTGGACACATTTTTATATCTTTTTGAGAAGAATTGGTAACTTTAAATTACTGCCTCCCATTCTGTCCTAAATCCGTTCAGTGATATTGAGATATGTTTGGCAATCTAAAATCATTTTTTAAGGGTGAATAAAAATTTCAACTTCTGCAATCCTAAATATGTTTTTTTTTTTTGCTCTTCTTGCCCAAAAAAGGCTTTCAGACAGGAGTTCCCTACACTAAAAATGTGTTTACCTCACCATACTGAAAGTTGTAAATGCAATGGTTAGCAGGTTTTCAGCAGCATGCATGGAAGTGCGAATCTTTCCTCCTCACCACATGCTTGCCTTCCAGCACCAACACAAACATGCACACATTTTCATGCACACACATCTCTCCCTGCTCTCTGCTAATCCTGTGTACCAGCAGAACCACTTTAAGGGCTCTGCCATCACAGCTGCACCAGCCACGCCACAAGTTCGTTCCTTTCTCCGAGACACACAGTTCCAGGCCTTGCTTGAGATTCAGCTAAACTAATATATATAGAGACCGGCAATGTCATTTTTTTCAGAATCATAGGAGCAGATAATTTGACAAAAAAAGAAAGAGAGAAAGGTAAAAGCCTTTCCAGTGTCCATGCTGGATCACAAACTTTGGCCAAGTCTTTTATCCCAGAGCCAATGTGCAGAGGCAAAGATTCAGTGGGCTTTGATTTTATACCCCTTTAAGAAGATTCTGTCATGCGTAATCCAGTTACTCAGCCAAAATTCCCTCCAAGATTGCAAATCTGACTGAATAAAGTGTATGCATAAAATACTGCTGTTTTTGCTGTTTTAATCATTCGTCAACTGTAATGCCACTCTTGATTATCTGAATTTACTCTGATAAAGTGATTAATTTGAAGCCATCCACCATAACTTAGGGTTCCTTCTAGCACTCAATATTTGCTGTAGTGTTAACATAATAGGGTGTTGGTCCACAATTTATCTCTGAAATTGAGAAAGGTTTGTGTTCAGCATTGGAAACCAAAGTCAACCTTTCCATCCACAGAGTTCTGGTCACATAGAGGGACTGAACCAATATGTGGAGACAGCTCTCAGCTTAGATACATGGCTTCATTTAATCTAACCAGTTGGATTCCTTACCTGCTTTATGCTCACATTGTTCACACTTCAGTTGCCATTGTGTTCTCTCCTTTTGCAATCATTGCTTGCATACCAACCTTCTCTGCTTTCCATCAATTAGACCAAAATCTCAGTTCCATCTATTCACTATCACTTTTAAACCCCAGGATCAGACAAAGGCTGCTTAACAGCTAATCCTTGAAAAAAATCATAGATAGTGGATAACCACACCTTTTGTCCAAAAGGGCGTTGTGGAGCATTGAACAGTCAGCCTGGCATTTATTCAATAAAGCTTTCTCCAAAGTTTGTTAGCCCATATGAAGTAATCAGCTTCTTCCCAGTCTGAAAAGTCCATCCTACACTCCACATTTGCCAGATCAAGCTTGTCCTTTGTGTTGATTCAGTGTTGTTCATCACATCGTATTAGTCTTGTTTTATCTGTTTATTTACCAGTCACTACACCTTAGCTTTGTGAAAAGTTGTTGGATTTAAGATTTCATTTATATCTCCTAGTCTGCTCTATTCTATGCTGACCTGTGAAGTCTTAATGAAGATCATTTTATCATCTCTACCTGACCAACCAGGTCCGCCATCACTCTCTATGGAGCAGTGCAGACTGGAATTTGTGAGTGCTCTGATAGCAGTACCAACAGCGACATTAATGCACCCATTTAAAGGATGGCACCGAAAATACAATGGTTAAAGAAATACTGTGAGTCAGATCCTTATCAGAAGGAAGAAAAACACTGTTTTTCTATCCAAATTTATATGGCTCTCGCAGTGAACATGACACAAAAACTGCATTGATTTCTTAGTGAGAAATAATTTCATTCTTTTTTTTCCGTTGTCATCTTCTCTTCTGGGTCGATAATGTACAAACCAGTAAATTATCAGCAGCTTGTGACACTGTAGTGAAAACTATATGTCTCTAATGCCTCAACTGGGCCAAAAATAGTGTGATTAAGGATTAATACCAAGGAAATATTTTTTTTTTTTTGGTGAGCGCTTGATGGCTAGCATTCACCAACAAAAAGAAGCTTGCTGTGAGCTTTTCTCATATTTTGTTGGAATTGTACATAACTGTGCATCATGTTATATGTAGAAGCACTATCTTTAAGACAGCCACAAGAAATAGGCAGCAGTTTTATAGGGAATCCCACAACATGCAGGTCTGTTAAGACTAACCTTCATGTGTCATGGATTTAGGATCATAACCTTGTTAATGACAAACATGTCTCACTCTTCAAGTATTATTTATATTTTCATCTGTCTTTTGTCATCTGGCTGTTTTCTTCATATTAGCTGGCTACTGTGGATTTGATTGTGTCCAAATTACAGAAGTAGTTTTTGTTGGTGTGTTTGCCGAATAGTTGGCCTTTTTTATATAATAAATCCACCAATCTATATGTGAATTTACATGCTGAGCCCAATTTGGTAGAGATGTGAGAGGAACAGGGCTGACCTGGGTGGACCCTCAGCTGGTCTGTGTACCTTGCGCCCGAAGCCAAGGGCATCCCAGCTCTGATGTGAATCCCTGTAATTGGCCCAAATATGTACACATGGCCTTGAGCACATCGACACACATTGTCAGTGAGATTGTGAAGGATACAAATGTAGAAAATCAAACAGAATGCTGAACCAGATGAAGATTTGCTACTTATTAGTCCCTGTAAAAGGATTTATAGCTCTGGCTATTAAAAACATTAGATTAATAGTTGTGCATTGCTCATATTAAATAGTTCTACCCTCTCAAATATGGTAATACCTTTCTACAGTATGCAAAGTCAAGACTTTGTATGTGTGTGTATATGGTTCACCACTGCACGTGGGCCTGCTATCTCCCAGCCACACTTCTGGGGTTGGCAGTGGGACATAACATCCCAAGGGCCCAAACTTTCCTGCACTCTCCAAACCCTCCCTACTCTCTCAGTTTCTTCGTCTGTTAGCCGTCCAAAAATATGCCTCTCAGGTCCTGGGCAATCTGCATGTTGCCATCCTCCACCTCCCGTCTCATCTTTGCTGCTTCCCATTGTCCTCATCTCCATTCTCACTTTTTTCTCTATTCCTCTCTGTCCATTTGGATCTTTCTATCTCATATTTATTTTCCGCATACAGCTTTTTTTTTCCTTGGCCTTTGGCACCCATCATAATCCCACTACATGAAGTGGTGTCTTTTTGTAGCTCAGTACAATATGTGTGGTGACACCCTCTGGACATGTTGGCACAACTCCTGACAGCTTGATTTGGATCCACTGCTGCAGAGACTAGCAGGCCAGCATTAGAAACTGTAAATTTATAAATTGGGGCAACATCAAGAGGATTTTTCTATTTATGTTTTATTTTGAAATTTAATTTCAGGATCAACATCTCAAGGATTTATCAGTGTTGTTGTATGACTTGCAGCTAAAGAAAATCAGCTATTTGAAATGTGGCACATATTTGGGTCTGGGATTTAAAGATTTGTTATTTATTTATTAATTCCTAAGTGATTTTGTAATTCCTAAGTGATTTTGTCCTGCTGTCTGTCTTTTAGTGTTACATTGTCCTAGAAAGAGGTCTGGGGCAACATTGTCTCTTCTTCTGTAAATGCTACATGTTGCACACTATGAATCTCTTTGGAATGTTACCTAAAACATGACGTCCCAACAGACAATATATGCATCAATGCCTTTTTAATATTTTACATGTAGTAGCTCTCATGACCAGTAGAGGTCACATATTTTTACTGTAAACCTAATTAAAGGCTAATAATTACCTGCAAGAGCAAGTGTCAAAGGGTTTGTTTCATTTCAGCCTAGGAGACTCTATGATTAGAGAAATACTGAAGAATACTGAAAGAATACTGAAATACTCAAGAACATGGACATAATCAGGAAATCTTGCATTACAATTTGCAAATTGGAGCTTCTGATTCTGGTTCTTAGCTGCCATGAATGGTGTTCTGCTGCTACAATGCATTTGCTCCAGAGTTAGACATGGCATGCATTCAGAGATGGTTTTGCATCTTGCTTGTAACAAGTGGTTGTTTTAGAAAGTTTTGCCTTTCTGTCATCTTGCACCAGTTTGCCTATTCACCTCTGACCTCTGAAATCAACATGACATTTCTGTCCACAGAGCTGCTGTTCTCTTGGTAGTTTCTCCCTTTTGTCCATTCCCTATAAAGAAACAAGTTTGTTGTGCGTGAATCAAAAGTTCCATAAAACCAGTAGATATCAGCAATGTCTAAAATCTTAGACTAGCCAGTGTGGCACCAACTGTCATGCCACGTTCAAAGTCATTTATATGATGCATTTCTTTCCCATTCCGATTTTTATTTCGACTGGCTGAATCGCTATTTATGTTAACCAGTAATTGAACAGGTGTACATGATAAAGTGGCCAATGATAGTATTTTTTTCTGGACAAGATTTGTGCAACATAACAGTAGACAGTAACTGTATGGAACAAAAAAGCTGCCACGGAGGCAGGGCTTCTTCCAAACAGGACTGATGGATGCAAACTCATCCTGTGGTTAAGATGGTGGTGTGCAAGGATGCTAAAGAGGACAGCCTGGCAGCTAGATTTTAATACTATAGGGACACACACATACTCACACAAGGATTTTGACTCCTTAATCTTGCCCTGTGTTGCTTTGATAAGGAGACAAATCCTTTCCTTGCCATTGAGATAGGGCTGCTCTCCTTTTGTCTTAAAGTTACAGGCACATTCAATACCAATTTCTGTCTGTTAGTCTATTGATAACTTCTTGTGTTCAGGAAACTTGAATTGCTTGAAGCTGTGAGTTTTTTACATGTACAAACTCAGGTACATTGAGATTGCTTTGAACCTGTTCACCAAGTTTCAGAATAACTTGGCCATGGTATCTGAACCAGCAACACATCACTGGAATTCAAGTATGCTTAATCCTTTTTCTTATTAAATGACTTCCTTAATTATGTACTAACATATATTGATCAGACTATGAAGAACAGTCACTAAAATATTACTTGATTCTGATAGTAGTATCCTTTCTGTTGGTCCATCTTCCTGCAGCCGCACTTATAATCATAATGTGTTGCTGCAAGGGCATAGGGAAACATGATTAGGAAAGTGTTTTTACTGTCGGCACATCATAAGCCATGGAGCAATAGTTTTTCTTGGCAGGTTGTCATTATAAGCTAGAATTTCAAAACTTCCTCAATTTATAACTCACATACACACATACTCTCTCAGGTATATGCTGCTGAAACATTGTGCAGCTGTCAAAGGTGCGGTGCCCTGTTTTGAAGCTAGTACTGGCTTTGAAGTCTCTGACCTTTTCCTTGTCACACATCGACCAAGAACTGGATTGTCAAGTTTGCGATTGCCGCATGCTGCATTCCACTGTGCGTAAAAAAAAACGACACCCATGTCCCTGGGATAAACAGGGCCCAGAACAAAGACATGCAGACGTACCATGAATACTACTCACAAATGAAAGAACAGACATGTGTGCTGGCATGAAAGAATTGTGCTGGGACCAAATTGCTGTCATGTAGTCAAACAGAAATGCACATGACCAGACAAAGAATGTAAAAAGTGAAAATGAACTGAATCCTAAACTTTATCTCTTTTGATGTTATTGGGATAAAAAGAAACTTCCTGGTTGTGTCATAGCGCTTCAAACATTGTCTGACATGTAAACAATCACAATACAGATAAAAACTAGTTGCATTACTATTCTACAGCTGAGAAAGCGTTTAATTTTGTTTTACTGTGTATGGATGTGTGTTGAGGTCTGAGCGTGCGTTGGGACTTTATGTCTCTTAGAACAGTTTTATTGTTCATTTCTTCTTCTAGACAGTTACTCATGTGCTTAATTTAGGGTTGCACCTGCAGAGTGTGTGTGTGTGTGTGTGTGTGTGTGTGTGTGTGTGTGTGTGTGTGTGTGTGTGTGTGTGTGTGTGTGTGTGTGAGTACATGTTCATGTCTGTCGGGCAAACCATGTGGTAACTCTCAAGCTCACAGTGGATTTGTTGATAAAGGAACGCTGCTCCAGGTGACTCACCTGATGATTTGTTTCTTACTTTGTGATTAATGCAGCAGGCAGATACCACACAATAGCAAGGTGATGAGCAACACTCAAGAGCAGTGTTTATTGGCTTAAAGATTGAAAATTACAGGAACAAATGGAACACAATGAAAAGGGCAACATAGGATATAGCGTAACATGTTACTGTATACAGTAAATTCAAAAAAGTGGATAGCCGAGTTGGGCACAATACTGATAATTAACTACATGTCTAAAATGTAGCTGATCAAACATGCAAATATAAGAAACAAAACACCCATGCAAAAAACAACATACATGTCTCATGAGGAGTGATCTTGAACGGCTTTGGATACATTTTAAGTCAGTATAATCACAAAATCAATGAGTAAAAGATTTAGTCCACTGCCCTTTCTAAAGAAAGACACTAATAGACAAGCTACAGAGAAGACTTGGGTGGTATTTAAAGTCCACCTGTATAAAAGCTCTGATTGTAGAGTTGGCTAGATGGACGCACTCATTTATTTACATTTCTGCTTGTCTGTCTCCTGAATCTTAATTGCAGTCAGTTTATATCATTTTCTTGTGCAAATACAGATTATGCATCCAGTAAAACATTTTGGCTGACTAGAGTATAAAGATATCATTTAAATGTGATTTAAAGAATTTAGCTTTAAGAGCAGTGGCTGTGTTCTAAGTCAAGATATGGTCAACACTAGGGCCATCCCAGGAAGGATTTTATTCATGTCGCTGATACTGATTTGTGTCATGTAAGATCAGGCATTTGCCAAGTTGCAGTCTGATGTTTCATGTAACATACAACTGAAAGCAGTTATTTACTCAGTGATTAAAAAGAAACAGGCTTCAACTTGGCACCATTGCTAGCGCTGTTGCCCCGCAGGAATAATTTCCGGGGTTTGAATCCCGACATATGGTCTTTCTGGAACTAGTTTTCATGTTTTCCCTGTGTATGTGTGGGTTTTTTCTTGGTACTCCAGCTTCGTCCTGTAGTACAAAAATGTTAATGTTATGTCATGAAATAACACAAATAGTGTTACAAATACTGTTGATAATTTTGTTATGCTGCATTTACAATAGACCAGTATGGTGCTAGCTTGAATGCTAACCAGACCTACATTACATGTCAATCTGTTAGAACTTCAAGCTAACTGTGGAAGAGGAGGGAGAGGAACGAAAGGGGATTCATTCTACATTGTATATAATGTAGGCTAAATGATTAGTATAACGTTCAACCATGAGCTACATTGTGCTATTTTTTTAATTTTTCGGGTCAATGCAATTGACTGGAGCACTTTGCGTAAAATGCTGGGCTAACGCTTGCTTATTAATTCTAGGTTTTGACAAGGCTAACTCATAATTGAGCATTGCATATTTTAGTGTAGTTAATTTTGTGAGGATAAAATAAATAGCGTAAATGTCACAAGCATTAATTCAGCATTTCAGCTGTGCTCTGTGCTCCCTCTGGAACAAACTAATTGAACAAAGTGCACAGAACTGGTCACATGACACAGATCGGGTTTTGGAGCAGCCAATACAGTCAATTTTACTTCGAATGACATACAAGGTGAAAAACACAACGGGCCTAGCATACGGTTTTGCAAACAATGAACGAGAAAAAAATCCTGTGATTTTAAATCATTCGCAATTGGCAATCATAGACTGTAAACTAAAAATAAGATGGATTAGGTGATTGGTTTTGTCAGGGTCTCAGATACCCAGTAATAATTTAAAACCATTTTAATTGGTAACTTGGATTGGGTCGATACATCTCAACACAGATAGAAGTCAACGAGAAAATGTAACAACCCTAGAAATATAACCTTGTACTTTAAATTTTGAGCAGATGGCATATGGCTGCAGTGTCCTCTGTCCTCTGTTAAAATACAGAAAATACTCTTAATATTATGTCATAAATAAACTGGAAGTTAAAATATTGGCTGTTTTGTCAGTTTGGCTACAACAAAATAATTTTTGTGGTGAAAACATTTAACATATCTACTTTGTGTATCGGAAAACAACAATTCTGTCTGTAACATTAATTACAACAATGACAACTTTGTCTAAATTAGTCTAAGTCTTGACAGGTATAATAAAACACTAAGACTTGATCCAAATGAGCTTCAAAAATGTACTTGGTTAATGAGTTCAGTGTCGACTGTGTGGTTACAATCTAAGCGTTGCAATTACCTAACTGTGGCTAAAGCAGACTAATAAAGTTCCTTTGTGTGAAGTAAGAATTCTCTGTGGCCTGAGTCACAACTTGCAGGCAGACAACTGACTATAGTTAAAATCCTTTAAAACAATAAGGAATTAAACACAAAATATGCTACAAATGTTTTCTTTCATCTTAAGTTATAAAACATAGATGATGGCAATGTGTGTTCATATATTCATGCCTCAAAATAGCATTGTCTTTTATGTTTTTTGTGACATGAAAGCATTAGGTTACAGAAAACTATGAAGGAATTTAAAGTTTAAAAGTTTGTTGTTTGTTGCATTTGTTGTTATGTCTGGTGATTGTCTGCAGTACTTAAGCCATATGTTTGTAATCAGCAACAGCACATGGCACAAGCATGGGATCCTGGGAAAAAAGATGAGATGGGGCCCACACAGCATTAGTTAAAAATGAGCAGGAGGAAAGAAACAGACAATTTAAAAGACCATCTTTTCATTTGCATGACGATAAGCTATAGTGGCTTTTTAAACTGTCTTCATGGATGAAGTAAACTATTTCTCGAGATCAGACTCCTCTTTGCAGTGTTTTACACCTCCAGCGTCTCACGAGACATCAAGAGCATTAAAATACCTGTTAGGGATCAGCGTTAAAAATGGCTGTAGGTAGTGACAGTTCGTAGTAGCAGCCTAGCAACTACTGCAAACCCCCGCAGCCATGTGACAGTGATGTGATCTAGTTTAAACAACAGCTGTTTGTGATTCCAGGGGAAATTAGGAGCAAGATTCCCCTTGAGATGACAGTGGCTTACCACTCCAGTTATCAAAACAACATGTCTTCATGTCTCAGGTGTATTCACCTCATACAATCGTAGTATTTGCTACTCTGTGGTCAATGACATGTGATGCTGTTACATCACTTAAACTCTAAAAGATTCTAATTCTTCCTTCCACTCCCAGTCAAACCCAAGCTCTCTAACTTACTGGTTTGTTATTCATTACTGCTTCATTTCTACTTTACTTTGCTAGTTAAGTCTCCCTTTGAAAAAACAATGTCAGATGTTCTCACAGGGTCCATCCATGTTTCATGAGTATCACCTGTTTTTGCACACATGAATTTGCTTATGCACATTAAGCCATCTTCCTGGCCGCCTTGGTGCTGTATTGAAATGATTAGTGAGCCATTTTTATGATCCTTGCCTGCTTTGTGGGCATGTAAATACTTGTACATGGCCTAGTCCACACTCCTCTCCATCCCCCAGTCTTTTCCCTTAGCTATCCTTGCCACGTCCCATAAAAATGATGCAACAGAACTGAATCAAAAAGGATGAGATAGTCGGTAAACAAAGCTTTGTTGTGCCTTCTATGATTTCCTTTTAATTCCTTTTTTAAATTTAAACCACACGTATGACTAATGCCTTTGTAGTGGTTTTACCAGGAGACTTTATGATTCTTTACTATGGAATGTATCAAATCATCTCTAAACCTAACTATTGTTGGATGTCTTAGTTTCTGGAAGTAAAACTTTTAAAAAAGGAAAGCCATTGTTAAACACTAATGTTTGCAGTTTATTTGTCTAAAACAAACTGCTGTACAGCAAAAAATGCAAACGTTTTGCATTTTACTTAGACCCTAACTTCAAACCTTCTACAAACAGTTCAGATGGTTGTGCAGGAAATCCCATCACAATATTGAGGTATAGAACATAGAAAAACCAATGATTTATATATTTTTAGAAAGTCAGTGCAAAACAAAAAGTCAAACAAATCCTAAAACGTCTCTTGTTTTAGTGTTGGAATAAATAAAAATATACATATGGAAGATTAAAGGGCCCCTTCTTTTGTCTTGGCTTGCTTTAATTTTGGGGAACTGAGAACCACATAAACATTTTAACTGGAATTAACCTTCAGGTATTATAAGGTCCCAGTGTTTTTTTTTTTTTTGAAAAACTCAAAGTCCCAGCTAACTCGTGAAACCCTAAAGAGTTCCCAGCTGTGAAATACCCTCTACACATCTTTTAACAGACCATAATGTTGTACTTCTGTGTCAAGTTGTTCTACCAGCCAACATATGTGTGTGCTTAATGAAAGTTATATGGCTGCTATAAATTGAGTTGCCATTATGGATAAAGATTTTTTATAGGTGCTTAAAAAATGACATACTTTCTTTGAAGTATGAACTATATTAGAGGTACAACTAGTACATTTGTTGGGTTAAATGGTATGAAATTATATTTACTTTTTAATTCATATAACACCTGGGCTTGATGTCAAACTTTATTGCCCTGGTAGAGGTATTAATTTGTTATTGTAAGAACTTTATATTGGCCAACTTAAGAGTTTTATTATCCAAAAGGAACACTGGCAGCATATGTATGTAAGTATGCTGATGTGATGGAAAGGGACAGAGTACTTAAAATTACTTCCGTGTATTTTTTGGGGGATTTTATGTTGAGCAGTTTTAAGCCAGGCTAACTTATAAAACACTAAACTAAGTTACTAAAACCTTTCAAGACATGGCTGTCCACTTAAATGGACAGGCTGGGCCAGGGTGGTGGCAGTATCATGCTGCAGGATGCTTTTCTCCAGCAGCGACATCGAAGCTGATCAAAGTTGATGGGAAGATGGATGGAGCCAACTACAGAGATATGTGTTAGGATGGTCAACTCAAATTCCAGACCTAAACTCAATGGAGAAACTACGGCAAGGCTTGAAAACGTCATAAATGCTCCGTTGACAAACTGCTTAAAAGTTGAAACAGTATGAATACTTTTGGGAGGTATTGTGAAATGTTAATTGTAAAAAGCATATATGGTGTTATCTAATATTTCAATGTAATAAATAGAACTGTTAAAAAGGTTTTCTATATGCAGACAATATTCTCACGATTAAGAAACAAATAATTTAAAAGCTCCATGACACACCAGTAGACTCCAATAGGAGAAACGAACATCTGTGCTCGCCGCTCTTCTGAGCTGTGATTTTTGCATTCTTGGAACTGAAGGCTTTGTTGTCAAGTTGCAGCAGCAAAAATAACTTCTCACACCAGACTGCACATTGGCCACCAGTACTCCCACAAATATGCACTCATTCATCAAATCAATGCATTCCCCTCCCATTCACAGAGATCTCCTCCAGCAGAGAGGAGCACAGGCCGGCACAGCAGCAAACTAGACATGTCTGTTGGAGACTTCACAATGGTTCAGCAAGCAAACATACTTCCCTTAAGGCCCTTGGGACAAACACAGCATCAAGCAGAGGGACTCTGTGAGTGGCTGCTGATGCCTTTTACTTGTGGTTTTCTAAATGTGTATAGTTATATTTTACCAGTGTGTCAGTGCACTTCTACTTCTATATTTTGTTACAAATAGATGATTCTACCTGATCACTATGAGTCATAGCATATCAGTGTTATTAGCTTAGCTTTGGAGAAGAATTAAGTGTTTCTAGCTTTGGTTTTCTATTTCTTGACAGCATTATAGCAGGTCAGTTATGTAATACACTGGAAAGAAACTGCAAGAAACAAAACAAATATTTTGTAGAAAATGCATCACCACAGTCCAACTGAAGAAACATGTCCTGCAGCATTTCCTTATAGGAATATAGTTTTGAGTTTCTGATAAATATAGCAAATTTTCATGTAGTTTATATACATGTATATACATGTGTACACGTATATACATGTGTACATATATATATATACATATATATATATATATATATATATATATATATATATACAGGGGTTGGACAATGAAACTGAAACACCTGGTTTTAGACCACAATAATTTATTAGTATGATGTAGGGCCTCCTTTTGCGGCCAATACAGCGTCAATTCGTCTTGGGAATGACATATACAAGTCCTGCACAGTGGTCAGAGGGATTTTAAGCCATTCTTCTCGCAGGATAGTGGCCAGGTCACTACGTGATACTGGTGGAGGAAAACGTTTCCTGACTCGCTCCTCCAAAACACCCCAAAGTGGCTCAATAATATTTAGATCTGGTGACTGTGCAGGCCATGGGAGATGTTCAACTTCACGTTCATGTTCATCAAACCAATCTTTCACCAGTCTTGCTGTGTGTATTGGTGCATTGTCATCCTGATACACGGCACCACCTTCAGGATACAATGTTTGAACCATTGGATGCACATGGTCCTCAAGAATGGTTCGGTAGTCCTTGGCAGTGACGCGCCCATCTAGCACAAGTATTGGGCCAAGGGAATGCCATGATATGGCAGCCCAAACCATCACTGATCCACCCCCATGCTTCACTCTGGGCATGCAACAGTCTGGGTGGTACGCTTCTTTGGGGCTTCTCCACACCGTAACTCTCCCGGATGTGGGGAAAACAGTAAAGGTGGACTCATCAGAGAACAATACATGTTTCACATTGTCCACAGCCCAAGATTTGCGCTCCTTGCACCATTGAAACCGACGTTTGGCATTGGCATGAGTGACCAAAGGTTTGGCTATAGCAGCCCGGCCGTGTATATTGACCCTGTGGAGCTCCCGACGGACAGTTCTGGTGGAAACAGGAGAGTTGAGGTGCACATTTAATTCTGCCGTAATTTGGGCAGCCGGGGTTTTATGTTTTTTGAATACAATCCGGGTTAGCACCCGAACATCCCTTTCAGACAGCTTCCTCTTGTGTCCACAGTTAATCCTGTTGGATGTGTTTCGTTCTTCTTGGTGGTATGCTGACATTACCCTGGATACCGTGGCTCTTGATACATCACAAAGACTTGCACCAGCAAGACGTGCACCAACAATTTGTCCTCTTTTGAACTCTGGTATGTCACCCATAATGTTGTGTGCATTTCAATATTTTCAGCAAAACTGTGCTCTTACCCTGCTAATTGAACCTTCACACTCTGCTCTTACTGGTGCAATGTGCAATCAATGAAGACTGGCTACCAGGCTGGTCCAATTTAGCCATGAAACCTCCCACACTAAAATGACAGCTGTTTCAGTTTCATTGTCCAACCCCTGTATATATATAGAGCGAGATGCTATGTGGTGTATGTACTTATTTGTGTACTTTTACTTTATTGTTGATTAAGTAAAACCTGCTAAAAGATTTTGATTTGTGTACCAAAATCTAACTACTCAGTCAGTTTTTTTTTAATCAGTGATAACTATTCATTAATTATGTAACCCTTGCTTTAGCTTACAGATGGGATGTGAAATGTGGCAGAATTAGAGCTCAACATATTTTGCAAGCAAGCCCATGTTAATTTACTACTTTCACTCCTTACTTCAAAAGGTCTTGTAATGATAATGTAAAAATGCAGCTGTGGGGTGGCACAAAACCCACCAAACGTGGTGTTGGGTCTCACTGGTTGGCACACCACACAGGGCCTGTCAGAAAAAAACAAGAAGAACGCACATCCTTCACCTCCCCCAGAATTGCACCTTCCAAAGCGGATCCCCTGTCTACCCATTCCCCAGGCCCCAGATAAGAAGCTCATCCGTCATCTGCTGGGGCCGCATTAAATTTTAACTCTGGTTACTGAGTGTGGCCATTCAAACTTTTATCTCAAACCTTCTTTATCTTCTTTTCATTAAGTTCTCAAGCACTAATAGCCCTGCGAGTCTCCGCCGGGGTAAGGATGATGTTCTGAATAATGAAAGCTCATTATTTCTCCACAGAATGCTTGTTAATTCAAATGATGATATTAAAACTATAGTAGCCCTCAGCAGTCGGGTGATTTCTAGCATACTTTATCATGTATCAATATATACTCTGTTTGTCAAAACTGCCCCGAGCCTGGGCTGACATTCTCCTACCCGAGGAGTGGAGTGCTTCAGCAGGCCTGCAATACTCTAAGGTGACAACTGGCAGAGTTTGTGCCTTTAGGAAAGGAGGAGCGAAGCAGAGATGAAGTCAGTGATGGGGAGACAGATGAAACTCAAAGAGCCGTCACTGTGCTCCCAATGTGTATTCGACATTTTTTCTGTCATTGCCACATGAATACCCCCCCACACACACACACACACCACACGCACACACACACTCCTGTTACACATTCATACACCCATGCACAAATAAACTCACATCTGTCATCCTCATCTGTCTAACTTCATATATGCACATGTGAGCAGACTTTTGCACTTACATAAGTTCATAAGAAAACATATAGAAAAGCGTGATCGTTAAATTTTTTATTATCCATCTTTAGGGTTTCATGTTCAAAACATAAAAGCAACATGAAATATAAATTAATTTTCATGTTTGTTTGTTTTTTTTTAGATTTACAATGACTTTTTGTCTGTGGACATACAGTGTCTTGCAAAAGTATTTACACACCTTGTGCTTCAAATTTTGTCATGTTACAACTGTAAAATTTAACATATTGTAATGAACTGTGATACAACCCAAAGTAGCAAATTACCCATTATTCTGTGCAATATAGCTCAAGCACAGTTAAATTGGATGGTGATAGTTGGTGACCATAATTTTCAATTCTTCAAACCAACTCTTAATTGGCTTAAGGTTAGTATTATTCTAATATTTGTATGTGCTTTGATCCTGACCATTCCAGCAGATGATTGCTACAGAATCTATTTAGGGATATAGGGGTAGGTATATGCAGGTCAAACAATTCAGATTCTTATTTGTAAAAGCATGATCTGCTCTTTGCTGGCCTATCACAATTAATCCCAAACAAAAAACAATGAAGCTTGTGGCTGTTACATATATTTGTCACTCAAGGGTTAATATTCCAAAGACACTATTGCTGCCCTAAATCTTTTCATCTTATTCTGTAACCTTAAGCGTTGCATTTACAATTTGGCCTTTCTTCTCACTTCGTTAAAAGAAATTCATATCTGAAGGGGTGAATGTGATGACAATGTGATTCAAACAGCATGAAGGGTGTGTTTTATGTGGCTTCCTTGAGAAAGCAAAACCAAAGAAGGAGGAAGAGAGCAGAGCATTTATAAAAACCATCAGGTGCTGGACTTGTTTTGTAAAATATAGGACACATGCAAAGAAAAAATAATTATTATCCTCAGGATGGACTGTACATTTGTGCAAATATGTCCAACTGACATACATGTTTTGTTCATGTTACTTAAGATGAATAGCAAGAGAATTAGGAGGCTTCTTCACAGGAAAAACACCTCACAAGAACAAGCCATGCAGGCCTGACTGGTTGGTTTACTCTGTTTTGACTTCCAAACCCTCCTACACCCACCCTATCTGCCCGACCCAACCTGATTATCTGTAAGCTTCCCTCCAGGCATCAGGTTTCATAAAAGAAAGCCTCCAGCACAATGTCACTAAGCTACAGGCCCTGAGGGCCTTCAGCAGTGTTTACATCTAGATTTCACATTTATAATAATGTGTGGATAAAAAGTGAAAACTTAGCTGCAGCTTCAATAAAACGAATGGTACAGAGCAACCAAAAATAATTTGTTAAAGTAAGGTTGATAACAGAATGTTACGTTGCAGAACAGATTATTAAGCAGCACCAGAGTGGGTGAAGTTGTTAAAGGTTATGGGTCGGAGGTGGTAAATTTCAGGTTAGACCTTATTGCCTAAAGGTTATGACTGTTCCTTTAAGTTATAAACATACAGAGCCTTGTTTTCTTTAATATGATAGATTTATACAAGGTAAACTGTTGTTTTCCAGCACTCTGACATCGTTGGTTACTCAGACATTTCTCTGATTATATACCTATCTTTTTATGGTAAGAGAGTACGAGTTCTTGTCTCTTTTTCTTTATATGTGTTTTTCCATGTGGCTTTATGCCCCTGAAGTTTTCCTTGAAAGGCTTTTAAAGGAGTGTAGTGAGTACTCAGTGAGTGGCAGGCAGCCAAGGACAGCGGACCTGGAGGGTAGACAGCATTAGTTGGGAATTAGACACACTCACGCTCAGACTGGCACACCGGCCATCACTACAGCTACATTTGGCCTTTAGTTTGTCTGTTTAGTGTGTATAATGTTCTTGTGCATGTTCATATTTGTGAGTAGAAGTAAATGTTGCCAGTTGCTAAGGGTGTTCCCGTTTTCCCGGTATCCAGTTAGTATCTCAACATGCACAACTAACTGCAGCACCAAAACAACAACCAGCTGCAACACAGCCATCAGGGCTTGCTTTGCTTGTCTTCCTGATGCAGTGACATGCACCTGGAATAAACTGATGAGCTGTTTTGCCTTTACACAATGAACTGTCCGAAGTCCTTCTTCCAAACATTGTTATGTCCTATGACGTCTAGTTCTGGGAATGATAGGGACAACAGTTTGACACTAATTATGCTTCATCAAGTCTCTTCTCTGAAGTCATGCAGGTAGCATATGGAGCTGCTCAGGTGTCAGAATGAATTACACACACTCAAAGAAACTTGAGCCTCTATGAATTTCTGTGCTGACTTGTCTCTGTGATTTATTACTTCATGCTACACCAGTAATTAACTTAAAAATTGAAAATATGGTGAGAATCACAGGTGTAGCTGGAAAACATACATAAATCATATTCTGCAAAAAAAAAAAAAACAAATATATATATATATATATATATGTATATATATATATATATATATATATATATATATATATATATATATTTATACAGGGGTTGGACAAAGAAACTGAAACACCTGGTTTTAGACCACAATAATTTATTAGTATGGTGTAGGGCCTCCTTTTGCGGCCAATACAGAGTCAATTCGTCTTGGGAATGACATATACAAGTCCTGCACAGTGGTCAGAGGGATTTTAAGCCATTCTTCTTGCAGGATAGTGGCCAGATCACTACGTGATACTGGTGGAGGAAAATGTTTCCTGACTCGCTCCTCCAAAACAACCCCAAAGTGGCTCAATAATATTTAGATCTGGTGACTGTGCAGGCCATGGGAGATGTTCAACTTCACTTTCATGTTTATCAAACCAATCTTTCACCAGTCTTGCTGTGTGTATTGGTGCATTGTCATCCTAATACACGGCACCACCTTCAGGATACAATGTTTGAACCATTGGATGCACATGGTCCTCAAGAATGATTCGGTAGTCCTTGGCAGTGACGCGCCCATCTAGCACAAGTATTGGGCCAAGGGAATACCATGATATGGCAGCCCCAACCATCACTGATCCACCCCCATGCTTCACTCTGGGCATGCAACAGTCTGGGTGGTACACTTCTTCTGGGCTTCTTCACACCTTAACTCTCCCGGATGTGGGGATAACAGTAAAGGTGGACTCATCAGAGAACAATACATGTTTCACATTGTCCACAGCCCAAGATTTGTGCTCCTTGCACCATTGAAACCGACGTTTGGCATTGGCACGAGTGACCAAAGGTTTGGCTATAGCAGCCCGGCCGTGTATATTGACCCTGTGGAGCTCCTGACGGACAGTTCTGGTGGAAACAGGAGAGTTGAGGTGCACATTTAATTCTGTCGTGATTTGGGCAGCCGTGGTTTTATGTTTTTTGGATACAATCCGGGTTAGCACCCGAACATCCCTTTCAGACAGCTTCCTCTTGCGTCCACAGTTAATCCTGTTGGATGTGGTTCGTCCTTCCTGGTGGTATGCTGACATTACCCTGGATACCATGGCTCTTGATACATCACAAAGACTTGCTGTCTTGGTCACAAATGCGCCAGCAAGACGTGCACCAACAATTTGTCCTCTTTTGAACTCTGGTATGTCACCCATAATGTTGTGTGCATTTCAATATTTTGAGCAAAACTGTGCTCTTACCCTGCTAATTGAACCTTCACACTCTGCTCTTACTGGTGCAATGTGCAATCAATGAAGACTGGCTACCAGGCTGGTCCAATTTAGCCATGAAACCACCCACACTAAAATGACAGGTGTTTCAGTTTCATTGTCCAACCCCTGTATATTTATATATACACACATACATATTAGAGCTGTTAAATTATTGTGTTAACTATTTGCATTATTTTTTTATAACGTATAAACTTAAATTAATGCGACCATTATTTTGAAAAGTGGGCTCTCCGCATTTATGTATACATTCCCATTTTTTCAGAAAAGCTAGCACTGGAAAAACAGAAAGACACGATTCTAAATTGCAGTTCCATTTTAAATTGTTACAAGATAGTGCTTTGGACAAAACCAAAGTGATCTGCTTGCTTTGTCTGTCCAAATTCCTAAAAACACCATCCTCATGGTGAAACATAGTGGTAGGAGCATCATGGTGTTGGGATGTTTTTTTTCATCATAGACAGAAACGGTGGTCAGTCCTGATGGGAGGAGGGATAGTGCTACAAAAAAACTATAATCCTAGAAAAGAAGCTGCTAGGTGAAGCAAAAGTCTTGAGAATACTGCATAGGTGTAACTTCCAGCTGGACAGCTGCTCTAAAAATACAATGAAATAGTTTAGATCATAGTAGATTCAGGTGTTAGAATGGCCATGTAAAAGTAAATCAAGCTGAGAATTAGTTGCATGAAATGAAAATGCAGTTCACAGATGATCTCGGATTGAGCTTGAGCTACTTTGCAAAACTGAATGGGTAATGTGTTAGGAGTGCTAAGGACATGTGCATTCCACACTTGTCAGATTTTTATTTTTGAAAAATCATGTCTTATTTTCCTTTCAAGTAATTTTTGCACTGTTTTGTTTTGGTCAATCACATAAAATCCCCCCAAAACTACATAGAATCTTGAGCTTGCAACATGACAAAATGTGAAAAAGTTCAGGTCAAGACGTATAAATGTTTTCTGAAAGCAGTGCATAACAGTAAAGCAACCTTCTCATTTCCAACTATAATTTTTTGTGTTTAATTTATGTTTCCATTAGCTCATAATCTGGTTTGAAAAGCTAGCTTTGCCCTCGCTCCCCCCTCATCTCTTCCTTCTTCCTTTCTCAGTTCCTTCCTCCCTCCATATAGTATACAGTGTGAGTGAAACAGTGTGGAAACTGTTGTCCTACCTGATAATGGATTTGGTGGCCCCCCTGCAGGCATGAATCATTGGCACATAGTGAATACTACTGCAAGATCAGGAGAGGACAGAAAAGGAGGGAGCTGAAGAGGGAGGGAGGGAGGGAGAGAAAGAAGATGAAGAAGGCATGGGTCGGATAAAGACAGAAATCCTGTGGTTTCCCCTGTTTGCAAGCGAGGTAGGCTAAAGCTGCTGCCATAATCTGTTGTCAAGACACAAGGCCGCTGTAATGTCTTCCATCAGCAAGTGGATTATGTGCAGGGGAATTGTAATTTACACCAGCTTCACTTTTATGTGTCGCTCGGCTTAAAAGTTAATATCATTTAGCTCAACAATAGCCCAGCCACATCGAGCCCGGTCTGCAGCCATCTACAAGTGAGGCTTGATTGAGGTGTATTCATTCTGAAGCTATAACAATAGGCTGTTCTTACCGAGCTAATTAGCAGATGCCTGCCTATCTTCACACCACACATGTCCATTGTAACTGTAGCCGTGTATATCTCTCTCCTAGTGTATTAGTGCAGGTTATTGTTTTCCCAGGTTCTCTTCAGTAATCCTGTGTAACGGCTGCATATTTTGTCTTACGGATCCTAGATCTTAGTCCTGGAATGGCATGACCAGACATGCTTTTTTAGACAATATTTGATTTTCTCTCAATTCCTCTCTTTTGGCTTTTGTGTCAAAGGAATTAAGAGATAAAACCTTGAGTCTGAAACTCAAGTTGTTGATATTACCCCAGAAAAATGCACATTTATAATTTAAATGAGACTGGTGCATATCTTAAAGCTGTGCCTCAGAGATTATGTTAAAGACACTCCCTTTGTTGAGGTGAACCATACAGTACATAGGCAGTGTTTTGATGGGATTCAGGCCGGATGTAGGTCACTCTCTTAAAAATAGCACAAATTTAAATGGAAACTCTGTAATTTTACACATTAAGGATTTTGGTTTACACAAATAGTTGAAAACAAATTCTAATTATGACATGTGGCAATTTTAAAAAAGAGGCTGACCTCCTGAGTCACATTCTGAATATACATAACAAAGTTGAAAGTCAAAAGGCCAGAGAGAGAAAGTCAAGCCTTTCTCAGGTATTTTCCCAAGTCATGTTGCCCTTGGGGAAGGCATGTGTGATGTTTTGAGGTGTCCTCTGTTCTCTCTGGGAGCAGTTGAGTGGCTGGTGTGGGGAATTAGAAATGGAATAAGGGTGTGGGGAGGTTAACTTGTACACTTAATTTGACAGTTTGAGTTATATGTTTGTGTGTGTGGGACAAAAAGGCTCCTTTTAGTCAGCTGCTGCACTAAAACAGGTGTTGGACCAGTCCTGTCAATTATCTTGAAAGGTAACTGAAACTTGGAGCGGATTTATGAGAAACAAATTTACTGTTGAAACCAGGTGCTTACCAACAGGGTACAGGTCATGTTTAGGAGGACTCATAAATCTAAAAGAGGAGCATAACTACATGATCTCTAGTAACTTCATCAGACAAGAATATACAGTTGATTTACCAGATATTTCTGGAGAATAAATCAATGTTGTTTTGTTAAATACATTACAAGAAAAAATTTGTAATTAGTGAAAAGTAATAATTTTTAACAGCTTCATATTATGGTATAAAACGCTTGTTTTGCTATTTAAGCAATTAAACAACATTACATTGATTCAATACTAAAGAAAAACATCACCACAGCATGATGCTGTCCCCACTATGTTTCACAGTGGGGATAGTTTTCAAGATGCTGTTTGTTCCCTACTGTTCAAACCTATGAAGCTTTCACAGAACAGCTGCATTTTTTTTTTTTTTTTGATACTGAATGATATACAACTAGACTCTATTTATTAATAAGGTGTACATTTTTTGCAATTGGTTTTATTTGGGGGTAACAGAGTAAAGTGGACTAAATTCAAGTGTACAACACACTTTTCAGATCAATACCATGTATCAATTTCCCTCTACTTTACAAGTAAGTACTGCTGTTTGTTGATCTATCACACAAAATCTCAAAAAATATTGAGGTCTGTGGTCGGAAGATGACAGAATGTGATAAAGTTTGAGGGACAAGAATATTTTCCCAAGGTACAATAAACATGTATGGGTTTCTGAGGCTTTTTACTTTTGCCTGATCCAATATATTCTAAAGGCAAAGGAGGCCAAAAAGTGTAGTCTTAAATAAGTAAAACTCCATTTCACTCCTCTGTTCTATTATTAATACCAAGCAAGCTGATCTTTGATTAAGCAACTTAAATGTTCTTCCTGGGGATTTTGATGAAAACTGGGTTTTCTCTGCGCTAGAGTAAATGGTGCTTTTTTTTTCTTGGTTCAACAGGTACAATTGACAAATATTGACAAAATAGCTGTTAATCATCACAATTTCAATCTTTTTTTTTTCTTTTACTTTAGTACTTATGTTTTTTCTACCTGTATTTTAAAATGAATCAAACAGGTAATATACAGTATTTATTAAGCATGACAAAATGCATTATCACTTAATCAAAAATCTTTGATCTAAAATAATTTCCAAAATCAGTTGGGAGATTGTCTGTTTGTTTTCCTTTTTAATCAGTGTTTTCAGGTGTGCATGTGAATTTTGCATCAGCTTAACTTGTGTTTCTAGTTCCATATCCATCCCATCAGATAACAAAATCATCTATGAAGGGTTTCTTGTGTGCCAGGATCGCTGAACCAAAATCAGCCAGTACTTAACAATGTTATTACAGTGAATGTTGTGAATTGTATACTTGCAAAGAAACTGTTGTCCATTTATCTCTTTTAAATGGGAGAGCAAAAAAAAAAAAAGTCAGTTCTTCATCTGGTTAAAACTGAACATCTACCACAAACACAGAAACTGTGTAAAATACCAGGCATGTCTTACCAATCTTTAGCAACAAAGTCAAAATTTTAAAAGTGTTCCCCTTATATTCTGCTCATTTTTTCTATAGAAAATAAATGGAAGGGTACATTTTTAATAGAGTGTTATTTGGATTTAACAGCTAGAGCATTTCCATCAAACACTACCCCACGAAGGTTTGCTAAAAAACGATATACGTTCTTGGTTTGTTCAGAACAAAAAAACTTGTCAGGTCTGTTTATACACCCTGAGCTGCTGCTGACTTTTAAATGGTTGTAAAAGGGATGCAAAATCCAAATGTTCATATGTTTCTTTTAGAATACCAGATCAACCATGCTTGCAGTTTTACTTAAGGTATGATGTCCTGACATTTATTTTTGCCATTAATTTGGATGGTCTGTTTGTGGTTTTGTCTCCAGATTAATCCCTTCTTTATGCTTTACATACAGAAAACACCTCTACACAAACACATACACAGGCATTGAAGAGAAACGATGGACAGATGTCAGTTTTGCTCCAATGTCTTGTCCTGTTCCTTGAGGTGCTTTGAGCAATATTTCTTCTCCAGTTGCTCTTCTCCTATCTTCTCACACTCAGTTTTCCCATGATCCATTTAGGAACACCTCCTCGTGCAAAGCCTCCTTCTCCACTTGGGGCTACTTCTGTTCCATTATGCACGGTGGCAGGATTAAAACTGTAGATGTGATAGCTCCCCCCCTCCTCCTCTACGTCACGTGCAGGAACCAGGGTGACCAATGATGTGCGAGTGTGGCACGCAACAGGGCGCCCAGCTTGGCCACCCACACATTCATCGTGGAGTGTGTGTGTGTGTGTGTGTGTGTGTGTGTTTGTGTGTGTGTGTGTGTTTGAGAGGAGCACGGTATCAAACGGGGAACATCTGTGGCCACTGGGCTGTGGAGACCGGGGACAATGGTGGCCGCGGGGCAGCTGCAGAGCCCTGGACTGTGTAGCAAAGGCTAGACACAGGCTAGCAAGCCAACCATTCACACACACACACACACACACACACACACACACTCACACACACACACACACTCACTCACACACACACAAACAAAGCTGCACACACAGCAGGAGGTGCAAATTAATACATACACCATCCAATTGCAGCAGGAACACACAGGGAATTGTAGCAAACATACCTACAAGTTTTGCGGAATCTATGTGAATGTTTGCCTTTTTTTACAGAAAAAAAATGAGTGCTTCTTGAAAAGAATATGCCAAAAAAAAATTTAAATTTGAAATGTGATTACATTCCATAATATTGTACTTTTTACACTTTGTTGAACGATGGCTTGAAGGTGAATTTCATTAACATTTCATCATGTCAGTATGGTTCTGATCCAAGGTTTCCTCTCCTATTATATATTACATCCATTCATAGTGAAAAAAAATTGTGTGGCTAGTTTTAAATTCAGGGTAGAAAGATGTGGGTGCTAGCTAGCAGGGACAAATCAGGAAATAGGCATTAGCTGCTTTTCACATGTCTTTATTGTGTGACATGAGACCACCGTAATTACAATTTTAAGGAGCTGCAGCATGCGAATCTACTTAATGTTCCTCTCCTGTCTGCTACATACATAAAAGCACTGAGTCACTCATTGCTATGCTACAGTAAATTCTGAGAGGTAAGTGATTCTCTATAAGCTCCCCGTAGAGACACATCAGTGCCGTTTATTCTTACAAGCAGAGATGATAACAGTTGCGCACACACATGTATTAATGCTTTAACACAAACATACACACACAAAAACAGTCACACACCATTTGAATAACATATTCCACAGCTGCTGCAGCTCTCAATGGCCTCCCATGTGGCTTTTGTGTGTTGACATGTGTGAAAAGTGTGGGCATGGAAACAGACACGGATGCACATGGTCACAGAAACATTTACACACACACTGTAGATCTTCTTATGCGTTGTGATGTCACCTTGTAGGAAGAGCCTGCTCCACCCTGTCATGTTGCAGTATCCCATGTCCACAATCAAATGCCCACTAATGTGAAATATGAAATGAGAGACGAAAGCCTCCTTACATGTATTTGTACGTGTATGTGTGGACCCAGGTGCATGCACTTCCCCAGTGGGAGATCTGTAGGCGAGTGTAGCCTCATCTCACCATACTTGTTCCTGGTGTGAACACTCACGCACAGGCACACACCTGCAAAAGCCACTGTTGTGTCACATTTGTAGGTAAAAAGCTGTTGGGAGGGAAAATGCTGCAGTTTTTCTTGATGCAAATTTTCTGCATCTTTGCAGCTATGCAATTGAGATTTAACAGGTTATTACTGAAAAATCCTGTTTAAACTTTGTGGGCGATCCTTTCTTGAAATCTGTCCTTAAACAGCAAATCTTAGATATGAGGCCCTCATATGGCTACCTGTCAATATGCCACCCAAAGGCACTTTAGCTAGAAATCATTCTCGAAAAGTAGATGTCACGCTTTTCAGATTGCTAAGATTTTACACTTCTGCGAGAAATAGTTTGGAGTTGTTGTCTTCTCAATTTTTAACCCCAATTTACATGCCTGACACTATTTAGCACTCATTGTTTGTTCATAGGGGCTGCATGGTGGTGCAGTTGGTAGCACTGTTGCCTTGCAGCAATAAGGTCCTGGGTTCAATTCCTGTCTGGGGGTCTTTCTGCGTGGAGTTAGCATGTTCTCCCCGTGCATGCGTGGGTTCTCACCGGGTACTCCGCCTTCCTCCCACAGTCCAAAGACATGCCTGTTAGGTTAATTGGTAACTCTAAATTGCCCTTAGGTGTATGAATGAGTATGTGCATGGATGTTCGTGTGTTGCCCTGCGATGGACTGGCGACCTATCCAGGGTGAACCCTGCCTCTCACCCATAGACTGCTGGAGATAGGCACCAGCTTCCCCACGACCCACTATGGAATAAGCGGTAGAAAATGACTGACTGTTTATTAATATTACTAGTCACAAAGGTAGTTTTACGAGATGGTTCATTTTACTGATACAACAACACTGTGGGCAAGTTGCCATTTCCCGACCCAGTTTTTGATTTCACACCACACCTATTATCACATATGCAAACACACATCTAATCAGTGAAGCGGAAGTTTATCTTTCTTATGCACACATATTTCTCTCACGCAGTGGATTAACACAGGAGGTTTTTCACATGTCATTTCTTCCTTTTTCATGTGGCCTTTAAACAGAAAAGGTTGGTCTGATAAAATTCTAAATTTAGGGATGTTGTTTTTTATTCTACAAGAATAGAAATATTTTTCTTAAAATAAGACTATACATTTTAATTAATGGTTAATTTCAAAAACCATCCCTCTAAATTTCCACAGAAGTCAAACTGGCAATGACAAGTAACTAAACCAGGGATTATCAAACTTCAAGTTCAAATCTGGTTTCTAAATTTCAAGCAAATCCAGTTTACTAAATTTAAATAATGTCCGCATCCTTGGAATTGTGGTTCGATTGATTGATAATTTTGTGGTTTAATTTTGGGATGGGTCTTTCATGTATTGATTAAGATTCTGTTTTAAGTTGTGGCCTCTGCTTTCTAATTTTTATTTTTAGAAAATAGTTCCTTTTATTTAAAAATCTGTTTTTCTTTGTGCTCTTTGTCCTATTAACTTCATGTTTACCTGTTATTACTGTTTCTATGTCACCTTTTGCTCGGTTCCTTTCATTATAATGTGCTGGGTTGGTTTACGTTTCTGGATTGTACACCTTCTGGTTTCTGTGTTTTTCCGTATATTTCTTTGTATTTTTTCAGTATATTAGTCATTTTTCCATAGCTCCTCTTGGTCATGTTCCCCACATAGCTGCAATACATTTGGTGAATTGTACTCACTTAAACCCTTGCCTCTGTAACAACTTCTCAGGCTTCTACTTTTTGATGATTCCTCCCTGGATTTTACAGTTGCACACTATTTTTTCCTGGGTGGACCTATGTTTTTCCCCTACTAGATTCAGTTTTGACAATTTAATTGTCGAGTAAATCAGAATTTATTATGATGATGCTGCCTCTCTCCTTTATGCATCTGGATCATTCCAAACAAGAAACCTCAACACTTACAACTTAGAAGCGAAAGCAACGACAATGTATGCTTACAAATGTTCTAATATTTATTGATGGTAATGTTTTATGTGAAATATTTCATTAAAAACCTTATCTGCCAAGCTATGTGTGTGAAACATCACTATCTGCCTTTAGTGAATTGACAGAACTTTGGGCTCTATGAAACTAATGAAATAATTCTATATTTTCTGTATTCATTGTTTTAAAACTTCACGTTTTCAAAGTGGTCATTCTGTATCTTTAAAAAAGTTGATGTTCATTTGGTTAATGCGTTCATCAATCAATAGCAAAATTACAATGGCCTTATATTTCTAAAATACATTTAATCAGTATTACGTGATCTGCAGTGGTATTGCAGTTGTGTTCTCTCTCACTCATTCACAAATAACAATGTCCTCGTGTGGCTACAAAAAGGCTTTAGTAAATGTGCAACTCCCTAATCACATTTCCTAAACGGATTCTTGCACCTAAATCTCTTCTGAGCTGTTAGCCTAACATCAGGTACCCCCATCTCTCTTCTAATATCTATGTTGAAACAATAATCTTAATTAATTGTTATGTTACAATCTGAACTTTTCTTGTTGTTTGAGCTCGGTTTGTTCACAAATACATCTCATGGAATAATAACCAATTATTTGTGGTTGCTCTTAAGCTCAGCCAATTAAATTTGGCCCCCTCTTCCAGATTCCACCAAATCTGTATTATTAGCGGTGGTGAAGTTCTTAACAGGAAAGGGGACTCCAAATCGCATTCTGCTATAGACCTTGGGCAAGCCCTGGCTGTAATGCAAATAAAGTTGTTGATTACTGAGAAGAGTATTCAACCTGCCATTTTTATGTAAAATACTTGTAAGATTAGATAATATGCTTGGTTGAATTAAAATAATGTTAAATCCAAATTTGCAGGGGGTATGAATAATTCCGGGCTTATCTGTACAGAAAAGATATTTTAGTATAAATAAATAAACAAGATTTGCAGATGGTAAAATATGTTTATTGTCTTAAGTCATACATGTTAGAGAGGAAAACAATGGTGCCACTGGGGAAAATATGGTTTAGTAAATAATGCAGTATATGTGCTATTTCATATAAGCAATGCTGAAAACTGACTGACATTTGACCAATGCCATGTCTCCTTTTTCTTGTGCCCACATTAATCCCACTTCCCTGAACTAAATGCATTTCTGATCTGTTCATTAAGCCTGTCAGTCAGAGCGCTCAGCACCAATAGTTCACAGATTTGAAATATAACAAGAAAATTTCATTTTACGGCTCTCTCTTTGAAATCTTATAATGGTAAACCTCACCTGGAGAGTGACAGGCGTTGATGGATTGACTTATGGACACACATACTGTATGCACACATACACTGATGCAGAAGGAGAACAACTTCAGAAAAGACAAGGAAAGAGGGCAAAGGGCTATAAAAGGAAACAGAAAGAGACAGGGAGAAGGCAAGAGGGAGGGATGGAAAGAAAGAAAGAAAGAAAGAAAGAAAGAAAGAAAGAAAGAAAGAAATGAGAGAGAAGGGTTTGATATTTCTGTAGCTGTACACTTGTAAGCTCAAGCTGTTTCTTCCCTCCAAGGGACAGGGTCCGTTAAGTAGCTCTCCAGTGCCTACAGTTTAGAAAAGGACCCAGGCAATACAGGACTAATTTAATCAAAGGTTACCGGCCCAGCATAGAAACACAATATTATAGCGATTGTACAGAAAAAGGAAGGTGGGGGATATGTCATTTCGCCAGGCAAGGCTTAGACCTACTACTTTATCTCAACAGTGTGAAGGCTAAGTCCCCCAACAGTCTTCAACTGCTGGCACTAACGCACATTTCCATTTTAGCTAGCGGGCCAGCTCGAGAGATGGATATTGCATGATTGGCTGACCAGCAAGATGAGTGACGGACTGCTCAGGCTTAAAGCGTCTAAGGTTGTCTTCCTTTCTAAACTGTATTAAAGCATTTATTAAAAGTTTTGAGATATAAACATTCCTCCAACTTATCTTTGAATTAAAATAGTAGCTCTAAAACTTTGATAGAAATGCTTATTGAGTTGGAGGGTTAGGGGGTTTATAATTTATTCCAAAATTATTTTACATACTATACAACACAGAGTATTTCCTTTTTAAATGCATTTGTTGCATGATAAAAATATTAATTCATGTTAACTTGTAGAATGAAGAGAGTCTCTGGCAGCTGTGCAAACAGTGGCAGCAGTCAGATTGTGATCTGTTTAGTCCTGTTCACTGGCCATGTCACTGTATAATAAACTGCTAGAAGTGTCAGTGGTTCACCCATTGGAGGTTTGTGTGTCTGTGTGTGAATGTCCCCCAGTACATTCTGTGAAACTAAGTTTATGAGCTCTCCATATTGGAATTTATACCTAATATTCATACTTCATGGCACAAATTTCATATTATTGTATCTTTTCACCAAATGGATGACACATCCTTAGACAGTAACGCTTGCAGAGATATGGTCCTTAGGAATGTGTACACAGTTGAGATTATGCCCACGTTCACATCAATACCAATAATGTGTACGGTCTTTGAGTAGAAAATAAAAAAAATGTATTTAAAAAGCAATAAGGTACTCAACGTTTTAGTTACAATGTCAAGCAATAGAGTTGTAATGAAAGCTTCTCTTCAAACTGAAGTCTGTCTAATGAAGTCCTATTGCTATCTGTCTAAAGTATATTATAATGAGACCCGGATGAGCCTCAGAAAGTAGTTATGAAATCTTATTTTGACAAAGATTGTTGATAGACATAGCATTTTGTTTTTGTTGAAAACATATCCAAAAAATGTCTAAATGATTCACAAGCTAAGGCTGGTATATTTTTTGGTCTAAAAGTGAAAGTCGTGTTTTTAAACATTTATTAGATATCTAAATAAAGACCTGTTTTAGCTGAGAATGGCAAGCATAAGAAAAAGAGGAGATCACGAGGAACTCTCAGTTGCTGAGACAGCATTTAAGGACCTGAATACCTTCAACGGTTAACAAAACAAAATTTAGTGTTTGCTTTGTAGTTTCCTGCTTGTGGACAACAAGGACAACAAGGGCCGTGTCTCTATTTTTAAGGACTCTGGACTGTATTTGATGTTTTTAGATCAAAATCTGAAGAAACTGCTTTGTTTTTGTAAAAAAAAAATCTGTGCCAAAACTTAAAACCTCTAATGTCTAAATACATTTCTTAGTTTGTTTGTTTGTTTGTTTGGACAGTAGAACTACCTTTGATTAGGAAAAGCATGAAACTGTAAAATATGGTTGAAGATGTACCAAGTAAAAAACAGTTAAGTGTAGATTATTTGTTATAAATTGTATAGGAGCATACCAAGTTAGAGGCATCCAAAGAAGTGATACCTTTCTTTTTTTATCGCAGTGTTAAATCGCAGACAGTGTTAAATCCAAAGGGTGAATTAAATACAATTGTTTTACAGTCTTATTAGACCTGATGCAGACTTCAGCTCACTCCACAAATCAAGATAACCACAGATGATGATTTGCCAATCATCTGGTGTGCAGTATATGTAACTAAATAAAAAGTGTTATAATGATGCAATTTATCTTTCAGCAATTTATCAGTTCAAATACAAATTCTAAATTACTTTCAGTGATCTGCCTTCAATATTCAAGACTCATTTTACTGTCAATGCAGATATGTAGAATAACATTCACCTTAGCTCCAAAACTCTGTTCGTAAAATTGCATGTAAAGAATGATAGGAGAAATAAATTAGTTATGGATTTAACACACACATGCTCAAACACCTATCGTAGTTCTTTGGGACAACGGTGCCATCAAAGAGACCTAAATGAAATCTTAAGCATGGATCTGCATGATAAAAAAATGTAACTTCAGTATGAGAGAAATGTTAACCTGAACATGTGGATCTGAGCAGTTCTGAAAGAAACATTTTAAGTGGAAATTGATGTTGTTGCCTGAGATATGACTGACCAGTGCTGTGGCCCTGCCTGAATGATGGGGATTGGAGGTGGGAACTGATGTCAGGGTTTGAGTCTATCAAAAAAAAAAAAAAACATCAGCTTGCCAGCTTTCTGGGCAGAAATGCGCATCTCGCCGGCTTTCACGGACCAAGATTGCTTTCACCTGCATTCCCTGGGGCAACAAGCAAAACGCAGGCTCCAGCCAGCCAGCTAGTCAGACACACTCATGCATAGACACACTCACTTATATGTGCAGAAACATACATATTCACCCTATCTTTTATGTGTGGCTACAACAGAAACTTAATAACTCTGTTCATGCGGTCCCGAACATACACCTTTTTAAAAGACTGCCAGATGATGCAGAAAATCAAAATTAGAAGCGCATACATTTAGGTTGCCTTTGTTCTTGTTCCTCTGTGCGTGCTTGCATGCATGTGTGCATTTGTGTGTGAAAAAGAGAGAGAAAATGTGTCTGATAGCTTGTCTAAAACAGTCTGAAAACAGCATTCGCTGATCTTCCAGGAGGTGGAAAAATGATGTCAAAAAGGCAAATCTGTATTTACCAGCAGACAGGTATCCTTGACTTGACAGCTATACAGTCATTATCTGCCTGTCATGTGTCGCCTGAGGGCCGCCATGCCTTCTCCCAAAGCCCACAGTTCCCATGAATCAGACACAGCCCTATTAGCTTACCTGTTTCCAATTCAAAGGCCATCGCCAACCAAAAAGACGCCAGAAGGACAAAACAAGGTGTCATATTTATGAATGTGTCAGCACGGGCCCTCCTGAAACCCAGCTCACACCTTGAGCAATGAGCCTGACAACTCAACAGGGGCCTTTTCCAGTCAAGAGAAATGATACCTTCAAAAACCAGTGGTGGGATGAAACCAGAAGCTGTTCTGCACCAGTAAAAACACAAGTGAAAAAAAGCAAAAAAAAGCTCATAAATCGCGTTGGTATTATTCAGCCCCAATCAGAGGAAACTCAACCTGTTAGATCAAATAAAAAGGAGTGAATATCAGATGGTGGATAATGACGGGATGGGTTGAACAGGAGAAGCGGAGATGGGAGTTTGTGATGATTACTTCAGTGCTTTGTGTGTCTGTGTGTGGGTGTGTGGGTGTGTGTGGGTGTGTGTGGGGGGGGGGTTATGTGTGTGTGATCTTGACATCCCTATCTATTGAGCAGATCCATGTTTAGGCCCTGATCTACAGTTACCATATCTGCATTGTGAGTAAATGGTTGCATAACTGCATCCAATTTACTGATCAGATTGCAAATAGAAAGCCCCATTCTCAGCCATTATAAGACAACAATAGTCTTCTATTTAAGGAGGTGTTGTTTTCTCATTTTGACTGATTTAAAAGTACAAGTGTACTTTCACCGAACTACACTGTGGACAGTTGTTAGAATCCTGCCTCTTTCTACCCCACCCACTTCTATTGGATCAGAGAGGTGCCACAGCATAAGGATTTAGGTTTTACTGTTTTGGTTCCTGGCCAAAGGTCTTTAGGTGTTAGCTCTTTAGTACTGCATTGAATAAAATAAATAAAATGAATATATATTTTTCCTGGCGCACATATGGCCACCTCAAAGTTATGAACTACCATTCTTGAAGGATTTGCAGCTGATATGCTGCTTTTATTTTTGAAAAATGTGATGCTTTATATTATGAAGAAACGGCTTCACTCGAGGTCAAGGTGAAAATGCTCAAAGGATGTTGCTCCAGAAGTCCTGGGGTTTGTTGAGATTCAACTTTGTAGCCATTGTTCAGTGTTCAGCAAAGTTTAATAGAGTTGGCAACCTTCTCAAGACATAATTTTTTATCATATCAACATTTAATGTGGCCTGTTGAGTCTGAGATGTAGCTCGTGATTTTTTGCAGGTTCCTTCATCACTGCATGCTATGGTTTTAGGTTCAGTTTCCCATGACATCCACTTTAAAAAATAAAATAAACTAAATAAGATTTGCTTATGAACAATTTGTTTCACTGTAGAATGATGTTCTTAAATGTTTGGAAATGGAAGATACTCTAAATATCAGTAAATGGAACCTCGCAGTAGATTTGTACACCCATTTAGAATAGGCATTGTAACTATTTCCATTATGATGGGCAACAGCAACTCTCGGATCACTGGTTTTGCTTTTTGGTATGGTATTAACACTAACCAGACATCATTGACCAACTTTGGCTCTAGCATTGGGGGGGTTAAGCTCTTGGCCTAGTTATTTATTTATTAAATCATTTACTTTCCTAAAAGAAGTCAGCCAATGTTGGCGTTCCTGTTTTAGAAATTTATTCAAAGGCTTTTACTGTTTTTACTTAACTTTCCTGTTTTCTTACTCTGCAGTTTTTCTGTTCCACATCAGTTCAGCAATTAATAAAAGGCTTACTTTTACTTCATCTTTTTTCTAACACAGAACTAAATAGGTTACGTTTTTAGAGCACCTTCGTATTCATGAATGCTGCATTGTGGTGTTTCTGAGGGTCTGGAATCCATTAATTGTATTTCAGTTCATTTCATTGAGGAAACTGGATTCCACATATGAATAATTCCAGTTAAGAGCTCCATCGTGGAACAAATTAACTTATAAAGTAGAGGTGTTTTTAGGGTCTGAACATTTGGGGTCTTTAGTCCATGCACTAAATACTTTCATTTTCATCAGACAGCGGCCCAGTTAATTAGACACTTAAAGTTAAAGTAACACAAGACATGAACCAGCTTTCTGCCTTAGCTAGGTTTTCACTAAATGTAAATTATTGTAAACAATAAAAGCTTCACAATGATTTGACCTGGTTTTAATTTTTTGTTAGTAGTTGATGTGAAGCATGAAGAGAAACAGTTTATAACTGATGAAAAAAAACATTTGGCTGAAGCAGATAATGACACATTTTGTGATATTTAGAAAAAACTTTCTGCTCAGTCCATCGAACTAAAGTTGTTCTTAAACTCAGAGAAACTATGGTTACTGTGGCTCAAATAAATGTAATTCTTTTCTCATCTATAAAAAAGACTTTAAAATTATACTCTCTCTCTCTTCCTTTCTCTCTTTCTAACATTTCTAAAAAGAAAACTGGTATAAAATTAATTTTCTTAGATTTTGATGGAGTGGTAAGACCCTAAAAACACATTTATTTATTTTAATTATGCTGTGAGCTATCCCAACATTTCATTAAAATATGTTCCTTCTTCCATGAACCTGTTGTTTTGCTGCCATCTTTATTCTTCATTACACTTAGTCTGTCGTTCTCCACTGAGCATGTGAGCCATCAGTTCAGTCTTTACTATTAAACACTTTCTGTAGAGAAAAAAATGTTTAAAATAGAACAAGGAGTTCATTTTTTGTCCTGTTATCAGTACTAACTTAACAGTTATAACTAAATATATAAATAAAGTGTTATGTATGTATTACATTAAGTAAAATGGTATCCTTGTTTAATGAGTTTAGTTTATATAATATAACATATTGCATGTATTATTCAGAAAAATAAAACAGTTAACTAATTAATGGTCCACCTCTGATTAATTGCTATGATTTATTTATTATTAATCCTGCACCTTTCAACAACCCAGAGCTGTATGTTTAGGATCAGAAGATATGAAAGAAAAGAGGGAGGGTTACTTTTGCTCTTTCTACTGTGTCTTTCTGGCACCAGGAGATATTTTCCTGGTTTATTGAGCAACACCTGTTTCTGTCTACATGTAGAACTAGACTATAGGACTGGCTGCACCAATGAGATGCAATGTGGTGAAATGAAGGACCTTTTAATGTGTTTAGTAACTTTAGGATTAAATGCTTTGATTTTGACTAAGATAAAGGATCAGACATTTTTCTCATCATGATGCAGATCCAACTAGGAGCTCAGAGAGAGGGTTCCTACTGTTTTTTATCATGGCCAGGCCATTTAACTCTACCTGTAGCATAGGTCAAAGTCCATCATGATCCTAATAATGCTCATGTCTTGCTGGGTGAATCAGTGATTAGCGCTAGCTTACAATTAGCCCATTCTGAGTCAGCTCTCAGGTTTTACCGCTAACTTCAGACATTAATATGCAGCACTTCTAGGGTCTAAAAGTCTAAAAATAAAGGTGTGTTTTGTTTTCAGACACAGATGCCACATGATGACTCAGATTTTGGTAAAAACAAAATGAGAAGAGGAAATATGTCATGTGCAGTTTCCCATTATGGTTATATAATACTAATTTTAAGATGCTATATGAACAAGATCTTCATTACCAACACTTCATCTACATGACAGACTTTACTTACCCTTAGCAAGACTGTACAGTGATAGTAAAAAAGGAAAGTGCACGCCCTTTGTCTAATAATATCAAATGTATTTTGTCTTATTGGTTGGGGTTCACTTAATTTTTCATAAAGTTTTCATTTTTGGCATGAGTAGTGACAAAGATTAAAAGCTAATATTTCTACAAGTTGTTGGTTTGTGTTACATGACAGGGCTTTATATGCAATACAAACAGCAATCCTATCAAATTGTGCAGCTAGTGACATTTTTCTACTTCACCCTCTTGAAGTGCAGGCTTACCACAACAAGATTAGTCAGTTTCTTGGAACTATTTGTTCTGCAAGTACATAGCTCTAAATAAATTAAAAGCTTGTGTAAAGCAGCAATAAATATGTCTTGAGTTTTTTTAAATCGCAAAAACTACTTAATAAAACCAAGTTAGAATTTATTAAAATGCCATGAAAAACCATTTTCAGCATAAGGAAACAAATGACCATTATTTTTCCTGGTAACATGTCTTAGGAAACAACTGATTTATATTTTTCTCACAAGCCCAAATGGATTGTACATAATTGGCCCGAGTTATTTTCATTGAAGCCAGCTTGATTTGATTTTCATTCACAGTTGTCTTTTGCCACTTTCCTGTTGTCAACTGAAGTTGCTGAGTAGATTTCGAAAAACAAAGCAACTTGCTGGCAATGAAGATTATGTTCTACCAGATGTTGGAGGAGCAAGTGGATGAAGGTCAGAAAGCAAAAGTCTATTTAGTAACATTTGGTTATCTCAGTAAATTTATTGGAAGTTAGGTATAAAATGTTGATGCTTGTGGTGGTCATCCTCTAACATGATCTCACTGTATTTTGTCAACCTTTTAAATGTAACTAACCGGCATTACCAATTTGAGAGCATGTTATAACATTTTCTGGTGTTTATATGTTTTTCCAAAAAAATGTTTATTCAGCTATAGATACATTGTCATTCTTGTTGAAGGGGTCAAAAACAATAAGGGCTTTGAAGGGTCATCAATGTATAAAAATGACCCTTACCGGTGAAAGTCAGAATTACGTAATAATTGGCTAGCAATTGTTACATGTTTTAAGATATTTTAACTAACATTAATCAAAATTCCAGGATTCGTCAAGAGTAAAATTCAGCTTGAACTGATAATTAATAGTTCTATCATTTCCCTCCCTGGAAGGTTAAGGATGCCTCTGAAGCACACGTGTCCTGCAGCTATGTATATGTGGCTTAAAGAATTATTTATCAAAGCAATTGATGAGTTGGCAACACAACATTACTCTTTTTTCTTAAGTTTGTTTGCAATCTGCCATACTTATGGCCAAAAGCATTATACCTAATCAATACAAACTGGTAACTCAGAATTTATATCATCAGCAGCACCATTGATCTTTATCAGCAAAATGGCAAGCTTTCCTGCATTTGTTTTTTAGAAAAGCAAATGATGCACACATATTTTATGGCCATGTAGTTTGAGATACTTCCTTCTACCTACAGTACATGTTGTGTTGTTTAATATTCAGATCATTTTGTTCTACAAGGCATGGTTGACCGCCTATGTTAGTAGCAACTGCACACGCTTTCTTAACAAAAACCATGCAAATAATAGGTCTGGTATTTGTTTTCATGACAAATTATCAAGTTTTCAATAAAATACACTCAACATCTGAAACTTGTTCAAATTTTCAGTAAAGACATGAAGATGCTGTAATTACTCCGCCATGCCACGAGTAGGCAGTATATTGTTTGAAACTCAACAACATGCACAAACACTTAATGTTTACAAAACAAGGTAACAAATAAGCATTTTGTTGGAGAACCATACGTTTTCTGCAATCCACCATTGTTATTGTTGATATCTTCTTCTTCTGTAGGTTTCAAAATGGTCGTCAGCCATTATGCTGTGGGGTGCGCATTAATTTCTACTGCGCATGAGCCAGGGCTTCCGCATAAGAAAGATAAAACTTTTCCCACCTACATGACAACAGACAATGGGACATTTTCAAACAATTGGACTCTGGAAGCCATGTTCAAGATGTGTCATTTTCAGAGGAAACGTTCACCGTTGTCATGTAAACGAAGAGTAGAAACTCAATTAAACTTTTCAGTTTTCATCACAAAAATGTATCATATAAACAGGGATTTAATCAGTTTATGTCTAAATGTCCCCACTTCTCACCTAATGACCTCTGGAGATAGGAACCAGACCCCACTCGACCCTGCATGGTTAAGTGAGTATTGACGATGGATGGACGGACGGACGGACAGATGGATGGATGTATAAATGTTAGCAGTGATTGTATCATTAGAAATTTTTTCAGTAATTTGTGCTTTTCATTGCTTTCTGTAGGAGAAGGACAACTTATCAGTTTACACCTACAGGTAGATAAGGAGTTATGCGACTGCAATTGCAATTTAATTGCTTGAATTTCAATGTACGTAAAAGCGTCTTAAGCGAATTATGCTTTTTAAATGCTTAGTTTGTTTGCGCAATTTAAAACATTATGACTTTCTTGCTTTGTAAACATTTATTTGATTGTATATACACTTGAATCTAGTTTTGTTTTAGTTGGCATGTTTACAGCAAACACATCCCTGCTTCTTTAATTTATGTCCCTTTTTCAGTCATGAGAGAGTGCCAGGTGTCCCAGTCCACAACTGTTGCCTCTCTAAAAGACAAAGCAGCTGGTCAAGATGTTTTGGTTGCTCTTTGTGTCACATTTTGTGTTGTGTCTTGGGCTGGGTGGGTGAAGGGGGATAGAGGGTAGTAAATGGACCACTGAATCAGAGTAGTAATTGTACAAAAAGCGAGCAGTTTCACAGAATGGGGAAATTGGGTTGTAAGACATTCTCTTATGCTCTTACTACAAACAACCACTTCAACACATTAATTTGTGTTTGCTATGTCGATTAATTTATGTGTGCAATTTTCCTGCCTTTGAATTAGTTTTTTACAAATTATAGCAAAAAGCATTTTTTTTTTCTAAGCATGTGCTGCTGTTACTAGTATTGCTTGTTAAAACAAAAAAGGGTTCGGTCGCTCTGAAGCCTATAATCGCGTTTGTGGCCTGAAGGATTACAGTACTTAAGTGTTAATGAAACGTATAAACAAAGCATCCTCTTTTAAAAAACAGCACACGAGTATTCAAAGACTTATTGTCAATGAGAAGAGGCTATTTAAGGATAGTTAATTTGATGTATGTAACATAATGGACACTTTATTGATTCCTCCATAAGAGGCATCTTATTTAGTAATTTAAAATGATTATTATTACTGAATAATTACTCAACTCAATGCCATATATCCACATATTTTATGACTACATTCCCTCTCTAACATGTTCAGACTATTTTTATTGTTTTATAACTTAATCAATAACAGCTATAAAAAACATGAAAGTTAATAAAACTTGAAGCTGCACTGACTTTGTTAAATTCCAGGGGCTAAGTGATGGAGTAGGTGACACACTTTGATAAATGGTGACTAAAACAGAGTGACTCTGAGGTTTGGGGGATTTGTGGTCCCTGGAAGGTTTCTTGTGTGAGTAACTCTTCTGTTAACAGAGATGGAAGTCGTTGCTTTAGGCCGACCTTTACAACAAAGAAATGTCATTTTCGAATTAATATTTTAAAACTAGTTTGCGTCACAGCTTGTTTGTCTATCCATTTATGCAAGCAAGATATCTAGCATAAGATGAAAGAAAGAAGGAAAGAAAGAAAGAAAGAAAGAAAGTATGAATCCTGAGCCTGTAGCTCCACTGCGTATAATCTAATAATGCCAGAGTAGGAACAGATGCAGATTTTCCCAGGCTTTGAATCAATATAGACCCATAGAGACACTACTGCCTTAATATAGATGATGGCTCAGCTTTTGAAATAAAAAAAAACATCACTAGTGATGACACTGTTGCTTCTTGAGAAGGTTCTTGGACAATTTGCCCCTACACCAATGTGTACTCCCATTCTTCACCAACACAATGTTTTTTTCATCCATCCCTAATTTTAAATTTGTGTAAAAAAACATATCTAAAATATTTATGATTTTGGGCAAGATCAAATGTGTGGATTTGTGAGCCAGTCGAAAAAAACACCTACCCTGCCATTTTTGGGTCTTGAATTTGCAGAGTACATACTTTGTTGGGTGAAACATGGGTGTTCCTGAATGTTTATACCTCTAGACTCTACAAAAACATGTATTTTGTTACCAGCACCCAACAGGTACTTAGCTACATACCTCATCCACTCACAATTGAGAGGGTGTACAGGGTAATGTACTTTTAAAATTAAAAAAAGGACAAAATAGCAGTTGACTTGTTTATTATTGTACATTAAATAAATATTAAATATACATGAGCCTCACTGAAACATTTTTTTCACATTTGAAAAACAAATTCGATTAAATTGTAATAAAATCTGATGAAATTCTCTTTCAAAAAGAATCAAGAGCAAGCGTTTTCATTCAAGGGGCAACAGAATTTATTTATTATTATTTTCTGTACGAAAGATTGAAAAATTAAGATTTCCTTGTTATCATTACAGTCATCAAGCGAGTGGCGCAAACTGAAAGAACATTTACACAGGGTGATACAAGTTGACATTTAGCAGCCCTTAAACACAGAAATACCCACCACCCCAATGAGTGCTTGAG
Organism: Girardinichthys multiradiatus; assembly: GCF_021462225.1. Classification (NCBI taxonomy): domain Eukaryota; kingdom Metazoa; phylum Chordata; class Actinopteri; order Cyprinodontiformes; family Goodeidae; genus Girardinichthys; species Girardinichthys multiradiatus. Next base: position 17,329,731 of record NC_061813.1, read on the forward strand.
GTGTGTGTGGGTGTTGCCATACTGATGAAACTGAATAGAACAAAATATTTCCTTTTGAGAATGCTACGATTGTTTAATATGCTGCTGAAATAAGTCCCGTCTTTCTACTGCAGTTCTGTTAATTTCACCTGCATCGTCTTTTTCTTCAACTGTCTTTCTTTAATTATATTTTTTATAATTTTTTTTTATCTAAGCAAGTGGAATTATATTTAAAAAGAAATCACCAGACCTTACAATAGCCCTGTAAAGCAAAATTAATAAATGTGTGTGAATGTGCTTATGTGTAGACATGTGTTAGTGGGAGTGACCACTTCTGTTTCTATGTGTGTCCGTGTGTATATGTGTGTGTTTGTGTGTGTGAGAGAGTGTGTTTCCCTGTTCGTGCTGTGTGCTGAGCTTGGCACCTGTTAACAGTGCCAAATAATGTGCTGTGTTGAAATTTTAATCACCTGCAAGTGCAAAACAACAGCAATACAATCAGGACCTAATTAGCAGAGCAATTAACACCTCTCTCTCTCTCACTTGGAGCGTGCCAGAGCTCACACCTTCAGCTAGTGTGATTGCAGGTTCTCTTTTTATCAGCATTGTGCTTTCATTGATTGTAATTTATTTATCAGCAAACAGTTGTTTTGTTTTTGTTCAGGCAGCGCTGTACGTTTCCTCGCTCCATGCTGCCTAGTGTTTTTCGAAGATCTATTACATTACAAATTATTATCATTTTCTGTTTTTAGTGATACGTTTGAAATAGCTCAGTGGTTCCCAACCTTTTCTTTCCTGACAAAACGTTCCGGTGTGCTGGAAAGAAAAGTCTTACTAATTACCAATGTTTAAATTGCTATTGTCCTCAAAAAGTAAAGCACCTTGATCATTCTCAGTGTCGTGTTAGAATATAGCAGCATTTACAGCCTGTTGCTGAATTCTGAGATGTGCACATAGTACTGAATGAAAAAATAATCTGAAAGCGGTCAGTCTGGGCACTCTGGGGGGGAGCAGGTTAATCTTTTTGATCAATTTAAGCAAAATTATATTATTTATTATGTACATGAGGATTTGCAAACATTTCAAGATCGTCTACATTTGTTGGATCAGCATTTGGAAGCTAAAAATAACTAGGTTATGGAATTTGAAAGCGAGAAATTGACAAAAAAGGAGGCAAACATCAAAAAAGTTGGAGAAAAATTTTCTTATTTGAGATGTTTTTTAGAAGACATTTTGCACACACTTGTCTGGCATGACTTGTTCAGTTATTTCCTGTTTCTAAGCTAACGTGGTAAACTCACGCAACTGACCAGCATCTTTCAATTATGATAAGACGTCTCACATATTTCAATTAAGTTCTCTAGGGAAGAATTTTCTTCAATTAAACTCTGGTGGATGTCTGCCAGATGTGCGGTTTCTTTTTCTTGCTAGGTATTACTTTCTGGATAGAAACATATTTGTTCTACAAAATTACAGAGAGGCACAATATGTTCATATTGCCATCCTACGGCAAAACTGATGAGTGTAAATTATTCACTTAAACTCCATAAAGGTAAGGGATCTGATTTGCATTTCCTACGTAAAGCTTATCTAAAGAGAGTTTTAGGCAGGTTTTGGTTGGGGCTGCTGGTGTGCTGGTCATTGTCCATTTTGTACCTTTGCAGTCAGGGTTTTTTCGTAAGTGGCAGACTGACTGATGTCAACAACTGATTCCAATAGACAATAATGGGCAGCAAAGGAAACTAAAGGCCTTTTCTTACAATAACTAACTAATTGAATTTGAAATATATTGTGATCAGTAAATGTAACAACTGATCAGTGACTTAGTAATAAAATAAAACCCATTTGTTTAATTTAGTAAAAAATACATGGTTAGCCATTATCTTGATACACAAACATACACACACACTTTTTTTTAATCAGAGGCAAATATATAGATTACATATGAACTCACAAATGTGATATTTGCTAACTTACTGTGTCTTACAGTCAGGTTTTAAGTGAACAAGGTCACTGATGACTATTGATTAGACAGTTGCTCAACCAGCCCACCCAGTCTGTCATGTGGGGAATGGGGATAGATTTGTGTGTCACTCTCTGTCTGACTGTCGGCCTCCTGGGGAGTGGACGTGAGTTTATATTTTCATTAGGGTTGCTACTGTTTGCATGTGTGTCCATGTGTATGCATTAGATGCTGGCCTCATGAGTTATCCATTACAACCTGTCCAGGAAACAAACAAGCTTCTCTTTAACTTGAGAAATATTAACTTTAACCTGAATGGCAAACTAATTATTGCAGCAGAGAAAGCACACTAAGCCATATTTGAGACATACTGCATTACTGCTAAAAAGTGAAGTCAGCCAAACTGACAGCAACAAATCAATATGTTCGGTCTCATCAGATGATGGAGGTTGTGTGTGCGTGTGTTTAGGGGGGTATTTGGCTGTTTACATTGTCAGTATGTCATTGACTTTTGCAAACGTTAATGCATCAACAAGAGATATTTGACATTATAAGCATTCTAACCATGCTTATTCTGTGCAGAGAAGTCTGGAAAAAAAATGTAATTCGGATTTTATAATTATCCAGGTGTGGGTAACCACGTAGAAATAATGTTAAGTACGGATCCATCCATCCATCCATCCATGCATTCATCTCTCCTTATATTTTGCAAGGTTTGTATTTAAAGTCTGACCTTGATCAAATTTGATGTTTCCTGTAAATTCATAGTGAACTTTTATGTTATATTTTAAAAGAGCGCCAAAAATTGACTGAGAGCTCTGTCAATTTGAAAAGCAGGAAAAGCATAGAATTTGGCCATGAAAAATACATTGCCCTCAGATAAAATGTCCTGTTCTGTTACCAATCAGCTTATCATTGTACTTTAGTAATTTTAAAATGTATTAAGGGGGTGAAAAATAAAATCCCTATTTTTTTGTTCATTCTTTGTATACAAAGTTTTTTTATCTATTTGAATGACATCATTATATCGATTGCTAACAAAGTTCTGCCGGTTCATGCAGCAAGAAAGCCATCTTGGCTTCACACTTTGTTAGGCCACCATTAACCCTCCCTGATGTCAAACGACACAGTCTTTGATGGTATTTTGGGTCAGAGTATTTCGGGTAATTGAATGTGCCAGGGCGCCATGGATCTAATTTAATTTGAACAGATACAGTTTTAGAAGGCAGCAGACATCGCTTCCCTCTCAGACTACATACTTTGGTGTCCAAGTCATCTTCCTCATTTTAGAATTCAACACATGACTTATTGTTGTGGGACTGGGTGTCCTGAGTTCAAGATATGTGTCTGGGGGTTAAGAATAAATACAGTCTCTCATCGTTAAATAGAAATAAGGATTATGAACAGAAAACAGGGCTTTTAAGAATTTACCCCAATCATTTACCTTTATTTTACAGGGATCATTAATAGGCTCTTATGTACAAGTAGCAGAGTCGCTGGAGTTTATTTAGTTTTTGCCAAATAAGGAACTTGTCAAAGCATAATAAAGCCCATACAAAATAAACAAGAAGGTGACATGTTGACTTCACTGACTGCCATCTAATTTGCTGCCATTGTGCAGGTTTTATTTTTCGAGAAGACAAAGGAAGGATGAAGCTAAAGAGAGCGACTTGCATATCCCACCAGATTCCCCGAGGGTGTCTATGCTTTTTGGCATTCCAGAGCTATACAGTGATCAGGCTTTGTGTTTGACCATGTCTCCACAATGCTGTCTCCCTCACTTTGCCCAAACTTTCTGGTTCAAGACCAGAGTTTGGAAAGCTACTTATTCTTCTTTTGCACAATTTTTCCAATTTTCTGGTCTACTATGATGGGAAATGTATGAAAGCATGCTCTGTGCATTTTAAAAGCTCATCCCTCACAGATGGCCTTGTGTCGAGCTGCAACCGCTTCCCGGGACTCCCAGAGATGGAGGATGCAGAAGAGAAAATGGCGCTGTTTGAACCAAAGGCTTTAACTTTAGTCAGACTTGAAATGTCATATGTGGTAAAAGGAGGAAGTCTTTTTCTCATTACCCATCACATGCACCAGTGCAATTTTGACACATGGCATCTCCGAAATGTCTGGGGGCTGTGTTTCTGTTATCACTCATTGCCTTCTCAACATTCACAAGTTTGTTCTCATGGGAAAGATGAAAACAAAAGAGTAAGAGGAACAAAAGAGGAGAAAAAGTAAAAGAGTGACATTATGAAACACATCAGATAATATGTTCCCAAATTATTTTTTCCTGAAACGAATATGCCTATTCTAAGTGTATTATGGCAGATTTGATAGATGTTTTTTGTATTTAATACATCCGCATAAGATGTTACGATAAAAAACATTGTGAAATGTAATATCTCCTCTCAATGATATTTGATGCCTTAGAGGTAAATTCCACTTATGGACTCTTTTACATTCATCAATCAACAATGTACAATCTCATGATATTTTAATATCAAGTTTAACGATTTACCTAGTTAAATCATCTACCTGACTTTGGTATCTATTTAGGCGGCCATACAATGAAGCAAAAGGCTTTGTTTGTTTTGGAAGCACTATAGATGTTTACAAATCCACAGCATTGTGAGCACTTGCATAATGAATTCTAATTCAGTAGAAAACCTTAGCATAAATGTTCATAATCAAGAATGACAAAAAGATAAGTAATATATGCTGTGTGAAATATGCTGTGTGTGGCAGAAAACCTACCTTGTAGATCACAACATTCACAAGGAAACATATTGGTGACAGCATCATGCTGAGGGGATCTGTTCTTCAACTGAGATAGGAATTCTTGCCTGAGTTGATGAGAGGATGGATGGAGCTCAGCGCAGAGCAATCCTGAAAGAAAAGCTATTTGAGGTTGTAAAAGACTTGAGATTAGGTGGTAGACTTGCCATCCAGCAGGGAAGCAATCGTAAACATAGAGCCGGTGCTACAGGGCAATGGTTCAGATCAAAGCATCGTCATGCACTAGAATGCTCCAGTCAAAGTTCAACCCTAAATCAAAGTGAGAATCTGCAGCAAAACCTAAAAACTGCTGTTCACAGATGCTCTTCATCTGATCTAACTGAAGCCAAGATGTCAAAACCTGCGACTGCTCACTCTGAAAAGCTGCAACAGTCCAAATCTACATAATCTGGTGAACAGCAGCCATGGTTATGTACATGAATCAGTTAATGTTGGCAGCACAACTAGAACAGACTCACAAACAGCACCATCATGAGTGAAGCAACCATTCTACAGGTTGTTTTTGGAGCAAATAGGCAAAATAGTGAGTGAAGATTAACTGACAGAGAGGAATCCTTGAACATGCATGTGATAAATAGTATGCATGAAGTCAGATGTTATGTCATTCAACTGCACGACGTGCAAGACTAAATGTCTTAGAGTGAACCAGTGTTGGAAACAATGGGTACATGACGGCAGCCTCACTCTCACATGTGTTGAAGTATACTTATATGCCAATGTTTAGGAGTTGAACAAACATCAAGTTGAAAAAGACTTTAAAGAGATTATCAACAATATAAAGACAACCTTGAAGTATGTAAAGGAAGGTGGAAAATTAAAAGCTGGTATCTTGCATCTTGAGAATCTATACACCAGCTGTGTTTCTGTGGGTTTCTGTTCAGTCTTTAAACAATAATATGTTTTTTTTTCTGTCATTCTGCAAGTCAACAATGCAGAAGTTACATATAAATTACTTTTTACTGATGCAAAGTTGGACGTTGGACCTCATTATGCTCCACAACAATCAGCCTGAAATTGCTGAAAATTTGATCAGCTTAATGACAAATTCAATGGACTCGGTATTAGATTCAGAGCAAAGACACTGGGGATCTCTTTTTGGCTTTTAATTTGGAGCATATTTGCACAGGGGAAATCATGTCTCTTTATCTCATTCTCACCAGAGACTTTGCAGCTCACTTTTGAGTTTACTAACACTGTCATACAACAAGACCTGCAGAGTTGTAAGCCTTATTCATGACAATATTCTGACAAAATGAACAAACTATCATCATATTTTTATTACCGCTTATTTCATCCTTTGTCTTTTGGAAGGAGACATCAGATGTCCTTAATTTTCTTCTCAAAACGTTAAAATTGATGTAATAGGGCTACAAGTATTCCATATGTTCAGATAAACCCCTTCACAACCAAAGCAGACAGAAAGCATTTTGAAAGTCTGCTGCTGTTTTTGTTAACACCGTTGTGATGGTAGAAACCTTTTCTTTTAAGAGACTAATTTCAGTCATATTAGAGACTGTCCCAGTTCTTTTTTGTGACAGCTAGAATTTGTAGGTGTAGCAAACAGTAATTTTTGTCATGACTAATCTGGTTGGAATTTTAGCCTCTTTCTGTAAACACACTGACATGTGGCTTTCTTGCAGTCGCAACTGCCTAACCTTTATTTAGGCTTACACTAGTTTTAAAGAATTACTGGATTCTCTCCAGGCTGCAAGGACAACGTCACTTTAGATAAACACCTACTTTTCCAAATTGCCATATTGTACTGAGTAGCTCTGAAAATGAACACAACACATTAATAACAAAGAAAGGAAGAATAAATATTATGTATTTTACGTCTCTCCAAGACTGTAAGGCTAGAATCCCCCTGTGTAATACCATCGTGGTCAAAGATAATCAGCTAATTTAATGATCTCAAAGGCTGATTGGCCAATTTATGCTTCAACAACACCTTCGTGATGTAGTGTTATAAATTCCATTCATATTGCAGCATGTAATTATCGTAATTAGTTTTCACCGAACACCCCAACAGGTAACAGAAGATAAAAGTACTTAGAAACAAGAACAAGAGGAAATCCCAAAGAAGCAACAAGCAAAGGACTGTCTGCCAGGTCCCTAAAAGCAGGCAGATGAAGATGGCTTCATGAAGGGCATCTACTATCTGGAACTGTTTTCCATTTTTTAAGCTTCCCTTGTCATCCTTCCCCAAATTACCCTTGGCAGGCGGGCATTGTGAACTGCAGATTTGTCCTGTTGAAACACTCCACATAGCCAGCTGCTGTTTGACGCCCCTGCACCCAAAATCACAATGGTGCCCAACCACTGTGTCACATAGAAAACATCTCAGGTGGGATCACCTTGTCGTGCCAGTAACATTGGAAGCCATCAGAACCATCACTGTAAATTATTTTCTCATCACGAAATAAAACTATCTTCAACCTTTGAATGTCCCATGTTTGATGCTCGCTTGCAAAGTCCAAACAGACAATTTTGTGGCATTTAAGCAGACCTGGCATTTAAAGATGTTTTTGTATTTGAAGCCTTTTCATCGTATTTACCGCCTGGTGGTTATTGGGCTTTAGGCAGCACCAGTAATGGCCCTAATTTTGGGTCTACCACTAAACCTTTTGTTCCATAACCCTTAGGATCTTTTAGGAAATTCAAAATGACTGCCTTACTGCGTCCAACCTCAGCAGTGATTGTATGTTGGGAGAAGCCTTCCTTATTCAACTCAACAATGCCACTACATCCAGGAGGTCCTGACAGTGTAAACAGTTAAAAGGAAATGACATTGAATCCAATTTTTTTGCACAGATTTTGGCTTTTAAAGGCTGTGGTCTTAAACTTTTGATCAGCTGATGAAAGCATGTTTGAGTTTAAATGCAGTTGTCAATAAATCTTCTGCTCAGAATGTTTTGTCTTTTGCTCCCATTTCTTCTTTTAACTTTGTGAAGCTCTACTTAGAATCTCCTTAAAATCCAACAATGCAAAATGCAAATTCTTGCAATTTTTATTACTAAACTTTTGAGCAGTAGTGTACATATAGGTTTAAAAGAGTATTACTATGAGAAGAAAAAGACATCATATGAGTGGGCACAATCCTCTGATGCAGCTAGATGTTCCATCAACACCTTCACTACTGGCATAATAATGATTCATAAATCATGAGTAGAAATTCAACTTTCTACCTAATCTGTCAGAGCATCAATCAGCTGTATACTTGGTTCAACAAGCCATGTGCCTAAAACGGAAGATTGTCAAGTTTTCTTTAGATTCTTCCTCTCCTCTCCCTATCTTTCCTTCACCCCATTGGAGGTGGATAATTAGTGTTTTTGAGGTCGGAGATTTGGGGGGAGGTGAGAGGTCCTATAATCTTTTGCTGAGAAGGCACCTTGTCTTCTCCCTGTTTATAACATCATCAAAGTTGTGCCTCTGGGTGCCCCCAGCTTCGTTAATAATTTAGGTATGCGCTGGCCTGCCTGGCTCAGACAGGAAGCCCGTCCTTACTGACTTTGTGAACCACGTGAAAATTTACAAGAAAACCCTTGGATTCATCTTGTTTGCTAAAAAAAAATTCTCCAACTTTTTTTTTCTCTGTGGTGTGGATATTTTCTTTTTAATTTGTGTTTTGTAGGGTAAACAAGTTGTTGGGCAGAGAGGTAAAGAGGCAACAGGGGAAAAGGAAAGATACAGGTCTTGTTTTTGTTTTTTATCACACTTAAATGTTTCAGAACATCAGACAAATCTCAATTTCAGACAAATATAACCTGAATAAATACAAAATGCAGTTTTCAGCTATTTATTAAGGGGAAAAAATCCAAACTGGCCTGACCTTATATGAAAAAGGAATATTACCCTACATTAAATCGTGAATTAATTGTGACCAAACATATTTTTTGAAAGTCGAATTCAATTTCATAAGCTACCCCAAACCTGATTACTGACAGAACTGTAAAATAAAGAAAATCCCCTAAATAAGAACCTGTGTGTCATCATGAAGTAGGTTAAAATATCTCAACAGGTAATACATCAATCTCCAATCCGACGAGGTTCCAGAACAGATGAGCAACAAACTCAATGGTAAAAGTCAAAATTACTCCAAGACTGCATCAGCTACTCATCCCAGAGGACACAACAGAGTCATGAATAATACCTAAAACACTGCAGGTGCACCTACAGGGGTTGGACAATGAAAAATCTGCCATTTTAGTGTGGGAGGTTTCATGGCTAAATTGGACCAGCCTGGTAGCCAGTCTTCATTGATTGCACATTGCACCAGTAAGAGCAGAGTGTGAAGGTTCAATTAGCAGGGTAAGAGCACAGTTTTGCTCAAAATATTGAAATGCACACAACATTATGGGTGACATACCAGAGTTCAAAAGAGGACAAATTGTTGGTTCACATCATGCTGGCACATCTGTGACCAAGACAGCAAGTCTTTGTGATGTATCAAGAGCCACGGTATCCAGGGTAATGTCAGCATACCACCAGGAAGGACGAACCACATCCAACAGGATTAACTGTGGACGCAAGAGGAAGCTGTCTGAAAGGGATGTTCGGGTGCTAACCCGGATTGTATCCAAAAAATATAAAACCACAGTTGCCCAAATCACGGCAGAATTAAATGTGCACCTCAACTCTCCTGTTTCCACCAGAACTGTCCGTCGGGAGCTCCACAGGGTCAATATACATGGCCGGGCTGCTATAGCCAAACCTTTGGTCACTCATACCAATGCCAAACATCGGTTTCAATGGTGCAAGGAGCGCAAATCTTGGGCTGTGGACAATGTGAAACATGTATTGTTCTCTGATGAGTCCACCTTTACTGTTTTCCCCACATCTGGGAGAGTTACGGTGTGGAGAAGCCCCAAAGAAGCGTACCACCCAGACTGTTGCATGCCCAGAGTGAAGCATGGGGGTGGATCAGTGATGGTTTGGGCTGCCATATCATGGCATTCGCTTGGCCCAATACTTGTGCTAGATGGGTGCGTCACTGCCAAGGACTACCAAACCATTCTTGAGGAACATGTGCATCCAATGGTTCAAACATTGTATCCTGAAGGTGGTGCCGTGTATCAGGATGACAATGCACCAATACGCACAGCAAGACTGGTGAAAGATTGGTCTGATGAACATGAAAGTGAAGTTGAACATCTCCCATGGCCTGCACAGTCACCAGATCTAAATATTATTGAGCCACTTTGGGGTGTTTTGGAGGAGCAAGTGAGGAAACATTTTCCTCCACCAGAATCATGCAGTGACCTGGCCACTATCCTGTAAGAAGAATGGCTTAAAATCCCTCTTACCACTGTGCAGGACTTGTATATGTAATTCCCAAGACGAATTGACGTTGTATTGGCCGCAAAACGAGGCCCTACACCATACTAATAAATTATTGTGGTCTAAAACCAGGTGTTTCAGTTTCATTGTCCAACCCCTGTATCTCAGTTCAGGTCAGTCTTTATGAAGCATTCTGCGGTAGTAAAGAGACTATGCAAAACATGCAATCCATGGGAGAGTTCCCAGGCAAAATAAAATAGTGTTGACCGCACTCAAAAGCAAGTTCACATTTACCAAGAAACATCTTGAGGATCCCAAAGACCTTTGGAAAAATATTCTGTGGCCTGATGAGACAGTGTTTTTCCACTTACTTAAAAACTAACTGCATTTCAGAAAAAGAACATCATACAGACTTGGTGGTGGTAGTGTCATGGTCTGGGGATGCGCTACTACTTTAGGGCCCCTTGCTTTAAATGAAGGAACATTGAAGCATTTTCTCTACCAGAAAATCCTTAAGAAGAATCATCTGGCCATCAGTTTATGATTTTGATTTGAAACACTCTTGGGGCATGCAACAGGACAATAATTTAAAACACAACAGCAAGTGCAGCTCTAAATGAATATAAAAACGAAATACAGGTTTTGGAATGGGCTAGCCAAAGTCTAGACTTAAATCTGATTGAGATGTTTTAGCATATACTTAAAACACATATACTTAAAAACCCTCCAAGGAGGATTAATTAAAACAGTTCTGCAAAGAAGAGAATGAGTAAAATGTATTTTATGCTTGATGGCAGCAGAAAGGGAAAAATCAATTAATAAGTTTAGGGGGGGCAATTACATTTTCACATACAACCAGGTTGGTTTTTATGAGTTTGTTTCCCTTAAAAATATATTAAAAACTGTTCTTTCTATTCACTCAGTTTATCTTTGTTTGGTATAAAATGTGTTTGATGATTTGAAGCCTGCAAGTGTGATGAACAAAAACAAAGATTTATGGTGCAGAGGTAAATATTTTTTTTCACATTGCTGTATATAGAGATAGCAGAGCAGTAAATAGGGTTATAGTAAAGTGGCCTCATCATATTGATTTTTTTTCAAAAGTGTGCCCTTTTGAATCAACATTTTAAATAATTAGTATTTTGAACAAAGCTGTAGTAAAATTCAATCCGTCATTCCATGTTTTATACATTTATTCATTTATTATTCAACAATGTCTTTTCATAAATTAATTTCTCATCTAAGGGCAATAATGTGTCCCAGAGCTTCCTGTAAGACTGAATAAATGGAATGGGTCAACCTGCCTTAATCACTTCATTAGTCTGCCGTGGTGTAAGACGCTTTAACCCAAATAAGAATAATTTTCTGCTGAATCCAGTAATTGTATGGGACTAAAAGGTCAAATCTAATGAAAGGCAAAATGAAAATCAATACAAAAAATGCACAGAGTATCTGTTTCCATATTTGCCGTTTAAAGACCTGGGCTGGATGTAGCCTCTGAGTGACTTCCAGGGCTCGAAGGTGATATTTTAGGGTTTCCTTTAAATGCCAGGTTGGACATGGTGAGATGGGTAAGTGCTTCACACTCAGATGACAGTCAAAGTGGGCTGTCTGACCTTCATACAAGCGCCTTACAACTTAGTGTGGCTTAGGGAATTGAATGTGATGTGGCATGACAGAGCTGAGTCGAAGGGAGGCTACACAGCGAGGGGGCTAAAAGTGGAATATTTCCTCACCTCAGAATTTAAGGGTTTTATAAACGTTGCCGGCTATGAACAGTATGTTGATCATAGCATGTGTGTTCATGTGTGTTGTAACCTAGTCAGAAAGTGTAGAAATTATGAGGCTGGAGACATGGAGGAGTAAGTATTGGAAAGGAAAAGAAATTGAGAGGAAATGATGACGAAAGGTTATAGGATAGCAAGTCTAAAGAGGCACAAGAAAAGTTGATATCATTTGACCTTTTAACTAACAAGATAATACAGGTCCTTCTCAAAATATTAGCATATTGTGATAAAGTTCATTATTTTCCATAATGTCATGATGAAAATGTAACATTCATATATTTTAGATTCATTGCACACTAACTGAAATATTTCAGGTCTTTTATTGTCTTAATACGGATGATTTTGGCATACAGCTCATGAAAACCCAAAATTCCTATCTCACAAAATTAGCATATTTCATCCGACCAATAAAAGAAAAGTGTTTTTAATACAAAAAACATCAACCTTCAAATAATCATGTACAGTTATGCACTCAATACTTGGTCAGGAATCCTTTGGCAGAAATGACTGCTTCAATGCATCGTGGCATGGAGGCAATCAGCCTGTGGCACTGAGGTCTTATGGAGGCCCAGGATGCTTCGATAGCGGCCTTTAGCTCATCCAGAGTGTTGGGTCTTGAGTCTCTCAACGTTCTCTTCACAATATCCCACAGATTCTCTATGGGGTTCAGGTCAGGAGAGTTGGCAGGCCAATTGAGCACAGTGATACCATGGTCAGTAAACCATTTACCAGTGGTTTTGGCACTGTGAGCAGGTGCCAGGTCGTGCTGAAAAATGAAATCTTCATCTCCATAAAGCTTTTCAGCAGATGGAAGCATGAAGTGCTCCAAAATCTCCTGATAGCTAGCTGCATTGACCCTGCCCTTGATAAAACACAGTGGACCAACACCAGCAGCTGACACGGCACTCCAGACCATCACTGACTGTGGGTACTTGACACTGGACTTCTGGCATATTGGCATTTCCTTCTCCCCAGTCTTCCTCCAGACTCTGGCACCTTGATTTCCGAATGACATGCAGAATTTGCTTTCATCCGAAAAAAGTACTTTGGACCACTGAGCAACAGTCCAGTGCTGCTTTTCTGTAGCCCAGGTCAGGCGCTTCTGCCGCTGTTTCTGGTTCAAAAGCGGCACCTGTAGCCCATTTTCTGCACACGCCTGTGCACGGTGGCTCTGGATGTTTTCTACTCCAGACTCAGTCCACTGCTTCCGCAGGTCCCCCAAGGTCTGGAATCGGCCCTTCTCCACAATCTTCCTCAGGGTCCGGTCACCTCTTCTCGTTGTGCAGCGTTTTCTGCCACACTTTTTCCTTCCCACAGACTTCCCACTGAGGTGCCTTGATACAGCACTCTGGGAACAGCCTATTCGTTCAGAAATTTCTTTCTGTGTCTTACCCTCTTGCTTGAGGGTGTCAATAGTGGCCTTCTGGACAGCAGTCAGGTCGGCAGTCTTACTCATGATTGGGGTTTTGAGTGATGAACCAGGCTGGGAGTTTTAAAGGCCTCAGGAATCTTTTGCAGGTGTTTAGAGTTAACTCGTTGATTCAGATGATTAGGTTCATAGCTCGTTTAGAGACCCTTTTAATGATATGCTAATTTTGTGATATAGGAATTTTGGGTTTTCATGAGCTGTATGCCAAAATCATCCGTATTAAGACAATAAAAGACCTGAAATATTTCAGTTAGTGTGCAATGAATCTAAACTGTATGAATGTTAAATTTTCATCATGACATTATGGAAAATAATGAACTTTATCACAATATGCTAATATTTTGAGAAGGACCTGTATTAGGAGCCCGAGCAGTCACCCCTGGCCTTCTGGCACAGGATAGATACCAAACATTGTAGATTATTTGTACGGGTTTTATTTATGTTTTGCAGCTCCCTAAAGGCACCGCAGCTAGCAAGACTTGTTTGTTTTACTAGCTCAGTTGTTGTTTTAGAGTCATTCAGACTGCATTAACACTACTACATGTTTTCTTTAAACACACATTAAGTTGTTTAAACCACCCATCGTGTGTTTGCTCAGGAAGCAACCATCCATCCAGCCAATTATTAAAAATATATTTCAGGAAACTTAAACATGCTTTTTTTTTGTCTCACTTGTGAGTTTATGAAAACAGGTGACATGCTTTTGTCACAAAGTTTCTGTTTTTTACTTTTATTTTTTCTCACTCTGTATTGTGTTAGGATTTAGGTGGTGTCACCCTAATGGGTTTTACAGTTTTTAAAGAGATTATACTTTGGGATTACTACCTGAGCAGGAGGGGCGTGAACAAGTTCAGCAATGCCTTTGATGTCCTGGAGTGTAAACAAAACCTCAGGCTACCTTGTAGGGAGGGGCCTCTGTTTTGTTATTCAGAGCCACGGCCCTTAATTGTCGTGGTCAGGACAAAAGAAAAAAGGTAACATTTTTTTTTCTAAAATACGACATGGGAGAGGCTCATTGGATGGTCATGAAAGGTCATAGTTTTGCATAACTGTTAAAAGAAGAGTAAGGAATTCCACACTAGCACATAATTGTCTTTATTCTGTTGTATTTGCCTTACATAATGTTTTTTAAATGTGTGAGATACATTTGCAGTGTTTTGTAAAAGATTTAGTCTTCTGTGATACACCAACATAAGGAGCACAACTTTGAAGGAAAAGAAAAGTGATACAGTTTAAGATTTGTTTTACAAATGAATTACTGAAAAGTCTAGTTTTCAAATGTATTCAGCCCACTTTACTTTGACACCCCTAAATAGAATCCGGTGCAACCAATTGTCTTCAGAAATAATCTGATAAGCCAATAGAGTCCACGTGTCTTTGATTTCATTTTAGTAAAAATACAGCTGTTCTGTGAAGGCCTCAGAGGTTTCTTAGAGAACAGAAGTGCACCATGACAACTAAAGAAATAACCAGTAGGTCAGGGAAAAAGCTGCGGACAGGTTAAAAGCAGGGTAGGGTTTTAGAAAAATATCCAATCAATATCCATCTCATGGAGCAAGGTTCAGTCCATCAAATGAAAATGGAAAGAGTATGACACAACATGCAAACCTGCTCAGACATAGCAGTACACCTAAACTGACAGGTCAGGCAAGGAGAGCATTGAATAGAGAAGCAACTAAGTGGCTATGGTAGTTTCCATTTGCAGTTTGCCCAAGCCATGTAGGGTATTCAGCAAATGTGTGGAAGAGGTTGTTCTGGTTAGGTGATACATGAAATGTACCTATGCTGGAGAAATATCACTACACTTCACGCTGAACACTCCTTACCCAAGGTGAGACATGGTGATGGCAACATCATGCTGTCGGGACAATCTTCAGGGACAGGAAAGCTGGTCAGAGTGGATGGGATGGATTCCTAGTATAGATAATAATTATTTTCAGTCAGTATTACCTTTTTTTGCAGCAAAATATGTTCCAATGCCCTTACATGGCAAATACAGCATCGTATTTGGTAATCATAGTGCTAAATGTTAACAAATCAAGGAAGCACACCTGTTAGAGGCTTGAGACAGTTGTGGAGGTTCAACTTTCAGTAGGACAACAACCATAAACATTTAGCAAGAGACCGTTGAATGATTTAGACCATACACAAACATCAAAACCACTCTAAGCTGTAGCTGCAGTGTAACTTTTAAGATTTTTATTTCTAAAAATAAAAAACATTTCTGCTTTCCCTTTCACTTCATACTTGTTTTCTTATTTGTTTTGATCTTTGATATAAACCCAGTCCCAATAAAATGCATTAACGTTTATGATTGCACATGACAAAAGCTCAATGTGTATTAATAACTTTGCAAGGCACAGTACTATGATCAAACCTGCTGTGGTAATTAGCTATTATATATAGGCACCAGTTGCAGAGGAGAGGAACGAACCTTTCATGGACATTAAGTGTTTTAAATCATCCATAACAAGCTTATCATTGGGACTCATTACTTCTCTCTAAAGCTACATTCAATGCTCTGCTTCCCAGCAATATTTAAACCTACGGCTCCAGTGAGCCTAAGTGCTGAACTGGGGTTCTCTTTTAGCATTATGGACATGCAAATAGGCCTTAATGTGTCCGCAAGGCCCTCTAAAGGCAAATACCTCTACCCTCACTCGCAGAGATGAGTTTCCTTCTTTGGCTTTCTATTCTCTTTCAGCTCGTGTGCTCTTGTAACATCGGTTCACATAGTTTTGGGTGACATGAAGTGCTTGTTCTTTAGAACACAGAAAACAATTGATTTGGTAAATGTTTTTTTGGGTTTTTTTATTTTGCAGCTACCACACCATTATTTAAGATTAAACAAATAATGAGCAGACTATGTTTGTTTTCTTGGAATCTTAATGTCTCCTCCCAACAACAATAAATGAGTCATCGAAAACGCATCACACTATAAACAAAATAGAAAGCTGATACTGAGCTGAAACGGTACCAGACAGGGAATAGATAAGAAAAACATTACATTGTGACAGTTACTGCACCCATTACATTTGATTCTGAGCTGTTATCCTGTCCTGTCAAAAGATAAAAGGCAAATCAATATTGTCATTCACAACTTCCTTGCTTTTACTGCCTCCATGTTCTTTTTTGGGGCCATTCAATCTGCTGCAACAGTGACAAACGCATCTGAATCGATTGCTGGTGAGATCAGCGAATTAACAAGTGGAATGTTCTTTTTTTCCCTCCTATCCTCTCCTTTGTTTTTTGTTTTTTTCCTCTCTGAATGGGGTGAGGAGTGAAGCAATGGAGCAAAACACATAAAAAGACGGCAGTCATCAACAAACACAATAAAACCCTGATCTAGAAACTGCTTTCCGAGACGAAGTATTGGAGTATTGCTGTGCAAATGTTTTTGCAATTTAGACCCAGTTGCCACAAACCACTAAATGCCCTTAAATAGTAGTGTGCAGTTAAGATTTTCAACAGAAAAGTGGTTTTGGTGCTTTATGTGGGTCCAGACATTGGAATCACTAGGAAGGATTATAAAGGGTAAAAAAAAAAACGTGTATTAAGGATATCCTCCTCAGTTCATTTCAGACATTTGCATGTATTGACTATGTGATTGTAATAGAACCTTACCGATGCTTACAAAGGCATTAGAGATGAAAATCAAAGTCAGCATTGTTGTTTTTTTTATGAAGAGGTTCACATGTGTTTACCTAAAAGAAAAGTGTGTTGATGTTACCAGGTTCTTCCCTTAAAGCATACTTTCAAGATAACAATGAAGGAAAATCACTCTTGGCAGAATAAGAGCATATTTCTTGGGCCTGGTTTGGCTAAAGGTAGGCCCATAAAAGGTTTCAACTGACAAGCTAAGTTGATGAAAGAGGGTGGCGCAGGATAACTTGGTTGATCACTGTTGTGCTGTAAAGCAGCTTCATGGTAGATTAAAACTTGACCTTACTGGATGAATATGTCAGACAGGCTCAGAAAGGGTGGTTGTGGTTTTTGGGTGGAACAGATGGAGGGCAGGGTCACAGGTTCACATTCTGACTGGATCAGCATCATCACACGTTCAAGTGCCTCAGTGAGGCTTTGCTCTCACCTGCCTATGTCACCAAGTAAAGGAAGGAAGAACGCCCCACCCTAAGCCCCCTATCCGTAAATCCTCCTTCTCAGTGCTAACGCAGTGACTCTAAAAGCTGTCCACATCTACGCATCTTAGAGAAGAATAGTGGTATTTAGCTGTTGGATAGGAGCAGATGACTGCAGCTTCAGAAGATAATTCTTGTTTGTTTCATGAAGCAGTTCTCTGACCTTTTGACCTGAGATGGATCAGAGAGGCGAGAACAACTGGACTGCAAATGGGGTCCCTTGAAACAAAATACAGATAGAGCTGATACCAAAGTTATGACATTAAAGCTACAAGAGCCACGCAATTTGTTAAGTCTGTGGATTTTCCTGACTAGTCAATATTAGTTAATTATGTTAAACAACAGTAGTTATTTAGTGGGGGAGTAAAAATAGATACAACTCATGAGATTACATGAAAATGGGTTCACAAGAACAAGACAAGATTTTAGCAATATTTTGTTCTGACAAATAGAGTTAAGAGTTTCAGAAATCACAAACTTTATTTAAATAACTTGTAAGTGTAGAATATTCCTTTACAGCTTTGATTAACCATGTGTTGTGGTCTATATGTTTGCCAAATGCTGAGATGCTGGCTTTATTAGCTTTGTTAGCAGCTGATGGTTATCCAGTTATGGTAATCTCACAGTGCTTGTGAGATTGACTCAAATTTCACCATTGCTGATTAAGGCAACAGATTGTGTATTAGATTGTGTGTTAGATTACTTTCTCTGTGAACAAGTCAACATTGTGCATGTTTGCCAAATATGATTAAGATTAAGTATGATTAAGAGTTCTAATGCTTTATTATTACTATGTAATAATTATTACATATCCTACATCCTGTAAATCCTAAAGTTATGACTAGTTATGTAGGTTATGACTACTAGCTGCCCTTATTTCTAAAGATTCAATAGATTATCTCAATTAGAACCTTTATCAATTGATATCCTATTCTGGGGTAGATACCAAACGTATGCTGCATCATTTAATCTCAATCTGTGTAAAGTCTAACAGCAGTAAACATGGAATTCCTTATGAGAAACTACAATGTCTTGTAATGGTGGAAATTATGTCAAGAGGCTGATTTTAATAAGTATATCTCTGTGTCTTTGTATTTGTACTTTATTGTGACTCACTGAAAGACTATTTAAGCTCATCCAGCTCTTAATTTTTCCACCTAAAATGAGAGGAGCAGAGGTCAGACATCAAAGTCTTCAATGAAGATTGCATGAGACAGGGGCTCAGTCTGAAGAACCTGCCCAAGCTTGCTCTCCTGAATTAGGGTACTTAGCAAGGGATAAATGAAAACCTCCGGATTTTACATCCAGGGCACACACATGCACACACACACACACACACACAAGCAGTTAATTGCCTACATACGTAAGTTATTGCATGTTAGCTTTCAAGGGTCCTATAACTGCATGCATACCCTGCACAACATGTTAATAACAGGCAATGGCATCTGGGTCCTCTTTCTGACACTACAAAAATAAATATTTATAAATAATGCTGAATAAGATTTGTTTTGTTTTTGTTTTGAACCAATAGCCCTTGGATAGACTGTACTCACACGGGACAGCTTCCCAGTACAACCAGTCATGCCCTGCTAGCTATTGGACAGCTCAGCTGCAGCAGTTTAAAGCTGAGGTGTCTTTGCATTGGCAGGCAATGCTGTTGATAAAAAGTAAGTAGCATTTTGTGGACACTCCCACCTAGGTTTAACAAGCTGGTATAATGTGGTTTTATGCATAAAACCCTCAGCTTGTTTTTCTAAGCCGTGAGGCTCTCCTCTAGCTCTTGGTAAAGAATGAAAAAACAGATGAGGCTGCGCAGGCACAGCATAAGAACTGTCCTGGTTTTCCTTTTCCTCCATCAAAGGTTTCAGTCAGTTTGTTTGATTTTCAGAAATATTTCATAAAACATGGAATACAGGTGTAGAAATGTATTTCTATTAGCTGCCTTTAAACTTAAGGTTATGGTCTTGTCAAGAACAGAGGACTAATTTCTATAGTTTGATTCTTGACAGCCTTCTTTATGAATGAACAGTTAGTCAGTCAAAACCCCCCATTTTAGATGATGTAGCAATTTAAAGCAACTCAAGTTGAAAACGCTCATACCCAACAAAATATAAGCCATCTCCACCATCAGAGACCTTTGTTCCCAGTGGGTTCTGAGCAACAACATCTTTATTACTAGGTGAAGTTACTTTGGGGGAGGCCCCCAGCTGTATCAGTTGGGTGTCTTTTGGATTTTATTAGAGGGAGTCATTTGTTTGACAGCATCAAAGATGGTAAGTTCCAGTGCTTTTTCAAGTCTTGTAATTGTTTGGAAATTATTGGCATAGTCAGTACCAGCCATAGACGTACTTTTGCTTAGTAGTACGGATTATGTTTTTCTGAGAAAAAAGCAAACTCAGCAGTTTACCTTTAAAGGCGTATTCAGTTAATAACCACTAATATAGCTATTTAGCTTCAGGATATGAACATTTCAAGTTTGATTTCTTTTAAAATGCAAAAATCAGCTAAAATAGTTGCTGTCTGGCTGGTTATTAGCTAGCCAATGCTCCAAAGAAGTCTTCACTTTTCCACAAACTCACAACAATATGACATCGTTCTATTAGAGGGAACCATTACAAAACAAACCTAACAGAACTCCACTTAAAAAAAACCTAACCCTTCAAAGCTGGTTTGGTGAAAAATGGTGGGCTAATATATTCCAAAGATGCTACAAGATGGTGTTACAGTCAATATACATGCATTAAACAGGCATGCATTCAATTTGTTGCATGATGCTTTAATAACACAGGAAATTTTATACAATAATGCAAATCCACACATCAACTCACATGTATATGAACCTCAAGGTGTATCTTCTCTGCAGTGATGTTAAAGCAGCCAGGTATTTACACTCCTGCTTGGCTTATCGGATTTCAGTAGCTTCCCTAAGGCGCTGTAACCAAAAAGATAGATAGACATCGAGGCATGACCTTAGACACACACAAAACACACACACACACACTTGTCTTACTATATGTTGTGAGGACCTTACATTGACTCTCATTGACTTCCATTTATTTTCAACCCTTTCTATGGCCTTACCCTGACCTTACCCCTAAACCTAACTAGTACCAGTACATACCTAACCTTAAGCCTAACCTTAACTCAATTCACACCTTAGTCCTAAACCTAATCCTAGCAAAACAGCAAATGAGCACCATGAAAATGTCCTCACTTCACAACAAATGGGCCTCACTTTGCTGGTGAAATACAAAATGGTCCTCACTCACTCACACACACACACACACACACACACACACACACACACACACACAAACTTGAAATGGTAAGAAGATGAGATCCCAAGTGTGACATCACACATAATCTCTGATAACTAGAAACTAACCAAATACATTAACAGAGCAGGTCTAATGTTGTTGAAGACTAATAGATACAGAACATTCAAACACATGCATATGAGCCGAAGGAATGTGTTTGTATCAGTATATTCTTTAAACATTAAATCACCGTTCACAAATATGATTAAATATCTCAAAAACCCACATAGTTTACTTTAATAAAGTGGTTTGAAACAGATTTGGTCCTATTGAATTTGGTGTAGTGATGGTGCCTCCCAGGGTGTTTGACATATCTGAAATATAAATGTAAATTCCTGTAATTTAGTGCTGTAAAGAAAGGTTATTCGTGATGTTGTAACATTTCTAGGTGAGCATCGCTTCACCTAGCAGATAACATCTGAACTCAGATCAACTCTGCCCTTGTGACCCTGAGACTACGTCACCATTTATTTTGCTCTAATCATTTTAAGGAATCTTCTCTAAACCATCATCGCTAATGGGTAGATAGGAGGGGAATGAGGTTAAAGAAAGTAAAGGCAAGGTTTCAAAGCACGCTGAATTGTTTAGAGATAATCAAATTCCATCTTCGAATACCAATCTTCCTTTGTCTTTTTTGGCACAAGTGTCTAGAGTTGCAACACATACAAACACCAATATTATAATGTGGTCTGTGGGCGTAAAAGGTCAAAATATGTATGTGACAGCATAGATTTTGAAGCAAACTTGCACCTCCCTCCAACTTCATCATCTTTCCTCAGGTATTCTGTTAGTCCTTTTTGATTCTTTCCCTCAACATGTGCAACATTTATCTTCATTCTATGTATGCAATCAAAACCTGTTTTCGTATATTACGTCAATGTTTTATTCAAACTAGATATTAAATGCCTACCAGTTTTAATGGTTTCCATGAAATCATTACCAATTAGTAGCATTGCCCTTTTTAATGAGAAATATCAATAAAACCAAATTCAGTAACCATGTTAATGAAAAAAGCCAGGTTTTTGGATTGTTTGTCTAACACATCATCTCATTATACACATAAAGGAGTCGGTGAAAATAACGAGGGGATATTTCAACCAACCAAGAGCACCAAGTGCTAAATGTTGCTATTTCAGGGGTTTTATCTAAGCAAGGAAAACCTTTTAGAGATGTTTTTGTGTTCTCTACACGCAGTCCTCTGCCTCCATCTGCAACTTACTGCCTAGCAGCTAGTCCTAAATAAGTTAACTTTTAACCAGATGGTATGTGGTCTTCTTTATCCGTTTAACATCTTACAAGCTAACTAGACTTCTTGAACTATTAGCATTGTGGTCGAAGGTCTGCTCATACTCACAGGACAGCGAAAATAATAATAATACAACACCCTTTACCTGAAAAAGTTTGACAAATGTGTACTTTGTCGAAGTAGCAAAGTAATATATTATGCAATTTTGATTTATACCTAAGCATGTTTTGTTTTTTTTTGCATGTAGTTTAAAGCCATGTCTTCAGCTTTCTTTTAATTCTAATCTGTTTGCATCCAAGTTAAATATTTAAATAGCAATGCAAATATAGTTATTTGCATCCTTGGAAAACATGCAATGTTTGAAATTAAATTCTTTCAGTGCAGGAGCAATATCTCAATATTTGGAAAAACCCACCCTTCAGTTTGAGGCACCTCTAAAAGCCTTCATGGAATTTATATTTTTAAATTGATCACTGTGGAGGAAGTTTAAATAAGTAACTCAAGACTTCCGATCTTCATGGGTATAAATTTAACGTGACAAAAAGGCCTATTTCTCTTAGTCACTCTTCAAAAGGAGAAATAAAAGAACACATGCCAGTCAGGTAAGAGACTGGGTCCAGTTCATCCAGTTGATCCTCATAAATCAGGAAATGGCTACTAGATAATAGCTACTAACCTAAACCTACCCGTATCCTACAGCCGGAGCAATAATTTGAAAAGCTTGACATCTGGAACAATGACAAAAAAGGCTGGATTAGGATCTACATCTTGTCGCCATACACCCTGACGAAGAAGATGTACAAATAATCTCCCTAATAGCTTAATATTAGAGGACTGCAGCAGACAGAGGCATCTTAGGATCACCAAGTCTCCAAAGCAACAAATTAATGTAGGGTTCTATACCTGTAGTGCCAATAATTTTGCAAGATGTTATGCTTGTGGAAAAACCTGTAAAAACTAGTCCTTAATATTATTCAAACAAAACCCATATCATATTAAACTTTCGTGTATGAAAAATGCAATAAAAAGTAAGTTGTCAAAGTTTTGCAAACTCTATAAAAAATAGATTATTTTTTTTACTTGTTTGCATCTTTTTGTAATATCATGAAATATTTCCAAATGCTAAGCTTGCATGTTTTTCTTATATCATGCTCTACATCTTGTCAATTTTCAGCCTCACACTTAAGAGACCTGAAGAGAGAAAACAACCTAAGAAACACATATAGGGGTTGTACAATGAATCTGAAACACCTGGTTTTAGACCACAATAATTTATTAGTATGGTGTAGGGCCTCCTTTTGCGGCCAATACAGCGTCAATTCGTCTTGGGAATGACATATACAAGTCCTGCACAGTGGTCAGAGGGATTTTAAGCCATTCTTCTTGCTGGATAGTGGCCAGGTCACTACGTGAGACTGGTGGAGGAAAACGTTTCCTGACTCGCTCCTCCAAAACACCACAATGTGGCTCAATAATATTTAGATCTGGTGACTGTACAGGCCATGGGAGATGTTCAACTTCACTTTCATGTTCATCAAACCAATCTTTCACCAGTCTTGCTGTGTGTATTGGTGCATTGTCATCCTGATACATGGCACCGCCTTCAGGATACAATGTTTGAACCATTGGGTGCACATGGTCCTCAAGAATGGTTTGGTAGTCCTTGGCAGTGACGCGCCCATCTAGCACAAGTATTGGGCCAAGGGAATGCCATGATATGGCAGCCCAAACCATCACTGATCCACCCCCATGCTTCACTCTGGGCATGCAACAGTCTGGGTGGTACGCTTCTTTGGGGCTTCTCCACACTGTAACTCTGCCGGATGTGGGGAAAACAGTAAAGGTGGACTCATCAGAGAACAATACATGTTTCACATTGTCCACAGCCCAAGATTTGTGCTCCTTGCACCATTGAAACCAACGTTTGGCATTGGCATGAGTGAACAAAGGTTTGGCTATAGCAGCTCGGCCATGTATATTGACCCTGTGGAGCTCCCGACGGACAGTTCTGGTGGAAACAGGAGAGTTGAGGTGCACATTTAATGCTGCCGTGATTTGGGCCGACGTGGTTTTATGTTTTTTGGATACAATCCGGGTTAGCACCCGAACATCCCTTTCAGACAGCTTCCTCTTGCGTCCACAGTTAATCCTGTTGGATGTGGTTCGTCCTTCTTGGTGGTATGCTGACATTACCCTGGATACCGTGGCTCTTGATACATCACAAAGACTTGCTGTCTTGGTCACAGATGCGCCAGCAAGACGTGCACCAACAATTTGTCCTCTTTTGAACTCTGGTATGTCACCCATAATGTTGTGTGCATTTCAATATTTTGAGCAAAACTGTGCTCTTACCCTGCTAATTGAACCTCCACACTCTGCTCTTATTGGTGCAATATGCAATCAATGAAGACTGGCTACCAGGCTGGTCCAATTTAGCCATGAAACCTCCCATACTAAAATGACAGGTGTTTCAGTTTCATTGTCCAACCCCTGTTGATTGTTTATTGAAAACACTCAGGAGGAATTTATTTGCCCAAGGGATGGAAGTGAGATCTCTGTGAGGCCCCCTCAGCGTTAGGTGCAGGACACCCAT
This sequence comes from Girardinichthys multiradiatus, assembly GCF_021462225.1. NCBI lineage: Eukaryota > Metazoa > Chordata > Actinopteri > Cyprinodontiformes > Goodeidae > Girardinichthys > Girardinichthys multiradiatus. Next base: position 17,354,254 of record NC_061813.1, read on the forward strand.
GAGCCTCCACACAGGAACTTAACAAAGGTCTGACACTGATGCAGAACTGTTCCTGAATCAGTTTCTGTAGAACACTTCTTCAGTGTCCCTGGAGTGCCAAGATCACACCGTGCCAACTCATCTAAAGCAGGCATTTGTACCTGTTACTCCCTCTCTGCTGAGGACCTGTGAGAACACCACTTCTAGCAGTTTCCTCGGTGGGTGTGAAAAAAAAAAAAAGTAAACTACAAAGAGAGGGCTTTGGATAGAAAAACTAAGTGCAGACAGAGGGAGACAGAGAAGGGGGAAAAGAGGAGCTTATGCTTGAAGCCATCATGTAGGGTTGAAATATGTTTTTAACTGAAGGACTATTTAGCATTCCAACAGTTTGCAACTGTGTCTCTACAGAGGAATTTGCATAACTTGGTGTGGTATATATTGTTAAAGCAATAGTAGACGTAAATTCTATTTTCCTTGATCTAAGTTTACTTGATCTAATATGTATGTGTCTTGCAAAAGCTATTATACCCCTTGATTTTTACTTGAATTTGTCACAAAAAAGCTACAAGCTTTTTGGCATTTCATTAGGTTTTTGTTTTAAAGACACAATATAGCATGACTGTACAGTAAAATGAACATGATAAAATTTATTCAAAAAGTTCTACAAATTAATATCTGAGAGCGCATTTTTATTCATACACCTTTACGTCTGGTATCAATAAATAAAATCCCATGCAAATAATTACATTTTCATGCCACCTAGTTAGTAAACAGGGTCCAAAGCTGTGTAATTTTATATCAGTGTAAATACAGCTGCTCTGTAAAGGCTTCTGAGGTTTGTTAGAGAACATTAGTGAATGGACAGCCTCATGAGGACCAAGCAACACAGCAGAGTTAACAGTGTGGAAAGGTTTTTAGCAGATTATTAAACACAGCACGGGACTGTTCAGTCAGTAGGCTGACCAAAGTTGATGGAGAAATGGATAGAGCCTAACACTGGTAAATTCTGGAAGAAAACCTGGACAGGAGAGCAGATGTCCACCTTCCAGCAAGTCAAGAACATTAAAACATAAAGCATGAGCTCAATTAAATGGTTTTGATCAAAGCTTATGTTGGGATGGCCCAGTCAAAGTCCAGATCTAAATCCAATTTAGAAAAGTGGCCTAATTCTTAAAACTTGATGTTCAGATGCTCTCCATCCAGTACAACTAAGTTTGAGCTATTTGGGCATGGGAAAATATTTTACTCTCTAGGTTTTATTATTTGATTTTTGCAACGTATCGATTTAATTGGTCAATTTTTTTTTATAAATCTTTTTACTACAATACGTTAAAGGTTTTTGCAAAAGTAAACAATGACATGTTACTGTGTTTTGCCGTTTTTATCTCTAGCAAACTAATACTTTACCGATTTCCATATGGATTAATCTGTCAGGGTTTTGGTTTTTATGTGTGTGTTTGTGTTTTTGTCTGCACTTTGTTTTCAGTTGCTGGAGTTTCTCAGGTGTGCTGGGTGACAGGTGCGACTGATCTGCTGATTGCATTGGAGGAGTATTTAAGCAGGAAGCTGCCAGCACTTCGATGCCAGAGTGTTTGTCTTCAGTGATGACAAGCTCAGCCACCTCTATGCTATGCTTCGTTTCTGGTCTCTAAGCTGATGTTGTTTATGTTCCTTCGCATGCAGAAACCTGAACCTTTTGATCATTCTTTGTTGAACATTGACTTCGGTCCCAGACGTTTCTGGACGATCAAGATTGCCTACCGATAGTGCTTCTTTTCGTTTGGATTTCGTTTCCAAGGGTCAATCTGGCAGCTTCCTGTTGTCCTCCGTCTCCTGAACCAAGGCAGAAGCATACCCTTTCCACCCACCAACGTAAGTACCTGAACATTGAACTAACTCCTGAACTCACCAGTACTCACTCTTCAGCTCAAGTAAAACCATCTGGATTACTCCGCTTCGCACACCTGGGTCCCGACTCCCTCTACCCCTGGCGACCTGACGGCCTTTGTTTAGTAAGCCATTTTCCTGATTACAGAAATTACCTTATGTTATTTTTCGCAACATGTCAGTTCCCTGTTTCACCAGTTCTCTTCCTCTCTTTTCATACAGTTGGCGAATTTCCCCGTTCATGTCCCAGACTCACTGGCTGTAAATAAACACCTTTCACTTATTCAGTTGTTTCCTCTGAGTTTTCTTCTGCATGTGGGTCAGATCCATTTCGAAGAAAATGACATAATCAAGACCTGCATGAAATTTCCCCCACCATATCTTTTAATCTTGCTCTCATCTCAAAAGAAGAATAAGACTTCAATTATGACTGCAGTTGAATATTTTTACTTTAATTCACAGTTTTCACATCTGAATGGGAGTTGCAGATATAATTGAGCCTCCGGGAATATTTTGGAAAGGTCTTTTTGGGGTCAATGCTGGAGGCAGACATGAGTCCCCTCAGGCAGTCTTTGTGATCACCTCTTATGCCAAAAAAGCCTCAGGGGGTTCATGCAGTTGTATTGTTATTTACTCATATAAAACCTCAGTGTTAAATGTTTTCTGTCAAATTTATATAGGAAAACGTGCTGGAATTATTTCTCAATATTGAAGAAATATTCCTATTTTGATGCCTTTAAAGGGTGACAAATATTAAAATGTCTTTATAGCTAATGTAGAACATGTTCATGTTAAAATGTGAGAAAAGTTACTTATTCTTCATGACATAAATGTCAAACCAACTTCCCTCGTGTATTACCACCTTGCAGAGGAGTGTGTATCTCTGTTTCAGTGGTGTGTTTTGTGTTGTCCTCACACTGGACTCACTAATGGGTCATTTTTCTTCCCCTTTTTACATCTTTCTCTCTGTTCACATTGTGCTCTCACTAATGGACAGATGGCATCCCATTGTTTACTGAGCCAAGGTACAATGCCTTATCGGCCATAGCGGCGGAAACTGGGCTAGCGTTTCTGCTTGACCCAGCTTAAGTGTGCCACCAAAAAAGGAGGAGGGGAAGGAAGGCAGGAAGCAATGGGAGAAAAAGAGGGGAGACAAGATTGCGGACTGGCCAGTCAAGTGAGGATTTTTAGCAAAGTAAAATAACTTGCTTTTTTAGTTCTTTCTGTGCATCTTTGACTTGCTTTTTTCTGTGTTGTGTTGTGATGGTCAAACCTATCCTTTCTTTCCATCCAGTAAAAAAACTGTCGGTCTGTTTTATATATAATAACTCCAACACATACATGCTCACATAAGCACAAACAAACCTTAGAGACAGCCATGATTGTTTCGTTTGTTTTTTTTTTTGTTGTTGTTTTTTTTCAAGAAGTTGCAATCAATTCAGAGCTTATCAGTAATGGTGGTTAATCAGCTGATTGATTAGAGGGGAGGCATTCCAGCTCCTGTTTGAAGCTACTGCTAGCCCTTTTACCCGTTAGTTAAAGCAAGGCTGATCCACCTTCTTACTTGTTTCATGGAATTGAAAATACTGATGGTTTGTTCTGTTTCTTCTCAAAAGTAAAATTTTCCGAGTTCGAAGAAAGAAATACAATAGCAATGCCCCAAAAAGTTGGAATTCTGACTCGGAAAGTCAGAGGTCTTCCTTCAGCCCCAAGTTTATTATCCAGTTTGTCAGCCATGTAAAGAAAAAGTTTGTGTTTCATTAAATTAGTCACACACATTGTATGCCTACTTTATAACCTCTGTCTGAAAATGAACCTTTAACTTTTGAAAACAAAATTGAGAAAATACTTTATCATCCTTTATTGCTAATAGCAGTTAACACCACAACAATTACTAAACCCCACTGCTTTTTTGACTTGCTACTGGAGCATGCTTAGTTCTGATGGGACATCATTCCTAAATTCATGTTTCAAATTATGAACGAGGTGAAACACAGATACAACAACACCCCCAAGAGTTGGAATTACAACTTGGAAAGTCAGAAGTCACAGGAAAGCCCCAAGTTCAATATTCATTATTGCTGCCACACATTTAAACGTCATTGAAAGTTGCAAGTATGAACTAATTATTGGCTCTTCTGACAGTTTTTATACCATTAAACCAGTGGCATACACAGAGCTATACAACCTCTGTTTGTGAAGCTGTTCCACTAGAGTTTGTATGACCAAAATAGAGAAAAGTATGCTTACTTCATGGTCTTCTATTGCTACTAGTGGTTAGCACCACATCAATTAGGTAATCTCACAGATTTCTAATTTGTAACTAGAACATGCTGAACATGTGGCATCATTCCTAGATCATGGCTCTGTCTTCTGAGACAGGTACTGTACAGAGGTAGAGTAGTAGTGCCTTTGCAGCATAAGGTAGACGAACTAAAAGACAAACTAAACTAAGTTTAAATGTTTTTAGGGGAAAGCATGAATAGGGAAAACAAAAGGTAAAAAGCTGCACTTATATGAAATAAGAGTGACATAATTTGACCCCAGTGTGTTTCAGTGTGACTTAAATGCAGCCTGTGATGATTTATCAAAACTAGAAAACAACAATAAAACATTCAATGTTGGTTTCAGTGTTTCACTGTTTCAGAGTACTTGTGTGTGAAAAAAGGATAGAAATACAAGGATGTAGGTTATGGAAAATAGCATTTACATCTCAAACAAAGGTATTTGATTTTCATAATGGGGCCAGAACCAGATGTACAATATTATGGAAAAGAAGATAAGTAATAAGCTTATTAGCTTGAGGGTTTTAGGTGCAAAACTGTTATTCCATGAGATTTTCATTATTCACCACCATGTCTGTTACATTGTATTTTCCATTTGCATTGGCAGATGTCAAATGCTCATCTGATCTTCCTTCACCTGGCATCTTAAAAAAGCATTGCAAGATAAGTGTATATTATATTTAAACTATAGGTTTAAATATATGTTTAAAGATAAATATTTTTAAACCTTCCCACTGTTTAAGAGCATAACTATGGAGCATTTCAGTTGCACATAAAATCAGATCAGTTCGTTCTCTGTTTTGGTTGTTTCAAAAGACTGACTATGCATCAGCCCCAGTTTCAGTCAGTCCTAGCTCCAGCTCCTCCCTTCCTTTTAACCCCTGAGGGTCTGAGACCTGGGGAACTCTAATTACCCACAGTCACAGCTCTCTTCTCTAGTGGCCACTGAATGGTCAACAGGCTTTTTACTACCTACTGAGGCATCAGTGCCGGAATAATAATAGAAAACAAAGTCACCGTGCGGGGAGACACGTCTAGGGGATCTAGGCTGAGGGGGGAGAGAGACATAAACAGAAAGAGAGAGATAGGGGTATCATTAGATAAGCCTGTCGGTTAATTAGCCCTACTTCAGGAGGAGGGGACCCCCCTCCTGAAGCCAAGAATGGCCATCAGGCGTTATCCGTGATAGCCTATTTTTTATGGTCTTTTGCAGACTCCACTCAGGAGGTTGTTAAGCAACGTGGGCAGCATATGGTGCCAGGATAGAAACATGCTGTTGTAAGTCAGTTGCACACCGACAGACAGAAAAATAAAAGTTTTTTATGTTGTTGCAGAGGCGGGACTCAAGATGTTTTGTCCCAGCTGTTTGTTAGCCACGGACTTTAAAACAAGTCTCCACCCTAAGTTATAAAGGAGCTTGTCCTATTCATCAAATAATCTGAGCCTTAATGACAATGTTTAAATGTTTACATGGTTGGCAAAACTTTTCCCACAGACAACTGCCAGAATCTGCAGCAGGGGAAACTTTGAATGCTGAACAGGTTTCATTTTAACTGCATTTTAAAGGCTGTTCAAAAGCAGAGACATCATTTTCTCAGTTACTCCAGGTATCAAAGAGTGTCAGAGGGGATCAGTTTTACTTTGATCAGTTTTAAGATTCTCACTGTCAGAAACAGCACAATACCTCCAAATTTGAAAATATTCTAAATTGTTCATAAAACCTTTACACTACTGCCATGCTTGAATTAGGTGGTTGTTTACACTAAATCTGATAATTATTTCCAATGTTAATAATGTTAAGAATGTGGTGCAGCACCAGTAATCTACCCAGTTGAAACACATTGCGAGCACAGAACATGCAAAGCATCTTAAGAGATACTGTTTGAAAATGGATTCAAATGGTTTAAAGGGCAAAAATATTATAGAAGTTTAAAGGAAAATTATTTTATTGATTTTTACCTTTGTCATATATTGTAGGTACTCTGACAGAAAAAAACTTTTCATGTTCTTTTCTTAGTATGTGCTTCATAGGGGGGTACCCCCTCTAAGCTCCATTTCCAGTGTAAAGACCAGCAAATCTCGTTTGAAACGAAGTGAAGGCATCGACAGAGTTATCTTTTGCATGTACAACATGAACTGCTTATAGTCTTTTAACAGAATCCCACCACAGAAATTCATAAAAATCCCTTTAGCAAATATTTACATGTTAAACATGCCCAACAAATTGACAAAACTTTTCATCCATCCATCCATCCATCCATCTTCCAAACTCCTTTCCTAATGTTTTGCCCACATCTCTTCATGCCTTCTCTCGTTCCCTCTCCTCTCCATTATGGTTGTTGCTGAGCAGGCCAAGCCCGAGGGCAACAGAAGTACCACCGAGATCTGTTCTGTGTCGTATGACTAGTTATTTTTATCTCCAGTCACTTCCTCCACCCAAACAATTCCATCTCCACCTCTTTCTTGTCTCCCTTTTTTCGGTCTCTGTTTTATTTTGTGTTTTTTGTTTTTCTCATTTTATTTACATTTTTCTTCTATTTTTTTGGGCAATGGTCCTGGTTATCTCCCTATATTGTATCTTCTATTGCAAGTAGGGTAAGATAAGATGAGTGGGCAGTGTGTGCACATACACAGCCTGTGTGTGTTTGTGTGGGTGGATGGGTGTGTGTGTTTGTGATTCAACTTGGTTTTTGTTATTGATGTTGGCAAGCATAAACATAAACCTGTTCTGTCTGCTTCTAAATAGGTAAATGTTGGTGAAAACTAAAAAGTATCAGGTCAGCAAATGGGACACACACACACGACATATATATATATATATGTATACACACACGCACATAAGGTCTGCTCTTCAGCAGGAAGCTCATTGTGTGGATAGATCGATGGAAGGGTCAGGCCATGTCAGAAGAGGTAAAACAGAAACAAGCAGAGGATTGTTTTCTGTCTCTTTCTCCTCCGCTGTCTGGAGACCCTGCTGGTCACTGCTTTGTGCCAGGTTGCAACCTTTCAGTTCAGGGAGAAGGCAATGTTAACTTGCAAAAGTAGGACTGTTCTGTGCAAATGCCTTATAAAATATGAAACATATATCAGCAAATGATCAAAATGCGTAAATTGCAGCACTGGTTGTATGTTTCTGTATTTGGGCTCTTCACTACAATTGTTTTTGCATTTGGATGATGCATACTACAGTGTGTGCATTAAAACAGAAACTACATCTATCTGTTTATAGCACTGAAAGAAAATGTCCATAAACAGTGCAACAAAACCATCTAACTAGCTATCTAAGCTGTTAGATATATTTTAAAAGCTGAAACATATATTTAAATTACCTCAAAAACAAGAAAACTTTGTCTCTTTGTTCCTATTATTAGTGGCTTCGATTCATTCAAAACCTAAAAATTGCAAACCAACAGTAAAGCATGTATGCCTGCAGAACGGTGGCTTGTTTTCTTTATCACAACTGTTAATTCTCGCCATCCCTCACTGTTATTAGCCATCATCTGTTATTTTCGGATGCTGGCCCCTAACTGATAACTGTGGGAAAGGCACATGTGGTTCTCCACACTAGTCCTCCACCCTCACCCACAATAGTCTGCTTTGTCCACCTCACTTCCCTCCCGCCCTGTCTTGAGCGGTACATAGGGGTTGGCATTGTGCTTAATAAAGTTACAGTGACCCTAAGATGCCTGACTTCCCTGGGTAGCAAAAACCAGCTCATAAGGGGTGCAGCCAGCTGGGACAAAGGATTGCAACAGCCCCCAGTCAGGCCCAAAAAGCTCTCAGTGCAAAAAAAAAAGAAGAGAAGTACCTACTGAGGTTATGTCGAGCCATGAAATGCAATTATCTTTTGAAAACCTAACAGCATGGCAGCCTTCTGATGTATTTAAAATACAGGAGATTTTTTCCAGAGGGCAGATCATTGACATAGCTAATGAGTTAGCCCTGACTGGCACCGAAACAAGCTAATGATTCACCAAGGCTTTCTGATGATGTTTCTGCCCCCATGTGACCCAGCTACCATCTTTTTAAGGTGTAGGCTGAATAGGTGGGGGCAATGTGGTGCAGAGAAAATATAAACTAAAGTTAGAAAGAAGGTAAGCTTGGTTGCTGGGACAGATTTGTAGCATTGTTAAATTAGCTCTCAAGAAGTTGTCAAAGTACATAAATAAAGGTGTGGTATGTTGATACTAATGGAAGGATGCATCGAAGGACAGATTCTTGCAAAATGCTGCTGTGGCTCACTTAATTAAATTAGTCCATTTGTTTGTAAACAGTTTGCATGAACAGGGATTTGTAGGCCACATTTATGTCATTTTAAGGCTGTATTATAATCAGGGTGAATCATGGTTATTATATTGAAAGGCTTGTTGTTCTTTGACTTTGGCTTTTTGTCCTAAAATGATCTGATTTATACATTTTTGATGGGAGCTTCTTTCTAATCACTGCCTTCAGAGCACCAGTGATAGTTTTGTGCCTTCTATCCGATCTTTGGATTTTGTAAAGCTTTGTCCTGCGGAAACTGATTTTTATCTTTAAGAACAGTAATATAAGAAAATACAAGAACAGCATTCAAAATATATGTTTCATAGCATTCCTGTACTGAACAGTCAGTTATTTATATTAGGAGCAGAAGCAACAACCCACCACAGCTTTTAGCATCTCATTTTATCAAACATCATAGTTATTATGCTTGTATTTTTGGGAATATTAGTCTGTGTATTCCCTATAAAATGTATGTATATCCTTAATCTTTATCTAAATTCTAAGGTTTCTGAATGGTTTTCAAATCCAGCGGGTTTCAAAAGAGACAGATTTTGAAGGCTCCAAAGGATAAAACAGAACAACTTTGCTGTAATTCGTTCAGCCATCCTGTTATACAGGGATAATATTGCTCTCTTTCATAGCCTGAAGGAACCACAAACATATCACACGTCGCAGAAACTACATTATACATTTACAGCCCTCTTAAATCTTTCGTACCCACGTGTTTCCTCGTACACAATTATAACCAGATATTTAAAGTAAATCTTCTTTCTGCAGTAACAACTTCAACGAGTGACAGTGTTTTTGAGCATGCCTATGTATGGTACATTCACTAATCAAAAAAGATATGATTTTTGAGTTTTCAACAGGCTGATCACTAGTCACAGCTGATTAAGCCAATAATTGACTAACTCGTGACTCACCCATGCAAACCTTAAGAGCTATGTTTTCAGCACATAGCTCTTGTCACAGCCAACACATAGTCAGCTCTTGACTGATGCCATGCTTTTATTCCCTGGAGCTACCAGGACCCCTGGCAGCCAGATTTCTCATGCCACTATGCTCCCTCAGGGTGTCACCATCAGTTTGTGCATGTGTAGACACTGTATCTGCCCTCTGCAGGTAGCTTACTGTGACAGCTGAGTCTACATGTAATGGCCATTTGGCTGAGAAGAGAATCCATTTGGAAAGATCCCAGTCCTCCACAAGCAACAAAAATGCGGGGCTCAGAGGTGGGTGAAGAGGTTAATAAGCGAGGGGCTTCAGATTTCCGGTCAGAGATTGCCTCGTGACTTGCTTATAATGACCAGTCCCACCACCTACCAAGGCTTTACCCAAATTCACCCAAATGTGTGAATTACTCAAAAAACTGTAAATGGGCATCTAAATGCATCTATTAATGCAGATGTTATTGTTGTACCAAAACTATGAAAATAACGTGTCTTAAAACATGCACCATTGTTTGCTTTTTTCCAAGAAATTACATCGTTCCCTGACAATGATCCAGCTTTCATCTCTGAGTTCATAGAATGTTACTGGAAACATAACATGTTTGCTATACAAGCAGCAGAGTTTGACAAGGTATATTTGATCTGCAGCAGTGAATTTGAATTGTGCTTTTGATGTAAAAATTGCTAATGGCCATGCAGCAGTGTCTATTGAAACATTTAATTTTCATATATGTGGGAGGAAACTGTCTTCACAGTCTAGAATGTTAAACCTAATTACTAAACATACTGCAGTACTTCCCATATTAAGCTTAGAAATCAGACTGCACCCAGGTGAGTATCTGCCATAGACTAATTTACAATAACATTACTACACCCCAAATTTCTTTTCAACATATTTTTACTTAAATATTTCCATTTTTGTTCTCCACACAACTACTTTACACAAAGATTTGTTTATAAAATGCTAATTTTGAGAATTATGTTTTAGATGCACTGTGTTGCAGCTGGTGGTTCCAGGATGTCTGATAGCTTCTATGCACATGCCTTGGCACTGACAGCAAGCGTGTATTCAGATGTTTGATCGTAATGGATTTGTATGGGTGCTTTTGAAAACGTTATCTTTCCTGATCGACAACTTTTTGTTGATGTTAAATAAAGATAAAGGGGAAGGAACTTATTTGATGTCCGTTCTTCAAACTAAATGCATATTTTAAGACAGGGATGGCCATGGAAACACTCCAACTTCTCTGTCACAAGACAAGACCTCCTTAAACTTGTGCCCCATTCAAAGGAACCCCATAATGAAAACTCTCCAACAAGGCAAGACAAACAAGGTTCCCTTCCTCTTGACTCTTCTTGTTAGGGATGCCCTTTATCACCCCCTTTAGCTTTTATGAAGGGAGGCCTATCTTTGGACTATCATTTGACATCATGTACACATTCCTCTTAGCAGATGCTCCCTTGTGATACTCTGCATGGTCTTTCCCCTTTTCTATGTGACTCAATGGGTTGCATTCTACTTCTGCAGCTTCCCGCTTTTCATCCATGCACAAACATATAGACCATGTCAGCCACAAAGTCCATTCAGCTGATGGGGACTGTTGGCGGAGAGAGGGGAAAAGCCACCACATGACAGTGGGTCCGGCCCCTCACAGAAAACCACCTTTTCTGTCTGAGTGAAACAGACAATGCTTTGTGGGCTGTATGGAAGGAGTCTACCCCTTCTACTAAAGGCACTGACACCCAGCTGCTTAAGCACGTCAGCCAAACTATGGAGCATTGTTCCACGCATGCCTGCTTCAGACTCAATCCTTCCTCGATAGGCTCCTAGCGATGATCAATGGCCGGGTCCTGCCTGAGTGGCCGAGGATCTGCGGCACCCCACAGGTCTCAATACTGGGCCCACTCTTCTTGTGAATGATTGCCTGTCACTCTCCGCCCTCTCCACACCCCTGGCCTGTGAAGAGACACTCATCTTGTTCCCTCAATTAAACCCACACAGCAGGTCATAAGCTCATTGCGACTGGTTGCTGACTTTGTTGGACAACACAGAAACAGCAAGCAGTATTTTTTCCCCTTCCTCAGCAAGGTATTTTTTATTAGCTTGCAGATTGTAAGAGATAAGTGTACTAGCTTCTATGTCTCCTCATTTTACAGGAGCCTTTAAAAAGCTAATGTCTGTCATCTCATCTGTTTGGTGCAATTAAATTCTTTTTAGTGGTACTGTGAGGAGGGCCTCAGCGAACATGTCCATCAAAAGAAGAGCCATGCAATGGGAGACTTGCTCAGTTAGACTGCATGTTCATAAAGGTTATATTAATGGTTTATGTACCCCACTGCAGCATTGTTAATGGCACATGGCATTTACTGGGTGCTGCAGAGGAAGGCCATTCAATCCACCATTCGCTTTTTCTATCCTGTCAAACGCTCAATAAAAAGACCTCAGTAATATCAAAGGAGATTCAAGACAAAGACTGTACCCCAGGGCTAGGTTTAAACCTCTTTTTGTGTTCTGCTTAACAAAATGAATCGTTTCTATTTTCAAAATCCATCAGAAATTAATCAAATTTAATTCCTCTTTGCGCCATGCCTAAGTACATAAATGGACACACAAAACACACAAACACAGACACACACACCGTGTGAGTCTGTGAGCGCACACAAGGCAACAATACCATCCACACTCTCACTGAAACAAACCCTATTAAAAGAATTTCAGGGTGTGTTTGTTTGTTTCAAGTCTGGCTCTTCGATATTGTTCACGCCTGTACTAGCAGCTGCATTTGTTGCCTGTTTGATTATTAGTGGTTGTAATGACGTCATCAAAAAGAGGCCGCCTCAGTGGAGCAGCACCTCACTGGTTTAGTTCAGTTAAGCAATCAGTCTACCACAAAATGTTGGTAGACTGTAAGAGAGGATAATGATAATGATGATGGAGGTTATCGTGAGGTAATTACTGAGCATGGAGGATTCCACACAGTGTGAATGAGTAAAACACCCAACCGTGAGGGACTGGAAGAGGGAAATGAGGAAGAAACATTGACAGGGGAGAGGAGGGGGTTCTAAATGTGTCGCTTGATTGAAGTGCGCAAGGTTTTGAGCTAATTACATTCAGAAAGGCAGCCTAGGAACAGATGCCACACTTGTGCATCAATAAATGCTTATAAGTAACTTATTTAGGGCTGCCTGCCATGCAAGGAAATGGCATGACTTAAAGCACAAGTGCCCGGGGGCTATTCCCTGGCTCTTTGTCTTGTCATCCTGCATCTTTTAAATCTATTCACCACTTCAAAACAACACAGGCAGACAGCGAGGCAGGCAAAAAAACAAGTAAAGGAAGGGTAAAAAAGTTACAAATAATCACACTTTGCAGAGAGTATTATGTTTGCTGTTACAGTTGTGTCTGACATCAAAGAATGCTGTCTTTTCTTCAGACTCGTGACTCGTAAAGGAGTGGTGAGACTGCTGTTTTAAGGCCAAACTCCTGTTTGATGAAATGCAGCTGTTCTTCAAAGTTTTAAGACAAATATGCTTTGACTGGAACATAGGGAGAGATATATTAGCTTGACAAGTTGCTGCTATGTTTTATTATGCTTTTGATGGAGTAAAAATATGTGCTGTCACAAATTTAAGGTATGCTTGGATCTGGTATGAACGCTGCTGAGTTTTTCAGGCTGATTTGTTCATATGGCAGTACGTGCCATTGCTTTAATTGACAGCTCTGAGTTGCAAGCCTAAACAAGCAGGGTTAGGGCACAGTAAAGCAAATTTAACAAAATATGTTATCATACTCAGACATTAGGTCTCTATCAGAAAAAACAAACAATGTTTCCACACCTGTGAAGCTTCACTTTTCATTACATAGTTTATCTTCTGCATGGAGGCTCAGAACACCATTTAAGTCAAAGTAGCAGCAGAATGTTTCTATAATTATTGCGTCCTGTTTATCTCTGCCTTTCTGAACTCAAGCCATTGTGCTCATGCAATTTCAGCAATTGTGCATTTAATTGCTTTTAACGTTGCAATCTTATGTGCATGTTCAGCGGCATTCTAGTGATACTTTGCGTATTCTCTACTCTATCTAAGGTATTAAATCTGTCATATTGATGGTTTTTTGACAGGTAATGCAATTAATTTCATGATAAATTTCTCTGCTATAGAGGGTAAAAGTTCCTGTGAACTCTGGTTGGTCTCAGTCACTATCCATGATTTACCTGGGCAGTAAATACTTCAAATAAAAGGAAACCATGCAAAAAAAATTTTATCCCCTTCGAATATTTAATCTTTCTTTGCATCCAAGAAGCTGTTTTGTAATTGATGATTGTCCCTCTGCATAATTAGCCACGCTTGCATTTTTCATGAGGCTAATTCCTGTTTTTGTTTTGTTTTTTTGTTTTTTTTATGCAGTACATTTTGTTCCTTCATTCTGCCCAATAGCTGAGATATTAACATATTTGAAATATGTATGATCTTTAGGGAACATCAGATGTGTTCCATGCAGAACAGGTTGCACATGTTCCAACTATGTATAAACTCAATGCAAATATATTTGTGTTTATACATTTTTTTACAGAATGCAAATTTAAGCTTTATCTTAGGCCAGAGGGTTTACAACAATTTAAATCAAAATTAGCTTTTACCTATATCCAGCATCCACTAGGTAATATCTTTGAAAAAGAACCTGACCTATTTTTGGGATTTAAATGCATGGAATTGTTCTCAGCCTGAGCACATATTTATTTGCATTGGTGCATATTCACAATTTGGCAAACATTTGTTTTGGTGTATATGTATATAGTTGCTCACAAACATATGGTGTGTGTATTTGGTAGATCTATTTATGAAATGTCCTTCCCTTTTAAATGAACGTGAAACAAAAAGTGGGAAGAACAAAGAGAAGAGATGATTGTGGAGAAGGTGGTGGTAAATCATGGTAGGTTTTCCATGACATCACTCACATGGTATTAGCACTATTTGCACCCTGTGCTTTTTTCCGTTGCTCTCCAACCCACCTATTTGAGCAATATGTAGCAGAGAAAGAGGACTTGTTTTATTGGCTTTGTGTGGCCTGATGCCAGCAAGAAGATCAGATTTCCTCTTTGCTATTCTTTATAGTGTGGAAATGATCTTAAAACAACAATGTTCAGCTTTTAAAGTCCAGCCAGAGACATTTAGGTCAGATTTTTAAATGAAGGTTCAAGATGCCATGTCTTAAAATGCACCTTTTACCCTTACCATATCATTTTTTATTTATTTGCTCAATCAGTACAACATATCCAGTATCAAGAAACATTTGTATTTTAAGTAACACTCTATTTAGTTGATTTATGAGATGAAAATCTGCTGTACGCAAGCTAAATTTAAATCTTGAATCAGAATTCAGGCATCGTTGGTACCAAATTAGCTGGAAATTACTTTCTCACAGTTGGACTGAATATTAGGAGAAAACAAAACTGCATTATAAGTTGGGTAATTTCACCTCTAGGGCAGGAGGTAAAGGTGAGCAGCTTTGAAGAAAGACAACATATTTTGATGATGTAAAAATGATCAGTCACTCTTTGCTGACTTGTTTTGGCAATGAGCCAACACTCATGACACATATTCCTCCTAGACTCCCTTCTCTGCTGCACCTACAGCTGTAAACATCACCCCGATCGTTTTGATCTAATTTCCTCCTCTTTTTTCCCTTCTTCCCTTACCTTTCCTGCTGAAATTGATTTCTGCTTGTTTGGTTTGGCAGTAATAAGATCAACAGTAGGATCATGTTTCAATGGCATACTACCATGAACCCCAGGCAAATGATTTGTCCAAACTTAATAATGGAAATACTTAGGATGTATTGAGAGATGTAAACAGTAGTTGTAATAAAAAAGTGCCGGAAGGTAAGTGCTCCTTTAAGTTGCAAAGCCTTTCCACTTACACGCTGGTCCGTGCACACCTCAGGCTCTCCCTAAACACCATGAATAAAATGTATCCCCATTTAGCCTTGCGAAAAGTCACCCAATAAAAGCTGTTTAACTGAAGTGGAGTCTGGAGTGTGGCATGCTCAGTCCACTGCAGAGTTTGACCCCCAACCACACAGCCATCAGAAAGGCAGGAAATAGCTAACGCTTCACCACACAGTTAGTCACAGTTTAGGACATACACAGAGCTTTGGTTAAGGCATTATTGCAGTTTCGTAATGCTGCATCAGATAGTTCACCACAAAATTTACTGAACAAGAAAATCCGACAGGAAAATCTAACTCATTTGAAGTATGTTGCATGCTTTTACAAAGACACAGCTGACTCAACCTGAATTATTAGACTAAAACTGTATTTTTTTGCCAAACATGTATGTTTGAGTAAGTATGAAATGCCAATCTTTGTACGGTGCCTTCCACAAGTATTCATACCCCTTGAACTTTTCCACATGGTTGATGTTATGTATACATACAATCTTCAATGTATTTTGTAAGGACTAAAACAGACTGAAACACAGTAGTGTAAAACTGTCAAGTGGATGGGAACAATACAATGGTTCATTTTATTTTTTTTTTATCTAAAAAAAAAGATCAATTTAGAATTGTGGCATTACTGCACACCCAAAAAAACATGGCTGTCCACTAAAACTGGGAGACTGAGCAAGGAAAGCATTAACCGGAGGAGCAACCAAGAGGCCAATGTTAACTCTGTAGGAGGTGCAAAGAGTTGAAGCTCAGGTGGATAATGTGTTGACAGGTTAACTAAAGGAATACCTTAAAAAGTCAATTTGCAGTTGCCGCATGGCGTATAGGGGACGCAGGAAACGAGTGAGAACGACGTCTGGTCTGGTGAAACAAAATTTTACTTGTAGTCCTGCATGCAAAATGCTGTATGTGCAAGAAAAAACAAACAATGAACCTCTTCTTAAACACACATCCTCAATGGAAGGGATGGTGGTAGCAATAACATGCTGTGGGAATACTTTTCTTCTGCATTGATGGGAAGATTGACGGAGCTAAAAAGGAGGGAATCCTGGACAAAAACCTTAAAAAGACTTTGACCATTTAACCACAGAAGCATTGGATGAATTAGGTCAAATATAATTATGTGTTAGAATGGCCAATCTCTAGATCCATAAAGCTGGTAGAGACATACCCCAAAAGATTTGTGACTATGATTAATGCAAATCAAATTAAAGGGTGTTAAATATAAATGAAAGCCCCAAATCTTCAAATTTTTACTAGTAAAAACTTTTGAAAATCATATATCCTTTTCCCTTCACTCCTTTTCTAAGCCCCACATTATTTTGGTTGATCACATTAAATGCTAATACATCCAACATGATAACATGCAAAACATTTTAAGTTGTATGAATACATTTGCAAGGCACTGAATATGTGTGGACTTACAAAGAGACTCACATCGGATTTTAGCATACAATGGCTTCTTCAAACCTTTTCAAGGCTTGTACACACATTTAAGTGAAGCCTCTGCAATTTGTTGACAGTAGTAAGGTAGCAATGTTAGGTTATTTCAAGCTTTTCAAATGGTATATTATAGATGAGTCAGTTTCTAATTATAACCTTCGAGTTTTTGTTCACAAGTCTCACCCTCACACCTTGTATGAGTTGGCCTTCAGACATTCCTCGAAGTGAATTAGATTAGCTTCACTGTGTGCAGAATGGCAAAGTTACTCTCCATCTTCTGCCATTACCTGAAAACGGATCCATCCAGGAAACGCTTTAGATTCTGTCGCTCCTTTCCCAGAGATTTCGAAAAAAAGGAAATATAACAAAAACTCATGTGCTTCAGGTTGCGAAGAGTTTACACACACAGGTCTTTCTTTATATATTGCCTGCAAATGTGTTTTTATTTACTTCTCTGAGTCACTCAAGCAGAACCAAAAATATAGTCTAAATGAACCTTTAATCTACAGTCATATCCTAAGATTAAAGACGAATCTTGTAAATGCAGGCTGAGCAGATGTGGTAGATTGAAAAGAAGGTTTAAAGATCAAGACTTTTCTGCAGCTGCACTCTTTGGATCTTCTGACCCAAAATAGTCAGATTCATGGCATGTTTAGCTCTGTATTGTACCCAGTGTTTTCTGCCGTATGGGGTCCTTGTGACCAGGCCACAAAATTGTTCCACTTTGGTAAAGCATGACTCCCAACATGGATACACAGAATTTGAGAGGAAATGTTTAAATACCAAAGTATTTATTTAAGAAACATGGACTCAAAGTAAGTATTAACATAAATCAAATCCATATTTCAAGCCATTTCAAGCAAAATGCTCATCCATGTGAGCATTAAAATGCTCTTCTCAAACAAAGACTGTATTGAATTGGCAGCCAAAAGTCTTTCCTCACTGTGAAAATTGAAATGTTAGACAAATTCAGCCTAAATTCAATTTGTCATCATGATGCTTTTATTTCTTTTTTTTCTCATCATGCGTGAATTGGCAAATTTGACACGAGTGATAATGCAAGAAGGAAAAAGAAGCAGCCCAAGACATTGGGTGGCTTTGTTGGTGGCATAAGTGCTGCGCTAATGATGGTGGGCCTGACGTATTTATTCTTAAATCAATTTGTACTGTTGCAGCTGAGGGAGTTTCAAGCTTATCGGGCCATTTTTTTGTAATTTAATATCACCCTTTAATTCTTCTGTTTCTAACCTATCTACTGCTAAAGAGCTGTAGAAAAAGGACGGGTTAAAATATGTAGGTTTTCATCAGCTATGTCCAAGGTAGTCAGCATTTCTTCCTGTGAGCTCTTTTTTTTCTATTCTTCTTTAGTTTCCCTCGCAAACATTTGGGTTTTTTTCATGTTTCAGCTGTAAACGTTAATGTTTTTTATTGGGATTTTAGGTGATTGACCATCATTTTAGATTTTAGATAGATCAACCATTTAATTGTAGCTCTTGTTGTATTCTTGCTGCTATTGTCTTATTAGTCTGTAAACTTCTTAAAAACCAGAGACAGCATAAAGGCCAGATTTGTGGAGTGATTCACTAATAGTTGTCCTGTCAGAGTAGATTCTGCTACCTTAGATGTGAATCTCTGCAGCTCCTCCCCAGTTACCACGGGCCTCTTGGCTGCTCTCCTTTCCTGTGTTGGCAGTTTCCGTAGACAGCTTTGTCTTGGTAGATTTGCAGTTGTGCCATTTGTTTTTCCATTTTCAGTTTGAACAGTGCTCTGTGAGATGTTTGGGAAATGTACTAATAAGGTGACATAGGGGTATCAGAGTAATGGGGAGTAGGTGCATTTTTTGAAATTTGTTTTGATTTGTCTGTAAAACGTATGTTGTGTTTGTCTGTCACATAAAATTTGAATAAAACACAATAAAGTTTGTGGTTGCAGCGTGACAAAAAGTGCAAAGAGTTAAGAGTTAAGAATACTTTTGCAGGGCACTGTAAAACAACCCAGCAACATATATAAACTCCTCAGATTAAAGCTGGCATCCCCTTTGGTATTTAATTTTTTTAACCATTTGCCAGGGTCAGAAATGGAAATAAACAGCAGGATATGTGTCAGCGCGGGGGCGGACTCGTAAAACACCTGTTTGCAGGATGGGGGCCTGAAAGCGGGACTTGTTAATAGCCGGCCATAAATCGCTCACTCCGTTGTTCTGTCACCAAGTTGTAGGCCTGCATTTCTCGGTGGAATTCATGAGGCAAAACTTTGTTGAAATTATAACCTCTCCCCCGCTTCGTCACCTCAGCATCAAACATTTTAAAGCATCAATCACCAGGCGCTCCCTGTGAACCGCCCTGTGAACCTGGGAAACTGGAAAAATTAACTTTTGAGTTGTGACCCTATGCAAACATGCAAATTATGGCTTTGCAATGTTGACTTCTTTGCAAGCAATTTTGCTGTGTTTTAATAAATGGAACTGTTTCAAACATTTGAATAAAAGATTGCGGTCTCCTCTTGTGGCACACCAGTTTGACTGTTCTGTAAATTATATGCCTGTGGTGGAATGCTGATATTGTGATTAATGTTTGCATGAAAACACAGTCATTTATCAGAATTTTCCTGCTGTTAACCTCTTGTTCGGGTATGGGAAAGTCAGAACAGTTTTTTTTTCTTTTTCCTAATCAGTTTTTTTACAACAAACACAATAATTGTTTGGGCTACAAAAAGCAAGGAAGGTTTGTGGGTGTGTGTGTGTCACCTGGGCAGCCTGTGAAATTCCCGCCCTCTTTGATTTGTTCTTTTTTTTAAATAGCCATCTCCATCTCTGCAGCCTCATTGTGCACCAGTCAGTTAAAGACATGTCCAGACAGGACAACGGGGGTGGGGGGGGGGGGGGGGGGGGGTTACCTGGCCTTCCGACAGGAGCTCCTCGGAGTCTCCTTAGAGTAAGGGAATCAGTTCCTTGTAACAAACTCCACTAAAACAGTTGGATGAGCAGGGAGAACACCTGAGGTCAGATCTGTTGATCACCTGCCTGCAGTGTGGGGTCATCTCAGCAGTCATTCATTCACCCTTTAAAGATTCGTACATCTATTGTGAGGGGAAGATGTGCAAGGGTCAAGAAAAAAGAAAAGAAGATGCATTGTGTCTCAAAGATGGAGGTCATGTTTTCACGTGTGTTTTTAAATGTATTTCTGTTATTTTACAGCTAAACACACAACTGATATATTTAGGCGAACTATTTTCTCAGAATGATGCAGTTACAAGATCACTTAAATCTTACTAGATATTAATTTGAGATGCACCAATCAATCAGCCAGAGACTGGAATTGGACAATTCTTCAGTGATCAGTTTGAAAAGATCAGATTTATTTTCTTTCTTATTAAATGCATCAGACATTAAAACTTCCAAAATCTTAAGTCTTTAAATGCATTAATAAAGAGCATGTGCACCTTTTTGAGTTGAATAAAAATCAAATACATGTCAGAGACATATGCTTCTATCAGGAAAATCAGGTTCTTTAATTTTCTGTAGATCTCAAAACTGCTACCTCTATCATATAACAGGTAGCACGTGTTTTACTCTTTTATCTGTTATAGTCCTTAGAAAAGGAAAATCAGGATTAATATCTGAACCTGTAGTTCAGACCTCAAAGAAAGCTGATAATTGATACTGGCCAGTAAATGTCTGAATGGTGGTTCTCTAATAAAATCCATCTAAAATTCATCCATCCATCTTCATGAAGAATTGAGGGTATGAAGCATTGCACGCATCCGTTTTCAGTGCGTAAAAGACGGGGTAAAAATGCAAAGATAAGAGCCACACCAGCCTTTCTACATTCTCAGTCAATGTTGGGAGGCTCTAATAAAAAGCCACCATGTGCCAATTGAGCGACTACAATTAACAGATTAGAGTGATAAAGAGGTTGCATGGCTGCAAGGCAGAGGGCCTCCTCCCCGGGCCCTCAGGGCTCCATGATGGGCAGGAGCTGGAGGAGAGGAGGAGGTGGGAGGCTGAACCGCTGATGAAGGGCCCAGATAATCCCCCCCCCCCCCCCCCCTCCTCCTCCATTCACCCAATCCTCTCACTTCACCTCCCCATTTCCCAGCCACCCCACCCAATCCCTCGCACTCTGTGCCCTGAAGCACCTTTTGCAAATACCTGCTCAATATTCTAGTTTGGCGGGAGAGGTGGTGGAGGGGGCGCAGCAGCAGTGGTGATGGGGCATGTGGTGTGTCTGCAGAGGGGAGATACAACACACAAAAAAGCAGCTTGAAACAAAAAGCGGAACATCTGCTAAAGCGATTGCGGGGTAAATATGTTTGACAATTATTGTTTACAGTGACAGTGGTAACAGTTTCAACACCAAAATCAAAACCCCACCATTTCTCCATTTGCAGTGAAACAGATGGGCCTGCAGCAATCCATTAGCAACCTGTCAAAAGCGTCATTCTCAACTTACTTTTATGTCTTTGCTTCTTCGCAGAGGAATGAGCGAAATGCTCTATTTTGGAGTAATGATTATTATCTATTTACCCATCATTAATCAGATACCTAGCACTCATTGTGTTTATGGTTTCTGCGCTGTTAAATTTTTATACTTCTTTTTTTCTTTCATTGTTTACTGTTTAAGGAGAGCTGCATGAGCCCTCACTTGTTCCTCCCTCCTCACATTCACATTATTATTGTATTATTGATGAAGATACACTCTGTCTTTCACATGAAAAAGAAATAACGATTTTTTTTCTCCACAGGTCCTGCTTTTGTTTGTTTGCTTCAGCAGAGAGGATTTGCCGCATTTTTGATTTGTGTTAGTCAGATAATTCAGTGATACGAATTATTAACAAGCTGCCTCCCTCATCATGCAGCCTGTGCTTTCACATGACCTTGATGGATCGACACAAGCTGTTATGAGCGAGCATGCAAAGTAAGAATTTAGATACTGTGATGTTAGGATCTTAATCACATCAACCGGCAGCCGTTTTGCGACCGGAGCAGTTCAGAGCGAGACCTTTTCCTGATTCAAATTATGCCCTGGAATGTAAATCGGTAAAGTTTATTACGTTTTAGTGTTAAGGTTTCAGTTATAAGTTGTGGTTAAAGTTTGGGAAAGTTTCTAGAATATAAATGCAACTCAATGTAATGTCCTGTTTGTAATAGATATACATACAAGCACCCCCTTGAACTTTTTCACATTTTGTCACAAACTAACATGCATATTGTTGGGATTTTTTTTTTTTTAGATAGACCAGAATGATTATAGCATAATTGTAGAGTAAAAATAAACGTATGTGTGGACTGCATTTGTGCCTGCCTCCTTTACTCTAACACACCTAAATAAAATCCAGCCATTGCTGAAAGAAAACCACAAAGCCCTGGTTAGATGAGACCAACACTCAACATTTTGGCCAACAGACAAAAACACTAAGTATGGCAAAAAACACTCCACATAACCATGAACACACCACACCCATTTGAAACATGGTGGGTGCAACATTGTGCTGTAGTAATGCTTTGCCAAAGAAAGATAAGTTGGCCAGAGTTGATGGATGGCGCTAAATACAGGGTAACCTACGAAGAAAAGCTGTTAGAGGCTACAAAAAGCAAAACGTTGAGAATGGGACAGAGTGTATTTAAACCACTGATCATTTTCCTTTCATTTCTTTCACCATACTTTGATGCACTGTATTTGTGTGAGTCTGCATGGCTTTATGTCAGCTTGGACACATCCGTCACCGTATGCCTGTAATCATGAGACTACATCAACAAAGACAAAGCTTTTATCTACCTCTGACCCTGGTCTCTGTTCTTCCACAGCTCTGTGCTGCTTTAAATATGCCCAATCAAATAACATGTTTGGAATAATTAACCCCAGAGCCCCCATTGGTTCTAATTGGCACCTATTGGGGGGGGGCTATGATTCCTTGATAAACACAGAGGAGAAAGAGCTGCACTGGCAGCAGTGGTGGGCGGAGGCTTGATTGGTAAGCAAAGCGCGGGAGCGATGCATACCAGGGGTAACCAACATTTAATTATCAATGAGGTTTTCGCAACACTTTAGAGAGGCCCCGGGCATCGTTTCCTTCTGTAGTAGTAATGGGCTCTTTTTAATGGAACTTGTGTTAAACACGGGGCTGCCACTGCAAAGCTTTGGCGTTCAGCCTCGGCTCTTAGTTGTGGCTGCTTTAATTTAGGTGACTACAGAAAGAAGACAAAGCACATTCGGGGTTACACCGGCCCATGGAGGGAGTTAAAGAGGGTGCCCTTTTTTCAATCAATACTGCCTGCATTTCAGCATTTAGTTTCACAGTTTTTAGGGGAGTCATTGTTTTATAGGCTGCATTCAATAGCTTAATAATATGTTCCTAATGTAAATATATATATTTTAATGACATCTATAATTTAACCACTTCCCTGTTTTTGACTGGTAAGCCACAGCAGTGGGGCTGCAGTGTTTTTAAATGACGTGTGGTTGAATGTGACTCTAATGTCAAACTTCACCATCTGTCACCACAGTCATTAATGTGGTTTTCACAGTGTGAACTTTATATGATCTGTCCCTCATTTTTCGTCTTACCAAACAAGTTCCTCTCTATTTTCTCTCTGATTCATATATTTAGGCCACATTGTTAAAAAAAGTTTTTTGTTCTTTTCTTTTAAGATTGTGGCTTGTACAGAGTTGTGTGCTTTGTGCCATGTAGTTTGAAATATTGATTTAAAGGCATAATTCATAATTAATTGGTTGGAAGTGATGCCCCACCAAAGATTTTCCCATGTGAAATGTGCTGAGAATGGAACATTTGAAGCATTTCTGATTACGTTAACTGATATGAAGTTAAACAGGTATAAAAAACCAACATATTAAAGAGATTTAAGGGAAGACTATTTTATTAATTTTTAAACTTTTCCATTGGCTAGTTACCCCAGCTAGAAATGTTTTAAATGACCTGTTTCAGTATATTTCACACAAGAAGATCCTTAGTGACACATCTCCCCCTACTTCCACTTTTCATGTTAATAATTCTTGGCTTCTGTGTAAATATTTGCCCATTGTGAACGTGACCAAGGTTTAAAGGTTCAGAAAAAAAGTGTTTGCATGCAAATGCTGTGACATTATTTAAATTGGAGTTGTTGTAAAAAGGTAGAAGTTCACTTCTGTCTTGGCCCATCTAGGATTAGCCCTTAGCTCCAGCATGCCTGACCTACTAATCTGAATTTAGACTAAATGCAGGTAAGATATTAACTGATTATGGCATTTCTGACAGAACCACATTTAAAGATCCCCAATTATTCCTTTTACTCTAACAGGTGTAAGTTTACAACAAATGTGGCTTCTGTCATGAGATATTTGCTGTCACCTTTTTACAATCTTCTCCTATTCTTTGTTTCTTTGTTAATTGCATTGATCATGCCCATTTTCATTTGTTCTGTATTTGCACTAAATTAATGATTCAGCCAATAAAACTATCAAGTGTTTCCTGTATACATTTTGGAGGTTTTCTATACATTACCACAAAAATCAGTACACATAAAATGAATCCACTTAGAGCGCTTTTCACATTTGCCGTTATATTGCACCTAATTGTTGAAACTTTTCTTAAAAATCACCTACTCTTTGAAACCATATTTGGAGATAGATTTTAAGGTCAGGTTTGTTCATGAATGACTTTGGCTGTGATTTCTTTTGGGGGGGAGGAGGCTGTGGCCTTCCATCCAAGGCCTCAGGCTTTTCCTTCCATTCCACTAGCACTTCTATTGGGACCAGCACTGGGGCAAAGGGGCTTGAGGCAGAGCCAAGCCCAAGTGTGACCCAGTTTCAGGGGGGTTCCTCATAGCAGACGGCTGGAAGTCTCAGGGTAACCCTCCGTCAACACCAGCTCTTGTAATCTGGCCTAGCATGTGCCAATCAAAGCAACCATGATGACAAGCTCGCAATGACACGTCCATCGTCCGCTCTCTTCTATTTGCTGCCTGGACATCTCAAAAGCAAGCAAACATCCCAGTGATTATGGCATTTCAGTGTCAAGTGGCATGTTGAGTTTGGCCAGAAGCTTGAGATTGACAACCAGATAGACAAGATGTTTGTGAGCTCTTGAAAAGTTTATTGGGAAAGGTTAGGGGTTTTGGCATACAAGTGTTCGACAGTAGTAGAAAAAGTTGATTTTGGAGACCAACCATCACATCACATTTATACCTTTAAAAGCTTTCAAACAACCAAGAAACATAACTTTTTTTTTTAGAACTATTCACTTGACATCTTTAACCAACAAAATAATCCAAGAAGTTAGTGTAAACATTGACAGAGAATGTGTTTTTTTAATGGTCTTTCACATTTTGCAGCTGTCAGGAGGGACTCCTCTTGTTTTTGGACACTCACACAAGTGCAATGGCAGCAAGAGGCAGAGAGATACTGTGAGAGAAGGGGGAGGGAGCAACACATCTGACAATCCACTGGCATGAAAGTGAGCCCCTCAAGCTAACAAATTCAGAGAGAAAATTACAGTTTTGTGCGTTTGTGTCAATATGCATGTCAAAAGGTAATTGGGAAATTGTTCTGCAATGTCAAGTCCTGTTGGCAGTGTTTAGCCTGTGGTAAAATCAAAACCATTTCTTCACAGGCTCCAAGAGGCCAGACCAACCTCCCCTAACTCTTGCCGCCATCCAAGACTCTGCTTTGAGCTAATAACGGAGCTGTTTATCATGAAGTTATTACATTATTATCAGCTGTGTGCAGGATCTGCTATAAATGACAGAAAATTGAACCTCTGCCCTGTCGTGACCATTTTTCCTGCTAGAATGTTTTTTGAGGCCCAAAAGATCGTCTACCGACATCATCCATGGTAACATATCAAAGCAAAGCCACCTTGAATAGATACTTACAAAATGAAGAGTGACTGATCAGGGAGTCCCTCATATCATCAGATGCTGTGTCTTCAAATACAGGGAAATAAGAAAATCCCCATAAAAGCAAGGCTGTATTATTACCCAGTAATGCAAGCAAGAGAATTACAATGACAGGAATAAGGAGGAATTTCCTAAAAGGTTGCTTCTGTCTTGAATACATATAAAAGAGTTACACTTCCTTAAGGTGCTGTTAAACTAAGGGCTGGAAGGGTTCAATTTTTTCTATTACTTTTGTGGAGATTTTTATTTTTGTTTACAGTAGCATTTTAGTTCTCAAGGTTTCTCATCAAGTTACATTTTACTGCTTAAAAGTTCAACATTGTTAACTTTGCAGAATAACTTTTCAGATTTCTGATAAGAAAAAAAATTAACTCCAAATATTTTATAATCAATAAAGGAGACAGTTTTAAAACATGTTTTCAGAAGCTCAACTACTAAAGTATATATATATATTTATTTTTTATTTATTTTTTTATATATATTGATCATTATTATGATGGATTTAGCTCTATTTGTTTTTTGATTAAATATAATTTTAAAAAATGCATTCTGTTTGATTTCCAGCCTGCTTTAATAAAAAATAAAATAAAATGGCTGATCTGAAGCCAGATATCCATCATATGCCCAATACTTTCAAAACTGAAGTTAATACTAAGACGGAAAATTTTAAGGTAGTCATATACAGACCCACGTTTAAGAAACATTGGACACAAAGTTTCTTAGATTAAATCAAAAATTCTAAGGTATGCCTCATGGAAAATATAGTTCTTATAGTTTTAGTTGTTTATAACAATTGGTATTATATTATTGTTATTAATATTATTAATAATATATATATATATATATATATATTTTTATACGCTTGCAAAATGTCGCCTAACAATGTTCCCCAAACTGAGCTGTAACTAATAGGGGAAAAAAGGCAGAGAAGGAAGAAAGGAGGGATGGGGAAAGAGAGAGAGAGAGAGGCGGGGGGTATATACCAATCGTTAAAGGGCCGAGCCAGTGAGTTGATTAGGTTCGGGAGAGAGAGAAGCTGCTGCGGCTTTCTTCGCGCACAGACACAGTATAAGTCCTTTATCATGGGGAGGCACCGGCGTGGCCCCGAGCTATTGCTGGCCTGAAGCAAAGTACCAGAGAGAAGAGGGGAAAAAGACAGAGAGAGGGAGGGGGGAGAAAGAAAGGGGGGCGGTCTGTCATCAAACTTCATAATAACGCTTGGGGTTTGCCACAGCTGCGCGGTGACCCTTTTTATTTTGCTGTGATGGAACAGATAGCTCACTATAAAATAGTGTGAAATTATCATGTCTATTAATTCAGTCAGACATCCACGACTCTCCGCTGCTTTCCTCACCACCGCCATCACCCACCTCTCTGCCTCTTACTATCTTATTCCATCCCTATCCGGGGAAATATGTGATTTCCCAGGAAATGTTTCGTTCTACAACGGTAATTATTCAGCGCTGATTCACAGAAAATAAAGCAAATCCTGTGTCATTTTTTTTTTTTTTATATGTTCCTCCCGTTTTCCCTGTGAAGAGGACATAGCTAAAGTCGATTGACAGCTTACTTTCTAAACTCTTGGGGGTATATAAATACATATATATATATATATGTGTGTGTGTGTGTGTGTGTGTGTGTGTGTGTGTGTGTGACAAATAAGTATGATTTGCAAGGAATGCTCGTCGAGGGTCAAAGTCGTGTACAGTTATTATTAACAAAGATGGTGCTCCCTATATCCGAAGCTGGCTGCAATATCAACACTGAAAGGCATCTTTTTTAAAAATCCGGTTTGATAAAAGGGGTCTGGGGGCTGACGCAGAGTCACAGACGCACACAGAAAGAGAGTGGCAGAGCTGATTGAAATGGCGTGTGCCTGGTTGACGGGACCCAGTGAGGGACAAAGCCCCTGCGAAGCCACGGCCACTCGAGCAATTATTCCTCCACGCTGCATTTGGATTAGTGCAATGGAAAGAAGCATATGTTTGGCCCGGGGCGACACTCCCCCCCTGGCTGACTGCAGAGGATGCAGGGAGAAACGGAGAGAGCGGGAGAGAGAGAGACAGAGCAGGGAGAAAGAATGACTAAAACCAGAATATAAACTGCATTAACCGAGTGAGGAAACATTAACACAAATTTAATCCGCTCATTATTCATATATTTGGGTGAAGCAAAGGGCAGTTGGTTTCTCAGACCACGGTGCTTGCTCGCTGACGGAAGGGCTGTTCCTGATGGCAGCGAAAACCTGATAATGAAAGGTTCAAAGCTTTCAAAACACACTTTAGAATATTTGTAAAACATATATTCTATCGAAAATGTTGTAAAAACTGCAAAAATGTGAACCCTCTCTTTTTTATTAATAATCCAAATTGCATTGGAATTATAAAGCGATATGCGCCTATCAGGAGTTCCTTTGTTTATTCAAAGCCACTTAATGTTTTCTAATCGATTACCTAATGTCTTAAGTAATCAAGCCCGATTTGGTGAAGTCGTTGACCTCTCATGGCTTCAGAGCCCTGGCCCTCGAAGTGGCCAGAGTGGGCCCTCAAATTAGGGGGGAGTAGAGCCCGAAATGACGCCCGATGTCAGAGTTGAGGACAATTATCCATTTTGCGCTCCATTGAAAACTTTAAAGTCACATAATTCGATTGCACCAATAGCCGTATCAAATGTCATTTAGAGGAAGCCAGCATCTTGTCCAAGCCACTTATTGTTAAGCCGACACTTTGAGGTAGAAGAAAACGAAGCAAGGAGGCCTTTTTTTTATTGAAACCTGATAAAACACACTGTTGGAATATAAACAATATAACTGCCAAAATATGTTGCGTATATTTTATTTGGATAGATTCAGTTTGTCTGAGCGGAGTACACGTGAGTTTGAAGACGCTTAGTCAAGTTGAAACCAATTTTTAAAACAAATGTATTTAACTAACTTAGTTGATTTTTTTTTTTTTTTATCGGTTTGTGTTTGAGCTGCTCGAGAAACAGGAACATGGATTAATGAGAATGACAAGTTGCATAAACAACATTTTAAACAGTATTTTTGGGAAATTAAGAATGTTTCACAAATTACAAACTATGTTTTGAAGAATCTGTAATCAGTGCAAAGTACTTATCTCCTGTTTGACTAGACCATACATGCTTTATTTTATTTGTTTTGTCTCTTATTCTTAAGTGCCTTTACAGCTAAAAAAAACACTAGAATACTCTGTTAGTTTTTTTTTCACAATTAGAATAAATAAATATCAAACTGTATAAAAAAAAATCCATACCAAGTGTTAAATTATCATGCCCAGGTTAGCTTTATCCAAAGGTTTTGGATTTTGATTTAGTTCAGATTCCTTTAAAACTGTGAAATAACCTTTTATCATAGCTCTAACTGGAAGCTAAGAAGCAGATACCAATTTTAGCTTCTTTAGCACCTAGTTGCTCTGTTCTTATCTTGTCTCATAGCAATTAGGTAGGCTTTTGCAAGATATACTTCGAGAAGAATGGTGTGAATTTGATATAGGGAGATCTTGTTCCATAAGATCTCGTTGCACCTCTATGACTAAGGCAGAAAACATTGCCTTACTGTTTTCTTCCTCAAACAGCTCAAGTCTATTTATACAAGGTGGAATGTAAACCTTTTCCCTGACAACAGCTGAGATATTCAGCTGTTGTCAGGGGAAAGACTTCCTAAATGTGATGAAGCTCAGCTTGTTAGCAAGTTTAGCATTAGTGCTGTCACTAAAGTAGTTAAGCTGGATCCAAATGAAAATTCTTGCTTCAACATTGAAACTTTCTCAATCAAAATTCTTATGACAGTTCCTAAGTTTCACTAAATTGATATATTTTCATTCGTAATGCAACTCATACACTCATATCATCCTCGCTGTTCTCTGCTAAAAACTTCACATGAGGGTTGGCCGCACCACTTGACTGAACCAACATCAATTAAATTCCAGTTAAAGAATTTAGGTGGAATTTGTTACTATAGTAAAATAGATAATGTCAGAATATAACAACTGATTGAATGTTTTATTTACAGACTTTTATGTTTATTAAGATGGAATAAATTACATGGTTAATATTGTGCACTGTGGAAAATGGCTTTTTATAGTGTGTTATTAATAAAATGACCATCTGTTTGCTGTTATCTTAGACTTTGCCCCCATCTTAGTGTTTCTAGAACATCAACATGTTTAGTCCGCCAAAAGCCTCTATCAAAACATATCTGTTCCATCAATAAGGGGAAACTTTCCAGCACTGTGAGGACACTAATCCCCAGCTAAAGCAAACTTTTCTCCTCTTCCAAAAGCACTGCACATAAAATAAAAAAAATCACCCACCAATCCCTTCAATCTCCATCAGCCTCAGACCCCTCTTTGCTTAAATGTCAGGAAAAAGACAGCTGGGTTTGAGTCAGATTCCGACATAATGTCTCTGCGAATGCAAGTGAACAAATCTGGGCCTTATAGGACTGCTTGCCCTATATCTTCCCGTTCAGCTCCAAAAGCACTGCCTCGAAGCGTCACGGGTGCAGACTGAATGTAGCGATGCTGCTACAGGGCTAATTAGGTCCCTTCATCGAGTAGTGATCTCAGCAGTATCAGCTAAACACTTTCTCACCACAGAAATTCCTCTTATAGCATGTAAAGTGGATGGGACACATTTGATTAAGGAAGCTTTGACGTGCAGCTGGTTTGGAAATGAGAGATTGTGGAGCTCTGCCGGACAGGCAGTGATCAAATGGCATAAAGAAAATTTGTGAAGTAGTAGAGCATGCACTGATTCCTTTCTGCTCTTTAAACCAATCATAAATACTGTTTTTTCTTAACCAAAGGAAAGACATGCATAGTTAAAGTACAAATAAGCTCTGTTAAAGTGATGTTTTGACTTGCTCTGCCTGCACCTGTCCTTCCTCACATTGATGCTATAAATACTACGATCAAATCAGATCACTGAATCTTCCTTACCACAAATATATAGAGTCAGCCTGAGATATAAGAAAGCTTTGCAGAGCTTGAGAGGAGAACTTGCTAATGGTATCTAGCTGTTTTTGTCTGAGCTGGGGTAACATTGCCTGCACCTTCTAACTGTACACAAACCAAAGATTAATAACCCTTTTTATTTCCAGTGGATGCTTGTGAACGAAATGTTTAACTTTGCTTCTCTTCTCTGTAATAAAGCTGTGTTTGATTTGTCTTGAAAGTCAAAACCAGACATAGAAATTACACCAAGGTTCAGCTGAAAAATTAGTTGGATCTGCTAATTGTAGGGGTGCTAACTGATATTAGTAATTTAAAACAATAACTACATATTTCTTGAACTTGTGTGAAAATTACTACCTGCAAATTTCACTATGGCAGCCATTTTGGATACTAAGGTCAGGGTTGCTTAGAGATCTCTGACTTTTCTAGTCAGTATTTCAACTTCAGGGGTTTTTCTTTTAGTATTTCCGACTTCTGAGTACAAAGAGAATGCACCAAAACTGGAATAGGCTTGGCAAGAAGGCCCCCTTAATGAAATTCTGCTCAGGTCCTTTAGACTTTGGACCGGCCCTGTAAATATGTGGGGAAAATATAAATAAATACTTTTTTCATCCCAACCCCTGATGCATTTAGTTCCAAATATCCTCCAGAACATTTGATAACAACCGGCCTCACACTTATTAATTACTAAATGGGAATCAGCTGTAATTGCTTTAGTTGAGACAAGCAGCGGTTATGGATTGAATTATCCATATTCAACTGGGTATTGCAGACTGGCTCTTCAAATTTCAGTCCTGCTTCTTTTGCAAATGACTTTTGCTGTGAGGCATCTTTTGTTGTTTACCTGTTTGAGATCAAATTGGGGGAATATTGCAATTTTGCTATAAAAAGGTAGGCAAATTATATAGGTTGGGGGGATCAGCGTAAACAATGTGGCAAAAATAAAGTAGGGGATTTGAATTTCATTACAAAGAGGTGCACAATTACAGGCATACACTAATAATGCGCACATTGTGACAGGATGAAACTATTTCTAATGCGTTTGTTTCACCCTCAAAAACCTGTTTTCTTCAACCGAACCCAGATAAATTTATTAAATAACATTAGCATTAATGACACACCCTGCCTTTACCCTATAATACAAATGAGTGCTCCTTTTAACACGATTGTGCACCCCCCCCCCCCCCCCCCTTAAAGTCACTATTTATGCCCCTCACATCCACCATAGCAGCCGTGCAGTTCTCTCCCCCCTTCCTTCTTTTATGAGTGAGCTATAGTGCCTGAGGACAGGATCCCACACACAATCTAAGGACTGAGCCAACAAAAACAGGCCCTGACAGACAATGCCGCGCTTCACCTGCTCCGGCACTGCGCATCGCAATTATGCCAAGGACATGTACAGTTAGGCTTCAGTCACTCTCTGCCTGCCTCAGAATTAAACCCAAACCAGATAATAAATACAGCCGCTGATGAGAAGAAAGGGAGATTGGGGGGTCTCAGGGTTGCAGTGGTTTCAACTGCATGGTTGCCAGACAGTGAAATAAGGGAAGAGGGGAGAAAGAAACCATACCATGATGCATGTAGCATCAGTCGAGACTGATTCCGAACCATCAATATACAGACATACACAGACTCCAAATGTTATGCAATGGCCTGCTTTCTGCAGCAGCTCTTTGCGCAAGTCCCAAACACGACCTGCAACAGGACCTTGCGAGACAACCACAAAATCCAACTAAAAACCAGTTTCCAGGAGGAGATTCGTTAGGGAAGCCGTTTTATCTGGCGATATACAGAAAAAGCCAGCGCAACACTGAGCGCTGATTGTTCATTGATTACACCGTGAGGCAAACAACATAACAAATATTTGATGCGCGTCTTTGACTAAGGCTCCCGCACCAGAAAATAGCCTGCAACGACTAAACACCGCACACCAGGCCTGTGCACATCTCAGAGGGTTTTAGCTGGAGGGGTGGCGCTGCGCACTTCAAACGCGAATGTGTGCCCATTGTTGTGAGCCCGCGAGAGATCCGCGCTGCTCTGAACTGAGGGAGTTTAAAGTAAGATTTTTCTTTTATTATACTTAAGGGAAACAATGAGTTCAGCCTCTTATTGCAAGGAGCAATCGTCAGGGGAGGCTTAAACTCAATTACTGCAGCCGTTCAGAGTGAGAAAAGAAGAAAAAACAAAAAATGAAATTCAAAAAATCGAGCAAGTGAAAAAGAATTGTAAAAAAATAACGATTAAAAATCGAGATGAAGCGTATCAAATATTTATTTTTTTCTGGGCAACAAAGGACTATAATACATTGACAGGCATAGGAACTATTGCCAGCACATGTCTATACAATACAGCTAAAACCTCCTCCAATTTTGGACATAATCGGACATATAACAAGATAGCAGGTGGTCCCAAAAATAATAAAATAAAATGTTTCTGAATGTCTTTTCGAACACTGGGGGGGAAAGAGACAATATTCAATTTATTGCTTTTATGTTGCTTCAAGAAGAGAACAAGAGGTGAAACGTATTCTGATTGGCACAACACATAAAAGCTTGTCTAAAAACGGAAATTAGACACACAAAATAATGAAAATTTCCTCGGGGTCAAATAAAAAAAAAAAAACCTGAATAGATTGATATATATTGAGAGAAATTGGAAGT
Source organism: Girardinichthys multiradiatus (assembly GCF_021462225.1). Taxonomy (NCBI): domain Eukaryota; kingdom Metazoa; phylum Chordata; class Actinopteri; order Cyprinodontiformes; family Goodeidae; genus Girardinichthys; species Girardinichthys multiradiatus. The sequence continues at coordinate 17,387,534 of NC_061813.1, forward strand.
TTATTTCTGTTCAAATTTGTTCACTTGCTTCAGTGTCACCTCAACATGCTACAAGAGGGCTGAATCGAAATATCCCAGAGAAATAAAATAATAATAATAAAAGAAATTACCCCAAACTTCTGTTTTCTAGAACCATAAAATCACATGAACTAACCGAATATTCAAAACCCACTAAAACAGGAGGCACCAGATAAATAAAAAAAGAAGTTTCAACAGACGCACCATATTTACAATTCCCATTAAATTACACATAAATAAATATATACATACATGAACACGGGTTCCCTTATATAACCGTGAATCGTGTTGAAATTCAAACAAAAAAAAAAGTTCAAGTTGGTCGCTTGGAGAAAGAGAGAGAACGAGGGGGGAGTCTACAACTGAAGTCATGACATGAAGAGCTGTGGAACTTCTCTTGGCTTTTTCAAGTTTATTATTCACAATACTGATAAGAATTCATCCTCTTTTAGCTTCGTTTTTCTTTTTTTTTTTTTTTTTCTCGGCACAATCGTAAAAGTGAGATATAGAGAAGAGGTCGCTGGATTTCAGTTCATTCGTTGCAGCTCATAAAAAAACAGGAAGGGGGGGTACATAAAAAGTCTTCTGGGCGAGGCAGTACACCTTTCCCTTCGCCCTGGAGCTGTTTCTCTTGAGCTTCTTTTCCTCTTTTCGTATTTTTTCCTTTTTTTTAAATAACATTTCATATCGTTCAGGTGTTGGAAGAAGAGGAAGATTCTTGCGTCGCTTCCCGTTTGAATCCAAAGAGGGATGTAAAAACAGAAACATGTAAAATCGGCGCAAGATCAGATCAGGAAGTGGCACGTTTAACTTTATCAATAATATTTATAAGGTATTTATAATATTTATATTGGATGGGTAGGGGGCGAGGGGAGGCTGTATGGGTCGGTGCACAAGAAGGGCCCCTGGCAATTTGCCCCCCTCGGGTTGAAAGGTGAGGTGAAGAGGAAACATCACTTTCTATGCTTCTCATCTTTATCCCCGCCTTTAGTGCCGTTATCTGAGTGACTGTTGGGGTTGTTGTTGAGGTACATTTTGTCCATGGCTTTGATAGCCTCGGTCAGATAGTTCTGGAGGGCCGTGATGGCCGCGCACAGCGCCGGGGTCCCGAAACCGTGTGAGATGAGACTGAAGTGGGTCAAACAGCTTTGGATTCCCGGTTCGAGGATGGGCTGCGGCCGGGAGTTTCCCAGGGGCGAGCGGTCTTGGGACAGCAGGTCTGTGAACTCTTTGCAGACTTGCCTTAAAAACAGAAACAGAGATAGAAAGAGGGTTAGTGACCAGTCATGCATTATATCATCCTGATACAATACAAAAAATGTAATCAAGTAACCAGCACTGCGGTTTTAAATCATGAATTTGCTCGAGGCAAGCTACTCTGACTTGTGCTTCCTTACGCAATATATTTCAACGTTTTATTTCCATACATATAGAAAAATTATATATTTGTTTATTGATTCTGACAAACGTGAACTTTAGGATGTAAGACCAAAGACAGGTAAAAAATGTATCCCTTTTTTATATTTTAACGAGGTAGACCTAATAATTATGAATTTGAAAAATATATATATAAAAAGCCAAACTGAAAGATCACAAACGCTAAAAATCTATTAATAACGACAAGTTTTTTTTTTTTTTTTTTTTTAAAGCGTAACCAATGAGGGCTCTAACGCAGTTTTTGAGAGTCTCTGCCCCAGATGACATTGGCCGCCTATCTTAACAACACCGCTATAAGCTGTTATGGCTGACAGCTGTTTGATTATGGCAGCCCATCATCGGCATTAAATGTTGGCCTCTGCTGCTCTGAGCCTGGTAAGGAATCCACGCTCCCTGAACGCATAGTAAACAGCAATGGTATACAGCGCTGCGTGAATAAAATGCTGAAGTTGATGGGTAAAATAAAAACTCAGCAAGCATCAATATGTGCAGGTTATTCATAATCTGTAGTCACGAATGAAAGGATCAGTCCAATTTGAGGTAAAACAATTAAATGAAATATGTAATCACCAACAATAGGCGCTTTAAAGCATTTTAAATGATTAATTGGTCGACTTTCAAATAATCTGTTATTGCGTGTGAGGCGTTTTAAAAACCAGCAAATACAAACATGAAGTGTGCATTTTATTAGTTTTCTGAGTAAGCGCGCGCGTGTGTGTGTGTGTGTGTGTGTGTGTGTGTGTGTGTGTGTGTGTGTGTGTGCGTTCGAGCTGCCAAATGAACACGCAGCTATAGGCCACACATTGGGCACAGACCGAGACAGTGAATCGGGCGATGATAACACTTACTTCGTGGCCAACAGCATGTTTTTTCTTTGGACTTGTTCGTTTGGGTCGGAATGCTGACGGTTTACATATTCAGCTACTGCCTTGGCTGGAAACTCGGTCTCGCATACATAACCAAAGTCCCTGGCAAGATGCACCGCTTCGCCTGCGAGGAAAGGGGAGAAATCAACACAAAAAAAAAAAACATATGGTTGAGAGGGCGTCTTTTTTTTTTCTTATGAAACATGGTCACATCAAATACTGAGAAGTTTGGACGATTATCCTGATCTGAATTGCTGAGCCCCCGTTGTGTTTATGCGTTAAGACGGTGGGGTTATAGCACCTGCGCATTCCCAACAACACCGAGGATGATGATAACAACAATAAACGCCTGGAAATAATATCGTAGGAGCCCCAGGAGCTGTCATTACAGGTCAAATACTTCAGGAGGGGAAAACTAAGTGGATATAAAATATAGACATTGATTACCAATGCCTGCACATTACTGAAAGTTCCTGCACATGCAACGGGATGCATTTTTCTAATGGCTAAATCTCATGTATCTATTCTACCAATGAAAGTCCTCACTTCTTGATAGTTGGTGTTTTACCTACAAAGTCTTTGGCTTTAATCCACCAGAGCAGTTGATTTTTTTTTTAACCCCGAAGAACGCATGCGCCAAGTAAGCATCAAAGCTCGAGTCCAGTAGACTGTTTTCCATAAAATGGAGCGATCATAAACAATGAAAACACATAACACCGCCAATTTGTCATCCACCTCTCACTCGCCACCTTCCACAATCAAACATTGCTGCCAGGCTCATAACAATCCCAGTAACAGGGGCGCATCCAGAATTTTTACAGGGGGGTGGGGGGTCTTATTTACGTGGCATGGCACGTCAACACCAAAAGTCATAGTGGAATATTGTGTTTCATTTTGCTGCACTCAATGACCGGTTAGCTATATAATTTTTTTTTAAATCTGCTACTGTTTCTATGGATTAATTTCATTTTATTTGAATGCCAGTGAAAGTGCAAGGGTGACCACATACAGAGCATGGCAGTGCTGCCTGTTTTGTTGCTGCACACTGCCAGGAAGCTTGCTGAAAGAAGAATACTGCAGGTTTTCTTCACTTACAAGAGAGAAAAATTCTATAGAAGAACAGAAAGCCCAACTTAATAAGAAAAAAACTGGCTAACACCATCTTGTAACACTTGCCCTTTAAAAAAGTATTACCACCAAAAAAGGATAGAATCTAATAAAAATTATTGCATTTTGTGGGTGATTATTTTATATTTTAGCCTTAATTTACACATCAAATACAAAATATTCTGAAATTAAGACAGATAGCACTAAAAAAGCAGATATCATTATTATTACCAATGTGTTAGACAATTTTTGCTATAGTTAGGACAAATGTTGATGTTCTGCTTTAAACAACTACACAATATCCATGTCATCCAATTCTGTTTTGAATTTCCGAGTTAGTACCATGAAACAGAGGTACTTTGGTCTATGCGTCCTCCACTGGCCCATGTCTATTATTTACTAAGAGGAAAAATAAGTTAGTAAATTCTTATTTATTTATCTATCGTATTCCTGTGCCACTTGTTTTTGTTTCTCATTATATATATATATATATATATATATATGTGTGTATATATATGTATATATACATATATATATATATATATATATATCTTCCACCCTCCGCGGTAACGTCACTGTACGGGAGCAAATTTCTGCGAAACCATCCGAATATTGCATTTTGTCCTAATCTGCAACAATGATTAACTGGTTTGGGACCAATGAACCATCACAGGCTTTCACCTTTTGGGAAACCAGCAGCACACCAAAATACCACCGTACTGAATTAATAAGGCTCAACTCTGCGAGCGGAATGGATTTATCCAGTCGCGTAAAAAAGGCATCTCTTTTGCTCACCATAATTGCCTAATTTATTCTTTAATAGGCCCCCAAAACACACAGCTCCCAATAGGTCAGCGCATGCAACGCAATTTTGCATACAATACAAATCTTCACTGAAAACCAAACGTATGGGGAGGCTATTATCGAAAAGGATTAAAAATCTGCCCCGGCATGCACTGCTATATATCCAGACTGTATTAATGATTGAAGCAACGCAGGGTTGGTAAATCAATCGACTTCTCATCCATGAGGTGAAAGAGCCTCGGCAGTGCCCAATAAACAAACAGCACTCAATAATTAACTGGACTTCAACACAAATTAATCCAGTGGATAAACTAGGCCAGGCGTGGACCTGCGAGTGCGCTCTAGGAAGCGAAGGGCCAACGCTGCAGAGCCACTAGAATTACCAGCACTATTCACTCTGTGTTGCGTGTGTATGTGGGGGTCTCTTTCACTCTTCACACACACACACACACACACACATCCTTCATGCTTTATTACTTGCGAGGCAAAGTCGGTCCACATTACACGGATGAGCGCATATGCTGATTTCCAACACAGAGAAAGAGAGAGAGGGGGTAGAAAATAACATTTTCCCTTCCTTTTTAAAAGTACCTGATATCGCGGAAGCAAAACAAAACGTGATTTGCGGGCGCTGGACTTACCTTCGACTAGTGACGTCAGCAAGGTGACGTTGGCTGCCTTGCGTCTGCCCGCAGGTAGATTCAAACCGATTTTATCCAACTTCTCCCTTAAGGATCTACCCCCGTTCTTAGACTTGGCCCTATGACGTTAAAAGAGAGCAGATTGTTTGATTCAAAATGGACATGGATCAAGATGGTGAGCACGAAATATTAATATTAATCCAGAAAAGAACAAATATTTAGGATATGACCTAATGCCCAATAAACATATGATCATTTCATCCCTTTTTTCTGTTTTAATTTGAGAGCTCCCATGCAAATAATAAATAAAGCCAAAAGAGCCTCATCACCAGACGAATACAGTGTAAAATGAATAAATAAAATCCTGCTTAATAAGCAGTGCTATTACTGGCTGCGTGTCTGCAGCACTTCAGTAGACAGTTCACCAGAGACCAATGTTTTCATGTGTAATGCCTGCACTGGGCCTACAGAGCCGAGGCTTGAAACTGACTAGGCCTACATTAATTTGAAAGAGAGAGAGCGAAAGAGAGCGCTAAGGGAAGTTAATATGGAATTTAACAGACCCCTCCTGCTTTAAATGCAGGAGCTAGGTGTCATGGTTGGTCGATTTTAATTATTCTTGGTACAGAGGAGTTGAGAGAGAGAGAGATTGGAGAACTGAAATGGGGGGGGAGCGCACTAACACGCACACAGGTAGAAACAGGGTAAAGAGAGAGAGAGAAGCGGAGAGGTTTTTTGCACTTCTTTTTTTTTTTTTGCACAAACTCACCTTCTCAGCACCCCGCCCAGGAGAGAGGCGTTGAGACACTCGGGCGGCGAGAGGCGTCTCTGCACCTCCGCCACCGTGACCTTGTACTTTGAAGTGGAGCTGAGGAGGGATAGGCGACCCGGAACCGAGCAGAACACCTCGTTCGGGTTGACCACTCCTCCGAAAAGACCGTCCTTATTTACGGGGATGGCGGAGACGCTGTTGTTCTTGGATAAAGACACTGGACCTATAGCCAGGGAAAGAAGAGGTGGGCAGGGAGGGAGGGATGGATGGAGGGAAGCAGGGAGGAGGGGAGGAAGGGGTGAGGCAGGGAGAGAGAGAGAAAAAAAAAACCGTGCTCAGTGAATTTCATGCAATGCAGAGCCTTAACTAAATGAGAAGGGGAGACCTAGGCCCTGAATATAGAATTTAGCTAAACGTGTATACTTTAAAAATAATAATAATAATAGTTTCACAAAAATCTGCATCTTTATTTGTAACACAAACAACACGAGTCTGTATCTATTCACACAGTTGGAATCTGCAGCAGTTTTTGCGCTAAATTAGCTAATTTCCTTTTTTTCAGAGATATTTAATAAAGTCTACTTATTTTTGATATCTGTAGCAAAAAACACTACCGGCCGCGTGTGAATTCACACCGGGTGAGGTGGGGGTGGGGGGGAGAAGGCTTTACACCGTTTTGGTGTGCAGTAACCGGAGACAAAGGGGGGAACTGTGCGCCTTTGGATAGATCACTTGTGACATTAATGGCTCAAGGGAGCCTAATGGAGACAATAGGAGTTAAACGAACTCTTGAGATTACTAATATCAGAAGCCAATTATCATGTTGATACGCAGATATACTGACTCAAAAAGTAGAAAATTAAAAAAACCGACAAAGGGAAACCACAAAAAGAGAAATATGAGTAAAGAAACGAGGACCAAAATGTCACCGGATCTTGAGTCTAATTTGACCTGACAAAAAGCCATTACACACGGCCATGAAAATACCTCCTTATGTTGTATCATCCACAATACTAATCATTCCATTTTTGACAACAAATAATGATAACAAAAAATACACAAACAGGATAACTAAAAAGGCACCACCAACTACACATTAAAATTATATTTAAAGATAATAAAACCCATGCCCAGTTTTGATTCCCTCTCCTAAATGGCAGATTATCTTCCTGCACACACTTGGCCTGTGCTCTTTCCACCGGTACCAGCTTCCATTTTACATTTGGCCATGCTGCGTGATTGCAGCTATTGGATTCTTCGTCTATATATACGCCTGGATTTTTTGACCGTCAAATAACAGGGGCCTACAAAGCCCACCAGCTCCACTCATCTCCCCGCTGCGCTGAAACGCTGACAGTAAATTCCATCAGCGAGGAAGGGGTAGAGGAAAAAACGAAAAAAGGTGCAGCCAGTTTGATGCACTTGGAAAGCATGTAATGAAAAATAGGCTATACTGCGTATTAGGATCAGTCAGGCATCACCGCGTTGCACCGAGTTCTTAGGAGCAGAATGCATGCGTGTGTGTGCGTGTGTGTATATGTGTGTGTGCAGCTTGGATGAAAAAAAAAAAAAATGCATGATATCTCAGAGGAAACTGCTTACCTTTTTTAATTACAGTCTGGTCGGGAATGTGTATTCCTTGATCATCAACAGGCTATGAAACAAATGCAAAAAAATGTACAGTTTTAGCACCGGGGCACAAAAAAAAAAAAAAGTCAAGTGAATGCAGGTTGGGATGTTGCTGTAGGAACAAAGCCTGACACAATTAGCAGCCACAATTATCAGCCAACATGGAGGCCCATACCTGTTATTTTTGGGTTTTCAGCGTGTTATACCTTACATGGCAACACAATATCAGACTTAAATAACGAAGCCCCGCGTCGCCCCACAATCCTGACCTAATTTCGCCGTCAGATTGTCTCCACTCACAAGAAGATAAAAAAAAAAAAAAAAAAAACTTCAAATCTATGATTGGATAGTAATTACGAGAGTCACAGCCTATTAAAAGGTCTATATGAACTAATTAGAGAATGATCGGTATTTGTTTCTGGTGAAAAACCGGGCAGAATCGTCTCAATAAGAGCGGCCCTTTATTAACAGTCGGGGAGCTCGTCTATCATGCGTGTTTAGTAATCGCAGCTGCCTGAACTCGATACAGCAAACTCAATTCTCCAGTTAGCGTGAGTGAAAAAAAAAAGAAAAAAGTGTCATGTCGATGTTATTGTTCGCACAGAAAAGAGAGCTTGCATCTGTTTTCTTTTTTCGATAAAATAAATCTAATAAATGTCATAACTAATGGAGAAAATCCAGAGAATATGTACATCCATGGGTTCTGGCTTTTCAATATCAATCCCTTACAGTCAGTCAGACAAAATATTGTAGCAATGTAAGTATTTTAATTTAGAAAAAAGAAATAAATACATCTTTTGTCTTCCACAACTCTAGAAAAGTAGAACATATTTAATATTTTTACTGCCTCTTTTAGATTTTTACTTTTAAGAATAAATCAAAAATATGAAGATAAACAAACAACCCATTTGCCTTTTGTCAAATAATATAATTTTTTAAAGAAGCACATTTATGCGTGCTTGATGTAAAAATTATAGGACTGCAACTAAATTATTACATAAATGCCGATACTTCATAAATACCAACGATTACATTTTGACCCCCTACAATTCACGACAAAATATTCTTTACATTTTTAAAAAAGAAAAAAAGAACAACTGCCTCACCTGAACGTCATCTAAAGGGTGAGGTATTCCATGGATGGGGATAGAGTCCGACAGTCCCGTATCGATGCCGTGGCCGGACGGTAGGAGCACCTCCCTGCGGTACTCCCGACACAGCTGGTGGGGCAGGCTGCGGTGCTGGTGCAGCAGGCCGCTCTCCTGGCTCTGCCTCTGGCCCGGCCAGCCCGGGTGCTGCGACTGCTGCTGGGCGTGCAGGGAGTTCAGGGAGTACGGGTCATTGACGTGTGAGTACGGGTCCTGAGACTGCGGGTAGATGGGCTGGTAAGGCGGGGGGAAGTACGGCGGCTGGAAATCCGAGTTCGGCGTGTGGGAGAGCGGAGGGGCGCTCGTGTAGGGACTTTGACCCACGCCGCCCAGCTGAGGTAGCCTGGCTGTCCCGTTGCTGGTGCCATCGTGGCGGTCCTGCCAGGGAAGAAGGATATAGTCATTTTTAGATAAAGCATATATTTCTAAAGACACAGTCATGCACCGATTTATTTAAGCCGCTGGTTACTCTGAGGGCGAAGAGGTAGGCACTGAGGCCTGAGTGCATGAAATTATCAGCGACATTATTGTATTTATTGCTAAAATAAATTAATACACAAAACCACGTTATTCTATCACAAGATCTATTTTCTGAATTAAAAAAATGTAAACAAAAAATACAAATGACGAGGAAACACCCAAACGTCACATTGGAAAATGTCAAATATTTTCTGTTTTTCCACCAGAAAAGGGACAGTGGTTTTAGGCATGCAATATCCGCAAAATGAGCCAAAATGATATAAAAAAAAAAAAAAAAAAAAAAGGAAAGAAAAGAAAACTGGAATGCAGACTGGGAAATTTAGAAATCAACTAAATCTAATATTTCAAGGCTCCAACAAACTTACCATCGCGGAAAAACTGTGCACTAACATCTGTAAGGATTTTTGGTGCGATTTGGCAAAAGAAAAATCAGTTTAACAAACACTGTTAGTATTTGAAGAGGAGTTGGATGGGGGGGGGGGGGGCGACAAAAAGGGGAAAAATATATAGGCCCCCCAGAAAAAAAAAAAAGTCTTCTATCCCTGCAGGATCAGATATGTGCCTCAAAAGCAGGACGATAATCCATCAGAAAGGTTTGGTAAAATCCGACCCGGTCGTCATTTGCGTCTAAATAAAATGTAGATATAATTCGGCGGAGCTGGTGGATCGGGGGCTGCAAATTATTCCGGCTTCTATCACAGTGCTATAACGTCCCCCTCGATTGAGCTCATATTAGCGGAAAAAGAGAGTCGCTTCTTCGTCCTCTTTCCTGGACTCCTAGCGGAACGCATTCATGACTGTTAATATTACAGGAACACTTAATAATAAGGAAAGAATAGTCGGAAATCTGGCATGAAGTGGAGGACGCAACTCTAGGCAGGAGTCTGTGCTTAAATGACGTCCATTGAAAGGAGGAATCAGTATATCTAATCAGAGCAGGGGAGCGAGAGAGAAAGAGGGAGTGAGAAAGAGAGGGAGAGAGAGAGTGGAGGGGAGGGACACAAAAAGAGGGACATTCACTGGCGACTGGCGAATCACGAATAAGGGGTAAAAGGAGGGGGGCATTTTAAAAGCGTCCCAGGGCCAAAGCGCTTAAGTGAAAGAAAGAAAGACATAGGAATGAAGAGATGTGGACCACAGACAGACAGAAGAAGCCGAGCAGGGAATGAAATAATGTGCACCTCTGCAGTGGGTGAAAATTCAGCAGAAGACGCGATCGACTCGTTTTCACCGCCTGTCCCTTTGTTTTCCACCTCAGATTCCGGAGAGCTGTCCTCCATGGGGCTCCTGTCTCTCATTCAGAATTTACCCACCGGTTTCTCGTCGGCTCCGATCCACACCGGGTGACATTAACTTTGATCCGGAAAATAATTTTCCACAGTCTTAAGATGAAAAAAAAAAAAAAGGGGGAGCCGCTGGATCGAGCGCTCTGACCGAACTTTTACGCACGAATTAAACACTTCCCCCTATCGCGTAAACACGCGTTTTAGAATTACGAAACACTCCGGGATTCCACATGCAAATTTGTTTGACACTTTTCCATCGACACCAGCCGCATAGCTTTCTCCGTAAACTACAAGAACGAGCATAACACAAACAAGCAGCCGGTTCTTTCTTTCTTTCTTCCTTTCTTTCTTAGTTGTTGTTTTCCAGATCCATGTCCGTCTCTCTGCGCACAGGATGCGGGGGAGAAAGAAAGAAAAAAAAAAAAAAACACGTCCAACTGGCTTCTCCACTCCTAAACAAGCCTCTGATATTACTGCCAAAACTTTGTCTGTGTCCAAAACAACACTCACTCACTTCGTAAGCACACCACATGCACACACAGGCAGGCTGTTTCACTAAAAACAACAACAAAAACAATTAAACGGCTTCAAACTACAGCAGGAGATATTTGAAAAAAAAAAAAAAAAGCATCTATAAATGAAGGGAGCACGTGGCTGTCACTTAGGCTTTAATTAAGGCAGTCATTCCCCGCGCATTCGGCAAAAATATGTATGGAAAATAAAACTATGGTAAGTGAATGTTGTTGTTTTTTGGTTTTTTTTCCCAACAATAACAGGTCTGTTAAAATTTTGACATATTTGAAGGCGGAGATTTTATGTACGCAAATAAATATATGTTTTATTATTTTTTTTTTCTTATTATTATTATTATTATTATTATTATTATATACAGATAATTTATAAAAATGTAAAAATGGCAGCACATATTTGTACTTGAATTTGCGCTCTAACAGCTGTCAAATAGATGAAAAATGACCAAAACAATAATGTGCTTAAAAATAATTATCCTCGCTCATCTAAAAATCTATAATAAAATCATATTTTTAAAAAAAACCAAAAACATCCCGAGTTCCTTACCTCGCAGTCTTCATATTTAATGTTATCTGTTAATTTCCAAAGCATTTTCATGAATTTGTGGAAGTTCCTATGTTGAGCAGCCTTGGTTTCACTCAGTAAAACTGTGCTTCCTCCGCTCTGTAATAAAAAAAAAAAAAAAAAAAATCTACTTTTATTGAAGCTGGCCGTGTGCTGCTGCTGCTGCTGCTGTTGTCTGTCTGTCTTGCGCTCTGAGGTCTCCCTCTAATGGTGGAAGTGGAGGGCTGGAGCAGCTCTGTAATAACACTGGCACAGGGCCTCATTAGCATATCAACAGCCGTTTGATTCCCCCCTCTGTATATGTGCTCACACAACATCAACACCAATGGACATGCGGCGCACAGGTAACGCAGCTAATATGCCCATGTTTGTTACTGTTTGTGTTCGCTGAGGTGTGTTCGGACTCATGCATGGGGACCTGCATGCACCTGGGACGGCTTCTTGTGCAGTTTTACATGCATTTATAGGGCGAGAGCGTAAAGCCTCAATAAGTCTGTAACTAAAAACTGAGCTGTGAAACTTGCAGCTTTAATTGCCTGCGTGTTTTATGAGTTTTAATGTTTGAAATGTTCATTTCCAGCCAATATTTTTTAAATGCAAAGCTTGATTTTTTTTTTAAAACTTTGTTTCTCTTTCTCTAATTTCCAGACTGTTTTTAGTCTGTTTTCCTTTCATGTTAAAAAGGTGAGCCATTCCAAACGGCCCACCAGCTTCATTGACTACCTGTAAGGTGGCAGGGTTTAAGAGGGGAGTGTAAATAATTAACACAACAACATGGGCCCTGTTTCATTTGAATGAGTGGCTACTGGGAGCCCGGCTCTGCCCTGTCGCCGGCCGAGCCCTCACCTCAGCAGGTCGCGGGTCAGCAGACAGGTCGACGGCCTCTTTTAAGGCGTTGGCTCCCTTTTTGTGCTTTAAAACCACGGATTACCATTTTTGGTGGAGCACCCTGTTTCTTTTTCAGGCATTTGTTATTAATGAATGCAAAGCGGCTGGATTTCGTTAGGTTTAGACGAGTGAAACCATAGTGTCTTTTTTTGTTTGTTTTGTTTTTTGTTGTTGTTGTTGTTTCAGTAAAACATTTCAGATCGTTTAAAGGAGGAGAGTTTTTAGTGAAGTACCGATGTATCTGCAGAATAGGACTACACAAACTAATCTGAAGCTGGAACAGCAGGTAGGGATTGAGGATTTTTGCATAACGTTTTATAAACAATGGTAATTTAACGTAAAGAAACAAAGCAATTTAGGGCAAATTAAGCTACTTTTTATGCATCTCTAGTTTCAGATTAAGGATTAAATGTGTATTATATACAATATGTTTTAACAGCTTGAAAGTAACAAATAGGATGATTAACAATGCATGTAATAAGGCTTACGAACCGAAAACAGATTCCGAAATAATAAAAAAAAGGAGCATAAACAATTTAGTACCATCTTGTTTTACAAAATCTATCATCTTTTAGCCATAGCAGAAAACTAAACCACCGTGCAAAAGATTTTACAGTGCAGACTCATGTCACAACAAGCCACAACTTTGACACTTTTCATGGATTTTCTTCGCTGCAGCCTCTTTGTCCTATAAAGTATAAGCAGCACATACCTGCCATTCCCCCATTTGGCCCATAATTGACATGCTTTGTCCTCTGTTGCCTTTGGTGGGTTTGGTAGTTTTTTGGTTTTTTGATTCTTTTTCTGAGCCGTTCCGGTACCGTGTCTATCTCATTAAGCCTCAGGTCTCAAAGTAAACCGTTTCCCTTTTTTTGCCTAGACCTGATCGCCTCACCTGGCCATAAAAAAAGAAAAAGAAAACCTGTGTAGGCCCACCTGGTGACGCATGCGCACTGATGCGAGTGTGAACGAGCAAAATCCTAAAGAAGGCTAGGACTTGGTTGAGCGCCGGATAACTCAAAGCTGTCAGAAAGGAAGAAATTATAATAAAGTAGCTTTAAAAAAAAGCATTACGATTGTTGATAGATAGATAGATAGATAGATAGATAGATAGATAGATAGATAGATAGATAGATAGATAGATAGATAGATAGATAGATAGATAGATAGATAGATAGATAGATAGATAGATAGATAGATAGATAGATAGATAGATAGATAGATAGATAGATAGATAGATAGATAGATAGATAGATAGATAGATAGATAGATAGATAGATAGATAGATAGATAGATAGATAGATAGATAGATAGATAGATAGATAGATAGATAGATAGATAGATAGATAGATAGATAGATAGATAGATAGATAGATAGATAGATAGATAGATAGATAGATAGATAGATAGATAGATAGATAGATGGATAGATAGAGCTAAAAACTGAACTATACACACGTACGTACACACACATATATATATATATAAATGTATATATATATATATATATATACATTTATATATATATATATATATATATAAATGTATATATATATATAAATGTATATATATATATATATATATATATATATATATATATATATATATATATAAATGTATATATATATAAAACTATATATATATATATATATATATATAGTTTTATATATATATATATATATATATATATATAGATAGATATATATAAATGTATATATATATAAAACTATATATATATATATATATATATATAGTTTTATATATATATATATATAAAACTATATATATATATATATATATATATATATATATATATATATATATATATATATATATATATATATATATATATATATATATATATATATATATAGATAGATATATATAAATGTATATATATATAAAACTATATATATATATATATATATATATATATATATATAGTTATATATATATATATATATAACTATATATATATAAACTATTTGAATATCCATTCTCCTAATTCCACGTATAAAACAATGAAATTCTATCATGGCTTTCTGTTTTGAAGTGCAAACCCTAGATTATTTGGGCCTCATCCCGCTGAAGACTTTCTAGAGGCACCCCTGTTTATTTGGTGTTACGTTGAGTCTAATTTGTGGTGTAAAACATGAATTCTCTCTGCAAATGAAATTGTGTCAATTTAAAAAGAAAAAAACGTGAAGGTTAACTGCCAGCACCATTACTTCTACACAGGAAAAAAAAAAAAAAAAAAAGCCTCCGCTATTGTGAGGGTCATTATTTATTTATCCGCTGTTTATTTCTAATACATACTTATGTAAGGCCCTCGGGCCAAGAGCGAATGATCTCTCCCTCTCAGACGTTCACACTTCACACACTCTCACACACACACAGAGGAGAAGCGCGTGCGCTTTCATAGGTGATGATTGTCAAAGGTTTTAAGTCCCAAGCCCCTTTTTTTTTTGTTTTAAACCCCGTTAGTTTTCCTTAAAGATTGGGAAGAAGGGTCCTGATTAACCTCCCTGTGCATAAACATATAAATGAAACACACCGATCGCGTTGTCAGTAATGGACAAAGTAGAAATAAATGCAATATATATATATATATATATATAGCTTTGCTAAAGTTTATGATGGAAATGTTTTTTTTTTATTTGCTTTAACCTTTCTTCCCTTCCTTTTGCAGTTGCGTAATTCCACGTGGAATCTATGGATTTTTCTGGTGTTAATATTTAAAACAAGATGTTTGACTTCAAAGGGGAACACGTTTCATCTACACACACACACACACACACACACACACACACACACACACACACGGTACCTGCAGCTATACAGTGCAGACCTGGACAAAGGAGAAGGGGTTAGAGGTGGTTGAGGGTACAGGGAGGTAGTGGTGGGATCAGAAATATTGTTTCAGGGTCTGCGCAGGAGAAGAGTAACTTTTGAAGCATGCCGTCTGAGGGTTGGCTTCTCTCAACAGCAGAGCGGGGTCCCGTTTGAATATCCAGCCTGCATGTGTCTGGGGCCTGGCTTCAGGCATCTCCACTCAGCAGCACCGGGCCTCCGGTAAGGTCTTACACCCCGAGTTCTGGTTAACACAGACTGGCAAAAAAAAAAAAAAAAAAAAAAAAAGACACATTATTATTATTATTTATTTGTTTATAATTTTTGGTACTTTTTATTTTATTTCATAATTTGATCTTTGCTTCTAATACTTTTCATGTTTTAAACATCGTTCACTTCAGTCCCTTCTCATTTCCAAACATAAGAACGCATTTCCCCTCGGTGGTGTTGAATATGATCATTTGTGGTCTTCTACGCTGAAGACGGTAAATCACCTTCCCGACCGGAGAACAACAGTAACCATCAGGTCGACAGTTCCATGGTTCAAATGCCTTGTGTAGTTAGCAGTCATTTTGTAACAGGACCTATGGTTGAGGGCTGAAGGTCTGGCGTATTCGGAGGAAATTAAATTGTATTCTAGCGCCACCTTTCTTTTACGATGGAGCGCGGCACCCCGAAGTAAGTTCCTGGAACACAGTGAGGCAAATCTGCGATTCAAGTAAACTGGTAAAGTAATAAATAAGTTATAAATTGTATTTCCCCTCAATTTAGTGTAAATAGGCACCAAATATAAATCTGGCCCAAACTCTTTGATAGTTGTCATAAATATTCAACTTATCAAAGAAGAAAAGAACTGGAGCTGAAGTCTTCCATCCGTTCTCGTTGGATAATCGTCCTATATTTATTTATTTATTTATTTATTTAACCGGCATCTAAATGAATATAAAAACAGTGAGCAACTTTAATAAAGCACCCGTGACCTAAAACACAATGCAGCCCTAATATAATCCTGTGGTGCCACCTAGTGGTTGC
Organism: Girardinichthys multiradiatus; assembly: GCF_021462225.1. NCBI lineage: Eukaryota > Metazoa > Chordata > Actinopteri > Cyprinodontiformes > Goodeidae > Girardinichthys > Girardinichthys multiradiatus. Next base: position 17,403,587 of record NC_061813.1, read on the forward strand.
TAAAAGTAAAAGCATTTTGGGGTGAGATACAGGTCCTTCTCAAAATATTAGCATAGTGTGATAAATTTCATTATTTTCCATAATGTAATGATGAAAATTGAACATTCATATATTTTAGATTCATTGCACACTAACTGAAATATTTCAGGTCTTTTATTGTCTTAATACGGATGATTTTGGCATACAGCTCATGAAGACCCAAAATTCCTATCTCACAAAATTAGCATATTATTAAAAGGGTCTCTAAACGAGCTATGAACCTAATCATCTGAATCAACGAGTTAATTCTAAACACCTGCAAAAGATTCCTGAGGCCTTTAAAACTCCCAGCCTGGTTCATCACTCAAAACCCCAATCATGGGTAAGACTGCCGACCTGACTGCTGCCCAGAAGGCCACTATTGACACCCTCAAGCAAGAGGGTAAGACACAGAAAGAAATTTCTGAACGAATAGGCTGTTCCCAGAGTGCTGTATCAAGGCACCTCAGTGGGAAGTCTGTGGGAAGGAAAAAGTGTGGCAGAAAACGCTGCACAACGAGAAGAGGTGACCGGACCCTGAGGAAGATTGTGGAGAAGGGCCGATTCCAGACCTTGGGGGACCTACGGAAGCAGTGTACTGAGTCTGGAGTAGAAACATCCAGAGCCACCGTGCACAGGCGTGTGCAAGAAATGGGCTACAGGTGCCGCATTCCCCAGGTCAAGCCACTTTTGAACCAGAAACAGCGGCATAAGCGCCTGACCTGGGCTACAGAGAAGCAGCACTGGACTGTTGCTCAGTGGTCCAAAGTACTTTTTTCGGATGAAAGCAAATTCTGCATGTCATTCGGAAATCAAGGTGCCAGAGTCTGGAGGAAGACTGGGGAGAAGGAAATGCCAAAATGCCAGAAGTCCAGTGTCAAGTACCCACAGTCAGTGATGGTCTGGGGTGCCGTGTCAGCTGCTGTTGTTGGTCCACTGTGTTTTATCAAGGGCAGGGTCAATGCAGCTAGCTATCAGGAGATTTTGGAGCACTTCATGCTTCCATCTGCTGAAAAGCTTTATGGAGATGAAGATTTCATTTTTCAGCACGACCTGGCACCTGCTCACAGTGCCAAAACCACTGGTAAATGGTTTACTGACCATGGTATCACTGTGCTCAATTGGCCTGCCAACTCTCCTGACCTGAACCCCATAGAGAATCTGTGGGATATTGTGAAGAGAACGTTGAGAGACTCAAGACCCAACATTCTGGATGAGCTAAAGGCCGCTATCGAAGCATCCTGGGCCTCCATAAGACCTCAGCAGTGCCACAGGCTGATTGCCTCCATGCCACGCCGCATTGAAGCAGTCATTTCTGCAAAAGGATTCCCAACCAAGTATTGAGTGCATAACTGTACATGATTATTTGAAGGTTGACGTTTTTTGTATTAAAAACACTTTTCTTTTATTGGTCGGATGAAATATGCTAATTTTGTGAGATAGGAATTTTGGGTTTTCATGAGCTGTATGTCAAAATCATCCGTATTAAGACAATAAAAGGCCTGAAATATTTCAGTTAGTGTGTAATGAATCTAAAATATATGAATGTTAAATTTTCATCATTACATTATGGAAAATAATGAACTTTATCACAATATGCTAATATTTTGAGAAGGACCTGTATGTTAAGTGATATTGAAGAGTTCTGAAGGTCATCTGTAGAGCTTTCAGAAGAGTACTAGAACTAAATCAGGCTAAAGGTATTGTGGGTGTTGGTGGAGAAGAGCTGAACTGTTGCCCACTTTCCAGGGAAAACTTTTAATTTAATTTTGAAATAACGGTCCAAGGTGTGGAGGAAGAATCTAAGTTGCTTGGCATTTCACAAACGGCGAGGATTTGGGAAACCATGTCTTCTGCTGGAGGTGGTACACTATGTTTCACCAAGCCCATTGATAAACGTAACACCCACAGTTAAACTCTAAATTACTGCAGTAATTCACGCAAAATTGCTCCTTATTTCTGTGACTTCTCGATGTTAAAATTGTTTTATTGGTTCTATGTAATATTCTTTTTTTGGGTGAGGGGGGGGACTAAATATCAGGTTTTAACCAAATGTGAGCCATAATTAGCAAAATAACTGACAACTTGCAATGTATTATTGTGTGCGTTAAATCTAAAAAACCTGAATTTTCCTTTTTGAAAATAATTAATTGAATAAACCATCATTTAAATCATATCTTGATTTACTGAAAACTAGTAACAGAACATTAGTTGTAGAGTAATTACAGGTCCTTCTCAAAATATTAGCATATTGTGATAAAGTTCATTATTTTCCATAATGTAATGATGAAAATTTAACATTCATATATTTTAGATTCTTTGCACACTAACTGAAATATTTCAGGTCTTTTATTGTCTTAATACGGATGATTGTGGCATACACTCATGAAAACCCAAAATTCCTATCTCACAAAATTAGCATATTTCATCCGACCAATAAAAGAAAAGTGTTTTTAATACAAAAAACGTCAACCTTCAAATAATCATGTACAGTTATGCACTCAATACTTGGTCGGGAATCCTTTTGCAGAAATGACTGCTTCAATGCGGCGTGGCATGGAGGCAATCAGCCTGTGGCACTGCTGAGGTCTTATGGAGGCCCAGGATGCTTCGATAGCGGCCTTTAGCTCATCCAGAGTGTTGGGTCTTGAGTCTCTCAACGTTCTCTTCACAATATCCCACAGATTCTCTATGGGGTTCAGGTCAGGAGAGTTGGCAGGCCAATTGAGCACAGTGATACCATGGTCAGTAAACCATTTACCAGTGGGTTTGGCACTGTAAGCAGGTGTCAGGTCGTGCTGAAAAATGAAATCTTCATCTCCATAAAGCTTTTCAGCAGATGGAAGCATGAAGTGCTCCAAAATCTCCTGACTCAGTACACTGCTTCCGCAGGTCCCCCAAGGTCTGGAATCGGCCCTTCTCCACAATTTTCCTCAGGATCCGGTCACCTCTTCTCGTTGTGCAGCGTTTTCTGCCACACTTTTTCCTTCCCACAGACTTCCCACTGAGGTGCCTTGATACAGCACTCTGGGAACAGCCTATTCATTCAGAAATGTCTTTCTGTGTCTTACCCTCTTGCTTGAGGGTGTCAATAGTGGCCTTCTGGACAGCAGTCAGGTCGGCAGTCTTACCCATGATTGGGGTTTTGAGTGATGAACCAGGCTGGGAGTTTTAAAGGCCTCAGGAATCTTTTGCAGGTATTTAGAGTTAACTCGTTGATTCAGATGATTAGGTTCATAGCTCGTTTAGAGACCCTTTTAATGATATGCTAATTTTGTGAGATAGGAATTTTGGGTTTTCATGAGCTGTATGCCAAAATCATCTGTATTAAGACAATAAAAGACCTGAAATATTTCAGTTAGTGTGCAATGAATCTAAAATATATGAATGTTAAATTTTCATCATGACATTATGGAAAATAATCAACTTTATCACAATATGCTAATATTTTGAGAAGGACCTGTATGTAGACGCGCCAGCGCCTGCCATTCTGCAGAGCTACGCCTACACTTCCCATCAGCCACCAAGCTCGACGCAGGCTTTCTGAGCAACCTTAATTAGTGTTCGGCGGAGAACAAGCTACCGTTGGTGGGAGCAGAGGACAAACGAGGACCAAGGTTGGATCTCCTGTTCTCGGTTCTTTTGGACGTTTCTCTCCTGTCATTCTGGTAACATTGTGCGACTGAAAGCCGGGTTTGGTCTGTAGGGTTTTAGTATGTCTCTGTGTGGCTGTAATCCTAGTCAAAGCTGCCCAGGCTCTGCCCTGCGCTGCAGGTCTGTCTTATCTTCTAAGCCAAACTCGCTTACTTAAACATGCGGCCATCTGTGTAGTGAGATCTGATGAGTGGCCCTAACACTTCTCAGACAATGTTTCCATACTTTCTGCTGGTATACTCAGTTTTCAGCAACAGTTCCTTGTTGCACGAGGAGACAGGCAGCTTCCTAAATAATGGCTCTGCATTTGTACGTAGTGATCGGGTCAGAACACGGCTTAGATGCGTTCATTGAATGTTTTCTGCATTAAGTGTGTTTGTTTACGCGCTCACTCTCTGCTGGGTTTCTGTAACAGGCGACCAACATGTCTGTGGACTGGATAGGATGCGGATATGCCACTCTTGTGGCATCCGGAGGAGTCATTGGTTATGTGAAAGCAGGTGAGAAATGTTTCGTCTTCAAATGGGAATTAATGCTCCAAGAAAAATGTTTTAAAATAATTCCTGCAACATTAAATATAAAACAAATGAGGGATGACTGAAAGGTTTTGCTCGGTGCTGTTAAACACCTCACTATTCATCTGGCGAACCAAATGAATAGTCTGTAAATTGGGAGTGGTTATAAATATTCCAGATAAAGTGCCACCAGTATGCATTTACACCCCTCACCCAATTTGCTCCATTACTGACTTTTCTAAAACTAATTTGAGTACTTGACTAGTAAGTGTACAAAATGGCCTTTAATATATATTGAAAACCTATTATCAGACATTTTTGTAGCTCTATAGACTATAGAAATATAAACATTTAATACTAGTATATGCAAGTATTCACAACCATGGCTTGATGTTTTGTTGAAGCAACTTTGGCAGCAATGACTGCTTCAGATCTTCTTGTCGTACTTGTTTTTGGTATCGTTTTCCATTCTTGTCTGCAGAGCTTCTCAAGCTCAGTCAGGTGTGATGGGCAGCCATTTTCAGATCTGTCCTTCTTGGCCACCTACTGACCCTAAAGCCGATCCTGTGCTATGTTGGCTGTGTGTTTTGGAGTCATTGTCATGATGAAAGAAATGTCTGTTTAGTCTGAGATCTAAAGCACTTTGGAGTAGCTTTTCTTAAAGAATCTCCTCATCCTTTTCCTCTGTGTAGACTAGTCTCCCAGTTCCTACTACTTTGACACACCACAGCATGATGCCACCACCACCACACTTCACACTAGGGATTCTGTAAGCTAGGTGACTAGCAGTGTCCGCTCTGGAGAAGATTGGAGTTCAGCCTAAACAGTTCTGTTTAGTTTCATCAGGCCAGAGAATTTTGTTTCCCCTGGATCTCGAATGTCCTTTTTGGCAAAATTCAACTAGACTGCAGGGTTGTTTTTTGTGAGGAGTGGGGTCCACATTTAGGCAGGTTCCTTGTAATTCCAAAAGGATGCAGTTTTCAAATAATAGAGACCACGTTGCTTTTCAGTACATTCAGTGCTGCTGAAGTTTTGTGTCCTTCCCCAGGTTTGTGCTTTGAAACAATCCAGTCTTGGATATCTACAGACATTACTTCTGACTTAATTGCTTGTAATCTGCTCTGATATAAGCTGTCAACTGGGAGACCTCATTTATTTCAAGCTGTTCCACTGTTGTTTCAATCAACTCCATTTAGCACAGGTGGACTCCAGTCAAGTTACAGAAACGGCTCTAGCAGAATCTGTGCAAATCAGATGCTCCAGAGCACAATTTTAAATGTGGGGTGAATACTTATGTAGTTCTTATATTCAAATACGTAAACTTCTCCATTAATTTACACAAAAAACGTCTCAAAATATGTTTTCACTTTGTCATCATGGTCCTTTTTCTGTGTAGATTAAAAAAAAAAAAAAAAAAAAAAATTAAATGTGGTTTTATTTTTGAGCTTCTATTTTTTTTCAGCTCAGTTATATATTTTCAGTACTGTAACATACTGGGTAACTGGATTAGTTTGATGTTTTTAAGGTTCCAATATTTCAAAAGGGACATTGATCTTGGCATTAAGTAATAAAAATAACCAAAACACTTCTATTCCAGCAACACTTTGTATTTGTTCTTATTGTGACGTGTAAGTCACATAGGACTGACTATTCAACAGGCTCATGTAATGTGGATATATTTTATGTGTTTTTAAGTTAAAGTTGTAAAACTGTACATTTAGTGGCAAAAACAGTTTTTAAAAATCAACTGGTTACTTGTTACTGACCTTCATTTAAAAAAAGATGATCAGTCATGAATGTCATGACGTTATAAACTCATAGAATGAGACGCGACTGTAGCTACACCGTCCGTTAAAGCTGAATGAGGAGTTCGTTTCATGTCTGTTACATTAGTTTTCTTATAGGCAGATGGTGGCTGTTTGTATTTATTTAAATGTCCTTCAAAAACCGCTTATTCACAAAACTCAATTTCACCACAATTTGAATTAGATTTGCACAATTGACTATTCATTTGTTATATTATAATTTTGTTAAGAGATTTTTCTATTTGTCCTAAATGTGTTTTTGATTGAGTGGTATTGAATTTTAGATACAGTGTATTACAAAGTGAAGTTGAAAATATTTGCTTATATAATACATTTTAAATTATGCATTAATAAATCCCCTAAAAATATGAGAAACTTGCCTTCCCTTTAAGACAGTTGTGCATCTCTCCTTACAAGAAAAACAAACTTTTTAATCTGTATTTTCTCTCCTCTGAACATAACGGAATTAGTCTGTGAAAATGATCAATTTTACCTTTCCCCAATTAAAAAGATCAAGATTACATTTCCAGCTTTGCCTTTTAAAAATAAACATGTCTCCTTTTATAAAAACTGAGGTTCTCTTCATGCTGTTGATGCTCTTCAGTCCTTCGCGCCAAATGTTCACTTCCTCAATGTTCTTCTCTCTCATACACAGGCAGTGTCCCCTCATTGGCTGCTGGTCTGCTCTTTGGGGGGCTCGCAGGTTTTGGAGCATACCAGGTCTCCAATGACCCTAATAATGTTTGGGTGTCTTTAGGTATGTAAACTATATGTTGACGCACACAGGTGCCAAACATTGGATTAGGAACATCTCAGAAATATCCTAACAAGGTTAACTATAATGTTCAACATTGCAGCTACATCAGGAGCTCTGTCCGCCATCATGGGGAAGAGGTTCTACGGGTCGAGGAAGTTCATGCCAGCTGGTTTGATAGCAGGAGCAAGGTTTGTTCTTGATTAGATCTCTTTTAGCTCACCAAACTCCAGCAAGGATATTAGTAAGGCATGCAAAAAAGTGGATTTGATGGTGGTATTTTGGTGGATATTCATGATGTATATCCAGGTGATCAATGTTCCTTGTTATTTTACTGCTAACTTGAAGTCTGCCGTTTTTGTTTGAAGGGAGTTTAATGTGATCCTCTCGTTTCAGTCTGCTGATGGTGGGGAAGCTTAGTCTGACGTTTCTTCAGAAACCTACAGGGTCCTCATGAGGTGAAAGCTCTTCAAGAACAATCTTCAGCTCCGGCTTGGTCATGTTTGGAGCAGCCCTCTGGAATTTGATTTTCACTGTTACTTTTGTCAAAAGTACAAAAAGAAAAAAATCAATTTGATGATAAAAAGTATAATTTGTATAGAAATGCTTGTCTTTTTTCCTAAATACATTTTGAACTTCTATATGTTTATTAGTATAAAATATTTACAAAATGTTTATTTTTTCATTGCATGATACAAAGAGTCCAGGAGTTGCTTTACAATATCAACATTATCATTCTTAACTGTTACCTAAAATCCAAAGAATGAAACTGGGAAGTTCGCTTCACAGATTTCTGAAACGATTATTTACAACAAAATAAAAAGTTTAAAAAAGGTACTCTCTCGCCCCATTCAAACCCTACTTAGAATCCGTAACCATTAACAGTTGGACTGGCTCCCACTAGATCCCAGAAGAATACTTTGATATTGTCTAGCAGACAGTAGCAGTCTTGGCAAACACGTACAACCATAGGAAAAAGACGTCACTTAAAAAGCTGGTCGGTTTACCACATCTTGGGGTAAAAATATACATCCTTTTGTTGAAAGAGATGCTCAGGATCTACATTTGCTATCAAAGATGCGGACGCAAAACCAAGTACAGCGAAGAGTTTTTGTGCCCTGCTTCCTTGCATTATCGGTTTCCGCCGTACTTAGATGTCCAGTCCACCCTGCCGTGGACTGGCGGCACTGCAGGAGCTCTGCTCAGCAGATTACCAGACGTTTTCCCCAATGCTATAAAGCTGCTGTCCTTAACCTGAGTCCTGTCGGCCCGCCGCTTCCAGCCCTCCAAATCTGAAAGGACACGTCAGTCAGTTGTGTTTCTACTTCTGATTTACAACAAGCAACACACACAGCAAGTTAGATTATTACTGGAAGGGATGTTTACTTTAGTAACTTAATTCACTAGGTAAAACACAGGATCGATTATTTACACACAGATTGGTGTTTTCAGGCCTAACATTTCTGTTCATTATGATGATTTTCCACTTGCAGGTAATGAAATCGCAACATCTAAGATTAGAATATTACATCCGACCAAAAAAAACATTAACACAGAAGTGTGGGTTTAATGAAAAGTATTTGTAATACCTGCTGGAAAGGTTATTTTGAAACAGTACTTCTAATCTGACAAACCAGCCTCATCTGAAAGCATATTCTAATTTATTGAAAATTACTTTTTTATTAAAGAGTATGTAAAATAAAAAATGGAAGTTTGCTACTAAAATATTCAAATGAATTAATCACAGCCAATAAATGAAAACAAAACCCATCAGAATCAGCTACAAAATGAGTACCTTCATTAGTTTCACTCAGTGAAGAGTTGGGAATGGGCTTGAGTTTTGCACATTTTGTCTTTTTTTTATGATCAGGAGAAGAATTAGAAGAAAGATGGACTAAAGTAAAGAAATAAGAGAAGAAGTTTGAATAAGTATGTTTTGACAGAAATCTTTGAAGTAATAGAATGGAAAAAGAGTACGGTGACACAAGTTTAAGTAGTGTGAAAAGATTTATCTCTGACAAACAGAAGGTGAAACTCTTACTTGAGTGCTGGCCAGCCAAAGGGGCAAGCTGAATTCTCTGTCCCACCGTGCCAACCTCTTTCTTCTGGAAAGAAGGGATGTAACCACTGGAAAGGTTGTATTTGGTGCTCACAAAGTTCCCTTTAAGAGACAAAGGACACGCTTTAAGAGTGTGTATTTTGTGTGAGATTGATTAATACAATATCTATTAGCCTAAACTAGAACAGCAAAAGTAGTGACATATAAAAAAAAAACACTTGCAGCATCTAGAATCCATATAAGAAGCATTGTATTATAATGAATACAACTTGATGTGGTAAGTTTGCCAGCTGTTTTTATTCCAGGAAGTCTCAATTTGAATGACGGAGTTTGGATTTGCCACCATGCTGGCTGTTAGTCATACTTTCCCTCAAGCTGTTCAATATACCATAAACGAGGCGAAGCCTGTGAGCTAGTTCAGTCAGTTAACTCAAGATATGCTACTGGAGGTCTATGTATGCTGCTGAACCTCCAGCTAGACTCTGGATTTCACCCGCTGCTCCTGCCTGCTTGCCTGCCTTCCATTGCTGTCAACGTCTGCTAGGTTCTCTTGCCCCTCCTGACATGCAGAAGAGATGTTTAGGGGGACAGAGATGCACTCGTTGCTCTGTGGCATGTTGAGCAGCATGGCCATGGAGGGATGAGATCTGAGCCTACAAGCCAAACTCAAACTTATACTATACTGGCTAATAAAGCTCTGTTAACACTATAGCTGTCTGACTGAATTACATAAAGCATATGTTTACTCAATTAAGCCTTTGAGCAAAGTGCGTCTGCATTTCTAAAACAACCAAAATGTTGAAGTGAAGTTATTCGACTGAAGTACCTTTTGACAGATCAATTTTCTCCAGTTTTCTTTCTTTCATAACAGTTTTCTCTGGAGTGCTCTCCACCGATTTAGTGCCATTCTCTTCTAATCTCACAGCAAAATAGAGTTGGAGAAGAAAGAAATGCAGTATGGAAAAAAAGAGGAAAACATTTAGGAGAACAAGATTGTAGAAGAAATAATAGTAAAGCAAAGAGGGAATGAAAACTGAAGAGCAGGGTGGGTACAGCAAGGGGTCATTTAAGGAGCTCTTGATCTTTAACAGTCAGACTCAATCTCATAAATACATAATGAAAGGAAAACACAAGGTGAAAGAAAGTCGGGCGAAGTAAGAGGGTAGATATTGTCTGACCGCCCACAGTACAGATGATTTCTAGATGCTTTATGCCTCTAAAGCTGTGAGCTTTACAGCTTCTAAACATCCGGAGCCCTGAACCCAAAGCTCGTTACCTGCGTTGGCTCTGGTGACGGCTAATCCTCCTCCAATAGAGCAGATGGGTTTATTTACAGTGTTTGAGGAGTTCTCCCAAAGGCCCCGCAATGTCATTCCACCCAACTCCTTCTCTCCAGAGGAAGTCTGATTCCTGCCAATTAAACCTTAAAAGAAAAAACATCCACATAACAATGGAGCTAACAAATGATATGAAATTATGAAAATCTGGGTTGTCATGAATTTTACTGTCATTGGAAGCCTTACTTAGGAACAATGCTAACAAAAAAAAAAAAGCTCCTGAATAAATTTTCACCAGAAGGAAAGAATTACTTTAGTTTCTGCAATTTACAACATAAAGGAAAAGGCTTATCCATGGTCAAAAGTACCAATATCCAGTAAATACCGAACTGTTAAAAAGTATTGCCTTGTTTACAGATTTCTACTGTTTTAGCTTTCTTCTCAAACGTTAACGTTTCGAATAATAAATCAAATTTATATTAAACAAAGATTAATGTAAAATGCAGTTTTCAAATGCTAAAAACCAACCCGTGCCTATGTGAAAATCTTAATTGCCTCATAAAGCTAATTGCTGATTGAGCCAACCTTGGCAGCAACAGCTGCAATGAAGCATTTGCAACATCAAGCAGAGTTTTTTACATCACTGTGGAGTAATTTTGGCCCCCTCTTTCTGCTGAATTATTTATACTTCATACCAGAGGGTTTTCAAGCATAAACAGCCTGTTTAGGATCATGCCACAGTAACCCAATCGTATTTAACCCCAGACTTTAACTAGGCCTCTCCAAAACCTTTATTTTCTGGGGGGTTTTTAAACATTTGGAGGAGGACTTGCTGGTGTGCTTCAGATCATTGTTCTGGGACATAACCTATCAGTGCTTAAACCTGAAAGGTCACAAACTGATAGCCGGACATTCTCCTTTGGGATTTTCTGCTGAAGAGAACAATAAATACTTAAAAACTATATATAATTATATTAATGTGTCAATAATTTATGAAATACACAAAGAATTAATTGTCAAAACATTTATAATCACTTCAGGTTTTCATGTTTGGTATTTTCTGTGCTACAGTTTATCATTAAATAATTTGAATTTTCATTATGGCTTGTGCAGCACAGCAACTCAACAGTGACCAATCACCTTATCTATAGCAATAATAATCTCATCAGCTGTTGTTTGGAAAGGATGAAAGTTCAAATGAATTCATGAGATCCTTGACTATAAAATAATTAAATAAAAGAAATACTTACATATGTTTTTAACATATCATACAAAGTGTGATTAATAATTTTCATGTTTAATTATGTACTTATTAAATTATCTAAACAATTCAGTAATTATTGATAAATGTATGTATTTATGTATTGTATCAATCAGATAAATATTTAATATGTTTTTAATGAATTGTGTCACTTTTGACTCTGTCTTACCTGGTAAGTAACGGGACTGGGTAAGATAGTGCTGCCGTGCTGCTGATCCAGGGAGATTAGAATCCGTTGGGCCAACTTTAACATTGTTGGGTATTTTTGTAACTGAGCTGAATGAATATAGAGGTTTCTGCTCCTTGGGCCTGCAAGCAAGTTCAAATTTAATAAAGTAATTGCTTTTGTTTTTAGTAAAAAAAAAAAAAAAATGCCTTCCTACAATCCTATGAACCATACAACAACGCCACACGGGTGAAGTTTGTCACATAAGGTATTACAGCACTTACTGTGAGCAGTGCTCTTTAGAGCTCCTGTCCTCCTCTGCAGTCCCAAGGCTAGGCTTCTTGGAATTGGAGGCAGCGGTTTCCGATTGGTCGGATTCATCCCAGCTGTCTGATGTCTTGGAAACTGCCTGTCCCCAGCGACGACGACCACTCTTCAGCAGCCCCATCCCGCTGCCTCCTAAAGCATTTTCGCTGCCCATTGATGCCACCTTCTGAAAAATAAACACTATCATGATGGGATCAATACATTCCACACACTTCATTTAGAATAAAAAGGCTGAAGCTACTCACTGCGTGGCTGACACCTCCTGTTTTATTGTCAACCTGAGGAAGTGGGATCTGCTGAAGAGGCTGATGCTGTTGATAGTTTCTAGAGGAGGATGTGGAAGCTTTGGACTCTGCCGACGACTGCTGGGGATCTGTCTTTGAATCAGAGAACTGCTTCTGAACCATTGGCCGAGTCTGGACCTTCTTAACCTCTTGGCTCTGAGGACGAGGCCCCAACACCTGACCTACTTGGAAATAAGGGTACCTCAAGGTCTTGCCAAGGAGAGGAATGAAAAGGACAGAATATGTAAAGCTCTCATTCCAAATACAAAAATAAAAAGCATGTACAATGGACATGCTTAAGACTTTACTTCAGAAATGTGGCTTTGCTGCTCACCTGTACAGCAGTGGGCCTCTTTTTGGGGTCCCATTGCAGCATGTCCTGCATCAGTGCAATAGCCTCCTTGCTGGCATTTGGAATAAGGGTCTTCAGGTTGGTCGGCACACATTGGGGGAAGCGAAAATTCATAGCAGATGCTAGTTGGAACCCCTCTGGCCAATCCAACTAATTGTAAAAAAAAATCAAATCATCTCGTGTGCAAAAAAACATGCCCGTATCAGGTTATACCTTTAAAAGAGCATTTATCAGTTTTGTTACATTAATATAACAAAAACTCTGTCATCTGTTACTTCCTGTGACCCCTTATTTCAAAGGAAGACAAAGAGCAAAGTTTTTTAGGGTGTAATTGACAAATGATATTAGAACATATATTCCACTTATGTCAGCAGGTGCAGGAGCTATCTACTTACATATCCTGTAAATTAAAATTGGCCTTTAAAATGAGAGGAAACACAAGATAGAAATAGCTGTAGCAGGAGGAATCTTCTAACCCAAAAAGACATGTCTACTGTCTTTTCTGTCCATCTTTGATCACATTTTGTCAAAAATAATTTGGTGGCATTTCTGTAAAGAGTTGTTGTAAAGATTGCTTTTTGTTTAATCCAGTTTAAGGCTTTAGAGTGAGCCATCGTTTTTCCAACATACTTCCATGTCTTTGTGGCTGTATTGATTGAGGTGACACTGTGGGTTATCCTGCAATACCTCCTGAGGACTTATAACTAATCTATCTCCAACACACCTTTCACCACAGTAAATGAAACAGTTCACCTGGTCTATTGGTAAAAAAATATATCTGATTTATGTTCTAAGAACTATTAAAAGCCACATGGTTAAATTATTTTAATTAAAACCTGGCTTAAGGTCAATCGCCTCGACCTCTTTCATTCCAAGATCTTCTCACCTTTTTAACTGTGCCCAGGACTTGGCAGATCTTAAAGATCTCATCCACTTCACTATTTCCAGGAAAAAGAGGTCTAAGGGTGTAGAGTTCAGCCATGATGCAGCCCACAGCCCATAGATCAATAGGAGAGCTGTAGGTGGATGACCTTAGCAACACCTCAGGAGCTCGGTACCTTGATGCAGAGCAAAAATAAATTAATGTAAAAGTTGATTTGAAGCAGCATAAAATCATCTCAGCATAAACTTTACAAAGAACAAACTGCTGGTACATTATAGACCTTATATTTTTCTACGAGCATGACGTTTAGTGGTTTTTTTACCATCTTGTTGATACGTAATCCGTGTAAGGAGGTTTGGAGCGGATCTCTCTGGCCAGTCCAAAGTCTGCTATTTTCACCAGCTCTGGACCCATGCACAGCAGATTCTCAGGTTTCATGTCTCGATGGAAGAAACCTGGAAAAATCATTACAACTTAAGAGCTTATAACCAGACAGCAAGATGATGATGAAAAAATAACAGGAAATATGTAGAATCAACTCTCTGATTGGTTTAAAATCTAAAATTTTAATTGTATATTATTCACAGCATCACTATATTGTCATGCTTATATTACCTAGATTTATGGCATGTCAGATGGTATATTATATTTATATTATATTATTATATATTTATTTTATAAACCAAATCGGAAACATATATTTTCACGTTTTGGACCAAAAATGGTCATCTTGTGCTGACCTTAAAACACATCCTCTACAGTCTTTTGGGGTTAACCAGCTTACTGATGGACTCTATTCAGTCATAATCAAACATTAGCCCAATTTTGTTTTAGACTGAATGGGTTAATATATGTCGAGTTTAGAAGTGCAGCAGCAAATATTTAATTTACTACAAATTCCCCATGAAATGTGAGTTCAGCAGGTTGCATCATGTGGGGAAACTGAAAAAAGTCTCCCATATTCAAATAATAAAAATCACATGTTTGTAAATGAATCAAACGTAACCAAAGGGGTCAAGGTGTTTAATGGCCTGAAAAACTATATTTTGCTCCATGTCTCTATAGAATTTATTTGAAAGAAAGCAGGAGCATACCTAGTGGCTATAAATAATAATGCAAACATATTTGCATATGCAATACATTCCTACCCATGGGTCACAGTGACAAGATTGTTTATATGAAATATATCAAACCTAAAAAGCAAAGGTTATGTGACTTTGTCTAAAAGAGAAAAATGAAAAAGTAACGCTCCTTACCGTGCTTATGCACAAAAGCCAACCCAGACAGCACTTGAAACATGATGTTCCTAATTTCATTCTCTGTGAACATCTTATTCTCTCTAACAACACACCAAAGAGAAAAAGACAGAAGAAAAGATACAAGGGAAATCAAAGAATGTTAAGAAAAGAGAAGTCTGGAAAGGCACATGCATTTTGGATGGAGGATGCATGGATGTTTACACTGCAATAGTATTCATACCCCTTGTTGGACATTTTATCACTTTACAACCACAAACTTTAATGTATTTCATTGGGATTTTCTGTCATGTATTTACATAAAGCAGTGCACACTTCTGAAGTGCATACTTCTGAATGATATATGGTTTTACACAAGAGTGTTTAGCCCGCTTAAGTCAATACTTTGTTGAAGCAATTTTTGTTAGAGCTGCAGGTCTTTTGGGGGTTTGTCTCCACCAACTTTGCACATTTAGACACTGATTATAAAACAGCTAAAACTCAGCCAAACGTAAAGATCAACATCTATGTCCAAGTTTTGCAACAGATTCTCAACCAGATTTAGGTCAGGACTTTGACTGGGCCACTCTATATATTATACCTTTTATATAAACCAATCCGTTGTAAGCCTGGCTATGTATTTACAGACATTTTCATGCTGGAAGGTGAACCTAATTCACCACCTCTAACATATTTTCTATCAGGACACTCATATATTTAGCACCATCCTTCTTCCCATCAACTCTCACCATTTTTCCTTTCTCTGCTGAAGGGAAGCATCCCTATGGTGTTATGCTGCTACCATCATGTTTTAACATTAGGACGGTGGGTACAGGGTGTTCTGCAGATGTAGTTTTTCCACAAAACAACTTGAATGAAAGTCAAAAACTTAAGTTTGGTCTCATCTGACCAGAGCTTCTTCTACATGTTCTCTGTCTCCAGCATCGGTCATGGCAAACAGCAGGTAGGGCTTACTTTCAACCATGGTCTTTTTCTTAAAATTCTTCCATTAAAGAAACACTGATTTGTGGAGGGGCATGAATACTTTTAGCTAGCTCTGCAGATGTGTCTGTATTTAAAAATGGATTGAAATTTTAAAATGGATGCTTTTGTATGTTTTTTTTTTTTTTGCTATTTGTGATGCTTCTGATCTACATATAGTTAAAAATAATGCTTAATGATAAAAGTAGGGGCATCCACACATCCTTTCATCACATTCAAACAACACAGACCAAAGAGTTAGACAAATGTTCCCATCGAGACAGTTATGGAGGGTTCACATACTACAAGAATTTTCAGGATTTTAAACAATCCAGCTATTAGTCTTCGGAGAATCATTTCGTGCAGCATCACAGTTTTCTTTTGGTATTTTGATTAGAAATAATGCCAATACTTTCACATTAAACATGTGTTACTAAATCTTGCAGAATGAAACCGCTCTCACAGATCGGGAAGCATGAACCCAGCACGGTACACCTACCATGCTTGTGAATAAATGACAGGCCTTGCAAAATCTGAAAGCTTATGTTTCTTATCACTGACTCAGGAAACAATTTTCTTCTGTAAACATAAAATTGATATTTTATTTTGAGGGGCAGGAAGACAACATTTTCATGACATAAAGCCTTCTTGTAGAGCAACATTTAGCTACTATTCTTATTGACTGTACAACCCTAGAAGCAGATTTACTTTTCAATGTTTCCATTTGACGGAAAAGACCCAGGTGTGCTCTGCAGGTAAACACCAATGCCTCTAGAGATGGTCATAAAAGTACTAAAATAAGAAGACCATTCCACTAAGTTATTTAAAATATACAACAAACAACCGACAGTAACATATCTACAACATTTTAATGGATGTTTTGTGATCCAGATGTTTGTGATGTTGTCGTAATATCACTGTAGGACACCATACTGCTAAACATCTGCACACCGACTGTGGTCTTCTTACCTGTCCTTCATCAGCTGATACAGGTTTTCTTTCATGTACTCGAAAACAAAGTAGAGGTGATCATTCTCTCTGATTACCTCCTTCAGTTTCACCACATTCGCATGGTTCAGCTTCTTCAAAGACTGTAGTGAGAGACAAAGTGGAAGACAAGAAACATGCGTATGTACATTAACTACAAGATTTACAAATGGACATCCTTCGGTTAGGTGAAGGCGCCATTCTTAGCAGACTTCAGTGTTGAACGGCACACTGATACTGAAGTTGCTGTCAAACTGATTCAGTTTCCAGCCCCGATACCGGCAGGTGTTTAAGTGCGTTGCCTTTCCTACGTCACAAAGCAGCCTAGTTGAATTCATTGGCTTTCAGTGATGCCAGGATATGGTAATAAATATGGCCATCCATACCTTGACTTCCCTTAGATTCATACATTCATCCCATGAGTAGAACTTTCTCTTCATCCTAGGAAAGACAAGAAAGAAAAACGAGCATGTGATCCGCAGATATGCAATAAAAAGAGATGTCCAACTGCAGGCCACATCAATTATCATGAATACACAAAATAGTACTATTACTATCTTTACAGTAACAGTGCAATGTCTTTTGTGTGACTATAAATAATTCAGTCCTTTTTGACATGTCTTAAATTGCAGCTTGCATTATTGCAGGAGCAAAGCTTCAAGGGTGCAAGATTTCACAGTTACTGTTCTTGCTGTGAAACACTACTTTTTCTCACTTAAACTTAAGCAATTAATGTGTCTGTCAGTTTTATTATAATACATATTGCCACTGGCCAGCTGGCACTTGGTTAGCCTCTCAAATCAACAACATCACTCCCTCCCTCGGGAATTACATACATTTATGTTAAAGAGTGAGCACATGTCCTTGTCTCCTCTTCTACTTTACAATATCAGGAACCTGACACGCCCCCCCCCCCCCATCTACTTTCACTGCCTTTCACCATCACCACATGTATTATCTTGCATGGTAACCAAACGGTCAACGTGTGGACCCATCTCCCAGGTTTCACGTCTATTATTAAACACTACGGGCATGTGTCACACACAAACCAATATAGGTTGCTGGTTTGTTTCCACTACTGTTAGCAAGAAACCTGAAATTGACAAATCCTATAGTTTTATTTTACATCTGGTAACGATGCCTGCGTGATAACATCAAGGGTCAAACCATTCCTACAGCTTGAAGTATTTTTATTTCAATTCAGTTCAATTTATTTATACAATTCACAGCACGTCTCAAGGCAATTCAATCGAACCATGCAGATTTCAAGTCGGGTACGTACATTCCAATTGATTCTAATTATCAAACAGTGAAGTCAAATTCAGTTTATTATTCAAACTGGTTAAAAAGTTTTTCTATCTAAGGAAACCCAGCAGATTGCTCAGGTTGTATGGAAATTACAGTGAAGTAGCAATGGCCTTCCCCCCCCCTGCTGCTGCACACTGCTGGCCAGCTGGCCTAAAGAAGCCTCTTACACTTTCCTCTTGCTGACAGGAAAGGCAAATTCAGCTGTTTAGAAATATTTCTGGTCTTGAAAAACGTGGATATTCATGGTGTAGAAACAAAAGGAGGGCCATCCCATTACTCTTTTTAAGCAACACTGATTTAAAATAACAGTTAAGCTATAAGTGAAATGTCAGCAAAGCAACCTAGATGTCAGACATTTTTTACTCTATTAAAGAGCTTAAGGACAAAAAATTATAATTTTCTACGCACATAAAATAACATCAAGACCAAAATAAAAATAATCAATTCACAGATAACATCATAACTGAAATAATCAATGTTATTTTAGCATCAAACATGTTATACATTCAATCAATGCGATTATTTTAGCAGCTAAAATAATTGGTAGAAAAATTGCTACTCACCAACAGTGAACATGTCATATTAATATTTGGTCTAAATATTATTCTATCTTCAGAACATGTACAATAGATAACTATAGTGATTAACAAGAAAGAAAAACAGTAAACAAAAAAACAAACTTTAACTCCTTACCTCTTAATAGCTACAAGTTCTCCAGACTCGTTGCTTCTTCCCATCAGCACGCTGCCGTAGGTGCCATCACCTAGCTGCTTCAGGGTTGTGTAGCGATTCATCTCCTCTTAAAATGGTTTCATCAGGTTCTTGATTCTCCTTATGTGTTAGATCAGCAGCTCTATTTCTACAGTCAATTCCCTTTCCTGTTCTGTTCAACTGACGTAATGTTTGGTCTGACCTCCAAAAGATTTCAGTTGTTCTTCAACTGAAAATGTTTCACATCTACCGAGTCCGGGGTTTAAAGATCATCTTGCAGTCCCTGGTCCATGATTACAAAGGTTGTATCTTGGGGATGTAGTTAAGTTTGTAGCAAAGAGGCATCTGAAAAGCATCAAAGAGAAATTGATCAGATAGTCGTCAGTTCCAAATGTATTAACATTCACGCAGTCAGCTTCTCAGAAATCTGAATTGTAAGAGAGGTAGGACAAAGATGATGCTCCGATCACTTCCTGTTTTTTTGCCTGAATGAGGAGGATCAGGTGTGTGCAGCACTTTAGTCTTGTAGGAAGCTGTGACACAAACACCCCAGGGTGATGACACAAGCTGCCCTGGACGGATTAATCCACAGGAGATATAAATAGGTTGTTACATCACCAACTTGCTTACCGGTATCCACAGCGTTTCTCAAGCTCCCTGCCTGGCAATAGGATTTGAAATGACGCCACAGGGCATTCTGATCAAACCGTTAGGCTGTTCAGGTAAATCACTCCCCCTGAGGGTTCCTTCAAAATTACAGGGACAACAACTACAGAGTCCTTACATCATATGTCCTGTAGTTTGCAGCACAATGCTAGAAATTGATGTTACTTTAGTGTATCTGTGAATGTAAACATGTTTTTTTTAAAACAAAAGTTACCAATAACACTCTAAATATGAAAATATTACAACCTAAGTAGCAGAAATGGGCTACTCTGAGAATCCCATAGTTTGAGAACCTTCAGCATTTTCAAGTTTACAGCGTCGGTCCAAAAAATGTAAACAAAAGGTGTTACATGATCTAGTTGCTCTACCTAAAACTGAAGTAGATAGCTGCTGAAAATACATATTGATTCTTACAGTTATAATTACGTTATCTATACCATTTATGTATTATTTTGATTTTGATTCATAGAGTTCATAGCAAGAGCAAAAACAGAATAAATGCTAAACTCAGTGGTGGTTTTCAAGTGCAGATTGGGAAGAATATTTGCCTTCTGCTTTTTATTATGTCACGCAGGAAACATAATCAGTGGTAAAGCTGAACATTTTTAAACTAAATTATCTTGTATTAGAGATATTTGATCAAAATGTGATTTACCAGATATAAATCAACCAAAAATTAAACGTTTATCTTGGCTAAAATAATCAGGCATGCTGCGGGATAAGCCTGCCACATTTAGATTTTTTTCAGAAACTTTGTCAAGCTTTCTCTAAGGAAAGACAGTGACAGCATTTGGATGTTATGGGACAATAAATATTGCATGCATGCAAAAAGCCCTGAGCTATTTATGATCAGTTTTCCAAGGCAATAAAGAAAACGGTCATAGTTTCATTATTTTATAAAAATACACATATACATTTAATTGTTGACCATATAACAAAGTAATTTGAAGGTAAATGATTGTCAAAAAAGTGCATTTTTGTTTATTGTGGGTTTGTTTTGGGGGGAGAAACAGTGTGTAATCTACACTGTGGGAGTTTCTGGTGGTATGGATTTGATTTGTATTTGTGAGCTATTCTCACAATACTTCAGTCAAATAGGAGTAAATAGAAGGAAAAGCAGTGACGTGAAAGCAAAGAGAAGCTCAACGATATATATTAACATCACTAAAATTAAGAATAAGGTATATCTAAAATTGGCCTAATTTTAAAACTCCTGTCAATATTATACAGTGACTCATCTGTAAAACAAAACACAACTTTTCCACCCCAGTAATGAAATGCATCTTTCTTCTAAGTTATAGAGCTACTTTCTTAAAAAAACAAATACCAGCTCTATAGCCAAGTCACACTGAGACAACGAGCAGCTAAAGGAGAATAAAGACCAGAGGTCTGCTGGCCTGCAATCTGCTGGGGAGGGATTTAAAAGGAATTAAGATGTACCAAGGTCACATGACATTAGGAAGCTAATCAAGGTCAATTACACTCAGACACTAACCTGCAAGCATAAGGGAAAAGTGCATCTGATCAAAACCACTTCATGTGATAATATATAACCATCTAACATAAACAAGACTATTTTCATACCATAACATTGTTTATCAGAACTTATTCAGCAGTTATACAAATAAACTGGTCTTATTTAGACAGTTTTGTTAGGCAACAATACATAAATAATGGGAAGCGCTGTTTAATACCACTGTGTGTCTAAATTAGGTCCTGGTACGTCAGCTTTTAACAGTTCACTTTCTCCCATTCATATCAGTTTGTCTGCCTCTAGTTTCTCCTCTGTGTTTTAAACTCACCAGTTAGGGCTGTCGGCTCCTTTCCTCGGCCGTTGTCTGGCCCCGCTGATAGCTCCTGATAAACTGGACGGAGTATCTGTAGCACAGTTCTCACGATAAACTGCGTGCGTGTGAGCGCGACCTCTCTCCATGGAAACTTACACACAAACGCGACCCGATTGTTTCACCACTACGTGACAAGAGGCGCATGCGGCCGCACTGTTTTGTGGGGAATGTTGTCCTTCTTGGAAGGACTTTTGAACTTACCGCTTGTTAAACGTCAGTCAGTCATTTTCTACCGCTTATTCCATAGTGGGTCGCGGGGGAGCTGGTGCCTCTCTCCAGCAGTCTATGGGCAAGAGGCGGGGTACATTCTGGACAGGTCACCAGTCCATCGCAGGGCAACACACAAACAACCATGCACACACTCATTCATACACCTAAGGGCAATTTAGAGTGACCAATTAACCTAACAGGCATGTCTTTGGACTGTGGGAGGAAGCCGGAGTACCCGGTGAGAACCCACGCATGCACGGGGAGAACATGCAAACTTCAAGCAGAAAGACCCCCGGCCGGGAATCGAACCCAGGACCTCCTTGTTGCTGCAAGGCAACAGTGCTACCAACTGCACAAACGTGTAAAAGAGAAATTAGTAATTACGTTTATATTTAATGTGTATTTTTTTAAATCTGACGTAGATTTATATTTCAGCCAATACGTTAAAAGTTAAAATCATTAACAAGATTTAGCCCTATTTTTTTTTTTTAATTGGCGTACTTTCTTTGCCGAAAACAGTTGAATAAACCAAGACGTGACAGCTTGGACACGTATTGAATCGTTTCCCTTGTTTTCCAGAGCACTAAATACACTAATGCTCTGGATTAGGAAAAATGGACAGAGTAAGAGGTCTTCTTTTCATCGACTGTCTAAACAGAGCAGCAGTAAAGATATTGTACCAATAGATGGCGCTACATAATCTCTTTTAGGCTTCCAGGTGAACTACCAACACTGCGAGATCTTTAATCAATTGGCCTTTTTAATACATTTTAAACCATATATATCAAACTTTCTTGGCCTATTTAACAAGGAATGTTCTAGCTTTTAATTACTTTATTTATCATTTTATTGACCGTAGGGCTGGTGTTCTACAATTTGTGACCTAAAAGAAGGAAATTGGCTTGTAAAATGTATGATTTTGTACGGCATTTGTATTGAATTTATTTTCCTCAAATAAATTCCAGTGCAGCCCTTTCCCACCAGAGGGCACCTTATTAGAGAACAAAGATCACATGTGTAACTTAATCTCAGTGGTTAGTAATCATTGAACACACAGCATCATGAAGACCAATAAAGACAGCAGACAGTTGTGGAATTGGTTAAAGTAGGTTTAAACTATGACACAATATCCTAAGCTACAAACACTTATCAGAGCACCAATTCATTTAAAACCTGGAAACTGGAATAGTATGGTAGATCCTACGAAGATCCAACATAAATGGACATGCTGGACAAGAAGAACTTTTTTCAACGCAGCCACCATGGCTCCAGTCCTCAAGGCTACCTGCAACTTTTCGATGCACCTTTTCTCTAGTAAACCTGGATCAAATGAAGGACTCTTTACCAGACCACTGCAGAGCTGAATTTCATACTGATGAGAGAATTCAGCCATTTAAATCAGGTCTGTTAGAGCAGGGAGTATGTACATTTATTGGTTAGGAGGTTAAAAAAAAAAAAAAAAATTACAGTTATTTTAGCGTTTTATTTGGAAAAATGCATTTTAGAAAATGGGGCCCGTGGGTACTTTTTTACGATTTTGGCCCGCTTGGCGTAATGTCTGGTTACCTCTGGTTTAAATGAAATTATATTCTTGTTTTAGAATTACCCAGTCAAAGTAAAGGTTTAAATCCAATCATGATTCTCCAGAAAAATGAATTTCCTCAAAGAATTTACTCTTTCAACAATACAAATACATGGCACATTTTAAGATTTTATATATTTTTTTAACAACTTTCAAAACAATGTATAATTTTCCTGCACAATCATGAACTCCCTGCTATTGCTCCATCACATAAAACCCCAATAGATCAAGAAGGATGGTCACATTTGCAAGGCGTTTTATCTAAAGTGAGTTTGCTTGATTTTGCAGAAACGTCTGGCTTGTAGCTTTAAGATATTTGATGATGAAGAGAAGACAATCATGAAAGGTTAGTTGTGTCATTCTACATCAACTCTGTGGCCGCCCTAATCTGATCCATATTATCAGATTAGTACTTTATGCGCGGTCATCTAAACGATCTACACATCAGCATTTGCTGGACGACATGAAAATCTGAAACAATTTTCTCACCTCCTGCTGTTTTTTTGCGTGTCTGTGCTTCTCATGTATGATTCTAGCAAACACACACAACAGATTAAGCTCAGAATTACCAGGATGGGCGGGGAAGAGGCTGTAACAAGTGGAAATTCACTTAAGAGGATTATTGTGGTTGTTAGTTCCCTCCCGATCTTCTCAAGGATGCCAGGCAATGCCGGCCGGAATGGAATCACAAGCAAACTAATGGTTTTCTTTATGAGTTTTTTAGATACTAAAGTGAAAGAAACGAGTGGCAACATTCCAGGATGATCTGCTGTGGCTATTACCTGTTCGGAGCGCAAGGTGATCCGTTCGCAGGCATGCTTCTGTACCAGAGAGCCGTTTCCTGACCGGTTCCTTGGCTGGCATCCTGCTGAGGGACATGAGGACCAGACCTGCTGGAATCGGAAAAGTTAATGCTGACTGGATGGGTTCGCTTCCCTCCAAACTCAGTGCCATGCCTCTGAAGTACCTCGCCGTACCAGGTGAGCAGAAAGATTGTGAGATAAAGCAGTGCAATGTGAAGAGATGGAACATTAGGCAATAGAGTTGAGCATATATAGGGTGAACGATGAGACGAACAGTCAAGCTGTTGGTCCTTTCAGGGTTTTGTAATGATGGTCCAGAATTGCCAAAACCTCCAAGTCAAGCATTTGTTCAGAGTTGTATTGTTTTTATCCTGTTTACACACAAGTGTAGCTTTTCTCGCTTCATCTTTGGTGATTTAGTATCAACAAGTGTCACACCTTGTTCCAGGTTCTCATGACTCCTTCACCTTCTGGGTGGATGTGCATGCCCCAGTGGGCCCTGATCAGAAGGCTTATGTAAAGTACCTGGCCACTATGTTCAGTGTGTTAGCCAAGAAAGTCATGGTGAAGTGGTCAATGACACAGGTACTACTCTCAAAATGCAGAAATCATCCAGTCAACATTCATGTAACAATCTGAAGGTCTGTGCATATGACTTACATCTGCGTATGAATTCACAGCTGCTTGTATCATATAATGTGATCTTCATTCGCAGAACCTGACATTTCGGGAGCAATTAGATGCAGGAATCCGTTATTTTGATCTCAGGGTATCTTCTAAACCTAGTGAACCAGGAAGTGAGATCTATTTCATCCATGGTCTCTTTGGACACAAGGTGAGTAAAGAAATGTGCCGACACTACCTTGTCATAATTGTTACTCTAATGCTTGTCTCCTTAGTCAAATGCATTACCAATTTCTACTTGATTTGTTTTTTCGGAATATGTTTTTGATATATTATATTTTGAAATATATTTTTGAAATATATTTCAGACTACAGTCCTAAAAATTATGGCTAAATGTTGCACTATTTTTCAGTTTGTTGCAACACTTTTGGCAACAGTAACTGTTTTCTTCCAGTGACCCGGATCAAAGGGTGAACTTAGCCGTCCGTACACAGCTCTTGTCTGAAATGGGTCATTGCAACTGTTCCCAATTCAAATCTGTAATAATATTTTATTCATTTATACTGAAGCACATCGTGAATTTTACTCTCACCCACTACGTTTAGTAGGTGAACCAGCTTGTTTACACAAATTGTAAATGCATTAATTATATGTCAGGAAATTCATCGAGCATCAGAATGAGGAAGAAAGGGGATTTAAATGGCTATGAGCGTACTGTTGTCGTTAGTGCCAATAAGGCTGCACTGAGGATTTCAGAACCTGATGATCTACAGGGATTTTCACAGATAATCATCTCTCCAGTCCAAAGAGAATGGTTTAAAAAAGAGAAAATATTCAGTGAGCAGCAATTAAGAGGACAAAAATGTATTGTTGATCTCAGAGGTAATATGAGAATGAACAGACCAGGCTGAGATGACAGACAGGCAACAGAAGCCAGGGTAGGCTGTAAACTATCTCTAAATTGGACCTTGACTCACTATCTACTGCATCTGAAGACCACCTAGAAGATTAGAAAATATGAGTTTGGATGTCAGCTGCAACATTCTGTTGGATGCAAAGTAAATGTAAACAACATGAAACCATCCTGCCTTGTACCAACCGTTCACTATGGTTCTGGTGGTGCAATGGTGTAGGGGATATTTTCTTGTTAGACTTTAGGCCTCTAAGTGGGCAAAGTTTAAACAACACAGCTTGCCTTAATATAGTTGCTGACCAGTCCAAGTATTTTTAACCACCATCTACCAGTATTTTGATGGTTACTTCCACCAGGATATTGTACCAAGTCCCAAAGCTCAAACCATCTCAAACTGGTCTCTTTAAAACAATGACCTCCCTGTTTCTGAGTGATCTCTCCAATCATTGGATCTCAATCCATCAGAGGCACCTTCGGGCTTTGGTAGAACTGGATATTAACTGGATATTAATAGATCATGGATGTGCAGTCATCAGATCTGGAGCAACTGCATGATGCTACTATGTCCAATGTGGACCAAAATCTCTGAGGAATATGTCTGATCATTTTTTGAATCTGTAATTAAGCCAAATAGGGGGTCCAACTTAGTAATAGAAAGGTGTATCTAATAAAGTGGCCAGGGAATGAATATGATATTTTAGCCCTAATCATCACAGACAGTGGGGAGGGCTAAACTCTGCTTTAGATGTCAACATGACTGACCAAAAGACTGACCTGTTCAGGTTAAGCAATCAAGATGTCAACAAGTGTAAATAAATACAAAAAAAGACCTTTTTAATATATTACATTAAACATTTCCTAAAATAATTTATTGCAGAATTGTTTAGTGAGGTATTTATAAAGTTAAAACATTTAAATTATTATGGATACATTTATCATTTTTCTATAAAGTCATGTTTGAATTTTGACATGTACAAAAAGTTTGGTACAGATTCACTTCTTTATTTAAATGTTTAAAACTGACCAAACAAATATTTTTTCCATTAGTAACAGACCTTTTGTTTTATGCATCAACTAATCATCAACTTGTCTACCTGTCTGTAAAGGTGAGGGATGGCCTGTTAGAAATTAACTCCTTCTTAGGCAGACACAAGAAAGAGGTAAGAATCACACTCATCAGTATTTTTACAAGTTTTATAACACAGATAGATTTTTAGATGACTAACTGATTCCATTTTGGGTTAAGGTTGTGTTTTTGGACTTCAACCATTACTATGCAATGGATGCAGAGCACCACGTGTACCTCATCCATATGCTCCAGCAAGTGTTTGGCAGTAAGCTGTGCAGCAACTGTGCAGTGGAGAACATCACCCTGAACTTCCTGTGGGAAAAGAAATACCAGGTGGGATCACAATGTTGTCGTGGAACATTTCACCAGGAATATTTTTTATCCCCTCAAAAAGCACTGCAACATGTTTATTCCTTTTTTGAAAATATATATTGCAACGTGCGTTTACTGCACGTAAAACAAAACCGGCATGTAGGTGTGCATGTGGTGAACAGATCAATGAATGTCAGGTAATCCCCCGCCGCCTCTGACACTGCTGAGAAGGAATTAGAGGTGAGTATCATCCCATTAACACTTGTTCCGCCGCGCAACCTGACTTTCACTTTTCTCAGACTTTAACTTTAGGCTTATTCATCTCTGTTTGACTTAAACCTTCCATTTCCAGTAACTATTATTGTAGACCCTTAGATTGTTGTGTCTGCAATAACCCTACTGAGCGTATCCAGGGCTTTGCACATACAAATCCATACATATTACTATCAACCCTCTTCCTGCCATCCTAATCTTTTGCTGACTTACTTGGCAAAGATACCAGAGATAGTGGAGGGCACAGGTAAGGGACAGAATGAGTAAAGGTGGAGCTATACTTGTAATACCTCCATTGGGCAGCATTTCTCTTTGTTGTGTTTGTCAAATTCAAGACACTTTCAATCTCCTGCATCTCATGTTTTTTCCACCACTTGTGCAGATGAAAAATACACCAGCTGAATGAGTGCTTCGTGATTAAATGTTTTTAAAAAATACATTATGGATTTCCATGATGAGTAGGGTGCAAGTGAGCAGAGAATGCTAGTTATGCCTAAATTGTTAAATTAGGGTTATTAGACATTTAGTTAAGACAGATGAAGAAAAGCTAGGACTGAATTCAGACATCTTACATGAAAAAACTAAAAAGGTAAATGAAAGTACAAATACCTTATGAATTATAATATTTTCATTTGCTTGTGTTTTTCTGTATTCTTTACCATTTGATCTAAAAATAGTTTATTTTTCTGCCTCTTTACAGGTCATTGTGTTCTACCATCATCCTTCAGCACAAGGTATCCCAGTCATGTGGCCAGGCAATAAAATCCCTGCTCCTTGGGCAAACACCACAGAGCCCAACAAGCTTATACAGGTAGGACAACAACACAAACTCTTGCTTTGCTCCATTGCCCCCCACGTTAGGGTGATATAACTGTACAAACACAATTCTTTGTGTAAAAGAAAACATCAGGATAACAATCTGTTGGTGGAAAAAGGAAAACCACTCTTACAGGAGAATAAGAGCCCTGAGCTCACAAACGATTTAACCAGGGAATGGTGAAATGAGAGTAAAGGTTATGTTTAGAAATGAGAAGTCAAAGTCCAGAACTAATCTAAAGAGATGTCATAGACAAACCTGAAATGAGAGGTTCTTCTGAATATATCGGATTTTCCTCTGTATAATATGTCTCATTTTGTTCATTGAGAATTACTTCTAATTTCTGGACTTAAAGCTTGTGTTTTGAATGTGGTAAATTAAATCTAAGAATGAGATAATTTTTTATAACTTGTTTACACTAAAATCAGAACAATTAGCCTCTTTTCGTCTTCATTGTGCCTTCGCAACTACACTGTTTTCTTTTCTTGCTGCATGCCTCCTTGCCTCGAAAAATTCTTACTCTACTTCCCTAAAATAAGCCTTTGTTGCCAACGTTTGCAGCACATCCTTGCATAACCACGCAAGCAACATTCATAAACTCATTCTCTTTCAAAACGTTTTTATTATTTCATTCAACTTTCTCTTAGTTCCTGGAAACTACATTAAAAGAAAGAAACAAACAGGGATCCTTCCATGTCACCCAGGCCATCCTCACTCCTACGGTCAACACTGTGGCCAAGGGTTTGGTCTGGGGGCTGCGTGATTACCTGGTAGAAAGGTAGGTGTCATGATTTAGAGGATTATTACTGTCTGAGGGCTTCTTTGGGTTGTGTTAGGTTTCGTGGTCGGGTTATTCTTCTAAACCTGACACATATTAACAAATTATATTAACCAGACACATTTATGTGAGTATTTTTTTGGTCTGGCATAAAGTCTTATCTTTGCACACTGTAATCTTGTATCAAGTCATAAGTATATTTGTCTATGCATATGTTATAATACAAGGTACAGAGATTTAAGCATTTGCACATGTGAGAACTCTAAAAATAGATCTCAGGTTTCCTCGTGAAACCTTATTTTTGCTCATACTCATTTTCCAGGAATCTACATCCTCTAGCCTTTGCTTCCAGCTGAAACTACAACCAAAATCCTAACCCAGAGAAAATACTCCTCATACCTTCAGATAAAAGAAAGGACCAGCACATATTTTTTAGGGATATCAACCCAAATGGACTAGATGGAGACAGGAGGGGGTCTAATTTTGAACTTCTAAGGAAATAGGATTGCGTACCATGAGCAGATAAACACATAAGCTTCCAGGTTTTGTCCTGTGAGGCTCACACTGGGAAAAATATTTGGGTGTTTAAAGTGATACAGCCACTGCAAGCCTATCTCTGAATTTGTGTGCCTGGTAGGAATGAAAAAAGAAGGAATGCAGAGGAGTGACTCCAAGGCATCAGTGGTTGGAGCTGTAACTCACTGACAGACAGATACTCCCTTTTACTTTTTTTCTCTTTAGATTACTTTTCTATCACATTATTATATATTTCAGTAAACCAACAGCAGTTTTAAATAAAGTTAGAAATGCAAATAACTGACCAGATTAGAGTTTTACAGTACAGTGGATATTACTATAATTTGTCAAGCACAAGTAACCTGAGCATGGTTGAATTAAGAAATTAGGTTATTGCTAGTTTCAAATTAAAGCAACTTTGGCACAGAAAAAAATTGCTTTAACATTGTTTTCTTTAAAAAGGTGCCTCTACTTTTGTCAATCTAGAAACCTGCCAGTCATAATGTCTTGGGTCCAGACTCAACGGCCAGGGAAGGATGGAGTCAACATCATCACTTCTGACTTTGTGGAGCTCACTGACTTTGCCAACATTGTGATTAAACTCAACAACGTGCTGCTGTCAGAGTCGGAATGCAAAACCAAGATGACACATGTCCCATGTTTGAACAAAGGTTGGAAGGCGTAGTTTATTCATCTTGTTTGAATAAAATTGCATTACTAATGCACATGACCTTATTGAATTTTAGCAGGATTTTCATATGGTTCACAGTCAGCTCTTCTGCTACAGATCTTCAGTTTCTAAACAAATGATTCAAGTTAAATGCCAGGTTTACTGTCATTTTTAAGCCTTTAAATATTCCTGGAACTCTTCAGTTTTAGCTGCAGCCAATTCTTTTAGCCTAAATATTTTAAATACAGCAAAGAGGAGTTTGGGAAAGTAAGGATCAGTTCAGGGAAAACTGAGAGTGGTGTGAGAGAGTGATGACTCTATTTCTTGCAAGATGCGACAAATATTGCCACTATGAATATAAACTTCTACACAGATCAGCCATTTCACCAGTACTCTACCTGTTACCAGTGTTATAATAATCATAGAACAGAAACATATAAACATCTGACATCTTCATACGTTAATTATCAAAATGGTATGTGAGATATATCATATAAAACAGATGCATTGGCACAGCATTAACAAACTTGTCCAGCTATAATAAAACAAAGTACATCCTTGTTTCATTTCTTTGGTTTTACTAGTTATAGTAAAATCGATCTAGTCCATATAAGGTTCTAAAATTATGTAAGCTGACCCCAAGTTAACAATGCATCCAACAATCTCCACCAAGTCTGTTTATTAAACAGAAACAAGGCTAAAATTAAAAAGGCACATGTGAAAAAATACCGCAATTAAAAGTAACTGTTTCTGTACGACAACATCAGTCCGGTATCATTTTGGAGAAAACTGTCAACTTTCTATGTGCAACATTGCTACATTTCTGGCATAGAATAGTTTCCGCCAAACTTTAGTAGTGGAGTGATAGGAGGAGCTTCTGCTTACGCAATGACAGCAAGGTGACCAGATTCTGGGGCTGCAAAACAAGCTTAAGTTATCACTAGTCCACCATCATGCTTAAAAGCTGGTGTAAGGTGTTTGATTTGATAAATTTGCTGGGACATCCAGACTTGGAAACTTTGGCAGCTGATGTTAGATATTTTCCACTTGTGAATAATATTTCTCATAATACAATGCAAACTGCTAAAAGTGCCCGGCTTTAATACAGCTGGTCAAACTTGTTGATGATCCGTCAATTAAGTGAATTTCATCAGCAGCACCTGATTGTTACTTACCCTCCTAAATTCTAAAAAAGCTGCAAAGGAGGACTTATAAAGCATTTCTATTTAGGCTTTGTATGTATTTATTTATTTTAAAAAATGTTAAACCTGTTGATTGTGTCTGTTTAAAGATTACAAAAAGTTGAACCTAGTAATAACCACGTTGTAAATATACCTAAATACCAAAACCCCTACCACTGAAAAAGGGGTGCACTTCAGTAAAAGGTAATGAAAAGCCTAGTTTGGCTTTTTAATAATGAACTTTCTCAGCAATGCTGCTTTTAGTTAATTTTTTATTTATAGGTTTGGGCTAGGAGCCTACTGGGGCAGCTGTGTCTCAACATGAATTGCATTTAACAAGAGCTATAGACGGCGACACCTTAAGGGCATCAATTCTAAAAGGCTAAATATGTGTGGAACCTTTGCCACAATCCCCACAAAACATATGCACCCATTCAAATAAACAGCTATACATTTTTAGTGTTATAGTTTGTTGGGTTTGATGCAGAAATAGAAGCAGTCTCTATTCAGAGGAATGCTGGGAAAATCTTGAGTAACCTAAATATATAGCCATTAAATAATATATAAATCAAGGTATGCATGCTAACTGTAGAAACAGTGTTAACTGTATACTTGCATCTGTCTTAGAGTTGTCTGCATCAGTATGTGTTCCTATTTGTGTATGTGTTTGTGCCTTGCAGGCTTAGTGTTTACTATGCATGCCATAGACAGCAGTGCTCTGAATTTCTGGAGTTTTATAGTTAGAAAAGGGGGGAAATGGGGAGCAAGATAGCAAAGAGTCTCTAATGTGGCAGAAATTATTTATATATGGAACAAGTGTGTGACAGAAGGGGAAGAATTCAAGTTGACCAAAGTTAAATATCTGAATGAAGCTTTATCCTCAGCAGCAGTGGCATCTAAAAGAGGACTATGATGATTTTGTTTTCATATCTGCTTTGCCACTTCTCTTCACACCATAAGCTCACTTGTGCGAAACGGCCTGCTTCTGTCAAGGCCACATTGTTGACACTGTTCAGTGTGGTCACCGAGCACTATGAGGTCCATGATCACACTGAGACACAACCAGAGGCACTTTAATTGTGGAGTAATTACAAATACCATGGCAGACAAGTGGGAGAGCAGCAGCTGCAGCAGCAGCAGCAACAAACTAAACTGAAAGCATTCCTCTGTTGTTTAGATTGGTCCCCTCTCATTCTCCCTGTGTCCTACTTCACTGTATTCCAGCTGGCTTCCAGGGCTTCAAAGGAGAGAATGACAACGAAGGCAAGATCTGTATGTTTTTAATAAATAATAAGACTTGTTTGTGTGTGAACTTATTTACTTGTCTGAGTTCTGTTAGTTTGCTGTTGTTTCTACTCAAAGTAGAGATTGTTGTCACATTGCCCTTTTTGCATTGCATGTCTGCTGTGTTTGGCATTTATTTCCAACCACGTCTCATATCTCTCTCAATGAATCCAGAACTTCAGTCTCGTCCAGCTCTGCAGCACATTTCCAAACAGTCCAGTACAAACATCTTGCTTTGCATAAATCCTCAGCAGAGGTCTTTGTGACCAAACATGGTCGCAATTTTGCTATTAGCATTTCAGTGGCAGGATTATTGTCACAGTTAGTTTCATGGTTTGTATGTGTTGAGAAGAGGAAACTGTGGTAGGAAAACCATCCTTAAACATGTCTCCCAGTTGGGTCTAAAGGTTTAACATTAAACAGATCAGTAAACGTGGCATCAACTCATTTAACGCCTACTATTTCCGTTACATGCCTTAAAATACTGGAGTTAACCGGGTTATTAACATCTGTTACACACAAAATTGTCAGTATTCCCTGACAGACTATAGTGACTGGGAGATTTATACATCTGTAAAAACAGCTCATGGTGTATTTTATGGCTATCTTTCCTCTAAATGAATTAAAGGTGAGTAAAGACAGACTAGGGCTGAATAAATCACGTGAAGAGGCTGCAAATTTTAGAAAATATGCCTTACTTTAACTGTGAGTTACAGTCAGTAAGTTTTACAGAACTATTTACTCTGACTTTATTTTGTAAAAGCATCGTGACTGAATATTTCCTCCCCATCATAAGATTTTACAGAAGGAGTTCCCCTGTACTAAACAAAAATATCAAGCTATGAAAAACAGAGTCTGAGTTAATACACTATCTTGCCGCTTGGTAACTGTAACTGTAAACAAACCATTCATATGATGTTCTTAAAACAGGGAATTGGTTAATTATTTGTTTTAGTTATGCATTTCTTTCAGAATTATGGAGATAAATGACCATATTATACTCAAATCTCAAGTTATTTTACTCAATGGAATATTATTATGCGAACATTTTGTGTGACACTCGCATTGTTCTTATATTGGTTCTGATACCCATTTATGACCAAAATAACTCTAGATGATATCATGCTGTTATACATTATTTAATTGAGTCACATAACCACATTTCCCTACTGCAGACTATTGTAAAAATTGATGCATAGTGGGTGTGGAACGTCCCCAGTAGATGGCACCAAGGATGCGATTTAGGTTTAGTGTACTGGTACTGGTACTGGTACCGTGTCATCTAGCAAAATCTGGTGACTGCCGACTCTCACTCTTCTGAAGTGAGATTCAGGCTTTTCCTTTTTCAAGTAAATCATTAAGTTTTCTTGACTAAAACCCATTTTGTAGTTGTTTATTTTTAATAATTAGATGCAAATGACATCCCACTTTTTAATATTGAACCCATCCATCTGGTCTAGTGTCTTCAAAACCCTAAAAAATTAAAGGCATTTGGATGTGAATGTTCATAGGAAGTCACAATGTGTAAAAAATGTACTGAATGAAATGGACACCTATGAATGGTTTCCCCTAACATAGGGAGACAATGTCCTTCCCAAAAAGGTCTAGATTTCCTGCACAACCTTTTGGAAACACATGGGAACAGTGGAATTTCTTTTAGAAATGCCATCAGTTACCGTGAGACTCACTTAAACCCACAGCCTTTGGGATGATGTCACTGGGAAACTCTTGATAGCGCTCATTTCTAGCCCATTAAGATGTGATTGTGTAAAGCGTTCTGGAAACACTCGGCGAGACAGAATGTTAAAAGGAACTGAAAGAAAGGTTCTGGTGGTAATAATCTGGTAACAGTTTGCTTCGTATCTTTCTCTTTGCATAAGTCTTCAAGCTTGTCTCAGTAAATAAAGCATAAGGCAGTTTCAAATAAATAAGCAATTGCACACAAATAAGTTTGATTCTGTAAGTCCAAAACCTTTCTGAGACCTTGTTTTGGCCATGTAATGCACTCATGCATCATGTAGTGCTAAAGAAGAGGAGTGAAGAAAGTAGAGAAGAACTTTTTCTTCTCGTTCATACATGAAGGGATCCATGAGAGCCACGTTAACTGCACATCACTTATTTCGGATGTGTTTGCAGAGTGTGTCTTTTCTTGCAGGCAAACCTTTCTTGAACTGACATTTTTACAGCAACACTTTTGTTTTACCACAAAAACACCTTTTGTATTGCACAACAGTTGATGTGTGAGCACAGCAGAAATCAAGTTCTTCATGCCTCAAAGTTGGTTTCAGTTACAACTACACATAAATCTTCCCTTTTGTTCAAAGCAGCTGCTTTTATGAAATGACAGCAAAAGAAGAAAAGATTGCCAAACAAAACAACGTATGAGGATTGATGTCATGTACTTGTTCCTCAGAAAGATGCATAACTGGACGTGTGGTTGAGAGCTTTTTTCAATTGCTCACATAACACGTGCAAAAACCAACCTACACCATTTGACACTTCTCCAGGCAAGCATTACATAGAGGGATATACTGAGTCTCTGTAAACTTGATGATTGAACATGCTTCATTAACTGAATCTCTTTGTTTTTGTCCTGAGAAGCATGCCTTTATTTGCACCTTTGCGCACAAAATTACACCTTCAAACGTTTAACTTGGCTACTTCTAAGGAAATCTATTCTTGAATTTCAAGTAGTGCTTAATAAAAAAAGAGTTATTTTTTTATAAATTGATACTGTTGTGCAATTCCCAGGTCTAAGTATAAAACCATTAATCCATACATTACAAATATCCAATCTTCTACCGTTTACTGAAGGACTGTGGCCTATAGCTTCTCTTGTTACAGCCTTGGGTCATTCTGCAAGGTCTGACATTTAAACCAACCATTTAAACCAGTCATTTACAGCTGGTTTACCAATAGGAATGGACTAGTAAGTGCAAGTAGGAATTAAGGCTTAGTTACAAGTGAACATCTGAGAAAACTTTGAGGTTGCAACTCTGACTAGGAAGGTCAAAGTTCACAGAGCAGTCTCAGTTCACTATGAAACATGGGGGCCACCCGTAGAAAGAGTAGTGAAAATTCTTGGGATAAACCATGTCACCACTTTAGTAAACCAGTGGGAAACATGATAGCACAAAAGCCTTTATTTGGGAACATAATTCTTCGGTGTTGTTTTACTTAGAGCATGTGGCACAACAACAGTTGTGAACGAGTGTGATTCCCAGGTCAGAGCTTTGACTTAGGAGACATACAGTATTTACTGCACATTTCCTCTCTGGCTGTCAGGCTTCTGTAAGAACTGTAGAGACTTTAAGGAACAGCCAAGTCTGTTGCTGGATTTACACGCAACCATGAAATTAAAGACGATTACTGGTTGATCTGTATCAAATCACTGTGTGCATGACATGTTTTCCCAGCTAGGATATATACAAATAAATTATTAAATTAGCTTTAATTTATGATCCAATTAAAATAACTTTTAAACTTTGAAGGGTTTCCTTATTAGTACAACGGATGCATTTGTTAACTTGTCTTCTTTATCTTGCCCCCCCATCACCAGGCTAGTGGGATGCCTTAGCAGTCAGAAAGTCCACTTATACCTTAGACCGGCTATGATGCCAAAACAGCAATAAAAGTGAGTCAGAGAGCTTATGTAATAAACATGGTCTCACAGTCCATCACGAGCCTAAAACTTAACAGCTTCAACTCCTCATTTACTATGTCTGAAGCCTGCTTCAACAAACATGCAATTAGCACATTAAGGTTTCCACTCCTTTTTAAGAGTAAACTCCTGACAGGCTACTGGAATACGATGCAAGGACATCTATTGTACTCTCAACTTGTCTGCCAGAGAAGATCTGATATCCAACTCTTTAAAGCTGGTATTTTCTAGCATTTGATTTTGTGTTCACAGGAACATTTAATCTCTTTTTGAAAAACCACAAATCTTTGTAGCCGTTTGCCTTAATATGTTTAGTAAAGACAGAAGCCAAGTCCTGTAGAAAAAATTCCTTTGATTTTATGCTTTTTTTAAAAATATTCCTATTACGTGCAACTTCATCTGAATTTGTGTGGATCTTTAACCTAATTACTAATAAACTGTCTGCAGCATGAGAGCTGGATTATGTCCTGACTGCAGTCCTGTTGTAATATGATTAGCTAAAACACTCCTATCTTGGTCTCTTATCTCCAGCTGCCAAACCAAGTAAGGGTGAAGGAATGCTCTTTCTGTCTGCCCTCCCCTTGTCTCCCACAACTACTTTGTGTGGCTCACGTTATTCTTTTTCAACCTTCTTCATTCATGGGAGGTCAAGTGTAGGTCTGTTAACACCTGCACATTATGCTCTCAGTGTGTGTGAGGCTGTAAGGAGGAGAGGAGAGGAGAGGAGAGACTCCCTCCCCTTGTTCCCTGTCCAACTCTGCTTCCAGCTGTTGCTGCATTCCTCTACACGTCGCGGTCGGCTCAGGCCGCCGGCCTATTTTTCTGACTTTTGCGGCTGTTTGTAACTTGCGCTGGAGTGTGTTAAAGTGACAGCGGATTACAGGACTTTCCTTAGAAGTAAATAGCCGTGCATGTTGTTCCTGTTAGGAATGTGGGTGGCTGCCGTCAGGAGTATCACCACCACTAAAGGAGCAGAGGCTTAACATTTGTAGGACCCCAAGATCTTGGACCAATCGGTCTGTTTCTGCGCGATGACAGAAGTGGCCAAATGCGCGTCAGTAATGGTAAGAGAGAATTTATATGAGGAACACCAGTCATCACACTTTGTGAGAACTTTCCTGTTCAAAACCGCGAATTCAAAAAGTGTGCTTCTCCTGTATTAATAACTTTATTAAGATTTTATTAAGTAATTATTTTACATGGATTTGAAATAAATAAATAAATGATGTCAAAATGAGAATTACATACTTCTACTACTTTTTTCAGTAGGATTTCTGTTTACCTGTTCTTATTTCTTCAAATAAATATGGAAAAACATTTCATCCTCTTATTATCTTATTAACTATCTGGATTTAAACTATGTGCTCTGGAAGCCCACGTTTTTAAATTGAACTGATAAATAATCTGCTTTTAATGTCAAAAACTAAAATATTTAGGAAGTGATAAACAGCAAAAATGCACAAGTTATGCAGAGATTAGTTCTGTGATGTTAAATATGGCTTTTGTATCCAACATGATTTAATGTGCTTGTTAATAATCTATGTATTTTTATTTAGTTAAATTTGGTTCAGTTATGTTTCCTGGGAGCAATACAAGAAACCAATATTAAAACTGTTGCAGTCTTAACTTGGCCCTGTGTGTGTTATGGATGGGAAAAACTGCAGTGTCACACACAAGCATATCTGGAAACCACTGCCTATACATTGTCTGTGTCTTTGTTAAATGTCTGTCATTTAGAAGAGTTTAAATAACATGGTAGTTAAGTGCACAGATGTTTTGTCTGTGTTGGGTTTAGAAGTGATCTTTAGTGCCGTCAGACCAGTGGTGGTGCTTGAAACATTTCTTGTCAATCTGGTTTTCTTTTTAAATCTTGTTCTCTTGCTGTTATTTTTCTAGTCGGTATTGTCTTGTACATAATCAGAGGGGTCCTCATTCATTCTCCATTTTTCTTCTTTTCTTTTTGGCTTTAAAGTCAAACTTCAGCTCACCTCAAAAGTTTGAAATATATTGCAGTACTTTCCTCTACCGAACCGCTGTCCTTCCTTGTCTCTTGGTCATTTCCTGCCCCTTTGGAAAACAAACATCAGTTAATCCTCTGCATATGGCAGCAGAAGTTATCTTGGCTTTTCCGCAGGCCACGCACAGACATTCAAGATAGATTTCCTCTACCTTTGAGTCAGCTAGAACAACAATGCACTTTCTTTCCTGCAAGGATCTTGGACTTTTCCCAATCACTTAAGCGGTGTGAGAGAGTTTGACTCTGCAAACATTTGATTGTTTTTTTAGCAGAAGATCAAGGTCAGATTGTGGTAATCAGCTTTCAGACATTTGACCAAAACAGACACACTTGCCTTGAGCAATCCTACTACATTAATGTTGTGGACACATTTTCACACACGCACACACACACGCACAGGGAGTTGGGAGTTTGGGACATATATTGAGGAGAAAAGTAACCATATTAAGGCCAATGAATTGCTCAATATGAAGGATACTGAGACTGGCTCCATATTAAACAGCATCTCTGATACAATGCTGGCTTTGTCAGGTGGGAGGAGGAGGGGGTAACACTGGAATGTAAGGGGAGGGGGCTTTATAACATACAGAAAGAGAAAATAAGAAAGACAGAGAGTCCAGTGCACACATCAAGAGAGAATGTTTTTTAAACACATGAGACAACAACTAATATGAAACGTTAGACAGAGGGATAATTCTTTGTCCCTCTTTCATTTCTAAAGGTTAGTCAGTCTGAATTGTGAAGAGATTCCTTCCTTCAGCTAGTGGCCAAGATTAGCTATCTTAAACATCCAGACATACAAATGGAGTTAATCAAATATATAAATAAATAAGGCCAACAATGTGCTGTGTTTGAGATACATTGTCAGTTTAACAGTGAAGTTGATGTAAACTACACTGTCATTATTTTAAAAGCCAAATTCAGTCAACAACAATCAATCCATCCATCATCATCTGCTTATCTAAGATCAGTTCACAAGAGGGGAGCCCAGACGTCCCTATTGCCTGCAACATCTTCTAGCTCATGCTGGGGATGCCAAGAAATCTTCCAAACAAGATGAACCATAGTCCTTCCTAAAAGTCTTGTATCTGGGTTCTTGTTCTTTAACTATATCTCCTGACAGAGTTTGATCTTAAACGTTATACAGAGCAAGCTAAGAGCAAAGTAGAATTCCACACCCCATGCAGTGAACTAAAATATAACTGTGCCACTATGCTGGAAAAGATTACAAACCAGAGGCAATGAAATGTGTTATGTTTTCAACGTATATTGTGGAAACCTAGACCTACTGCAGAAATTGAGCGTAACAGTGGTATAAATGGTGAATGGCAGAAAGTCATAACAGATGTAAAGGAAGAGGAAAATGATGAGAAAATGGACAGATATTGAAGGAAAATGATAATGATTTGCTTTTAAACATCCTCTAAAATGATATTTTTCTTTCACTTACCCTTTTTTGCATTGGTCTAGATATCTGGCTCTTTGTCTTAAGTTCTCTCTCCAGATGCGGGGCAAAAAGACCAAACTCAGGTGTTTCACAGATGGCATCAAAGAGGTTTTCAAGGGAACTGGGTCATAGACTGGTCATGGTAGAAACTATTTACAAGTTTCTTGCTCAAAAAAGCAAAAAACATGCAATGTCATGCTTTAGCTTATCTTTTCAGGTCAGCCATGATGTTTTAATAACATGATGCAAACAAACTTAATGAAAAGGGTGGATATCTAGAAAGGGGCTTGACACAGCTCATTGCTCTGCTTTAACCAAAGCAAACAAGGTCGCAGACTTGTCCTGACCTGCCCTGGAAGGGCCTCACCTAGAGAAAGAAGGTAATTCTGGTCTGTGGGGAGAAACTAATAAAGAGAAGGAACAAAAGACTAAAGAGCAGCTGTTTGCAAAAGACAGAGAGAAGGTGGAGCCAAGAGGCTGTGGCAGACAGGGAGGAAAATTGAATTTTCTTTGTCATTTTTATTCAAGCATTCCTCTTTAAGATCGAAGCATCAATTCTTTGTCCTGCTGGACTCTGAAGCATTTTTTCTTCAGATGATGTTGCCATAATAAATGGCGCATTTGCTTTGTCTACACCAGTGATGGAAAAAAAAGGAATGTGAAGCCCATATCTACATGAAAGATGATAAAAAAGCTGATATATGGGTTTATTTGTGGATGTTTGTGCATGGTTAGACGTTATGAGGGAATTTGCAAGCATGTCTGTGTCTATGAGACGCGGGATTGTTGGAGGTAATGAGGGTGTCAAAGCAACAAAGGAAACGTCCTCAGAAAGGAAGCTGCTGCTGAATTAGAGGAAGCTGTGCAGGGCAGAGCTCCATTTGCTTTCCCTTTGCAACAAGTTGGAGGAAAGAGTGTAAAAGACAGGACATGGGATTAAAAAAGACACGAGGAGAGGGCATGGATTGGTAGAAGAGCAGAAAAGACAAAAGGAAGGGACCATGACAAGGTACAGAATTTGGGAAAACACTAATGAAGACTTGACAGAGTTTAAAAATCTAAAGGAAGGAAAATAACTGAAAAACAATAAAGTTAGTTATTATGAAAGCTACTTCAGGGGACTATTTTAGGCTATTAAAAGATTATTACAGGTTGAGGATAATGCACTAGAGGAAGAGAGAAAGGAAATGGCATGAGGTGTAAAACACGGTGGTTGTGGTGGTTCCCCATATGCTGTAATCTTGGCTGCCTTGGTGAGCTATATTTCCCCATCCTGGTGTGTGTGCCTGTCATATGTTTAGGTTTTTATGTCTGGGCACATAAATAGTAGCAATCGTGCTTTTTTGTATTCTTTGCTGAATTGTAGGGTAGTTCACAGGAAGCCCTTGGTAGAGGATCTGAGGATGTTTGCAAAAAAAACATACACAGCCACACTTCTGAGTTTTCTCCCTCTCATCTTCCTCTGCCTTATTTGCTCTTTAAAGTTTGTCATTCTCTTCCTTTCAATGGCAAACTGATTTAAGATTTGTTATTTATTTTTTACATTTCGCCCCCTGTTATTAATCATTGTGCCTTTTTGTCTTTAATTTACACATCAAGATAATAGTTAAAACCACTCTAAAATATTGTGCTGTGGGGTTGCTTTTCTATGGCAGGAACAGCAGAGCCGTTCAAAGTTAATGGAAATATGGATGGAGCTAAATACAAGACAGAAGACAGGAAGAAAACCTATTTGAAGATGCAAAAGACTTGAGACTGGCATGAAGGGCCATTTTCCAGCTGGGCATTGACATTATAGCCAGAGCTACAATGGAAAGAGTTTAGATCAAAGCATATTCACATGGTAGAATGACCTAGTTAAAGTTCAGACCTAAATCAAACAGAGAATCAAGCATGGTGGGTTTAACATGACAAAAAGGAGAAACATACAAGAAGAGGTATGAATAATTTTAGAAAGCATTGCAAGCTAAAGAAATGTCTGCAGTGATGGGAGTCATTTTTAAGGGAAAAAAATAATTAGGCCAGTGATGGGCAATAAAAATTAAAAACAATCCACCTCTTTAGAGTCAGCTATATTTCATGGTTGACGGATGAGTCCCAATTGTTTGTGACATTCTGTTTCAATTTAAATAATCAATAAAGGACTGTAAAATATCCATCACAAACACAAATGCTTATAAAACCTGGAGCAATTAAAAGCACACCAGTATTATTCTTAAATGTACTTTGGTTGCAGTGCCACATGATCATTTGCTTTGATTCTTCTGACAGGTTCTAAGACAATGGAAGCTAAGAAACAAAATTAGGATTTGGATTAATGTAGTATGTCAAAGGCAGCAGTTTCTCCTATCAGTTTGCAGCTGGAAGCCTCTGATTTGTCTAACTGTACTTGCACGCTCTCTCTGTGTATGTATAAGGTCCCTTATTTCTTTCCTAAATATAACTATGAACATGTTAGTTCTAGGTCTGTGGGTTTGTCTGTGAGTACCTATGCTGGCTCTGTAGTGGACTGGCAACCAACCAACCATGCATCACCCCTCTTCTATTCTGCCACGTACTTCCAAAAACACATGGCTTACACAAACATACTGAAATTGTACTTGTTCCTTCAAGAGATGTTCTCTCCCTGGAATACGTGATAGGAAGAGTTTACCTTGTGATTAGCTGCATAAACCAAAAGCATTTTTTGGATGCACATGTTTGTCGTTTTGTATCTTATAGCTTATCCACTAAAGGCCATCTGTATAGTTCCATTCCCTTTCATATCCATAATGTTCCAAAACTTTTGAAAGCAATAACAATAACGTTTTTGTGTGTGCATTCAGGAGTCCGATATGATGTTTAAGGCAGAGTCGGATCAGATGTGTCCATCAGAACCCAAGGTGAAAGAAAGCTCTCACACAAACATGTGCTATTAGTTACACATTTTCATGGATTTATTTTACAGAAAATGCATAAAAACAAGGAATAAGCTTTTAAATTGAATAATTGTGTCTCGAGATTGCAATCAATACGTGTACAGCTGATATTTGTCTGTTTAATGCTTCTAGTCTCCACCCTTGGACCTGATAGACACGGGAAAAGGCCTGAAGGTCCAGACTGCGACGCCTCATCTGGTTAGCCTGGGCAGTGGGAGACTGAGTGTGGCTATCACCCTGCTGCCACTCAAGGAAGGTAACACATACTACTAAAACACACAGCAAAAAAATGTGGGACTGCCAGGTCATATTTTATCCCTCTATCTTCACTTACTCTAAATCTTCTAATGTAAATTCTCACC
This sequence comes from Girardinichthys multiradiatus, assembly GCF_021462225.1. Taxonomy (NCBI): domain Eukaryota; kingdom Metazoa; phylum Chordata; class Actinopteri; order Cyprinodontiformes; family Goodeidae; genus Girardinichthys; species Girardinichthys multiradiatus. The sequence continues at coordinate 17,446,115 of NC_061813.1, forward strand.
TGCCATGCAAAGCTTTGACGTGGAGTCTGGAGTGAAACCAGATGCTCTCTAATCTCTTCCCCTGTCTTTGCTTTCTCTTGATATTCTCCTGGGTTGTTGTTTTTCCCTGACTCTCTGTATCTGCAGACCAAGTGCTCCATGGCCATAGAGACCAAAAAGCTGAAAGATGTCTACATATGGAATGCTAGAAATATGATGCTCCATATAAAGCAGCAACAACGTATTCATACAGTTCCAAGCTTAAATATGATTTATTAGGATTTAATGCTAGACTAACATCTCTGCCACTACACCGACAAGTCTCTTGGTGGTCATCTCTAACAGGCTGACATCTCTAAACATTTTCCTTTTAAAATAGTTACCTCATTCAGATTGGATGGAGAGCTTTTGTGAACACAAAATCTTCAAATCTTACCATAGATTATCAATGGGATTTAAATTAGGTCATTTAATTGTGAAATCATGTATTATTGTTCTTCCACTTCACAATTATGCACCACTTGCTGTTGGTCTGTCTGTTAAAAAATCCCAATAAAGTACATTGAAGTTTTTGGTTGTCGTGGAGCTAAACGTGTAAAAGGTTATGTGTATAAATACTTTCAGTATTGTAGTAAGCTTACTCTATATTTCTGATTGGGGTCTTGCTTACAAAGATTTTTCAGTAAATGTATTTTTGTCCTCTAGGGAGAGAATAATAAATGTTTGTGTTCTCTGCAAATTTTGTAAGACCTAACAGCATTATAAGAAAATGTGTTTTTAATTATGTTTTATGCAGTTAATGTTCTTTTCTATTCAGGTGAAATAGTATAACAAACTCTTCTGCACAAGGGTCTTAATAATTCTGCTACACAGATTTATCATCCTATAAAGCTAGTTTCCACATTGGTATTCTAGATGGCTGCCAAAGAGTAACAGTGATGTGGTCCAAGTCGAAAGTAGTACAACATGAGAGGGATGCTTGTACTTCTGATTATTGTTTAATAGCCTCTGGATATTACAAGGAATGCTAATGCAAAGTGACTCACACATAATTAATAGCTTTAAAATGTAAGAAAATATCTGTCTTCAGAAGAATGATGACTCTTAAACACTTGCAGCTTTTTACAAATGAATTTTATATGTAAGGTTTTTATACAGAGTGATAATTTTCCCTACAGTTTAAAAATTCTGCATTCCACATCACCCATAAAAGATGGCATTTGCCATTGTGGTATATTGTCGCCAAAGTGGCTGAAGAAGGGCAGCAGACTGATGTTCTCCAGTGTAGCAGGTGGTTTATTTACAAAAAGAGCAACCACAAATATGTACAAAAATGACTTAAACTTGAAAGTGACAAAATAAACATAACTATACTCAAACCAACCAAAATTAACATCACGTGCACACAGCTACACTGAGCTGGTCCTCCCTCCTTAACTTCTTTCCTGATCTGCTTAAATACCTTCATGCCCTTCCAAACACAATTAACTGAAATGGAATCTTCCATCTTGCAGGTATATTCCAACATGAGAAATAATGTCAAATCACTGAAGCTACTTCTATCTAGCAACAACCCTGTGTTTACGGTTTAACAATTATTATATCCTAACTCTAACACTTCAAAACTAATAAACAAAACCCCAAAGTTAACTTAACACTTTAACAGTTTCTTCTCCCCTCTTCACCTGGTACTTCCTGTGACATCACTTCCCTGAAACCTCCAAATACTGGAGGTTAGGCCGCACCTCCTCCTTTAGTTCCTTGAACACAGGTAAGTGGTAAAATCACTAGCTGGAACTAGGCAAATGGAGTTCATCCATTTTACCACAGCCATCACTTTTATTTTGATTTGTACAGACGCTGTGCAAACAGAACCCAGTTAAAGACATGATCAGTGCAAACATGTATGCCATCAGCTATATCTGTCTACATTTTCACATTTGCACTTAACTAATCATCATTTGTCCTTTTTTTGCATCACAGGGGTGACACGTATAGGCAGAGAAGATGCTCCAGTCCCTCAAGACATTACGATTCAGGGACCTGGCATTGAGGCAGAGCATTGTCTCATTCTCAATGAAGGTTAGCATCACTTCACCTTGGTATAATGGCTTTCTAATAATGGCAAACAGTTGGGTTGAAGCAGTTTGTTATGTAATTTGATCAGGCAGCCATGTTTAAATGTTACAATATACAGTGTGCATTACTTAGTGATTCCCTATGGTTTATTCAATCTTGCTGTGAAAATGTAAGCAAATACCTTTGATAAAACTGTGAAATAAACAGTAATCATTTTGTCGAGCACATTATAAACAGATTGCTAAGCACAGTACAAATAAATGATAACTGTGTGTCCTGTTTAAATATGATTAGCCCAACAAAACTACAACTGATGTAAATAGAGCTAAATCACAGGGTGCCAATATAAAATCTATTTTTGATGACAATGTGATTAATTACACTCCTGATGTTGCTGCTTTTGTTATAATTTGCCCATTATTACTTGCTGACACTAAAGCTCATATTATGTTGTGTGTATGTCATGATTGAGAATATTAAACAGGTAGATAAAGACATTTGAATCGTACCTGCCATAAGTAACTCTCTTAGTGTCTTTAGTTTGTCTAAGTCTAGATTAGTTGGACCTGGAAGTTAAAGTTATCGGCTAGAGGCCGAGACCAAAATGGACTTTGATTTTTAAAAAATGTATTTGCAGTTTTAAAAGACTACGAGATTTTAACATTTAAACTGTTGTTGTATTTGTACAGGGCAGTTATTTTCAGACAAATCAAGGAGGTTGCCTCTGACCTGAAATGTAACTTGTGACGTTCTGGCTGAATGTGTTTAACACAGGAACATCTCTGGTAGCACATGGTCTCTGACCTCAGTTTCTCATGTAAATATTAATCACATTCTTTGTAAATACTTGTTTTTTAACGGTAGAAGTCTGCTTTGGCCTTGGCTTTACTGAGACTTGCCATTAGCTTTAACCTTCAGGGCCAACTACCATAATTGGGATTTATGCAAAATGAAAAGATGCTGTGAGAGCAATTTACAGCAGGTAACATGGTGACCTTTTAAGAGAACTTCAAAAATCTGAAACCATCCCTTCAAGGACCTGTTGTATGATGAGTATTTACATCGGAATATGGGATTTAAACATTAAAACACGAAGATTGTATATTTTAAATAGGAGATAAACTTAACATTGTCACTGACTTTATCATTAATATGTTAGGAGGAGTGGTGACCCTTGACCCCTGTGGTCACCTCTGCAGTCTAGACGGAGTCCAGGTCACCGTACCCACTCCACTCACACAAGGTAAGGTGTACACATTCATGTGCACAGTATTACACATTTCTCTTGCTTGCATACAGCAGCAGGACTGTATTGTAAATGCTTAAAAGATTGCCACCTAGTGGATAAACATAGTACATGATTTGAATGGAAATTGACTATTGTTTAGTGTTCACTCTTCGAGTATTTCATAACTTCTGCATCTCTCTGTAAAAAAATATAGAGGGAAGATTGCAGTTTAGTAATCCGGAATTCCTCTCTTTGTGTGTATGAGTCGCATGGGCAATGCTCTTCTGATGTAACGTAGGGAAACAATTGGGTTGTGTGTATGTGTGAGAAAATTTTCTCATGAGTGTCTGTGTTTATGAGTAAAGGAGGATCCCCGTGTGTGTGTGTGTGTGTGTGTGTGTGTGTGTGTGTGTGTGTGTGTGTGTTTGTGTATACCTCTGGTTTGCTTTAATTCGTAGTGGTTTGGAACAGCAAGCTTCTATGATGAGTCACTGCTTCCAGCAACTACAACAACATACATAAGTCTCCAAAAGTTCTCCTCAGATTTCTTATCTTGCATTGCTTTTCATCCTGGACCCTGAGCGTGCCTCTGTTTTCTCAGAATTAGTATCCTGATAAATTAATCTGTTGCCTCTCTATCTGTTCTGTTTCTCAGAATTTTCTCTCTTGCAGAGCGTTCCTCTTTTTCTCTGAAAGTTTGCGCTCTTTAAAACACTGCTGTTTTCCACTTCTGTTCCACTCAACTCGCTGCACCCTGACTTATCTCCCCTTTTTTCATTTACCTTTCTCGGGTTATTTTCATTGTGTCCTATCGGCCTAGCCATTTAGAGTTAAATATTGACAGACCTATTAATCTTTGCAGTGAGCCTGGCTGATTCAAATATTGACATCATCTCGGACTACACACACACATACACAAGCCCAGGGCATTGTGAGGTTGTGGGGGGAGGAGTAAGTGATTCTAAAAGGGAAAAAGGGTAGAAAAAGGAGAAGGGAATGGCCGGGAAAATTTGGAAGAATCTGAGATGAAGTGCATATTTCAGGAACATCTTCTGGCATCACATGCTCTGGGTTAAGTTACTCTAACCAAATGCACATTAAAAACACACATGAGGGAGGTATGTAGCCAATTAACTATGTTTAGGAAAAGATCTGTTTTGCATTCTGGAATTTGGACCTGGACCTGGAATCCCATCAGCTTCACTGGCAAGTCACTGGAACAGTTGGAAAACACTTGTAAAACATGAAGCCTATTAAAGGGAACAATGGCAAACAAGCAGTTTAACTAAAGTAAACATGAATAACTGCTAAACATCAATTTATCTATTCATTTTCTATAAACCTGAAAGGTTGTAGTTAATATGGTGCCCTTCTCTAGCAGTAAATAGGTGACAGAGTACACGCTGAACAGATTGTCTATGCCTCACTGGAAAACACAAAGACAAATGACCAAGCATGTACACACACCTAAGGGAAATTTAGTCCCCAATAAACCTAGCATGCAAGGTTTTAAATTGTGTTAGGAGGTCAGAACCCACACGCGCAGGACAGGAACATGCAAGTTTCTCACAGAAAAGGCCCATGCCAGGATTTGAATCCGAGATCTTCATGCTGTGAGGCAACAGTGCTGACAACTGTGACTGTGCAGCGCTAAAGTTTGTCACATATGCTGAATATTGATGGGGGGGAAAAAAGCATTTCTCTATGAGTATTGGTCACATTTTATTCAAAGTTTTTCTATGCATTCTGGAAAAGTCTGAAAAACCTGATTTAAGCATTCTGTAGGTCTGAAGAGGTATGGAAAAAGAAAATAGAGTATGGAAGAATATCTTTCCCTTGTTTTAGTTAGATCCACTCACCCATATTTATACTTTAAACGGGGCTAAAAAAAAGACTGGCAATCCGTCAGATTTGAGTCTAGATATATATGTATATATATATATATATATATATATACAGGTCCTTCTCAAAATATTAGCATATTGTGATAAAGTTCATTATTTTCCATAATGTCATGATGAAAATTTAACATTCATATATTTTAGATTCATTGCACACTAACTGAAATATTTCAGGTCTTTTATTGTCTTAATACGGATGATTTTGGCATACAGCTCATGAAAACCCAAAATTCCTATCTCACAAAATTAGCATATCATTAAAAGGGTCTCTAAACGAGCTATGAACCTAATCATCTGAATCAACGAGTTAACTCTAAACACCTGCAAAAGATTCCTGAGGCCTTTAAAACTCCCAGCCTGGTTCATCACTCAAAACCCCAATCATGGGTAAGACTGCCGACCTGACTGCTGTCCAGAAGGCCACTATTGACACCCTCAAGCAAGAGGGTAAGACACAGAAAGAAATTTCTGAACGAATAGGCTGTTCCCAGAGTGCTGTATCAAGGCACCTCAGTGGGAAGTCTGTGGGAAGGAAAAAGTGTGGCAGAAAACGCTGCACAACGAGAAGAGGTGACCGGACCCTGAGGAAGATTGTGGAGAAGGGCCGATTCCAGACCTTGGGGGACCTGCGGAAGCAGTGGACTGAGTCTGGAGTAGAAACATCCAGAGCCACCGTGCACAGGCATGTGCAGGAAATGGGCTACAGGTGCCGCATTCCCCAGACCTGGGCTACAGAGAAGCAGCACTGGACTATTGCTCAGTGGTCCAAAGTACTTTTTTCGGATGAAAGCAAATTCTGCATGTCATTCAGAAATCAAGGTGCCAGAGTCTGGAGGAAGACTGGGGAGAAGGAAATGCCAAAATGCCAGAAGTCCAGTGTCAAGTACCCACAGTCAGTGATGGTCTGGGGTGCCGTGTCAGCTGCTGGTGTTGGTCCACTGTGTTTTATCAAGGGCAGGGTCAATGCAGCTAGCTATCAGGAGATTTTGGAGCACTTCATGCTTCCATCTGCTGAAAAGTTTTATGGAGATGAAGATTTCATTTTTCAGCACGACCTGGCACCTGCTCACAGTGCCAAAACCACTGGTAAATGGTTTACTGACCATGGTATCACTGTGCTCAATTGGCCTGCCAACTCTCCTGACCTGAACCCCATAGAGAATCTGTGGGATATTGTGAAGAGAACGTTGAGAGACTCAAGACCCAACACTCTGGATGAGCTAAAGCCCGCTATCGAAGCATCCTGGGCCTCCATAAGACCTCAGCAGTGCCACAAGCTGATTGCCTCCATGCCACGCCGCATTGAAGCAGTCATTTCTGCCAAAGGATTCCCGACCAAGTATTGAGTGCATAACTGTACATGATTATTTGAAGATTGACGTTTTTTGTATTAAACACTTTTCTTTTATTGGTCGGATAAAATATGCTAATTTTGTGAGATAGGAATTTTGGGTTTTCATGAGCTGTATGCCAAAATCATCCATATTAAGACAATAAAAGACCTGAAATATTTCAGTTAGTGTGCAATGAATCTAAAATATATGAATGTTAAATTTTCATCATGACATTATGGAAAATAATGAACTTTATCACAATATGCTAATATTTTGAGAAGGACCTGTATATTAGTCATAAAAAATGTGTTTGAACCCTGTTACATAAACTGAGCAAAAAAGAAACTCAGCCTCCCAGTGTTCACATTACACTCTTACAGAAATCAAGGCTGCTCCACCAAGCTTCTCCTCTTTCTCTCTTAATGTCTGACGGCCATTCCCTCATAAAAGCACTGGAACAAAGCAGCCAAAGAAAGTATATAGACTTAGACTGGGTGTCCTCTAAAATGTAAATGATTTCACTAAATTTCAAGCCTGTTTTAAATCTCAAGCCTGTTTTGAGCCGGTCAGTCTCTGGGATAGTTTAAACCCTGTCTTGGTCGTGGTATTTTGTCATAATAATACAATTTTAACCCTACAATAAGAAGACAGTTGAACACATTACCATGTTTAAGGTTACACTTGTCTAATGGATTAAAAAAGTTGAATGGAAATAGGTAAGACAAAGAAAGTTGAGGGGGCGTCCTCCACATACTTCACTGTTGAACCGTCTTTGAACGTACCATCTACACACCGGGGGGGGGGTCATAAAATACCCCTTTTATTGTGCAGCTTTTAACTCACAGGTTTGTTTTGTTTTCGCAGTGGACTGATAAAAAAGTCAGTTATTGAATTTGGCTTCCTTTGACGGCATTTCTCCCATGAAACCAGGGAAAAGCAAGGTAACCAGGGAAGTCCAACCCCCCTTTTTCCAGTGAAACTTGGTACAGCCCGCCGGGCTCAGGCTAGTGGATGGTAAATCACTGAACTTTCTCCGACACGGAGTCAGGACGGCTGGGGAGGCGTTTCATCACCGAGCAGAGACACAAACAGCAGCTCCCAGATTTACAACAAACTTTTCATTCAGTTTTCAGACGTTTTTTGTTGAGACAGGGTCTCCATAAGGACTCTTTAAAAAAAAAAAAAAGACATTGTTTTTTACTGAATGGGACTCAAAAGGTTAGTAACGGATTTATAATAAATAATAAGTTACATTTACAGTGACGTCGTTTTTCTTCCCTCCTTTATTTAAAAAAAAAAAAAAAGTAACTATTTCTAACTTTCAGAATGGAATGTGTTCATTTATTTGTTTTATTCTTACGAGCTTACCACTTGGATGTAAATGATCCTGATAACAAACGCCCAACGTCTCATTTCGACGTATTATGAGTTAGTTGGAGGGGTTACATGTTCTAAGTGTAATCTGTATGACTTTAATGAGCCTCTTTTCGCTTTGGTTATCTCTCTCTTTGTCTGGTAGATCTCAAGATAGCTGGTTAATGTTGTTGAATCTTAGATTACACTGAAATAAGCTGATGTTGCCACTTTTATTAGCCTCATCGCTGATTCAGATTAAATTAAAAGCTTTGTGAAACAAAAGTTTTGCAAATAATAGGATAAGGAACTAGTTTTAGATTGGAGGTGTACATCACTGGTCCTGCAGAGAGCAATCCAAGCCACAGAGTGTTGAAAGTCACATTTCTCACTTTCAGCCAGATTCCAGCTGCGCTGTATCACAATCTGTTGCACCATACTACATGCACTTTATTTGGATAAAACATTTAAGTGTGCGCCTTGGGGTTACAAATAAGCTTGTAGGTTCTCAGGAGAGGAGTGAGCAAACAAAAGAGAAGCAGTCAATGGTGATGAAGGCAGACACAGTGGTCACGATACCTGACACCTGAATTCAAAACCTGTCATTATCCTGGAGGTTATTGCTCTCGCAGGTACTGCCTACCATTTGCACTTTTTGGATGTTTTTATCAGGCTTTAATAATAACACAGAGGCACAGAAATCTATTTGTTCTGCTCACCTTTTGTCTTTATTTCTGGTTTAAAACAGATGGAAGATTGTTCATTTTACCGCTTTTAAGGCTTGATAAGGCGGGTAAGATTTGAAAACAAGCAGACAGGTTGTAGCACCTGAGCTGCAGAGAAGCATTCGAATCTTTAACGCCTCCCCTGAGAAAGATCAGTCACTGTTTTCATGGAGTTGCTTTTGATCCCCTTTGCCCCAAAGAGGGTTAATTTGTGGTTTAAGACCATTTTACTCTCCCGCTGGGACCTGTGTTTATGCATCATTTTATGAATGAATAAACTCTTCTGTCGCATCTAAGGGATCTCTACATCATTTTAACTGTGACATTTTTTTCATGAAGATGAGATCTGGTGAAGATTGTTCTGACTGTACTTTGAAGTCTTTAAGTGATTACTTTGCAAAAGTAATCACATGTCCAAGTTGATAAAGACACAGTTCACCTACCCTCATTCAGGCACTCGTTGGACATGGGATCTTGACAACCCGTTTATTTTGACACGCTAGCCTAATGGTCTTAATTTGGCAATTCCTCCTTTTATGTTAACCAAACGGAGCAAGAGTTTCCCCTCCCATAACAGTGTGGCGTGCGCAGATCTACATGGGAACAGAAATTGGCTCCAGACGGGAAGCGGCCCCTACATCTGTGTCCTCAAAGACTCTGAGGTCTGACTTTGTAGATCACCAGACCTTAAATGATCCTATAAATGTATATACAGACAAATTTTAAGCATTTTCTTGTTATGTAAGAGGGTCTTTGAATGCTGTGTGTGTTGTGGGTAATGCATGCTCTGACAAGGGAAGCAAACTTAATTTGCTGGTTAACAAGGGAGCACATGAATGAGATCAAATGTGTTTTATGGTGCCCAATGTGTCTTTGTTGATCCACATTCACTGCAATTACATTTGCAAGTCTTGATGTGTTAGTCTCTACCAGATTTGCACATCTGGAGAAGAACATTTTGGTTCTTTTTTTGTAATAGCCCAGACTCATTCAGAATGAAAGGAGAATGTCAGTGAACATCAATTTCCAAGCCATGCCACAGATTCTCAGTTGGGTTTCGGTGCGGACTTTGACTGGGCCATTCTAACGCATAAACATGGTTCGATCTAAACCATTCTATTTTACTTCTGGTCACTGTCTTGGTGGAAGGTGAACCTCCAACACAGTCTGTAGCCTCGACCAGGTTTCCTTCCAGAATTGTCCTGTATTTACTTCATCCACCTTCCCTTCAACTCGGACCAGCTTCCTTGTCCCCCGCTGGACCACAAAGCAGGATGCTGCCATCCACTTCAGCATGTCTAGTTTGCGTTTGTCTATTAAATAAAATCCTGATTAAATACATTGATGTTTGTGGTTATGTGACAAAATGTGATCAAAATTTAGACGATAAAAACACTTTAACAAAAGTAGCTCTTACTGTGTTTAAAACAGTATTTTTTTTTATCTTTATGCCTTTGCCTGCAACACATATATGGGAATACTGCAATAAATGCTGTAAAACCATAAAAAGACGAGAGCAGGTTAGTTAATAGATCTTTTAGATGAAGGAGCTGAGAGGAAATTAAAAAAGCAGAGGAGCCGTGAACAAATCAGGGCATGCATTTTACTATCCACTTAAAAGGTGGCCCATGGTGATGTTATTGAGGGAAGGAAATTGGATTTTCACTAGGGTTAACTTGTGAAAATCCAAGAGTTGTTTATTTGACTCTTGCTAAATTCTGAGAGGTGCTGTGATTCATTAAGCAGACACTGTTTCCTCACAAACAGATGATGCACAACATCACAAAGACTCTCATTACTTATGTCTGGCAATGCCCACCATGTATTATTAGATCTAAGTTTGAGTCACTGATGTGAAGATGTGTGTGTGTTGTGGGCTTTTCCCTCCCATAAGCTCATCTTTTCGATCTTACTGTCTTGAGGCAACTTCCTGGCCATTTATGCCTAAACTTGCAGGATTCTGTTTACATACGTATGGATTTGAATAGTTCACAGTCCAGCTGTGTAGACTAAACATTTTGTTCTTATGTGTGTGTGTGTGTGTGTGTGTGTGTGTGTGTGTGTGTGTGTGTGTGGTGTTTGCTCCACCTCAGCACCGCAATCGGGTCTCCCCCTGTGCTAAGAATTACAACTCTGAAGGAAGAGAAAAAAATGTGCTGTTTAAGACAAAATCAAGCAGATAGGGCCTCGTGGATTTAATGAGATTTAATTAAGGTTAAAAATGCATCCTCTCACTTTTAAACTGGACTTGAGGCTGTAAGTGAAAATAAGAACAGGGCAAATGAAGAAGCAGACAAAAAAAAAAGAGTAAGGAAAATAGCTTTGAAATTTTTCCAATGAGTCTTTTTCCACTCGCCCTCTTGTTATCCCCCTCCTGCCTCAGTGTGGTGTCTGACTTCAGATCTAAGGAATCTGATGCAACTGTAACAGAGCTATTCAGGAGGTGCTCTCTCAGCCCTTTCCACATGTGCTAACATTGTGGGGGTTTGCTTACCTGAATCTTCTTTCCTCAGCAAAAAGGTGAAAAAACCAACAGAGAAAACGTGGCGGACGAGGAAAAGTTCATCTTCTTTCTTTCTATACATTTGTTCTTTTCACGCCCAAAAACCATTTATGTCTCGCAGTTTTAGCCGTGCTGTTTTTCCTTGGCCGTCTGAGGTATTTGGACAGCTGTGGCTGGATGTGTATTACAGAGGTTGCGACCCTGACATCTTGTTTAATACCTGGCCCTCTCAGCCTAATTGATGGCCGGAGCAAACACAGTGGGGCTGAGGCGGCGAGCTGTGCACGACCATGTGCAAGAGACGGTCTGCCATTGAATAAATATCCCTAGCTTATTTACATTTTTTTAATAAGCTAATGTGCAACATACATGCACATTAGTTGTAATTTGAGTTGTCTTCTGAAAAGATTTAGTTTGGTCCATTTACTTATTAAGTAATATTCATCTTGTACTATAATCGTTATGGCTAATTTGTCTACTTAGATTGACTATAAGCTGTTCTCCTGTAGATCCTACAGCAAATCTGACAAAATACCTCCAATAAGTCTTTCTTCCTCCAAGTTTTCGTGCTTACTTAAAAAACACAAAACAGCCATAACCAGGCTTCAGTGACTCATTCAACTAAGCTGCTGAGATCCACAGCTTAGTTGAAACAATTTGTCAACAGGACAAGTATTCAATTATTAATTCAATTTGACCTTTTTGAAAGATTGGCAACAAGAAAGCCGCTGTTAGTGAAATGACACCCTAAGAAATCCCATTTGCAGTTTACCACAAGCCATCCAGGGGACATAGTGAACACTGTTCACCTCACTGTGAAACATGGTGGTGGCAGCATTGTACTGTGGGGAGGCTTCTCCTTAGGGGGGGACAGGGAAGCTGGTCAGAGTTAATAGGAAGATGGATGGAGCTAAATACATGGAAAAATCAGGAACCCTGAATACAAATGCCTGCAATATTTTTCTGACTTTTATTAGTAAAATAACTTTCTACTAATTATGCATTGCTTTGTGCTGGTCTGTCATGTGAATGTTAAGGTTTTAAAGTAAAAAGAAACATAAAAAAGTTGATGGTGTATGAATACTTTTTCAAGGTATTCTATGCACTTATATTGTTGTGTTCTTCTTCTAGGATATTCTCTGTGTTTGGGTAAGTCCTACTACTTCCGATTCAACCATCCTGCAGAGGCCAGCAGAATGAAGAGCATGCTTCCACAAAAGAGCCCAGTGTCAGCCTTAGCCTACAACACAGGTACTTACACAAAAGATTGGCTTAAAGTCTTAAAACCCTTCCCTGAACCAGAACTGTAGTCAATCGCCAACTTTTATGTCTTCTGGTTCTTTTGGTTGAGGCTTCACCATCTCCTTGGCCACCATATCCATTTTAAACCTTGTTTAACCTTTACACCACCCCTGCTTCCCTTCTGTGAACATGGTTTTGGAGAAACAAGAGCAAGGTTATGCATAAAGATCAGAATACTTGTGTGCATTTAAATCAAACCACGTCACACGTGCAAAATTCTTACCTTCAGACGTATCGAAATGCTTTTCTCATCTGGTAGGTCTTGGTCGCCATGGTGAGACAGCTGGCTCTTAGTGTCTCAGTGATTGATCGGTGCAAGGTGTGTGTGCATTGGTCGGTGGAATCTTTGCTCTTTTTAACCCGAGACACAAGCTTCACACACGCGTTTACCATCCGGTTCCTCAAGACTCATGTTCTGGCTTGTGCACTTTAATGGGAAGACTCCCACACAAAGCAAGAATAGCTGGGTCACAAGTGGAGAGTTATTAAGGCATAAAGGGGTTGTTGCACACCACCCCCACCAAGCCTCTGTTTTTAAATCTGCCCATGTATGGACACAAACTGCATGTGTATGTGAGGTTCTAGATCTCATGATGTCTTTCATTTTCTGCCCCATTTCCATGTAAAGTTTAACAGTGCCTCACACAGGCACATATTTGCTGCTATTTTTCATACTTTTAACTTTTGGGTATTCTAGTTTTAGCTTTGAAATACTTCAACTAAGCTATAAAAAATCATGGTGCCTGGACAGAGCAGAAACCTTGTTTTTTTTGTTTTGCTCAAGCAGATCCAACGTTCTGAGTTGAAGGAAAGTGTTTCTGTGTGTATGTGACAGTGTGTCTGTGCATGTGTGTGTGTTTCTGTGTAAATGTGGCATTTAAACGCTGGGTGGTCTAAGCTTAAGGTTGTAATAGCTTCTTTTCCACATAAAACCACAGAACATTTAAAAAAAGATGGACAGGTTTCTCACAGGCTGCCTTACCTAATGAATTTTTTACCTGCACATTGGACAAATTAGATATTTAGTTTCATGGACGTCTTCACAGAGTGGCGAACTAGAACTATCCTCTCTGATCTGCTGATCCTATGAAATAAATTACATTTACTGGCTTAGAATTAGGTAGAGGAAGAAGGAAGTAAGACAGACTCAGTTGAGGTTTTGGAGAAAGACCCTCAGACTCTGCTGTGAGTACTTTAAATAAAAGGCCTTTAGAAAGGGTGGAGGTGGGGGGTGGGGGCTATTTAGGGTAATCTACAATAGTTTGTGGGCCTTTTAATTTACCAAAAACCTATTCCAAGTAACTCTGCTCAAGTTAAACTGTTTGCTTTGGATCACACCAAACCCAAATGTTTGTGAGAGTCAAATCCTCCACTTAGAAACTCTCTTTCAGTTGTGGATTATTTAGGCTGAGTGTGTTCTGCCAAAAGCCAAATTTTTGAATACCTGTAACTTCAGGTATGCACACAACCTCTAAGTTTTTCTATTTTTCTCTTTCTTTTGTTTCTGCTTTGAGCACTTTTTTCCTCATTAATCACATCCCCATTTGTTATTTTTGTCTCTCATTTCTATATAGTTCAGTCTATTTCTTTGAAACTTTTTTATGTGCTCACTCTTTCAAGTCTTTTCTTGCAGATTATCTGAAGTTCAGCAGTGACTACAGTCATGCAGTGGGAGGCACCGGTAGTAATAGAGGGATGCGATCAGCCTCTGAGCTCCGAGACTTGATGGACACCCTGCAACGCAAAAAAATAGCCCTGGAAAACAGCCTGAGAGCCAATGGGAACGCTAACCCCTCCTATTTTAGCGTCACACAGGTCAGCAATGGTTCAGCTCTGCCACAAGGTTTATTATGCTTGTTCTGAATGCTTTCATAGACCTTAGGAAGTTTGTTTGATAATCCTTGATATCCCTCTTAGGCTAAATAAAACCAACATTTACTTATTAGCAGTGATACCAAGAATAGCTACTAAGGATTTGTATCTCATGCTGTAAAAAACAGAATTAATTTATCTTATTTATTTCTAAGTTTATAAGTGTCCTTATCTTTTTTTTCCTAAGTCCCCCCCCACCACACCCACTTCCAGCCCTGCCATGTCTTCATCAGCCTATCAGGAACAGGCAAGGCGTTTCTACAGCTCTGATCGTCCACCTGTTTCTTTGAAATCTGGTTCCCATCTTCCTCCAGGACGACGATCCGACCCTTCGACTTCCTCTCGTGCTTCTGTCAGCCGCGGTCAGGACAACCGTGGTGTCCCCGACAGTCGACGACTGCACAACCCAGGCTCCTCGCCTTTATTTTCCACATGGAACGGTGGAGGTTCTTCCACTTCTGTTGCCAGTAGCGATACTGTTCTCCTCTCTCTTCCTCCCTCCTCCGCAGCCCGTGCTCCATCGACGGGGGGTGCTGTCAGCATGCCCTCAAGCCCCCGTTTGGGCCGGCGTACCCATGGGAACCAAGAACCATTGCCCACGAGTCGAACCCGGAAATATTCAGCCGGGTCACTCAGCAGTCTTACGACCGGATCACATAGCCGATCGCTGCCACGACTTTGTCTTTCTTCATCTCATCGGGGTGACAGCAGTGGAACGCTGCCCTTATCGATGCTCCCTCTGAGACAGGCTGATATTAATGGGAGTTACAAATCAAACAAGGAGTCTTACAGCAATAATCCAAATGCCAACCCTGAATTCAGCAACGGCTCCAGCAACTCCTACCAGCAAGTATCCAACAGGAATCATATCCAGACCAATACTCAGGGTGAAGGTGTTGTGTCTATTTCTCTTTCCGCTCCTAAAAACACTTCATCCCCCACTTATTCCATCTCATCGACAACTGCCCCACCAGATGTGACAATCCCATCCAAGGCTGGAGGCTCTTCTTCTCCCCGAGTCGCCAAAAAACTCAGCCTAACCTCCACCAGCTCATTGGGCTCAGTCAGCTCCACAAATTCCAGCCCTCCTGAGGCGGAATCTAATTTCACCCGAGGGGTGTCTGCAGGTATAGAGAGGTCCTTGGGGGAGAAAGAAAGAGGACCTGGAGGTCTGGAGCTCACCTGTGCGCCGGTATTGGGACTTGGGGAGATGAGGGCTTCATTTGGGAAAGCAGGGGTGGATCATGGGACGGGTCTAGGGGAGAGGAGACAATCGTTCGGAAAGGCAGGGGTGACTCCACCTGGGGGTTTTAGGGAAAGAAGGGGAAGTATTAGCTCTCTTAGTGGGAAGGAAGAACTGACGGATTACCACCAACGGCAAAAAGAGGAGAGGGTTCGTGAGCAGGAGGTGGAGAGACTGGTAAGTTTCATGGCATGTGCCCATTAGGTTATCTGTATTTACTGAGATTTATTTTCTTTGCTGTCATTTATAGTATTTATTAGAGACGCAGCAACAAAAACAGCTGGTGACCAGAACCATTATAAGCCCTACTAACAGTCTTCGGTGTGGACTCTGTTGATGTGACTTAAGAAGAATTTAAGAGCATTATATTTTTTAAATCAGCCATGTTTACTGATGGGTTCTGTTTTCTTAAAGTGTAAGCTCTGTGGAAAAGTGTGGAATGCACACCGACACAACTGGACTTCAGAAATACAGTTAGCATAGGAATGATTATCTCCAAAATAGCTTTCTCTTTGGCCTATCAAACATACTCTCCCATGGAGCTTAACACACACACACACACACACATAGTGAGGTTTACCACTCAACAGATGCTTATGGCAGTTAGCCCATACTAACAGGACTATTCTTAACCTTGAGCTTGGATTGTGTGTGTATGTGTGCATATTTGGGTACGTGTTTATGTCAGTCATCTGGAGGTCCGCCCAGAGCGGTCTCAACCACTCAGTAGCCACAGAGCCCATCATTTAAATGTGGGTCAGGGAAACCAAGATTACAGACTTAGTGTAGCAGGTGGATAAACACAAATGTATAACACATAATAATAAGTCCAATCATAAAGTTACTGCTCCTCTGTCTTTATACATCTCTCTTTCACATTGTCAGGTTCTACTAACTGTCTCTTTAGCAGAGAGAAATAGTTTTCAGAATAATTAAACACTTTAATGCAAGATGTTTTGGATTGTGAGCAACAAAAGACGAGCCCATATTCTTATTATTCAAGGCAAGACAAGTTTATTTATATAGCACATTTCAGTAGCAAGACAATTGAAAGTGCTGTACATGAAAAAAAGAAAAACAAACATAATAGGAAAAGTACATTGCAGTGGCATAAAGGTAATTTTATAATTAAAGAGAATAAAAAGTGAATTATTAAAAAGATGTTAAAAAAATAAATGAAATTAAATAAACATTAATGATAAAATGATTGATAGGAATATGAAAGGAAAGTTGGACTGAAGACTTAACTAATAATGTTTAGATGGCCCAGTCAAAGGCCACTCTAAACAAATAAGTTTTTAGTTTTGATTTAAAGCAACTTAGGGTTTCGGCACTTTTACAGTTTTCTGGGAGTTTATTCCAGATTAGTGGAGCATAAGAACTAAAAGCTGCTTCTCCATGTTTGGTTCTGGTTCTGGGTATGCAGAGTAAATTTGAGCCAGAAGACCTGAGAGGTCTGGTTGGTTGATACACTGACAACAAGTCTGTAATGTATTTTGATGCTAAGCCATTCAGTGATTTATAGACTAACAGAAGTATTTTAAAGTCTATTCTCTGAGCTACAGGGAGCCAGTGTAAGGACTTTAGAACCGGGATGATGTGCTCCACTTTCTTAGTTCTAGTGAGGACGTGGGCAGCAGCGTTCTGGATCAACTGCAGCTATCTGATCGACTTTTTAGGCAGACCTGTGAAGACACCGTTGCAGTAATCAATTCTACTAAAGATGAATGCATGAATTAGTTTTTCAAGGTCCTGTTGAGACATTAGTCCTTTAATCCTGGAGATGTTCTTTAGTTGATAGAAGGACGACCTTGTTACTACCTTTATGTGCCTCTGAAGGTTCAGGTATGTGTCCATCACTACACCCAGGTTTCGAGCCTGACTGGTGGTTTCTAGCTGTATTAACTGAAGCTGTGTACTAACTTTTAAACGCTCTTCCTTTGGTCCAAACATTATTACTTCAGTTTTGTTTTGATTCAGCTGAAGAAAATTTTGGCACATCCATGCAATGATTTCTTCTAATCATTTACCAGCGCTTGAATGGGTTCATAGTCACCTGGTGACATCGTAACGTATAGCTGTGTGTTGTCTGCATAGTTATAATAACTTACGTTGTTGTTTATTAAAATCTGAGTTAGGGGGAGCTTGTAGATATTGAATAGGAGGGGCCCTAAGATGGACCCTTGGGGAACACCACATGTGTTTTTTGTGGTCTCTGATGGAAAGTTACCTACTGACACAAAAAAGTACCTGTCCTTCAAGTAGGATTTAGACCAATCGAGTTCTGTACCACAAAGGCCGACCCAGTTTTCCAGGCACTCTAATAAATTATGGAGACTCACCCGTGTAGGATTGACCTAAAATTAAAATAACAATAAGTTACTCTTTGTTTTTCCCTGATATGATTCTGCATTGTTTACTCAAACATTTGAGACGCAGTCTCTCTTTAGTTTCTGAACAAAAACTGAAATAAATTTACAGCTTCATAGGTTCCTAGTTAAGTGGGCCAGTAGGCAGAACCACTGGCAGGCTTTTAGTTTAGTCAAAGATTCCTCATAGAAAATCATTTCTTATTGCCTTAACCTTTTATTCCACCTAGTGGTTGTTGTTTGAAACTGCATCTAGAAATTTGAAAGCTTTAATAAATGTAGATATGAACTGTTACTACTTTCGCACTAAAATAATTAAAATGACTAGAGCAGGTTACTAAGTTGCAAAGTAAAATATGAAGTTAAACTTCAGAAAGAGTTCAGATATCACTATAACGTCATGCTCTTTTCATAAAAACTAGAAAAATGTCTCAAGCAACAAAATACGTAGGAAGGCAGGACAGAGCATGTTTGACCCAATTAGATTATGGCTTAGTGTTGCAAGGTATAGTTAGGATTAATTTACATTTGTCTGCATAAGTAATTCTAATCTAATATAAAGAATTTAAAAAATCTGTCTCACACAAGTAATGATAGAATACTGATAGGATAAAAACGATAAATTAGGATAGATTCAAAAATTCAAATAAAAACTGTGCGTTCATAACATTTTTTGCACTGTTTACATCTTCCTCTTATAGCCTGACTTAAGTTTTGGGGTATGATTCTGTTTCTTTGCTCTCTCAGGGACCAAGTAGTATATTGGCGATTTGATACCATTTTGTTTAGTATTACATTCTGCTTGTACTACTAAGGTTCTTTGTCTCAGGTCCTGCTTTCACATTAAATGTTAGAAATGGCTGAATACGTTTCAGCCTGTTGGCATCTAATAATCAGAAGACTTTTAACTCCAACCTCACCATTCCTTCCTTGACTGTAGTATCCTTGAACTTGTCTCATTTAATTTCCCTTTGGGATTAATAAAGTATTTTTGAATTGAATTGAATTTTCTATGTGACCTTACAGACATTCCTGTGTTTGTGACATTCCTGGTGATGGCTTGTTGTCCCGCACGCTTCCGATTCTAGCTGACAGCTGTCCACCTCCTCATTACATCACTTGGTCTCTCTCTGTCACTTGCATACACACCCATTATGCCCCCCCCCTCATATCTCTGGTTCTAATATTACCCACACAGGCCCCGCTGTGTGGCTCATATACTCTGTCCAGGGATTTTAGAGTGAGGGGGTCGTTTTGACTCTTCACAGCTTCCGTACCTTGCTACATATAGCTGTGCTCGGGCAATGACAACAGTAGGAGGGGAACTCTTGCTGTAAGGATACTGACTGAAAGGAAACACTATCCTTTAAATATAAAAATGTTTGTTTAGCTATAAGTTGTTGGTAATAAATTAAAGGAATGGCACTGGGTTCAAAAATAAATAATAATCTAATTGGGACTGGAGCCATGCTTCCCCAGGTAATCATTGTGTTAACATAGCAGAGTTAGTGTTTTGTTTGTATTGCATTGTTAAAATCTCACTCTAATTGAAAATAATTAACTGTATATTCTGCATTATCCACATCTTTAAAAAAAATGTATCCTTTCCTTAAACCTTTCCTAACAAAAAACTTTGTAATCTCTTACTTTTCACCTTCTGCGACTCGTTTAACCTGCGTGCATGTTTCCGTGGTCGTTTCAGGAGCGACAGCGGCTAGAAACCATCCTGTCTCTTTGTTCAGAACTCGGTCGCGCCGAAAGGGACGGACGGCGGCCGGCGGCGAGTTCCACCTCAGCCGTTGCGGACCTCCAGAAGATTAACCAGGAGCTTGAGAGGCTGCAAGTAAACGATGACGACGACGACACGCCATCCGTGTTTTCTGACTCTTCAGCTGTTAACGGGGTTCCGGGCAGCGGTCACATGACCTCCCTGGGGTCAGAGAACTGTTACTTTGATGACAACTTGCAGGTGCGGCAGAGGCGCAGCAGTGGACACAGAGATTACTGGGCTGAATCCCCTGCAGTCAGCCTCCGAAGCTTTGCCCCGTCACCCTCTGTAAGAACTCTCAGGACAAATGAGGTATCCGTCACATATTCTTATCAAGCCTTCTGCTATTGGGGCTATTTTGGGATTCACATAAGGTTTTGAGATCATTTTGTGCCAATATTTGTAATTTTTACTTTTAAAAATATGATCTTCTTTAACCTAATTCAGACTAATTCCAATAAATGGCAGAATTATAAATGAAGCTTTATACCTTCTGTTGTCTCTGTGGAAAGCATGAAAGTAACAAGGTTTGCATGTCGTAATACTTGGAAAGTATTGATACCATTGGTGTGCACAGATGGAGGATATTTACAGCTCATTTATTAGATTAGAGCAGGCCAAGTGTTGCCATTTTAATTTGACAGCTGCTGCTTGTGAAGGTGGGCACTAATTCATCAAAAACCTCCCAAAAAAGAAACGTATATGTATATATATTTGGCAAGATTTGTAAAAATATCCATCAATCAACAGCAATGACATAATAAATACACCATGATTTTGTTTAAAAAGTTGATTATTAAAATTACATTAGTGCGGCAGTTTTACTTCATGTTTATTTCGTATTTAATGTTTTTTATTGCTTGTTTCTTTGGTTTTACGTTGTACATGGACGTAGTTTATTTTATTTAAGTTTTTTGCACTGAAAAGGACTGCAACAAATTGTGTTGTACAACGGCAACATATTCTATTCTGTTTAAATAGTTTTACACTGAAGTTCCATTTTGAAACTACTTAATTCAGTGACCGTTCTGCTGACGTTTTTACCAGTCTGCAGAGGATCTAGCTTCCTGCTTAGGGCCATACTCCATGCCTTCAGAGGAGGAAGTGAGGCATGTGGAGGAGGAGAGAATTCAGGTGTTGAACAACATCGAGGAGCTGGAGCAGAAAATCAAGGAGCTGGACAACCAGATGGAGGAATCTGCTCGAGAGGTAGCTAATGGCTAAATCCATCCTGGTAGTTTGGATTGCCTCAACTCTAATCTAGGTGTTCCTTTTAAGACACGTGGAACCTTGTTCTTTCAAGCCTGTGCCGTTTCTTTGTTATTGTGTTGTGTTAAAATGTTTTATCTAAGTAAGAATAAACCTGACGTGTTTTCAACATAAAACCCCAGGTCTATTCTGATCTATTTACTACAGGTAGAAGTTGAGCGAGCGCTGGTTGAAGCTGAGCAGGAGTCGGAAGGAGCTGCTCTCCAGCGGGAAAAAGATGCTTTGGATGAGCTTCACACCAAGATGGAAGACCTGGACACAAAGTCCCAACAGGAAAAAGAAAAGGTATAATTCTCCACTTTAATGCAACAGATTTTTGGGTTTCTCTTGAAAAAGATGCAAAATGTCTTCAGCCATTGAACGGTTGGCAGAATTGTACCCATGGAATATAGTCTTGCAAATATATAGGCAGCCCCAGAGACTCATACATTCATGGGTCATGTGAGTAACCAGAAGGTGTTAATCCTTCTTATGCACTCTATGGTCCAAATATATATCTGCTAATACTACCCAGGATGCACTAAAGCAGTCACTAAAGCTATTCTGTCCCACACACACTACTGCAGGAAAACTACAAATATACGCAATGCTGTATCTTTTTACATTTAGACCTCCCAGGTGGTTGCGCTGATGGGGAAGAAACTCTAAATTAAAAGATAAACATTCTGGGCTCAGTCAAAAGTTTGACTCTTAGAGATTAGCTTTTGTTGGATTCAGTCCTTTCGCCTGATAAAAGGTTCCACACAGATGCAGGCAAGTAAATGACAGAGAGAGGGAAAGAAAGACAATTTAATCAGAAAGTGCTTAAAGGTGCAGTTCAGAAATAAAGTTGAGTGCTTGTACATATTTTGGATGGCTGTTTGTGTTGTGTTTATACAAAAAGGAGCATTAATGTGCTAGTTAATCCTCTGTTGAAACCATCCCATATGTCCCTGTTTCCATTCCAACACCCATTCCTTCATGTTCATGCAAACAAACTTCACAAAAGGCAGGACGCAAATTTGTTGCGATATTTATACAACCCCAGATACCACCCCCCTCAATTCCCTTGAACCAGCTCTCCATTACTCTGGCAGATTTATTTTCTCCTGCGCAGTCCTCTCCCTCCCTCCAGGCTAATTTTACTGACTTATACGCCATGATAACTAACTGTCATCCTGCAAGTTCCCACTAACTCAGCCATCCTCTTTCTGTCCTGCGTGTGTATGTGTTCTTGTCCTTGTTTTTGTTTTTTTCTATGTACACATGAACAAATGTGTACATTGTTGTCCGTGTTGTTGCGTGGGAATGTGCGTACATGTACATGTATGGAAACATGCGTGTACCAGGCGTGCGAGTTGCTGCAGGCAGAAAGGGACAGAGTAGAGAGGTTGGCTCAGATTGTGTGTGAGCAGCGCTCCCAGCTGGACAGCTGCCCTGAAGCCACCAAGGAGCCCCTGCAGGAGCAGCTAGCCAGGGTCAGTACACACACACACACACACATGCACGCACACACATACACTCGCTGCACACAGCTCTGTGGAGTGCCATGCAAAAGTATTCTTACACTTTGAACTTTTCTATATTTTGTAACATTACCGACATAAACTGTAGTGTATCTCATTTATGTGAGATGTTCGAACTTTGAACAGCTCACAGAGAACTATTCCATCTATCATCCTAAATGGTGCAAGACTGACACAAGTGCAGAAACTATGAAGACATAAAAGTGACAGAAACAGCGTTAAATCTTATAAGTAGCCAAGAGGTGCATGGTAACTCTGGAGGAGCTGCAGAGATCCACCGCTATATGAACTCTCCACAAATCTGACCTTTATGAAAGAGTGACCAGAAGAAACTGTTTTGAAGCCATAAGAAGCCATGTTTCCAATTTGCCACAATCTGCATAAAAGACTTATCAAATATGTGAATGGTGTGCTGGTCAGAAGAAAACAAAAACTACTCATAGGCCTTCATGCAAAACACTATGTCAGGACAGAAAAATAAAACAGCAGGTCACCATGAATACACCATCCTCAGGGTGAAACATAGTGGTGGCAGCACTATGCTGCTTAACAGACACAGTGACGCGCTGGTCAGATATGAAGGGAACCTTGGTGGAACTAAATTCAGGGTAACCCTTGAAGAAAAACTATGAAAGGCTTTAGAAACCTTGAGTCTGGTTAGAGGTTCACCGCCCAGCAGGTCAGTGACGCTATACATACAGCCACACATTCATACGGTCCAGTCAAAGTGCAGACCTGAATCCGATTGACAGATTGTGGCCAAACATGTTGTTCATTGATGCTCTCTCTGAAATGTGACTGAACTAGAGCTCTTTTGCAAAGATTGCAAAAGCATGCCAACCTTTGCATATTTTTATTCAAAATTTAAGATATAAAAAAAACTTTGAAAAGCGTAGAATTTTCCTTTCATTTCACAATGATACATTGAATAAAACATATTAAGGTTTGTGGTTGTAACATTATGAAATGTGAAAAAGTTCAAGAGCTGGAACTAGTTTTGCAAGGCACCGTATCTTTTTAGCCGTTTTGGCAAATAATTTTGTGTAGTAGAACAACTTAAAAAGCATGCAAAGGCAAAATTACACATTAATCAGGACATGCAACTGTGTGCTATTAACAAAATGTAAAGGTGGAAAAGCGTTTGCAGGTTGGACTCTGTGGAAAAGGAACGTGATGCTTTATCATACTTTATCATGCATGTAAAAATTGGCACTTTTTCTGCTAAATCACCCTAACTTCCCTGTGGCTTTACTCAAGTTTTATTTCAGTTCTGTTTTCCTACTGAATAACACTATTTATTTCTGTTTTGCTACATG
This sequence comes from Girardinichthys multiradiatus, assembly GCF_021462225.1. NCBI lineage: Eukaryota > Metazoa > Chordata > Actinopteri > Cyprinodontiformes > Goodeidae > Girardinichthys > Girardinichthys multiradiatus. The sequence goes on from NC_061813.1 coordinate 17,469,861, forward strand.
CCAGTCTTTCATTAGAAAGGTTTAGCCTAATGAGATCTTTTAAGGGTCTAAAGCAGTGGTGTCCAAAGTACGGCCCGGGGGCCATTAGCGGCCCGTGGACTGTTTTTTTTTTGTTTGTTTTGTTTTTTGTGGCCCCCAACTGCAATACAAGAATTATGCAAATTTAATCCAGCACAGCTGGTTGATGCAGATGGATATTTTTAATTTTTAATTAGGGCTAAAATTATTACCAGCAAATTAAAATCTTCTTACAATAACTTCAAAGTAAACCGGACCAAATCTAAGCAGTGACTTTTACTCATAAACAGATGTTGCCCCACTCAAATCTGCTTTTTTATTAATGGACTAAACTTGGGTAAATATGGTGAGCATTTAACCCTCCCCGCAGTCCTGGCTAAGCGCTAGTACAGAGCGAGGCAGATGTCACGGCAGGCACCGGAAAGAACTGCACGCGGGGTTGCTCTGACCCCGGCAGGACCAAAAATCTAGGGCAATGGTCGGAAATGTGATGTGGAGGGCTCCCTGCAGCCCGGCGTGTGGGAAAACCACGAAAAAGACGGGGCAAAACTCGAGTAGGGCACACGAGGTCTGTGCGACCCCTCCAGGACTGCGGGAGGGTTAAAAAACGAGTTACACAAAACTTGTTCTTATTACTAAAAATAGACCTTTTATTTTTTTCAGTTAAACCCAAAAGGTTTTTATCCCTTTCTTCTAATAAGGCAAACTTGCACAAACCCATTTTAAGGATCTACAGGGATTTACCCGTCCCTTTCCTACAGAAAAATCAGACTACTTTTGTTTGTTGTTGGGCCGGTAAAAAACATTCTATTTTTTTAATTAAACACATGTTTATGGCTCCTGAAAATGTTTGACCTGGCAATTTCTGCCCACTTACCAAAACGTATGGACACTCCTTGGTCTAAAGGGTAAGACTGTAACACCAGTATGGGAAGTCTGGGAGTTTTAGGTTTCATCTCTGGCGTTTTATTCGAAACAACTCCTTGTTTAAAATGACAAGTTTGATTGGGATTTTGTTTTCTTTCTCTTTAGTTATCAAGGAATGCTTAGTTGTGTCTAATATGTTGCATGTCAAGTCAAACATTAGCCGTGGGTCGGTGTCTGCATGACAGTTAAATGTTCACAAAAGTCAGATATGTCTTGATCTGGTTAGTGTCTGTTCTTTTGTTTGTTTCATTGAATGTTTTGGTTAAAATTTTAGATTATAACTGAGACAAATATAACTGTGCCATCATTCAGAGACGGTTTTCATCTATAATACTTATAGGTTTGACATATTTTTACACATTTTTTGGGGTCATCCTTGAAGGTTTATAAAGATTTCAACAAGATATGCTTTTTTGTTTTACAATTTGTTTGCCACAGCACTAAACAGTGACAAAGGGCACCAGATGTCAACAAGATCAAGAATAAATTATTTATTTAAAAGAGATTTGACATAGAATATTTAAAAAAGCCTGACTTCTAAGATTAGGTTGAATTTGAACCTAATCTTATACTTTACCTTTAAAACATGTGGTACATTATCAGCTTGACTGATCGATTCCTTGTCTTGCTGGGTTTTACTCCTTCATCGTCTTTTTTATCATGTGGATTAGGACTGTGAGGTACTTGAGACAGAGACAAAGCGCTTCGAAGACCTGGAGTTCCAGCAGCTGGAAAAGGAGAGCAGACAAGATGAGGAGAAGGAGACCCATACGCAAGAACTTCTCAGAGAGATCGCAGACTACCAGCGCAGCACGGTCGCTCGCAAGGTAGCGCTTTTATGAGTCAAACCTTGGCAGAAATCGATTTTTTTACACTGCAGACACAAGAAAGTTACATGGTTCACAGTTCACCAAGTTATTTAAATAAAGAACTAAGCCAGCATCATAGTATTAGGAGGAGTGTTTGAATAAAACCCTGTGACTGATCCTAGGCTTGTTTTTCTCCCGCTTTAGGAGCGACTCTTAGCTCTGAAGAAGCAAGCAGCGGAGATAACCGAGCAGGCTCAGAGAGAAAAGGAGAGCTTCTTGAAGGAAAGGAGCAACCTTGAAGTGATGCTGCAACGAGTATGAAGCAAACCTTCCTGTTAACCTCTTTGTACAAAATCAAATTAGGTGCAACTGCATGTTTTGTATATTTCTTTGTTTCTTTTTTCTTTGTTAGGAAAAGGAAAGCCTTGCTACACTGGAAAGAAAATATGCTGACCTTACTGGTGGCCAGACTTTCTCTCTGAGGGAGGTAGGTTTGATTGACAGCGTGCAGATAGGATGTGAATGCTTAAGGCTCTAAAAGTGGATACATTCCCTGTGATTTAGTCATTTGGATCTTCTTCTCTGCTTGTTAGGATACAACTTCTTTAGCAGTTGTGTGTCAGTCCCTTCTTTGCTCTATGTATCTCAAGAACATGAAGGTATTAGTGTCTTGTTGGAGTACTTTTTCTTTGTCCTTTTGACTTCATTTTCAGTGACCTCACTAAATAATAGTCGTGAAATTAGTTTCATCTCACACCCTGTTTATTAATGCTGTCTGTTCTGATGTGGTAACTAACCCATGTGTAAGTAACTTTTTGCTACCAAATTTTGCAGTGTTCTAATAACTAATTCTCCTGTTTGGATTGGTAATATGGCTAACTGTTTTCACGCTATGCCTCACCCATTCTCTTCTCCTCATAATACCCTCCAGGGATATGTCACTGTCAGTGAAATCAATGAGCTTTACTCACAGCTTGGGCAGGACCCTAACCCTGCCCCCTCCCTGGTCAAAGCGCCCCCTGAGTCTGAGGTTAACCTTTCCCCTGAGGGAGACTCCACAAAGCCAACGGAGGATGAGGTGTGTGGAGTGATGTAAAGTTAGTCTCTAGTTGCAGTGTGTAGTTTAGTGTACCAGCAAATGATGAGAGTACCCTGCCACCCCTTAATTTCTTCTTTGTTATCCTTTTCTTGTGCTCAGCTTCTGTATCTTACAGTGTTTGTTTTTCTTTTCGAAGCTCTGTCATTCTTCTTTCTCAGCCGAGTGTCACTCCTCTTCCTCCTGCTCCTCTTCTTCTTCTCCCGCCAATGTAAATTCTCGTCCCCTCCCAAAACCCCCCTCTGTGCACTGGCCAGAGAATATGGTAACATATCGAGACCCCTCCCCCCTTCCTGACTCTCCCCCACCTCCTCTTCCTGTCAAAAAGCGTCATCAGCGACACAGGCAGGTAACGTGTGTTGTTATGTATGTATTGTTGCCTTTGTTTACAGTTAGTATACAGTTGTGGCTTATAGTTTTGAGACTGAAAGAGATGTTTTTTCATTAACTCTAGTACAACATTCAATAATAAACTTTTATGTGTCTCAAAGGCTTTTAAAGAGAAATACATCAATTTAATGCCAAGCACACATATTTACAGTGTTAATGTGTCTGCAAAGACTTCTGAAATGTACTCTTCGGGACTATATATCAGTGTCTGGACCAAAACCTGACTGATGGTGACCCTTTTTCTGTATCAGTGCTTGGAGTTTGTTGCAGTATTTGTTTTCTAATTTGCCCACTCACTTTGTGAAGTTTAACCACCAGCTCTCAGTGGGATTAAGGTTGGGCGTTTCCTAGCATAGACTTCTAATTCATAATTTCAATGTTTTGATGTTTTGGTTTTCATTTATCCCTTGTGGCTTTGTGCTTCGCCTTCGCAAAAAGCATTGTTTATCCACAAAGCGCTCCTGGATAATTGGTGAAAGTTGCCCTTCGATGATACTTTAAAGCCTTTGTTTATTCGTGGAAGTGTTTTGAGGGAGAATTGTGAGTCCACTTTCTTTGACAGTCAGACAGGCAATTAGACATGTGAATGATGACCTTTTTTTCTCCAGGCTGTCTTTTTCTGTGGTGCTCCAAACAGTCTGAAGGGGTCTTTAATGGAGAAAATGACTGTACCCCTGACCTCCGCAGTCCAGTCTTGGTGCTTTCTTCAGAATGTCTTCTTAGAGAGAAATTGCTTCCTTTATGCCCTTTTTGATCAGGTTATCTTCCAAAGGTCACCACCTCTCTGTGCATGGACTCACAGGGATCTGCTGCTACTGTTTACCAAGCTCTGCACTGGTGGCAAACCACCCCCTTAATTGAATCCTGCCAATAGATGAACTTTTTCAGTCACCCTGCTGTTTTCCTCACAGGAACTAAACCTCTCTCTTGATGATAAAACTCTTGATTATTTCAGAAATGTTTGAATTTGGGTGCAATCTTAATAGCAGCAATATCATTGCCAACATATCCATGGTTGACTAAAGAAGATTTAATTCCTACCTCAAACCACTTTAAAGTAGCTATTCTGCTTTTCTGATTCATTCAGAGTGAAATCAGCTGACCTATCGTCATTAAAACTGTACCTAAGATTACTGAAATGATGCTCACAGGTCCCTTTGTAGCTAAACAACTAACTGCATTTCATCTGATCATTTCATCAGATTATGCATTCTAGCACCTAGACTCAATGCAAATTGCCAACATAAATGTGAAGCAGTTTAGTTTGTGGTAAAAAGATTTCTGTCTGTCTCAAAACCTTTGGCCGTGACTGTATTTAATGGCATATTCTTATTATTTCTTATTAATTGTGTTGTTTTCATTTTATGTTTTCATTCTGTACAGATAGTGTTTATACCACTTTATTTGCTACCACCAGATGGCAGCAGAGTAACAAGTCCATGTCAGATCGTCACAATGGAGAACACTTCATAACTAAAAAAATAACGAGAATCACCTTTACTTCACTGATACAGTTAAATTAGACAATGAATAATGAATTATCTACATGCGTCTCTTCCCTCTCTGTCTGTTTAATCAGCATTTCCGTTTGCTGGAAGAGAGGAAGCGCTCTGAGAAAGAAAGTGGTTCACATCTGAGTGATACTTTACCCAGGAAGAAAAACGTTCCCACTCTGAATACCCAGTTCACATGCGCAACACTTGGTCGCAGCTACCCAACAAAGGTACCCATACAAGAATAGTCTACACAATAATTATATAGTGCTTATTTTAATAATCTGAGAACCGAATGTTTCACCTTTCAGTAATATTGTGCTTTCTTATGATGTTAAAATGTGTTTTTGTTCCTCCATAGTCCCATCAGCCTCTGGTTCAAAGCACAAGTTGTGGCAGCATTCTTCCCAGAATTCTCTCTCTGTCCAACAAGGAGGCTGAATCTCGTCGTCTACAGAAAGGTAGAAGAACATAAACAAGCGTAACCAGAAACAACATGTGCTGATTAAGATGAAAAGGGGGTGCGAGTTTTCGAATTTTTTCTAAACATCTTCTGCTTCAGAAAGACTGGACCTAGTACAAACCAAACCCAGCATATTTTGATACTTTCGTATGTTTTAAGTTTATTTATATAGCACATTTCAGCAAAAGACAAATACAAGTACATTGCAGTGGCATGATCAAGGAAAGTAAAGGAAAGTGAAAAGTTGAACTACAAACTAAAATTAACAAAATTTAATATGCCAGGGCTGAAAGGCCTTCGTGCTGGAAAATTTTAATTCTTTAAAACCCATTCATTGATGGATTCGGTGATTTTTGGAAGTTTCTTCCTGGGGAAGTGTAAGTTCCTTTGAACGTCCCCCAGTAGAAACCTGTATTATAATTTTAAACTTTTCACCTGATTAGCAGGACCTTTAAAACTTTTATATTAGAAGAATCAGATTAGCACTTGGTGATTTATAGCTGGTAATCTTTTGGAGAATTTACAGCAAAGTTGCTGCTAGTTTGTTTTTCTAATACACCTTAAATGAGATTTTTTTCAAATCAGATGATTTATTTATGGAATTCCACGGTGTGTGGCGTTTTGGGGAATTTGCTCATTTGTTTATCTGTGGTTTTAGTTACTGAAGGAATGTGAAACCAGGAGAGCTGCTTCTTGGCTCTTCAGTTATCTAATAAAAACAGCTTGTGCCCATTTACAAGAAACCTACAGTCACCTACAGCCTCTTAGATCTCTAACACTGCCATTTTGTTAGTTTCCACAGGCAGTTACACTTCATTAGGAAAATATGTTCACCTACTCTGGATTCAAATCTATTTAAGTCATTTCATTTATTTACTCTGTACGAGGTAAAAACATCAACTCGTTTTTGTGGTATAGTTTTTGTTCTCCCTTTATGGGACATCTCAAGTTTTATATTTTGTCTAGTGTTCCTGTTGGCGTTATAATACTGCCTTTTTTCTGCAAAGTGGCACGTGTATCTGGTCCCTCAGTCCCTTTGCTCCCTTGATCTGGCTCATCTGATGGGTGGGTCTGATGTTATCAGATTTTGTTTGGATGTGCCTCTTCCGTTTCCCAAAGACAGAGTTTCTCTTTAAAGTCTCTATCATTTTGTTTTTGTCCCTCTACCAGAAAGTGTCCATTTCTTTCTCGACACATACAGAGAGGCTAACCTCACGTTTAACACTTCTTTATTGCTACTTGTTTTATTTTCTCTTCATTTTTAACCAAGCATTTCAGTTTGAAGTAATTATACCATTTTAGGTGTGATAACATTTTCTTGGGCGTATATGTGAATGTGTCACCGTGGCAGAGCTTTGTGATCCAAACTTAAAGCCATCTGGGCAATCCGGCCCAGATGGAACACCTGAGACAGGTATACCATGGGCACGGGAAGGAAGGCAAGTATGGTTAGCAGCAACTAAGGCTTTTGCTTTTGTTGTGTTGTGTGTGTGTGTGTTCAGGTCAGTCTGGGTCCAGAGCTGCTTCCCAGACTAATGTCTACCTTGATACCTTTGGGTACCGTGAAAACCAGGCCTTTGACACGATGAGTGTGGACAGCAGTGACTCCATTGAAACCAGCATCTCAGCTTGCTCACCTGACAACGTTTCCAGGTAGGTTTATGTTGTTGGTGTTGTTGTATTTGCACAGATATATTATAGTGGATAGTGATATAAAATAACAGAGATTTTGAGACAGATTTCAAATGACTGATTTTTAGGGTTGGCCATCGTTTGAATTTAAATGATTTGGATTCTTTGTTTCGATTCTGGTTCCTAGCTATTCTCAATTCCCATTCTTTTAAGAGCCAGGGTCAAAAAGGTTTACATGGTTTAAATAACCAGTTTTTTCTGGTTGAAATAATCTGAAGTTCTCTATTTAATTTTTTTTACTTTTTACTTTTTATGAACTTTACTATGAATTTCTGAAAGGGCTTTTTTCAGCCGGTATATAAATATCAAACCCATGAACTTGAATATAAATGCTATGGATTTGGAGACTCTTGTCAACTGCCTAGATGACTTTAGCAATTTCAGGTCATTTGCCGCACACTGTCCATAGTTACGCACACACTTCCTGCATATTCTTCTTCGTTGACGTTCGGTGGTTTCTTCCAGTCGGCGGACTAGAGATCGAAACTAGGAATCAAAATGTAAAAATTTGAAAGATTCTGGGAGAACAGGAATGTTAGTCCCGGTTCAAATCGATTCTGGAGACTCAATGCCAAACCCAACTGATTTTGTGAAGCTCTGACCTTTTTCTGATTTCTCTACAAGAAATATAAATAAGTACAAAACATATATATATATATATATATACACACACATTAGTGATTAGCACGGTTACTGTACTAAATACAGCATAACTGTCTATTCCCTGCAGAGTGAGTAGGCCGTAACCATAACTTTGAAATTTCAACTGCTAACAGGTCTTAATCCATCTTGTCCCGTGGCAGATATAATGGGACTTGTCAAAAGGATAAAAAAAAAAGCAACTTTGCTGAAATGGGTTAAGGTTCCTGTTATCTGATGACATATAATCCACAATGTGGCACCTCAGTAAACAGCCGGCAGTCCCCCATAGTAAATACAGCTTCCTTTCCAGAAGGCTCTTACAACTTCTGTGCTTCCCCTGACTTCATATTTTTAAAATACCTTCCTGATACTTCATCCCTCAATCAAAACATTCTTACAGAATAGTATTGTGAACCTAACAATGCTTAGGTATGGTGCATTCATTGATTGAAAAAAAAAGCAATATAGTTTTAGTTTCTGAATGGCTGATCACCGATTGTGGCTGAAGCACAAAATCATCACCAGCCAATTACTCTCGTAAGGAAGCATGAAGCAAAATTTATTTGTGCTTATATGCTAAATATATTTATTGCTAAAGGAACAAAGGTTCTAAAGAACTTGAGGAACCGGCGTTTAAAACTATCAAGACAGAAAACAAAAGCAGCAGAATTGTGTCTATGATATGAAAAGCTGAATTTGGTATTTGGTGAGAGGCGTCTCCTAAGAAACACTAGAAAGTGAGTTAATGTAAAAAGCATGTGGAGAGGTTTTCCCGCCTTTCATGTTCCCCCCCCCCCCCAAAAAAAGAGTGGGATCTGTGCAATGTGAGTGTGTTATATAAGTAAAGGGGGACTCTTGATTAGTGGTCTAGGGATCATGTTACGGAAAACATGTAGGTGTGTGTGTGTCTGCATGTGTGCGTCAACAGTCAAACCCCTCAGGTTGGAAGGAATTGAACGAAATGCATTGGTTTGTATATGTGTGTGTGTGTCCCCATGTGGACTAAAACCATGTGTGTTTGCTCTCTCTTTGTGCTCTGATTTACAACACTTGCATCCGTCCCTTTTTTGCCTGTGTCCTGTTTCGCTAGGTTCTCCAGTCTTATTTCAGGAGTTTTTAATCCATTTGCAGAGTGTCGTTTGAGTTAAAATCAGTTTGATTTCTGTTGAATTGTGATCTACCTGCTGAGAGTGGACTGGATTGTACCTGTTTGAATTGAACTTCATCTCATGCTGCAGAATATGAACCTGTGTTGGAGGAAACACTTGCTTGGAGAATTGGGAAAATGGTTTTTGTCTTCTTTTTTTTGATTCTATCTGACCTTGTACATGATGACTATGAGTTCATTTTCCTCCCATCGATTAAGGTAAGATGTTTGCAAGGTCAGGGCTAACTGAACTAATCAAGGCTACTGTAATGCTGCTGCAAGAAAGCTTAAATGTTAAGAAAAACTTACTAAGGATATAAATGAGAAGTATCAGTATATTGAATAAATATTTTAATAGTTTGAAAAGCAGCTGCTGTATGGTATACAGATTTCCTTATATTAAATTTGAATAACATGTTTTATTAATTAATAAGTACCATTTTATATTGAAATTTACTGAACTTGTCATTATAAAGAAACATGATATTTATATGAAGACTACCGGTAATGAGAGAATTTGTGCAGTTTTGACTTAAAGCTGGAAATTTAAGAGTCTATTTTAAAAAGAAGTTGAAAGTGAGCGGGAAACAGGACTGTATGCTTTCATTTTTTTCTACATTCTTCTTACCCACCCTCTCAATCTTTTTTTTTACCATTTCTGTTACTACTTTTTTCTCCCATATCTCCCTGGTTTGTGTATACTTCAGTCTAATGTGTACCATTCCTCTCAACTATGTTATGACATCATCACACATCAACACAGAGTATCCGTTTCCATCTGGCTCCAGATAAGAGCAAACTCTGTATGTGTGTATAAGTTCATTGCATGTGTTTTGAGGCCATAAATCAATGCACGCAGTTTTATCAAAAGGGATCGCTTGAGTGTTTAGGGGTCAAAAATAAGTGCTTCTTAGGTTAAGGTTCTGGCGGGTTGTTGTTATACTTAGGATTAGTATAAGCTCTGGAAGATCAGTGGAAATCAATGGAATTCACCCAATAAGGGATGGAAAGACATTTGTGTGTGTGCTTGCCAGAGGAAGAAAGAGCTGAATGAAGCAAGGAAATTAGAGGAAGGGGGGAACAACAATGTGGTTAATGTCACAAAGCCACACAATGTGACACACAACAAGACCTACAGAAATGCCTTTGATGTTTGTCAAAAAATGTCTGTCATGTGTGGACCATCTGCAGATTAAGAGACCGTGGATAAACAATGTCTTGTGTTCTGTCAGAGAGAGAAAGATGATACTGTCCTAAATTTCCTTGTCATCCAATTTTCTACTCGTACTCGTAGTCTTCCGCTTCATCCGGGACCGGGTCGCGGTGCATCAGATTCAGTAGAGATACCCAGATATCCCTCTCCCCAGACACCTATTCCAGCTCCTCCGGGGGAAGCTCAAGGCGTTCCCAGGCCAGCTGAGAGACATAGTCCCTCCAGCGTGTCCTGGGCCGTCCCCTGGGCCTCCTTCCGGGGGGACGTGGAGGAGCAGCGACTCTACTCCGAGCTCCTCCAAGATGGCCGAGCTCCTCACCCTATCTCTAAGGGAGAGGAAGCTCGTTTCAGCCGCTTGTATCCGGGATCTCGCTCTTTCAGTCATGACCCAAAGTTCATGGCCATAGGTGAGGGTAGGAACGTAGACCGACGGCTCAGCCTCTCTCTTCACCACAACGGACAGGCACAGCATCCCCATTACTGCGGCAGCTGCACCGATCTGTCTGTCGATCTCCCGCTCCATTCTCCCCTCACTCGTGAACAAGACCCCAAGATACTAGAACTCCTCCACTTGAGGCAGGAACTCCTCTCCACCCTTTTTCTGGTCGAGAACAATGGCCTCAGACTTGGAGGAGCTAATTTTCATCCAAGCCGGTTCACACTCGGCTGCAAACCGCCACAGCGCATGCTGTAGGTCTTGGCTAGAGGGGCTCAGCAGGACCACGTCATCTGCAAAAAGAAGAGATGAAATCCACTGGTCCCCAAACCAGACCCCCTCCGGCCCTTGGTTGTGCCTAGAAATCCTGTCCATAAAAGTTATGAACAGGACCGTTGACATTGGGCAACCCTGCCAGAGTCCAACATGCACCGGGAACAGGTCAGAATTAGTGCCGGCAATGCGGACCAAACTCCTGCTCCGCTTGTACAGAGACCGGATGGCCCCCGACTTTGTACTCATGGAGCACCCCCCACAGGGCATCACGAGGGACACAGTCGAATGCTTTCTCCAGGTCCACAAAGCACATGTAGACCGGTTGGGCAAACTCCCATGAACCCTCAAGTACCCTGTAGAGGGTATAGAGCTGGTCCAGTGTTCCACGGCCGGGACGAATCCCACACTGCTCCTCCTGAAGCCGAGGTTCGACTATCGGCTGGACTCTAATCTCCAATACCCTGGCATAGACCTTACCAGGGAGGCTGACTAGTGTGATCCCCCTATAGTTGGAACACACCCTCCGGTCAGCCTTCTCATGAAGGGGGACCACCACCCCGGTCTGCTAGTCCAGAGGCATTGTCCCCCACGGCCACGCAGTGTTGAAGAGGCGTGTCAACCATGACAGCCCCACAACATCCAGAGACTTGAGGTACTCAGGGCAGATCTCATCCACCCCGAAGTCCTGCCACCATGGAGCTTTTTAACCACCTCGGTGACTTCAGCCTGGGTGATGAAAGACTCCAACCCCGAGTCCCCAGCCTGTGCTTCCACCAGGGAATGCGTGATGGCAGGATTGAGGAGATCCTCAAAGTACTCCTTTCACTGCAAGATAATCTCCCCAGTCGAGGTCATCAGCTTCCCACCCCTACTGTAAACAGTGTAGGCGAAGCACTGCTTCCCCCTCCTGAGGCGGCAGACGATTTCCCAGGATCGCTTCGCGGCCAACCAGTAGTCCTTCTCCATGGCCTCACAGAACTCCTCCCAGGCCCAAGGTTTTGCCTCTGCTACAGCCCGGACTGCGGCATGCTTGGCCTCTCGGTACCGGTCAGTTGCCGCAGGACTCCCACAAGCCAACCACAGCCGATAGGACTCCTTCAGCTTGACAGCATCCCTCACTGCCGATGTCCACCACCGGGTTCTGGGATTGCCATCGCGATAGGCACCGCAGAACTTACAGCCACAGCTATGGGCAGCAGCATCGACAATAGACGTGGAAAACTTGGTCCACTTGGACTCTATGTCTCCAACCTCCCCTGGAATCTGGTCAAAACTTTCCCGGAGGTTGGAGTTGAATACATCCCTGAGAGAGGTCTTCGCCAGATGTTCCCAGCAGAGCCTCACTATACATTTGGGCCTGCCAAGTCTGTTTCTTCTCTTCCAGCAGATCCAACTCATCGTCAGGTGGTGATCAGTCGACAGCTCAGCCCCTCTCTTCACCCAAGTGTCCAAAACATGCTGCCAAGGTCTGACAACACGACAACAAAGTCGATCATCGACCCCCTGCCTAGGGCGTCCTGGTGCCAAGTGCACTGATGAACAGCATTATGCTTGAACATGGAGTTCATTATGGACAATCTTTGATTAGCACAGAAGTCCAATAATGAAACACCACTCGGATTCAGATGGGAGAGGCCATTCCTCCCAATCACACTTCTCCAGGTGTCACTGTTGTTTCCCACGTGGATGTTGAAGTCCCCCAGCAGAATAACAGAGTCCCCGGGAGGGGCACTATGCAGCACCCCCGACAGGGACGCCAAGAAGGCCGGGTACTCCACACTACCACTCAGCCCGTAGGCTGAAATAACAGTCAGAGACCTGTCCCCAACTCGAAGGCACAGGGATGCGACCCTCTCCTCCACTGGGGTAAACCCCAACATGAGACGGCTGAGCTGGGGGGCAACAAGCACACCCACCCCAGCTCTCCCCGCAGGGCACTTCAGAGTAAAAGAGAGTCCAGCCTCTGTCAAGGAGCTGGGTTCCAGAGCGGGGTGTACCTCACCTCTCGCCCGTAGACTGCTGGAGATAGGCACCAGCTTCCCCGTGACCCTCTATGGAATAAGTGGTAGAAAAATTATGACTGACTATATTCACTCTGAATTACACAAATTAGGAATCGGTAGCTGATTCAGTTATTTCATAAAATACACAGAAAAAATAGAAAGGTTAATTGCTCCCTTTGTATTAAGCTTAGATACCTTTTAGCTTTACATTTAAACCAAGATGTTTTTTTCACTTGTTTGTGATGTGTAATGCATTTGTCTGTGGGTTTGGGTTGCAGCGCCAGTACTTCAAACGTGGCCAGGCTAGAGGAGATGGAGCGCCTGCTGAGGGAAGCACAGGCTGAGAAGAACCGCCTCCTAGAGTACAAGGTAAGAAATTACATAAATACCATCTATTTGTCTTAATTTCTGTCACTGCTCTTGTTCTTTTTAATGCTTAAAGCTAAACTCAGCAGCACAGACACTATCTTCACTTATTTTCTGAAAATGTTTGCGTTTTTCTAGCATCATTCACAATAATATGATTCTTTTCATATGGTCCTTAAGGAACAAGAGATGGAAATGCGTAAGCAGGACCTGGAAGAGGAGAGGAGAAGGAGAGAGGACCTGGAGAAAAGACTACATGAGGAGACAAGCAGACGTCAGAAACTCATTGATCGTGAAGTGAAGATGAGAGAAAAACAAAGAGCACAGGTGAAGAAGAATTGACAAGATCAAATCTTAAATCTTTGGGTCTTCCCTCAGAAAAAGTTTGACAAAGTGCCCTGCAGTAGGGATGCAACTATGATTATTTTTATAGTTGACTAATCCACGTCAGGATTAATTGTAGGAAAAATATATATCAATATTGTCCTATATTTACTATGAACTAGAGATGAATAAAAGTTGTCCAGAGGCTTTAAAACACAAAAATAGTCCTTTACTCAAATGCCAGAATAGATGGCAACTTTCTCTTATTTACTTATGTATTGTTACTCCTAGTCCAAGCAGAACTGAAAAGGTACTTGCAACCATCATTCTTTAGTCCATGTTTAGGGCTGCATTAGTATGAAGTCCATTGATCTGCTGTTTTGGCAGGTACATTTCAGCAGGACATGTCCACTATGTGTGAGACAGTGAATATTACGCAGAAATAGTCCTGATGTTCTGAAACCTACCTCTTTAGGGTGGACATACAGCTCCATGGTGTCTGTGTCTTACATGCTCATGGTTTCCAGCAGTGCTACGATGTAAAGTAAGCTCTGCTTTGCACAGCCTGCATTTAGCTTGCTGGCTGACAATAGATAAAAGTGTTCCTCACAACTTCCTGTTGTATTTATAACTGCTTTGTAATTTATGAAAAAAACATTTACGTGGTTCTGAACAACTCAAGAAAAATAAAATTTCAGGTCATTGATTCTATATAGTCGACAATGTCGATTGTGTTGACTAATCGTTGCAGCTCTAATCTGTGGTAAGTTATGTGGTGAATTCAGAGCTCCAGGTTTGAAAAAATATACTGGGATGCTCCCTGTAGTTTGACATTTGACTTGAGAAGTTGGAGGTTTCTCACCAACTCAGAGTTCACGTTTCCATATGGCTTCCTCATGTATACAAATTGTAGTAGTTCAGTAATTAACAGTTTTTTTGCACTCTTTGTTTTTCATTAAATCAGTTTTACACATGCTTCTATAAAACAGTTAGTAAATATTTTACTTTTGTGTTTGAATGCATAAAACACACATTCTTATCAGCTTGTAGTCAACCTGGTCTCAGAATAAAGTTATCTATGGTAACTGGATTTGATGTTTAATTTTTCATCCTCCCTAGATCTGAGTACTTCCCAGGATCCATAGTTCCATTCGAATTTCTCTTCACTGAATTAAAAAACTCGAGAGTGGAGTTCTTATGAAACACAAGAAGAGCAATTTAACCACACAAACCACCTACTTTCCATAGGGTTATGCTGTTTTGATTTTAGAATCTAACCAATAAGAAGCTATTGTAGAAAGACACAAATCTGATTTATAGCCATAAAACTGCTTCCAAAAGTCTGGAATTTCTTAAGGTCCTTTCCCTAACTCCAACAACGTCTGGGAACAGGGGAATGCAGACTGCAGGGGAGAAGGTTTAACTTACTATACTAGAAAGGGCTATTGTTACTGTTAACATTTCCTTAACATAATAACATGTATTGTCATGGATGGTTGAGGCATGAGCTGATTAAATGTTGAAACCTAAGCTTTATTGGAATTTACATCTTTTCTTTGTCCTGAATTTCATTTAATTTATCCAGCCTACCTTTGTAGATTTGCTGAACATTTCACTCTTTTTTGTTTGGTTTTACACATATCCTTCCTGTCAGAACTCATAAGCCTGTCTGTCATCTTCTTTTCTCTGGCTCACACACTTTGTTTGCCAACGTATGAAATACATTTGGGCGATGCATGTGAATGATATCAAAGCAAAAGTCATCACTCCAAGCAGTTCATACCCTTATTGACCCGTTCTCTCCATCCCCTTCAGTCCCGGCCGCTGACTCGGTACCTGCCGGTGAGAAAGGATGACTTTGACCTGCGGTCTCACATTGAGTCAGCAGGTCACAACACGGACACGTGCTTCCACTTATCCATCTCAGAGAAGACTTGCCGAGGCTACCTGATCAAGATGGGAGGCAAGATCAAAACCTGGAAGAAAC
Organism: Girardinichthys multiradiatus; assembly: GCF_021462225.1. Lineage (NCBI taxonomy): Eukaryota > Metazoa > Chordata > Actinopteri > Cyprinodontiformes > Goodeidae > Girardinichthys > Girardinichthys multiradiatus. The sequence continues at coordinate 17,485,143 of NC_061813.1, forward strand.
GTTGGTTTGTCTTTGACCGCAACCGTCGCACTCTGTCCTACTATGCAGGTAGTTACAGGAAGCAGGCTCATGCAGATGCATTTATGCAACTTTAAAACTGCAATGGCTAAAAGTACCAACAACCATGGTAGAAGTGGTAAATCAGAGAGTATATACCGAGGTATTTCCTGTATGACTGAAATTAGATTAAGGAAAGTGATCAGAGCATTTTGACACTTGTAAAGTTTTCTATTTCTCTAATGTCTCATCTACAGACAAACATGAGGCTAAGCTGAAAGGAGTGATATACTTCCAAGCTATTGAAGAAGTTTATTATGATCATTTGAAGAGTGCGCACAAGGTATGTGTTTAGATGCATGTGAACATGTGGAATATAGCCCTGGCTTTTAAGTAATTCATCAACTAATCGCCAATCCTTATCTTTCTTTTATTTTGTCTTCATTCTTTTTTACCCATTTCCCCTCATTTTAAAATATTTTCAGAGCCCGAACCCGTCCCTAACCTTCAGCGTTAAGACTCATGATAGAGTGTACTACATGGTGGCTCCCTCTCCTGAGACCATGAGGATCTGGATGGATGTGATTGTCACCGGAGCTGAAGGATACACCCAGTTCATGGTGTAGCGACAGGCAGGGTCATGACTGCATATGGGAATGTTTCAGGGTGTTTCACTATTGGAAGAGAAGTGTATGAGAGCACCATGTCACAGTCTTCATCCCGGCAGCTTAACCAAAAAGTATGCCTACTCACATGTAGTGGTTCTGTCTTCCTTTTGATCACTTCTGCCTGACATATATGAATATAACCCAAGAAACATAGACATGACCTGACCAGAATCTTTTAAATGTTATTTCCTTTTACGGTGGACCACAGATGTTGAACTGTGAACACATACAGGATTATAATTCTTATAATTTTATGCAAACTCTACTTTATTATAAAACAAATTACACCAGTCACTGTGAAAGGTACTGTGATGCACCGCTCTGCCTTAAAGCTAACTTCAGCTGACCTCTTAATTCGGCCCAAGTGTAAAGTACCCACCAAAAACACTCTCTCTCAGTGTCTCTAGGGGAGAGCACAGCAGTATTTTATTAACAAAAAAAAGGAGAATCCTTTGGGAAAACTGAACCCTGACTCAAGTTTCAGCTGTATATTGTGTCCATCCTGTAACTTCCCATGAAGTGCTTACTTAACACTTCAGAGTTTTTTTTAAAATATTCTTTAAAACAAAATACCAGAAACACTAGTAAAGAACTCCATTTTTGATTTGCTTAATGTCTTGCATTGTTACTGAAGCATTCTCAGGTGATGATGTGTGTTACATGCACTTGAGATAAATGCCTCTTTTCCATTCACGGCTCCAGCAACGCATAGCTCCAGCCTGCTCTACTTCGTCCACTTGGCATGAAACCTGTCGTGTTTCCATTTCAGCATCGTATGCTGTGGAAACAAAGTAAAATAAAAACTTAGCGTCGCACATCATGTACTCCAAAAACAGTGAGGCTGCCAACTCCAGACCCCCCACCCGTCTCAGCTCACGGGACGATGGCCATAAATGGCTTCTATGATTTCTAACCACCACCACCGCTTTCAGTTTGACCCAGTTGGGCCATTGTGGTCCTTATTATTTTTGTAGGCGTTCTTCAGTTGTGAGGTTTTCCCGACACTGTGGTATACTTGTCATTCTCTCTGTTACATCGGCGAAGACTTTTTCATGCAGCTGACATACAACGGACCTTGCTTATGGCCAATCAGTGAACAGCAGTCTGTTCACATCACATTTCGGCCTCGCTCAACCCCAATGGGACCTACTGATGACCGGTACCAAGAAAGCCAGTACCAGGCTGTAAAAGCTAGTAATGGAAACGGTTGCAATACGGGCTAAGTGTAGTGGAGCAGAGCACATGGAAAAGGGGCAAAATAGGTTTCTTTTTTGGGTGCACTCTCTTTGTACACATCTATTGATAGAGGGCTGCTAATGTAGCTCCAAAGGTGCTATTGTTGTGTAATATTCCTTGGAACATATAAACAGAAAACGTAGCGCACACTCAAACAGAGCTAATTTCTCTGTTTATTTTTTTTGTTGATTGTGATCATTGTCCTGGATTTTACAAGAAAACCATCAAAGACTCTGATGCTAAGATTTAACAAATGAAATGACATTCAGCTGTTTTTTTAATACAAATCCCAAAGCCACAAAAGACACAGTTTTATTTGTACATGTTGCCGGAAAGCTTTATGTAATTTTAAAATAATTGACATAGGATGCTCATTTTTAACACATGCGGTTTAGTTTTGGTGTTTGTCATGTGGCAATACTTTTATATGTAAACGTTCTGTGTTTATAAAGTAATCTCTAAAATTTGTGCCATGGTTAAAGTGTTTATTAAGATGCGAAGCAGACAAATCTATAGTACATTATTGTCTAGTTCTCAAATCTGACTCATTTTTGTGCTGCTTTCATACACTAGCTTTCAATGCATGACATATATTACCATTAATTAAATAATTTCTTTTTAAATAATAACTATTTCACTGCAATCATTAAAGCTACTTTGTAACACACACACATTTATGTATATATATATATATATATATATATATATATATATATATATATATATATATATATATATATAATTCTACTTACAATGCCTATATCACCCAGCTTTGCATCGTGTCTCGTTGTGTTGTTGACCAAAGTTTATATTTGAGTTATATAATGTATATTTGGGGCTTTGTTGCTTTTAAAGTAAAATAGTATCAGAAGTATAAAATTTCCATGTCACTATGATGAAACAAGGACAAGGCCATTTGTACCATGGAGCTGTTTCAGCTGATTTCCAGAGCTTGTTTAATGCTATCATTATATTTTTTATATATAACAGCATGTTTGTATGTTGATTCTACCGTATTTATGTCATTATCAAAGTATATCTTAATTTTGTATTTTCATGAGAACAATAAATGGTATGCTTTTATTATCTTTTATTATACAATAACCAAGTGTAAGAAATGCACAAAAACACACCATACGTACACAAACATAAACGCTTCACTTTTTTAGTTGACCATAATCTTTTTTAATCTTTCTGCAAGATAGTTTTGTTTTTTTCCCCAGACTGCTTACAACTTGTTTCTGAATTCCAACAAGGGGAATGGTCAAACACTCAGCCGCACTTCCAGCCTCAGAGTAACTTCCCTGGGCAGACAGCAACTGTGTGACCAAAGGCTGATGACCTTCCTTTCCAGCTCAGTGAGACAGGGCAGAAAACCCGGAGTAGAGGAGTTAGCATGTTCTGAGAAAGTAACCCCCAGCTACCCCCAGTCCTGTCATATGATCCAGTTGTGCTCTGGCACTCCAGCCCTACCACTGTTGGGACTTTTCTTTAAAATCCTGAATTCTTCCAAATATTCTCTCAGACTCCTGTCAGGTATTTACAAAACACAAGTTATAAGCATAAACATTTTTTTTGTTTCCAGAGAGACAGACCTTTATACAAAGTAAAACCTTTATCAGCTTATGAAAAACCTAACTGGATTTCTTCTTTTTTTAAGATCTTTGATATTTTTAAGATATTTGTAACTTGGCAAAAATAAACACAAATAATTTTTTTACTTTGCCGGATTGTTTTCAACAGCTACGCATGTCGAAGAACAACAAACCCACACACAAATATGTGTGTGTCACGTGTTGACATATACACGTATGATACATTTTGAATCTAATCCAGGTCTAGTGGCACGGAGTTCGAGTACCTTCGTGTGCCACCAACCGGTACTGCATCATGTCCTGCTAGAAATACGGCGTTTAGTGATGACGTTCGTTTAAAATTTAATATTTGGGAGGACCAGACAGTCTTCTACTAAGGCGGTAATATATATATATTTATAATTTGGGATTTTCAATAACAGACCTACTAAAAAAAATTAGTTGTAACCAAAAAAAACAAAACTGTCAGAGATGTAAATAATGTTAACTGAAGAATCCTTTACTAGTCAGACTTCTCAGTTTGCATAAAAAACGTAACACTTATAAATATATATGTAGGAATAAACAATCGTAGCGTCACTGCGCATACGTGACACGTAGCATGTTTGTTGGTCTGCCGAATTACCCATAAATCCTTGCGCGATTAAAATATAAAAACGAAACCTAATAATCGCAATTTTGTGCTCAACATACCACCTATAAAGACCAAGGACCTACAATGTTTGGACCTCAATAAAGAAACATGTGAAAAACTGTTGAAGCGAAACAAACCCAGTATAGACAGCTGGTCACAGTAGATACCTTTAACTAATTCTCCTAGCACAATGTATCATTGGTTGTTCCGTTAGTAGTGGAGTTTCAAACGATTGTTTCAGACGTAAATAGTTTCCCCTCTCTCTCTCACTACAGAACTTGACTAGCCTTTTGTTTTTTTAGAGCCCAATTCTTTAAAGTTCGTTTATTGATGTGAAAAGTCCCACAGTATAAGCATGGTAATGTGGCAAGTAAACTGACAATCATAATGTCAAATTAATCAGTAACCTTTTCACTTCCTTAGTATTCTGATAATTAACTTTCTTTTTCCTGAAGAGTATCACGAGCTAAAGGTTTTGCTGATGATATCTACAGGGGTTGGACAATGAAACTGAAACACCTGTCATTTTAGTGTGGGAGGTTTCATGGCTAAATTGGACCAGCCTGGTAGCCAGTCTTCATTGATTGCACATTGCACCAGTAAGAGCAGAGTTTTGCTCAAAATATTGAAATGCACACAACATTATGGGTGACATACCAGAGTTCAAAAGGACAAATTGTTGGTGCACGTCTTGCTGGCGCATCTGTGACCAAGACAGCAAGTCTTTGTGATGTATCAAGAGCCACGGTATCCAGGGTAATGTCAGCATACCACCAAGAAGGACGAACCACATCCAACAGGATTAACTGTGGACGCAAGAGGAAGCTGTCTGAAAGGGATGTTCGGGTGCTAACCCAGATTGTATCCAAAAAACATAAAACCATGGCTGCCCAAATCACGGCAGAATTAAATGTGCACCTCAACTCTCCAGTTTCCACCAGAACTGTCCGTCGGGAGCTCCACAGGGTCAATATACATGGCCGGGATGCTATAGCCAAACCTTTGGTCACTCATGCCAATGCCAAATGTCGGTTTCAATGGTAAGGTAAGGTGAGTTTATTTATATAGCGCTTTTCAGCAACGAGACACTCAAAGCGCTGTACATACAATTACAATACAATCACAGAGCAAATAAACACAGATACAGACACAGAAAAACAAATCAAATGATAAAATCAAACAACAGAGGTACTTTAAAAAAGTTAAATAAAAGAAAGAGAATAGAATGATGGACAAGAAAATGAAAGGAAAATTGGACTGAAAACGCAACTAATCATGCCTAGATGGCACAGTCAAAGGCCACTCTAAACAAATAAGTTTTTAATCTTGATTTAAAGCAACTTAGGGTTTTGGCGCTTTTACAGTTTTCTGGCAGTTTATTCCAGATTAGTGGAGCATAAGAACTAAAAGCTGCTTCTCCGTGTTTGGTTCTGGTTTTGGGTACGCAGAGTATGTAAACATGACGGTCTGCTCCCTCTGCCCTCTCCCATCCCTGAGGACATCTGTGGACCTGCTTAGAACTGTGCGGCCGGTGGATGAACATTCCATTGTCCCTGGTGGATGACGTCATTGAGAGATATTCCGTCGTACTTTGCTGCGCAGTCAAAGATGACTCGCACATTTCCAGGCTTGCGAGGATGAGTTACTGGGTGATGTGGGAGATACCAAACTTTGCCATCATTGCGGTCAAGCGACAAGGCTGGGAGTTCTTCTGCATATCCTTTCTCAATGGTTGACTTCATTGCCTTCATATACTTGTCTTTCAGGTCTGGGTCCCTTGTTAATCTGCGTTCCAGTAGTTGTAGTCTTTGTGTTGCTAAGTTAATATTGTTAGGCAGCGTCACTGCTTCTTTCTTAAAGGGTATGTCTAAGGTATAGTGTGAGCCTTCTTTGGTAAGTGAGTTTTCCCACAGTTTAATCACCTTGTGGTCATTGATTGACAGATTGTTCTCTTGAGCAGGGTCGTCAAGTTTCCAAAATCTTTCCACCTGTGTCTGCAGACTTTGATCTGACTTGAGGAAGTAGGCCTTAGCCTTCATAACTTCTTTGTAATCAATGGGTCCATTCATGGCCCAGCCGAGTACTGTTCTGGTAGCGTAAGGGTCATTATCACCTCCTACGCGATACTCTTCAGCTCTGAGAAGACGAGGAGCATCTTGTCCAATGACAAAGTGTACTTTATTGGACTTGATGCTGGGAATCGGGATGGTGCAAGGAGCGCAAATCTTGGGCTGTGGATAATGTGAAACATGTATTGTTCTCTGATGAGTCCACCTTTACTGTTTTCCCCACATCTGGGAGAGTTACGGTGTGGAGAAGCCCCAAAGAAGCATACCACCCAGACTGTTGCATGCCCAGAGTCATGGTTTGGGCTGCCATATCATGGCATTTCCTTGGCCCAATACTTGTGCTAGATGGGCGCGTCACTACCAAGGACTACCGAACCATTCTTGAGGACCATGTGCATTCAATGGTTCAAACATTGTATCCTGAAGGCGGTGTCTTGTATCAGGATGACAATGCACCAATACACACAGCAAGACTGGTGAAAGATTGGTTTGATGAACATGAACGTGAAGTTGAACATCTCCCATGGCCTGCACAGTCACCAGATCTAAATATTGTTGAGCCACTTTGGGGTGTTTTGGAGGAGCGAGTCAGGAAACGTTTTCCTCCACCAGTATCACGTAGTGACCTGGCCACTATCCTGCAAGAAGAATGGCTTAAAATCCCTCTGACCACTGTGCAGGACTTGTATATGTCATTCCCAAGACGAATTGACGCTGTATTGGCCGCAAAAGGAGGCCCTACACCATACTAATAAATTATTGTGGTCTAAAACCAGGTGTTTCAGTTTCATTGTCCAACCCCTGTATGTGCCATGTTGAAATGGAAATATATATAATGATAGTAAACATCTGCAGTATCTCATGCAAACGAAGTATTTGGAGTTGTAAATATGTTTTGTATTGGACACCAGCACTTCAATATGGCAGAGACTTCACTGCTCCTAGTGTCACGTCCACTATATATCAAGGATAACTACACTGTCAGGGCAAGCATTGAGTAGCCCATTGATGGTTCTCTGAGCAAAGGTATTATTTTTAATGTATTTATTCACCAAATAAGTATCAACATAAAGTTAAAAAAGTTTGCCTCAGCCGAATTAAAGGTTTTGATAACATGAGGTGTTGTTATGGCCAGTGTGCACTTCAGTTGTCTTGAACTGTTCTGGAAGCTGTGTTGCTGTTTTCAATTACTTTCAACATAACGGACTGCTCTTCTTTAATTCTTTTTAAAAATGTTGTTTTATTTAGACTTCAAACACACAACTGAAAATAGAGAATTTGATCCTCAGTGTTACCCGCAAATACCCAATACCCTACAAAATGTTTGACACTTTTTTTAGAACCAAATAACGTTTTGTGGCATATACATTAGCTGCTACTTTTTCCTGAGGTTTTGTGTGTTTCTAGTGGTAAAATGTGAAATGTTTTTGTTTTAACATAAAGGACCTGTTTACAGCAGCTGTTAACAAGATGGCGCCGACGACGGTGGTGCTCTGGGTTTTTCGGATCATTATCTAATCCACCTCATCCCAACCTAGAGACAGAAACTAAGAGCTTCCAAACCCGTGGTTCACACTGTTAAGAAGTGGACTGAGGAATCAAAACAGATGCTACAGGCCTGCTTTGAATGCACAGACTGGACTGTTTTTGAAACCTCAGCCACTGACTTAAACCAACTAACTGATGTGGTGACATCATACATCAGTTTCTGTGAGGACATATGTGTGCAGACCAAGACCTTCTGCACCTTTGGGAACAATAAGCCATGGTTTACTCCACACCTCTGGAATCTGCACAGGGAAAAGGAAGAAGCTCACAGCAGTGGAGATTGGGCGCGGTACAGGCAGGCCAGGAACAAACTAACAAAAGAGATCAAAGCAGCTAAGAGAAGCTACAGTGAGAAGCTTAAGAACAGCCTTTCTACTGGTGACACTTCGGCTGTATGGACTGGTCTGAGAAACCTGACTGCCTACAAGAGCCCCTCCACCCATCCTGAACAGAGTCGTCTCCTGGCCAACCGTCTGAATGGCTTCTACTGCAGACATGACAAGAAGCATTCACACCTCAAATCATCCCCTCTACATCCCATTCGGGAACAAATTCCTCCCATAAAGCAACCAACCCCCCACCATCAGATCCTCTGCCTGCACTAAAGATCTCCGAGGAAGAGGTAAACAGGCTCTTTCAGCGCATGAAAACAAAGAAAGCTGGAGGACCTGATAACATCTCCCCATCATGCCTGAAAGCCTGCGCACATCAACTCGCTCCGATCTTCATGAGGATCTTCAACAAATCACTAGAGAAATGTGAGGTCCCTTCCTGCCTCAAACGATCCACCATCATCCCGGTTCCCAAGAAACCCACCATCCTAGGATTAAATGACTACAGGCCTGTAGCCCTGACGTCTGTGGTCATGAAATCCTTTGAGCGGCTGGTGTTGAAACACCTGAAAGACATCATAGGCCCCCTGCTGGACCCCCTGCAATTTGCTTACCGAGCAAACAGTTCACTTCATTCTGCAACACCTCTACCACCCAGGGACGTACACCAGGATCCTGTTTGTAGACTTCAGCTCGGCCTTCAACACTATCATACCAGACATCCTCCACCAGAAGCTCACACAGCTCAACGTCCCAGCCTCCACCTGTCAGTGGATCAACAACTTCCTGACAGACCGACAGCAGCACGTGAGACTGGGGAGCATCTTCTCCCGATCCAGATCAATAAGTACTAGTGCCCCCCAGGGGTGTGTTCTATCACCACTCCTCTTCTCTCTGTACACAAATGACTGCACCTCAACGGACTCGTCCGTGAAACTCCTTAAGTTTGCAGACGACACCACTGTCATTGGACTGATCCAGGACGGTGATGAGTCTGCATACAGACAGCAGGTGGATCGGCTGGTACACTGGTGCGGTCAGAACTACCTTGAACTGAACCCACTCAAGACTGTGGACATGGTGGTGGACTTTCGGAGAACACCACCCCCATACACCCCCCTCACCATCCTCAACAACACTGTATCGGCCGTGGACCACTTCAGGTTCTTAGGAACCACCATCTCTGAGGGCCTTAGATGGTCTTCGCACATAGACACTGTTCGAAAGAAGGCCCAGCAGAGACTGTACTTCCTGAGGCAACTCAAGAAGTTCAACCTTCCACAGGAACTGTTGGTCATCTTCTACACTGCCATCATTCAGTCTGTCCTGTCTTCATCCATCTCATTGTGGTTTGGCTCATCCACAAAACAGGACAGGTCCAGACTGCAACAAATAATCAGGTCTGCAGAGAGAATAATCAGAGCTGACCTTCCCTCCATCCAGGACTTATACAGGTCTAGGGTCAGGAAAAGAGCTGCCAAAATCTCTGCAGACCCCACACACCCTGCACATAAACTGTTTAGAGTTTTACCTTCAGGCCGCCGCTACATAGCACTGTTCACTAAAACCAGCCGCCACAGAGACAGTTTCTTCACCCAGGCTGTTTCTCTGATGAACATTCAATAGAGTACAGAACAACAGCATACAGATGTTGCAAATACACCTTTTTTATTAGATATGTGTATATTGTACATTGTAAATTGTAAATTTGTATATTCTGTAATGCAAAAACAGAACAAAAGAGCAAAGTGTACTGGAGGCAAATTCCTCGTTTGTATGTACGAACTTGGCAATAAAGCTGATTCTGATTATGTTGTTTTGATATTTCTAGCAGCAGGCTGCCTTGTCACAGCTGAAAGACCCGACAAACCTGGCTGTTTCAGACGCATAAACAGCAAAATGAACATGTAATGTATGTTCTCTTTACAGTCAGCCAAGTAGTTGCTCATCATTTCAGGCTTAGTCAGGTTTAGTTGGTGGTTAAAGCTATCCAATAGGGAGGAGGGTGAGAGCAAGAGATCAATCTGAAAGAGGTGAGGGCTTGTTTTTATACTTAGGTATTTGGTTTTTATCTGCATTTTGACTTAATCTCTGTTTAATAAATAGAAATACTAAAGCAGTGGTGTGTGTACACTTGAGGTTAGATGTTTTAAAACCCAGTAATGAATCGATCATTCGGAGTTAAGACCAGATGTTTACATACGCTACAAAAAGAAAGAGTGTTTTTTCTCACTGTGGACATTAAATCAGGCATTTTTTTTTTTTTTTCGTTTAACATCAGCTAGGATGATAAAACTTGTTTATATTTGCCAAATGTGATTTTTTTTTATTTTCTTAAAATGCAGAACCTAACATACATATTCTTTGTATTTGGTAGAACTGCCTTTGGGTCAAATGTTTTGGGTATCCTTCCCAAGATCCTTATAAAAGTTTTATGGAATTTTGACCCATTTGTCCTGGCAGAAATGGTGTAACCATGTTAGGTTACAGCCCGGAAGGCTCTCTTGCTCTTGCTTTTGCGATGGACGCTTGTCTCTAAGCCACTTTGTAGTTAATTTGATGTTATGTTTAGGGTCATTGTCCATTTGGAAAACCCACTTTAGCATTAATTTCATGGCTGATGACTTAGATGTTGCTTTAATATTAGTACATTTTCCAATTTTACAAATTGCCAAATAGTGTGAAAGAAATCAACAAAAGATTTATATTTACGATTATGTTAGCTGCCAGGAAAAAAGGTAACTAGGACTGATAAAGTACCGACAATAGAAGACTGGACAAAAGTGATTCAAGATATTTTTCAGATGGAGAAACTTACATTTAGATTAAAAGTAAAACAAGACAATTTAGAACATTATTAGAAACTGTGGCTAAACTTAATTGTCACTAGAACTCTATAGATGAAAAATAATTGACACCCATTTATTTATATTTATTAATTTACTTACTGTTGGACCACTTGTTTGCTGAATATTGGACCGTTTGCACATTGCTGGACGCCACCAGACCTCCTGGCGTTTTCGGCCATTTTGTATCCAGGACAGTCCGTTCCTACAGATCCCGTCGGCCACTGTGGCTGATAAGACAGGGGCGTCGCAGCCCTGAGGCCACCGTCAACTATATAACAAAGGATGAGACGACCCACCATTTGCCTTCAGCTGGAGACCGTGACACGGTTACCAACATCTGAAGCATCACCTGGAGAAGAGTCCCGAGTGGATTTCATTTATTCTCCTTCGTTGGCCAACGAAAAAAATTCATAAAAGAGGTTTCTGGAATAAGAAGGCCAGAAATTTCACTTTGCCTATCGAAGACGTGAGCTTAACACGTAACCAAAAAAAAAACCCCACGGAGTTTCAAGGAGACGAATCGCCACCTTGTTTTGGTCCTAGTCGACTGCTGATGGTCAGCTCATATTTTTCCTTTTTGCCAAGGAGGACAAAGGACGAAGATTGACCACTTTTCCTGAAGTTAACTGTGGACGCACATTAACTTCCAACTTTCCCCTTCCTCTCTCACCTCCGCTCAGAAGGAAGGCTTCAACAAAGTAAAACACATCCTTTTATTAATTTTTTTAAATTTCTTTATTAGGAATAGCCGGGCAGGGTAGAGGAGAATTTTAGTGCGATTAGAGTCTAATGTGTTCGGAATTGTATATGCATGCCGTTGTTTTGAAACTCGCTGGTACTTCTGGAGACCGCCGTGTCTTGCAAGTGTGTCTTTACCGTGCAAACACCTGTGCGCATGTGCACTGTGTAACTGGACTGTTATAATAACCTCATGGTGAAATTTACCATTTTCTTTGTCTTCAACCTTACTGCTTACCAGCTTGCCGCCAAAAGTTTTATAACTCTTTGTGTGCTGAGCCCGCGCAGAGTTGTTTTTATGGCTGAGTAGAACTGAATTACAGTTTGAGCTGCACCCCAACCTCCACTCACCACCACACCCCCTTTGTCATATTCTCATTTTTGCCATAACTGCTGGTTTGACCCCATACGCACCCACTGCTGTTTTGCTTTATTTTGTTTAGTTAGATATTTTTGCAAGAGTGATTCGTCAGTCAAGATAAGGTTGGAGTTCCACACGTTTCGGCAGAAGCGGTCGATTAAACAGTGACATCTCTGGTAATAGTTATTAATTATTAGAGTATTTAATGGTTGTAATTATCAAAGGCGTTGAGCCACAATTACAACACCAGACATCTCTGGTCTCGATTCATAAAAGAGGATTTTGGTTAAGAAATTAACTTTGTCAAATTATGATTTTTAATGATAATTATTGATAAAAATTAATTAATCAATAATCATAATTCTAACATTACACACACCTATGATCGAAATGCATGAGTACGTCTGAGTACGTATGTATGAGTATGTATGTAGGTACGCACAAATGTGTATATATATATATATATACAATTTGTATTTATTTTTCCTCTTTAGATGCAAAAAGAAACTTGGAAAACTTGTAACTTAAAAACGGAATTGTTATCTTGAACATTTGTCTTTCAATAATATATATATATATATATATATATATAATACGTAAAAAGAAAACTAACATACAAAGCTGAAGCTAACAATAAAAAGACAAAATATAGCAATCAGTAAAAATGTATGCAGCAAAGAGCAAAAAAGTATACACAGTTAAATGGTGAAGCTGAAATAATTTTGCAAAGTACTAAATACACATGTAAATCATGAGGTAGTCCTTAATATTGCACCTTTGGTGGGTGAAGTGTTTAGTGCAGGTCAGTGTGTAGTGAGAGAGTCTACAGAGTGTGGCTCGAGTTCAGCAGTCTAACAGCTTCAGGGAAGAAGCTGTTTCTGAGCCTGGTGGTCTTGCTCTGAATGCTCCTTAGTCGCCTGACTGAGGGGATTGGCTGAAACAGCCATCCCCCTGCATGTGTAGAGGTCCGAGGTGGTGGGAAGACTGCTCCCCACAGTCTTCTGTGCAGCCTTTACCACCCTTTGCAGAGCCTTCCTTTCAGCAGCGGTGCAGCTGCCGTGCCATACAGTGATGCAGGTGCAGAGGATGCTCTCCACTGCACAGTGGTAGAAGCTCCTCAGGACTAAGCTCCCAAGTCCAGCATTTCTCAGTTTCCTGAGGAAGTAGAGACGCTGGTGAGCCTTCCTGACCAGACGGGAACTGTTGGCACTCCAGGTGAGGTCATTGGATATGTGCCCACCCAGGTACCTGAAGCTGGCGACCACTTCCACAGCTGCTCCTCAAATGTGCAAGTGAGGGAGAGGGCGCTTGTCCCTTCTGAACTCCACCACCATCTCCTTAGTCTTCTTCACATTCATACAGAAGTTGTTTTCTCTGCACCAATGCACCAGGTGTTCCACCCCCTCACTGTATTTGGACTCATTGTTATTCGTGATTTGTCCCACTACTGTTGTGTTGTCTGCGAACTTCAGTATATGACAGCTGGGATGTCTCGGTGGGCAGTCATGTCAGCAGAGTGAACAGGAGGGGGTTCAACATGCAGCCCTGGGGCAACCCAGTGCTGAGGTCGATGGAAAAGGAAACAGTGTTGTGGATCATGACAGTCTGAGGTATTTTGGTCAGGAAGCCCAGGACCCAATTACCCAGTGTGGGACTCAGTCCAAGAGGAGAGAGCTTCTTCTTAACTAGGGTCTGTGGGATGATGGTTTTGAAGGCTGAGGAGAAATCCAAGAAGAGTAGACAGACATAGAAGTTACTGCTCTCCAGATGGGTAAGGGCTGTGTGGACCATGGATGAGTTGGTGTTGTCAGCGGAGCGGTTCTTCCTACAGGCGTATTGATGGGGGTCCACATTGATGTCGATGGAGTCCTTGATATGAGTCATCACTAAGTCTCCCAAAGCACTTCATGACTGCCGAGGTTAGGGCTACAGGTCGGTAGTCATTTAGGCCTGTAACTGGAGCACTTGGGGAGGGGGACAATGGTAGTGGTGTTTAAGGAGGTCCCAGTACAAGTGCCAGTGACAGTGAGGTGTTGAAGATGTCCGCCAACACCTCAGACAGCTGATGTGTGCAGTCCATCAGTACCCGCCTTGGAATGTTGTTGAGGCCTGCAGCCTTGCCGGGGTTGATTCCCTGGAAGTCATGCTGTGGTCACACTGAGGGGCACATCACCAGGTGGTGGTGTAAGTATGGTGCTGGGGTGGAGGTGTCAGTGTCCTCAAAGCAGGCATAGAACCTTTTGAGTGCCTCTGGGAAGAAGGAAGCCCTTGTTGCATTGTGCATCCCTGGTGTTGTAGTCCGTAATGCACTTGATGCCCCTCCACATGCGCCGGGGGTCGTTGGTGGTAAAGTGACCCTGAATTCTTTGGCCCTCGCGATGCCTGCAGTCAGTCCCTTCCTCGCCTCTCTGAGTGCCCCCCCCATATATATATATATATATATATATATATATGTGTGTATATATATATATATATATATATATATATATATATATATATATATATATATATATATATACATATATATATATATATATATATATATATATATAGTGCGTATGTCTTTAAGAACTGAGATGAAACGTGAGCCCGTTAAAAAAGAGGAGAGTCACCTCACACTCAAGCGACTGAAAACTCCACCTCCCACCCCCTCATGTACCCCCCCCCCCCCCCCCCCCCCCCCCCACCCACCCACCCACTCTCCCAGCCAGCAGCAGCACTTCTGTAGAGTCGAGCGTCGAGCTGCACGATCTGCACCTCTGCAGCAGCAGTTATGCACACTTCCTGTCGTTTAGGAGTCGCGTTAAACACGGCTGAACCTGCCGGAGGCTCCGAGCTGCCTCCACACCGGCTGTTGTTGTCGTTGCTGTTGTCAGTGGTGAACACGGAGCTGGAGGCTGGCTGCTGCGGTCCTCTCGCTTGTTTAAAATGAAACGACATGGCTGTGGCTCTGACTCATGCAGCATACGCGGTTCGACGTGCGACCCTTGGAAACCATAAGCAGTTGTGAGAGCGAGGAGCAGATCATCTGAATGAAAGTCGCAAGGTGAGTCCGAGGACCATGTTTTAATATTTAAATATATATGTTGTCTGTTTCCATGCAGCCTGTGTGGAAAGGAAGGCAGAGACGCCACTAGGCCGGCGATATTTCTCCTCGTCCGATTCCAGCATCTGGACAGGCACTGCGGTGTGAACTGGCCTTGCTTCAGCTGGCGTTTACACAACCATTTTTCGCGTTACAGAAACATATGAACGGCTCTATGATTTGGGTTATAACATGGTAGTTACAAGCCCGTCTAAGGGACGCAAACATGCCATGAGCTGTTTTCTTTGAACTACAGTTTCCTCGTTAAAACAGACGTTACGCAAGCGCGTTTACCAGCGCTTATAAGGAGATATAGGAGAGCAAGGTGGTTTTCCTGGAAAAAAAATCAGATCCTGCTTACTTTACGTTTCATTTGTCAGAATCAGAATCAGAATCAGAATCAGAAAAGCTTTATTGCCAAGTACGTTTTTGGACATACAAGGAATTTGTTTTGGCGTCAGGTCAGGATTTATCCCAGATCATACAAGAGGACAGACCTAATTTAGATTTTTGTATATTGCGACATATCTAGATGTTTATTTAGTAAACATGCTTAAATCTAAACGGTTTGATTCCTCTTACATTACATTTTACTCACCTCTCCAGTCACTTATTGTGAAGAAACCTGACAGGAAGTGTTTAACAAAAGTTTTTATTTTTATGATTTCCTAATATCCTTTTTAACACTCGTATCATTTTCAGTTTGAGTAAATTGCACCTATATTCACCTGTAGGGATATATTCCCGAGCTTAAGCAGTTTTTCTCCCTGCTCTGTGCCCTAATGGTGACCTTTGCCACCATTTGCCCTTGGTGAAGGGGTCTTGTGTTGCACTTGCAGGCCTCAGACATACTTATGTGTATGTAAAACAACCCTCCTCAGTTTGTAGTAAGCATGCTAGAAGGTGGCTTCTCCCAGATGTCTTAAAGAGTCCCTCTAACAATGTACAGTTTATATACCTTGGACCATGTTCTGTTCAAATATGCATTAAATGCAGGTAGAGAGAATGCACTCTAGAACTGGCCTCACAGTCTGTATAGTCTGATGAGATTTGTATGGTTATGGTTTTTCAGCGAGGTGCATGTTGAGGGTCCTTTGGACTGCCAACACTAAAGCTACCATAACTAAAATATGTGTTTATGATAGTACTGGAAGACTAGCTACGGTTTTCTTTTCATGAAAGATATCATTACATTTTTACACGTGTCTCAGATGTATTTCAGAGAAGTTTGCTTTTGAATTAGCCGCCTTGCAGAATTAAATAACCCAATAAAACGTGTGCAAAACCAGGAAGAAAAAGGGCATTGGCCTCTGTGGACTTCTGTCCCTGGCATACATTTACAGGCCACAAGCCCGAGCACATATAGTGCTGCTAATTTTAGATCTGTTTGCTTTCTAGAGACCAATCTAGATGCAAGGGTTGTGTCTGCGGGATTTTTTAAAATTATTTTTCAAGAACTAGGTTCTGAGCTGAAATATGCATGATGTTGCTCTCTAATTTTCTTCCACACATGGTAACAGGCCTCTTGATATTTATATGGCAACCCCATGGCATCTTGTTAAACTGTCACCTCAGGTAAGCCATTATTATTGGTGTTTTATTGTGACATCGGATAAAAACGGGGTACATCCATGGCTGGTTAGTTTAAAAATGTTCAAATATTTAAAGTAAAAAGATTCCACCTGTCCGCTTCAGAAATAAAAGGTTAGTGAATGTAGAGGTTATAGGAACGCATTGATGCATGATTACATAATCAGCATGAAAAGCATAAACATGGCCTGTTTGTACTTTTTAGATCAGGTCATAATAAGATAGTAAAGTACTGATGGTTTTCCATTAGATTTTTACTGATGTCCTCAGCTCTCAAAGTATAGATTGGCTTTCTGGCATAATAAGCAGGTCAAATCGCTGTAATACCCTGAGCTCAATCACACCCACCCCAAGGTTTTGTCAAATTATTTAATAGTTGCTGAGTGGATTGCCATGAAATACCAAATGCAAAATTCACATTCCCTCAGAATGAATTAGAAAACTTTTTAGTACTGTCAAAATTTGCAATTCTGCGCTACACAGTTAAAACCACAGACTGACATACACTTTTTCAAAAAGAAACATAACCTTTTATTCCCCACTGCATCCATGTAATCAGACTAAGTTTCTCCTATTCCATATCAGAACCAAATTATTAGTGTCTGGTAAATGCCAGAATAATGAGTGCGATTTTTTTGGGATTATTTTTTTTTTGCTTTTGTTCAAATTTAAAAGTTCACAAACACTAAGGTAATTGTGCCGTTGAACAGTTCCTGATGTCACGGCTTTGAAGGTTCTTGATAAGTCAATTCACAACAGTTGAGTTAGATGGAGGTTTACATTTAGATATGTTTCAAAGTAACGCCTCCATGGTGCTGTGTCCTTGAGTAACATTAAAAAATCTAAAGATATCATACAAGATATCAGGAAGAGAACTGTGGACCTCCACAATTCTAGTTCATCTGTGGATAAAATTTCTAGTTGTCCATTCAAATAAGTACGTATATGCAAGTATAAATGCCATGGGGATGTTCGGCAGTATGCTATTCAGGAAGTAAACAGGTTCTGTGGCATTGTGAAGATGCTGGCTTAAGCTGGTAAGAAAGTGTCACAATCCACAAGGAAACAAGCCTTTGACCAACATGGGCAGAAAGGCCTCTCAGTGAGGAAGAAGTAATTACCGTATTTTCCGCACTATAAGGCGCACTTAAAAACCTTAAATTTTTTCAAAAAATGACAGTGCGCCTTGTACTCCGGAGCGCCTTATATATGGATCAATTGGTTAATTGGTTGATCCATACTGGTTGTACACGGCGCTCTGTCAAAATGTTTCAGTACGACTGGTAAACTACAAAGCCGCACCGCTTGCAGCATTACGGCTACCGTAGTCAGGGGCGTCGCCGAAGTAATAGCGGTAAACACCTGTACTGTGCTTACTCTTAGTCCAACACCACTTGTGTGTGTATAACGTTTGAATGTACTGTTGCAGGAATTGCCTGAACTATATGTGATTAGAAGCTCAGTGTGTGGGGTGTATGTTTCGTGTGTGTGTATGGAAGATGTTGACATTACTCCTCCGGACAGAGGTGGCGCTGTGTGCTGCCGTAGCTGAGAATCAAGAGTGAAGGAGTGACGTCGGTATTATTGTGTGTGTGGGGTGGGTAGAGACGGCGACCGGAGCAGCGGTGTATGAGTCTGTAAGCCCTGTGTTTTTACGTGCTGCAAAGTCATTAAAAAGAACCCCGAATCTCGTCAACAACTCAGTGTTTTGATGCTGTTCCTTCATGCTCAACTCAGCAACGTATGAGTGAGGGAGTTAACCCCGAGGAAACTAGTAACTTCGGCCCTGGAGAAAGCGTCTCCTCTGTGTCATCAGACTACGGTCAGGGGACAGAAACAGGAAAGGTTAACAGTACTAACGTTTGATTTCAACTTCAACTTCATAGACTCCAATGCATTCCTAACGTGCGGTTGGCTCTATTCAATAGAATTCTATGTAGAGGAGACCTTACCATGAGAGTGAATGGAGTTATCAGAACGCTGGTTTGTAGTGTATTAATAAAGTTTGACTGACTGACTTATCTGACTGTTTTGTTGACATTCTCTTTAGCACAGCTACATCTAGTGGATGCATAACGCAACCCCAGTCAAACGTTTGACTGCAGTAGCTTCTATTCTATGCGCCTTATAATCCGGTGCGCCCTATATATGAAAAAAGTTCTAAAATAGGCCATTCATTGAAGGTGCGCCTTATAATCCGGTGCGCCTTATAGTGCGGAAAATACGGTACAACCACCCAAAAAAATGTGAAAAAGATTACATTTTAAATTCCCTCATGGGCAAACATCTTCGTTTCTTGAGACTGCTGAAATAAAAAAAAATTAAACTACCTGACTATACTGACTAAATGTACATTTGACGGAAAGAAGCGGAAGCTTGTAAGCCTGAGAAGACTATCCTAACTGTTAAGTACGGGAGTGGCAGCATCATGTTGTGGATGTGTTTTGCAGCAAGAGGGACTGGTGTTCTTCACAAAATAAATGGAATCATGAGGAAAGGACATTATTTGTAAAGATTGAAGCAACATCTCAAGATATTAGCCAGGAAGTTAAACCTTAGATGCAAACATGCTTTCCAAACGGTCAGTCACTCTAAGCATACAACCTTAATAAATGCAACAAAGTCAGTGTCTTGGAGTGGCCGTCACACTACCCTGATCTGAGTCCCAGGTCAAAAGGTTTGTGCAAGCAAGGAGGAATGGATCAAAATTCCTGCAAACGTTTGGAAGTTTGAGGAAGGACACCCAAAAAGTGCTGGCTCACGTTATACAGGTTAAAAAAATTTATTCTACAAAATCTGTGCAAAATTCTGAATGTGAAAAAAAGTTTTTATCAGCCATGCAACAGCACCATTCTGTTGTAATTCAGCAAAACTGATTACACTTGAGCCCTTTCCCATGGACATGTCGTGCCTTCTCTGAGGTTATCATCCAGAGCACAAGTGTCTCATAGTGACTCAGTGACCTTCACAGATTCCGACAGTGAATGAGGACAGATTCAAGAAACAAATTGTCACCAACAGCAGCTCCATCTGTAGCTTTGAGAACATTTCAGTGGCATGTTGTGTGTAGACCATGTGTCAGTATGTGCACAGCAGGCTGTATCTGTCCTCCGTTCTGTGCATAGGCCGTTTGTGCCCTTATTTATACCATCCTGGTGTCTGTTGTCAAAGCAAATATTGTGTTAGCCACAATAACAGGGCTTTGATTGATCAATCTATCTGCATGTTATGGTGGCCCCCAGGTGCAGCTGTGCCACTCAAAAAGAAGTAAGGTATTATAAGTGAATGATATGAATGTGTAACAGTGTGATCTGACTGTGATTACCACAGTGATAGTGGTTATGTAATATGAAAAGGAATATGTGAATGTGTCCACTTTTTGTAGTGGACACATGCAGTGAAGACAGATTCTGCCATGCAGTGCTGACGTGGAGCTGTACTACTTGCAACTCGTTTATGTATTATGTAACAGATACTGTATTCATAAATGGATAGGTCATAGGAAGGTTTTTAAGTTTTAGAAAAAATCAGTTCAGTCCAAGGTGAGTTAAAAACATTTTCTTAAATTAGATCTCAGTCTTTATTACCCTTTTCTTTTCCCCACTTGATTTTGATCCTGACCTTTCTTCTCTTTGTTCTCCCACAGTGGGGTGGGGTGGCCATGGACCCATTCAGCCAGCTTATCCTCACCATCTCGGTGACCAGCTTCCTCACCTTCCAGTGGCTCTTCCACAGAGTCAGCCCCTGGATGTCCATGCGCATCAGCCCCGACTTCATGGGCCTCAGTGACAAGCAGAAGGTGGAGTGGAACTCAAGGTGACCTGATTTAATTCACGTCTGTGGTGACTCTGAGGTGTATGTCTACATCCCCATTGCACAGCAGACTCGGTAACATTGCATTCATGCTGCCCAGAAGGAGGTTTGTGTTCACTGGATCCAAAGATATGAGTTGACATTCAGCCCCTAGCTTTGCTGTGACACCAGCATCTGACTCATACCCTTGATTCAATTTGTGTTGTAATGTTTCTGCATCTCACTCTTTCAAAGTGCTTGAAGCATCGAAACTGTTTTTTTTTTTTATTGGTTTGTACGTTTTCAACACTTCTAAAGCCGTGTTTGTTTGTTTTTTACTTTGAGATTGTCACAGCAAGCACAGCTTTTTGACTGCTTTATAGATATAAAAAGTATATATTAGACTATATCTTTTTGCTTTCTCCAAGAAGAAAGGATCCTTTTATATGTGCATTTTGATATATTTTAGATACAGTGCTTTACAGAAGTATTCACACCCTTTCAACGTTTCCCATTTTGTCACAATACAACAAACTTTATCACATTCTATTGGGATGGTAAATAATAAACCAACGCAAAGGGAGGCAAGGGATACATGGTTTCTGATCTAAATAAGAATCTAAAAAGTGTGTTGCACATCTGTATTTAGTCTCTTATATTTTGATACCCCTAAGTAAAATCCAACTGACCTCAGAAGTCACCTAATTATTAAATAGTCCACCTGTGTGTAATTTAACCTCATAAATGGATCTGCTCTGTGATAGTGTCATTGGCATGTTAGAGAATATTGCTGAACAAACAGCATTACGAAGACCAAAGTCAGTCAGTCTTATTCCATAGTGGGTCGCGGGCCTATCTCCAACAGTCAATGGGTGATAGGCGGGGTACGCCTTGGACAGGTCACCAGCAAGGCAACACACAAACAACCACGCACACACTCATTCAAACACCTAAGGGCAATTTAGAGAGACCAATTAACCTAACAGGCATGTCTTTGGACTGTGGGAGGAAGCCAGAGTACCCAGTGAGAACCCACACAAGCATGGGCAGAACATGCAAACTCCATGCAAAAAGACCCCTGGCCAGGAATTGAACCCAGGACCTTCTTGTTGCAAGGCAGCAGTGCTACCAACTGCACCACCGTGCGGCCCACGAAGAGTATGGTTTACACCGGATATGCGAGTGCTAACACTGAGTGGAGGTTTGAAGCTAGGTTAGATTATCATCAGCTTTGAACATTTCATGGAGCACGGTTCAGTCTCATATCTGAAAATGGAATGAGTTTGGCACAACAGCAATTCTACTAAAATGTGGCCATCCACTTAAACTGACAGGCCAAGCAAGGAGAGCATTAAGGAGAGCAGTAGCCGAGGCCCATGGTAACTGTGGAGGAGCTGCAGTAATAGGAGGCCAGTTAAAGTTTGGTCAAAACCTCTTAGTATGGCATTGAACACACCTTCTACCCTGTGAAGCACAGCGGGGGCAGCACCATGCTGTGGGGATTTTTGTGTTACCACAGTCAACATCCAGCCTTTTTCAATTCAAAATCAGTAGCAGCCAATCTGCATCCAGGCTGACTAAATTTAAGCTCTTTTGCATAGAATGATGGGCATAATTTTCCTTTTCTAGATGTGCAACATTAGTAGAGACTTATCCTAAAAGCCTTGCAGCTGTAATTGCAGTAAAAGGTGGTTCTCCCAAGTACTGACTCAGCGGGGATGCTGAGTATCCATGTATTATTTTCTTTCCAGTTTTGCGTTGGTCTATAACATGAAATTCCTATAAAACACACTGAAGTTTAGGATGTAATGCTATAAAATGTGCAGATGGATGTGAATACGTTTGCACAATACAGTATTAAGAGTAAAGAATATTTTCATTCAAATATTTAATAGTTTGTTTGAATTGGTTTACAGGATGAAGTTAGATTCTTTTTTTAAATAATTTGCAATAATAGTCATTATTTGATTCATTTATTTTATCATTTATTAAGTTTATCCTTATAAAAAAAAGCCAGAAAAAAGCTTCAGTGTGTAAAGAATTCTGTCTTTCTCTAACATTCGCAACTAAACGTTGTTTCTGCTGATGTGTGATGGGAACTTCACACTTACAACCAAAGATTGTGATGTGATTGTGTTTGTATCTTGAAGACCTGCCACACAATGTCTGCTACAAAAGCGCGATCAGTGTGATCCTCATTTTCATCTCCTTTCATCATCAGTTTATTACTCATGAGAGGTCTTGTTAAATTGAAACAGCCTTGTGGGCGATAAGCAAATGAAACTTAATGATTAGTGGTGATGAATCCTAGCTTTGCGGATCCCTGTAGAAATCCCTGTACTTTACAGATTCAATTTAAGCAGTCTCACAGACCAAGTCGCTGTCTCTCTGTCTCCCTGAGTGACTGCTGACAACTGCTGGAGTGTCTGCCAATGTGAATGACTGCATGGGACTCTGTGCTGCTCTCCCTGACCCTTCAGCTGTATTTAATCTCTCAGTCTAATAGGTTTGAATCAGTGTGCAATCATGACATGCAATTAGTTGATCCACAATGAGTACTAAAACATCCTCTTTCAAAAACCAAAGAACAGCTCCAAGGCACATTTATTAAATGAACATTTTCCTTTGCTACTTCTTTTTTAGGCCTGTGATGTATCAGCATCTCTTTTGACAGTGAAGAGATTGTAATGTAATGGTATATTTCATGTTTTTTCCCCAGGACTGTGTCAACGTTCCACGCACTGTTGGTGGGAATCTTCTGTCTCTACATCTTGTTCTTTGATGATGCCGTCAATGAAGATCCAGTCTGGTGAGACTGCATATCTCATGTTTGTAACACTGCATTTACAAGGTTTTTGCTCGGTTTCCATTTTCTTGACAAATTGGAGAAGCATCTTGGTATAAATAAGCCATGACAAGGACATGTAGTCTACTAGACCTTGAGCTTAATGTAGCAGTGATTATGGGCTTGGTGTAGGGTTTAGAGTCTTCAAAGAGTTTGGCAGTCAATGCCTCCTTTTCACTCCTTCCCAAACCATAAACCTTGCAGGCAGGTAAATGCATGATGTGTTAAAATAAGAGTTTACTTGCTCTGTGGTAAAGCATAAATAGCTCAGAATGTATGTTTATTGTATACAAAATAAGAAAAAATAACATAATTACACAGCTGGTTCCATTGCAAGTGTTTGACTCTTGTAAAAAGCTCCAGGCTATCAAAGTAATTTTACTTTATAGTATTAGCTGGCATCCAGAGTAGCATGTCATAACCTCTTTGACATTTTACACCCATTAGTGCTGTGAATCACCATGGTACAATCTGCTCGAGTGCAAAGGTCAACAAAAGCTGGATGATGTTTCCAGAGCAGCTCAATGCTGTTGGAAGAGCTTGAGCACATGAACTGACTTGTGACCTTTATCTGCTTGATGAAGATGTAAATCACACTTTGTGTTTGCTCTTTGTAAGAAGTTCAAGAGCGCTAGCAAAATTGGTACATCTGTTTAAACTCAAATTATATCACCCATTAGACAGTTTGTTCCTTTGTAATAGAAACATGTAATGTAAGTCGTTTTTGTTAGGAATAACATTAGTTATAGACTAGTAATAGACCTTTAGTGCTATATTAAATTATACAACTGCGCGATTAAGTAAGCAATCAGTTTAATATGTTTACCAATCTGTCTTACGATCGATTTATGAATCTGAAGTCAATTCTTTTACCTTTACATTTTTTCAGCGCTATGTTCTATTTTTAGAGCATTTGTCATCTAAGGGTATGAACAAATTCACCATGAGCCACTAATGAATCTGGTGTAAATGTTATCAATCAAACTATAATATATGTACATGCATTTGATTGATTTGGATTGTAAGTAATAAACCAACTAACAAAGAAAGAACACACAGCTACTTATAATGATAAGAAATAAAAAGTATAAGTCTAAAATAATGTGTTCGGCATTTTGTTACTCAACGAATAAAGCTTTGTTATTCAGATTTCATCGGACTTTTTATGAGAAACGTTTTAGAAAGATCTCCCATGTGATCTGATAACTATCTGCTATAATCAAAAAGGGAGGGAAGGAATTTGAGTCCAATATTCTGACACCTGATTATGTCACAGCAGACAGCACAGTATGCTTGACCTACCTGGTATCTGTTTGGTTACTTCAGCCCCCGCCTAGCTGGCTCTCAGGTGTTCAGACCATACTTTCACTGGAATCAGCCGACAGAGGAGACTACAGTAGTTGCAGGCAGAGTCTCGCAGTAACAGAGTGTAGAAATAAAGCATTTACCTTCTAAGGAAATTGGTAGGCCTATAAGCACGTAATATTAATGAACACAATTCAAATAATTTTCCCCAAACAGTCGTACAGGGCCCAGTTGATCCAGCTCAGCCTTATAGAAGGTACACATGGCATGGTTGGGTCTAAGCTTCACACTCTCTCTGGTGTGTCATTAAGGTAGCCAGCTTCAAAAACTCATTCTCTCTTCCTGGTTTGCTGCCACATTGGAGTTGTCTAACCAAGGACATATTTCCAGGATGATGTTTTGTCAAAACGTATATTTACCCTTGATTGACAAGCCATACAAACCTTTAACAGGAAAAAAGGGAAGTTTTCCCACAAAGGCTCAGAAAATAGTCCAAGGTCCTCAGTCAGAAGAAACACTTTGAAATCACCTGGAAACTATAATACTATTATAATACTATAATATAATCATAATACTAAAACATAACAAAGCTTTCATTGCATTTGCAACTTTGTAAATCTGCATTTTGTTAGCGATTACAAACAATTTCACTCTCATGGTTGTCTATTTTAAACAGTATGAAGGGTGAATTTGCATGGCTTTAAAGTTCTGTTTTTTTGGGGTTTTTTTGTATCCCTCTGTTTCAAGAAAAATTTTGATAAAAGAGATGAAACCATTGTGCCGACCAGGTTGTCTGCTACATTTGGACGAGTCTGAAATGTAAATTCCTAAATCCAGTGTGTGTCTGTGTTGTTAGGGGAGACCCTACACTGGTGAAGATTAATGTTGCAATCACAACAGGCTACCTCATATCAGGTAAAGGAAACATGGAGTTTATCCTTGTAGTGTTGAAGAGCATTTTTTGGGTGTATTGTATCTCAGTTACAGCAGCTTTAAATTAATTATCATGATTTCATGCTTTTTTTGTGTTTGTTTTTCAGATCTGCTGCTTATATTTTACTATTGGAAGGCGATAGGGGACAAGTTTTTTGTAGTTCACCATCTGGCAGCATTGTATGCTTACTACTATGTACTGGTGAGTGCCCTATTGTCCAATAGCAGAATGTGCAGGCAAGATGGGAAGGAGACAACCAAGGGTGAACAGCTGTGTCCCTGTTTAACTGGGTGGTAGAACTACTAGCAGTGTTTCTTTACATCTTGTGAGTATGATGAGTGTGATTATTGTCTATGCAAGCAATAAATCCCAAACTATATCACTATATGTAAATATAATAAAACCTTCTGAGATGTTTTACCCCACTGGCTGCTTTTACTATGAAATCTACAAAATGAAGGTTTCTGCAAGTAGCTGAGAATGATTCATTGGTCAGTGTTTGACAATTTGAAACAATGCATTCTGCCTTGTATGGCAGCCAAGTTGGCACTGAGAACAAACATGTTCTTGAAACAATCTTGCATCCTCAGTTTATTCAGTTTAGTGTAAGACAAAATACGTCCCAGGGCATGTCAAATTCAGCTCTGTTAGAGCTGTGCTCCTAACAAGAAAGATTATTTTCATGTTCAGTTAAAAGGTGTATCCTTTCATCAATTGTACTGTATGTAATAATCTTAGGTGTGGCCATAGTTAAGCCTATCCAGCCTTTTATTTGCACTGCTGTTCACTCTTGGTTCCGAAACCCTCTAGGTCGACAGGGCCTGACGCACAATTACAGGAAATGGATGACTATGGTAATTTTTGCATGGAATGCTCCGTGATGTTACTGGCTGATAACCTCCCCCCACCTCCTCCTCCCCCCTCCCACTTTGCCTTTACAATTTCTGTTCTCTTCTGTTTTGTTTTACTAACTCCTTCTGACGGTTCTGATTGTCAGATGAACTTTCCCGAGCTTAAAACAGATGAAGGCTGATCTGTACTCACTGTGTGCATGCTGGTAGTTCTGAACATCCTACGCAGGCAGGGTCCCTTTCTTGTTACTGTGCATGCAAACAAACCCTTTTTAACTTTATTACCGACTCCCCTTCTTATGTACGGTACCTTATGCCTGTCTTTTTTCTGTGCCAGAGTCCAGTTCTGCTTTCTACTTCTTCTACTTATGCTCTCTAAGATAGTTAGGTCTCTTTACAGATACAATGATGGATGGATTTATTGAGGTTTAAGATGATTTTACACAGTTGCAGTTCAGTTTGCCCCAAGACAATAAAAGGTCTGGATTTTCTCTGAAGGCAAAAACAGCAGGAGGACATACATTGTGCATCGCTCTGCCTTTGAGTCTTGAAACAACTTTTGAATAAGGATCCATGCTTTATGTTGCTTTGTATGACCTTAACAAATTTATTAAAGTTTTGGTGAACAGGTGCATCAATCATACATTATAAAAACTAGATCTTCACTCAGATCTTTTGTTTCATTCCAGTGATTGGTTGCTTTAATACATTAGGTTTTCTGTTTCTATCTTCCTTTATGTCATTATGAACAGCAATAATAATTGCCTTGATAATAAGACTGATTGTAGAACTATTTTCCATCAGCAGAAACAGAGCAAACACCTGTTTTTAAAAGGTACGATAATGAGATGTAGTAGGCCATACTGTCACTGGACACTCATCACTGTCTTCTCAGGCTACTTCTAAGCTGCAGAAGCAAGGCTTTATATTTGGCATCTGCAATAATAAAAAGCCAAAAGCATTTTATTTAAGTGTGTTCTCAGTCAGATCCGTCACATGTTGTCACCGTGTGTTTATGTTGTTTATGTCAAATGCTCCTAAAGATTTTAAATATTAAGCCCAAAAGTATTTGTATGAGAAGCTTTAGCTGATGTTAGTGCATCTTTATAAGTCAAAGCAAGTGTAGTTTGGATCTTTTCACTATGCTCTTATTATCAGTCCCAAATGGCTTGATCTGAATGTTGTTCAAGTCATTTATGGTTTGTTTCACCGTAGCCTATTCTGTGTTTTTGTGTGTTTTAACTGTTATATAAAGCCTAATGAATAATTTGTCAACAGTAGATGCATGCTCACTTCTCAGTGTTGTAAGTGTTCCTTATTTGTCTTCAGTTTACTCTTGCTTTCTTTTCCTTCTAATATATCTGTCTGTTTCTATGTCCTTCGCTGACTTTAACAAGAGCGGCTCCTCTTCAGTCCTCACATGCAAAAGCTACCAAAAAAACAAACAAAAAAACGAAGTTGGGTTGTGTCATCTTTGTTCATGCAAAAACTACCAGACGGTTATGTCATTTAGTAAACACAGAGCAGGCCATGATCTAGATGGGGACTTTTTATTCCTGTCTTGTCTGCTGTTATTGCTGTTGTGTTGTACTGAGCAGATATGATGCCCAGTCACAGTATGGACTTACCAGTTCCTAGGGGTACTAGCATGCTCATGCTAGGTGGATGACTTGAAGCGATATCTAAAATGCAATGCAGATGTGCCCTGTTTTTTTTTTTTACACATAGTAAGTATGTTTCAATCACAAACTTCTGTTTCAGCCATGATGGTAAGTATTTTATCACATGCTTTACAGAGGCTTGCGAAAGTAATCTTACCCTTTCAATTTTTTTTGCCTTTTGACATTTAAACAACAAACTTCAGAATATTTAATTTGGATTTTACTGGATAAGGCAGTACATAGTAGCACATATTTGGGAAGTTGAAGGAAAGGGATACATGGTTTTCAAAATGTTTTAATAATGACCATTTGAAAAGTGTGGCATACATTAAGGGTGTATTCACACCAGGAAAGTCCTTTGGTAGGGAACAAAAGTGGACTTTATTTTTTTCGTTTGGTGTGGTTCACATTCATTTTCCACAGCCCTCTAAACAGAGGAAAACTCTTGTTAAATGTGTCTTGTGCCATTAGATAACTTTGGCAAGGTTTTTTCACTTTAACATGTTTGGGGGCCCACTCGAACCCCCTCTCCTTCATTTCCTTGCTAAACGTGCTGAACATGATCACATTGTTATGTGTCTTTTCTAGCAGTTGGGTTATGTGTGTCTCAGTCCAAATATCGAGGAGGCACAAAGTCTCCTCGTTGCTCTAGGTCTGTCCATGGCTCATTGTTTGCAGTATCCAGGCAGTAGTGGCATTAGCAACACTGGAATGATAATGTTTCTCATGATGCCCTGCTACAGTGGCTTGTTAAGTCCGGAAAAAAGGTCCGGAACAAGGAGGGAAACGAACTCTGGTCCATTTAGAGTGAACCAAATACGGCAGGTGTGAATGCACCAATAAATTCAGGCTCTTTAACTGTGGTACCCCAAAATTAAATCCAGTGCAGCTGATGACCCTCAAAGCTCACTCAGTTTCAGCATAAATAGAGCTGTGCTGAGGTTTATTGGAGAACGTCAGGTAATAGCATCATAAAGACCAAAAGAACTCTCCAAAGATATTTAATCGTCTCACAGAACAATTCCTCATCCAAAAATAGAAAAAGCACAACTGTAAACTTAGACATGGTCGCCCACCTAAATTGACTGGCAGGGGAAAAAAAGAGCAATAATTGGAGAATCCGAGAAAAGGCCTAGGGTATCTCTGGAGGAGCTGCGAAGATCCGCAGCTCCATTACATTTCATTAATCCACCCTTTACAGAGGAGTGGCAAGGAGAAAGCAATTGTTGAAAGAAAGTCAGTAAAACTCTACTTTAAGCATGCCATATTGGGATACAGCAAAGTTGTCTATGTGTAATTTTTCTTCCCTTTCATGTGCCACTCTGTGTTGGCCGATCATAAAATTCCAATAAAATATATTGCGCTTTGTGGTCGTAATGTGACAAAATGTGAAAAACTTTAAAAGAGTATGAATACTTTTGTAGTCTAATATAAAAATGCTTACCAGGTAACATTAATATATGTTTTATAATTTGTTGGATGCTTATGGTGAAACTAAATAGTGGTGTTTTTTTTGGGGGGGTTTTTTTCTACCTTAATGCTTACCTTAACTTAAGGCCTCAATTGGACCAATAGGGCTTGTTGCTCCAGATACTGGTTACTCATGACACCTGTTCTCCTTTATTCAACCAGAACTTAAAAATTGAATTTGTTTTGAAAATGGTGCAGTATTAGCACCATTATTTCAGAATTTGTGTTATTGCTAGGTAGCGCGGTAATGATTGGCCTGTAAATACAATGCTATTTACTCTGCATGGCTTTGATTGCTCCCTCACTTGTGGCTGGTTCAGTGTTTGTATTTGTGTAAAAGACACCCATCATCTCCTGTGCTGAAAGCTTTTTACCGTTGCATTATATTGTTCAAGTTTGTTTTTATGTAAGATATGCAAAATGTTTGCACAACATTTAATGACTGACTCATGCACTGTACCACACTGTGTGCAAAAATGCCTGGTTTTGTGTTGGCATTTCTGCATCTTGCCTCTTGTGTTTGCAGGTTTTCAGAGGCTACGCGATCACAGTTTTATTGCTGATATTTGGAAACTGTGTGAGGCAAGACATTTTATTGCCTCAGTAGAAGTGATGCCAAGGTTGCCTAGTGAATCCGGCCTTTATTTCTTAGTCCTGTGTGATGTTTATATTGATAGAGGCTGTCTTATTATCACTTTTCCGGTTGACTAACATTTTACTCCAGTGAAGGTTATCAAAAGCTTTACTGGCTTAAATTCCTCAGAGAGTATTCAAATCTCATGATGAATAGCAAATATTTACTTACCTCTGTGCAGATTTTTCTTCCAAGGGTATAGTATAGTATAGTATAGTATAGTATAGCATAGTATTTCTGCAGTACTAAAGAACCGTTATGGTGGGAATCAGAAAGGGGCTAATTGTGGTTGAAAAATTTAATAAAAATTTGAGAAAGTATCTTGGGCCCTGAGGGGGAGACTATTTATAGAACTGCCAGATGGATCTATATTGGATCCGAGTTTTCAGCATGGATTTCCTGTGAAATAGCAGTATTTCTTCTTTTTTTCATGTATATTATGGAAATGGAAATGTGTTCAAATCAGTTCTTTCTGAAGTGTTTACATGCTGTTGTCCTTTGATGATTCTTCAGCTAGATGTTATTTGGATGGAGGAAGTCATGCATGGGCTACAATGGCTGCTGATCCAAGTGACTCAATGTCTCGTGTTTGTGCCTTTCATGTTTTGTTATCTTCTTGTGCTTACCTTGTGTTTTTCCAGGGCCAAGGAATGTTGCCTTATTTTGCTAACTTCCGTCTGCTCGCTGAGTTTTCCACACCATGTGTGAACCAGCGGTATGTACTTTCCTACTGTTACACCTGGTTTCTCAGGCCATCTTTCACAGTTGTTCATCTTTAGACGATGCATTATTTCTGGAACATATAGAACAGACTGCACACTTGGAGGCTTGCACTGTTTTATATTCATGCTGTATGTTTAAAACTTAAAATTCTGTAACTCAAATACCAACCTTCTGTAAATTAAATATATTCATCTGTTTATAAATGTATATTTTAATGTCCTACCTGTCTGACAAGTTGAATTCGGCTCAGTCGAAAGTGTCAAATTAATTTTTAATCAAGAATTATCCACTTTATTTCTAGTGTAAATGTTGTTGTCAATAACTCCAGTTAACTCTGAGCCCAGGGTGGACCATCTAAACTCTTTTATTAGCTCCAAATCTATCTCTCATCTGCAAACAATTGAAAAATGCACATTCAGTCATCTTAGAAGTCCTACTACAGCAACAGTAATCTTTAAATTATGAAGTGGTTTTACAGACTTTTAAGACAACAACACTACTACTATGACGACATTACTCCTGTAGTTAGACCTTTATGGCTGTTGACCCAGGGGATAAGACAGTACTAAAGTAAAGAGTTGCACTGTTTGATTATACTGTGTCATGATCTCAGTATTTAATGGTCAAATGTGTTACAAAGGATGCTTCTGGGATCCCAGTCTATATGGAAATGTTTCCGATTATTATTAATATTTTTATGATGAGGATGAAAATATCTTATCTTTGCTCATCTTTAGCTAAAATTGTCTTATGACACATTTTAATTAGAGATGCACCAATCAGAATGTTGTGTTTGATTTCCAATCTTCGGTACTCTTTAAGCTTCAACCTGCCGATTTGACCCAGTTCTGATTTCCCTTTAGGAACGACAACAGTAATAAGATATAAGAACAGCATTAAAAATATTTGATATAAATATGTTGAAACTGATGGTTTCGGTATGAATACTTAAAAGTTTGAATTGAGTGGCTCTTTTTCTATGCGTCATATTTAATAACAGGTCTACTAAGTTTGGTTTTGACCTTCGGGTATTGATTCACGTCAGGTATGGGCAAACCCTGTTTTCCTATTCATTAATTCCTACACCTAGATTACAGTAATGAACTACTTTTAGGTGTCAGTTTTAACTCTGTCTCCTTTGTGCTCAGAATAATTCGACCTGAGTTTAGATCAGGACAAATGAGCTGTTTCCAGGCCATGGTTTCGACCTGAAGGACATTTGTCTGTTTTTACTTACATTTCCATTATGAAGGACTCTCAGCCTTCTGAACACAGATATGTAGACAAACCTGATCTGTCATTTTAAATTTCTTTTCCAAACCCCTTCTATTGTTCTTGGCATTGTTGTATTTAGGTCAGCATCCATCTTATCCAACTTTAAAGTTCATTTGTAATATTCATAAGAAACATTCTAATTAATTTATAGTCTATTATTAAATTGGTACATTTTCTTTTATGATAAATTGGCTGAACTCGCTTTTGTGACTTTGAGAGAAACTGATGGTGTAATTTACCCGCATACATAGGTCATTAGATTGGGCCGTTAAGGGTAAAAATGCTTAGTCAGCTCTTCTTTGTTCCTTTGTAGACTGAAACCTTACTATAATAAGTGTACAAATTTAAATTTTAGTTGCTAACATCTATCGGAGTGAAACAAATGTAAACTTACTGTTTCCATTTTTATTCATACACTACCTTTCATAACCTGAAAAAAACACGTTAATGTACAAATAGAATCTTTAAACTCTCAAACTGACAAAAGAGGTATTTGGTTTCTATTATGTAGAGTCCTGGGTACTTGAAATGGTTTAACATTTTAATATTTACATCTGTCCCCCTGTCACTCAGTGTTCTCATAAAAATGTGTTTCATTTCAGTTGGTTCTTTGAGGTACTAGGATATCCCAAGTCATCCCGCCCCAACATGGCAAATGGTGTCGCCATGGCAGTTGTGTTTTTCATGGTCCGTATCGCTGTCATGCCGGTCTACTACAGTCGTATGTTTGCAGTTTACGGCACCGAGGCCTTCTACCTGGTGCCCTGGGGGGGCCGCGTCGCCTGGATCTGCTCCAGTATCTGTTTGGACATCATGAACATCATGTGGATGCATAAGATTGCGCGCGGCTGCTATAAGGTGCTGCGATCCGCGCGCCACCGCAAAGCTCCAGCGCCTCAGGAGAACGGAAAGACGGACTAACAGAACCAGGATGCCGGTGGTGTGAAAAAACTGCAACAAAAGAGACGATTCTCTCAGTGCACTGCCAGTAGCAGTTTGGACACTCAGGTTGCTACCATGGCAGCAGAGCAGGACTTGACCCTGCAGGACTGAATGTAATGAGGAAATGTTTCTTTTTTTTTTCGGCAGAAATGTCTTCTAGATGTACTAATGGGCCAATGAAGTGGTCGCACCTAAGCCATGATAAGACATTCTAGCAATACTTTATGTGCATGGCCAATTCATTTCTCATGAACAATTCACAAACACAGAACAGATCCTCCCTGAACAAAAGGACTGTTAGCCTGACAACAAATTGTCCACAAGTTTACGCTGTTTTTATGCTTATTGATCAACAGGAGATTTTGTTTTGCTTTAATACTGCTGATCAAGCAACAGAGAGAAAATGGTGAAATGTGAGTTTCAAGGTTGTTCCGATGCTCAACAATAACGGTCAGTGACACGAGTTTGTTCCCGCTGAATAAGATAAGACGCGAAGCGAACGAGCTGGATTCACAGAGGGGGGGGTAGGTATGCGTTTCATCGGCCTCATCTCGGTTACCTTTGCATGGGTAGAAAAACAAGAGGCTCGGTTGAACCGACATTAGTACTCTGTTGGTAGTTGATTCGTTTTGTCTTGCTGGTGTCAGGGCAAATTAGTTTCATGAAATTGATTATGTTAACTACTGTGTGAAAAGGAAAAAGGATTTGTAAAGCACTTTTGGTAACACTAAAAGGATACTTACAGTAAGCGGTTCTGTTGGCACAGACGTCATTTCAAGGTTAGAAATTGAAAATACTGTGGCCACTGATGCATGAAAACCACCTGATATTACTTCAAATGAGAGGGGAAGCATTGCAATGCCTAAATAATTGACACTTTTTTGTATTGTGTTCTTCACAGAAAATTACATATGTAGTGGAGAAACTGATCCAGTGGGACCAGGTTTGGAATCATTTCAGATGATTAGAAGAATCAAGATGTTATGATAAAGAGTGTTTAATTTGAGAAAAATATATAGATTTGTTTAGAGTTCTGGCATCCTTCTACTCTGTCTGCCCTGTTTTGATAATATTAAGAGAATTTAGACTTTTTGTATCATTTTTTAAACACAAACTGTTGATTTCACCCTACAGCCACATTTCTCAACCAACACGACGGAATTTAAGATTAAGAAACCAAATTCAGCAAATGATCTTCAAGGCACCTTTAATTTGTACTTAGCAGGGAAACATAAAATGTTCCTTTCTTTGGAGTTCTTTTTAACTGATCCAAGATTGTTTGCTTTTTAACGCACAAGAAAAAATGGAAAGGTCAGGAGGTTTTCAGGTAAAATGTCATTTTTTTTGGTAATTCTGCTATAAAAGCAGCTCCATGCTAAGAGAAGAATGGGAGCACTTCTGAGCATAAAGTGTTATAGGTTCAAATAAAGGGTTCAGCCCACTCATGATGTTCTGTATGTACTTCAATTCCCATGAGCTCTAGAGGAAAAAGCTCCCATCAGATTTTGAGTTCAGCAGAAATAAGGATTGTAAAAATTTTTTAACTATGGCTTGCTGTCTTCAGTGTTTGATTTTGTTGTTTTTTTTGTTGCCATTTTAGAACAACGTGTGATTGCACAGTGGATATTGTGTGACACTCGACACAAACACACAAACGTGTTTCTCAGTGATTAAAACTGCGTTCTTCCCAAGTCTGATGCCCGTCTAATGTGATCACTTTGCCTTTGTTGTGTTGTACTTTTTCAACAAAAGTTATGAGTGGCGGGGCTTCTGTTCGGTCGAGTTTTCCCTCCTTTCTTACTATAATTTTTTGTACATGTGTGAAGTTCATTTGTTTTCCTGACATTCTCTCTCTCTGCATGATGTGACCTTTCACAGTATGTAAAGCATTTGATTTTGTTCTTGATTTTTATTTACTTTGGTGTTTTTCAGCAGTGTGAAACCCTTAAACCGTTTATTTCTGGCAAAGCACTCAGACAGATTTGGCAGAGCTGAATGTGCCAGATGTCATCTTCAGGTCAATAGTCATAAAAAGGAAGAATTTCTCACTGGGATTCAGGGGAAACAGCATCAGGCTCTTTCTGAATGGAAACGGTGAAGCTCATGTATGGTCAACATGGCCGTCTTCATGCACCTTCTGTAAACTGCATGTGGTTTTGCATGGGGACTGCATTGTAAACAAATTAGCATATACATTTGTGAAGACCAGCTTTGTTCTTTTTTTTCTTACTACATGTAGATAATGTTTACTTAAACTTTATTCTTGTACTGTGCCACAAAATGTAGTCCACAGAAAACGATGATAATGATGTGATGCTAACATGAACAAGCAGATATTTAGACCAGTATCCAGCACAGAATATACAGTAAGGGAATACTTGAAAATAATCAGCACAGTTTAAAACAATCTGGGCAGTGCAAATAAACATGAGTCTTACAAGCGTCTCACATAATGTGTTGCATTGTTTTTGAGTTATTATTCTAATGGGAGTTGACCTAAGAAAAAGGCCGTGCATTTAAAACGGGGAAGCTGTTGCTTCTAGCAACTTTGAATTGTAGGAGTTTCTGTTTTTAATGCCTTTTAAGAAAAGTATCGGAGTAGTTGGAGTGTTTTATGACATTCTATGAATGTACTGGAGATAGACATTTGTCAATCACATTTTCATTTATTCTTGAAAATAAAAACCAAATTAACTCACGTGACGTGTCTCATTTAGCGAAAGTATTCTATTTTTTTAGCAACTTTTGATCCTCATGCTATTCCAATATTGTCTGAAACATAGCACATCTATTCAAGAGTAAGCATGACTAGTATATCAATGTTTCTACGTTATATTTTTCATACTTGACATCTATCTTCTATTTAACTTTAGAACTTTGTACAATGTGGCATAGCAGACGTTGGCTACTAACGTCAAGATTTTGCCAACCATTATTCAAGTCTCATCTGGTTGTCTTATAAAAGCCACTAGAGGGCAGTGATGTTCTATATTTTTAATGATTTCTTAGGCCCAAATGAAAATCATTTCACATAATTGTCATCCCAGATCATTTACAAAATCAAACATTTTTATAAAAACACACCTGTTTAAAAAATGTTTAATTTGCTTTATCTTATCTGTCTTCACAGAATAAAACTTTTCTTTCAAACTGTTTTAAAACTGGTGAGCAAAATCTTTGCTATGGTTACTGTAAGTGAGGCATACAGAGAAAGTACAAAAATACATTCACTAACACAGTACCTATGGGGACACAGGACTATTCTCCACTGAATATCACAGATGTGATCAGCATGTCATACTGTACTCCTTATCTGCAAGCAGAGATTGTGGGTGAACAACCAATGTAATCAAACATACCATTTATGAGATATTTGCCTGCAGTCAAATTTACTGCTGTGGAATCTTCAGTTGTATTTATTTTTTTATTACACTTAAATACAGATCAAATTCTAATATCTAGAAAATATATCCTTAGTCAGTACAGAGTCCCTTAAACCCAAAGTAACATCTAAAGAGTCGACAGGCTTCACTTTCCTCATTTAAACTGAAAACTGATTCAACAGTAGGAGACTGGCCAAAAATTACATCCACAAAAGAGGAAAACCCTTCCTGACTAGTTATGTAACATTCTAAAATAAAAAAAAATGGCATGATTATTGTGAGCAAATTGATCACGGTTATCAACATTATGATGGTTTTCTAAAAATGTACTCAAAATGTGCACAACGTATTAGAGGTCTAACCCGAACAGTGAAGCCTACAGCATAAATGTGATGATCAGAATCATTATTATGATCACTGCTAGCGGTAACATTATATATGCAAACAAATTTGGCAACCACCCTTTATTAAGTGATGTTCTGAACAAATTTCTATCTGCAGACTGAGACCATAATGCGCCCAGCTAGCTTTCAGACGTGCGTGTTTTTGTACGAGCGACAAAAAGAAAGAAGGTATTTTCATCGATTTTATTGCCTGGAAGATATTTTATAACCTCAGAGTGCAAAATATTCACCTTTGAGGTATTTATCATGAAGGTTTTCAAGAAGTTCTGCCTCACTTGATCTGTTGTACTAAAGCTTTTAACAAAGAAGAAAATTGTTTCAGCCAAAATACCAATTTATCATTTTGCATTTTTGTCAAGTAATCAGTAATTTGGGTACAATGCTGGAAGTCCAAGATATCTTAGAAGTCAGAAACAAGTTAAACCCATTTAAAATGCACAGTTTTAAAGCTCACATTATAGATATATTAAACACTCTGCACTTTTCACTGGTTGAAATATCGTGTTTAACATCCATTACATTGCGTTTAAAACTGGGAGCTTTTATTATCATGGCTATCACATACAGTTTAATGGTAATTCCATTTTCAACAGTATTATTATTATTCATTTATTTTTTTGTATTTTCTTCATTCATAGTCAGTTTTATCACAATAAACATTAAAACCAAAAAATCCTTTAATTTCCGATCCTGGCCAAAGGAAAAAATCAGCATGATCTCTATGACTTTTGGGGAAATATTCTG
Source organism: Girardinichthys multiradiatus (assembly GCF_021462225.1). Taxonomy (NCBI): domain Eukaryota; kingdom Metazoa; phylum Chordata; class Actinopteri; order Cyprinodontiformes; family Goodeidae; genus Girardinichthys; species Girardinichthys multiradiatus. Next base: position 17,522,808 of record NC_061813.1, read on the forward strand.
TGTACCCACTTGAGAAAAGTGGAACGATTTGGAAAGTGTGCATCCTGAAATAATCTGGTATAAAACTAACAGCATTTAAGAAATTAAAAAAACAATCATATTTTCAGTAACAGCGTTGCCTCTTCTGCACTTTTAAAACCTGTTGCAATAGAACGTGAATGAAAAATAATTCTGCTGTCTACCAGAAAATCCTGTTTTTAATCCTAAACCAAAGCACATTTAAGTTATGCAGCAGGAACATTTAAGTGTGACAAAAATGCAAACAGAAGAAATCTGTAAGGTTGCAACTTATTTTGCACTTTTTCACTGTATGTTGTCTTCAAACAACATGCAAAAGCTCATCAAGCTTAAATCCAGATTTGCTGATATTGTCAAACACACTGATTATATAAGGGGAACTTTGGATCATTAACCAAACCGAAATAACATTCAGCGTGAGGGTATGTTTTCCATGCAAGAAATACTACCCAGTGACTTCATGACCAAAGTGCAGGGTAACTATCAGAATTTGAGTTTGGTGCCAGTACAGCTTGAACTACTGATTGCTGATTGAAACGGCTTTGTACTTGAGGATCCTTTATCTTTCTACGAAAACAATTACACAAGCATAAACAACTCAGACCACAGTGATAGGCATTCAGACGTACATGAAACCTGACATGTCTTAGAAAGTGTTTTGTTGTCCTGTAAAAAGAGTTCTTACTGAAAACCCTTTCTAAAGATAATGTATGTGAAATATTATTTTTACATTTAGTTTCATTCTTGTCTTTGTTTCCTCATTTTTTTTCTACTTCATGTCTGCATTGTTTATATAGCTATATATTATAGAAGCTATTGTGTATTTTATATATGTATATATACACTGCTCAAAAAAATAAAGGGAACACTTAAACAACACAATATAACTCCAAGTAAATCAAACTTCTGTGAAATCAAACTGTCCACTTAGGAAGCAACACTGGTTGACAATCAATTTCACAACTGTTGTGCAAATGGAATAGACAACAGGGGGAAATCTTTGGTGATTAGCAAGAATAAAGGAGTGGTTCTGCAGGTGTTGACCACAGACCACTTCTCAGTACCTATGCTTTCTGGCTGATGTTTTGGTCACTTTTGAATGTTGGTGGTGCTTTCACACTCGTGGTAGCATGACACGGACTCTACAACCCACACAAGTGGCTCAGGGAGTGCAGCTCATCCAGGATGGCACATCAATGTGAGCTGTGGCAAGAAGGTTTGCTGTGTCTGTCAGCGTAGTGTCCAGAGCCTGGAGGCGCTACCAGGAGACAGGCCAGTACACCAGGAGACATGGAGGAGGCTGTAGGAGGGCAACCACCCAGCAGCAGGACCGCTACCTCCACCTTTGTGCAAGGAGGAACAGGAGCAGCACTGCCAGATCCCTGCAAAATGACCTCCAGGAGGCCACAAATCTGCATGTGTCTGCATAAACGGTTAGAAACTGACTCCATGAGGATGGTATGAGGGCCCAACGTCCACAAATGGGGGTTGTGCTCACAGCTTGTCACCGTGCAAGACGGTTGGCATTTGCCAGAGAACACCAGGATTGGCAAATTCGCCACTGGCTCTTCACAGATGAAAGCAGGTTCACACTGAGCACATGTGACAGACGTGACAAAGTTTGGAGACACCGTGGAGAGCGATCTGCTGCCTGCAACATCCTTCAGCATGACCGGTTTGGCAGTGGGTCAGTAATGGTGTGGGGTGGCATTTCTATATAGGGCCACACGGCCCTCCATGTGCTCACCAGAGGTAGCTTGACTGCCATTAGGTACCGAGATGAGATCCTCAGACCCCTTGTGAGACCATATGCTGGTGAGGTTGGCCTTGGGTTCCTCCTAATGCAGGACTATGCTAGACCTCATGTGGCTGGAGTGTGTCAGCAGTTCCTGCAAGACGAAGACATTGAAGCTATGGACTGGCCCGCCCGTTCCCCAGACCTGAATCCGATTGAGCACCTCTGGGACATCATGTCTCCCTCCATCCACCAACGCCACGTTGCACCACAGACTGTCCAAGAGTTGGCGGATGCTTTAGTCCAGGTCTGGGAGGAGATCCCTCAGGAGACCATCCGCCGTCTCATCAGGAGCATGCCCAGGCGTTGTAGTGAGGTCATACAGGTAAACGTGGAGGCCACACACAATACTGAGCCTCATTTTGACTTGTTTTAAGGACATTACATCAAAGTTGGATCAGCCTGTAGTGTGTTTTTCCACTTTAATTTTGTGTGTGACTCTAAATCAAGGCCTCCATTGGTTAATAAATTTGATTTCCATTGATGATTTTTGTGTGATTTTGTTGTCAGCACATTCAACTTTGTACAGAACAAAGTATTCAATGAGAATATTTCATTCATTCAGATCTAGGATGTGTTATTTGAGTGTTCCCTTTATTTTTTTGAGCTGTGTGTATATATATATACTGTATATATACAGTGCCTTGCGAAAGTACTCGGCCCCCTTGAACAGGTCAACCTCTTGACACATTTCAGGCTTCAAACATAAAGATAAAAAATTCTAATTTTTTGTGAAGAATCAACAACAAGTGGGACACAATCGTTAATTCGAATGAAATTCATAGCATGTGTCAAACTTTAAAAAATAAATAAAAAACTGAAAAGTGGGGCGTGCAATATTATTCGGCCCCTTTACTTTCAGTGCAGCAAACTTACTCCAGAAGTTCAGTGAGGATCTCTGAATGATCCAATGTTGTCCCAAATGACTGATGATGATAAATAGAATCCACCTGTGTGTAATCAAGTCTCCGTATAAATGCACCTGGTCTGTGATAGTCTCAGGGTTCTGTTCAAAGCGCAGAAAGCATCATGAAGACCAAGGAACACACCAGGCAGGTCCGAGATACTGTTGTGGAGAAGTTTAAAGCTGGTTTTGGATACAAAATATTTCCCAAGCTTTAAACATCCCAAGGAGCACTGTGCAAGCAATCATATTGAAATGGAAGGAGTATCAGACCACTGCAAATCTACCAAGACCCGGTCGTCCCTCTAAACTTTCATCTCAAACAAGGAGAAGACTGATCAGAGATGCAGCCAAGAGACCCATAATCACTCTGGATGAACTGCAGAGATCTACAGCTGAGGTGGGAGAGTCTGTCCATAGGACAACAATCAGTCGTACACTGCACAAATCTGGCCTTTATGGAAGAGTGGCAAGAAGAAAGCCATTTTTCAAAGATATCCATAAAAAGTCTCGTTTAAAGTTTGCCACAAGCCACCTGGGAGACACACCAAACATGTGGAAGAAGGTGCTCTGGTCAGATGAAACCAAAATCAAACTGTTTGGCCACAATGCAAAACGATATGTTTGGCGTAAAAGCAACACAGCTCATCACCCTGAACACACCATCCCCACTGTCAAACATGGTGGTGGCAGCATCATGGTTTGGGCCTGCTTTTTGTCAGCAGGGACAGGGAAGATGGTCAAAATTGATGGGAAGATGGATGGGGCCAAATACAGAACCATTCTGGAAGAAAACCTGTTAGAGTCTGCAAGAGACCTGAGACTGGGACGGAGATTTATCTTCCAACAAGACAATGATCCAAAACATAAAGCCAAATCTACAATGCAATGGTTCACAAATAAATGTATCCAGGTGTTGGAATGGCCAAGTCAAAGTCCAGACCTGAATCCAATCAAGAATCTGTGGAAAGAGCTGAAGACTGCTGTCCACGAACGCTCTCCATCCAACCTCACTGAACTCGAGCTGTTTTGCAAGGAAGAATGGGCAAGAATTTCAGTCTCTCGATGTGCAAAACTGATAGAGACATACCCCAAGACTTGCAGCTGTAAATGCAGCAAAAGGTGGCGCTACAAAGTATTAACGCAAGGGGGCCGAATAATATTGCACGCCCCACTTTTCAGTTTTTTATTTGTTAAAAAGGTTTGACACATCCAATAAATTTCATTCCACTTCACGATTGTGTCCCACTTGTTGTTGATTCTTCACAAAAAATTTGAATTTTATATCTTTATGTTTGAAGCCTGAAATGTGGCAAGAGGTTGACCAGTTCAAGGTACAAATATAGTATATATATATACATATATACTATTATATATACTATATTTGTCAAGGATTCCGGTTCAGTTCGGGACCAACATGCAGGCAAGAATTCGGAAGCAACTTGAAGCATGAGAAGCATATGGAGCATGGAAACCAGACATGGAGACAGGTAGTAGCAGAAGAACCCAGCAATAGTGGGGCCCAGACTTTGGAGCCCATAAGCAGCAGTGGGTCACAACATAGCATGCTACATTGTGACCCACTGCAGCAACATATATGTTGGAAAAATGGACCTGACATTATAACAAATATCAAAAACACACACATATATTATATCTAAAAATACATGAGAGAAAAAGGAGATATGTCCAATATCTCTGCCTACTGTAAATTGTGCACAAATTTGATACATGCCAGACAGTTCAAAGTTGCTGTCCTATGAAGTCTGTAGTTCCTGTCACTTGGTGTAAATCCCGTATCTGCAGAAACACTACTCTTTAAATACACACATGCAAGAGTGTCCCCATTTTTTGTAGAGTATTACACAGTCATTACTTTCATTATGAACTTTATTACCTTCCTAACAATGAACCAGAGCTTAAGACAGATGCAGATAGATACAGAGAAATCAAGATATTCTCTGATAATCGTGCAATTATTTAGCCTTTGCCTAGTTACTTCACAACATTCCAAGAAGGACCTGTTCACATAACACAACTTTAAGTATGTGATATGGAAATGTACAGTATAAGGCACACAGTAAATGCAGGTAACAGACCTGTGATGTAAGGCCATAAAGTACCTTTGCTATCTTTGTTGCAAGAATAGATAAGACCACTCAGAATCCTGCTGGACCTCTGTTGCCATGTTAGAACAAATCTTATATGTGTGTTAATACAGAGATTATTATCTGAATTGCCCTAGAACACAGATAAAAGTGAAAATTGGGATTGAGAAATTTCGTTATCTGGTGACAGACGAACTTCCTTAAAAACCAAACTAAATTAGACTGAGTAGGCTGGACAATGCGTTTAAAAAAACAAATGTGCATTTGTAAGCAAGTATCACGGAAAGGATTGATAGAGTGAAGCACGGATCAGGCGGATAAGATATCACGTGTTTTGCCACCCCTCCAACACAACAGCTTTAAAAGGAGCGGCAGCCTCTTGAATGACTGCTGCTGTGCTTCCGCCGACCCCGCAGCGCCTCACCGCTCTCCATTGACCAAAATGGACTACTCCAAAAACGCGACGGAGAGGCCAGAGCCCTTCAAGGCGGAAGTTATAGGTTAATATGGGTTTATTTTAATGCTCTAAAGGTAAATGAAGCGCATAACCCAAGTTGATCGCGTAAGCTTTTGTGTTTTCATTTTCAACAGGGGCCATTCCTAACTGGCTGCAAGGAACTCTGCTGCGTAACGGACCTGGGATCTTCTCTGTGGGGGAAACCAGCTATGATCACTGGTTTGACGGCATGTCCTTATTGACCAGCTTCTCATTCAGTGATGGTTAGTTGGACAATTGATACTGGATGTTTTTGTTAGAAATGTAATTATCTGCTTTATATTCAAAGAAAAACTTTTTTCTCTCTGACCCTTACAGGAGAAATGACCCATAGGAGCAGATTCCTTAGAAGTGACACCTACAACACTAACATGGGTGAAAACAGAATAGTGGTGTCAGAAATGGGGACAATGGCATATCCAGACCCAAGCAAAAACTTTATCTTTAAGTAAGAATAAATGCTGTTTTTCTTTTATTACCATTGTTTATTTCAATTGTTGATTTTGTTTTTTCATAATTCTGTATTTTTGCACTTTGCAGTTTTCCTATAAAAGAGCTGTATTCATATTCTTGTGCTTTAATGCTGGGCAACAATTTCATGCTATGTTAGGAAACAACTGGCATCAGTGGGACTATGATTACATTCTTTGATTTTGTACTCAAATGCAAAACACTAAAGGTTTCACGCTCTGTGTCTAAAAAGGACATAATCTCATATTTCAGGGCGATCACTTTTCTGAACCACACTGTACCAGATTTCACTGACAATGGTTCTAGCAATATCATCAAATATGGAGATGACTACTTTGCCACCTCTGAAACCAACTACATCCGCAAGATTGACCCCGTTACACTTGAAACTCAAGACAAGGTAACCCTATGGGGTCTTCTTTACTGTGAAGATGGCAGTAAGTAAAATGTTTTCTACAGACCTAATGCCTTTTTGGGTCCTTCAGGTGGACTACACGAAGTACCTGCCCGTTAATTTGGCTTCGTCTCATCCGCACTACGACAAAGAAGGCAACGCCTACAACATTGGAACATCAATAGCAGAGAAGGGCAAGACCAAATACATACTGTTCAAAGTCCCGGCTGTTTCAGCCAACGGTAGGTTGTGAAATCTTTCTGAACTGCTGAGCTTTGACATTTCACCTCAACTCCACAATATAGGCATATCAAATAGTAAACCTAAGATTTTACATATGGAAATGTTCATGCCAGAAACATAACATTCTCCACAATTAAAGGTAACCCTGATAAAGGTGTATAAAAAGCTGAATATAAATTAATCTTGGGAGAAATCTAATCTTTAATTTGAGAACAATAATTCAGTTGGACAAAAATCCAACATTAAGAAATGATTACTGCTGCCACAGGTATTGGCACCTTTACCATTTTTATATAATAACTGTTTTTTGCTTCATTTAGCCTTTATTTTCTAAATTTAGTAGCTTCTTGTTATCCTACTTTAGTCAAGTCAAGTCAAAGATTATTTGTTTAGCAAATTTAAAAGAACAATAGCGGACCAAAGATAGAAAATCCCCAGTAGCGCAAACAGTTAAATATAAAATACCATAAAACAATAAAACATATCCAGATATAAAAAGAAATACAAATAAATAAAATATGTTTGAAAACTACCTTAATACAAGCTAAAATATTCTGCTCAACTGGGAAGTGAATGTGGAGGTGAATATGGAGTACAGCGATGATTCAACTCTGCCTGTGATCCCAAACAGTGACAACCAGCTCAACAACTCAGCCGTCAATCAGAACACAGAGAATAAACCTACCGGCAGACGCCCTTGGCATGTTTTAGGGGCATGCCGAAAAAATCAAGGTGGACGACACACTGGAAGATCTCAGAATTAAATAAATTAGAATGGCCAGAATTACAGAGAAATGCCCCCGTTTCCCCTGGGAAAAGGAGACTTTGACAGCGTGCTGCTGTCACAACAACTGATAGGAATGAGACAGCTGGAAATAATGAAATTCTCCTCCAGAACAGATTTGCTCCACTACAGAATGAAAACCAGGAAAATTATCCATCTTCTGAGAGCAATAAAAGGTTTGAGAACAACCTTCATTCTAAACAGTCTTCTCCTAAATTGCCAGAGAAAAAGTACCCCACCAGACCAATAACCCTAATAGTGGGCAACACAGCTGTGGATGGGATTAAAAACTTCTGCAACAAGAAAAACACAGAAGTTATGATTGGTACCAGTAACGTGGTCTCTAATATCTCAGAGAATATTCTTGCAATCACAGAAAAGCGCCCGTCTCTAGAAAACCTTATTATACACTGTGGAGCCATGGATGACGTGGCCAAGAAAAAATCTGAAGGACTGAAGGAGGATTTCACTCATCTGCTGAATATTGTTGGAGGTCTCAATATCAAGGTGTTTCTCAGCTTACCCTTTGCATCGATTTTCTGTGGAGATGAGTTTTTTTCCAGACTTCTGATGATTAATAAGTGGTTGAAAAAAACATGCTACCACACCTGTGAACTTCATTGACAACTTTAATATTTTTTGGGAAAAAAAGACAACTCTTCAAGCAAGATGGTTTCTGTTTGAACAAGCCAGGAGCCAGACGTCTCACATCTAATCTCTTCTATTCAGTAAATAATCCGCCAGCAGCTTCGACTTTCAGCAGAGAACATGGAGTATCAACAACAATGATAACGCTACCTCCAACAGCTCCAGAAGAAACAACCAGCCATTTGGCTGAGAAAGAGAGGTAATCACAAAAGGTCTCCCCGTCGAAATCCACAGGAGAAGTGGACCCCCCCCATTATACCCCTATCCCCCCAAAGCCAGACCCAGACCGACAACCCCGGTAAACCCCCCTCACCCCAGACCCCAACCCAGACCGCACAGAACTCTCCCATCTCCCCACTGAGCCTGCTTTTTGCGTTACTGGATTCTGATAACATGAAAGGAGCTCTTAAAATCGGGACCCAAATGGCTCTGACATCTTCTCCATTCAACACCCCCCGTGGCCGAGGCCCTGCTACTAAACCAACATCTTCCAAATGCCGCAGACCTCCACCACCTCCTAATCTATCTCTTCCTAATCAGGACCTTCAAATCACTTCTCTGTGATACAGTCTGGGCCCCAGTGGTAACTCTTATCAGAAATGAGCATGTCCAGGAAAAACTTGGCCCCTAATAGGAGATAGTTGTAAAATCTCTGTGCTTATACGTGACAGAAAGAAAAAAACTGAAAGGATAAGAGACAGTAATAAACAATCAACAAAAGCCATAAACTGTCAGATACAAACCACACACAGAGTTAATATCAACAACTAAGTCATATAAACTGGCTTTACTGAACATTAGATCTCTGTCAGGAAAATCATTTTTGATCAATGACTTCATTACTGACCACGATCTTGATGTTCTGTTTTTAACAGAAACATGGTTACATGAATTTAATGAAGCTCCCATTCTGATAGAATCGACACCTCCGAACTACAATTTTCTTTGTGAGAGCAAACAGCAAAGAAAAGGTGGAGGGGTGGCCACTTTGTTTAAATATTTATTAGAGTGTAAAAAAGTATTTCTGGGCAAATTTGACTCTTTTGAATATTTGGCTCTCTGGGTAAAGAGCCCGGTCCGAACCATGTTCCTGAATATTTACAGGCCTCCTAAGTCCTAAACAAACTTTTTCAGTGATTTTAATTAGATTTGTTCTGTGATATGTGTTGACTATGACTGTTTAATTATTGTGGGAGACTTCAACATTCACATGGACAATCCTGAAGACAGAAGTACAATAGATCTATGTGACACTCTTAGAAATTTTTGTTTGACTCAACATGTTAAACAACAAACGCACAAACAACGGACATATTTTGGACTTTATCATCACTAAGGGTCTAAACATTTCCAAGGTGTCTGTAACTGATGTTGCCCTATTTGACCACTTTTCTGTTATTTTTGAAAGCATCATCACCGATGGCTCAGTTAGCCAAAGAGACATGATAAGAAAACGCATCTTTAAGGACGGTGCTGCTGAAACCTTTAACCAGATTTACTCTTCTACCTCCACTTTGCCCTGTAACACTGTAGATGAGCTGGTAGATAACTTTCATTCTAAAATCTCGGACATCATTGATTCAATTGCTCCAATTAAAGTGAAAGTCGTTTCTGGGAAGAAAATGTCTCCATGGAGAAGTGCTCCACCAGTCAGAAGTGAAAAAAAGGAGTGTCGAAAAGCCGAATGCAGGTGGCGAAAGACTGGACTCCAGGTTCACTATATTATCTATAAAGAGAGACTATACAGATATAACCTACAACTGGAAAATGCAAGGGAATCCTTCTTTTCTGAGATCATCAGAAAAACATTAACAATGCTCGTGCATTATTTGCCACGGTCGACAGGCTAACAAACCCTCCTGTAACTGTAGCATCTGAACTCCACTCTACCAGGGCCTGCAATGAATTTGCTAATTTCTTTACTGAAAAAACCCAAAAGATCAGAGAGGCAGTCAGCACATCCACATCAACTTCAGTACCAATGTTGTCTCCAACTAGAACTGATTTTGACAAAATTTCCCAATTTCACCAAATTAACTGCAAAATCTTAGAAGAAATCATACAGCAACTAAGCTCTTCTTCCTGCTGTCTCGATCTTTTACCCACAGCTTTCCTTAAGAAAACTTTGCCTGTAATAACATCTGATTTAATACAAATAATAAACACATCCCATTTGTCAGGTGTTTTCCCCCTGGCCCTAAAAACAACAATTATCAGACCTCTATTGAAAAAGAGCAACTTGGACAAGCTGCTACTACAGAACTACAGGCCTATATCAAACCTCCCCTTCATCAGTAAGATAATTGAAAAAGCTGTGTTTCAACAGTTAAACAACTTCCTAACAATGACCAACCGCTTCGATGTCTTCCAGTCAGGCTTCCGTGCTCACCACAGTACAGAGACTGCTCTTATCAAGGTGTTCAATGACATTTGTATAAATGCAGACTGTGGAAGAACCACAGTGCTGGTATTATTGGACCTTAGTGCAGCATTCGACACTGTTGATCACTCCATTTTATTAGAGCACCTGGAAAACTGGGTTGGCCTTTCTGGTACAGCAATCAACTGGTTTAAATCCTACTTGAAGGACAGGGACTTTTTTGTGTCAGTAGGTAACTTTACATCAGAGACCACAAGAAACACATGTGGCGTTCCCCAAGGGTCCATCTTAGGGCCCCTCCTATTCAATATCTACATGCTCCCCCTAACTCAGCTTTTCATAAACAACAACGTAAGTTATCATAACTATGCAGACGACACACAGCTATACGTTACGTCACCAGGTGACCAGGTGACCATGAACCCATTCAAGCACTGGGTAAATGCTTAGAAGAAATCAATGCATGGATGGGCCTAAATTTTCTTCAGCTGAATCAAAACAAAACTGAAGTAATAATCTTTGGACCAAAGGAAGAGCGTTTAAAAGTTAGCACACAGCTTCAGTTAATACAGCTAGAAACCACCAGTCAGGCTCGAAACTTGGGTGTAGTGATGGACTCAGACCTGAACCTTCAGAGGCACATAAAGGTAGTAACTAGGTCGGCCTTCTATCACCTAAAGAACATCTCTAGGATTAAAGGACTAATGTCTCAACAGGACCTTGAAAAACTAATTCATGCGTTCATCTTTAGTAGAATTGATTACTGCAACGGTGTCTTCACAGGTCAGCCTAAAAGGTTGATCAGATAGCTGCAGTTGATCCAGAACGCTGCTGCCCGCGTCGTCACTAAAACTAAGAAAGTGGAGCACATCATCCCGGTTCAAAAGTCCCTACACTGGCTCCCTGTAGCTCAGAGAATAGACTTTAAAATGCGTCTGTTAGTCTATAAATCACTGAATGGCTTAGCATCAAAATACATTACAGACTTGTTGTCAGTGTATCAACCAACCAGACATCTCAGGTCTTCTGGCTCAAATCTACTCTGCAGAACCAGAACCAGAACCAAACATGGAGAAGCAGCTTTTAGTTCTTATGCTCCACTAATCTGGAATAAACTGCCAGAAAACTGTAAAAGCGCCAAAACCCTAAGTTGCTTTAAATCAAGATTAAAAACCTATTTGTTTAGAGTGGCCTTTGACTGTGCCATTTAGGCATGATTAGTTGCGTTTTCAGTCCAATTTTCCTTTCATTTTCTTGTCCATCATTCTATTCTCTTTATTTTATTTTACTTTTTTAAATTACCTCTGTTGTTTGATTTTATCATTTGATTTGTTTTTCTGTGTCTGTATCTGTTTATTTGCTTTGTGATTGTATTGTAATTGTATGTACAGCACTTTGAGTGTCTCGTTGCTGAAAAGCGCTATATAACTAAACTTACCTTACCTTACCTTAAAACTACAAGTATTTTAATAAGAAAGAAAACAAACTCCACATAATGGTGTCACCTAAAAACTCAGTCTAAGCTGTTCACCACACAGCTTCTTCACACAACCAGCATGTCTGCTGAAAGCAGAGACCTGACAGATTCCAAAACTATAAATTTTGTCATAATCCCCCCAAGAATTTACTCAACCAGCAATAAAGACCACTCTAAAGTTGTTCAATTATTTGTTTTTTTGGCTAAAGAGTACGTGAACAATCCCATTGTTATCAGTTCAAAAGTCTGGGTCAATGAGAGTAGGTAGGTGCATTCATGCCAAATGCATGTACAACTTTCAATATAAGAAAGAAAAGATTAATCGTGACTAATAATACATTTTAAAGTGCCATTTGGTGTCACTGGGCTTTTTTTAAACAAGACAGCGGCAATTGTATGTAGGTGTATTCAGTTCAATTCAATTGAAAAATACTTTACTCATCCTAAAGGGAAATTAAATGTTGTTCATATTATGCAGGTTTTTTCAAAAAGTCGTTTTAGATGCTAATGGCTGCGGGCAGGAAGGAGCTCCTATAGCGGTCTGTCTTACAGCAGATCTGAAGAAGCCTCTGACTAAAGACACTCATGAAGAGGATGCTCAGGGTTCTCTATAATGCTCTTCATTTTATGAAGAATACTTCTTTGCACAATCATCTCCACAGGTTCTAGAGGAGTCCCCAGAACAGAGCCAGGCTTCTTTATTAGCTTGTTGAGCTTTTTCAAGTCTCTGGCTCTGATGCTGCTACCCCAACAGATGATGGCAGAAGAGATCACACTCTCCACAACTCCATGACTTATAGAAGATATGCAGCATCTTGTTGCGAACACTGAATGACCAAAGCTTCTTCAAGGAGTACATTCTGCTCTGCCCCTTCTTGCAGATGGCTTCTTTAAGAAGGGACAGATTTGTTACAAATTCTTTGTTTCAATTTGCTTTGTAATAAATATGAGAAAGGGAAATCATGTAAATAACATGAGTTACGCTTCTTGATAAGATATTCTGAGACATAGCTCAAATATATGTCTTAATAAATTTAAAGGACTAATTTTGAGAAAATTATTGGGACCTTGATTTTGGACAAACAAATAAAACTATAGTATTAATGTAATTTAGCCAAAGAAAATGTGTAAAAATAAAGATGCCCAATACAATTAGTTTTTTCACAATTCCTTGAATAGTTTCACTTGAGAGATCATTATGGGTTATTTCATAGATAAAGATGTGTATAATCATTATAGAAATGACAAAACAAACAAAAAATGATTTTTATGCTAGTCCTGGGGGAGCATGCTGTATATTAAAAAAATAAGATAGGCTCAAGGATGTGTCCCTGAGGCACCCCACTCACCAGAGCCCCGCAAAAAATTAAGCACTATCTTCTGCAACAATATAAAACTTTGGGTTATATATATCATAAATGCCTGTTGAGAGCCACACCTTCCTGGCCAACTATTATCACTCAATGTGAATATTGTAACATTAAGGGCTCCTTACACACAATTTCTTTCTACAATCTCTATAATAAAAGGTACATTGAAGATAAGCTAGTAAATCACTAACAAACTCTGATCTAGATGAGATTTCTTGAGGACTTTAATGTGGGCCTCTTCTAGAATTGTGCTACCCAAGGTGGCAGCATGTTAGAGTAGGTCTGTTGTTTTGGATCTGATATCTTATTTTTTTAAAACTTGAATTCCACCTTTTATGAATGGAGATTGCTTTTTTTGGACGATTGTCCCCTCTAGTGTTGGATACTGTGCAGCTAAAAGGATTTTTACTGATGCACTTTTACTTTTTGACTTTTATTAGGATGTGTAACCCTAGCAACAAGGGTTTTTATTTTTTTTAAAACTGGGAGCAGCTGATTTACATCTCAATAGCTCAAATAATACCTCAACAACAACCCCAAATCCCTGATGAGTTGAAAAGGAGGCGCCGTGGATGCAGAGCAGGAGCAAAGACAAAAGAGAGAAGGAGGAAGTTCAAACTATCTCCTCCTTTGATCATGAGGGGCAATGTGACAACTTTGGGAAACAAGTTGGATGAACTCCAAGCCCTTACAAGGACCCAGCTAGAGTATCGGGAATGAGACATGGCTGCAGGATCACAACCCTGACTCCAGCATCTCTCTGCCAGGCTTTCTGACCATACAAGCCCACAGAGATTTAACGAGGAGCCGCAGCAGCAAATGTGAAAGAGGTGGCCAAAGGGGGTCGTCTCTGCAGTCCAGATATTGAACTGTTAGCAGAAAGTATATGTCCATATTATTTACCCAGAGAGTTCACCAGTGTTATTTTGGCAACGGCTTACGTTCCACCATTGGCTGTTGCCGACACTGCATGCAATGTCATTAGCTCAGTTGCTATTACGCAACTGACACACCACCCCAAAGCGTTTGTGGCAATATCTAGTGATTTTAATCAAACCTCACTTTCTGCTACTTCCAACATTTCAACAGTTTGTCTGCTCCTCTACCAGAGAAAACAAAAGGTTGGATTTGTTTTATGCAAATGTCAAGGACACGTACATCTCTAAAGCAAGACCTCCTCTAGGCAAATCAGATCACAGTCTTGTTTTTCTCTATTCCGAATATAAACCCCTTTTTCAGAGGCAACCTGTAAGAAAGGGAACTGTGAGAAGATGGTCACAAGAAGCTAAAGAAGCCCTGTGAGGTTGCTTTGAGGCTACAGAGTGAGATGCACTCTTCCAGCCACATGAAAAGGACATCAGTGTTTGAACAACTATAGAAACGTCTGTGTGGATAACAACATCCCCACCATAATGGTCAGATGCCTTCCAAATAACAAATCCTGAATCACCAGTGACCCAAAGGAGTGGTCCGGGATGAAGATCACAGGCTTTAAGCAGAAGGAGAAACAGACAGATGGATGTCTGGACAGCACCAATGAACTGAACACATTCTTCAAAAGGTTCAATTCAGAAACAAGCTCAGCATCCTCCGCTCCTGCTCATAACCAAACAGACATCCGACCCTCCTTTGACCCAAAGCTTCCCTCTCAAACCTTAAATGTTTTATCTCCCACCTTGGCCATGGACCCTGCTTCTACATGTTTGTCTTCAACCAAATCAGAAGATGTTGGTGCTCTCCCCTTCCAATTGTGTTTCTCTAGAAGTCAGGTGAAGAGGCAGCTGGAGAGACTGAATCGGAATAATACTGCAGGTCCAGATGGTGTCATCCCCAGAGTCCTGAAGGGCTGTGCAGAGCAGCTCTGTGGGATTCTTCAGCACCTCTTCATCCTTAGCCTGACCCAGGAGAAGGTTCCAGTGTTGTAGAAGACCTCCTGCCTTGTTCTGGTACCAAAGAAAACTCACCCATCATTTCACAATGACTATAGACCTGTTGCCCTGGCATCCCATATCATGAAGATCCTAGAGAGAACAAGCAACTTATAGGGCCTCTGCAGTTTGCTTATTGATGTGTAGTTGGAGTTGAAGATGCCATTATATGCCTTCTTCAACAAACCCACTGTCATCTGGACAAATTGCAGGAGCACTGTGAGGATCATGTTCTTTGATTTCTCCAGTGCATTTAACACAATTCAACCTGATTTGCTTAGTCAGAAACTCCAGAAGACTCAGGTGGAGGCCTCAACAATCTCCTGATTCTGCAGTCGTGGAGTGGATCAGAGATGGACAAGAAGATGAATACAGGGAGTTGGTGGACCACGTTGTGGCATCGTGTAAAAACAATCATCTCATCTCGAATGTGAATAAAATAAAGGAGATGATTGTAGATTTTTAGAGAAACACAAATAGGTCAGACACTATTTCCATCATAGGAGAAGAAGTGGAGGTGGTGGAGGAGTATAAATACCTCGGTGTTCACCTGGACAAGAGACTAGAGTTGAGATGCAACTGTGAAGCCATCTACAAGAAGGGACAGAGCAGACTGTGCTTCTTGAGGAAGCTTAGCTTCTTCTTGTTTGCAGCAAGAAGCTGCATATCCTTTATATATCTGTTGTGGAGAGTGTGATTTCTTCTGCCATAATCCTTAGGGGTAGCAGCATCATAGCCAGGGACTTGAACAAGGTCAACAAGCTGATAAAGAAGGCTGGCTCTGTTCTGGGGACTCCTCTGGAACCTCTTTCTGCCACCGCCATTAACATCTACAACTGCTCTTTGAAGAAACCTGCATAATATGAGCTACAACAACATTTAATTTTGAATTGAGTTGAAATAATTGAGGAACATTAACATTAGAAGGAAAAAGGTTGACCACAGAAAGCAAAGTCAACCCAGTGGTAATATTGTCCTTTAAGTAGGTCTTCAGGGCACAATCTGAAGAGGATATATTGAGGGAAAAGCACAGGCAGTGGTGTCATTGTGGTATAGAAGAAAAATGACCATTCAGCAACTTAAATTATATTACATGGTGAATTATTCAAAATATAGTTAATTGATATAAATACATCAATTGACAAAGTAAATGGCTCAGGGTGATCAACTGAACCCTAATCCAGAGGCCCTGAAGTTGTCGTGATGTAATCCTACTTCCAGAGAGAATAGAAGAATAGCTCAGGTGAACTAAGTTTGTCTCCTCAGTTTCATATAGTTATTGAAGGTATTTGTCTATTTTCAGATAAAGGCAAGCCTGTTCCTGTTCTGAAGAAGGTGGAGGCAATTGCCACTGTTTCCTGCCGGTCTCTTTTCACGCCGAGCTACTGCCACAGCATCGGCTTCACGGACAATTACATCATCTTCGTCGAGCAGCCTTTCAAGTTGGACATTCTCAAGATGACCACGGCCTACATGAGGGGAGTGAACTGGGCAAGCTGCTTAAAGTTTTGCCCCAATGAAAATGTGAGGAGTCACAGCAGTTTTTTTTGGCATGAAGTTGTCCCATAGCAAAGTAAAAAATGTTTTCTGTTTCTGCTTGTTATAGACCGTGGGAAAAGTAGGAGGGAATAAGTGTGATGTGATGTTTTTCTTAACATCTGTTTGCATTAGACTCTGATCCACCTGATAGACAAAAGAACTGGCAAAGAAGTTGAAATGAAGTACTACACTGGATCAATGGTCATTTATCATCATGTGAATGCCTTTGAGGATGAAGGTCACGTGGTCTTTGATGTCATCGCCTACAAAGATGACAAACTTTATGACATGTTCTACCTGAAAAACCTGAAAAAGGATGCTGGGTCTGACGGCAGTGTCTACTCCCAACCAAGTTTCAAAAGATTTGCTCTTCCTATCAAGTTGGACAAGGTAGGATAAAAAAATTAAAGTCAAGTGATAACTTAAAAATATCTAGGGTTTTATCGCCAGAGTTGTTTTTCGGTTTTGCAGGGCGTTGGAGTTGGAGAGAATGTAGTTAAACTCAAATACACAACAGCCAGCGCTGTGAAGGAAAAAGAAGGCAAATTCACATGCCACTCAGAGGTGCTCTGTGAAGGTAAAGCCAACACTGCCTCTTACAGTGCCTTGCAAAAGTATCCATTTCTTACCATAGCTTTCTCACTTCACTTACGCCATCTTTGTTGTATTGTATTGGAATCCATGTGATAAACCAATCTCCTGCTGAAGAAAAGTATCCCAGCAGCATGATGCTACCACCACCATGATTCCATCACAGAACATCTGTATTTATACTGAGATGAAATTTCACACAGGTGGACTATTTACTAAATAGATAACTTCTGAAGACAATTGGTAGCACTGGATTTTATTTAAAAGTACCAGAGTAAAGGGAGCTGAATTGTGTGCAACACTTTTTTGCTACTTTGTTTTGACCTATCGCATAAAACCCAAACAAAATAAAATGTATGTTTGTTATTGTAATGTGACAAAATGTGAAAAAGTCTGAGGTATGAATACCTTAGCAAAGTACTTTAAACAGACCCTCATTCTATGTCAAATCTTAACAGCATTTCTTTACTAATGTGAGTTTTCTCCCTGATTTGTTCTGCCATTTATTCACTGTTTACATGACCCACCTTTACATGCCAAAGGCACCTGGCCTGTTCCTGCTGCAGCACTTTATCTTATCCACCCTTCTCTTTAGATACTGCCTCCCAGTTAACAAATCCTGCTCTGTTCACCTGATTTTTTTTCTTCAGTCTGTACTTTGGAATACAATTAAGCTTTATCTTTGTGCTTTGTTTTCCTGCTCTTTTTTCAGCCTTGAACCTACCCTCAGTAAGTAAAGGTATTAGCATGATGATAGTATTATTTCCTTATAATTTAGGTTTTGAATTACCCAGGATCAATTATGATTTCAATGGCAAGAAGTACCGGTTTGTCTACGGGAACATTGTGGAGGAATTCGCACAGTCAAAACAGGTGATGTTACTTGTTCTTTTCTGTATTTGGATATCGCAAAGCTGAATTTCTGGAAACATTCAACTTTCTGATTTTTTATGGCATAATAGGTTACAAGAGAGTTGTTGTCCTTGCAGAATGTTTAAGAAACAATTTTTTAAGCACATGGATTTTGGGAAACAGAGTCTTCCTGTCAACACTGTTCCCCTTATGTAGAAAGGAAGTTGCAGTCTAGAGAGTTACGTGCTAGTGCATCCCAATGCCCTTAAGGCTTTGATGTCTCAAATACCAGTTGGTACAAGCAAATCCTTTATTGGTCCATTGGGCCCACTTGTACATTAAGATACAATGGAAAGTGGAAAAACAACTTCAATGTACGGAATTAGATAGCGTGAGATAATGAAGGTTCAGAAAACAAGGGCCAGGCACAAGCTGTTATCACAATGCTGTAAGATAAGAGGTAAAAGTAAGCTGACAGAGAACCTAAAGACCTTTGGTTCAATATTTAGAAAACCTAAATACAACCATCATGCTGCAGAGGTGCATTACAGGCCATTTGTGTTTGACTGAGATAGAGATGTTTAACATTTCATGGTATTTCAACACCATGAAAGCCATCCATGTCTGCGAAAAGTAACAAGTCCATCTTCTGCAATGGGAAGCCCGATTGAGGGGAATGAGTGCTTGTATGATTGATGAAGTCCTGCAACATGTTTATCCCCCAAATAACATAATAAAGACAAAATGACTGAAGTTCTGGAAACAAAAGCTACTATAAACCCAAAAAGCAAAATTATAATATAGGTATTATCAGAATCAGAACCAGCTTTATTGCCAGGTTTGTACAGACAAACAAGGAATTTGACTCCAGTACACTTTGCTCTCAATGATAAACAATATCTTTTTAAATGTACATATATACACAATTGACTTTACAATGGAACATAATGTGAGATCAGTCAAAGTATGCTTGGTGTTGTTCTGGAACTCTGACTGTCAAGTGTTCATCAGAGAAACAGCCTGTGGAAGAAACTGTCTCTGTGACGGCTGGTTTTAGCGTCAACCTGAAGGTAGAAGCCTAAACATTTTGTGTGCAGGTGTGTGGATTAGTTATACAGTGTCCTCTGACATAAATAATTAAATAAACAGTGAATTTGCATGCTTCAATAAAATTAAAATATATCATATGTTGAAATCTATCTTGCATTTGTACTGCGAACAGAAATACATATTCAGTCATGAGCTGTACTGATTTATTATCAGGAAAAAAGCTACAATGCCTTGCATTTACATTTTGTAACATTCTAGCCACAAACCGTAATAGATTTTAAAATCAAGTTGTGCCATGCTCTTTCTGTTTTCAGTAGATTACATAAAGGTCAGTGAGATGTGTAAAGCTTGGAATATTTTTTCATTACCTAATCTTGCTTTAAACTTCTCCACAACTTGGCAAACGTTTTAAATTAGATTGGTAGCACTGTTGCCTTGCAGCAAGAAGGTCCTGGGTTCGATTCCCGGCCTGGGGTCTTTCTGCATGGAGTTTGCATGTTCTCCCCGTGCATGTGTGGGTTCTCACCGGGTACTCCGGCTTCCTCCCACAGTCCAAAAACATGCCTGTTAGGTTAATTGGTAACTCTAAATTGCCCTTAGGTGTATGAACGAGTGTGTGTATGGTTGTATGTGTGTTGCCCTGCAATGGACTGGCGACCTGTCCAGGGTGCACCCTGCCTCTCGCCCATAGACTGCTGGAGATAGGCACCAGCTCCCCCGTGACCCACTATGGAATAAGCGGTAGAAAATGACTGACTGACTGACATTAAATGTTAAAACGATTGGATCATTTTTCTTCTACTTAACAAAAAAGGGCTACTTCATGTTGATCTATTACATAAAATCCCAACAAAATACACTGAAGTTTGTGGTTGTAACATGACAAATATTGAAATGTTCAAGGGGTATTTTTTATTTAAAGTACTGTAAAGGCACATATAATCTAAGACAGATGTTATAAAAATATACAGGGGTTGGACAATGAAAATGAAACACCTGGTTTTAGACCACAATAATTTATTAGTATGGTGTAGGGCCTCCTTTTGCGACCAATACAGCGTCAATTCGTCTTGGGAATGACATATACAAGTCCTGCACAGTGGTCAGAGGGATTTTAAACCATTCTTCTTGCAGGATAGTGGCCAGGTCACTACGTGATACTGGTGGAGGAAAACGTTTCCTGACTCGCTCCTCCAAAACACCCCAAAGTGGCTCAATAATATTTAGATCTGGTGACTGTGCAGGCCATGGGAGATGTTCAACTTCACTTTCATGTTCATCAAACCAATCTTTCACCAGTCTTGCTGTGTGTATTGGTGCATTGTCATCCTGATACACGGCACCACCTTCAGGATACAATGTTTGAACCATTGGATGCACATGGTCCTCCAGAATGGTTCGGTAGTCCTTGGCAGTGACGCACCCATCTAGCACAAGTATTGGGCCAAGGGAATGCCATGATATGGCAGCCCAAACCATCACTGATCCACCCCCATGCTTCACTCTGGGCATGCAACAGTCTGGGTGGTACGCTTCTTTGGGGCTTCTCCACACCGTAACTCTCCCGGATGTGGGGAAAACAGTAAAGGTGGACTCATCAGAGAACAATACATGTTTCACATTGTCCACAGCCCAAGATTTGCGCTCCTTGCACCATTGAAGCCGACGTTTGGCATTGGCATGAGTGACTAAAGGTTTGGCTAAAGCAGCCCGGCCGTGTATATTGACCCTGTGGAGCTCCCGACGGACAGTTCTGGTGGAAACAGGAGAGTTGAGGTGCACATTTAATTCTGCCGTGATTTGGGCAGCCGTGGTTTTATGTTTTTTTGGATACAATCCGGGTTAGCACCCGAACATCCCTTTCAGACAGCTTCCTCTTGCGTCCACAGTTAATCCTGTTGGATGTGGTTCGTCCTTCTTGGTGGTATGCTGACATTACCCTGTATAACGTGGCTCTTGATACATCACAAAGACTTGCTGTCTTGGTCACAGATGTGCCAGCAAGACGTGCACCAACAATTTGTCCTCTTTTGAACTCTGGTATGTCACCCATAATGTTGTGTGCATTTCAATATTTTGAACAAAACTGTGCTCTTACCCTGCTAATTGAACCTTCACACTCTGCTCTTACTGGTGCAATGTGCAATCAATGAAGACTGGCTACCAGGCTGGTCCAACTTAGCCATGAAACCTCCCACACTAAAATTGAGGTGTGTCAGTTTCATTGTCCAACCCCTGTATGTAAGTAACTACAAACTGCAGCTTCCAAGATCTATCATAGCTTATACGATTAAGTGTTTACAGGTAGAGTCGTTACCTAATATATTTACTGTAGGATGTTTATCTCATTCAGCTTGCAAAGTTTGACACAGAGACAAAGACAATGATTTTCTGGGAGGAAGAGAACTGCTGGCCGTCAGAGCCGGTTTTTGTCCCCAGACCAAATGGAGAGTCAGAGGACGATGGTGAGTGTATACGGAAACAAAAGTGAATCGACTTGTGTGTTTGTAATCTGTGTTGAAGAAGTTTAGCAATAATATTTACCACAGACATCTTCTTTTTTCTGTGTGGCTGGGTTTATTGGCATACTGTAAAGGTAACTTTCAAAATTTCAACTTGTAGGAGTGGTCCTGTCATCTGTCATTAACTCCAATCCAGGCCAGTCTGGTTTTCTAGTGATCCTTGATGGAAGAACATTCAAGGAAGTTGCAAGAGCGTATGTCAATACTGAGCTCTACAAGGATATGCATGGAATTTTCATTCCAAAAGGGAATTAATCAACATACATGTTTCCAGTTCATTACAGCCCACACATGCGTTTGCCTCCCTGAATCTCCTCTTCAGTCAGTATATCTTACTTTCCCTGTTACTGTCAGCTTGTGTTCTGGGTTAGACTCTAAAACTGAATACAGTAAGTTTGCATAATGATATCCTCATGCAATGTTTTATCATTTCTGTTTTTAAAGATATGTTGTTTTTGCATGCACCAATATTTCACATTGAGTACATATATGTATGTATCATGGTTATTGAATATTTGTATAGTATTCCATTAAAGACCATGTAAAATCTAAGTTTGTAGTTGTATCATTACACTAGCACCTAGAGAGTAACAACTAAACCTTAATTTACAGCTAAATCTGCAACTGCAATCAGAGACCTTGTTACGTTTCTCCCATCACTCACTGCACAAACCTGTAATGAGTTTTTTGAGACTTTTAAGAAACTAAGTCTGTAACAGGTAAAGTTAAAATGCCATGGAGATCTACGGGGACTCTGCCCTAAGACGAAGGAAGGAAAGCTGGAGAGCTGAAAGAAAATTGAAGTACAGCAAAGAAGGTGTTTATTACAAATTGTAGGAGTAACAGTTTAAATTAATGGATGGTGCAATGAAGTCAGCAAGGGGACATTATATAACTATTTATCCAACTTGATAGAATGCAACAAAAGCAACCCTAAACCCCTTTCCCCCCCTTATTAATAGTCAGCTGTCGACCGATTCTTTCAATAGGTTTGCAACTTTCTTTCAAAACATAGTTAAGGCCATAAAACTAGCTTTTACAGCTACCACCACCACAGCATTACATGCATTTCAATCATTGACCTGGAAATTATAGTGAAGATCATATCACTTTTCAATAACTCACGCTGCCTGATTGATTCTATTACCTACAATATTTTTGTTCAGATGTTTTTAATGCTATAAATATTTAATTACAGCAAGGATATATTTCCTCATATGATAAAAAACTTCTATTTGACTTCTTCTAAAACAGCAATTTAGCAAGTCCTAGGCAAAATAAACGACAGACTAAAACCTGTTATAATATTATATTACAGCAACCAACTTCGGTCTGGCTTTTTGGTCCAGCACAGAAACAGCTCTACAACAAGATTCTGGCAAACACACTGTATTTATACTATTGCATATAGTCCCTGCTTTAAACACAGTTGACCATGTGATTTTACCAAATGGGTTACAAAACCAGTTTGCCTTCTCTGCCAACTTTTACAACAGCTGAAATCATCCCTCACTGAACGGCAGTACGGTAACGCTTGATACCCGTGTCTCAGAATGTTTCCCATTTACCTGCGGTGCTCTCCAAGGATCAATGCTAGGCCCTGCCCTTTTCAACCTCTATTTGTCCCCTCTGGCAGATGTAAATAAAGAAACATAACCTTGGTTTTCACTGGTAACGTACAATTATGCTCCAGATGATCCTGGATTTGGCAGGTCTTCACTTAATTGCGTAGATGGCATAAATATGTGGATTTTGTCATAATTTGTTACAGTAAAAAAAAGAAGAGAGATTTTGTTATTTCAAATAAGTTGCATGAAATGGATGAAATAGTGTACCTTGAGTTACTTTCCTTAAATGAGAAAAAACCCTGTAGTCATTTTTGACAGGGATTTAATTTTTTAGTCACATAAGTACCATAAGCAAATTAGGATGTTATCACATTTGCAATATAACTAAGGTACAGAACTTGCATACCAAAACTGACCTAAAAATAAGGACATGGATGTGCATCATGTAGATTGGATTAATGCAATTCTGTAATAACTGCAGTCTTAAAGAAATCTCTAGCAAATAAGCAATGAGTTTAGGACACTGATGGCCAAATTTTAATGCATATGATTACAAGGTGTGTTCCTCTTTGGTCTTGCAATAGTAATTTCCTGATTATAGTAAAGACTCAAATGAGGGAGAGGAGGCTCTTTTTAGTTACTAAGGCCTCCTTTGAGTTTATTGTTAAAAGCCCCTAACGTGCATTTTGTCTTGCATTTTTCATTCTTTTATTTATTATAGGGAAAGCGTATTTTAATAAATTTTATCTTTGCATCGACCTTTTCGGTTGTAATTATTTTATATATAAATGATCTTTTCAAGTGTTATTTTAATTAGCATTTCTTTGCTTTTTTCTGTCTATTTTTCTTTTCTCTGTAAAACACTTTGGAAACAGCTGTGAAAAGGTGCAGATTTATAACACAGACAGTTTCATGTCTTTTGACAGTGGAATTTATATCTCTGATGCCAGTGTATTTGACTTCTGTTTATCTTCTCTGTCAATAAGTAATTTGTGGACAAACATTGCTGTGAATAAACAATGGTGATGGTCATTCTATTTTTTTCTTGTATTTGCATGCTGGAATAGGAGCTATTCATATTGAAGACTGAATGCCGATTTAATCTTTTGTGAGTTTGACATCTGTAAAATACGATTGCTCATCTGTACTCTAATTGGGATATATTGCTCGTGTTCAGTGCTTACGATAGGTTAAATTTAGATTAAACTACTTGCAGCATTATCAGTGCATAGACAACATCAACAATAACTGTATTTACTACCACACTCTTTGCCAATAATCCAAATCAGGTCAATATCAAATTATTTTCCAAAACATACAGTGCTGATCAAGTTAATGTACAGTCATCAGAATATGTTATATTAATTTGGGGCTTTTAGTGATGCATTTGGAAAATTTTTTGTTTTTTTGGGAGGGGCAGGTTTACAAGGTAGATTCATAAAACACATTACATAAAAAGCATAAAACTGCTTTTGTTGTCATTTATTGTGGACATTTTTTACTATTGCTCACAAGTTTTACATTTTACATACACACTCAAAAATATACAAACCTCTATGCATATTTGGATAAATATCCTTTAGCAAGTTTCGGAGAAACGAAACACTTCATCTACAGTCATCTACAAGATCATGGCATAATCGTGGCTGATTCCTTGACCCCATTTGTTGCTGAAGTTGGTAGAGTTCATTTAAATTTTTTATTTTTTTTAGGCATGGCCTTTTTCTAAAACGCATTGAAAAGGTTAGTCATTTACACATAATACCCTCAGCCCCCACCCCCATAAAAGCCCCCATCCATCTATGTTCTATACCCTGTTATTCTTGTAGGGTGTTGGAGGCGCAGGCTGGAGCCTATGTCCAACGGTCACCGTGTTAGGTCGCCAGTCCATCACAAAAAACCAAAACATTAAAATAAAAAACTGTTCAAATGCATCAAGCATTATATGCCTTGTATGACATTCACTATGTGTGGCTATTCATCATGCTTCAACACAACTATAAATGGACATCATCTTTTAATTCACAGTAATCCAAAACAGCTTTTGTCGTATGGCTCTTTATTCATGAAGATCAGGTGTGGTCAGCCACCAGAGGGAAGCATCGACCATGCTGTTTCTGCACACCCAAACTTCTCATCCAGTTATTTTAAATGACATGACTTTACAAAAAATGTCCAGCTGCTGTCAATAAACTGTAAACATTTCAAAACGTGTTGTGCCTGAGTTACTGAAGGCAGTCAGAGACATTGCAAAAGTTCTAGTCATTAAAACACACTGCACCTGAGTTGCTGTACAAATATTTTTTAACCACTATTATTCTGAATAATGCCTCAAATCTTAGAGAAAAAAAATTATCAGATACTTAAATACCACTGAATTAAACAATTTCACAGCATCTTCTGCATATTTTCGGTTTAGCTGTTGTTAAGTTGTTGTTTTTCTTCTTTTACTATAAAAAGGTTTAGAAGCAGAGTGTACAAGCCCAACAGTCATCCCATCAAAAGTAAATAAATAATAAATTATAATCCACCCATGATTAGATCTGAGTGACATCAGTAGTGCATTTTCCATTGTCCAGCAGAAAATACCTGTTATTCTCTTAAGGTTGCACAAAACCACAAATATTTTTTTAACAAGCTAACATACACAAACAACCATTTTTATATGATACATGACAGTGTGTTACTGTTTAGAGACCAGGAATGTGGATTTTAGAGGAAGATTTGTTTTTATCACAGATAGCAAAAGGCATGATACTGCAGTAAGAAAACAAAACTTAGTCCAGATGTGTACCTAAGATGTAATTGCCCAAATAATATAAACAATATTAAGAATTCATGACTTATTTGTGCAAAAAATTCCATCTGTAAAAGATGGCTAAGAAAGCTACATTACAAAATCCTTTAGATGTTACAAGATTGGAGATTCATATGAAGATCTTGAAGAAAAAAAGACTGAATGTTGAAAAATTACAAAACAAAAAACTGACAGTATGACCTCTAATCTACACATTGCCTCAGAAACCCTGCAAATTTAAAATGCTACTTTTCAGGCCTAAAAGTGCATTAACTAATCATCATTTGCACCAGCTGCATCTGAGATTCCCTAAGGCAGATGGACAAAGAGAAAGTCAACAAAGCCAATTAAGTAACTAAACTAGATCTATGGCCCAGAAGTGGAAAACATGCAAAAGATTACTGAAAGAGCAAGGGATAAGCTGACTGCAAACATCGAGAGAGGAAGTATGTCTACAGGCGTTGCACGATATGAAGTGTTTTTATTTCCTGGGAGTGTTTCACATAAATGAGTGCTGGTTGAGTCAAAGCAGAACAAGGCGAAGGGACACAAGCTTAACCTTGTAGCAACTCTTAATATGAGCTTGCCTCAAAAAATCCTTAGGGGATCTTTTCCTTTTGGTATATGTTTCATTCCCCTCTCTACACTTGTGAATAATACCAGTACAGAAGGACTGGATTTAGTTGTTTATATCATGCTATATTCCTGTATCACTGCCCACAAAAACAAATGCAGCAAGAAAACGTTGTTACTTTCAACATACTCATTAATATATAGTTGACTGCACTGCAGTTGGCGCAACGCTGGTGAGATGATGGCAGTAGAGGGTCGAAAACTGGACTATTCTGGGACCATAATGGCCTCCTAAAGTCCCCCCCATGGTCCCAATTTCAACTTAGGACCCTTCAGCTTGAGTCTCCTCTTCTTTCGCACAAGAGTCTTGGCCTTTCTCAGTGTCATCTTCCTCATCACCTTATAAAGATAAACAGGGACAGTTAGATGAGAAGTGTCACGAGTGGGGCACCGATTCATTCTTATTACATTTTAGAGCCTTCTTTTCTGTGCAGAGTGAGTCTGTTTGACCTTGGTGGAGCCGAGGTGTTTTGAGAAAAAAAAGCTATGCAGAGATGCAGCACTGAAATTGGGATATTTCTTTTCATCACAGACAGTCTGATAAATCTTTGAGTACCATTCTTTACACTGCTGGGAGGTTGCATATGGGTAAGGATGTATATGGATATAGCTTTGGCAGACAGGCTTGAATCTTGCATGTATGCATAGATACATAAATTCCTTCCAGATATCTCATAGAAAACTATAGAATATTGCACAGCCCAAATTAAATTCCTAGTTCTCACCAGATTTGTTGATATTAATCTGTGCCAGAGTTTGGGACAGGTCCGTGGCCCCCTGCACTCCTGGGCTTCCTGGGATGATATGGATGGCGTTCCTGCGGCCGGATCGCCGAGAAGCGATGAAGTCCTCGTAAGTTGCCTCCACATCTGTCATCATTGACACACCTCACCATAGCATTGCCTTTTTCATACACAGCAACAAATGCTGACAGCTAGCTCAAGGGGCACACAGATGTAAACATGTACTGCATTTAAAGACAGTATTACAAAATTCAGAGAAGTCTTTGAGCTTTTCTTTTTTTTCTCTCGAGTAACTGTGTGTGCTGAGGACACATCAGAAGAAAGTGAGACACACTTCAGACGCTCGTTCCATACATCCCTCCGTTCCTTCTTATTTCACAACCTAATCCCTGATTAATCTTTTTTAATCTCAGTCTAGGGTACAGGCAACCCTACAAAGATAAAGAAGAGACACTCTGTGGGCGGTAATACAGAGGAGAAGAGAACTTGAAGAAAGGTGGTGTTGGACAGATGCAGACAGCAACCAAAAATGCACGGTCAAAGGGGTAATTAAGAAGGCGTCACTTTGCACATTAGAGTACATTGATATTGTGTAGCTCTGAGATGTTGATTAAACCCTTCTGTTGACAGGCCAGCTCTCTGTATCAATCCAGCTGGAGAAGGCTGCCCTTTAGCAATGAGCACACTCAGCCTTTTTTTTTCCGCTACTTGAAATCTATCAATCTGAGATTTCTTTTTTACTGTGCCAACTGGAAATCCTGCATTACAAAACAAACAAACTCACAATTTAGAGCCACAAACAGAAAATCTAGGTTTCCTGAGACAATGACAACTCCCACACACTTAAAAGTGTGATTTTGTTTTAAAAAATGTATTTTAGAAATGAAGAAAATGCACAAAGTGCGCCTGGCTCAAACATCCATTCATGGGTATTTCTAATAGCTGCATAGGCAATGACTGACTAAAGCAATTTTTGGACATCTTGTCTGTCATCATTCAAGCACACTCCCATTCACCTGTCATTCTTAACATGGTGTAAAAAAAATGGCAAAAACGTAACAGTTGCCTTGCCTGTACAACTGACAGGCTGAGCACAGAGACAGGTGAGATGCAACAGACAGCATGAAGGAAAATGTAATCATTTAAGTCAGGGATGATAACATCCTTCTAAATTGTAAGTTCACATAAGAAAAAACATAAATAACCCGACCTTTATGAGTCTGTCTGTAGCCCTCATGCCAGGTTATATAATGGATAGTCTGCAACATCGTAAACTATCCACTCATCTGAATTTAATTCTAAAAGTCCCATAACTTTCATATAAAACACACACACCTAACCATTAGCACTACAGATGCATCTATTATAGTTATTTTCAACAGTCTGAGTGTTCTTTGTAGCTTTAAGTAGCATTCATCACACATGTTATCTGTTTTTATACTTAGTTGAAATGTTAGTTGACAGTTGAGATAGGTGTCCTGGCCTGGAGCCTCCAAACGAGTGTTTAAAACACAGCAAAATACACAACAAGGTAAGAGTCAAGTGGGCTCCTCTGCCTTCTCTGTCATGAGAAAACCATTTCATTTGCTGCAAAACAGAGAATCAGCACTGATTCCATTAGTAAAGAGCTAGTTTTTACATTCCCCACAGAGGCCATATTCTATATAGTCTTTGTCTTATCGAGAGCTGGCCTGAGGTTCAAGCAAAGTAAGCTGCTGCTTAGAGCCCACAGGCCCCAAAGGCCCTTGAATTCTAACAGAATATACTGTATATCTGAACTTGTTTTGTTGTTCTTTGTAGACAAGTGTAATCAAAAATTCAGTCCTCTTTTTTTTTTGACAATCAGATTCAAACATCTTAATTTATGATTTGCAGGTGTACTGTGTTTTAAGAAATACAGTGGGGAGAACAGGTATTTGATACACTGTCGATTTTGCAGGTTTTCCAACTTGCATGTAGAAGTCCTTACTATTTAATCATAGGTACAATGCTAATTAATTACTTAAAAATCACACTGTGATTTTCTGGATTTTTGTTTTAGATGTTGTCATTCACAGTTGAAGAGTACCGATGATAACAAATTAAAGACTTCTATGTGCTTTACAAGCGGGAAAACCTGCAAAATCGTCAGTATATCAAATACTTGTTCTCCCCACTGTAGATGCTCAAATGCAGTGTGGAGTCCTTTAAAAAATAAATCTTTTTTGTCAAAGGTTTAGCCACCTCTAAGGCTGTCCAGCCCTGACAGGGCTCACTCATATCAACAAACACCACTGGTAATTGCAAATAAATCCTAACAAGTAGCTACGAGAATTTTCTAGACTTAACCAATTAATCCTGGCCTGTTTTCCCCTTCTGTTTTAAAGCGCCTTGCATCAGACAAGATGGCAAGAGCAAATGACGAAGTCAGAGAAACTACCCAATCTCCAAATATATATTCACCTGACCACAACACTTTACCTCGCATGCTATTTATTTATCTATCAAATAACACACATTACCTAATGTGATTGTCAATAAGGGAATTTAATGTTGGGGCTAATGTAAACTGTAAAATATGTTGACGTGCAAACAATTAAGCAGGGTAAATAATGGTCTTATCTCCAAGTGAGCGCCTATAGTAAAAGCCTGCACATATAGTTTGTGATAATAATATTACAAATGACCATTTTATCTTTGCTTTTTATTTGGAATCAATCGTACCTGCAGTTTTATGGACGATATATCAATATTTACGTATACTAAATGCTGCTTTCATCCAGTAATGCTTACACTAACTCGTAAAATATATATCCTGCAACAATTTTAATAATAAAAAAAAAGTATTAAATGGAGGCGCATCATTGTTGTGCTCATCATGCAGGGTGCTAAATTAAAATGTCGAAACTATGTAGGAATAGTGAGCCTTAAGAATATATATTTTTTAATAATAAATACCGCTGCAGGATCGTGAGATTCCAGCTGATTTCACTTATAATATAACGGCCATTTGCCTCTGACAAAGACCCCAGCGAAGCAGAGATAGGTCAGTGTCACACAAACACAGCATACAAAGACGCTCTGCGTGAAATTAGTCCACATGCACCCTCTGATCCCGGTCATGGTTAAAAATGTACCTGTCTGGATTTAACGGATTCCGAATATTCACCAGGATCAGTCAATGCAGCCTAAATCCTGGCACTTTGGCTTCCCCCACTGGGTTCAAATTCAAAAGTTCATGGCGTGAAGCAGAAGCAAGAGTACGTTTAGTTCCGATTATGTTTTTCAAAATAAAACCCTCAAGCCACGCGATTAAATTCATGTTTGGACATCACCTTTTTGTGCAAATATATGATATATAGCTGCCAAGCTATATTTAGAGTAAAAAAAAAATCGACAAGTAAATACAAAGGCACAAATTGTTTAAAGGCTGCTTTAGTGCTTTAAGACAAATCACCTCTTCCATGGCTATTTTTGATATGGGCAGTATGGCTCACTACTCAGGGTGCCATTGTGTCAGGGCACATCCCCCAGCGCTTAAACAAAAGTCATCTGTAAATTGTTTCCTAAACACGTTTCCTATTTTTTGTTGCCATATCCGGTGAATGGAGAGTGGGCGCCCCCTGCAATGTATGCACTGTGAGAATATAACTGGGTGGGTGGGCGACTAATGATGTTGGTATGATTCAACATTTCTATTCTAACCTAAATTGCAATAATGTTGGACCAAATCCAATGGAAAATCTAGATACCTAGACTGTTCCAACTTGAATTGGATAATCCTGTGCTGAACAGATTATTCAAAACCATTTGAATTGGTCACATCTATTTGTAAAAACAAAGCAAACGGTGGGGATCTTAATTTTGTTTAAAATATAGTCAGAAGAGCTCTACTAAATTCTCTTTCCAAGTTCTAGTTCTACTGTGTAAACACAACAGTCTATCCATTCAGTAAGTTAGCCTGTTTTTATTCACAGTTCAGAATCAAGAGGCTGTAGAGATTCTGATTTATTGACTGAAAAACCTCTGAAGAACCTTTCGAGTGCTAAAAATCGCTCAAGTGTTGTAAAGCATTGGCAGCACTGACAAGAAAGTAGAACTCTGGCTGCTACTAGTAGTAGTCCTTTGTGTGAAACAGCAAGGACAGCCAGTGTCAGAACAGTGAACTCATTGTAATGAACGGAGATGCAGCCTTTCAGTTCTGTGTTTACTAGTAACAGCTGTTTGTGAATCCCTTCATTCAGATGACACATGTTCTCCATCTGGCAAACTGGGAACTCCCAAGTGTTTGCACAGAGCCAATGTTTGACCCGACATATGCAAGCAAGACAGTACAATGCTTGTTTTCTTTGTCTGGAAATAAAAGTAATATTACAAATTATTGGTACTATTTATTTCAGCTCAGTTTATTTATATAACAATAATTCACAACAAATTACATCTCAGTGCATTTTACAAGAAGAACAGACCCAATCCACATTGGCGTCAAGCAACACAGGCTTAGTGTTATTCTATTAATGGTTAACTAGTACTAGACCTTTCATCCACTCACGTAGGGAAACAAGTACACAATATCATAACGCCTGAAAGGGCCTGATTTTTGAGAAAGTAATAGAACATGTTTGATTCCCATGGACCAGCAGGCCACTTGACCAGTGTTTTATTTATATATTTTTTCAAATAAATTAATAAATAGAAACTCCCAATGCCACAATAATGTCCTCGATCAGCAAAAGCTTGCCTTCCACGCCTATTTACTGTCTACGGTACAAACTGCAATACTTAACCCAAAGCACTGAAGTAACAACCAATAGAAAACGCTGATGTTAAAATCCCAGTTGCTTTGGGTAGCCAAAGACAATTCATGTCAAGATAATTATGTTATAATCACGTTACATTGCTAAAGCATTATTATTATTATCATTAATGTATTTTTATTGTTGTATGCGTATGGTATATTAATAGTATAAGCTTCACCCATTAAAAAAATGAATAAACAAGAAACATTTGTGGACGTTATAATCGCACGAAACATTTTCAAAACAAATTGAACTCTTACTTAGCTGTTGTTATTTAGTAGTTTATGTTTTAGGCTTAAAAGCAGGGCTTCGTCCTAAATTCCTGACACGTTTGGTCCTTTTGGCGAAGCCGGAAGTGTGATGGAGGGAATGCTCTGCGTTGTCTAGGTTATGTTGGGCCGTTTGGCGTCAACACAGCAGCAGCATCAGACAAGAGAATAACCTTATGATGGAAGAATTTGAAGGTAAAAAAAAATAAATAGCTGCCCGGTTCTTTCATTGTGGATATGTTTGCCAAACTCAACCTCGCAACGTCTCATCGTTAAATATCCAGAATTAACATTTGGAATATCATTGTTTCCTTTGCGACCTCTTTTCTGTGGGATTTAGCCCAAGTACAGCTAGGTAATGTTGGGATCGAGATGAAGCTAGCTGCTGACTGGGTGGGTGGGTGTGATTTACCTCCACAGCAGTTACCCTGTGTTAGCTTTAGTGCTATCTACGGAACCTTTTAATGAATGAATGAATGAACTGAACCTGGGCGTCGTCAGAAATGAATTATTCTGAATAAACAATCATCTTTTTCTCTGTACGGTTTTGGATTTGTTCGTTATTTGTAGCATTTGTTAACATGTACATCGAGTCTTGAGTTAGGCGTACTGTGTTATATTCTGGCTGGATTATTGTCCAAGCACAAATCGTCCAAATGCAATAATTTGGGGCCCAAAGCGATCATTAACCACAGAATAACAAGCAAAGCATCTTTTTACGCATTGGATCATAAAGCAAAGTGTTAGCATCGGTCCGTCTGTTAATCTGTTCTTCTTGCAGATGTTGATGCTCTTCCTGCTCAGGGTCTGTCTCAGTGCAAAACGTGTAAAAGATGGTTCTTCCCCAAAGTCCTGGTAAATAAAACAACCATCTTCTCTGTAACATGCAGCCATTTGGAAGATGCTGATGTGGTTTTATTCCAGCTAAACCTTGTGACCAGTCTTTATAGTTTAGCAGTCAGGAAGTGTTTAGAATTGCTGAGGTTGCTAGGTGATCATATCTTTCCCTCTGGTTTTATCAGCTGACAGATAATCAGCTGTTTGGATAAATAACAACTCAACAATATCAGGGTGAAAAGCTTTTGTAGGTTTTTCCTTGAGGGTGGCTCTGTGTCATGTTTATGCCTTATGGAAGCTGAAATGATAATTCACAGAAAAACACAAACCTATTGACATCACAGACCTGTTTTACATAATCTAAGTAGTTCAACATATTTTTGTAAAATTATTGTATAGGAACCTTATTTTTCTGTATTCACGCACACATATT
Organism: Girardinichthys multiradiatus; assembly: GCF_021462225.1. Lineage (NCBI taxonomy): Eukaryota > Metazoa > Chordata > Actinopteri > Cyprinodontiformes > Goodeidae > Girardinichthys > Girardinichthys multiradiatus. The sequence continues at coordinate 17,556,436 of NC_061813.1, forward strand.
TAGATAATTGTGATAGATATTTCATTCTGGGATAAAAGCATTGTCACATCAATTGCATAATAACATTAGTATGACACTGAACAATTTTATTGATAAATGTTGCATGAATACATTATGTTTGTGCAGCATTTTAAGCTGAAAAGGCTTTCGGTGTCATTACTATTTAAACTATGCACTGAAGAAATTTGAGTAATTTAACTCAAGGAAGTAACCACAAAGAAATCTGGTCTTTTTCAAATTTATTTTGTATTTTGTATATAGGAGAAGCATGCTAACATTTGCCAAAAGACAGCAACTAAAAGGAGAAAGATTTTCGATTCGAGTCGACAGAGAGCTGAAGGAACAGAGATCTCCACACTAAAACCAATCAAACCAAAGGTAAGCCTTGAGAAGATGGAAGGGGACACAATTACCCAAATGCAATAAAGACGCTTCAGCTTTTTTATATATATATAGCAAATACAATGACAACTCTTTAAATCAGGCTATGGATGTTATAAATTTAAGATTTTATTCTAAATATGCGCTATATTTTTCAATAAATTGTAGACTATTAAATATCAAAGTAGTAAACACCACTAAAAAGTGAAAGGGGTGTAGAATTAAGATCCTGCAGCTCAGAACAATAATATGTTTATGGCCATTTTAAAACTTGCAATCAGTATAATACTGGTTCCCAGTACTAAATCAGTTGTTACAACATCCTCAACATTGTGATATGTACTTTGATGAATGACTTGTGTGTAAATCTTTGCGTTTCCATCTGTTTTCATTTCGTGATGATAGTTTATTTTCACATGTAAAAACACTGTCAATTGTATTTCAGTTGCAAAGCTCAGCTGCCTCACAGAAAGTAAGTTCATTTGCATTACATCTTTGTTCACTTCTTTCCAGATGCATTTTTGTTTTAGATGCAAAATTATTCTGCTTTGTCTTTAAGGCTTTTGCTCACAGTGTCTGTCCTTGTAAATGCTGACATCTATGCTTTGAGTCAGTGGTTTAAAGTAGTGAAAAGCATGTCGACTAATATTTGTCAGTATAATGAGAAAAATCACTGGCTTTTTTCTGTTTTGATTTCGTTTTTGAATTTTTAACATGTAAATAAGTCTTGTGACTGGACTCTAAATGCTAATCCTGTCTGACTACTTTTTGCAACCCCTTCAGACTTGTCAAAGGGATTACTCTCAGAAAACTTGTCCTAAAACTTCCATGCGTATTTAAATGACTTCACTTTCATGTCTGTAATGAGGCCAGTCTGAGTGACACACTGTTGCTTGCATTTGATCTAAAGTTGACTCAAAAATCAGTTTGTATTCCATTTGCTGTCTTGCCTTCAACTAGCATCTTCAAATTGGCGTCTTGTGCAACAGTATTATCAGGGAAATCCTTTAGTTAAGTGAGCACAACACTGGCATCTCAAATAGGCTTGAGAAATAAAGAACATTCAATAAAAGCTGCAACGAAAAAGGAAAAATAAGGGAAATATATCCTTTGCTTTGTTGGAATCAGCTCTGTTTGTCAGACAAATGGACATAATAAACTTGAACAGTCCAACTGTAGGAGGAAATAGGAAGTCAGCAAAGCTATCATGTTGCAACTGAGGCAGTCCAGACAAAGCGCAGTGAACTATTTCTGTCATAAATGATTAGCTTTAGACAAGACTCGAACTGCAATTATGACGTTTTCCTCTTTTTAATCTCTTAGTGCAAACAGTAAGGAACAAGACTGCTGCATTTGTCATTCATATTCATTATGTCAGAAATTCTAGGCTTAGATAAAAAATTCCCGATTGGTAAAAAAAGGGGATTTTGGGCATCGGGGCTGCATAGCAAGATTTTCTTAGTATCAGATTTGGGTTGTTATAACTCTAAACTCTACAACTGATCAGAAACCATCTCTGCTATGATGCTGTTGTCCTTCCAGGCAGAACCTCCGAAGAAGCCTTCCAACTGGCGCAAGAAACATGAGGACTTCATCGCCACCATTCGGGCTGCCAAGGCCGCCACTCAGGCAGTAAAGGATGGGGGACCATTACCCCCACCTCCTCCTCCGTCTTATGATCCAGGTAACAGACAGGTGGATTGATTTTAATTTTTTTTTTGTGTGTAGAAACCGATAACTAACAGAAACATAGACAGATCGTCCTTTGAATCGTGCATCTCAATGAATTTTCAAAGTTAAAAAAAGGGTAACTTCTTCAAGCAACCTGTATGTCTACTAAACCTGCTTTTCAGATTACATCCAGTGTCCTTACTGTCAGCGGAGGTTCAATGAGAACGCAGCTGACAGACACATCAAATTCTGCCAGGAGCAAGCCGCCCGCATACCCATTAAAAACAAGTCAGGAGATGCCAAGAAGCCTCCGAGTCGCACACAGGTACACACACGCACAGCAATAACAAAATAAATCACAGCGCACAGTTTGTCTTTTTGCTAGAAAAATGTTCCTCGCATAACCTGATATTAAGCACAAAACCATGGTGAAAAAAAGGTCAGTTTAGAAAGACTGCAATGCTACTTCTAACAAAATAAATTGCTTCTCGCTACTGGGAAAAACTGGGACTCCAGGAAGTACACATGTCATATAAATCAACCGTAGGAAACTTTCTCAGTTATCAATTAAGATCAGCTGTAAAAGAAAGAACAAAAAGAAAGAACAAACAGAGCACAACGTGCTTGGAACGACTTCTAAAAACACCTGGAGGAAGTTGTTCTGAAGATAAAGGCTACAGGCAGAAGTCAGATCTGACAGAGCTTCACAAAAATAAAATCTAGAGATGGATTGATATTGCTTAGTTTTATTTTTTTTTGAATGATACTGATTTTCTTCGCGAACTCACCGGCAGGTTTAATAATTTTTTTCCCAAAAGACCACATATGAGAAAAGCTTGTTTTAGGTTCTTTGATAGAGATGGTAGTCTTGAATTCAACAGATAAGGAAGGACTTCCAATATTATCCCAATGAATGCATCAAAGCATATGACCTCACCTATCTGATTATTTAATTTTGTGGCACTATTGGCCTTTAATTTTCTGTAAGTTGACTGACAGGAAATGGGGTGGAGAGAGGAGAAGACATGCAGCAAAGGTCAACAGGTCGGGACTCGAACCCGTGACAGCTGTGTCGAGGACTGTAGCCTCTGGAGATAGGTTGCTCTCCTTACCACTGTGCCCCCGCCACGCCCACCTTTATCTGATTTTTACTGAACTTAGAAAAAGTGAATCAAAGTGCATGCTGTTGGTTGATGCGCTTATGGACGAAAAATAGTAGAAGTTCTTATTTTTGTTGCATTTGTAGATAATCAAAAAAGGATTTTTCAGCATATTAGATTTGGCCGATTCTGATCCCTGGTCTATTGATTGGTGCATTTTTGTATTTAAAATCCAGTTTAGTCTTTTAAAAAAAGTAAACATCTTACTGGTGATTAAAGGTTGATTTTTTCATTCTTTCATTTAAATGAAAATACACTGCTCAACAAAATAAAGGGAACACTGAAATAACACATCCTAGATCTGAATGAATGAAATATTCTCATTGGATACTTTGTTCTGTACAAAGTTGAATGTGCTCACAACAAAATCACACAAAAATCATCAATGGAAATCAAATTTATAAACCAATAGAGGCCTGGATTTGGAGTCACACACAAAATTAAAGTGGAAAAACACACTACAGGCTGATCCAACTTTGGATGGTCTCCTGAGGGATCTCCTCCCAGACTTGGACTAATGCATCTGCCAACTCCTGGACAGTCTGTGGTGCAACGTGACGTTGGTGGATGGAGTGAGACATGATGTCCCAGATGTGCTCAATCGGATTCACGTCTGGGGAACGGGCGGGCCAGTCCATAGCTTCAATGTCTTCATCTTGCAGGAACTGCTGACACACTCCATCCACATGAGGTCTAGCATTGTCCTGCATTAGGAGGAACCCAGGGCCAACCGCACCAGCATATGGTCTCACAAGGGGTCTGAGGATCTCATCTCGGTACCTAATGGCAGTCAGGCTACCTCTGGTGCGACCCTCCAAAGAAATTCAATTCAAAGAAACTTTATTGATCCCCGTGGGGAAATTAGAATTCCAGTACAACCCATCCAAACATACATCATGACACAAGACAAGGAGGGGACGGGTCACCGAGGCTTTGCTGCCCACTCACAGGCACTGCCCTTACTAGATGAGAAAAGAGGCCACATTAGTAAGTAGAGGAAAAAAATCATATTTCACACTTTATCCTTAGCAGGATACAGTTTGAGATTGCAAAATACCTCAGAACAAAGAAGCAACAAGTTTACAAAACAACATCATGCCGGGAACGGTGAAGGTGGTGTGAGGGGTGCATATGTTTATCTTGAGCATGTGTGTGTGTGAAAGTGAGTCCATGAAGCACTGTCACAGAGGCCATTGTCCTTGATGGTACGTTGGAATGTTCATCAACCGGCCACAAAGTTCTGAGCAGGTCCACAGGTGTCCTCAGGGAAGGGAGGGAGCAGAGCGTCATGTTTACATAACTTCCAGGAGAAGTTGAAGATAGCCAGCCATCAAAGCCATGCAGGGGAGCCAGATTCAGAAAAACAACAATTATTTTGGTTAGGCTGACTGTTAATTTTCCGTCAGCCTTGAGAGTCTCGTTGGAGCTTCTCAAAGGCGAATCCAAACAGCCAAATTCCTGGTCTTTCGCCAGATCCGAGCGAACAACTGTCTCCAAGATTTATCCCATTTCACCCCTGAGTCCAGGAACCGCAACTTGCCTGCGATCCTAAGGATCACATCCAGTCTGCGATTCAGCTCACGTAACATCTCAGTCTGAGTGCTGATCGCCTTGAAGATCCCATCACACATGCCAGGCAGCCTCACAATTGTCAGAACAGCTGCTGACACTCTCCGAATTTCTCGATATGCCAGGTAACCACTGACTCCAAAAAGCAGAAATCCTGATATCAAGCATCCAGTTATATACATATCTTCCACATCCTCGACTGACATTATTGACAAACACACAATCCTCCACTTCTGCCAGGAGTCCATTGTGTATCCAGAGAAAAACGTCCAGTCCGGACAAGTTGGGCTCTCCTTCACCCTGTCTTCTTGTCGAGAAAATTTGATCAATTGCATTGAGAGACCAGCTGACCAAATCCATAACTAAGAGTTTGGATGATATGCAAAAAGATGCTCCAAAAAGAAGACAAGACACACAGCTGAAGCAGGGCAGGTATGGGAGGGGTGCGGGAGACAGAGAAAAAGTGTCCTCCTCCACCGAGAGCAAAAAGAAATGCCACCCCACACCATTACTGACCCACTGCCAAACCGGTCATGCTGAAGGATGTTGCTGGCAGCAGATCGCTCTCCACGGTGTCTCCAGACTCTGTCACGTCTGTCACATGTGCTCAGTGTGAACCTGCTTTCATCTGTGAAGAGCACAGGGCGCCAGTGGCGAATTTGCCAATCCTGATGTTCTCTGGTAAATGCCAAGCGTCCTGCACGGTGTTGGGCTGTGAGAACAACCCCCATTTGTGGGGCCCTCATACCATCCTCATGGAGTCGGTTTCTAACCATTTGTGCAGACACATGCACATTTGCGGCCTGCTGGAGGTCATTTTGCAGGGCTCTGGCAGTGCTCCTCCTGTTCCTCCTTGCACAAAGGTGGAGGTAGCGGTCCTGCTGCTGGGTTGTTGCCCTCCTACAGCCTCCTCCATGTCTCCTGGTGTACTGGCCTGTCTCCTGGTAGCGCCTCCAGGCTCTGGACACTACGCTGACAGACACAGCAAATCTTCTTGCCACAGCTCACATTGATGTGCCATCCTGGATGAGCTGCACTACCTGAGCCACTTGTGTGGGTGACCAAAACATCAGCCAGAAAGCATAGGTACTGAGAAGTGGTCTGTGGTCAACACCTGAAGAACCACTCCTTTATTGAGTGTGTCTTGCTAATCACCAAAGATTTCCCCCTGTTGTCTATTCCATTTGTACAACAGCTGTGAAATTGATTGTCAACCAGTGTTGCTTCCTAAGTGGACAGTTTGATTTCACAGAAGTTTGATTTACTTGGAGTTATATTGTGTTGTTTAAGTGTTCCCTTTATTTTTTTGAGCAGTGTATTTCAAAATTCAATCAATAAGCTTTAACACAATGTTCTTATCTTCTGTTTGAGAGCAATTTGTTTTGATCCTGGTAAAGAGCTAAACCCACAGATATAGTTTCCATTCAACATTTTCTCATGTCCGCCACAGTAAATTAACAGATGCTTGTATATTGCATGTGTTTTCTGTTCTTATGCTTCCTTTCTGTCCTCAGTTTAAGCCTCCTGGTTCTGTAAAGAAAGCGAACCCTCCTGCTGTATCCACGATCCCCTCAGCCTCTTCCCGTTTACCTCAGAGACAAGGCCTGGGACAGTCCACTGGTAAGGCAGCACAGCTGTGTTAATCTGTCATCATATGCTACTGTATTCAAAGTCGGCAAGTGTGTGTCTGCCCCTTTTTTTGCGACTGAGAGGACCATTTTTCGTATTTCACCAGCAAAGTGAGGACATTTTCATGGTCCTCATTTTGTTTTTTGCTAGTTGTTAGGCTTAGGAGTAAGGTGTGAATTGAGTTAAGGTTAGGTGTAGGGTTAGGTATGTACTGCTAATGGTTAGGTTTAGGTGTAGGTGTAGGGTTAGGCCATGGAAAGGGTTGAATTGAAATCAATGGACGTCAATGAGAGTCAATGCAAGGTCCTCACTACATATAGTAAGACAACAGTGTGTGTGTGGCTGATTTTAAATTGGAGTTACTTTCCTAAGATTCTATGTCCAGACTTTTCGTTTTTTTCCCAATTTTTTTCCCTTTTTTGTGACTTCCACTAATGAGAAATAAGAGAACATATGTAGCCATCTGAAGGAAATCCACTCCACCTACCCTTTCTCCCTTTCTTTTCTTCTTTTTCTCTGTGGTGGTGGTGGTGGGGCGCCGCTTCGCCTTTGGGTGCTTGTAGCTCCCAACATTTTTCAGAAGGGTGGTAGTGCTGTCACTTTTTCCTGGCAACTAATTAGGTATGCAGAGTCTGTAAACAAAACTTGTTCTTGCTGAGCTATTGCCACCGAGCTATGAGCTTAGCACGTCAGACAGAAGTCATGATGATAAACAAGAAAAGCCAAAGACTACATCTTGGTTGTAACAGTATAAAATAATAATTTTATGCTGACCAATATGAAATTATCTGTTAAAAGTAAACTGACCGGAAGTCTGTCCGAAGGTCACACCAGGGCATAGATAGTAGGCCTTATTCCAAATCTTGGGTCAAGATCACTGATACTGATATTGACATAATATTGGTAAAGATGTCCTAAATCTCATATTAAATCTGGAAAAATCCATCCTTTAATTTGGGTACATATTCTGTATTCAGTAGGAAAAAACTATATGAAAGAACAAAATATTGTTTTAAACAAAGTTGTTGCACAAATATTGGTACTCCTAACTATCCCTCAAAAACCAGAACATTTTCTAATTAGCACTTTGCATTTTTTAGGTTGAGGATGTAGGAACCGTTAGTTAGAAATCATTTTGTTTACCTGGGGTATAATATGGTGTAACACTAAAGTATTTTAGCCGCTGGTCGCTAGGCTGGACTACAAGCCAAGTTTGTCTCGTCACAATACGCATTTAGAAGGATGGTAAAGCTCACTGTTGAAGAACCTCGATGTTAGCTTGAAATCCAGAGCAAAAGCAAAATTAATAGACAAGCCTGGGGGTGAAAAAAAAACAGATGGACAAAGCAGAGAGTTATGTTTCCAGAGGAACTCTAAATTGTGAGACGTCACCTGTAGAAGAGAGGCTATTAAATAGACCTGGAACACCTGTGTGCCTCTAAGCCACGGCCTCAGATACACACAGAGGACCACGGGTCTCTCTGATCAACTTGGAAGATGCTATTGGTAAAACACACTTTGACTCTTTGATTATTGGATGTTTTTGTGCTAATGGTGGATCATAGGAACAAAGGTGTAGCAAGAGTATAGAATTTAAATGTCTGAAAATTTATAGTTTCTAAGTTTGATTATGTTTAATTAAAGTTTGAATAAGAACAAACCCCTTTTTAATGTTGATATATTTGAGGGGAATCTGTTAGATTTAGAAAAATCAACTTTATTCAAATTATCCTTATTTTAAAGGATAAGTAATTTACAGTAGTTCTGTGATCTTCACATTAAGCATGTTAACTTGCTGTAATTGCATGTGTTCGTCTTTTATAAAAGCAAAGATAAGTAGGAAAGACAAAGAGCTGCCTCATGCGGTCTTCCAGGTTAAGCCTTTTCAAGTTTGCGCAGAAGAGAGTAAAAAGAACCTGACGCTCAGTAAAGAATGGCTTCTTGTTTTTTCCAAGTCTCCATAGCAACCATTAGATGCCTGCTTGCCAACCAGTTGTTTAGATTAGGTGCTCTCCCAACCCCCTGATTTTGTCAGGAAAATGTTGACAGCAGGGATAGTAATGAATGTGGTGCGGGTGTTGTAACATGAGATTTTCTCACCACTAATAAACGCATTTAAATGAAAGTTTTTTTTTTTTTTATTTCCCTAAAATTATCTGTGTGTAATTATGGTAATTTGATCAAATAATTACTTCTCTTTAAGGCTATTTACGCATCTTTACCAGAAGTACCAATAAATGTGGGCAGCAGTGCGTATAGAAAGAAAATACACTGTAAATAGAAAACTTTAAAAAACCCAAGCAGTTTATTATAAAACAGAAGTTAAGTTGCAAGTGTTTTCAAATGTCAAAGAAAAGGGAGTGCTGCTTTATGGATCAAACCTTGGCTGAAGGAACTGCTTTGCAATGCTCTGCAGATGTTTTTTTCCATTGAGAGAAAAGCTCTATTTAGATGCATGTCTTGGGTTTACTATGTGAATGACAGCATGACATACCCATAATCATCCCGTCATAATCACGCCTTTTCGTTTTTCTCACCGTCACTCATTTAAGGAATCCCATCAAGTAAGGCTAACCCAGCAGGCTCGGTGAGAAGCAATCTCTCTGGACTGTCAAGCCCACCCTCATGGTGAGTCCATTTAGCCACACGCTCAGGGTCATCCATGCTTAACATACATTCAGTAAGTGGGAATATATGTTCCAATGGGACTCATTTGTCAGATTAACAGTATCCATTGAAAAAGGACAACCTTTAAGCAGGTATTATTGGATATGACTGCATTTATCTAATGCTGATGTCTAAATGGGATTGTTATGCTCCGAATTCCCACTCTGTGTGCAGGAAAAACATCAACCCTTTCACCTTTAGTCGTTGCTTTTACCAGAGTTTCGTGCCCAGATGATAATCTTTGTTCTGCGTCTCTTTTTGGCAAAAGGTTCGAGTCAAGTTGGAAAATATTGGAACTGAAAATACTGCAATTCTACCTGTAATTAGATTGAAGTCTGAAACATTTCAGTTTTACTTAGTTATTTTTTTTTTTTTTATTGCTTTGTGCACTAAAGTGTGTCTGTACAGGATCATTTAATCTAACATTTAATCTGACTCAAGACCAGCATTACTTCACTTTCCATTCTAAACATGCCATTAGAAAAAAAAAATTGCTCTTTAACTAAAACTCAAGTCTTACATTAAGAGTGTGCAATCTTACTTTAAAATGTATAGTCTATTTAAATAGTAACCCTTATTATCTTTTGTGCTGTTGACATGTAACTGAAACTGTACTAATGATCGAATCAGTGTAGGAAGTTGGTGTAGCTCAGATTTGTATGTACCAGAATGAGCTCAGATGCATGCTTTAGAGCTGAGATCTGTGTCTGCAAAGCCAGTCCTCTCTGTGATTCGCATGTCATATCCTTGCCTCTGTTTTCCCTCTTCTCAGCGTGGGAAATAAGATCAGAGCTGTAAGCTCAAGCTACGGGTGTGCGAGGAACTCTCCGTCAGGAATAGCAGCCAACAAAAAGAAAGCTGACACCTACACATCTAGGTAAATTACCTAGAGCTTCTCCAGAGGCTGTGGGAGAAATACTTGCCAACTTTCACCACCCCCTTGTGGTGTTTATGCTGTATTGCGTTCCATCTAAAATCCATTGTCTTACAAATTTGATCTGATTTGAATAATGTTCATACATGGCGCCTTTGTGGAACATTTTTCTGATAACATTTTACCTAAGATGGCACACATTAATTATTTTTTTTTTTGTATTTTAAAAGACTTTAGCCCTTTGTTATCTTTTCAGGAATGATGTTGACTGTGGAAATGAAATTGACAACGTTGGAATAAAGAGCAAGTTCTGCCACGCCTGTGGTACCAAGTACCCTGTTGACTCCGCTAAATTCTGCTGTGAATGTGGGGTCCGGAGGATGTGCATCTGACCGAGGTCAAAAGTCAGAGAAGGAAGAGGAAGTAGGGATGCCCCTGTGCTCGATTAGCAGTGAATTATTTCACCAAAGCTAATGAACATTAAAGACAAAGAACACATTTCCCGTCATTAATTTCACACATGCTGCTGGTTTCCTAGTAGCTGAGGGGTATAACTAAGATAAAGGTTATACTGCTCTATGCAACAAAACTGTTGATATTCTACAATAAATGTTGCTGATTATTTTGGTTAAGCGGTCCCGATGGTTAACTGTTAAGCTTTGAAGGGTGATTATCTTAATGCATGTCGGCTTTTACTGGAACCAGCCATGCATATGATCTCAGCTTTCCTCCCACTGTTGATTTTGCGATATCGCTCTTATGCACGTGTCTAAAACAACGTTACTGCATTGAGGTTAGCTGGTGTGCAGAAATCCACACTGAGAAGTATGTTGTTAAAGGTAAAAGAACATTATGTGCAGCTAGTTTAAATGTGAATGCCCTTCAACGTCTATCCCGACCTGAAACACATTCGGTCAGTCTTCTCTTATCAAGCAGAAGGTTATCATAATAAAGTGCATTATAATTGACTACTGAAAAAACACAGTGTGGTTTTTACATTAAAAATAGGCTGGAACTTTTCTCTTACCACCTTGTTTAGACAGGGGCCACTGCGTTTAAAAACCAGATTTTAAAGGTTAGTTGCTCCCTTAAATGTCACTTTAGAGACAAAATGTTATATAATACTACAGACAAATGTAGCATTTAACCTGTCCTTTCCTTTCTTTTTATTTTATACAGTAAAATATTTATTTTCTTAAGCCATTTCATATTTACTGAATAATTTAAGGATTGTGTCTGTTCTTCAATGCTTCACAGAATTCATTTGTTTTTATCTGAATTAGTTTGAAACGTGTAAATGTTTTGCTCTTCCGGATTTTTTCTTATGGATTCAGCATGGAGTGCATTACAGTTTGTAATACCCTAAGTACAGTGACACTAGAGTGTTTATTTCTGTCGGGGGCCGGCCTAAACTATTTGTGACTCATCAGTGCTTATCTAAGTTATGTCCTTCAATTTATTGGTTATTTAAGTCATTTTTTTACTCTGAAGTATGATTTGAATATATGTTTTTCAAACGAGTGAAAAGGAGAAATATTTAAACATACCGAACTGGTGGGATTTCTCCCGCTAACAACAGCATTGAACCTATATATGGTGATGCATTTAATGACATGTAAATCAGCCATCAATAAACCTCTTTGAAAATATCGGTGAGAAAATGGAGGCTTAAAGGATGTTATAGAAGGTGATTTAGAGTACAAAGTAAGATCTTTAATTATAAATATAGATGGGAAAAACCCATGCAATATCATATACAATAATATACTTCACCAGCTTAGAAATTGGCCTTTTATCTAGTTGTAATGGTACCTTAAAGTACAATACAGAAAACAGCAGCACTGCAAGTAGTAGGAGGGTTAAGGAGCAAAGGCTGCATTCTTAAATTTTTTTAATGCATATGCTACAAGTCTAGTTTCTGAGCATGACTGGATTTTTTCCTTTATAAATGATATAAAAGTACCATAAATCACCACACGAACTAAACCTTGTGGGAAAGGCATTTTGGATCTCTCCCACCTAAGTAATAAGGTCTCTAAGTGAGCTCAGCCATCTGTGGCACAATATGCTTTTAACATATCAATCATTTCAAGTGACTAATAAACACATTGTCACTAAAGACAGTACCAATGACTTGACACACAGCCTAAAACAACCGGCTTTAGATGACTGAAATAATAAAAATATGTTGGGACTAGTCAGCTCATTCTTTTCCAAAGTGAAAGCAAAACTGCATTTAAGCACCACATTGTTTCCAGGTTGTGCTTCAGGAGTCATTTCTGAGTGAGTAAAAGCCGAAGCAGATTTTACACAAATGAGACCTTTTAGCTTTATCGTCTGAAATAGATTCTTCTCTGAACACATCTTCAGCTGCTGGCTAAGTCCATTCCGAAAGCCTTTAGTGTGAATTTCTCATTGTAGCAGTGAATATAGACAGCACACGGCTCCTCCTTCGCAGAGTGTGGGGGAGTCCAGTTTGTTAGACTTACAGAAGCAGTTCTGTTTCCTTTGGCTTGTTTCTGTGTAGCTTGGAAACTGATCTCAAGAGTCAGTAGTCGTGCAACACCCAAAGCAGCAGCAAGACGGATATACCGATATTTTACAGGAAAGCTTGAATTAACTGGTAGCTTCTTTCATAATCCAAAACGACAGCACAGTATAGGCAAACTGGCAGCACAGGAAGTTATTTTTTTTGGTTTCATACTGTGCTTCAGCTCAGTTTCAAGCATCCATTAACAGGGTGTTCAGCTTCTCGTAGCACAGAGTCATGCAAGACAGAATTGCTTTAGCTTTGCAAAGTTTTTTTATCTGCTTCTTCCCAGGGTTTCTTGCCATCCTCTTGTGTGACTTCACACTGGGGTCTTTTGTCTGTTAAATAAAGATGGACATACTAATTAGTGCAGAGTCAAAATGTACATGCATTCCCCAAAAGTAGATGACTTGCATAATTTAAAAATTTTCTCAGATTAACATAACTACTATTTAGGAATATCTGCATTTTAGGCATGAGCTCTTATCTGCCTTGCTTTTTAAAGGCGTAGGAATATATGCTCCATTATTGCATTTATATGTATTTACCACTTTATGCAAGGCTGCTACAGATTTTGTGGACATGTTGGAAAAACTTTACAAGTACCCCAACATGACATGTATTTCTGCATGTGCACCACTTCTATAGATTCAACACAACTGTTACGCAAATATCATAGCACTGACTTTATAAAAAGATTACCTAACCTCAAGCTGTGCTACGCAATTGCTCTGTCTCCAATGATGAAGATTTACTTCCTTTAGCATGCTAGATGCTTGAAACTGACAGCATGACCTACTTAATGATTAACCAGGGTACTCATGAAGCATTTAACTCTGGTGGCAAAAGGTCAGCTGATGCTTTAATGTGGGGAAAACATGTAAAATGTAATTGAGACGGTGATACTACAGCAATGGTAACATACCCTTCTCTGATACAGTAGAACAATGTGAATTATACACCCTTTATCCTGATACACAAGCACTATTCAGACAAGTGGGGGATCAAAGGTGACACACATATTTAGTATATATGAGAGAAAATGTTCCTAAAAATACCTTTATTTTCATTGTTCAATGTTTATACTTGCATAATGCATGTTTTTTTTAATTTTTTTTTATGAGGCACTAGAGGCCTTTATTTTTTTCATTTTTCCGACAGTAGGTAGACAGGAAAGAGGGCAAAGAGAGGGGGAGACATTCGGCAACGGTCGCCGGGTCCGGGACCCAAACCCGGGACAGCCGCATCGATGACCATAGGCTCTGCACATTGTGCTTAACCCCTACAACACCAGCGCCACGCCCAATGCATGTTTTTCATTAGTGCTACATACAGTGCAATGAAGGAAACAGTATAACACTAGCTCTGTGGTTCTGAAACTGAAAATACCATATCATACCAGTCCCACAGCTTAAAGTATTTTTATAAGAAGCCAGAGGCTTGTATGAAGCATAGAGTAAGGCAGCACTGCACCTCCCTGTTGTAACCCACTGCTAGACAGCTGGCTGAAAGAAGACTACTACACCTTAATGAAAAAAACTAATGGAGGAAACTTAAGGAGCCCCACCCATCACTTGCATTAAGGTAACACTTTTAAAACTGGAATGTTATGAGCAGTTTTTCTGTCAAGCAGTCAACATATGGTATATATATATATATAACAATATTGTATACATAACAGACAAACTATTATGTTTTGCAGCACTATAAATAATTTTTTGTCTCTGTTTTTTTATTGTTTGTTATTTGTCCAAGTATGATATTTTACCCAAGGGTATTATACCATGAGTATTTCATATTTATTATTCAAAAATGAATTGTTATCTGGTTAATAAAATCCACAGAGCACTTCACCTCTTAAATCAATGGAGTTTATTCAAACCCCAACACATTACTTTGACTATGTGAGGCAATAAAACAAAGCTTGCAGAAGTACAGAGGCGCAGAATTATGACTCAGACTTTAACAATGAGCCTGAATCATCAAATCTTTCTGAGCTTTTGCGCAACTAAAACAGAAGTCTTCATGACTGTGTAAATAAAGGTTATCCAGGGACAATGAGAGTTTTTTTCCCCTTTGACATATAGTAAAAAAGCTCTATAGCTTGTATAGTAACTTATTTGCTATCAGTGCAGAACAGAATGTAGTAAGGATCACAAGAAAAAGAAATGATCACATGAACAAAAAGCCTGACAAATTATTTAGATTCTGGCCTGATGCTCCTTCTCGTTCAGACAGCCTTTCTCTGTGGGAATTGACTGTTTTGGCATTGTTCTGTCTGGCTCTAAGTAAATTAGATTCAGCAGCAAATAGGTTCGTGGTAGGATGTGTTTGGATGCAGTCACAGCGGACCAGCAAAGTAAGATAAGAGTGAGTAACAATGAGTCATTCTTCACCTGACAGAAAGCCAGAAAATAGCCTGCCAACATTCTTCGGCAGATTATAAATTCCACTTCATAAGATATAGAAGATAAAAAAAAACAAAAAACCCTTTCTACGTTTAGTTTGCTCTTTTTAAAAAATGACAGAAAATTACAAAACGTTCTGGTATCTGCAGTACACTTACCGGCTTTTTAGGACAAGGGCAGTTTATTGACGTCTGGACAAATCTGGCCAGGTCTTTGGTCTGCTGAAGTCTTAGACTCTGCATTTCACAGGCTTGTATGAGGAACGTTTCCACAAAATCCTGCAGGAATATGTGTGAGACAATATTTCTGCAAGACAGCGACCACAAAAGCTGACATATACACTCAAACACAAAGGAAAAACATCCAGATGGTCCTTTTAATTTTAAGGGAAATAGTGACAGTACAGAGTGAAATTTGGTGTTTTGGACGCATGACCCAAGACTTACATAAATGCTGATACTGGCCAATTCATTGGAAAAGTGTTGGCTTGTACAGCAGCAACAGGGCTGCTTTGTACAAAAGTGTGCTTTTATGGTCTGTATCCCCAGTTATATTTGGAGCAGTAAAAAAACAAATCATGACAATTAGGACATAGTGTGAGGTAACAGTGAAAATATCGGACACTCCTATTAAAGAAGGACAAAAGGTGGGCCCAGATTGTCAGAGAATAATCATTACTCACAGCTTTCTCTGTTGTGCAGTTTGGTGGTTTGTGTTTCAGCTCTAAGCAGGAAAGGTTTTGCAGCCCGTCTGTGATGTTTTCTCTCTTGAATAATTGACAACATAACAGCGTTAGCAAGGTAAGAAAAGTTTTTATAGAACGAGCTTTCATTGCCTCATGGTGCAGCTGGTGTTTTAGGTGAATGGCAGGCTTGGGAAAACAACACGTTTCAAACTATATACATTCAGTTGGGGTTTTGTATGCACTTTTTTAACTATTTAAACAACATAACATCTAACTCTATTACCCAGACAACATGATTCCATTTTAATTATCTTACTTATAGAAAGTAGAGCAATCTACAAGGCAGCTTGTTTTCTTATTTTACTTTAGTTTCCTTGCTGTAGCTTCCATAGCTGGTAACTCAAGTTACTCTAAAAAAACAACCTAAGCCTAAAAAATTTCTACTATTAGGTTACATATGCTGTTGTGAGACTGATCTTCAGTGTCAGCATATTTGCTCCGCCATGTATGCCTTTATTTAGAGTAATTCAATCCTCTTCTTGGAAACGGCATTTCATAAACAATAGGATTTATTGATTATAAATGTAACTGGGCTTTAAAAAAGTACATCTTTTTCAGGAATAATCAACAATTATTAAGAAGAAATGAATGTAAATAGTATGATTTGGAATATCTTTGAAGCATAAGAAGCATTGAAAGTTGAAACTGAGAACTTATCTATATCTGCATCCTATTCAATATTTCAGAGGCCTAGAGTTTATCTAAGTTAAACAGACTTGAAGTTCACAGTCATAGTATTGATGTTTATAAGTAGATATTGCATGGGTATTGTCCACATTTCTGTAGGCACATTTGTTACTCAATGATGACCTTTGGAGCCACATCTGTCCTCATCCAAACAAATTATTTTTGAGGAGACCTTTTGCTTTTTGCACTGAAACAATGCCAGAGCTGACTATTTGTATTTTACATGACCACACGTGACATAAAATGCCCAAACTATTGAGGGTTTTAATTCCTATTAGTTAAAAGTGGCAAAACATATTACTTTCAAAATGACACTGTGACCCTAAATCTTAAAAAAAAAATAAAAATAAATAAATAAAATGAACACAAAGCCTTTAGTTAAAAATGTTTTCTTTTCCTTCTTTTAAAATATGATGACTTGTTTTGTGAGATGTTTTCATTCTTTTAGATAAAACTATAAACGTGAGTTGTGATGACCTCATTCGTACTTACAGTGTTGTCCATATGCGTTCGCACAAGAGTAAGGAAATTCTGTTGAGCTTCAATCGAGAGATTTTGGCTGTCACAGGAGAGTGACAAAGGTAGGAGCACAAGCACAAGGAGATTGATGCAAAGAAGAGGCTGGAATACATGGCCAAAGTGGGGAGAAAATGGGTTGGAGAACAAGAGAGAAAAGTCAGCAAACTAGCAATAAACATAAAATACAACTTCAAAACTGTTTTTTTTCCCAACTTTTATTACATGCATTGAATGTAAGAAAGACAAAATCTGCACATATGGTATCAAGGCATAAACCTATTAGTTACCATTAATAGTTGGCATGATTTTCTTCAAATATTACAGGCAATAACCATTAAGACATGACGTCCAAGAATTACAGACTGTATGTACCTGTAATGGGAAGCTAAAAACTGCAGCAAGGCATTTGCAGCAAAATGCTGCAGTAAGTGCTGAAATGTCAGGACATTATTTCTGTTGGTTGGTCTCTTCATTTTCAACAAACCATGTACAGATGAATGCACAGTGAAAGTCAGTCAGTCATTTTCTACCGCTTATTCCATAGTGGGTCATGGGGGAGCTGGTGCCTATCTCCAGCAGTCTATGGGTAAGAGGCAGGGTACACCCTGGACAGATCGCCAGTCCATCACAGGGCAACACACAAACAACCAAGCACACACTCATTCATACACCTAAGGGCAATTTAGAGTGACCAATTAACCTAACAGGCATGTCTTTGGACTGTGGGAGGAAGCCGGAGTACCTGGTGAGAACCCACGCATGCACGGGGAGAACATGCAAACTCCATGCAGAAAGACCCCAGGCCAGGAATTGAACCCAGGACCTTCTTGCTGCAAGGCAACAGTGCTACCAACTGCACCACCGTGCACCTGTAATGGGAAGCTAAAAACTGCAGCAAGGCATTTGCAGCAAAAGGCTGCAGTAAGTGCTGAAATGTCAGGACATTATTTCTGTTGGTTGGTCTCTTCATTTTCAACAAACCATGTACAGATGAATGCACAGTGAAAGTCAATATATTAAAATCCAAATAGTTTGTAACAAGACAGATCCCTTGAGGCTTCTCTTGCAAGGAACTCCAATAAAACATGACAGAATATAATTATTCACTTTAAAACAGGGTTGCATCTGATTCCCCTAAATTTGCACAAAATAAAAGCAAAAAACACCTAGTTCACTGTTTAAAGAGTGGCCCGAGGTTTAAGTGACCTAAACTTCCACTTAGGTCCCTCGGGGCAGCAGTGGGCCACCAAGGGGAATTCTCACACTGTACATCTCTAAGAGCTTGTTTTGTTATTATTTGGATTTAAAGCATTTAATACATTTCGGTCTAAAAACCAAAAGCTTTTGTCTCCATTTCACAATTTCAGTAAACACTTACAAGAGGTGCCACAACTGAAATGACAAAATTCTATACAGTGCTGTGAAACAGTATTTGCTACCTTGCAGATTTCTTGTGTTTCTGCTTTGTTAGTCAGTGGTGAACCTTCCCAGGGGTCGCTAACCTATCAAAAATACTTCAAGGACACATCAACGACTCAACTAGGAGATCACAGAAAAACCCATAAGAACATCTAAAGCACTACTACTACTACTACTACTACTAACCCTTTAGCAAGAGACTGGGCATAAATTCCATAAAATGGAGAGTTTCATGGTGAAAAACAATGCTGACCAAAAAGAACAAAAATGCCAATTTGACATTTTTCAAGAATCATCTTGATGATACCCAAGACCTTTGAGAAAATATTCTGAGGACAGAGAAGACAAAAGTTGAGCTTTTTGGATGCTGCAGGATCCTTAACATCTAGGGTAAAATTAACTCTGCATTCCAAAAAAAGAACATGCGCACATTAAAACATGTTGGTGGCAGTGTGATTGGTCTATTGTGCTGCTTCAGCACCTGGACAATTTGTAGTAAATGCTGGAACCATTAAGTCAGTCAATATCCAGCAATCAGTTTGAGAAAGCTCACAAGCCAATAAAGCTCTGAGTGGCATGACAGCATACAAAATTAAGGTTTTGGAATAGTGTAATCAAAGTCTGGACTTAAATAAGTCCGAGATGATTTGGCATGACCCTCAACAGGCTGTTCATGGTCATAAACCTAGCAGTGAAGTTGAATCAGAACAGTCCTGAAAAAAGGAGTGAATCAGAATTCCTCAACAGCAATGTAAAATACTCATTTCCAGTTTTTGCAAACGGTTGAAGGCAGCTGTTGCTACCAAGGGTGGCAAAACCAGTTATTAGGTTTAGGGAGCAATTACTTGACACATAGAGCGGGGTTGGTTTAGACAGCTTTAATCCCCTTAATAAATAAAAGCATCAGAAGAAAACTGATGTTTTGTGTTTACTCGGGTTTTGTCTTATAGTACAATGAAAATAAGAAGAGTTCTGACGGGGTGCAAATACTTTTCCCACAGCACTGTATGTGTATCAGCATAGTTCTACGTTTCTGTACAATTACATTATTACTCCTTAATTCTACCCTAAACTTTAGCGCACAATAGAGAGACAGATCCTACTGCGATAACTGTATAAACTTATGTAAAGGTAGCCCAATTCTCTGATGCATTTAATAAAGACATGGGTGTTGCATAACAGAAACAAGTTACCATAGTTAAGTTATACTGATAATTTTTCCGAGGTGTATTCATTTCTAATAGTAATGGCTTTAATGAGATTTATCTAAAAAAAAATCCGTCTGAAAGAGGGATTAAAAATACTAGTTTGCTCTTACCTGACGTGTAATGACTTAGAATTAAGACTTCTTTAAGTTTTCCCCGCCCCTTTTGCACTAAATTATTCTTTAATGGTTCTCCTAACACAAATGTCTACTTGTGATTATATCATAAATCCACGGTCGTAAATCCCAGTTGGCGAGGACTATAAGGCGCGTTAAACATTCCCGCAAACCGGATAACAATATTTCTCTAAGCCAAATCCTGAAAGTATCAGTTTCCTCCCAACTGGCAGATGGGAAGTTAATTATACGGAATTCCCCCGTTTAGAAAGCCATTTAAGTCGGCAACCTATAGCAACTGTGTCAATCACTCGGCGGAAAAGGCAGGGAGACGGTTGCGCACGCTGGCGGCTCCGGGTAAGATTCGCCTCTGTTACTCTAATGCTTCTTCGCACGTAATTTACTTTGAATGGGTGCGTTTTATTTAAATCTCAGCTGTAACAACAATCTGTCTGCTGTGCTTACTTCGCCCGGTTTTTGCTGAGTAAACATGTGTTATTATACCCTGATGCGTCACCGCCAAATTACTTTAGAGCGCTGGAGAATCCCGGGCTTTACTCACCATTGGTCATTCTTCATTCATAGTCCCTGCGTGCTAAAGCTGGAAACGGACACCACTGGGCGCGTCCTCATTGTTGCTCAGATGATAAACCTGAGTGACCTCGCAGGATAAGAACTAACGCAGGCCTCCTGATTTTCCCAGACGCAGTTCAGGAATTATTGTACTTTCCCACGATCTACATTACAGCTCTCCAGCTCGTCAATGCGCATGTGACGGAACTTCCGTCCTCACTAAGAGAGGACTTTACAACCACATGAATAAGGCTCATCCTCCAAGTAGACCAGTCTCTGCTGACATCACAATTTGTTATGAGAGAAATTTGTTTAAAATTTTTAAATCTGAGGCTGTCATCGGCCCATGTGGCGGGTGGCTTTTCGGACTTTGAGCAAGCTGCAGGCGCTCTGCTGATGCACCGAGTGCTGAAAGTGAGCCAAAACCTTCATAAATCAAACTCATACACAGCACTATAAAACCCGCAATTCAGTGTAATATCCCTTTCGCCATTAGTTCATTGACTCATTAACTCATTTAAACATTATGTTATAGCAGATCGCCCTGACGTTCTCATGGTCAGTGCGCATGAAGCTTTGATTTAATTCTTATTTGAAACATGGCACAGCTGTATATGAAATTTGCTATTATCACCCCATTCATCATAAATTTAATATTATAAAAACACCTGTACTACTTGGCAATGGGCAGAGTTCCCTGTAAAAGTATACATAAACTCAGATTTAATGTATTTTATCAGCATTTTATGCGATACAGCAACAACTACTGTACTACACAATAGCGAAGGGACAATAATAATAATATTCTACCTTCCTGAATCAATGCATTGTAGAACCAAGTTTTGCTGCAATTACAGCTGCAAGTCTTATAGAGAATGTATTCACGAACTTTGAATATCTTGAGATGGAAATCTTTGCCCATTCTTTGCAAAATGGCCAAAGTTCAGTCAGATTGGGTGGAGAGTGTCTTGCCAGAGATTATCTACTGGATTTAGGTCTGAATTTTGACTGAACAATTCTAATATGTGAGTATGCTTTGATATAAACTATTCCATTGGGGCCTCAGATGTATATTTTTGGTTGGTGCCCTGCTGTAAGGCGAGTCTCTGCCCCAGTCTCAAGTCTTTTGCCGCCTCTAACAGGCTTTCTTTCAGAATTGCCCTGTATTTAGCTCCATCCATCTTCCCATTAACTTTGTCTCTAAAAGCATCCCCACAACATGATGCTGCCACTACCATCTTTTGGGTCTACCATGTTTTGGGATAATGTGCTGTATTAGTGTTCTGTTGCACAAAGGATTTTGCATGGAGTTCAGTTTTGGTCTCATCTGACCAGAGCTTTCATTGAAATGTTTGCTGTGTCCCCTTGTAGCCTTAAGAAATGCATAAAACTGACCTTGAAAACGCTTAACAATATTCTGGCCAAGAAATTGGGAAAAATGTTCTAAATATTGTAGAATCTATTTTTCCTACTGCATATCTAATGTAGATATGGCAAAAACTCTGACTTGTGTGTGCTTTTGAGAGCTGAGTCAGTGAAGAGATGAAGTGGGCAGTGGAATGATGAAGATAGTCATGCAAGAGATGGGAGACAGAGCATGAGAGATGTGGACATAGACACACACCTCTGACCAACTGCGGCACACTGACCAAGAACTGTGGCCAATAAGGTCAACAAGTAGGTTTGATCCACTTGTTCAAAATTCAGCTGTGTTTTTTTAATTCACCGGAACATCTTTTTATCTTCCAGCACAATAGTGTTTTTGGATTGCTTACATTCCATGCCAAATTCCAAGAGAGGAACAGACAAACATCAAACAGCCTTCCAGCCTCAGAGTGAACTCCCTGAGATTACAGCAACTGCAATGGCTTAGCGAGGACTCTAGGTGTGGCTACAACCCTGGGGGCTCTGGAGGGGAAGGGGACAGAGTGGATTGTTAATGGCTCCCCGGCAGGTTTTGGACATTTGTGGGGTTTCTTTCTCCTTAGTGGGTGGTTCTGCTGCTGTGGTGGCCAGGTTGAGGGCTTGGCCTGCGATGGAGAACTACTCTTCTCACCCTTGTGACATCTTCACAATTCCAGGTGATAAACTAGCATGCACACACACACACACTCATACAAATAATCCAAAAGTTTGAAGGTCATACAAACACAGGTTCATAATTCATCAATGCATCCTACATTCTACTTTGATGCCAGATGCAACTCTGATGTATTCAATCAAGCAATTAGGACACCATCTCCTCATATCTAATAATATCTTTTTTTGTAGAGCAAAGCTGTCCTGGGACATGTAGGCAACCAGCTTCTATATGGTATGAAATGCTGTGACATGACAAAAAAAATAAATAAAAGATTTTACATTTAAGGTTCCCTGAAAAAGAGAAACAACCCTCCAGACAATTACTCTTTTGGTAGACACATAAATGTTTAAATAATTGAGACTGATAATAGTGTTTAATAGTATTTTATTTAATGATGCTGAAATGATTTTTTATACATGCTGATGCCATACAAGAATCATGCGTGAGCCTTAGCAGAGACATTTATCTAAAATAACATCCACTTCACTAGCCCTGCATGGCTTTTTGAAACTTTAAACTGGATTTCTAAGGACTTTCCTTCACTCTGATAAAGTGCAGAGCTAATAATTGAGCTTCAATAGATTATCCCACCTAAGCTGTGGGTCTCTGCAGCAGCACATACATAAACACACCAATGCTGTTCTAATAGATTCTACATTCAGATAAATTTGCCTCATTTTGGGCTGCCATGTAAGCAGTATAAATACCTTTTCAAAGCAGCAGAGAGCCATGATTTTCCACTTTGTGCCAAAACCTCAGTTACCAGTTAGAGAGTCTAGGACAGAAGTGCAGACAGTGGACACAGGTTCTGAAGTCTAAATGACATAAATGCGAAAGATTGTAAACGGCGGCTACGTGGGTGCTGAGTGGTTCAGTTGTTAGAGCAATCACACCATGTACAGAGACTATAGTCCTCGACATGTATGTCCTAGGTTCACTTCATGGTCTCAGGCCATTTGCTGCATGTCTTTCGATTCTCTCCACCTTCTTTCCTGTGAAACTACAGTTCTATAAAGGCCACTATTGGCAAAAAGAAAACAGTGGCTATGATGATGTATACCATCATGTGTGCATAACGTACTGTAGGTCACCTTCAAATGCCCTATGATACAACTGATACGGCGGTGTATATTGACATTTTTAGGTGCCATACATTACTAGTAAGATTGTAAATTTCTCATGAGGTTTGTGATTTTTCTTAGCCTAAAAACGTTTGACATAGAGTGGTTGTGACTGATAAGTCAACCTGTAGTCCAGAAGACAACAATAGCAAACTATTGGTCTGCTGAAAATATATTTCTCTCAATTTCTGTGCCTTATTGGCACTGGATTTGAATTTTTATTTTTACGTTTTGCAAATACAGTAAATATTTTGCAGTTAAACACTCAAAACACAATACAATTATTAAGCATTTATGTCTGTCTAAACGTTTAAAAACCATAAAGCTTCTCAGAAAATGGGGTTTACAGATGTTCAATTCCACTTTTATGTTACTTTAAAAATAAATGAAAACTAGATAAATAAATCTGAGGTACAGTACCTTTTTAAATTCTACTCCAATGAAAAATTTAACACTTTTAACAGGTATAACCAAGTCAATGCATACCAAGTCTCAAGTCTTTCAACACCAGGTCATGGGTCAAATCCCAATTCAATTCAATTTCAATTCAGTTTATTTATATACCGCCAATTCACAACACATGCAATCTCAAGGCACTTCACAAAAGTCAGGTACATACATTCCAATTAATCCTAATCATTGAACAGTGCAGTCAGATTCAGTTATTTATTCAAATTGGATAAAAAGTTTTTCTATCTAAGGAAACCCAGCAGATCGCATCCAGTCAGTGACTTGTAGCATTCATTCCTCCTGGATGAGCATGTAGAGACAGTGGACAGTCACTGGTGTTGACTTTGCAGCAATCCCTCATACTGAGCATGCATGTAGCGACAGTGGAGAGGAAAAACTCCCTTTTAGAACAGAGCAGAGCCACACAAAGAATACAGAAGCACTGATCCAGGAGTCCTTTCTATGGGAAGGAAAAGTAAATGTTAGTGGATGTAGCTCCTTTAGTCGTTTCATCTAGAAAGAAAGAACACATAAACTTTGAGCCAGTTTTCAAGGTTAGAGTCTGAAAGAGAGCACATATAATTAGTTACAGTAAAACCTCAGTCAATTGCTATATCTAGAAGAGAGAAAGGGTTAAACACTGAAAGACAGGGCCAAGCGGATCATCTGTAAAAGGTGAGCATTAAGTTGTTGCCAGCAGAAGCTTGGACGATGCCCCTCTCCAGAAAGGTGTCACAGGTAGACACAGAGCCAGGCCAGGTGTAGTTTCTAGGATGAGAAATAATGCAAAATTGGAGAGTAGTGTGAGAATGTAGTGAAGAGGGTGAAAGTGGTCATTATGTCCTCCAGCAGCCTAAGCCTATAGCAGCATAACTACAAAGATAGTTTCAGTTTCAGTTTATTTAATTATATAGCACTTGTTTACAACAATGTCGTCTCAAGGCACCCCACAAAGGGTTCGGAATGGCGCGGGGCTGCCGGGGAGGCCAGACCAAACCACCGAGTGCC
This sequence comes from Girardinichthys multiradiatus, assembly GCF_021462225.1. Lineage (NCBI taxonomy): Eukaryota > Metazoa > Chordata > Actinopteri > Cyprinodontiformes > Goodeidae > Girardinichthys > Girardinichthys multiradiatus. The sequence goes on from NC_061813.1 coordinate 17,581,251, forward strand.
AGAGCCCGGCCACCCCAGAACGGGCCACGTGTAGGGGCACTAAGTAAAATAATAAACTGATAAAGTTTGTCCATGTTCAGCCCACTGATGGCCATTGTGATACTAAAAACCACAAGGATCGGGATACCTCTCTCTGACAGACTGATTATAACCATTGGAAAAGAGAGGGGGTCATACAGGTAGCAAATATGGATGGTGTGTTTGCACCTCAACCATAACTGAGCCGGTTTAGGCTAAACCTGACTCCCCCTTACTCCATCCAACAGGGAGAAAGGAAGGCGGAGGTAAAAAATAAGGAAGATAGCCTAAGCCACTCTAACTATAAGCTTTATCAAAAAGGAAAGTTTTAAGCCTAGCCTTAAAAGTAGACAGGGTGTCTGCCTCAGGGACTAAAACTGGGAGCTGGTTCCACAGGAGAGGAGCTCGATAACGAAAAGATCTGCCTCCCATTCTACTTCTAGAAACTCTAGGAACCACCAGTAAACCTGCAGTCTGAGAACAAAGTGCTCTGTTAGGAACATATGGAACAATCAGATCTCTGATGTATGATGGAGCTAAATCATTAAGGGCTTTATATGTGAGGAGGAGAATTTTAAATTCTATTCTGGACTTAACAGGGAGCCAATGAAGGGAAGCTAAAATAGGAGAAATATGATCTCTCTTTTTAATTTTCATCAGAACTCTTCTGCAGCATTTTGAATCAGCTGAAGGCTTTTAATTGCATTTTGTGGACACCCTGAAAGTAAAGACTTACAATAGTCCAGCCTTGAAGTAACAAATGCATGGACTAGTTTTTGAAGGCATGGAAGTTCCAAAGTGATTACTAAATCAAGGCTTGCAAGTCTTGACTCGAGTCCAAGTCCTATACTTTTAATTTTCAAGTCTTAATCGTCTTTTCCTTTCTAAAATACACTATCATGACCTTAGTCTTCCTCACATTGATACTGAGATTATCTCTTTACCAATGCTCTAGATGCTGCCTTTAGTCAGACTCATTGTGGTTTCTGATGCATCTGATGCTGTGTCATCGGCAAACCTCACAATATGACAGCCAACACTGCCTGAGTCTTTTCTCTCATAGGAGAGAAACTACTCATAGGATGCAGGAGAAAAGCAAGTAAACTGCACAGTAAATGCAGCGTGCTTGTTTTAGTAACAAGAGGAGGGAATATTTGCAAATGGTGAGGGGCAAGCATCAGATTAGATTGCATGCCTGGCACAGTTCCCTGTCCTTCCCTGTGCTTTTCCTTTGTAACAGTTTCTGTTTGGCCTAAGATATCACGTCTTTTCAAGTCAAAGTGCTTAACTAAAAATGAAGTCACGAGTCAAAGTCTTTATGATTTGTTTTTATATAGTGAATCTAAAGTCATTAAATTTGTGACTTCTAAGTCACATGACATGAATCCCGCCTGTGGCTTTTAGTCATAATAAACTAAAGTATTCAGCATGACTTTGCCAAAAAAGATACAATATGGCATCTTAAATGTGACTATATCCATATTAATAAAATGAAATAGATATCAGAATCAGAATCAGAAAAGCTTTATTGCCAAGCACGTTTTTCGGCGTAGTCGGTGCAATACAATACAAATTAAACAGTATAAACATATCTACAATATAATATAAATATATGTGCACAGTTTTAAGTGAGTGAGAGTAAATATAGAGCAGTATTGGGTGCGAGAGCAATACAACAGTGCAGATGATCAGTGTGCAAGTATGGCAGTGCAAGTAAAGCAGGAGTCCAAGCTGAGCGTTAATGTAACGCATAGAGTTGCAGGTTACAAGTGTCCTGTCAGCAAAAAAGGGGGGTGTGGAGGAAAGGGAGAGTGTCAGGGTGGTTTCTGGGCTTTGTTATCAAGGCTGGTGGCAGAAGGGAAAAAAACTTGTTAGGTATTATTTAGTCAACTCAGAGGTAAGAACGATACAGTCAGAGTTACTTGTGACAAGGGTAGCCCACTTTGCAGTGAAACTACAAAGTTTTGACACCCTATCTCTTTATTTATATACACAATTCAACAGACAGTTCAGACAGGGTGTGTGTGTGTGAGACAGAAAGGAGGCTGGTTCACACAGAGATAACAATGATCTCACACACACAGGGAGGAAGGCATAGTGCAGGTGCCTTGCAACCCAAGGTTTTTACATGAGTGATAACAAGTTTTTGCACCCATCCAACAGTCCCTCCTTTTATCACAAGTAAAAACATTTAATATAAAAACGAGTAAGAAAAATACTTTGTATGAGCGAAAACCCACGGACGGTAAACAGATTATATTTTGTGGGAAATACTCATACGGCCCCGCCGCCCTCGGCGACCATTAAAAGTTAAATGTTGATTAATACTTGAAATCATAAAAATAAAAGAATAATACTTGAAATCATAAAAATAAAAGAATAATACTTGAAATCATAAAAATAAAAGAATAATACTTGAAATCATAAAAATAAAAGAATAATACTTGAAATCATAAAAATAAAAGAATAATACTTGAAATCATAAAAATAAAAGAATAATACTTAATGAAAACAGTGAAACATAATAAAGGAATTTAAAAATCTGCCCTGTTTATGTCATCAATGTACTTTTTCTCATTTCACTTAAGCAACAACTTCTTTCGATTTTCTGCTGTAAGGTCATTTTATGAAATACAATGTATGAGTACACTCAGGCTTTTGATGTGATTTATTTACAACATGTCATCATAATCGTCCCCTTCATTTTCGTGCATTTCTACCTGGTTCAGTGTTGCATATGCCACCATGAACAATACCAGAAATTCTGTAGGAATGGATGTGCGTCATGTTCTTCCGTCAGTGTTCTGAGATGGGTCCCGTCTGATGTCCATCTCTTCTGGTTCGGTATCACCTCCTGTGGATTCTGCTTTAGATAGAGAAAGAGTCCTGCTACCAGAATTAAGCTCAGGCTTATCAGTCCTGTCCACATGTTACAGAGAGCCATTTTATAATTGGGCGCAGATCAGCTGTTTTCTTCACCGGTTTGAGACGCTGGGCCATCTTTGAACCCGGACTTCCTCTGCTACCCCGTCGGTTGATCTGGCTCCTGTAACGGCAAAACTGGCTTACAGTGGCTTTTATGGATCCAGGAAGGCCTCTCTGCTATTTTCAGAGCGGTGGGCGTTGTCAGGAGTACTTGAAACGGCCCTTTCCACCAAGGAGTGCTCCAATCCTTCCGGTGGAGTGTCTTAATCAGGACCAGGTCTCCAGGCCTCATTCTGTGGGATAGGAGCAGAGATTATCGGCAGACCACTGGACATTTGTTCTTCTTTTGTCTGCAACATTTTATTCATCCACTCAGCTAATGAAGGTTCCTGTTGTGCTTTCTCTATTTCATTCATGTCAGAGGGCAGAGAAAACGGTCTGCCATGTACTATTTCTTTGAGAATACAAATTCACATCAGCAACTTGGTGTCACGTGATCTCAGACTCAGAATATAGTGGGTGGAGCCATACAATGATGTACAGTAGGTGGCAAATGGAGTAAGACCAGTTTGATTTGGAGTTATTCTCATCCATAATTAACCAGGGATAGGCATTCGGGCCATGGCCTCCCTGTTTCTTCCATTGTTTTCCTTAATCTTTAACTGAAACCCTAATGCTTTAGAACTTAGTTCTATTAATTTATTTACAAAATGAGTTCCATTATCTGACCTTATAATCTGTGGGATACCATATGTGGGGAAGAAATGTGTCACTAGGTTCATCTATTACAACTAGGCAATATTTCTTCCCCCGTGTTTGCAACAAATTATGCATGATCTGCAAAAATGATTTGCATAGTCAGAAATATTTATAGTGTAGCATTAATGCTTTACCAGATGTGACATATTCCCCCCTTGACACGTGGGTCTTCCCAATGTGTCACTGTAGCCGCTGTGTTGTATAAATATTTTGGGAGGATTGGTTTATCTTCTATCTGATAGATGTCATCTTTTTTCTGTGCTCCTCTCTTTAGCCAGGCCTTTATTTCTGTCTTGGGTGCTGACTGTTGGGCGTCTTTCAGCACGTCTGTGTCTATAAATAGCAGATCTGACATTTTCTCTTTAATAGGTTGAAATGAGTTAGTTCTGTCCCTGATGATGTTTTAAAACCTCTATTTTGCCAAATCTTAGCATGGTGATGTACTGATCCGAAAACGTATTGGCTGTCTGTGTATATAGTAAGTATTTGTCCCTCATGTAATTCACATGCTCTTACTACAGCATATAATTCTGCTGTTTGGGCTGAGCATGTATTGGGTAGAGATTTAGCTTCTATTATTCTGTCGATGGTTGTTATTGCATAACCAACTCTATTCTTTCCATATTCATCTTTAGATGCTGAGCCATCTACAAACACAACACATGAATCTGGTATAAGGGTTTGAGAAATGTCTTGTCTGGGTTTGGTGTCTTCTTCAACTTTTGCTTTATAAGAATGTGGTTTTCCATCTTCTGCAGTAGGTATTAGAGTACTTGGATTTAAAGGGCACATCTTTTTAGAGTTATGTTTGGCTGTGATAATAATAGCGATGTCAGTGTGATATGCCTTGCATGTAGCGTCAGGTGCTTCTCTTAATATTCCTGACTTCAACATATCTTGTATTACTGGCTTAGTATCTTCTTCAGCTTCTGGCTTTAAGGGGTATTGACGGACTAATGGCCTTTTTTCAGATATTAGTTTAACCTTGTATGGTGGGAACCCCTTTATAAGCCCTACATCAGTTGATGATTGGGACCACAGTTCAGGTGGGACAGCAGATAGGGCAGGATGCATGTTGCTCTCTTTGCTCTCAGCTAAGCCCTGTATTTGTCCCTCTGCCTCATCTAAATGTATCCTTGGATGGACTTTGACTGTCCACGCCAGAATGAGCTTCCAGATTCCTGTAACTAGGATCCACCTTTGACAGTGTCAGTGCTGTTCCTGCAGAGGTTTAAAGCCTCTGTTTTTCCAAATTCTTATTATTCTTTTTTACCATATTTTATAAAGTAAGTCCTTATTACATTTAAAAATGAGATCAATATTTTTGGTAGTTGCTATTATTATAAATAATGGTTGGTTTAGTTCTTATTAAAAATAAAAAATAAAAACTCACTCACTGATGAACACAAAAAATGAAGGGCATATTATATCTTATAATCTTAGTTTGTTTTACCCTGTTTTATAGATACAACATACAGTTTCAGTCAGCTTTGTATTTAGTTCAAGTAACTAAAGTTTGTTTCAATTAACTAAAGTTTTATCTATTTCAGTCCAGTTCAGTAATTCTGTTAAGGTTAATTTAATCTTATGTTAAGTTTGAGTGTAATTCAATCATTTTGAACCTGGCTGGAAAAAGTCTAAATATCTGTTAAAATCTTTTTGTTTTACCATAGAGAACTGACCTAATATTATTATGGTAATGTTGAGGACTCTAATTTTTACATAACATGAAACAGACATTTATTTCACAAAAACAGAAAGTCAAACACAGACATTTGGCCACATGAAAGTTTAAATAACCTGTTTGTACAAGAATTGTGAAAAATTGAAGACAGATCTATGAACTTTCTTATGGTTATCAGTATTTTCAATACAGGTAGAACCTTTGCCATCTTTATATGATTTTTCGGAAAAGATTCTGGAAACCTTATTAAGATATAAATTTGGCAAAGATCATCAGAACATCAGACCTTTATTAGCGCTTTTAAGGTCCCTCAAAGATGCATTACAATGAAATCAGTCATTCCCATTCACACACATTCACACACTACTTACTTATTTTTCTGTCAGAGTAATTTTTATTTGCAAAAATTTGAACATAATTTGACTTCTATTATTCTTAAAATGCACATTGTTTCCTCATAACCCCTTTTGTTTCCACTAGGTCTGTTTTGAACGCTTCAAATTTTTTTTTTTTTATTCACCAAGAATCAATAAGGTGGTCTTAGTGGGGTCCACCTTAAAGGTGTTATCTGTTGGGTGTCATGTTATCATTGTCAGGTCAGTGAGGTTCATAAGTCAGTCAGAACCTTGGTCATTTGTTCTGTGCACATAATGTTTCATAGATCCAGCCTATGATTAGTCAGCAAAACTTCCACCTATAGGAGAAAAATTGATTGTTAATGAATGAGCTGCATTTCCTAGGAACACTGTCTTCCTTCTGGATGAGCATCACCTGTTGAAAAACTTTCATCATTGTTTGTTTCACATATTCAATCAGATCTTTATATTATATCAGTAGGTGAAGTTGTTAGTATCTCATGTAGACTGACATATACTGTTGCATTTGGAGAGGATCTCAGATTAAATAAACTTAGTTAGAGCGTCAATCCAGGTTCATTTTGTGTCTGCAGACTTTAGCCAATTTTTCTTTTCTTTCTTTTTTTTTTTTTATACATAAAGAGCAAGATTCAAAACATTTTCAAAAGGCAGATTGTGGCAGAATGTAGACAAAACTGCTTATTGATTGACAAAATAACATTCAAGCACACAATCACCATATTAAAAGGCTCTACTTCAAGAGAATCACTAAACTTTTGGGGTCCGGTTTTGGCCCGCGGACCTTGAGTTTGACACATGCAGAGGTAGAGTTACAATTTTCTTTTTTTTTTTTCAGACCTTTCAGCAGAGACAGACTTCTGCTGTTTGCAGAAGTTTTATCTTTGTTTTCAGGCAGCTGCATCTCTTTATCAAGGTCGTTTCACAGAGCTGAAATTTAACTTCTCTCAAAGAGGAAAAATCAAGAATGCAAACAATCTGAGCCAAATATGGAATTATTTCCCTGTAAAATGAATCTTTTGCATTTTATCATGATATTGTTGGTAGTATAACACCATAGAATGATTTTTAAAGCACCTGTTTCTCACTAATGCTTGCCTACAAAATCTTTTACTCTCAGATTACTTCTTTAACAACTCTAGTCATTGTTCACTGGGTTGTCCAGTTGGACAGTTTCCATGTTGTCCACATTGTCACCTCCTCTTTTAACTTCTTTTACCACGTCCTCTAAAACCACCTCTTAGTCTTTATAATTTGGGGCTACCTTGGTATTCTAAACTGGGATGGGTGGCAGTCCGCCCCCCTTTATTTGTTTTCAGTTAAGCTGAAAGTTTTTTTCTGTGCTTTTCTTAAGGCCTCAGTATTATGGCTATGTCAGTTAAAAGCTGCTCTTATTGTTGTTCTTTTAATTAAACTTTTTGTTTTAATCTGTTTATCAACTGTGTGCACTCAGGGACTGAAAAGTCCCCTTTGAAATTATAATCTGGCAAGGTTTTTTATTGTCTCTTGAATCTTTTGAATGCATAATCTCCAGTTTAAGATCCCCGTGTAGTTTTAGGATTTCAGTGATAATTAAGTTACCTGAAAATCCGTATTTTTATGCCATCGTGCACATATTTCTGTTAAATCAGAGCTTTTTCTCTGTTCTTCCCCCATTGTTCTTTGTTATTTTTCTCTTTTTAGTTTTCATTATTGCTAATTTTAGATCCCCTTGTAATTTTAAGACATCCTTTGTATCTAATTTGCCCAAAAACCCATGTTTTTTATTTTTTATTCCATCTATGACAGATCATACCTGCTCCTTTTACATAGTTCTCCATAAACTTTACCTCCCCTTCTAAGTCAATTAGTTTACTTTGTTTCTTCCCCATTATGTTTTATGTTAGTTTAATTATAGTATAAATGTCCCAGATAAAAGGTCACTGGCATGAGACTTTAAGGAGAGGACATTAACACGGCCTTCTACTGCGACTAATTCACAGCGGTGTTAATTTTCTGGAATGAAATCCGACCTGAATCTCCAAAGTCACCAGTACGTAGTTTTAATCTGGGCAAAATAAAACACAGGACTAGCAGAATCCTGCTATGATTCTATTAAAATGCTTAGTCCTCCATACACACACAACACAGTCACACAGTTAGTTTCAGGTACCTTGTAATTTTTCTAAGTTAACTTGGTGTTATTTTATGAGCTCAATTTACTCCGTTCTTTTTACTTTTATAGCGCTTATTCTATTCCCTCGCAGGGGAATAACCCTTAGTCGTTTTATTTGGCCCCCTTCTTGGCGGGGCCCTACCTTAATTTGTCACTATTCCTTTCACGGTGGAATAAAACCATCCCAATGCAGCGTCCTTACCGGCGACGCACTACCAACGACTTTTAAGTACTTTTCTTCTTTTATTTATATAGCGCTTACTCTATTCCCTCTCAGGAGAATAATCCTCAGTCGTTTTCTTTAATCCCCTTCACGGCGGAATTGTACCAAATTTGTCACTATTCCTTTCACGGTGGAATAAAACCATCCTAATGCAGCGTCCTTACCGGCGACGCACTACCAACGACTGTTAAGTACTTTTCCTATGAACTGTATTTTAAAACTGTCTCACCTCGGAGTTGACTTCTTGGTGACTCTTTGGACCCTGTGAGAGTCACCCCGCGCAGAGGAAGGCAATAACCCACTGGCCAGGTGTGAATTCACACACACCGGGACTTTCAGCCACTCCGGCTAAAGGAGGCTGTGCAGCGGTGCTTCGCTCGACGTCAGGCTTCCCCCACGGATCCCAGAGTCACTGTTAAAGCAAAGAGAAATAAGGTTATTGAATTAATCCGGCTTCGAAGGACCAATAAATGTTAGGTATTATTTAGTCAACTCAGAGGTAAGAACGATACAGTCAGAGTTACTTGTGACAAGGGTAGCCCACTTTGCAGTGAAACTACAAAGTTTTGACACCCTATCTCTTTATTTATATACACAATTCAACAGACAGTTCAGACAGGGTGTGTGTGTGTGAGACAGAAAGGAGGCTGGTTCACACAGAGATAACAATGATCTCACACACACAGGGAGGAAGGCATAGTGCAGGTGCCTTGCAACCCAAGGTTTTTACATGAGTGATAACAAGTTTTTGCACCCATCCAACAAAACTATTCTTGTGGCGTGAGGTTTTGGTCTGGATGGACCGCAGCCTCCTGCCAGAGGGGAGAGTCTCAAAGAGTCTGTGACCGGGGTGGGAGGGATCAGCCAGAATCTTCCCTGCCCGCTTCAGGGTCCTGGAGGTGTACTGTTCGTGGAGCGACAGTAGACTGCAGCCAATCACCTTCTCAGCAGACCGAATGACACGCTGCGGGCCTGCCCTTATCCTTGGCTGTAGCAGCGGCGTACCAGATGGTGATGGAGGAGGTGAGGATGGACTCAATGATGGCTGTGTAGAAGTGCACCATCATAGTCTTTGGCAGGTTGAATTTCTTCAGCTGCCGCAGGAAGAACATCCTCTGCTGGGCTTTCTTGATGTTTGGCTCCCACTTGAGATCCTGGGAGATGATGGTTCCCAGGAAGCGGAAAGATTCCACAGTGTCAATTGTGGAGTCACAGAGGGTGATGGGGGCAGGTGGGGCTGGGTTCTGCCTGAAGTCCACAACCATCTCCACTGTCTTTAGAGCGTTGAGCTCAAGGTTGTTCTGGCTGCACCAGTCCAACAGATGATCCACCTCCAATCTGTACGCGGACTTGTCACCATCAGAAATGAGTCCGATCAGGGTGGTGTCGTCCGCAAACTTCAGAAGCTTGACAGACTGGTGACTGGAGGTGCAGCTGTTGGTGTACAGTGAGAAGAGCAGAGGAGAGAGAACACAGCCTTGGGGGGAACCAGTGCTGATGGTCAGGGAGTTTGGGATAGCACTGAGTAAAGTATGTAGTTACTGGAAGCAGTAATGTTTGATAATTGATAATGATGAACACACACATAAATACACTTTCTATACAAATATTTATATAGATATATAGATCGATATCTATATATCTATATCTATCTATCTATCTATCTATCTATCTATCTATCTATCTATCTATCTATCTATCTATCTATCTATCTATCTATCTATCTATCTATCTATCTATCTATCTATCTATCTATCTATCTATCTATCTATCTATCTATCTATCTATCTATCTATCTATCTATCTATCTATCTATCTATCTATCTATCTATCTATCTATCTATCTATCTATCTATCTATCTATCTATCTATCTATCTATCTATCTATCTATCTATCTATATATCTATCTATATATATATATGTGTGTGTGTGTGTATTTGTTTACATATAAATCCAGACAATAAATCCAGGACAGCAGCCAGAGGAGAGGTGAGGGGATTATTGGAGGAAATCTTGGAATGAGTTCTCCATTGAACTCTGATGGCAGGGAGGCAGAGCCTGAGATCCAGGAAGGATCCTGGAAGCAAGGGTTTCTGGAAGGAAGACAACAAGGAGGTAAGCTAGGGGCATAAGATAAACATGAGCAAGAAACAATAGGTGGCCCAATTACCACTCCGTGAGTATGAATGATCTGGCATCTGCTTCAGGGAACCCGTTCTTCTATAAGCTTCTCTTGATCGGACTTCATGAGCTTCAGCTGTGAGGAACCGCCTGCCAGTCACACCATGTAATCAGAAGAGGTGAGGTGCGCACATACACACACACGCAAAAACACACACAAACCTGCACACAGCCCTGATAGCATGATGACGTTGCTGGTATCATTAAAGGTGGACGTGTCCATTTAATGAATCAGAATTGGAATTTTAATGGATCTGGCCAGGATTGGCTTATGAATCCATCTGGAAGACAGCTATTGCTGTTAAAGTTTTAGAAAGAAAGTACATAGAGCAGTCGGTATATTTGCATTACATTGTGGTTATCAATATCTGAGAGCAAATTTTGGCTAATTCCAGATTTGCAAAACACTGTCTGGGTAGGAAATTGAGAAAAAAACAAAAACCTGATTAACTTTAATTACAAGGCTATTAAAATTAATTAATCTTTTAATACAACATTAATATTCTGAAGAATGTGCTTTAATGTCAGACATTTTTAGAGATGTAAAACTTTAGAGCCATGAGTGCTCGTACTCGTACTCATACTCTTCGTACTCGTCGTCTTCCGCTTTATCCGAGACCGGGGCGCGGGCAGCAGACTCAGCAGAGACGCCCAGACCTCCCTCTCCCCAGACACCTCCTCCAGCTCCTCCGGGGGGAGCCCAAGGCGTTCCCAGGCCAGCCGAGAGACATAGTCACTACAGCGTGTCCTGGGCCGTCCTCTGGGCCTCTTCCCAGTGAGACGTGCCTGGAACACCTCCCGAAGAAGGTGTCCATGAGGCATCCGGTATAGATGCCCAAGCCACCTCAACTGGCTCCTCTCAATGTGGAGGAGCAGCAGCTCTACTCCGAGCCCCTCCTGTATGGCCGAGCTCCTCACCCTATCTCTAAGGGAGTGCCCGGCCGCCCTACGGAAGAAGCTCATTTCAGCTCATTTCAGCCGCTTGTATCTCGTTCTTTTGGTCATGACCCAAAGTTCATGGCCAGAGGTGAGAGTAGGAACGTAGACTGACCGGTAAATCGAGAGCTTCGCTTTTCGGCTCAGCTCTCTCTTCACCACAACGGACAGGCACAGCGCCCCCATTACTGCAGCAGCCGAACCGATCCGTCTGTTGATCTTCCGCTCTATTCTTCCCCCACTCGTGAACAAGACCCCGAGATACTTAAACTCCTCCACTTGAGGCAGAAACTCCCCTGCAATCTGAAGAGGTCGAGATCCATGGCCTCAGACTTGGAGGAGCTGATCTTCATCCCAGCCTCTTTATACTCGGCTGCGAACCGCCCCAGCGCATGCTGTAGGTCTTGGCTAGAGGAGGCCAGCAGGACCACGTCATCCGCAAAAGGAAGAGAAGTGGTCAAGTCCCCAAACCAGACCCCCTCCGGCCCTTGGCTGTGCCTAAAAATCCTGTCCATAAAAGTTATGAACAGGACCGGTGACAAAGGGCAGCCCTGCCGGAGTCCAGCATGCACCGGGAACAGGTCTGACTTAGTGCCGGCAATGCGAACCAAACTCCTGCTCCGCTTGTACAGTGACCGGATGGACCCTAGTAAAGGGTCCCCGATTCCATACTCCTGGAGCACCCATAACAGGGCATCACGAGGGACACAGTTGAATGCTTTCTCCAGGTCCACGAAGCACATGTGGACCGGTTGGGCAAACTCCCATGAACTCTCGAGTACCCTGTAGAGGGTATAGAGCTGGTCCAGTGTTCCACGGCCTGGCCATGGCACGCTTGGCCTCACGGTACCCGTCAGCCGCCTCACGAGTCCCACAAGCCAACCACAGCTGATAGGACTCCTTCTTCAGCTTGACAGCGTCCCTTACTGCCGGTGTCCACCACCGGGTTCGGGGATTGCCGCCTCGACAGGCACCGCAGACCTTACGGCTGCAGCTATGGGCGGCAGCATCGAAAATAGATACGGAGAACATGGTCCACTCGGACTCTATGTCTCCAACCTCCCCTGGAATCTGGTCAAAACTCTCCCGGAGGTGGGAGTTGAATACATCCCTGGCCAAGGGCTTCGCCAGATGTTCCCAGCAGTGCCTCACTATACATTTGGGCCTGCCAAGTCTGTTTCTTCTCTTCCAGCAGATCCAACTCATCGTCAGGTGGTGATCAGTCGACAGCTCAGCCCCTCTCTGCAGCCGAGTGTCCAAAACATGCGGCCGAAGATCTGATGATACGACAACAAAGCCGATCATTGACCTCCTGCCTAGGGTGTCCTGGTGCCAAGTGGACACCCTTATGTTTGAACATGGTGTTCATTATGGACAATCCGTGACTAGCACAGAAGTTCAATAAGAAAACACCACTCGGATTCAGATTGGGGAGGCCATTCCTCCCGATCACGCCTCTGCAGGTGTCACTGTTGTTTCCCATGTGGGCGTTGAAGTCCCCCAGCAGAATAATGGAGTCCCCGGGAGGGTCGCTATGCAGCACCCCCAACAGGGACGCCAAGAAGGCCAGGTACTCCGCTCTACCACTCGGCTCGTCGGCCAAAATGACAGTCAGAGACCTGTCCTCAACCCAAAGGCGCAGGAATGCGACCCTCTCATCCACTGGGGTAAACCCCAACATGAGACGACTGAGCTGGGGGGCAACAAGCAAACCCACCCACCCAGCCCCTCTCGAGGAGATGGGTTCCAGAGCCATTTCTAGTCGATATCTCTCGACCTCCCGCACAAGCTCAGGCTCCTTCCCCCCCAGCGAGTTGACATTCCACTTACCTAGAGCCAGCCTAAGCATCCGGGGATTGGGCCGCTGAGGTCTCCATCTTCGTCTGCCACCCAATCCTCTTTGCACTGGTCCCTCACGGTTCCCCCTACATGTGGTGGGCCCACTGGGGGATGGCCTCGCGTCTCTTGTTCGGGTTTGGCTCGGCCGGGTCCCACAAGAAGCAACCCAGCCACCAGGCACTCTCCGACGAGTCCCGACTCCAGGCCTGGCTCCAGGGTGGGACCCGGGTCCGTTGTACTGGTTGACGTCATGTGCCTCGATTTAGTAGTCGTCATGAGTGCCAATCTGATAAATCACTCACCCTCCACGCTACTATTAACTTAGGAGTCTTCCAGCCTGAAAGTGTTACTAAAGATAGATGAGAGCTGATTACAAACTGCATTTCCACTGCTAGCAAATATGTTGTTTGGTCTGAAATGAATTACATGACATACATCTGGAAACTAGGGACTCAGAGAGTTGTTAAACAGTTATATAATTCGAGCATTTGTGTCCACAACTAGGACAAACATTACGCCATAGTGCCATAACTAATGCAGAGAAATAAAGCTTTTCTCCCCAAAGCCAGTTAGTTTTTAGTTTCTGAAGGATAAAAATATCTTGGCTTCTGAATTCAAACAGGTGGGAGGGTGCAGGGGACCCGATCCACAGCTGTAGATTACAACAGCTGCAAAGTTATTCTAAGGCTGTAGACTTTCTGTCTCTTGCCGTTTTTGTACGAAGGTACACAAGAACTTAAACACTACAAATTATAATGTTTTCATTTTATTTGATGCTGCCAGACTAAAGTTTATCTCTGCAATCTGTCTCCTTTGGAGAGTTAGAGCTGCTAGATTTGTTCAAAAAAAGTAACTGTTTCAAACTACTATTCTACAAAAAAGCAAACATTTAGTTTGACCAAAAATTACTAGATTTTATCCCAAGGATCTTGTTCTTTCTAATCCTTGATATTTTTTTGGACGCTATATGCTGCCTATTAACATATCAGCATTTGTCTTCTGGTGATTTTATTCTGCTGATCTTGTGTGCATTTGTGCACATGCATGCTTGTGTGAGGCAGGGTGGCATGTTGATGTGAGTTACTGTAATGGAGGCCGCAGTAATTAAAGACATCCATCAGATAATGACAGATTTGGCAGGAAGGGATGCATCGTCGGACCCGAAACGTGACCGGCTTAACCAAGACAGCAAACATTCTGAAGATGTTCCCTGGCAAGATATGTCTTTCTTCTTTGTGCATCGTGATTCATTTAGAAACTATGTGTGGGATTTGCACAGTGATGCAGGATTTCAAAGGGGCTTAATATCACTCATTAGTTCTTTGATTACTTTTTATGTTTCCCTTCTTGAATTTTTTTTGTAATTCTGCAGAGCTGAGTTCGTACAACAAGTACTGTTGTACTGAATGTTACTGAATGTTAAGAGCTATAACTTTTTCCCTGTGTTTATTGTGGACATCGTCATGTTCCAAATACATGCATGCTTGTTGTGTAGTGAGAAGAGAGCTGTCATTGGTTTACATATTGACATACAAGCTGCACTACATGTGCTGTGGGCTTTCGATTTTTGGACTTCTGTCTATCAGTACCTGCACAAAATGTACGACCAAAGTTCAAGTATTTACAGGAAGATATAAATGTTACATTCAGACTGTTCAATTCAATTCAATTCAAAGATACTTTATTGATCCCCGAGGGAAAATTAGAATTCCAGTACAACCCATCCAAACATACATCATGACTCAAGACAAGGGGGGGACGGGTAACCGAGGCTTTGCTGCCCACTCACAGGCGCTGCCCTTGCTAGATGAGAAAAGAGACCACATTAGGTAAGTAGAGGAAAAAAATCATATTTCACACTTCATCCTTAGCAGAATACAGTTTGAGATTGCAAAAATCCTCAGCACAAAGAAGCAACAAGTTTACAAAACAACATATGTGCATATGTTTATCTTGAGCATGTGTGTGTGCGCATGTGAGTGTGTGCAAGTAAGTCCATGAAGCACTGTCACAGAGGCCATTGTCCTTGATGGTACGTTGGAATGTTCATCAACCGGCCACAAAGTTCTGAGCAGGTCCACAGATGTTCTCAGGGAAGGGAGGGGGCAGAGGGAGCAGAGCGTCATGTTTACATAACTTCCAGGAGAAGTTGAAGATAGCCAGCCATCAAGGCCGTGCAGGGGAGCCAGATTCAGAAAAACAACAATTATTTGGGTTAGGCTGACTCTTAATTTTCCGTCAGCCTTGAGAGTCTCGCTGGAGCTTCTCAAAGGCGAATCCAAACAGCTAAATTCCTGGTCTTTCGCCAGATCCGAGCGAACAACTTTGTCCAAGATTTATCCCATTTCACCCCTGAGTCCAGGAACCGCAACCTGCCTGCGATCCTGTGTAAGGATCACATCCAGTCTGCGATTCAGCTCACGTAACATCTCAGTCTGAGTGTTGATTGCCCTGAAGATCCCATCACACATGCCAGGCAGCCTCACAATTGCCAGAACAGCTGCTGACATTCTCCGAATTTCTCGATATGCCAGGTAACCGCTGACTCCAAAAAACAGAAATCCTGATATCAAACATCCAATTATATACATATCTTCAACATCCTCGACTGACATTATTGACAGTTCTGCCAGGAGTCCATTGTGTATCCAGAGAAAAACGTCCAGCCCGGACAAGTTGGGCTCTCCTTCACCCTGTCTTCTCGTCGAGAAAATTTGATCAATTGCATTGAGAGACCAGCTGACAAAATCCATAACTCAGAATTTGGAAGATATGCAAAAAGAAGCTCCAAAAAGAAGACAAGACAGAGCTGAAGCAGGGCAGATATGGGAGGGGTGCGGGAGACAGAGAAAAAGCATCCTCCTCCACCGAGAGTAGAAAGAAAAATTGACCCTCTGAGCCACTGAACTGCTGGTGTACCACACATAGAGGCAGTGGGTCATTATGCCTTCAATTGAGCACCAATGAAAGTCCTTTCAATGGGTGGTCAGACCAGTAGTCTCTGTTTGATGCTATTTTTTTCTAAGCACCCTTAGCCTCTGATAGGCATTCTTCATGTCACGGAGTGACATTTTTGGACTCTGTTTGTGGCTTTGTGTTTGTTTACCTTTTGCTTTGATTTTTCTATTTTGGTTTTTGTATCATGTTTTTCTTTTCTCCCTCCCGCCTCCTAGTGTTTACTTCTTAAGTTCTTTTATGGTTGTTTTCTTATTACTTTGTATGGTTTATTATTATTATTATTATTGTAATTATTATAGTTCTTGGTCTTCCCTGGATTCTCTAGTTTTATTTCTCTTTAGTATCTTTGTGGTTAATTGTGTTTTATTTCTTCCTTTGCACTCTTCTTTTTTTCTGTTTCCTTTCCAGTTATTTCAGTCAGTATGGTTAGGTTTGTTTACTTTTGTATTCAGGTTTTCTTTATGGGTTCTTTGTTTGTTCTCAGGTTGTTATGGTTGTTGTTCCTATGTTCCCTCTAGTTTCTCTGTTTACTTTAGTCATGATTATTCTAGTTTTCTTATTCTCCATTTGATTATTTATCTTTGTCTGTAGGTTTGCTTGGTCTGTGTTTCTGTTTATTGTTTATTAGTTACTTTGCCCATCCTCAGTCTTTGTATTTGTTTCACCTGTTCCTTCTGCTTCCCTGCCTCCTTGTCACACCTGTTCTCTGTTCCGTTGATTATCTGCCTTTGTTATCTCACAGTATATTAGTTGGTTTTGTGTCTTTGTTCAGAGCTGGTTCCTTGTGTTCGTCACACCTCGTTCTTGTCCATGATTATGCTTTGTTTTTTGCCACGCCTTGCCTTGGGAAATCTGCAGTGATTTTGCTACGTTTTTTGACTTTGTAAATAAATCTTTTCTGAATTGCCAGTGCCCATGTTAAAGTTGTTTTAGCTCATAAAATAAGGTGTGGACAGTGACTCATACATGCTTGGATTTACCAATTTAATGTTTGTGTTAAAACGAATGGCTGACTAATGGGTGATCTCGTGTCCAAAACATTAAACTAAAGATGGCTATATAAAAATAAATAAATACAAATGAAAACCCAGCTCAAGATGTAGATAATGTAAAAACAGAGAGGGTGACTCTCTCTTCTCCAGCAGGTATCTGTGAAATTCTTTTTTAATTATAGTAGATGCATTTAAAAAGGGAATATTTTTACAAGCCTTATAGGTTCTTTACCTTGCACTCATTAGTTATGATGTGGTCTGCATAATATGTTATCGTAACAGTGGAGAGAACAATCTGTCTATTGAAGAATGCAGTAATGTGTGCTAGTTATAATGATGCTGTGAAATGATTTCTATTCACACATTCTTCTTCACACATTCTTCACCTTTATATTCTGCACTAGCAATGCTGTGTACGTCCTGTTGCATTTGGACGTTGAGGGTAGACTAGTTTTGGAGGGATGTATCTTGGTCTCATTTTCTGCATCACAAAAATCTCTCACTTTAACAGGCTGTGTTTAATAAGAACAATAAACAGCACACAGTCCAATAATTTCATTTTTAAACCTATGTCTTTTTCTAGTAATTAAACACTGAGACTAAGTGTGTCATGGTTTTGGATTGTGATTGTGCTGGATGTATTTGTTTACCTGTTGCCTGAGTTGCAGATCTTCCACCTAGCGGTGTGGCCTGTGTGGCAATCTCCTAATCAGCCTTTGTGTAGAAGTAGCTGTCTAACAAACACTTCTAAATCTTCCTATAGCATTCCAACTTTGTCCTGTTCTCACCATGATTTTCAGAGCAAAAGGTCCAAGCAAAGACTAAACTGGTCTTGACTGAGAGTCCTTGAGCAATTCCATATGAAGTTCCTGATTGTTCCACCTGAGGCCTCATACCAATGTGCTTACTACGCTGAGCCATATTCAAGTCCTTCATAGAACCTCCTGGATGTCTCCTCAGTTTCCACAGTAATCCCCCGCAGCTCCTTCACCTCTGAGTCCTCAGCCTTCCTGCAGCCCCATGTCTCTGCAACATAGAAATACTCACCTTCATGGAAGGCATGCAGCACCTTACCCCCAAACCAGACTGGACCATGTCTTTTTGAACACCATTTCTCCTGCAGACACAGTAAGTCAGAGATCATTCTTACCCAAACTTCTTGTCCTGGGTGGTTAGGGATATTTGGGTTTTGGGTGAAATTTCCAGATGGACCTAAAATGCACTACAACCTTTACAGATAAACTTAAATTGACTTTCTTCAAACTTTTGAATGAACATGTCCAACAGTGAACTGTTTCAGTACTTTTTGTACAACATGCTGTTCTCTAACAAGAAGCTTAATGGCAAAATTTGAACAGGTGTTTGATCCATGAATCACCCAATAAGTTTCATGATTCAATCAGAATTGGTATTAATACAGTCCTTCACTTCATGCTGTTCACATTTTGACATCATGAGACCAAGACCACACCTAATTGATCAACACCACCTCGCCATTTTATAGCTTTAACCAGGATGTTCTCCGATGGAAGTGGCCACAGAGTTTAGAGTATCATAGAGTCATCAGCAGGTTGCAACTGAGATACAGAAATACTGGAAGAGTCATAGAAAAACATGGAAGTAGATATCCTTTTGGCCACATCCTACACTGAATACCGCTTTATTGTGAGCAGTGTCCTGTGGAACCAGATGATTGCCACTCAACTCCAGGCACATTTAAGGGAGGTGAGAGGCATCCAAGTGACTCATCAGACTGTTCAAAACCTTTAACATCAGTGTAGTCTGCGAGCTTGACGACCTGCAAAGCTACCACACCACAAGGTATCATTGTCTTGCATGGGCCAGGGAGCAGAGGGCCTCAGTGCTGTTCTCTGATGAAAATCAGCTCACGTTGAGCAGAAATGATGGCTGCCAACAACTTTGAAGACATCAAGAAGAGCGCTATGCATCAGCCACTACTGTCACCAGACGAGCCTTTGGTGATGGTGTTATAGTGTGGGCAGGTGTGTCTGGTCAAAACAGAACTGCCTTACACTTTGTGAGTGGTACAGTGATGACCCATACTACCTGAATAACATCATTAACATAGTCATTGCGCCCCTGCATGAACAACACAAGGCTAATTTTAACTTCATGGATGACAATGCTCCAGCTGATCGCATCATTGGAGAACTGCACTGGAGACTGGGTACCTCGAATGGACTGGCCTGCACTTTCTCCAGACCTGACTCCCATGGAACAGCAATCGATTGGCTGAGTGGTCATCTAGAGACTTGTGACTCTGTACCCCAGAACCTCCTGAGGGCCACCCTTCAAGAGGAATGGGATGCTATGCCTCAGCACACAATAAGTCGACTTGTGAACAGCATGAGACGTTGTTGTTAAGCTATAATTGATGCTCGAAGGCACATGATATGTTATTTAGATATTAACCTTTTTTGTTATACCCACCACTGTTGGCTTTTGTTTGAATAAATTGTTTGAGCTAAGGAAATAACCGTTGCATGTTTCTACTTGAATGCCCTACCTTAATGATATGATACTGTAGCATGAACTTTCATGCTACAGTGATAGCATGAAACAGTTTCACCTGAGAGCCATATATGCCTAACGTTTTGTAAGTAGTGTGTATATATACATGTATGTATGATGCAGTTTAAGGGGAGATCATGTTGCCGGGACTATAATGTTGTTTTTTTTGCAATTGAGTCTTCTAGCACTTAACAATAAAATCTAGACAAACAAAAGCAAATGTATAAAGTCAAATTATATTGAATCAGAAATGTACTTTGGGCACATAGACTGAAATTAAAAGTTATGAAACTAGACAAATATTAACGATGGTATAAAACAGAAATCCAAAGTTATGATGTGTGCAACAAGAGAGAGGTACTGTTGCAGCTTTTCATAGTGGAAGACATGAGGGTGTGACTTTACTGGAATGGATTGTTGCCTAAGTTTCTAAAATGAGTACTACAACCCTGTGACCATTTCTCGTAAGCTGTGGTGCAACATATTTCATGAATGAGAAGTCTACAGTTTTTTTGTTTTTTTTTGTATTGTATGTTTTTTTTTTTTTAAGACAACTTTATCATAACTAATTCTCTGTTAAGCAGAATCAAAATTTGTTGAACAGTTTTTTTTTTTGTTTTTTTTTGCAAAACGTTTAGCTTGGAGAAAAAGAGAATCCTTCACGTGTGCATATATTTGATCTTCTGGAGCTAGATGTTTATAAATGGATGTTAAAGTTTATGTTCAATTAATATTCTGGAACTTTCTGCTGCAGGTGCAGTGCCTCGTGTCGTGTGGAAATGTTCAATTGGACTTGCATCATTGCACTAAGTTGGCGGAGGACTGCATATTTTCCACCTGAGGAATCTCCTGCAGAAAGAAAAGTCATGCTCTTACCACATACCTCTTCACCTAGTCTAATGATGCTGCTCTCCACATTTCTGCAAAGTGTGCATTGACCGCTGTAAGTTTGCTGAAACTGCAAAGCTTTTTCGCAATCCCTCCATGAATCCTACCCAAATTTTGCCAATATCTTCTTGGGTGTAAAAATCATGCACGACTTAGCAAGTTTGCACAAGTCTCTTTCCCGAGTAAAATAAACAATTTATGTTCCTCATTCTTTTTTTTGTTTTAGTTATAGGATAACATACCATCATGTTTCTGCTTTATTAAGCTTTCTTGAGTACTCGGAATTCCCTGATGAACTGGTGTATAAAAGTGTCTTGCATGGATGAAATGAACATTTGGTTTTCTCAGGATATGCTTGATTTAAAACATTTAGACCAAATGAAACACCTCAATACTCTGTGATTTAATGTTTCAGTTTTTGGAACCACTGTTTGTGAAACAATAAAGCTTTAATATGCTGGTTTTGTATTTGAATCTAAGTATGCAGTGAGTCTATTTTGTTTTTGTTTTTTTTTCCAAACTTTGTGAGGTCAAATAATACACAGAGCAAAACCTCTCAATGGAAACAGCTTTTACATTTGTTATTGCATTTAACAAATATCTGCTATGGTCCATTGATGTTTTTTGGCCTTCAGACTTTAGGTGGACTCACATCAACTGCTGTTCACAGGAATAAAAGTGCATTGCAATACATTTATTATTTACAATAATGGCGATAATTTATCTTTCTATAACCGATTTCCTTTTTAACAGGTACAAATCAATAGATTTGTACCTGTTAGACAGCTCAGTGACCCCATCTGGTGGTGAAATATCCAAAATGGTAACCAAGCGGTCTTACGTATTTGAAAGTATCACTTCCAGGTGTAAGTAGATATACATAAAAATCAAAAGACTGTTCCTAAGTTCGATATTATCACTGATACTAACATGACACTAATGCTACTAATACTAACACAGATTTTACTACAAACATTATTCAATTGGAATTCAGCCTTTAATTTGAGGCATACTTTTACGACATTGAGTTTTCAGTTTTACTTTCATGTTAACACTTAATAAACCTTTTTGATCTCTCTGTGTCTCTGTGTTTCTTTCTGTCTATCTATCTTGTAGGCATTATAGATGGTAAAATTAGCCAGGTAAAAATGACTATTGTTGTCTGGGCTAAAGTAGACTCCTTAGACTCCTGTCATTCGGGGTACAGATAACATAATACATTTTACTTTTGTGCTGCCATGAAGGAGGGAAAACATTATTGTGGATATAATATGGCTTTCCTGACATTAGATGTTATACATCTGTTTACACATCTCTATATATACATTAACCTACCTCCACAATAGAAATGAAATAGGACAACGTGAGAAGCGTTTATTTCTGACATGATATTTAACGCCGTCAATGCTGAGTCACAGAAAAAATTTCATTAGGATTTTTCTGAGGTACTTATTCGGAATTGCCATGCTGCCTTGTTTAAATGTTAGCTTTCCGATTCATTTCCCTCCATGCATATCACCACTAATCACACCTTCAATACCACTCTGCCTTTGTTATTCACATGTACTGTGAAGTGATGGCTTGGATTAATCAATTAATTTGCCGTAGGAACCGGCAGGTTGGTTAGAAAGCATACAATTATTTTCTTTAAAAGTCTATTATGAAAAAAAAAATGGAAAAAGAGAAAAAAAAATCTAGCCCAAGGAAAGCAAAAAAAAAAAAGAAGGAAAGAAAGAGCAAGTCCGCCCTCAACCCATCTGAGTCAGCAGCACTGACATGATATGGCCACATATCTGAAACACTCAGCAAACGATGGCCTTAAGAAGACGGGTGGGGGTGGAAAATACTGAGAAATCCAGAGGTGAATTGGGGCTGCAGAAAGATGATGGAGTAGGTCAGGTGATAATACCATCGTTACAACCCCAACTGGGATATGGTTGCCATGGAGTGTGTAGGAGGGGGGCTGGGAAATGGGAGTCTGCCAAAACATAGATGGGGGGTGTAAGGAGTTGTGATGTAGTATTTTGTGCTCAGGATCCCCCTCAAAGTCATATGATGGGATCCTTCTGCTCAGTATTAGAATTAGGATTTAACTATTTGTTTACGTTTTGTTGTAGGATCTTGGATCAGGTATATTTTGATCAGTCAAATTAATAGAATAGTAAAGACGTGTATATAAATTATACACATGTTCGGCACAAATCGGGGAAACAGTTCTTGATTGGCTTAACTGACTCCTGTTGTGTTACAGAACAATGCAATCACGATCTACGCATTAAGAGCTTTTAAAGGGTGTTATGTGCGTTAGGCGTCTCCCAGCCCTTCTTACTTCCAGCCTGAAGATGTCGCCCTGTATCCTTCTATAAAACCAATGCTGCGTGCACGCGCATGTGCGCGAGTGACGGGTGAGAGCGAGACGGAGCGCCTCTGTCTGCCTCCTCTCCGGTGGCGTTGCCTCTGTGTCGCTGCGGTGCTTTGCTGCGCTCCTGCCTATCCGTCTTTCTTTCTTTCTTTCTTCCCTGCTTTTACACACGGCTCATCTCTTCTTTCTTTCTCACCTGCGTCCACCGCATCCCCCCTTGTTCTCCTCCCTGCGGATGCCTTTAGCCTTGCACCCCACCTGCACACAGCATCCCGGCAAATGGTCCTTCTAGCCACAGCAACTGTGGTCGCAGGACGCAACGAAGAGGCGCACCTTTCCGTTTTGATCTGATCTGAGCACACTGCGGATTGACTTGGGAAAGGGGCGGGTTTGGGACAGTAGGCGAACTAGGAGAAGCTTGTAAGCGGCCAAAACCTTTGGGTAAGTCACCGCTCCTATCTCTCAGCTGTATACTGAATGAGATTAACTACAAAGAAGCTGTCTGCTCAACAAACGCGTGTGTTTGAAGTCTGCTGTTTGGTCCCTCCTTACAGTCCTGACATGCTCTGGAAATCTGATCTGAGTTCAGGATCATTTGCTGGGGACAATTTGGAGACACCGTTCGTGTGTGCATGGTGCTAATTTGTTTTTTAAACAGCTTTGCTGTGAAGCTCATTTCAGTGAAATTGGTCCAAATTTGCTCATATTGTTCAAGACACAAGATTTTTGGCTCCACATGGCTGCTGACCTAAATCTACATGTTGTGCTAAAAGTCCTCCAAAGCCTCAGAAGACACAATGTAAATAAAAGAAATAGCTTATTCAGGGCTTCCAGTTGACTAAATTAATTTCAAAGCCTCATTCAGTTAGAAGTGTTGTTCAAGTCTTGGCATAGCGTGCTGTCATAATTAATAACCCGGTTAATGTTACTTAAGGCTGAAAAGTTTCACTGAAATGTGTATGGATCTGTAGGCAGATTAAAGCTGAGCTAAGATGCTGTACCTTTACCCACTTTGCTTGTGCTTTGATCAATAGACATTTCCAGGAGGGGGACTGAGCCCTGGTGGTTTGTCAAGGACATACAGTATATTTAGATGATGATGTGGTGGAGAGGAGGAGGGCTCAGCTGTGAGGGCATGATGCAGGTTCATGTTAAAACGGGTGCTTATCAGATCCTGGAACACAGAGTGATTGACAGCTGATGCACAGATACGAGAGGAGAGAAAACAGTGCTACTAAAGGGCATGCTCTTTATAGGATCAAACCCTCTGTTCCTTTGTCCTGTGTTGCTATAAACTTTGGGCTGAGATCTGCAGATAAAGCAACTTTCTCCCTGCCAGGTAAGCAGCTGTGAGGTAAGGAGAATGCAATCACCTGAGGTTATCCTTAAATTGACCTATGATGATGGTGTAAGAGGTCAAAGCTTCTCAATCTGCTTAAAAACAGCATGTTGGTACTATTCTAGTACTTCAAAGGACGACCCTACTACTACCCCCCGAGCAACACATCTTCAAGGAAATTCTGATCTGATCATTTTATTGTTAAAGGATAAGGAGCATTACAAAGGAGCTATCAATGTGGGAACTGTCTCAACAATTCCTGTGCAATCTCTCTCCTTTAACCAGAAGCATAGACTCTTCACCCCTTTTCCAAATTTCCTAAAGATTAGCTTCTTTTATGTTCCGTAAATGTCTCCAGTGGGCATGAAAAGCCTCGTCCTTCATCGCGGACACAGATTAAGCAAATTCACACAGCAGCGCAGGCCTAATGCCTAATCACTATGCTGCGCTGGCAGAACAGAACAGTCTTTCTACTGTGGCTGCCAGGGAGAGGGAGAGAGAGTAAAAGAGGGGAGGAAGGCTAGCCACCAGTGCGTATTGATCGGACGGAGGGGATACTGTCAGGCGACCACGGGATGGAGTGCTGACGACAGTCCAACAAGCTGCTGTGATGAGCTGGTCCAGCAGTTGCTTTTACATACTGAATAACGCTGATGTTAGGGGAAGAGTTTGAATTATAGTTGTCCTCCAGAACAGGGTCAGGAAGGATTTAGAAAATGCTGCATATGTTATGAACATGGATATATTTAATCGTCAAAAAAAAAAAAGATTTAAAGGGAGGTTCGGTGGTGTATGACCAATCTTTGTCTAAATCACATCCGGTGCTCAAGGCTGACTATTTGTCAGGTCAGCAAACACTGAGCTAACTGTGAGATATTCATTATTTTAGCCTTGATTTTTGTCTTTAAGGAATAAAAAGCAGCAGTGAAGGCGTTATTTTTTAGAATGTAATCAAATTATATTAAAGTTGTGTATACATGGGGCTCCTAACTGTGCTCAAAACATTAAAATTACTCAGAACACCAATCTTTCACATTTCACTGTGATGTTTTGCCATATCCAGTGTTTCTGTTATTCAATGAAGCCTGGTCGTTAACCAAAAGATAATGAGGCCTTATGGTTATCCAACTTCTGGCCTTAATCACAGATGCAAGAAAGCTTCACTTCAAGCTTCATCTGTAAGTTGATTTAGAAATACCCCTGAAACATTTATGAAAAAAACTACCAAAAAAACTATTGTGTTGGAATATAAATGGATAAATTCAACTGCACAAATGAGATTATCAAGCCAGATGTCAAATATGCCTTCTTTTCTTTGTGTGGGACATTCTGTATAACTTCTACAATTTAAGCATCAAAGCAATAGATCTGTCAGAAGAGTAAATGTTTAACATTTTGATGCCAACGAGCTGAGTTATTTGCTTTTTGTTTTTTTATCTATCTGCCAACGCCTCACTTTGTGTGATGTTATCTAGCCTCAGGCAGCTACCTGACTGTTAATCCACACCCTCAGACTTTATCGATTGCATAGTCATGGGACTAAACTGGATGCTATTTGGCCGCCAAAATTTGATCTTTAATCAGACAAGTTGATACTTAAGTGACTAAAAAGTTTGATTAGTCACTTTTACAATATTTGGATTATGCTAAAACTACTAAAAGATTACATTGATGTTTTGCACCAATAAACATTTAAAACCACATTTGCAAGTGCTGTGTTTATAGACTGATCAGATATATTTTCGTATATATTTTAGTTTAGTTTTTTAGGTGAGATTTTTGATCAAATTTGCCAATGTGGGTCATTGATAATGCAACCTAGTGGGGATTTCTTTAGTGTTAATGCTCGGACTATTAGATTTAATTCACATTGAGATAAGAGTTGTGATATTTAAAAGACAGACAGCAATGACATTTACATTGCTGGTCAGAAGTTTACATACACCCTTCATGTCATTAATCTTGGGCTTTCAACAATGCATTTGGACTTATTTTTCCATGGTTTAATGGTTATACAACATGCAACTTTCATGAATTTTAAAAAGAAAAACTGATTCCACGAATTTGAGATTATAGTGTATTTTCAATCATTCAATCAAGGTTGAAATTATGCATAAAGGTTCAAATACGAAGACATAGGAAAGCCACAAACTTTGTGTCCCTTTCAACAAGCTTCTGACAAAATTCTTACATAATTATAGACTCTTCATCTAAGCACAATCCACAGAAGTGTTCAAGTTGTTGATTTGTGGTGAAGCTGAACAACTTCTTGTCTTCCTTATTCCATCTTCTTTATGCAGTGCACCAGGGCTGTTGGCATAAAAACAGACACTCAAAATTAAAACAGACCTACCACCATGCATGACAGTTGTTACAAAGGTCTTAGGTTTGAGAGCCTCATCTTGACTCCTCCAAACATTCTTCTTGTCATAGTAGCTCAAACTTTATTTCCTGTGACCAACACATTTTTCTCCAGAAGGCATTTGCCTTTTCCATGTGGAGCAACTGACAATCCCAGTTGAGTATGAAGGTGCTGATTGTGGAAAAGACACTTCTTTCTTGGTCCTGCACCCTCTCAATTTAAACCTCACTTTGCTGTGGACAGTGATCATAGGTGTTTTAGCACCTTCCAATTAATGATAGACCTGAGCATCCCATCTGGGTTCATCCTAAACAACTTAACCAAATTCCTACTGTTTGAGATGGCAGTTGGGCACAAAAAAGTTGGATGGGAATGTGTGTTCCAACAGGACAACTATCCCAAGCACATCAAAACTACATTTGGAAAGGATGAAGCAGGTTAACATTAAACAAGACTTCAAACATTCAACAAATGGATGGGCTATGTGGAACCATTTCTACCCAGAAGAGTTCTTAAATATCCAACCACAAACAAGTCTGAAACTTGTTGAAGGCAACACAAACTGTGGGCTTTCTCTGCAACTTGCTAAGGGTCATTTATACACACATTAGTGGAGGTGTAAGTATATATCGGACAATGCTTGCATAATTTTCAACCTGTGTAGATTAGAGCAAATCTGCATGAAATTTTTCAATTTGGCACCAGATTTTGCTTTTTAAAATTCAGTGAAATTGTATATTGTGTCATTTTTCAACATGAATATTTAAGTTTTATTTGGTTGGTTAAATTAAAATTAGAATTAACAAAGGCTTATTGAGCTTGACTGATTACAGGGAGATCTGTTTGAATGAACAAGTGGAGGGGGAGCAGATGATCCACATGCTTCCTTGTTCAAGTGTCTACACACCTTTAGGAGTTTTATGGTGCTGCTTTCACGTGGCTATTTGAAAATACTATGGTTTTGGGAAATCACCTTCTGATGCAGTTATTTTTAGTAATTATATTCATAGAACAGGAATCGTCAAGTGTAAGCCATCAAAGCTGCTCAAAGAGTTTGTCTTTCATAACTAATAACCAGTCTGGATGCAGATGCATAGCAAATTCATAGGGGTGATCATTGTCCTCCTAAGACCCCTTGGTGGCCCTATTGGTTGTTTCCAGAATTGCACAGTGGGGTACATTTTAGGAAATTCTTCTCCCTCAAAATCCAAGGCCCTGCCTTTAAGGTGGACAGAGAATCTATAACATGTGAAAAGCCTTAAAGTTCTGTCTCTCTTTTAGCTTTTCAGAAAGAATCTTAAGTTATTATAAGGACAACAATGCCATTTTTAATTTGGCAAAAAAACTTTTCTAAGCTTTCTGCTGATATGACATGAGCTCCTCTTTAAGTGAGTGCCTGCTCCACTGATGTTTGCTCACCATCTGCTGACCTTTACTTTAAAGCCAGAAAAGATATGGAAACTGTTTGTCATATGAAAGGTCAGTGGGAAGTGTTATTACATTATGACTGAGCAGAATGGATCATACAGCTGGCATATTGTGCTCGTTAAAAAAAAAACACTTTTAGTCACTTTCAGAGATTACGTATGACAAATGAAGTCCATGTACCATTGTTACAGGATTTCCTTTGCACAAACAGAAAACATGTTTATCCCGAAAAGAGCACCTTCACCTTTTGTTGGGCCTTTAATCTTCCTTTTATGTATGGATCATATTAGTTTTCAAGGAAAGAGATAATGAGTTGTCCAGGGTTAACAATGCTTTGGACTGACATCTCAAAGCTCCGTGTTGCCACAATGCATTTAGTTGTGATATATTACCTCACAAGTTCTGCAGGGTGGTAAAAGGTAAAACTATTCTAATGCTCTGTGTTGTGTTTCATAGTGATTAATGGGAGAGGGAGTTTGAGGAGTGCAGCAGGAGGAAAGCACTAAAATATGGAGGAGGCAATGATGTGTCGGAACGAGTCCAGAAAAAGCAGCAATATGTGTTCAAGAGACTGAAAGAGAGAGAAGCAGACACAGAGAGGGGGCTGTGTGCATGCCTACCAGTGTGACTCTCCTCCCATCTTCTAATGAGCTTGCTGCAGATGGGACTCCCTCTGTCAGCCCACTGCCCTCCTCCTTTTTCCTCCACTTCGTTATCCATCCACCATCCCTTCTTTTGTTAGCTTTACAGACCAAAGTGATTACATGAAGAAAGGGACGAGGCAAAGCAGGACTTCAGAAACAGGTGATGTAGCACAAAACAAGTGGATGAGGTGGATGCAGGTGAGTAAGGGAATCTGCCCATGGTTGCCTAGCCATGACATCATATGTGTGCCTGTCACCCTGCACTTGCAAATCTGAATTAATAATTGGCTCAGCTAGCCACATCTGCCAGAGTTAATTGAGCAGCAAAGAGAGACGGTTGCAGGAGCAAAGATCAACTTGATTTGCCAGACAAATAGCGGGAAGGTAGCCTTGAGTTGGCGTGTGCATGTTTGACTGGTGTAATGACAGATTTGTTGCAGATATGAATATGCATAATTTTGACCTTTTAATGTGTATGGAGATCTGTAATTGCATTTCAAATGTGGCCTAAGCTTAGAGGTTGTGTGTGTGAGTGCTGTTGCTGTGCTCATACAGTGCCTTGCAAAAGTTTAATACCTCTTAACCTTGTCCACATTATGCATGAATGAATGAATGAATGAACGAATCCGTCCGTCCGTCCGTCCGTCCATCCATCCATCCATCCATCCATCCATCCATCCATCCATCCATCAAACGTTTCTTAACAGACCTTTTTAGATTTTATTTCATTTTAATTTTTGATATTAATGTGTCCTTAACAATCCACCCCACAACTATGAACCCATTTGTGTTGATCTGTCATAAAGAAATCCTCCTTAAAATACCAATAAGGGCTAGTGCCAGTCAGATGTTTATAACTGCAAGTGTTTATTAGAATTGAGGATGCTATGGTTGAAGTCTTGGTTTTTGTATGTGAGTTTTTATTTTTATTCTCTCTAGATTTTTTAATAAGGTGACTTCTGAAGTTTATTGGTTACAATTAAGTTTATTTAGTTATATCAGAGTAAAATGGGCTGAAAGCATATGCCCACTATGCCATGTATCATTTTTCTTCCTCGTCACAAATGTGAATTGAAAGATGTAGTACTTTGTGTTGATTTGTCACTAATAGATTGATGCTTGTGTTTGTAACATGACAAAATGTGGAAATGTGTGCTGCTGCATGCAGTTCAGTCTAATTCTTTTTTGCATTCTCTGTATTGAGTTGTCTGGATTACTTCCCGTCTGTTCATTCTTTGACCCATCAGGTGAAATCTGTTTGTGAAAAAGTAATTAGAAAGCTTCCTCACTGTGGCTGGTGTGCTCTGATTTTTGTAGATGGTTAAATAAAATATAGTTTGCAGCAAATGCCAGAGTTGAAAGGACCTTATGTGTTGGCTAATTAGAGAAAACGCAAGAGCCGATGTCTGAGGGAAAGACAAGAAAGACTTGGCATAATGACATGTTACATGGCAAAAAGCAGCCTGGGTGTATTGTTGTCAGCCTCATCTCTAGTCGCAGCAATGGCAACATGGTATTATCTCGCTGGCTGGTCAAGTGAGTAATGATATGTTTGATGAGATATGAACACCTGTGCCTGAGTGTGTGTGGGTGAGCATGTGCTTGCTTCTTTTCCTGTCTTTTATCCCACATTTCACTGCAGAATTGATCTAAACAGGAGCAGAATGTGCATTTACATTAAGTCAAGACAGCCTACTCCCATTGTGAAGATACAGCCAGCACTCAGACCTGTGTTTCTAAGCCTTCAGCTCCTATGTGCTACCTGAAAGATAGGAAAGTCTTAGCTGCTACACAGCTATGCCCGTTACACCTGGAGCCAGAGACTTATGATACTGAGTAATAATAATATTTCCTCTTCTTGCTGTTATTGTAAATATGCAAGTCTTACACAAGGTGGACATATGAGTTGCAAATGTGCCAGGAAGATAAGTAAGCACATAATAAAATTATTCCACCTTCTCCAAAGACAATGCGTGCAGAGTATTCAGTGCCCGGCTTGTTTTTGTGACTTTTATTAGATTTGGAGACATGATGTGGTTGAGTGACACAGGACTTAAACATGATATAGCCTGCTCACTGCACACATGCATTTAACAGTATAGCTGGTATTCAGCAGCTGGATAAAAGGGGCACCAGTGACTATAGATGATCGTCTGGCAGTCATAAAGTCTTTGCTGAAGATTGTCAAAGAACAGAAGAAATTAGATTTTCTGCTCTGCACGTCAGGAAATATATAAATAGTTATGCCTCATCTATTTCCCCTATATAATAAATAGGTTACTATAGAAAACATTTTTTTGTAGTTAATGAAAGTACCTTTCAGCAAGTCTGGTTTATTTAGATCTGTTACATTGATTACTACATCATCTCAAAAGTAGAGACGTGCCATTTCAGAAGTTTTGGATTACAACCCGATCTCATTATCAAGATCGAGTCTTTTGCATTGCTGTGGAGGGGCTTTGGCCCTCTCTTTTTTACAGAATTGTTTTAATTCAGCCACATTAGTGTTCAGACATTAGTCAACTGTTTAGAGTGATGCCACAGAATCTCAATCAAATTTAAATCTATAATTTCTGTTGGCCACTCCCAAAACATTCATTTTGATTACTTTCGGACCATTTAGAATTGGACTTGCTGGTGTGCTTTGGATCATTGTTCAGCTGAAGAATGCAAGTGCAACTGCATTTATGGTCACAAACTCATGGCTAGATGTTCTCCTTCAGGGTTTTATGGTAGGAAGCAGAATTAATGGTTTCATCAATTACAGCAAATCCTCCAGGGTCTGAAGAGGCAAAGCAGCTGCAAATCATTACACTACTACCACCCTGTTTGATGGTTCTTTCTGAATTGCTGTTAGTTACACTAAAGTTCCACTTTGTTTCGTCAGGCCACAGAATTTTTATTTTCTTTTACCAAAATCTTGAAGATTTGATTTTTTTGTGATGAATCTGAGACAGACAGCTTTGTTATTTTTGTTCAGCAGTTTTTCTAGTTTTATTAACCTACTAGATGAGTCGTTGATGGACTCTTGGAGTCATTTTGGTGGGCCATGACTTCTGGTAAAAGTTCATCACCTTTCTGTGTTCTACATTTGTGGAAATTGGCTAACGGTAGATGAAAAACGTAATTGCTGTAGACTGAAATGCTTACTACACCAAATCTTGTGAGAGAAGTTGCACCAAACAACTCAATATAAAGGTAGCTTTTATTGAAAAGCAGTCAAGAATATATGACGGTAATGTTTTTGTTTTTTTTACATTTTTTATTAGAGAATAATGGAGCAAGCTCTGCCAATTTAAACCTTATATAATCTGCGAAACCTAAAAACTACATTTTGATATATTTGAAAAATTGTTAAAATATCATTAACTTTATAAAAGTTTTGTTGGTCTGTAAGCTTAAACATCTAGAGTAAAAATCTGTCAAAGTATGACCTGTGACATCATAGGACAATAACGTCTGAATCGGTGACCTCAGCTCAATTTACAATCGAAGAGTGATGTCAGTATTGAGTCTGATATTGAACTTGTAAGAATTTACCCAATTTTAATAATTTTTGACACTGGGCCTCATTAAGAGGGAAATGTAACTCTTTTTCCTATCATTTGCACTGAATAACATTTAGCTGAAAAGTAAATCCAGCTTGCTTTGCAAGGCAGGCTTTACTAAAGATACTAGACAACAATGAAATAGAAATAGAAAGAACATGCAAGAGGAATCGAGATGGTATTTTAGTCAATCTTTCATGTACTTCCAACAAACAGTCAGCACCTTTTTCAGAATTTATACAAAACAAATTGGCATGATTAACCACTGGGTTGCATTACACTAACACAGTTGGTCTTTCTGTAAGTGTTTACAGCAATGCTTTTACCAGTATCACATTATGTTGTCACTGGCAACAGCAACTTGCTGAAGTACTCACCCTCATTACAGCAGCTGGCAGTATATGTTTCAAACTGATTTTAGCAATTAAATCTGTTGGGTCATTTAGTGGAAAACACTGAGATTATATAGCTAACACTGCTAAATGTGACTCCAAAATAGTCATTTGCCATAAATTTAGGCAATATTATTAGATACATTTTCAGAAATAAACAATTTCTTCTATCTTCTCAAACTGTCTTTAACCTCTTTCATCCCCTGATCAACACATAGTGGTCTTTCTCTCCTAAAAGCTTCAGGTCAGCCAAGTGGGCTAAATGCCCATCCAAATGCCTGTGATTGAATCAGCAACCCATCAGGAGCACTCTCAGATCCTTATCAACTGTGGCTACTTCCATTGCCAATCAAGGTTTTCCTCCCATCTGGAGAAATGGATATAATGGAAATCATGTAAAAAGATAAGCATCAGACCACGTATGAACTGAGATTTTTTGTTTTATTGCCCTGCATGATCAAAAGGGTGTCTGAAGGGGGGAGTGGCAGATTTGTGTCCACTCTGATGTATGAAGATTAATATTAAAAAGAAAGCAAGTGGTCACCAAATAAGAAAGACCAAATGTCAGGTAAGGGTTGTTCTTGAATAAACAATGGATGCATGAGGGAACCCACATCCACCTGTAATACACAGATCACGGAGAGAAGGTCAGCGAGGATTTAGCTGCAAGAGTTACAGCGCACCTGAAAGAAGAACAGCAGCTGAAATCATGTTTTGACCATGGGGTGTTTTATTAGTTCACTTATTGATGTGTGTTGACAGTGGAGAGATACACCCGCAGCCAAGCTTCCGCTTCTGCTATCCACATTATTCGATTTCATTTCACAGTCCCTGAGCTAACAAAGGAAGCTTTTCTCTTCAGCTACACAATGTGCTTGTTCAGTGCAAAGCTCATGTCAGTGTAAGCAGCATATACTCCGTCCTGGCATTCAGCATTTTTATTTATTCCCACCTCCTCCTGGGGCATCCTTTGTTATATACAGCTGTTCACCTGACAACAAAACATGCTCTGTTAACTCAGCACTATTAGGTCAGGTGTTCTCCCTTTGGAGGAATTCAGATTGAAATGCGACTGCATCTCAACTGGATTGCATAGCCACATCAACAGCTTTTTGTGATAATAAGTTACTATAGTAAAATCATTCAGCATTATCTCACTGAGATCAGGACACAACATTCTTGCTTTTAAGTTTCCCCCGAAAATGTAGGATTTCTTACCAAACAACAGAGAGCATGTAAAGATTAACAGTATACTTTAGAAGCTTGAATTCTGAGCCGGCCCAAAGCTTAAGCAAACTTAGCCCCCCCCCCCCCCCCCCCCCCCCCCCCCCCAACCATCAGGGGTCTCCCATTGGTGCCCAAAGTTTAGCACAGTCCATAAATCTAACATTTTTATATTTGTTTTATTAAGAATTAGAAGGCTAATAAATTTGATGGTTTCAGCATAGGTAAATTAAAAATAATTTACATTGTTCCAATTTTTAATTTAAGATTTCAAGGAATTGGCATGTTTAGTTTGTGAAAGTGCAAAGCATAATCTTAATTTTGTTTTTTATTGTTAGAATCTGACGCTTCAAGTTTCATTAATTTGAGTCTGACTTGTTCACAAATACATCTCAGCAAATGATAACTTATCATCCGTGTTTGCTGGGGTGACGGTAGCTCAGGTAGTAGGGGTTTGTCTTGTAATCAGTAGGTTTCGAACCCCCACTCCGTCAGTCTCAGTCATTGTGTTCTTGGGTAAGATACTTCACCCACCTTGCCTGCTAATGGTGGTCAGAGGGCCAGGTGGTACCGATTGTATGACAGCCCCGCTTCTGTCAGTCTGCCCCAGGGCAGCTGAAGATACAATGTAGCCTACCACTGTCTGTGTGAATGTGTGGATAACTGATTCAAGTGTAAAGTGCTTTGGGGTCCTTGGACAAAATAAAGCACTACACAAGTGCAGGCATTTTACCATTGCATTTAATTAAACTTGGCCCCCTCTCTTAGATTCCACAAAATTTGTACTGAAACTCTGTTAATAGTGGTGATGTTCTTAACAGGAAGAGGGGGCCCAAATCAAATTCTGCTTAAGGCCCAATAAGACCTTTGGCTAGCCTTGCTTGAAATGAAAGCTCTGAAGTAATGAATTAGGTTAATTAAGGGTATGGATTGCTAAATGAGGTGGAAGCAGCAATTCTATGTTGATTGTTAGATGAATTTTCCTCTTGAGCTGACCTACTTATTCCTTCCACCAGATTGCTCTCACATCCAGTTTTCTTCAGAATGTATAGATTTGAAAGAGGATGTACAGAACTCAGAACACTGGAGATGCTCCTTTGGCACCAGACAGCTTAGAAGTATCATTGGCTTGCTGCTTTTTAAGACTCTTTAGTTCTCTTGCGTGGGTTAGCCATGCAAATTTCAATTAGAGCCAGACTCTAGAACGACAAGCTCACAGGCTAACATCAACTTCACTCATCTGTGTTCTGTGGGCTGTATGTGTAGTGTATAATTCATCAAGTAGCTCTCTGTGTATATTATCCGCATATAAATTAACTTAGTTAATGTGCATCTCATGAATTTTTTACAACGTACGTACGTACGACAGATGTGCATCAGTTCTGTTGTCTGTTGGATGTGAGAAGAGGGTTTCAAAAGGCTTTCAATCATAAAACTGCTTGAAAAATGGGAAATAAAACAGGCCACTGACTTTTTGTAAGTCTTTCATTCAGAAGAACTGCCACATATTGTTGCGACCACCAATTATAGCTCCAATCTGTTTATCTGATCTGTACTTTTTGCAGCAGACACAAAGGATAAGAAGGGTCTGCAAGGGCTTGCCTTTGTCTTTAGTGTTTGATGGCAAAAGACTTGATAGAAGCTTCAATGATCCAGATAACAGAAATAAAGAGATTCTATTATTATTAGCTAAAGACTAGCTAAATAGAAGAGTGAATAAATAATGATTCTAATTGTAAATTTTGATTTTCTTGTGTTATATGTGATACATCTGCATGTGTAAAGTTTATAACTCAAGATTTTAAATTTTTAAATGTGTTCTAGATCGATAAATCAGCTAAAACTGAAAAGCTTTAGTCATTTGGTAAGACAAGAGGCCGCATGCTGTCATTTACACCAATTAGGCTAAAAATCTGCTATATTTGGGCCTGTGCCAGAGATTTGGAGCAAAAGTCTCTATCTGTCAGAGAAAGGCTTTCAAAGGGATTGAGGAAAAAAGGGTTTGCTGATGCCCCCACTACCAAAAGTAAAAAAATGCTGAGAAATTGCAAAGCTCATGCAGACACAAACACACATTTCTGTCACTCTCTTGTCTCTTTTCTCCTCTGGCTTTTTCTCTGCAGATTGCAGACAGACAAGTTGATACAAACTCAAAAGCCAAGAGACAAACAATTGATCATAAGAGCAACAAAAAATATGCCCGGCTGCCAAGACATCATGCACATACACATGCTCAGAAGCAAACTACAAAATTAAAAGAGCCAGAAAAGTCCAAACTGAGCTGGACAATACTTGGACTGATTTGGATTGTATGCAGTTGAATTTGTATTCGTTGTTTTCTTCGCTGTTTTCTTTTTACATAAAGCTACCTGGGATATCTTTTCTTGTGAACTTGCACTGTATAAATAGACCAAACATGTGGAAGCAGAGAGCTTAGAGCATAGGTCACTGCTACAGGTTTGTTTGTGGGATTTTATTTCTGATAATCAGACCTGTTCTGCAGACATTAGATGATGGAAGATGTTTTCACAGTGGGGCCTCTGGCCCAGAAAGCTTTTTTTTAAAATCCTGAAGTAGACTGTATATTTTTCTCCATTAGATGTAAATAAAATGATATTGATTTCACAGACACTGCAAGCAAGCCCGGGGATTACTTTTATTACTGGTGGGCTACCTAATCCGTACCATTACTCTCAGTGGATGGTCAGTATTAGTGTTTCCACAAAAGCTCACTTTTAAATGACAGTAATTTTCACTGTGTGGCTTTTGCCATTTATGAATCCCATTGGGTGCTCAGTCAGAGAGTGGTTTAAAGCGAAACATTTTTCATCAGCATTTTGCTGCACTTGCCCAAGACGTTGAGAGTTACACAGCTTCAGATGAGTGTTCTGTGAGCTGGACGGAAATAGCAGTCTTTACTACTTCACTCGCAAGCCATTTTTCCAGTCAATACTAAGCGACTGTGTCCCAGGCGCGTAGTTAGACATGGGAATAGCCCCGGACTTCTTGATAGAAGAAATTTAGAAGTTTCAAAAAGATGCAGCCACAAAATGATATTGGACTTCACATTTTTATTTAAAAACAATCCGATTTTTTCAATTGTGTTCCATAAAATCATGTCCCGCTCCACCTAACCTGACAATGACTTAAAAGGAGGAGACCACGTATGGGCAACTACGCGCACAGCCGAAGACGGAACAGCAGTTTACTCCAGGTCGACCTGCCTCCTTTCATTACGTGAAAAGTTACACTGAGCGGCTCAAACAGGGCGCATTTCAGAGCAACCGTGGTGCCAACCGTAGAGGGGAGACTGGTGGGTGTGTGTTCAGGAACAGGTGGAAGCAGAGCGGTATAACCCAGACGAAGATAGCAGTAAAACCTGAATGCTGACTCGGAATGGGCTAATTGTAAGTTACAGATAATCACTGATTCATCCAGCAAGACATGAGGTGGAGGTTCACTCTAATGAGCATCTTCAGGATCATGATGAGGAACTTCCACCTGAGCTACAGGTGAAGTTAAATGATCTGTGATAGAAAACAGTAGCAACCTTCTCTGTGAGGTTCTAGCCAGATTTGCATCATAATGTGAAAATATTTGGTCCTTTACTTCAGTCAAAATAAAAGCATTTAATCCTAACGTAGCTGAACACATTAAAAGTCCTTTAGATCAACACATTGCATCTTATTGCTGCAGCCGGTCTTATAGTCCAGGTCTACATGTAGACAGAATAAACTGCTCCTCAATAAACCAGGAAAATATCTCCTGGTTCCAGTAAGACGTAGTAGAAAGTGTAAAAGTAAGCCTCCCTCTTCTCTTTCATATCTTCTGTGCTGATTCTAAACATACAGCTCTGGGTTTAAAGATGCAGTATAATTACGAAATAGATCTAAGTAGTTAATCACAGGTGAACCATTGATTAGTGACCATTTATTAACTATTTTATTTTTCTGAATTACACATAAAATATTATATAAACTAAACTAATTAAACAAGGATGACACATACATACCATATGTATACAGTTATTAATAACTGTAATATTAGTACTGATAAGGTCCAGGATGAGGCCCTATGCAATATTTTAAACACCACAACTTAACACCCTTTCCTCTCAAAGTGTTTATTAGTAAGAACTGAACTAATGTCTCACATGCTCAGTGCAGAACAAAAGACTGTGTTGAAAAATGTTTCATTTATTATTTTTGGCAGGCCAGAGTTCTCCAGAAGTGGAATGAAGGGCTGAAAAGATGGCGATAAAAGAGAATAGGTTCATAAAAGAAGGAACAATTTTAATAAAAATGTTTCGAAAGCTCTTGGCATAATAAAATAAATGTGTTTTAGGATTTTACCATTTGACTAAGATTTAGGAAAATCAACTTTATACCACTTTCCTTTTTTGAAATTGTTAGGGCTTGCGAGATAGAGGACCCCGGAATGCAGACTAGCAGGCAGCATGACGGTAAGTGCAAAATGATTTAATAAAAAACACCAAAACTCAATCTCAGAAGAAGCAGGAACAAAACAATAAACGGACAGGCAGGACAGGCTTGGCATGATCCACAAAACAAGAAATGAGCATGATCTGAGAATGTTTCTGCGAGGAATAAACAGGACAGGTGTGTATATATGGAGTGTGACAAGGTGAAACAAGAAGACAGATTAACTAGGTGCAGGTGAACCGGATAACTTTAATTAACAGACAGAGGAAAACGTGGCTGGAGCAAAAACAGAGACTCTTGAATACAAACAAACAAAAACTAAAGCATGACCAGAACCAAAAACCAAACTTGACAAAACATGAACAAGACTAAAACATGACCAGAAAAATAAACAGAAATATGATTCAGAACTTGAACTGTGAATAAGACCAACAAAAACACCAAAACACCCACAAATCATAACAGAAACATAAGAATAACAACAATGGAGCCTCAGGAGTGGAACACTTTGATGAGAATGTAACATTTAAAAAAGTAATTTATGTAGATGACAAAAGAAGCACATTTATCTGGCCCAAAGTAAACATCTCTGAGTTTAAGAAAAACTTTTGTCAGCAAAAATTCAGATTAAGTTCTTTTCAAAATACCTCAAAATGTGTCATTATTTGCTTCAGCAAAATGGTTTTTCATCAGGCCTAAACTCTGTTTGTCCTTGTCCTTCATTCAGCTTCTAACAAAAATAAAAAGTAAAATTATTGCAAACCTTTTTTGTTTGATTCACAATAATTTACATTCAGTCTAAAACCAGCCGAGACAGAGAACTGGTACAATATGTCATATATTATTTTGATTTTAAATCACCTATAAATTGTCTTATTGAAATCTAAATATTTTGGATTTGGGCTAAAGCCCCCAATGTTTTGAGACCCTAAAAACGCCCCTGCTGTGTCCAATGTAAAAGAATGTGCATGATAAAAACTTTTCTTTCTCTCGCGGTTGGCGGTTAGGTGAAAGTAATGATGATCAAACAGTCGTGTTTTCTATTTTTGAATCATAATGACAACAGATCCTACTTAAATGCCCCTCATGTGTTATTAGTTTTTATGTGTAAAAAGTCGATGGGTATCTGGGCACCTGACAGACTCCTGATGTTTCATTCAGTGATGCACTAATGATGTTGGATTTAGAGCAATGAGAAAAGCAAAATAATTATTAAAGGTCTTTCAATTTTATCAGACAGGAAAATGATACATAAAGGTATCCAAGGAATTGAAAAAGCCTATTAGCAGTATTAAAATTTTAATTAAGAAGTGGAAAGTAAATGATTCAGTTGAAATCAAAACGCATTAAGGTAGACAACAAGGATTTTAGCCACAACTACCAGAAATAAGTACTATGGCTCTTTCAAGGTGCACAGTTCGGAGGTACTTCAGTAAAAAAGGCTGCGGGTCAAGTTGCCAGCACGAAGCCATCACTACGCCAATGCCTCAAAGTAGCCTAATTACAATGTGCCAAACATCACAGAGAAAACCCCCAAATGTTTATGTGAACAAAAAGAACTTATTGGCCACAACTACACTTGGAGATTAGTCCACAAGGCCTATAGATAAACTAACATGGTCAAATTGATGGCAGGATAAAAGCAACATGTTACCAGAAACTTCTGCAAATATTTTTGTCTTCATCAGCCTTGTAGTTGTGCAAATGATGTACTTGAAAGTTCTGACATGACAGTGATCCATTGCACAACGCCAAGTTGACCGTGGCGATTATTTGCTACAGGAGGAAAAGTGAAGGTTCTGAATCGGCCATCTCATTCTGTTGACCTCAATATCATAGAGCCATTTTGGGAATGTCTCAAACGTGCAGATCATTAAAGACAGCCCAGGCATTTACAGAATCTGGAGTGTTTTCGGAATAAAGACTGAACAGCTTTATGATCTGAAAAAAAGGGGGTTACCCACAACTAGGGATGCTCCGATCAGGCTTTTTGCTGCCGATTCCGATACCGATCACCCATGAGTTCCGATCATTGCCGATCACCGATCACATGGATTGGCAGTAAATTTTTCAATTTAGCTATAAGGGCTACTGGCTACATGATGTGGAAAAAAGGAACCATAGAATCACCTTAATTTAGATGAAAAATGTGTTTTTACTTACTTTTTCAAAATAAAAAATGCAAAAAACTTGTAGGCACAATGCAGCAAATATTTAGCGAAAAGGACAACTGAAAACCTGCTATCAGTAATGCAATCTTTAACAGAGTTAAGTCATTAAGCCTCTTGGCGAATAATGCAGTAAAAATAAATCTCACATTGCCTTAATCAAATTATGTCAAATAAAAAAGGAATTGTTCAAAGGCAAGTGCAGGTTGCATTCAAATAACTGTCATAAGTGCATGAGCAAACTGTTGTGGATTGTCAGAAAAAAACTACATGTTTACCTTTCTTATAATTTACTAAACAAATCAATACTATGGGTCTGTTGCTTCATATATAAATAAAATAGCCCATTTGCTACTCAAACAACATTAACATGGTCTTAAAGATCTTGAAACAGAAAAACAGCGCAAGTGAAATTAAAGTGCATTTGCTTTGAACAGGCAAAATGTTGAACAGCATTTTTACATGCTAAATGCCTATTACTTATTGGTAAGCGTTGTGGGAAGGTTCTTTTTAATAAAGAGAAGCATCTCAGCTTTTTCAGTCATGAGTCTATTCTTGTGTTCGTCCACAATGTTGGATGCAGCACTGAATAAGCGCTCACTCTCCACACTTGTGCATGGTGCAGACAGGTAAGCTCTTGCTACTTTAGCAAGGTCTGGAAAACGTTCCTTATTAGTTTTCCAGTATTCCAATGATGATGCACTCCGAGAGATGGGTGGCTCTGAGAGGTAGATTATCATCTCTGATGGCGTTGGACTGTCGGTGTGAGCCTGCTGTGGGGTTTCTTCTGCCAGGATCTCACCGAATATTGAAGACAAAGATCCTGGTCGTGGCACTTTCTCTGCTGGCTCCCCTGTGCTGTTAGCTTCATGTTCTTGGTTTGGATCCCTCTGAGCGGCTTCTGTCATCAGACCAAGAAGCAGTCTGTGTGTTTTGGTCTCAAGTCCTTCAGAATAAAATCTGTCTTTGTACCTTTAGGGGAGGGGGTCACATTAATTTTCAGGCCAGTTGAGAATAAAAAATGTAACTATGTTGCTTTTATAATTTCTATAATGCTTTTTTTAATCCATCATTATTTTGATGATGATTAGCTCACCTTGGGTCTATGACTGTTGCCAAACTGTAGAGGGGCTCTTCTTCAATGTCAGCAAATCTTTTGGTGACAGCTTCCAGCAACGTGTCCTTATTTATCTTCACACCATGATCTGCTGCAGTCTCTTTGGTCAGAATATGCTTTAAAACCATCACAGAGGGTATGACATCAGCAGCAGATGCAGTTGATGAGCATATTTCCTTAGTCAGCTCTTCAAAAGGTTCCAGCAGTGTTGTCATGTTTTCAATCAATTCCCACTGAGAAGATGTAAAGGTTGCAGGTAGCTCAAAGTCAGCAGCGTAAACGCCCAATACTCATTTGTGCTCAAGGAGACTGTGGAGCATATAATAAGTGCTATTCCACCTAGTGCTGACATCTTGTTGCAGTCTTTTGGTGGGCTGGCCAAGTTGTTTCTGTACACTCTGAAGTCTTGCATACGCTAATGGGGAGTGCCTGAAGTGCCTCACAATGCGTCTCCCTTTGGCAATAATGTCACTTACACTGCGCTGTGACAGCACTGCCTCATGGATGGCCAGCTGCAGGGTGTGTGCCATACACCCCAAACTTGGTAAACCAGCATCTATCATAGCTTTCACCATGTTTCTAGCATTATCTCTCAGTATCACGTGTATCTTGTCCTTTGGAATATGCCACGTTTGAAACATTTTCTCAAATGTGGTGGCTAAAGCTATGGCAGTATGAGAACCAGAAAACTCCTGGGCATGCAGAACAGCTTTATGAAGTTGAAAATCCGAATCAATCCAGTGAGCTGTTAAACTTAGCATCGACACAGGACTGACGTCCGAGTTCCATATATCAGTCGTGAAACTTAAAGAGGATGAGACGCCTTCTTTAAGGAGATGTTGGAGTGAGAGTACACTGTCTGGTGGAGCTCGGGCAGGGCTACATCTGTGAAGTACTTACGTCCCGGTAGCACGTAGCGGGGCTCCAAGTGTGAGAGCAGTCGGCGGAACCCAGCGTCTTCCACCACGGAGAAAGGCTGGTCATTTAGCCTGATGAATTCAATTATTTTTTGAGTTATTTCCTTAGCCTTCTGACTGCCACGCTCATACGAGCGAGTGTTGGCAATGGTGGGCTGCGTTAACTGCTGTCTGACTGCTCCGGTTGCCTTCTTTTCATTTTCTGCAGTGAGCCTCGAAAACTCACCATACTCCGCCAAGTGCTTGTTCTTTAAATGTCGTATTAAATTTGTTGTGTTGAAGCATTTTGACGTGCTTCCCCCTCGAGGTATTTTACCATTGCATGTGTTGCAGGACGCAAACTTTACATCACTCTCACAGACCGTATAAAAGCTCCAAACAGCAGACATGTTTGTTCAGGATTTGCCGCCGCGCGCTTGGGCAGTTTGTAGGACATTGGGAGCTACACTACACTGCAAAGTATGAGGTACATGTGATCGGGTTCTGTAATTGGCAATGAAAGACACTGATCGGCACACGTCAATTACATACTTTTTAATGGAAATCGGCAGATAATGATCGGTGGCCGATCGATCGGAACACCACTGCCCACAACTGTTACAAATGATTTCAAGCTGCCGTTGATGTTAAAGGGGGGATTAGACTGTATTGAAGACTAGTTTATGTAAACTTTTGATTGGGGTTATTTGGGTTGTTTTTGTTGCCCTTTAAAAGACACAAGAGTTTGATGATAACCACTAACAATTAGCGAAAAAAGGATTTTGAGTTATCATGCAGATTTTCTTAGGAATGGCTGAAAAAACCCTGAAAAGGTTATATGAAGTTGTCAATACAGCTTTTTCTTAAATGAAATTTTGTTTTACACATTCAAACAAATGTCTTAGCCATAAAAAGGAAATGTGATTTGTTCTTCTGCATGGGCAAGGTATTAGAACACATTAAAGCAAAAAAATGTAAAACATGATTTAATGACTTTTATTAAAAATTGAAAAAAAAAACTGTTGCCAAAACCATGTAATAGTTATCACAGAGATAATAATGTTGTCAGGAATGTTTTTTTGTTGTTATTTAAATTTTAATGCAATTTGTGCTAAATGTGTTGGTATGTCTGAGTATATATGAATACTCGTACTCGTACTCGTCGTCTTCCGCTTTATCCAGGACCGGGTCGCAGACTCAGCAGAGACAACCAGATGTCCCTCTCCCCAGACACCTCCTCCAGCTCTTCTGAGGGGAGCCCAAGGCATTCCCAGGCCAGCTGAGAGACATAGTCCCTCCAGCGTGTCCTG
The DNA here is from genome assembly GCF_021462225.1 of Girardinichthys multiradiatus. Taxonomy (NCBI): domain Eukaryota; kingdom Metazoa; phylum Chordata; class Actinopteri; order Cyprinodontiformes; family Goodeidae; genus Girardinichthys; species Girardinichthys multiradiatus. The sequence goes on from NC_061813.1 coordinate 17,624,948, forward strand.
GGCCGTCCCCTGGGCCTCTTCCCAGTGGGACGTGCCTGGAACACTTCCCTAGGAAGGCGTCCAGGAGGCATCCGGTATAGATGCCCGAGCCACCTCCACTTAGTGCTGGCAATGCGGACCAAACTCCTGTTCCGCTTGTACAGACACCGGATGGCCCCTAATAAAGGGCCCCCGATTCCATCCTCCTGGAGCATCCCCACAGGGCATCGCGAGGGACACAATCGAATTCTTTCTCCAGGTCCACAAAACACATGTGGACTGGTTGGGCAAACTCCCGTGAACCCTTGAGTACCTTGTAGAAGGCATAGAGCTGGTCCAGTGTTCCACAGCCGGGTTGAAAACCACACTGCTCCTCCTGAAGCCGAGGTTCGACTATCGGCTGGACTCTCCTCTCCAATACCCTGGCGTAGGCCTTACCAGGGAAGCTGAGGAGTGTGATCCCCCTGTAGTTGGAACACACCCTCCGGTCTCCCTTCTTATGAAGGGGGACCACCACCCCAGTCTGCCAGTCCAGAGGTTCTGTCCCCAACCGCCACGCAATTTTGAAGAGGCGTGTCAACCATGACAGCCCCACAACATCCAGAGACTTGAGGTACTCAGGGTGGATCTCGTTCACCCCAAAGTCCTGCCACCGTGGAGCTTTTTAACCACGTCGGTGACTTCAGCCTGGGTGATCCATGAATCCTGATAAGCCCAACCAGTTAGATAGACTACAAGCATGTCTTGGATGACTTTAAATTTTCTGCTTCTAAATTCAGACAAGACAGAAGTTGTCATCTTTGGACCGGAGTCTTTAAAAAAGAAGCTGCTTGGTCAATCACTTAAACTGGATGGCAATAAATTGACCTCGGATAAGTAAAAATCATTGGTGCTATTTTTGACCAGGACATGTAATTTAAATTCCATATTAAACAGGTTTCTAGGATTTCCTTCTTTCATCTCCGTAACATTGCCCAAATTAGAAGATAGATTAGATATCCTGTCCAGGAGTGACCCTGAAAAACTAGTCCATGTATTTGTTACTTCAAGGCTGGACTATTGTAATTCTCTACTATCAGGATGTCCACAAAATGCTGTTAAAAGCCTTCAGCTGATTCAAAATGCTGCAGCAAGAGTTCTGATGAAAATTAAAAAGAGAGATCATATTTCCCCTACTTTAGCTTCCCTTCATTGGCTCCCTGTTAAATCCAGAATAGAATTTAAAATTCTCCTCCTCACATATAAAGCCCTTAATGATTTAGCTCCATCATACATCAGAGATCTGATTGTTCCATACATTCATAACAGAGCACTTCGTTCTCAGACTGCAGGTTTACTGGTGGTTCCTTGAGCCTCTAGAAGTAGAATGGGAGGCAGATCCTTTAGTTATCAGGCTCCTCTCCTGTGGAACCAGCTCCCAGTTTTAGTCCATGAGGCAGACACCCTGTCTACTTTTAAGGCTAGGCTTAAAACTTTCCTTTTTGATAAAGCTTATAGTTAGAGTGGCTTAAGTTATCCTGAGCTATCTTCCTTATTTTTTTACCTCCGTCTTCTTTCCTCCCTGTTGGGGAGTCAGGTTTAACCTTAACCGGCTCAATTATGGTTGAGGTACAAACACAACCTCCATTTCTGCTACCTGTATGACCCCCTCTCTTTTCCAATGGTTATGGTCAATCTGACAGAGAGGTCTCCCAATCGTTGTAGTTTTTAGTATAACAATGGCCATCAGTGGGCTCTAGATGGACAAACTGTCTACTTTTAAGGCTAGGCTTAAAACTTTCCTTTTTTTAAAAGTTATAGTTAGAGTGGCTTAGGTTATCCTGAGCTATCTCTGTAATTATGCTGTTATAGGCTTAGGCTGCTGGAGGACATAATGACCACTTTCACCCTCTTTGTTACATTCTCACACTACTCTCCAATTTTGCATTATTTGCTGTTATTTCAGCTATTAACTTTGTTCTCTCTTTTCTCTTCCTAGAAGCTACACCTGGCTTGACTCTGTGTCTACCTGTGACACCTTTCTGGAGAGGGGCATCGTCCAAGCTTCCCCTGGCAACAACTTAATGCTCACCCTCTACCGATAATCCACATGGCCCTGTCTTTCAGTGTTTACCCTTTCTCTCTCCTAGACATGGCAATTGACTGAGCTTCCACTGTGACTAACTATATGTGCTCTCTTTCAGACTCTAACCTTGAAAGCTGGCTCAGAGTTTATCTGTTCTTTCTTTCTAGGTGAAACGACTAAAGGAGCTACATCCATTAACATTTACTTTTCCTTCCCATAGAAAGGACTCCTAGATCCGTGCTTCTTTGTTCTCTTTGTGTCTCTGCTCTGTTCTCTCAAACCCCCAGTCGGTCGTGGCAGATGGCCGCTCACACTGAGCCTGGTTCTGCTGGAGGTTTCTTCCTGTTAAAAGGGAGTTTTTCCTGTCCACTGTCGCTACATGCATGCTCAGTATGAGGGATTGCTGCAAAGTCAACGCCAGTGACTGTCCACTGTCTCTACATGCTCATCTGGGAGGAGGGAATGCTGCAAGTCACTGACTGGATGCAATCTGCTGGGTTGCCTTAGACAGAAAAACGTTTTATCCAGTTTGAATAAATTACTGAATCTGACTGCACTGTTCAATGATTAGGATTAATTGGAATGTATGTACCTGACTTTTGTGAAGTGCCTTGAGATGACGTGTTGTGAATTGGCGCTATATAAATAAACTGAATTGAACTTGAATTGATGAAAGAGTCTAACCCCAAGTCCCCAGCCTCTGTTTCCACCAGGGAATGTGTGATGGCAGGATTGAGGAGATCCTCGAAGTACTCCTTCCATCGCCCGATAATGTCCCCAGTTGAGGTCAGCAGCCTCCCACCCCCACTGTAAACTGTGTTGGCAATGCACTGCTTCCCCCTCCTGAAGCGCCGGACGGTTTGCCAGAATTGCTTCGAGGTTAACCGGTAGTCCTTCTCCATGGCCTCACTGAACTCCTCCCAGGCCCATGTTTTTGCCTCTGCCACAGCCCGGGCCATGGCACGCTTGGCCTCACGGTACCCGTCAGCCGCCTCAGGAGTCCCACAAGCTTGACAGCATCCCTTACTGCCAGTGTCCACCACCGGGTTAGGGGATTGTCACCGTGACAGGCACCGCAGACCTTACGGCCACAGCTACGGGCAGCAGCATCGACAATAGATGCAGAAAACATGGTCCACTTGGACTCCATGTCTCCAACATCTGGTCAAAGCTCTCCTGGAGGTTGGAGTTGAATACATACCTAGCCAAGGGCTCCGCCAGACGTTCCCAGCAGACCCTCACTATGCGCTTTGGCCTGCCAAGTGTGTCCAGCTTTTGCTTCCTCCAGCGGATCCAACTCACCACCAGGTGGTGATCAGTGGACAGCTCAGCCCCTCTCTTCAGCCGAGTGTCCAAAACATGCGGCGGAAGATCTGATGATACGACAACAAAGCCGATCATTGACCTCCTGCCTAGGTTGTCCTGGTGCCAAGTGCACTGATGGACACCCTTATGTTTGAACATGGTGTTCATTATGGACAATCTGTGACTAGCACAGAAGTCCAATAACAAAACACCACTCGGATTCGAATCGGGGAGGCCATTCCTCCCGATCACACTTCTCCAGGTGTCACTGTCGTTTCCCACATGGGTGTTGAAGTCCCCCAGCAGAATAATGGAGCCCCCGGGAGGGGCACTATCCAGCACCCCTGACAGGGACACCAAGAAGGCCGGGTACTCCGCTCTACTGCTTGGCCTGTAGGCCAAAACAACAGTCAGAGACCTGTCTCCAACCCGAAGGCACAGGGATGCGACCCTCTCATCCACTGGGGAAAACCCCAACACGAGGCGGCTGAGCTGGGGGGCAACATGCAAACCCACCCCAGCTCACCGCCTCTCCCCATGGACCACTCTAGAGTAGAAGAGAGTCCAGCCCCTCTCGAGGAGATGGGTTCCAGAGTCCACGCTGTGCGTGGAGGCGAGCCCGACTATTTCTAGTCGATATCTCTCGACCTCCCGCAAAAGCTCAGGCTCCTCCCCCCCCCCCAGCGAGGTGACATTCCACATCCCTAGAGCCAGCCTAAGCATCCGAGGATCGGGCTGCCACCTTCGTCCGCCGCCCAAACCTCTTTGCACCGGTCCCTCGCGGTTCCCCGTGCAGATGGTGGGCCCACTGGGGGATGGTCTCGCGTCTCTCGTTCGGGCCTAGCTTGGCCGGGTCCCGCGAAGAGCAACATGGCCACCAGGCGCTCTCCGACGAGTCCCGACCCTAGACCTGGCTCCAGGGTAGGACCCCGGCTCCGCCGTACCGGGCGACGTCACGTGCCTCGATTTAGTAGTCCTCATGAAAGAGTCTTAAACCGCTCTTTGTCTGACCCGTCGCCTAAATATGAATATTGCATAGAATATTGTCTTTTTTTGCTGTCTGACTCTCTTTAGCGTAATGCAAGTAGAGCAATGATGGCTGCACAATAGGACGAAGACATGACGTAACAGTATTAATAATTAATGCAATAACTGTATTGATTGCGATAAACCCACATGCGTCCCTCTGTTTATTTTCATCATCATGGTGTCCCCACCTCTCTCTCTGAGCTTTAGCCTCTTGGTCACCAATTTCTACTATATCACTGATGATTTTCCATCATCAGAAGTGGGGATGAAGGACAGTGAAATTCCATCTACCAGACTAAATATATAATTAGCAAACAGTTTGAATGCATGGGCCCTGAAATTGAAGGTTATACTCACAAAATATTGCATTCAAGCAGTCCTTTGGGATAGCGATATCTCACGCATTGACATTGTGAGGATTTGTGAGGATGAAAGCGATTCAATACATAGTGTAAGTCTCATAACAAGTTGATATTAGCTGGTTAATTATTCAAGCTATCTGCTCAGGTGGGGTCTCCAATTGAATGGTTTTTAGACTGCTCATAACTTGCCAACTTTAGTTTTAAAACAGCTACCTTAATAAGGGTCATGGGTGATGCTCCTTTAGCTTCAAGGAAATTACTTTTAGTGGTTCGTGACCTTAAATATTGTAATATGTAATGTATATGTTATATGTCTTTCAAAAAAGTGTAGCAGCCAGATGACTTGCAGGGTTCAGCAGCATCACAACAACTGTATTTTTCATACAGCCTGGGAAAACTTGATATTCCTTGAAACTTGTATGTCATACCCCATCCCCACATGCCTAGTTTTGCCTAATAGTGTTCTGCAGGGAAATAGAGTGGATTATCGATCACAGCCTCTGCTATGCAATTTTGTCTTTTAAGGTGGTGAATTATTAAGGATCACAAGGTATGATGAAAGCACTGGCAGAGTTAGGTTTCTGACTTTCATCTTTTGGAGATTCCCCCCTCCAGCAGGCAAAGCGATAAACTGTTATGGATAAAGGTTAAGGTGGGGTAGCTGAGAGTGGTGGAGAAGTTTTGATATTTTGCGTGTTAAACTGTTTCAGAGCGTTACAGAAAGACCATATCTACAACCAGAAGACAGTTGCAGCTCCGTGTTAGTAGAAATCTATTTATTTTTGTTCCATATGATGTGATTTAGATGGGTCATTGAAGTGAAGGTGAAGCGGCAGACACACGCACATACGTGTTCGGCAATGGCACAAACACTGTACAGATGTAAGACGAGCAAGTTAGCGCTCTTTTTTTCTGTTTTGAATACTGTGTGGGATGCTGTGCTATCCCGCTGTGTGTCAAATTGATTTTCCATTTTCTCATGGGAAGTCAGGCAGTGTTACTTTTTCTCCCATTAGGGCACATTCACTACGACAGCAGGAGGTCAGAGACAGCCGGAGTCTCCTCCAGATTCTCCAGCAGAGGCCCGCTGCCCTCAGCTGCCCGCCCAATGGGTACTCTTTGTTAGCTGACTTCTGTGGCTAAACGAGATAGCTCCCAGCTGTGTGTGTAGCTCATAAACATATTGTTGGGGTAGATATGACACACAAAGATACAAAAAAAGAAAATATCCTGGTGCAATCATTTACTAAAAGGCACTGTCTGTACTGAATGCGCCACAAGACACATTCTGGGTCAGAAGGGTTTCTGACGAGTCTGTGGAGCAACAAGCTCCACTTGTGGAGAAACCATGGTAACTATTAGCTCAGTAGTGTTTGGTTACTATGACAGCTCAAGTATCACAAAGCAGAATAAAGTATTATACTGTCGTGAGCCAGTAGAATAATACAATTACGCTTGAGCAGAGGTTGCACTAGACTTTTTTTGTTGTCTGTCATTTTGACTGACAAGAGTCCAAAAATCCTGTGATAATCTGTCACTTTATTTTTTAAAATGATGATAATTAAACATTTAATAGCATTCATTTTCCTTCATTCAATTAACATTCAGTCCAGCCAAGCTGAACAGAGAATCCACATCAACCAAATGAAAACATGTAACCTTTTTTCTGCAGTGACAAAAAACACTGACTGTGGTCACAGTAACCACATATAAACAATGAAATTAAACAATTGCACTAGTGTGGCTCTGCCGCCACACTATAGAGTGGGATTACAAGCACCACTTCAGCCAAAGTTTTGAAATCAGGAAACATTCCTCCAATTGAAGTGATCAGATGTCAGCAAGACTCTGAACTCTGACTCTGATCCGGTGTTACATCGATTCCCGTTTTTCCATCAGATAATGTTCCCCCTTCATCTCCTCACTGCCTAGGCGTCAAAAAAAGCTTGTTTACAGCTTGTAACTGGCGCGCTGTGCTCGCGCCACAAGGGAACTATGGCCACTGTGAAAGCTTCAACATGTAATTTGGTGAAGTTGACACGCTTTTTTGAGCTAGTGTGCTCTCATTAGATAAACAGATATATCATCATATTACGGATATATACTGTTGAAGCCGTCTCTGCTTCCCCGGGTCCGTTGATTTGGGCACAGGTTTCAAAAGAGTGAAATAAACACAAAGTACAATCAGCTTAAGTTCGCCTCTGCGCAGAGTGAGAGAGATGCCCCAGTCAACACCTGCGAGCAACAACTCTGCTCTCTCTCTGCTTCCAGCTTGTTTTATTAAGTCTCCAGGGTGTGTTCAACATTTCCTTTTTTACATCATATCATATCACTCAGTTGTATAGCATAACAGTTCCTTATGTCCAAATAAGGAGTGCTTCTTGTTATTACTTCCAGCAGACTCATCTTATCCTGTCTTCAGCACTCCCTGTCCGCTGCACCTGTCTCCCTGTCCTTCACCAATTTATGACCTCTATCTGCACATTCCAGTTACACACATAGATAGTTTATATTCTACAACACCCCCTTTTGAACTCTCAATAAGAGTTCACACCCTAAAATGTCCTTTAACCAAGTACTTCTAAGAATAAGTAGAAATAAGTAAAAATATTACTGTACCACCTGTAAAACGAGAAAATCATTAAGAAAACATGCATCCATCTTATGAATTCACACTCTGAGTCCTCATCCTGGTTATGGTCAATTTGCAACAGTGGCATCGTTATCTTTGGATCCCTCCGCTCAATTGTGGAGGTCATGAGGCACAACATCAGAGAACAAATGCATGGTACACAACAACATCCACAGGTCACCATTATAGCTACAAATACTGCAATAGAAATCATCAAAGACATTATCAAACCCTTCCAGTGTCCAAACATGCCTGTCATCCACTCTTCCAGGGGATTATCAATTCCAGAATGTTCATGCATGGTGGCAGAGAGGGTCTTAAGTCCCTCTAAAGCCTTTGATACTGAACCATCCGGTGCAGTGTTATTGGGAATAAAGGTACAACACATATCTCCAAACATGGCACACACACCCCCTTTTTCAGCTAACAACATATCCAATGCCATCCTATTTTGTACTGCCATGAGGGAAGTTGGGGCCAATTGTTCAGATAAACCTTCTACAGCATCTCGAGTTAGATTGGCCAGACGCAAAACATTATAATGAATATAATTAATGTGGTCTACGTTTTTGTTGGGCATTACTGGAAACAAGGCAGCTATAATAGGGATGTTTTCAAATCCAGCTGATATTTGGTCTGCAAGTTTATACTCATTTGGGACTCTTCGCGGAACTCCAATTGCATCTATATAGGTGGGGGAACCCTGACTCAGGTCAAAAGTGGTTGAAGCGCTTCTTTTCATAATATGTCTTCTCCTACGAGTGAGTGCCAGTGCCTTATTTTGTTGATATGTCACAGAGGTAATATTAGGGCCAATGAAAATCAACGGGGCCTGCAACCTGACCACTGCACATACTCCTATGGTGTTATTTGGTATATTAGTGAGAAGTCTATATCCTCTGCTGTAGTAATATAATCCTGATCGAGCCCAAAGTCCTATCACTTTCCCAGATGTGGTGGTATTACACCAGTCCGAGGGAATTCGTCCTACATTCACCTTTGGGGTGTTTGAGGTGAAATTGAAACAAGAATATGTCCCATTCAGCCTCTGAGGAGTGAATGGTCCTGTCTTAGTATTGTTTGGGATGGGTGGAAAGATGCTAGCTAGCGTGGTACAGTTGGCTGGGGTGGCTTCTTTAGTTAGTTGTAACATGCAACTGTACCCCCAAGCATCTTCCGGATATAAAGGGGCTGGATCAGTGGTTAAGTGTGGTCTTGCAGATGCACATGCAATACAGTCAGACCTACTTTGTTCCTTCGCAGTTTGGGCCATCCACTGCAACCAAAGATTATCCTCTGCATAACCTGTGGCCATCTGTATTATGTCTAAAGGTTGCAAGGTGGAGTAGTCTACTTTTATTACCCCTCCTTGTGGGACCAGTGGTTCAGGGACAGCAGGAGCCCTGGTGGCCTGCACCTGATACGTTTCTTTATTCAAATTAACTTTTATTATTGCCTTAGGGTCTGTTCCTGATACCTCTACTCCCAAAATGAAATAAATTACCGTACCCCCAGAATGCGATTGTGCATTTAAGCCACACGACAATGACTTCATGGACAAAAGTAAAAGATTCACCCCCTGGGTGTGTTATGGGTCAATGCATTTCTTACCAGACTAATTTGTTTGGCTGTATCCTAATATCCATATGTGTAAGTGGGAGTCCACCTGCCAGTATAGGCCAACACATGTTCCCAACCTTCACACAAGCTATGACAATGCATGAAAGAGCACACAGGTCGCCCATTAGCGCAATCAGCCTGTATTATAGGGCTACCACATAAATACACATCATATCCCCTCCAGGCCGTCGGATTTTGCCCGCAATCTATGACTTCACACAGGTCAAACTGAAAAGTGGTAGTTGCCCCTAACATGTAATTTAGTTCTAATCCCCCATAATATTTAACGCATACGTCCTTGGATGGAGTTACCCTAGATCTTTTGGACACCTTCCCGGAGTGGTTTTCAGAACATGTCTGGAATGGAAGTTCACAAAAATACCATAGAATAAACGTAACAATGAATACTCAGAGGAACACTCCAACTATGATGAAACTCCTAGAGAGTCTAGTTCCCTTGCTTTGGGTACTCATTTTTCTTAAAACTTATGAAACTTAAAACATAAACATATAAAGTTAAATCATAACCTGAAAAAAGATACAAAAAAATCAAAATGTAGTATAAAATATAAAATGTTCGCCGAACAGTGTCTATCTGCACATTCCAGTTACACACATAGATAGTTTATATTCTACAATACCCTTAGATGTATAGAGAGATGGATGTATGGATAGCTCAGAAAATTTAGATCGGCTTCTCCGAAACATGATGTTTGAGCTTTCAGGGTTACCGTAGTTCCCCTGTGGGGCGAGCACAGCGCCACGGTTCCGAGCCTGCAACAAGAACGCACGTTTTTTTGCCTGGGCGGTGTGGAGATGCAGGAGGATCAGTATCTGATAGGGACACGCGGCTCGACGTAACACTGGCAAGCAAATAGCTAGTTAATATGCTAACTCGCCACCAGGTGGTCAGGGTTGTGAATTACAATCTGTCAAAATGACAGATGGCCTTCCGATTTTTCTGTTACCGTTTAAAAAAAACCCATCAGAAATAGAAAATATGTGGTTAACATGACCCCTGTGCTTGAGCGAGGTGTTAATGTCTTTAGAAGCTACAGTAACTAAAAACATGCCTTTCTGGTCTTGCTTTTAGTTTAACTTAAGAAATTCTGTGTTATGGTTATGCATATTATTTACTTATTTTATCTGTTTATCAGGTTTTTTTCTGGTGGATTTTGATGTATTTATTATTATTTTGTTTTGATTATCAGCATTATTTATCTTTTTAATGTAGTTTTTGCTACTATTTTAAATATGAAAAATTAAGCATAATTCCATGCTTTATCTTTATCTATGCTATATAATTCAGAGTTTTAGAATGTTAGAATTTTAATGTTTTGGATGGTTGATAGGATGGTTGCTCTAGGCGTTTCTCATTGCAGTTCCTTGGTTTAATTATTTAAATGAGAACACAATTATTTCCAACAATTATTATTGTTTACTGAGTTTAACATTTTCTGGTGTGATTTTTAACAGCTTTTTCTGTGTAAAGTATTTTGTGTTACATTCGAGTGTATGAAAGTGATATATAAATAAGTGAATTGAAGTGTACATCAAAGTACAGATAGAGGAACTTTAATTTCTTTTTTATTAAAAATAGACTAATGACTCCAGATCTAGTTTGGATTGGCAGTAGAAGTGGGGAACAGGCTTCAGAGTAGATAGACAGAACATGCAGAATGTGCAAACATCCTGTTATTCTTACAACTGTAATCTTTAGTAACGGTTTGGTTTTTATCCTTCTCTTTTATGCTGAAGCTACAGTTTACAATAATTGTTGTGAGTTTTCCGAATGCTCATTTAAAGTGTTTTAACCATTTATTTTTTTATGTTTTAACAGAAAAGTAAAATTCAGACCCACTCATTCCTCATTCTTTCTGTAAAAATAATAATAATGCTAAAAAAAATACAGACTTGGCACAGGTCTGCTACAGCTGCTTAATGTGACAATTTTAAAGTCCAAGACTGTTGGGTGTTGTTTGCTCAAACAGCAAAATGGAAGAACGATTTTGATACAAGAAATCTCTTCTTTTGAAATTGATTGCAAACAATTTTTAGGCAAATCCAGCAAAAAAAACTTGTTTTCAAGTCTAGTTTCTAAATGTTGTAATTTTTAGATATAGATTATTATATCTCTGTATCTTTGCATGATGTCTTATGTTTTTGAAATGTAAATGTTTATAAACCCTAGCTCTCTTAAGCTTCACATTTGCTTTATATTCATCTGCTTGACTTATTAAGAACATTTTCTTCTTATTTTCTGGTGTTCTCCCCACCTTTTCTGTTTTATCTGTTTAAGAATTCTCTGGCATTTGTTGCATATTACCATTTGCTTTGAAACAATAAAGCTCACACTGGAGAGCTTATCCATGTATTTTGCATCTCTCGCTATTCAATAAACCAAACAATGTAAAAAACAAAAAATTATACAACAGCGGCTTGTCTTGCACAGTTTGAGGGTAAAGGAAAGAAATCTGAGGTTATTATAGAGCAACTGCAATTGCTTACAATCTTTGAAGCAATTCTGTGGTCAAAGCAAAATCAATAATGTCATTAAATGGCAGTCTACCAGTGTAAAGGAGGGTGATCGAATGACTCAGAGGTGCAGTGATAGCTTTGTCTTGCATGTGTGTTTTATAGGACAAGAAAAAATCCATCTGTTTTCTGATAAACATCTAGCAAAGGATTAATTTAGAGGCCTCAGAATGAACTTGATGTTTAAGAACCTATTGAGGACTCTGCTGCCAATCACAGACTCAGGGCAAGGAAATTGCATAAATATACACTCATTGAACACTTCATTAGGTACACCTGTTCAATGTCTTGTTAGTACAAATAGCCAATCATATGGCATCAATTCAATGCATTTAGGCATTTAGATGTGAAGATGACTTGCTGAAATTCAGGCTGTGCATCAGAAAAGGGATTCAAATGACTTTGAGCGTGGTGTGGTTGTCATTGACAGACGTGCTGGTCTTGGGTTTGCAGAAAATAGCCCTAGAAAGAGAATGTATCCTGTGAAACATGTCCTGTTGATTTCAGAGGTCAGAAGAGAATGGGCAGGTTCCAGATTATAGAAAGCAAGCAGTTGCTGAATGACCACTCGGTGAAACTGAGGTATATGAAATACCATCTCTAAATGAATCTTGAAGCAGATGGACTATAGCAACAGAAGACCAAAACAACTGCTAACCCACTGCTGTCAGTGAAGAACAGGAAACAGAAGCAACTCTTGCACAAGCTCAACAAAACAGGTGAATAACAGACAGCTGTGACATTTAGATGGTAGCTTTAGAGCCTTGATACTCTTTGCGCGGCTCGCAAGCCACATGCGGCTTGTCATGCTTGATCTTGCAGCTCGCAGCTCATAATCCTATATAACTATAACACAGCAAAATCATTACATTTTTATGACATAGCTCATTTTAAGAAGCTACGACATAGCTTAACGGCATGTTCACATAACTGCCACGCTTGATGACTGACGTGAAACCAGCGCACATCCTCAGCAGCGATTAACATCATTATGGTTACATGCGCAAAATGGATCGATTTCTAATAAAAAAGGGACAAAAACAGATGGACAGAGCCACAGTGTTGTAAAGGACACAGAAGATAACGATTCAGAGGACGAAGAAGATGAAATTCAACACGAAGATGACACAGTTGAGGGGACGAGCAGGCAGGTGCACATCCACAATAAAAAGCGAAAAGTACGTAGAATACAAGACGAGCACAGAAATTTTCAGGACAAATGAACAGACAAATTTTTATTTGTTCTTCAGGGCAAGAATCCACTGTGGTTAATATGCAAACAAACCCGTGCTGGTTTCAAACGAAGTAACTTTCACTACCATGCATCAAAAATTCAATGAAAGTTATCCACCCGGCAGCGAACTCAGAAACAACAAAACCTCCACAGGACAACTTCTACAGCAGAACGTTTAACAGAGGCCTCTTTTGAGATTGCATGGATTTTGGCAAGAGCTAAATAGCCATTCTCGGACTCTGAGATAGTGAAAGACTGCTTTTTAGCCTCAGCAGAAATAATATTTGCAGACTTTGACAACAAGGATGCAATTCTTGAATAAATAAAAGCATTACAACTGTCTGATTCAACAATAATGAGACGGATGGAGGAAAATGGACAAGACATACAGGGGTTGGACAATGAAACTGAAACACCTGTCATTTTAGTGTGGGAGGTTTGATGGCTAAATTGGACCAGCCTGGTAGCCAGTCTTCATTGATTGCACATTGCACCAGTAAGAGCAGAGTTTGAAGGTTCAATTAGCAGGGAAAGAACAGAGTTTTGCTCAAAATATTGAAATGCACACAACATTATGGGTGACATACCAGAGTTCAAAAGAGGACAAATTGTTGGTGCAGGTCTTGCTGGCACATCTGTGACCAAGACAGAAAGTCTTTGTGATGTATCAAGAGCCACAGTATCCAGGGTAATGTCAGCATACCACCAAGAAGGACGAACCACATCCAACAGGATTAACTGTGGACGCAAGAGGAAGCTATCTGAAAGGATGTTCGGGTGCTAACCCGGATTGTATCCAAAAAACATAAAACCACGGCTGCCCAAATCACGGCAGAATTAAATGTGCCCCTCAACTCTACTGTTTCCACCAGAACTGTCCGTCGGGAGCTCCACAGGGTCAATATACACGGCCGGGCTGCTATAGCCAAACCTTTGGTCACTCATGCCAATGCCAAACGTCAGTTTCAATGGTGCAAGGAGCGCAAATCTTGGGCTGTGGACAATGTGAAACATGTATTGTTCTCTGATGAGTCCACCTTTACTGTTTTCCCCACATCCTGGAGAGTTACGGTGTGGAGAAGCCCCAAAGATGCGTACCACCCAGACTGTTGCATGCCCAGAGTGAAGCATGGGGTGGATCAGTGATGGTTTGGGCTGCCATATCATGGCATTCCCTTGGACCAATACTTGTGCTAGATGGGCGCGTCACTGCCAAGGACTACCAAACCATTCTTGAGGACCATGTGCATCCAATGGTTCAAACATTGTATCCTGAAGGCGGTGCACCAATACAAACAGCATGACTGGTGAAAGATTGGTTTGATGAACATGAAAGTGAAGTTGAATCAGAATCAGAATCAGAATCAGAAAAGCTTTATTGCCAAGTACGTTTTTGGACATACAAGGAATTTGTTTTGGCGTAGTCGGTGCAATACAGTACAAATTAAACAGTATAAACATATCTACAATATAATATAAATATATGTGCATCTCCCATGGCCTGCACAGTCACCAGATCTAAATATTATTGAGCCACTTTGGGGTGTGTTGGGACCACAGCCATGGGTTTCAACACTAAAACTCCGGTACATACTTTCCTGGAACTTTTCAAAATAAAGCGCATTAACCTTCTTCCAGCACAGCCAGGAAAGGGGGTATCTGCGGACTTCCTGTGGCGCCATTACCCAAATAAAAGCCCCCACCTTTCCACAAATCTTTCTCTTCCACGCGGCCTTCCATAGGAACCGGATAGGATAGGAAAGCGCGCTGATGTCTTTTGCTGGCAAAAAGACATAAATTCAACTGGATCCAAAGCCATACGATCATCGATCATATGCAAAGTTAAGTAGAATGAAATACTGTCTGTGTATCTGGTATTTTCATTCATGAACGGGGAAATTAAGGTGTAAGAGTTGCTTACATTTTCTCTTCGAGGCCCCACAGAAGCAAAACTGTATCGAGGAGAGATCCCGGTGGAGAAGCTGTTTCTACAAGCTGAGCCGCAAGGACGGACTATGGCTTGCACCACCGTGTTACGGTAACGAACAGCCGCCCAGCCCTCCGGAGCTAACGCTATTGCTCAGAGAGCGAACGCAGAGTTTAGCTGAAAACCAACCGCTTGTTGACTGTGGACGTTTATTCGAACTTCATCGCCCTTGGACAACGTTTACTCACCATGGTCAGAGGTTAGGTTTGGGCAGATTAACAGTTAGGATGAAATAAGCTGAACGTTTTTATTCTATGAAGTTTGTTTTGTGGAACCTGACTATCTTTAGCGCTAGTAGGCTAGCTATGGCACGCGCCGGTTCCGTGTTCTTTGTATGTTTTAAAGCTAAGATAAACTTTATTTAAAGGGTGGTTTTAACCAGAACATTGCTCATAACGCGCCGTCCGCGCTTATGCATTTTAACCCTGGTATTTTAAAGGTATGTGTTGATTCTGGTGCTAAGCTATCTTCTAGCTTAGCACTTTAGCTAGCTTCTTTGTTAGCCCAACGGCCAGCCGGTAAGAACACGTGTGCTAGCATTAAGGCTAGTCAACAGAAAGGTTGTTAGTTTTCAAGCTAGTGAATAATAGTCCCTGCAGAATCATTTGCTAGAGTTGATAACTAAGTAAACACCATTAAGCCCCATTTCTCCAGAAAGATTTGGCTCTTTTCCAAAATACTCAATAATATTTCTTCAAATATTATTTTAATAAATAAAGGCAGTTAATTAGACACCGTTGAGAAT
Source organism: Girardinichthys multiradiatus (assembly GCF_021462225.1). Classification (NCBI taxonomy): domain Eukaryota; kingdom Metazoa; phylum Chordata; class Actinopteri; order Cyprinodontiformes; family Goodeidae; genus Girardinichthys; species Girardinichthys multiradiatus. The sequence continues at coordinate 17,640,441 of NC_061813.1, forward strand.
TAGTCATCCAGGAGGTTGGTTTTATTCAGCAGATCATTATTTAAAACATTATTTTATTAAAATAATATTTAATCTGATCTTGCATTGTGAAGGGTTGTCTAAATGTTGCTGATTATTTTCTAAGTTAGTTCCAAAACTAACTTAACTTCACTTCCAGATTCATCAAGATAATCCTTGGTTCTCAAACATAAACATTGCATGGTAATGTTGCATAACTCTTTTTGGTCATGATTTCTAATCATCTTTAATCAACTTGTTTATATTGTACATAGCCCATTAGTCTTCATTATTCTTTAATTCTGCTTGGTAGTTTAGTTGGATTGTTTTAGCAGAGTAAAGAGTTTGTTGATTGAAATATGTTTGACTTTGAGTTGATTTATTTTTGTTAATAAATTCTTGTATTTTAAGAAATTGTGTGAATTAATTCCATATGTGTGCAGAGTTTATGCTGTTCAATAATGCCAGAGCTCATCTCACACCTTTTTATTCTGTCCTAATACCATCGCCTTAATGGGGCTGGTATTCACAGGACAATCCTTAACAGACCAGAATATTATTTGGTAAAATATTAAAATATTAATATTAAATATTAAATAATATTCTCAGATTCATATTTACAATAGGTGTTTTGGAGGAGTGAGTCAGGAAACGTCTTCCTCCACCAGTATCACGTAGTGACCTGGCCACTATCCTGCAAGAAGAATGGCTTAAAATCCCTCTGACCACTGTGCAGGACTTGTATATGTCATTCCCAAGACAAATTGATGCTGTATTGGCCACAAATGGAGGCCCTACACCATACTAATAAATTATTGTGGTGTAAAACCAGGTGTTTCAGTTTCATTGTCCAACCCCTGTACGTGACCAGCTGCTGACTAACCTGCGTGTTTCAGCATCGCACTGGATGAAAGCAAGGATATCACCGATAATGCGCAGCTGTGCGTTTGGGTGAGGTTCCCCAAAGAAAACTCCTTTAAGGAGGAAATGTTGTGATTGCTTCCTCTTCTTGGCCAAACCAGAGGTGAGGATGTTCTGAATGCACTCTTGATTTTTTTTCAACAAAATCATACCAGCTGGTCCAAACTTTCACGTGTTTGTACTGATGCTGCCCCAAGCATGCGAGGCAAAGAAAAGGGTCTTGTTGGCCTCTTGAATAAAAGAGATGACATGCCTAAATTCCTCAGTTTTCATTGTATTATCCGTCAGCAGGCCCTTGTATCAAAGCTCAGAAATAATGACTTTGAAAATGTAATGCAAACTGTTGGGCCTGTGGTAAACTATGTTTTTTCAAGAACACTAAACCACAGGCAGTTCAGACAGTTAATAGAAGACTATAACACTGAGTACAGTGATTTAGTGATGCACAGTGAAGTACGGTGGCTGTCTCGTGGAAAGTGCTTCAGTGGTTTTTCAGCCTCCTTTCTGAAATTTGCACCTTCTTGGACACTAAAGGGAAACACCAGCCTGAGTTAAAAGACCCGCATTGGATCATACAGCGGGCCTTTCTAACAGATATTACCAGTCACCTGAACTCTCTCAATTTGCAGCTATAAGGAAGAGACAAGCTGCCAAGTGACATGATTAGGGCAATCAGGGCATTCCAGAACAAAATAACTGCTTTGTGGATACCTGACAAAGACCTCACCCACTTCCCAAGACTGAAAGAAAACAACACAAATGATCCTACTCTGCAGCAGCACTTCAGCTACAGTGGTTTTGTTGAAGTTTTGAAGGAGTTAAGTGGGGAGTTTCAATCCAGATTCAGTGATGTGAATCAACATAAGGGATTTTTTTATTTAATTGAAAATCCCTTTCATGTGGATGTATCCTCTCTTGCTTCAACCATCACACAGCTCTGCCCTAACAGCTGTGCCTCTCTTGAAAGTGAAATAATTGACCTGCAGGCAAATGACAATTTCCAAGCTGAACTCAGAGTAGGTGTTGGCCTCTTCTGGAGCTTGGTTTCTGAAGAAGACTTTCCCACCTTAAAACCACTTGCACAGAAGGTGATGTCCTTCTTTGTGAGCACATACACATGTGAGTGAACATTTTCAACCATGAACATTATCAAGAAGAAACAGAGAAACAGATTGACCAATGCTCACCTTGAATGCCTCACTATAATTGCAACAAGCTACAAATACAACGTTAAGAAGGTTAAGGACATGCATGCTAGCTTCCTCTCTTCCCTGTATTAAGGTAAATAAACACACTTTAATAATTAAAGTGTGTTCTGTTTCGATCTGGATGGAACATGTTGGGATTCATTTTCAATTAAAGCTTAATTGAAAAAGAAATGACTGCGGTTTTTATTGTGGGGTAGCTTGTATTTATGTAAAACGGTCTATTCATGTCAGTGACTTTGCAAATTGTCGTAACAGTGGGTCTCCTCGAACTTGGTCTGTCAATATGGCTCTTGTGAAAAAATGTGTGAGTATCACTGCTTTAGAGTTAGGTATGAAAAACAAGAAAGCCTGGATTAATTCTGCAGGGATATGTTCTTTTTACACTTTGGTTTCCTTTTTACCAACAGAGTATTGTTTTGACGCCACAGCCTTCTTAGGTATTGTTGCTGACCATGTCCATCTCTTTATGACCATCAACTTCAGCATCATTCATAATAATGCACTATGTCACAAAATGTAAACTGTCTAAAACTGGTTTGTAAAGCATAACAGTGCTCTGCACTGCAGTGGCCTGTACAACCTTCAGATCTTAATAGAACAGAGCACCTTTGGGATCTTGTGGGATTGGGAAAATTCACATCATGGATATGCTTTCAACAAGATCTGCAGCAAATGTGTAAAACTATCAGATCAGTATGGAAAAAATCTAACTTCATCTGTTATTTTTTGTGATCTCTATAGGTGAGTTCTCCTTTTATTGAGCATGCTCAGGAACATTATGCCGAGAAAAATGGTACTTGATTTCTCAAAATTTACAAACTTTAACAACAAATGCTAGCTCTTGTTCTCTTCAAAAGTAAGAGAACAAAAATTCATTGCAAAATAATTCATATCCATTATTTTTTTTTAATGTTACAACCAAAGCTATCCATGTTTTTTATTTGGATTTTATGTAATAGACCAACACAAATTTGCAGAGAGTCGTTAAGTTGGTTTTTAAATGTTGTACATATGAAAGCTAAAGTTAATACTGGAAGGAAACTGCATAAAAGGCTTGTTCACACCTCATGCTTAGTGTGTACATCAACATTATTTTGACTTTACAATTATCCTTTACATGTTTTTGTTTTCTGTCTTCCTTCTTTTTAGAGTTTCTTGCCGCTTATTAATTTATTTATAACTGCCTTTCTTTGGCAAGCATAGATCACTTGGAGGAAACTCAGTTGTAGTACACTGGGGGTCATCAGTCACCATGCTGTGTCAGTCTTGCTTTATTTTTACCTTTTATAAGATTACATTGATAATATCCTGGCTACTGCTGGAAAAGCTTTCAAATTCAAAATATTTTCTTTCAGTTTCTGTGAACATGTCTCCTACTGTGTCACACACACACACGCGCGCAGACACACTCTCACACACCTTGTTTTAATAGAGCATGCTATAAGGCCTGATCACACCTTGAACAATTGTGTGGAAAGATTGTAAGGGGAAAAATGCTGTGATGACTGAAAAATACGACCTGGATTTGACACAATGCTTCTTGGAAAGTCATGCTTGGAACATTGCTCACTAGGCCAGACAAAGAGTTTTATCTATGGTTGCCATTTTTAATCAAACACCTGTATTTACAAATGCACATGCACACAGCTTCATTTCCTTTTTTAGTTTTGTTCCCCCACACACTTAGACAGACTAACCAGCTGCCCCAAGGCCTTTTGGCTTGTGAATAAGGACAGAATGCTCCATTGTTTTCTCTGTGATTCAGTTATTACACAGAGATTAACACTGTGAAACTCCTCTGTGCCACCCAGGGGCTTTGGATCCAAAGAGAGTTTGCACTAAATGCCTTTATCTCGCTCCCTCTCCTCTTCTCTCTTCCTCTCCCGCCCCATCTTTCTCTGTTTCACAGTCTTCACACACATACTATGCATAATGTTGCACACACACTTATTCAAACATCGCCAGACAAACAGTCACCATTATGGCTTTGCGTGTTTCACACAGACACACGCACACACTTCCATTTGCTTTTGAACTGGTCTGGAGGAATGTGTTTAGTTACTGATAAGACAGAGAATAGGATAACAACATTAGAACAGAAATGCCAGCACAGCAGCATTTTTGTCACAGACACACACCTGATGCACATGTCTGAACAATGCATGCAGATATGCAAACACACATTTAACACAGATATACACAGCTCTGTTGTTATGTTACCAGTCAAGCTTGTTTTTGCTTGTTTTTTAAAGTGATTAATATTAATTAATATGCATGATTTGTGGAAACAGTTCTTGCTACTGTTCCATTATTTATACCTTTTAGTTCTTTATAGTTGATGTGGTGCTCTCTATTTATTTCAGTGCCCTTAACAATTGACAAACTGCATTTCCAAAAGCATGAAGGCTGTTGATTTAGTCACATCATTGTGGGCAGGTTTTGGTCAAATCAAAAGAAAAACTGAGTTTAGTGACTTGAATGATTTTTTGTTTAAAGATGCTAAAGGTTAAAGTAAATAAAATGTTATTTTTTGCTAAAGGTAAACCTTTAGCTATAATGATGGGAGAGACTTCATAAAAGGTATGGTAGCTCTGGAAGAAACATTTTTAATTGTGAACAAATAGAGTCAATGTTGCAGAACAGCTAAGGGAGCAGATTCGTTCTTTGTACTGAAAATAATGTCTCAGAGGATGAGATAAAAGTATTTAGGGAGCAGGAAGTAGTTCAAGCTGCTGTATTGAGAAGTGGATATTGGGGGGGGGAGATGAGGAAGCAGAGGAGAAGAAAGTGAAAGAGGAAGAGGTGAGTGCTAAGATGACATCGTGCCAATACAACTGAGACAGCTGGGTCCAAGTGGGATCTCCTCACCTTTGACAGATATACAACATCTCGCTGGGATAAAACACAAGCAGCAGACATCAGCTGAGAGCAGCTGAAACAGCCTGAAATTAACATCCAAGTTTTTCTTGTGGGTCTCCTGATGTGAGTGCTGCCACGATAAAATATTTATCATATTTATCTAATGCATTGTTCAGTAAAACCTATGGGGTCATATTTTCCAGAGGGGAAGGGGACAGGAATATTCTCAAATATTCTCTGCCTCCTTCATCAAGTTTAGATGTTTTAAACTTCAGATTCAGGAGAAGCAATGTGTAATTCATCCAGATCTTTACCCTTGCTGAGTAGGTTTTTGTACGTGAAGTGGCATCTTAGAGCCATTATCTTTAGAATGCTCTGGAGCAACTTAGTCTTAGTCTGACGCCATGCTTCTCAACAGGAAAAAGGGTTTGCTGCTAATCCTAACCCTAACCCTTTAGATGTGGGATAAGTCTCCGCTTTAAGTGTAGAACTTCAAGTATCTTGTAGTATTGAAAAGATTGAAAAGAGTGAGCTGACGTTGTTCAGATGTCAGATAATTCCTTTTTTCCAAACACATCAAGGCTGACAAAGATTTCACTATTTCCCTTGTTCCACTGGCTGTATTTAATCCGGCGCCACTCCATTCAGCCCTCTTTGCTAGTGTCTCATTACTGTTTTTTCCATACTGCTACCTACTTTTTTTCATCCCTACTCATGAGCAGGTATGACTGGGGCTGTGTAGGGATTAGATGTATTGTGAACAGAATGCTGTTCATTGATTGGCTATGGGACCAAGAGAAATGAGAAGGTTTTCCAAGAGGTAGTGCAGGGAAGAGTTAAACAAACTTCTGAAGTCTGAAAGAAAAGAAAAAGGACACCATGTCAGCTTTCTGAATTAGACACAGGCAGAGCGCTGTATTTAATAACATCCTACTTCAGCTGAACATACATAAAATCAGCTGTCACATACATTTCCCCCAAAACACACAAAACAATACCACCATGAAACAGATGACAAACTTTAATTTGGCAACAATTGCAGTCACAATGTAAATGGGTGAAAAGCTTTACTGAACACAGATAATTGAGTAATGGTTCTGTGAAGTTCCAAAATAGGTTTGGCACTAAGGAGGTGAGGAATGATATTAGTACTTTTCAGGGCGTGGAACTGGATACAGATGAGTTGAATGATGTGAGACTTCCTACTGTTATCGCTGAGAATAGGTGGTCAAGTGAGGGTGAGCTAACCCACTGAATCTGAGACTGGCTGCTGATGGAGAACATTGACTGGGTGAAGGGGTCTTTGTTTATCTTTCCACTAAGAAGAAAGAGTATTGGAGGGCGGACATGCGGGTGAGTGAGAGGTAAGCTGCTGAAGTAGCCATGCAGTAGGGATCAGGGGAGCTGCCAGTGAAGCATTGAGGAGATTCTCTGGGGAGATCTAGAGTTTCCGACTCCAGTGATCCATGGAGCAGGAAGGCTGTACGTTTAGGCATGGAAGCTTGAGCAGGAATGTGAAGCATGTTCATGAAGGAGGTGGGATGGAGAGGAATTCTCAGTCAGTAATAAGGGAATTATCCAAAATTAATAATTGGGGAACCCAGAAATTATATTCTGGGCTGTAACCCTCACAGTCCACCAAATACTGGTATCCGCAGCCATGATGTTGGGATCCTGGGGAAAACAGTAAGGGCAGGGTAGCCATCAATGATCCTGGTGGGCAAAGGAGGTTCGACCGAAGGGCACGAGGAGCTGGAAAGCACAGGTTTAATCTGGGAGACATGAAAGGTGGGGTAAATACAGAGGTGAGAGGGGATTTTAAGATAATCTTATGGTGAAAACTACTTTAATATTGACCAAGGAACCTGGGAGGCAGTTTTTTGGAATAGGCTTTCAACAGGAAATCGCTGGTAGAAAGCCAACAGTATGAATACATTTGGGCTTTAATTGAAAGTCCAGTAAATGGTAAAAAAAAAATATGTACAAACATAATTCAGAATTCTGAAATGAAAAGCTTTGGAAACAACTGTAACAATGTGCCTCTGCTGCTATTTGTTTTTCACTATCAAAGAAAGGTATAAAAACTTTGTCGTATAAATTTTTTATTCTTGAAGTCGTGATATGCAGAAAACCATCTTTACTATTACTTAAATCAAGGTAAGGAGCAAAGGAATGCTTTATGTCACAGAAGTGTTCATCTGTGTGCTAGAGGTGCCATTTCATATAAATTATATATGCATCAACTGTCAAGACTGTGTGAAATAGGACGAGTTGAAGCTCACGCTTCCAATCTCAGGGGAAAATTCTGCCATGCCACTTCACAGCCTCAGCATGGTGGTTTTCTATATCACATGTTTTACTTCTGGTGGGTTTTACAGGCATCAGAGGCCACTACTCTCGATGAGGGTAGTAAATTTTTATATTGAGGTAAGCTCTGGGAGCACCATAAACAAGAAATGCTAACAGCGGAGGGAGTATTGTCACTGTCAAAGCCGCCACGTGCTCAAAGTATTGTATAGGAGGCTGAAAGTCTTATTTGCATTTCAAAATTAATCAGTAAAGTACAATTGATGAGGTCTCAATCAAAATGTATCAGTGAATTCATTCATTAAAAAGCCTGGAATTTTACTCTTGAATGTGTCCTTGCAGCCATTTATTTTTGTACAAAACTGTACAATTTGTTTGTTTAAAATGTATTTGCAATTACTGGCATGAGAGTATCGTCTGACTTCTGCAATTAAGCTGAATAAAAGTAGTGTTTGCTTTTCTGCACACATTTACTAAAATGTGGAGATTTAAACCAGTAGTTAGACTTAAATTACATGTATGTAAAAAGCTTTTCACTCCTTTTTTAAAAAAAAGAAAAAAGTAAGTTGTTTTGTGTTTAAATTGAAAATAGGGGGCATTTTTATTGATCTAAATGAACTTGTAAGAGATGAATTAATTCTAAGAGATGAATCCAAGATGTTAGATGAACTTATTAGTCTAGCTCAAATTTGATGATCGGGAGTGTCTGTATTGCGGCTCATCAGGCCATTTTAAGGTCTCCTGCCTGGTCCGGCCAAAAGGGAAGGTCTGTCGTGTCTGTATTGCGGCTCATCAGGCCATTTTAAGGTCTCCTGCCTGGTCCTGCCAAAAGGGAAGGTCTGTCAGTAGAACCGGGGGTACTGACAGATCAAACCACTATCAGTAAGACTCCTCGACCTACACTCCCAGCCACCATAATTGTCAATGATAAGCATTTTCCTTGCTAAATCTTAATTAACTCTGGTTGTGAACAAGACATAATCAATCTCAGCTCATCATAAAGACTATTCCCCTCACTTCTCCCATCAAGGAGGCAGTACTTGATGGCCAAACCCTACCATCTATCTCTGTTCAGACAGTCTCCCTCAAATTAATTATTTCAGATAACCATTGTGAACAGATTTCACTTTTCAATTTCCCAACTGCTAATGCCCCCATCGTCCTTGGTTTCAGTTGACTACAGAAGCATAATCCAAGACTAAACTGGTCTAACGTGTGATTCCTGGTCCTCTAATTCCCTCTCCACCTGTCTCAAATATGCCGTTCTCCGCTTTCCTCAACGGCGAATGAAGATGAAGTTGACCCTGCAGATATATAACACGTACCCTAGTGTTTTCATGATCTCAAACAAGTCTTCAGTAAGAGTAAGGCTCTATCAACCCCCCTGATCCATGAAAGCAAGTTTGTCCTGGAGGTGTATGAGTCCGATTCAGGTGTTGGCGTGGTTTGATTAGAATCAGACCAAAAACTACACCCTTGTGCCTTTTTCTCTCAACGCCTATCGACGTCTGAAAGCAAGTACGATGTGGGAGATTGGGAGCTACTAGCAATCAAACTGGCCCTAGAGGAGTGGCGACACTGGTTGGAGGGCCAGACTTACCAGTGCTGGTTTGGACCGACCACAGAAATGTATCTTACCTCCAGTCAGCCAGACCATCTTAACCCCGACAGTCTCGCTGGTCCTTGTTCTTTTCTTGTTTCCATTTCAACATCACTTACTGGCCTGGTACGAAGAACACCAAGCCTGATGCACTCTCCTGTCAGTTCTCTCTGGAGAGGGAAACTACACTTGAACTCATCCTACCACCTTACTGTACCATTGGAGCTTTAACTTAGGAGATCGAGAACCTGGTCAACCAAGCGCTCCAATCCAAATCTGATACTGGCACGGGTCCATGGCCAGTCTCTGTGGCCCCATGCTCCATGGCAATCCCAAGGACATCATTTCAGACTGAGGACCACAGTTCATCTGACAAGTATGAAAGCAATTTTGCATCGCCTTGATTGTCCAGGTTAGTCTTTCTTCTGGTTATCACCCCCAGTCTAATGGGCAAAGGATGAACAAGGAAATGGAGGCTGCTCTCAGATGTGTCACTTCTTCCAACCCCTCTGACTGGAGCAATCACCTTCCTTAGATTGAATATGCCCATAACTCCCATATCTCATTCTTAACCGGTCGGTCTCTGTTGAAAATTGCCTTGGGTTATCAGCCACCCCTCTTTCTATCAGATGAAGGGGACCTCAGCCAGACAAAACCACAGGATAGCCAACCGAAAGAGATGACCTGCACCCCAATATACACGCGGACAGAAGGTATGGGTCTCCTCTCACAATATTCCACTAAAATCAGTTTCCCCTAAGCTCACACCCAGGTTTATTGGTCCATATGAAATCGAATCCATCATCAAGCCGAAGGTTGTCTGCCTCCACGTTCCCCGAAGCCTCCGGATCCGTCCAACCTTTCCCGTCTCTCAAACAAGTCCATTCCAGCACCTGGTATCCTGATCTAATTCACTCACTCCTCCTTTTCTCAAGGTTACCTCCTGGTTTCCCGGACTCCTGGCTCAAGCTCTCTGGTTAATTAAACTCCCGGATCACAGACTCCTCAACCGGCTACCTCAATGCTCTTCTTACTCCCTCCCATTACTACCTGCCCACCCTTTAACAACCAGCAATCTCCTGCATGACCTCAGTAAGAACATTTCCGAATAGAACTCACTCCAAATTACCAACAACTATTTATTCACATGTTTCCCTTCCCCTCTCTCTCAGTGCCAACCCCGACTGGATTTCCCTGGAACGCCTCCCTGGACCAAGCTTACCTCTGTTCCTGATAGAAATAAACCTTTAAACCGCCATTGTCTTGCGAGTGTTTTATACATGTGGGTCAGGTTTATTGGATTTTTATCAGTATTCAAATTAGTGCAGAATATGCTCTTGGTTGATTTATTAAAGAATGAAAATTGTGAGAATTCTGGGATTTGCATGCATTTCATGTATAAGACAGAAAAAATAGATTTTTTAGTGTTTGACAGACTGAGCACTAATCAGTGCTGATATGTGCAGTGCAGGAGAAACTTGACTGATTAATTGTTGCATCTCTACATTTTCTTTTGTGTTAAATGTGACTTAAACTCACATGGTAACCGACAATGACTCCTTTCATTGGCTGTATTTTTGTGTCCTATTGTTTCTTTTACTGTTTTCTTTCTTTTCTTGTCGTGCTCCTTATATATTGTTGCCCTAATTTCTCTATATCTATCCACCTTTTTGAGAGAACTGACCTGTCACTTTTGATCTCTTGCTTTTTGACTGGGTGCCCTAAAAACACTGTGGTATATCTAAAGTAGACAGCAAAAATATTAAAGTCTCTTGTTCTTTGATGTGTGTGTCACAGTTCTCAGTGGCATCTGAGAATGTTTTTATGTTTACAGCAGTATGTAAAAGTAAGAATAATAAAAAGAACATTCAGATAGGAAATAACCATCCATCTGTAGAGTTGGATCTCCCTTTTCGTTTTGGTTCTGTCACAGTTTTATTAGATCACAAGCCGACTCATTTCTGCTGTCTCAGAGATAACACCCAGGTAAATGTTGCTCCTTATTCCCTTTGAATGTCAGTCATATCCACACATACAGGAAAGCACATAATGAAACTCTGGTCGAAGCTATCAAATGAACCCCACCATATGCTCTTTGCTCACCTTCTAAGTCCTCCTTCAGATAGTTTCACCTTTCCCTTCCTTTGTGTTATCACATTTTTAAGATTGAATGTAGCACTTTTAGAATGAATTCGTCAACTTTTGTCAAACTCTCCTTTCCACCTACCAGGGTTGCTCTGACATCTTTGGCTTCAGCAGATTAGGGCTCTGCAAAAGACACTCGAATGATAACGTTGTAGAGATGAGTAAAGAATGACTAAAGAGTAATGTATTCTGACATTTAATGGATAATATAATACACAATGATCATACAATGCATCATGAGAAGTAGATATTTCTCTAAATTGAATGCAGTATATCAACTGACAGATTCTGCTCACTTGTAATAGACCATAAATGGCCTTCTTTGTTTATGTGTTAAGCATGTTTTACTTCATCTAAGGTTTTCTTGCACACTTTGCATTTGCTATGTCAGAAACCTCTCTCTGCTTTTGTCCATTAAGGAGGAATACAATAGTATTACGGAGAAAACAAGTTAAGGGGGGAAAGAAACCCTGGCAGGGGGAAAAAGCCTAGTCTTTTCCAACACCACGGACAGTTATCAGATGCACCAAAGTAGCAGCTATGTCGTAAAATGAAAGGGTTTGAGCTTTTATATCCACCTCTGTTTTCTTAAATACACCAAACAACATTTTAGATATTTTTTTCCAAAATCAGAGGATAATGCTACTGAAAACAAATAACAAATTAGTTTTTAGTCAGTTGTTAGGCCTGCTGCCTAGAGCAGCAAAAGGAGATTCTCAATAATATTAGCAAAGGTTTGTGAACTCTTAAACATATCCTAAGCCTGAACCAACCACACTCAGCTGGGATTTTATTCACATGAATACTGATGCAAAATTTGCCATTATCACCTGCTTGATAATCATGTATCAAGACAAAAGCACTATTGCATTATTTTATTATTTGTTTTAAGAAAACTGATTCACTTTTATTGTTCACTGACTAACCGACTAGACTCTTCATTAGTAAATGAAAAGGTATTTTTTTTTCAATGGTTTTAATATCTAAATTGATAAAGCGCCAAAGAGCGTCTCCATAAAAATATTTTCTGCAGCTTGTCAGCATCATTGCCAACAAGGACAATGTAAAGCATCAAGTCAAGTCAAGTCAAGTTTATTTATATAGCGCTTTTCAGCAACAAGGCACTCAAGGCGCTATACATAAGGAAAAACATTACAACAGAGGTAATTAAAAAAAACAAAGAGAATAGAATGATGGATAAGAAAATGAAAGGAATATTGGACTGAAAACTCAACTAATGTTTAGATAACACATTCAAATGCCACTCTAAACAAATAAGGTTTTAATCTTGATTTAAAGCAACTTAGGGTTTTGGCGCTTTTACAGTTTTCTGGGAGTTTATTCCAGATTAGTGGAGCATAAGAACTAAAAGCTGCTTCTCCATGTTTGGTTCTGGTTCTGGGTATGCAGAGTAAATTTGAGCCAGAAGACCTGAGAGGTCTGGTTGGTTGATACACTGACAACAAGTCTGTAATGTATTTTGATGCTAAGCCATTCAGTGATTTATAGACTAACATAAGTATTTTAAAGTCTATTCTCTGAGCTGCAGGGAGCCAGTGTAGGGACTTAGGGTGATGTGCTCCACTTTCTTAGTTCTAGTGAGGATGCGGGCATCAGTGTTCTGGATCAACTGCAGCCATCTGATCAACTTTTTAGGCAGACCTGTGAAGACACCGTTGCTGTAATCAATTCTACTAAAGAGGAACGCATGAATTTGTTTTTCAAGATCCTGCTGAGACATTAGTCCTTTAATCCTGGAGATGATAGAAGGCCGACCTTATTACTGTCTTTATGTACCTCTGAAGGTTCAGGTCTGAGTCCATCACTACACCCAGGTTTCGAGCCTGACTGGTGGTTTCTAGCTGTATTAACTGAAGCTGTCTGCTAACTTTTAAACGCTCTTCCTTTGGTCCAAAAATTATTACTTCAGTTTTGTTTTGATTCAGTTGAAGAAAGTTTTGGCACATCCATGCAATGATTTCTTCTAATCATTCACCCAACGCTTGAATGGGTTCATGGTCACCTGGTGACATTGTAACGTATAGCTGTGTGTCGTCTGCATAGTTATGATAACTTACGTTGTTGTTTATTAAAATATGAGTAAGGGGGAGCATGTAGATATTGAATAGGAGGGGCCCTAAGATGGACCCTTGGGGAATGTCACATGTGATTTTTGTGGTCTCTTATGTAAAGTTACTTACTGACACAAAAAAGTCCCTGTCCTTCAAGTAGGATTTAAACCAAATGAGTGCTGTACCAGAAAGGTTGACCCAGTTTTCCAGGCGCTCTAATAAGATGGAGTTATCAACAGTGTCGAATGCTGCACTAAGGTCCAATAATACCAGCACTGTGGTTCTTCCACAGTCTGCATTTATACAGATGTCATTGAACACCTTGACAAGAGCAGTCTCTGTACTGTGGTGAGCAGGAAGCTTGACTGGAAGACATCGAAGCGGTTGGTCGTTGTTAGGAAGTTGTTTAACTGTTGAAACACAGCTTTTTCAATAATCTTACTGATGAAGGGGAGGTTTGATATAGGCTTGTAGTTCTGTAGTAGCAGCTTGTCCAAGTTGCTCTTTTTCAATAGAGGTGTGATAATTGCTGTTTTCAGGGCCTGGGGGAAAACACCTGACAAAAGGGACGCGTTTATTATTTGTGTTAAATCAGATGTTATTACAGGCAAAGCTTTCTTAAGGGAAGCGGGGGGTAAAACACAGAGACAGCAGGAAGAAGAGCTTAGTTGGTGTATGATTTCTTCTAAGTTTTTGTAGTCTATTTGGTGAAATTGGGAAATGTTGTCACAATCAGTTCTAGTTGGAGACAACTTTGGTACTGAAGTTGATGTGGATGTGCTGACTGCCCCTCTGATGTTTTGGGTTTTTTCAGTGAAGAAGTTAACAAATTCATTGCAGGCCCTGGTAGAGTGGAGTTCAGATGCTACAGTGGCAGGGGGGTTTGTTAACCTGTGGCATATAATGCACGAGCATTTTTAATGTTTTTGCTGATCTCAGAAAATAAAGATTCCCTTGCATTTTTCAGTTGTTAGTCATATCTGCATAATCTCTCTTTACAGATAATGTAGTGAACTTGGAGTCCGGTCTTTCGCTACCTGCGTTCAGCTTTTCGACACTCCTTTTTTTCACTTCTGACTGGTGGAGCACTTCTCCACGGAGACATTTTCTTCTCAGAAACGACTTTCACTTTAATTGTTAATTGAAGCAATTGAATCAATGATGTCTGAGATTTTAGAATTAAAGTTATCTATCAGCTCATCTACAGTGTTACAGGGCAAAGTGGAGGTAGAAGAGTAAATCTAGTTAAAGGTTTCAACAGCACTGTCCTTAAGGATGCGTTTTCTTATAATGAGATAAGAGCTCCATTCATGTTATCAGAATCCAGTAAAGCAAAAAGCAGGCTCAGTGGGGAGATGGGAGAGTTCTGTGCGGTCTGGGTCGGGGTCTGGGGTGAGCGGGGTTTACCGGGGGTGGCGGTCTGGGTCTGGGTTTGGGGGGATGGGGGTATAATGGGGGGGTCCACTTCTCCTGTGGATTTCGACAGGGAGACCTTTTGTGATTACCTCTCTTTCTCAGCCAAATGGCCGGTTGTTTTTGCTGGAGCTGTTGGAGGCAGTGTTATCATTGTTGTTGATACTCCATGTTCTCTGCTGAAGGTCAAAGCTGCTGGCGGATTATTTACTGAATAGAAGAGATTAGATGTGAGACGTCTGGCTCCCGGCGTGTTCAAGCAGAAACCATCTTGCTTGAAGAGTTTTCTTTTTTCCCAAAAAATACTGAAGTTGTTGATGAAATTCACAGATGTAGTAGCACATGTTTTTTTTCAACCACTTATTAATCATCAGAAGTCTCGAAAAAATCTAATCTCCACAGAAAATCGGTGCAAAGGGTCCGCTTAGAAACACCTTGATATTGAGACCTCCAACAATATTCAGCAAATGAGGGAAATCCTCCTTCAATCCTTCAGATTTTTTCTTAGCCACGTTATCCATGGCTCCACAATGTATGAGGTTTTCTAGAGACGGGCGCTTTTCTGTGATTGCAAGAATATTCTCTGAGATATTAGAGACAACGTTACTGGTACCAATCATAACTTCTGTGTTTTTCTTGTTGCAGAAGTTTTTAATCCCATCCACAGCTGTGTTACCCACTATTAGGGTTCTTGGTCTGGTGGGGCGCTTTTTCTCTGGCAATTTAGGAGAAGACTATTTAGAATGAATGTTGTTCTCAAACCTTTTATTGCTCTCAGAAGATAGATCATTTTCCTGGTTTTCATTTTGTAGAGGGGCAAATTTGTTTTGGAGGGGAATTTCATTATTTCCAGCTGTCTCACTCCTATCAGTTGTTGTGACAGCAGCACGCTGTCGAAGTCTCCTTTCCCCAGGGAAATCGGGCATTTATCTGTAATTCTGGCCATTCTAAGTTATCTAATTGCTGAGATCTTCCAGTGAGTTGTCCACCTTGATTTTTTGGGCATGCGCCTAAAACATGCCAGGGGCGTCTGCCGGTAGTGTTTATTCTCAGTGTTCAGATTGCCCGCTGAGTTGTTGAGCTGGCTGTCACTGTTTGGGATCACAGGCAGAGTTGAATCATTGCTGTACCCCATATTCACGTCCACATTCACTTCTAGTCGATGGATTTTCATCTCCAAAACAGCCAATTTCTGTAAAAGTTTGTCGAAGTCCACTGAGGTGAAGGGAGGCATTTTGTGCTGATTAGCTGGGGTCAACTTGTCCTTCTTTCGAGTTCGATTATAAAAACATCAAAATCCTTTAGAAAAAAAAATAAATAATAATAATCCTTGGGAGTCGGTGGTAAGAAGTAGTTTTAGTCCAATATTTCCGTAATTTTGGCTGAGATAAAATGTTGGGAGTAAAAGAATGCAAGCAAGCAGGGAGCTTAGGAGAAAAGCATTTAAGCAGGCAGAGAGGTGGAAGCATCAGTATTTGTCAGAATAGATTATAGTGGTACAAGGAAGATATCATCTTTCATAGAGGTTTTGAGGAAAAGAGAAAGAAAACTAGAAATAAAACCTAGTTGTTTTTTTTAATGTAAGGAGTAAATTAAACCTACATAGGAATTTGTTTTGTGAAAAGTTTCCCAAAGTCACACCATTAAAGGCAGCTACAACATACAGGGATTGGACAATGAAACTGAAACACCTGTCATTTTAGTGTGGGCTTTTTCATGGCTAAATTGGACCAGCCTGGTAGCCAGTCTTCATTGATTGCACATTGCACCAGTAAGAGCAGAGTGTGAAGGTTCAATTAGCAGGGTAAGAACAGAGTTTTGCTCAAAATATTGAAATGCACACAACATTATGGGTGACATACCAGAGTTCAAAAGAGAACAAATTGTTGGTGCACGTCTTGCTGGCACATATGTGACCAAGACAGCAAGTCTTTGTGATGTATCAAGAGCCACGGTATCCAGGGTAATGTCAGCATACCACCAAGAAGGACGAACCACATCCAACAGGATTAACTGTGGACGCAAGAGGAAGCTATCTGAAAGGATGTTCGGGTGCTAACCCGGATTGTATCCAAAAAACATAAAACCACGGCTGCCCAAATCACGGCAGAATTAAATGTGCCCCTCAACTCTACTGTTTCCACCAGAACTGTCCGTCGGGAGCTCCACAGGGTCAATATACACGGCCGGGCTGCTATACCCAAACCTTTGGTCACTCATGCCAATGCCAAACGTCGGTTTCAATGGTGCAAGGAGCGCAAATCTTGGGCTGTGGACAATGTGAAACATGTATTGTTCTCTGATGAGTCCACCTTTACTGTTTTCCCCACATCCGGCAGAGTTACGGTGTGGAGAAGCCCCAAAGAAGCGTACCAACCAGACTGTTGCATGCCTAGAGTGAAGCATGGGGGTGGATCAATGATGGTTTGGGCTGCCATATCATGGCATTCCCTTGGCCCAATACTTGTGCTAGATGGGCGCGTCACTGCCAAGGACTACCGAACCATTCTTGAGGACCATGTGCATCCAATGGTTCAAACATTGTATCCTGAAGGTGGTGCCGTGTATCAGGATGACAATGCACCAATACACACAGCAAGACTGGTGAAAGATTGGTTTGATGAACATGAAAGTGAAGTTGAACATCTCCCATGGTCTGCACAGTCACCAGATCTAAATATTATTGAGCCACTTTGGGGTGTTTTGGAGGAGCGAGTCAGGAAACGTTTTCCTCCACCAGTATCACGTAGTGACCTGGCCACTATCCTGCAAGAAGAATGGCTTAAAATACCTCTGACCACTGTGCAGGACTTGTATATGTCATTCCCAAGACGAATTGACGCTGTATTGGCCGCAAAAGGAGGCCCTACACCATACTAATAAATTATTGTCGTCTAAAACCAGGTGTTTCAGTTTCATTGTCCAAGCCCTGTATGTAATGCATTTCAAAATGTTTGAAAACATTATGAAATGCAAATGCTCTGCTCTTTTTTAGAGTATTCCAAGTCAGGGGCAATTCTTTTGAGACTGATGGGCAGCCTCCCAGAAAACAGCTGTTTTTTCTTCCTATTTATCACTGTTTTTCTAATACAAGACAGACTAAGATATATCATTTTTTGTTTAAATGGGTTTATTGCTATTGTAGAGTAAGTCATTGCACGGACATGCTAACGAGAATAGCCTTTTTGTAGCAACAAAAGTAGGGTCTTCCTCACACTATCTGTTAGTGTAAGGGCGGAATTTCCTGTTCTGTCTCAGGGCTGTTATAACCTTAGTAAATGGAAAGAATATTACGCATGAACATTTAGAGGATGTTGCTTCAATATTTACATATGTCAGAAAATGAGTGGACTGGAAATGCAAGTTGGTCAGTGTACTTTCGCATTAATTCATTCCTCAAATTCTGGAAAAGCTTGGTTTTCTGTTTCGTATGAATCATCAAAATATCAAACTTGAAGAAAAACGAAAGAATGAAACTGTTTCAGACAAGCTTTCACTTTAACTCCAAATAAATTAAATAGACATCTACAAATACAGGTCATCCCTGCAAACACTTTGTTTATAAATAAGTTGTGTGAGTATTTATTATATCTGGCACAGTCAAAATGGACCTACCGACCGCACAGGTCACACTGCACCTGAAATGATAAAGTGACAATACAGAATAATCAATATTCAAAAATATAGAAATATTGTATAATTAGGCACAAAAACGAGCGCAAAATACACCGTGTTTGTCATGATTCATGTGGTTGACTGGGAGTAATTTGGTGTTGGACCATGTTTTGCTGAATATTGGACCATTTGCACATTGCTGGTGCAACGACACCAGGCCTTCCGGCGTTTTCGGCCATTTTGTATCCCGGTATAGTCCGCTACTACAAATCCCAGCGGGAACTGCGGCTGATAGGACGGGGGCGTCGCAGCTCTGAGGCCACAGTCAACTACATAACAGAGTATGAGACAGCAATGGTGGGACCGAGACGCGGTTACCACGCCACTAAAGCAGCATTCTGGAGAAGAAGTCCCACGTGGATTTTCATTCATTCTCCCCGTTGGCCAACAAAAAAAAGAAAGATTAATGAAAGAAGTTTCTGGAATAAGAAGGCCAGAAATTTCACTTCACCGATCGAAGATGTGAGTTTAACACGTAACAGAAGAAAAAACCCTCACAGAGGTTTCAAGGAGACGGATTGCCACCCTTGTTTTTGTTCCAGTCGACTACTAATGGTCAGATCATATTTTCCCCTTTCGCCAAGGAGGCCAGAGGACGAAGATTGACTGCTCTTCTTGGGTTAAACGCGGACGCACAGTAACTTCCCCGTCCCTTTCTCACTCACGCCCCAGAAGGAAGACTCCACCAAGTAACTCCGTTCTGTTTTATTATTTTATTTCTAGTAAAGTAGTCTGGGCAAGGTAGAAATAGGACTTAGCGCGATTAGATTCGCCAGTTATAGTCTAATGTGTTCTAAATTGTATGTGCATGTAACCTTTTTTTTTAAACTTGACTGCTGTTGAGTTTCAGAGGCCGCCGAGTCTCGCAAGTTGTCTTTTTACTGTGCGAACACCTGAGCGCATGTACGCTGTGAAACTGAACTGCTATAATAACCTTATGGTGAAAATCAACCATTTTCTTTGCCTTCAACTTTGTGTTTTATTAGTTGCTACCAAAATTTTTACAACCCTTTGTGTTCTCGGATATCCCCAGCGGTGGGGGATGTTTTATGGTTTACTGTAAGCTACACTCTCTGGCGGGCCGCTCCCCAAATCTCCGTTCAACACCATATTCCTCTTGTTATTTTACCATAATTGCTGGTTTGATTCCATACACACCCACTGCTGTTTTGTTTTATTTAATTTAGTTAGATATTTTACCCCTTTTGTGTAGAACTTTACATATTTGATTAGGTGAAGATTATTGAATCGAAGAGCGAATTGTATCAGAACTGTTGATTTAATAAATATTCACGTAGATAAAGAGAAGACGTGTTTATTGTGTTTATTTTGTGCAAGACTGATTTGTCAGTTAAAATAAGGTTAAAGTTCCCCACGTTTCGGCAGAAACAGTTGATTAAACAGTGGTATCTAATAATAGTTACCAACTATTACTGAGAATTTAATAATTGTAATTATCAAGGGCTGTGAGTCACAATTACAACACCAGAAGACATCTCTGGTTTCGATTCATAAATGAGGATTTTTGGTTAAATTAATTTTCTCAAATTATGATTTTTAATTATAATTCTTGATAAATATTAATTGATCAATAATCATAATCCCAACATTGGTTTACAGTATAATAACGATTTTACAGATGTCAAACTAAATAATTTACAAACACCCTACAAGCTCACTGTAATGTAAACTTAAAACAAGAAGTAATACTCAAGGAAAATAAGACACAAAAAATGTAATAAGATTCACCATAACCTTTGACAAAATGAAACTTGCACAGGCAGGACGTCTTGATAAGTGGGCTTTCAGGTAAGCGCCCTCTGGCGTATCATCAGTTTGCGCATTTCTACAAGGTAGGTGGCAATGGCTGCACTCAATCCCTGCATTGATTATTGAATTTGTGTGAAATTATGTTCCCTTGAAATAATCTGTCCCCCTTCTATCTATATATTGTGACTTCAGGAGGCACTGCTGCTTCACATGGGCTGTGTGCTTGCCTCTGCAGATTCTCCTCACCAGTCTGCTGTCCACTAACCTAACTTCACAGAATTCATACCTAAACCTAAAGAATTTTGCGGACGTTCTGCCACTAGTGCAGAGTTTGAGTGCTGCCATTGCCAGTATCTGGCTCTGCTGAAATGTCTTACATGGTGATCTAACAAAGTATAAAACATGTCTTTCTTTTAACAATTACAAGTAGAAAACCACAAACTTTTTTATTTTTGGAATCGTTTAATTTTAAAACAAACAAACAAAAAAAAGTAAAAAACGCCTCATTCTTTTTTTTGAATTATTTTGAAACGGAAAAACCAAAGAACGAACCATGCACGGATTTTACAGCAAAATAAAGCAATTTCTGTTTTTTCTTTAATTCATACAAATCAGAAAACCAAACTGACACCCTTTTTCAGAATTTGACTTCATTTCCAGAAATAGAATAATGAATGAACACAAAAATACACTGACCCAGGATATCGTTCTCTGAAATATTTTTTCACAGTGGCAGACATTTGTTTGTGGTTGCAGGAGTGAATCTGTTTGTGTATTTTGCACGTTTGTGTATATAGATTTAGATTTTAAAGGTGAGTAACTAAAATAAAAAAAAGTGTTCATTTTAAGCTGGCTGGATGACTGATTTACTGATTTAGTGATGCTGAATATAAACAGCAATTTACAAACACTATGCATCATCCTAGTAAAACCAACCTATTAGTAACAGAACGTTTTATACAGTCAGTCATTTTCTACCGCTTATTCCATAGTGGGTCACGGGGGAGCTGGTGCCTATCTCCAGCAGTCTATGGGCGAGAGGCAGGGTACACCCTGGACAAGTCGCCAGTCCATCGCAGGGCAACACACAAACAACCATGCACACACTCATTCATACACCTAAGGGCAATTTAGAGTGACCAATTAACCTAACAGGCATGTCTTTGGACTGTGGGACGTTTTATACAGCGCCTTGCAAATTATTTTTAACCCATGAACTTTCTTACAATTGTTTACAAACTAAGTGTAATTCAGAATCTGTGGCAAGACCTGAAATTTGATGTTAACAGATGGTCTTGATTCGGTTTGAGTTTGAGCTCTTTAAAAAAAATGAATGGACACACATTTAGATCTCCTAAAAGACCTGCAAGTATAATTGCAGTGATAGGTGGTTCTAATAAATATTTACTCAGGGTACAAATGCATGCCACACAGATACAGATTGTGGTTGTAATTCGACCAAATGTGAAAAAGTTAGAGGGAGTATGGATCCTTTTGCAAGGTACTGTGCAATAAATGTCAGATCAAAAACCACATCAGTCAGTTGCAATTTTTGTTTTAAATATAAAAACCCACATATTTGTTAATCCTCTATCTTACTGTTACAAACCGCTTTTACATGCTTTGACTCCTTCCTATAGATTCTCAACTTTTTTGGGAAATCAATAAATGGCATAAAAGTGTTTAAGGATATCATGACGTGAATGTAACTTGGACATGGGGAAAAGATTAAAGGGAGGTGTGAGTCAAAGGAGAAAAAATAAAGTTTGATTTCTACCCACAATCCCACTTAGTTTCTTTGGTTTCCAACCTTATTTTCATCCCTTTCATCTGGTAGTTTAATTGCTATTTAACTGTAGTTCTTATCCTCTTTAGCACTTGGCCTCTTCTACCCATTCATTTATCTATTAGCTACGCCTACTTTATCTTGGAGAGTGCCGCGGGAGCCTGGAGATGAGATCTGAGCAGAACCTGAATGGGAATTGGGCTACACCCTGACCAGGCTGCCAACGCATCACCAGCCTTTCCCATCAATATACAGTTTTCTGCACAGTGTTTAATCTGATTCATTCCTATGTTGTGAGGGTTGAGTCCCTTCCACTTCCTGTGTCTCACATCCTTTATTTGAAAAGTTAGAGTGAAATCTCTGGCAAACAGGTTTCCTGCTGACAGCTGCGGCTTAGGGAGGTGACAGCATCATTTTGGACCTGTTAACGAGCCCAGGAATATAATTGGTTGCCAGAAAATGTGATTAAACTAGCTTATGAGACTTCATTTTTTCATGCACAAGGTGTTGTTGCATTCGTTATCACCAGTGATAATACTTGTCTTTGCTGATGTTCAGTCATCCACGGATTAAGATGGTTTCAAAGTCAAAGGCGACACTATAAAGAGTTCAGAGAGTCTTTTTTTAAGTTTGACATTTGGTCTTATTTTTTCTTTAATACTGAGCTTTGTCAAGTCTGAATTCGGAAGAGGTAAAATAAATTCTTATAATCAACCTAAGATCTGGCTACATTTGTTATGCTTTGCAACATTGTCATTAAATAGCAAAGTCAGGATGGTGTTAATTATTCATGCCTAATGGTCAAATAATTGTGTCATGTAGATAGAAAGACAATATATATGTACATATATATATATATATATATATATATATATATATATATATATACTCACCGGCTACTTTATTAGGTGCACCTTGCTAGTACCGGGTTGGACCCTTTTGCCTTCAGAACTGCCTTAATCCTTTGTGGCATAGATTCAACAAGGTGCTGGAAACATTCCTCAGAAATTTTGGTCCATATTGACATGATAACATCACACAGATGCTGCAGATTTGTCGGCTGCACATCCATGATGCGAATCTCCCGTTCCACCACATCCCAAAGGTGCTCTATTGGATTGAGATCTGGTGACTGTGGAGGTCATTTGAGTACAGTGAACTTATTGTCATGTTCAAGAAACCAGTCTGAGATGATTTGTGCTTTATGACATGGTGAGTTATCCTGCTGGAAGTAGCCATCAGAAGGTGGGTACACTGTGGTCATAAAGGGATGGACATGGTCAGCAACAATACTCAGGTTGGCTGTGGCGTTGACACGATGTTCAATTGGTACTAAGGGGCCCAAAGTGTGCCAAGAAAATACCCCCCACACCATTACACCACCACCACCAGCCTGAACCGTTGATACAAGGCAGGATGGATCCATGCTTTCATGTTGTTGATGCCAAATTCTGACTCTACCATCCGAATGTCGCAGCAGAAATCGAGACTCATCAGACCAGGCAATGTTTTTCCAATCTTCTATTGTCCAATTTTGGTGAGCCTGTGCGAATTGTAGCCTCAGTTTCCTGTTCTTAGCTGACAGGAGTGGCATCCGGTGTGGTCTTCTGCTGCTGTAGCCCATCCGCCTCAAGGTTCGACGTGATGTGCGTTCAGAGATGCTCTTTTGCAGGCCTTGGTTGTAACGAGTGGTAATTTGAGTTACTGTTGCCTTTCTATCAGCTTGAACCAGTCTGGCCATTCTCCTCTGACATCAAGAAGGCATTTGCGCCCACAGAACTGCCGCTCACTGGATATTTTCTCTTTTTCGGACCCTTCTCTGTAAACCCTAGAGATGGTAGTGTCTGAAAATCCCAATTTCTGAAATACTCAGACCAGCCTGTCTGGCACCAACAACCATGCCACGTTCAAAGTCACTTAAATCACCTTTCTTCCTCATTCTGATGCTCGGTTTGAACTGCAGCAGATCGTCTTGACCATGTCTACATGCCTAAATGCATTGAGTTGCTGCCATGTGATTGGCTGATTAGAAATTTACGTTAACGAGCAGTTGGACAAGTGTACCTAATAAAGTGGCCAGTGAGTGTATATTGGTTGTGCTGCTACCACATTAAATGATGACAGTTTCCAGGCCTTATTTCCGTACTACCTTATTAATCTCAGCAAAAAACATCTGAAAAGAACATATTCAGAAGCTGGGAACACAAAAGCAATCTCATTTCACTCTTGTTTCTCTGGTTCTCTACACTGTTGGTGTAGAGATTTCTGACTTTGTATGCATATGGTTTTTCCTGCCTTCAAACCCAGCACCCAATCTAGGTCAACCATCGCACTGCTTCCCAGCTGCCTGTCTGAACTCGGTGCATTTGTGTATTGGCATGTACAGCACCCCAGGCTGCAACCACAACAAACTGTAAAACATCTTCATATATTTTTCTCCTTTATAAGAAACCTAGTGCATATTTATATTTTCTATAGAAGACCTCACTGGTGTTCTTTGGTTAATATGGCAATTTATATGACAGAAATGCTAAAGCAGGAATAGTTAAGAGTATCGATTGAATGAATCAATGTTACTCTCTCTGTTAACTGAAGACACTGGGATTTTTCAAAGCCTGCAAAACAGGCCTCAGGCGTCAGATGTCTGTGACCAGCCTCCCGAATCACTGAGGCTGCAGGAGACTGGAGCCATACCCATCTCAGCTTCATCTTGTGCTATTGCACCTTTTATAATTGTCAGATTTTTTTTTTTTTTTTATGACAACCCTGTTTTTCAGGAAAAAAATATTAAAGTTTGTCATACCAAAACAAATTCCAAATACTGGGGTTATCTATTTTTCACATAAACACATAGACGCATTAACTGAAACCAACCATCAAAAAATAACAGTATATTTAGAGTATATTTTGTCAACCACAATTGCAAGGCTCCAAAGTCATCACATAGTACTTAGTTTAAATAGCAAGTTGTTCTGAGTCAATCTATCCAATAGAACGAAATTGCTTCCTACAATGCCTAATTATTGAAGTGCACCAAGAAATCTACAACAGAGTAGTAGGTTTGGTCATTTGTATCTGCATCATCCCAATTTTTTAACACATTTTGCAACAGAACATCTCATGCAATCTGCATATTTGTCAATGTGCATTTGCCTCATGCATGCACCATACACTGTTCCCAGGCTCCCATCTCTGCTAACTGAATTATGCATTATTCAGAGTTTCATATTAGATGTTTCATGGAGGTAAATTAGTGCTATCAATCATCCTAGACAATCATATGTGCAACACTTTGGGAATAATTCTTGAACGGCAGAGCAGCCTGTGGAAGACAGGAATGATTGGCTGGCGAAATTGGGTATGAGAATTATAATTATTATTTCTTCATTTTCCAAGCTTTGCCTCATTCTGCTGACATTAACATTATTAGCCATATGTTTGGAATGAATGATATTTAGGCACCAGAGGATCCTGAAAAGGTGCACCTAATGAGTAACAATATATTCCAAACTCTCTTTATCTCATTTTTCTGTCAAATCAGTTTGACGTGTTCATTTTCAATCTTGAAAATTGGAAAAAGCATTACGTATGAGTCACCATTTAATATGTCAGTAGGCCTGATAGCAATCAGGTTGCGTTTACATTTTATAAAATCAAATTCACAGGCTGACATATAGAAGAGTAAAAATGCTTATGTTCTTTTCAGCTGTCAGCTGTAAAAACAGCTTAATATTAAAGTTTCATTAGGTGAGTAATAGTTATCAATCTGCGTTTGTGTGCCGTTTATGGGTATGGCTTTCCTTAATCCTGAAATCCTTGCAGGGTCAACACGCCCCCTTGAAAAAGTATTATTTCTCAAAATGTAACTTTGTATTATAAGAAATGTATCCTAATATGCACAAACTGCTTTGTTGCAGCCCTTATAAGAAGAATTTATCTTTGAAATGTGACACAGCGTATTAGCTCATTTTAGAGCTCCTTTTAAACACTTCAAAGGGGTACTGAATGTGTATGGAGCAATAGTTCTTTATTTTGTGTTGCCAAAGCTTTTACAAGCAGTGATTTGCACAGAATTGAATGTAATGTAATCTGAGTCTAAATGACAGTGAACTGTTATAAAATATAATATTTGCATTTCTGTTGCTCATTAGCATCAGATGTTGAAAGGCTTACATAACAAACCTCAATCCTTGACTATGGCCATGGGATTATGAATTATATGAAGAGAAACTTGCTCTGAGTTTTTCTTGAACATTTTGAAGTTCAAGTTTATCTTTTAAGACCTGGTATATTGTATATGCTCAAATTTCCTGCTATTCTATAATTAACCAGCCATTAAGGTGAAAAGGGGCTTAAGGCATTCTAGCATTTGTCTCACTTTTGTAAATACTGATGTTTTGTACTGTAATCCTTGATCCGTATACCATATACATGAACCAGTCTGGTTATGAATTTGTTATTAATATTATTGCATGTTTTCTCACCAGTTGCCAAAATATAGATGCTGAATTTGAGGATGATACAATAATTTTAAGTGTCCTCGGTAATTGGAAGCATCATTATTTGCTTGTTGTGGATGAATATGTTTGTGTGATGAGTCTAAATTGAGGATGTCATCCCTGATCTTGCATCATTGGCAATAAAGCTTGCTGCTATTTTTGGCAATAAAATGTATTTAGAGAGAGTTGTTGATTTACATTTATTTTACTATCAAACAGAAGATAAGAAAATTAGAACTTTAAAGTGGGAGAATAAGTAATATTTCAGGAGGTGTTTGAGGATATTTTATTTTATAACGGATAGGTTACAGGAGGAAGGCAACCTCTCCCATGCTATGTCTGGATGATCCTCTTTTTGAACACTTTCAGCATCTTCCCTCAGGCAATCAGCCTAAAGTGGCTGGAGTGAAAACCAAGAGAGACAGAGTTTATTTTGTACCTTCTGCTACTGCTATGTCTAATAGCATAAAATCTTGATGTCTGTGACTTACACCACTGAGCACTGTATCTCTTGGTTGCTGGCTGGAACAGGCTGTTCTGTTTTCTTCCTTTTTATTGTGGAATTTATGTTTTGTATAAGTGCCTCGCAAACATATTCATGTATCTGACGTTTTTCACATTACACCACCTTATAACCACAAACTTTAATTTATTTCTTTGTGATTTTAATGATTGGGAAGTGGAAGGAAATGAAAATCTGAAAATGTGGCTTGTACATTCAGCTTCGTTTAATCTGATACCTTTAGATAAAATCCAGTGTAACAAAGCTGGGATTATGTTCTAAAACAGTTCCTCAAGCTTTAAAAAACACAATTATTATTGTTCTTTCCATCACCTAAAAGTGGAAGAAATATGGCAAAACCACCAAGACACAGCCATCTATGTAAGTGGATAAGCCACTGGCATGTTTGATTGCCATAAAACATGGTAATGTCAGCATTATGTTGTGCACATGCTTATGTATGGGACATAGAGGCTGGGTAGAAATGATGGACAGATAAATGGAGGTAAATGTTGAACAATCCTCAGAAAAAAGAAAAAGAAATAAAACTGGTGGAGTGTCAACAGGTTCCCAGAAACTTTCCAGTCAATCTGACAGAATGCTGCCAAGAAACACTTGCAAAATGCGACTCTAGGTGTGCCAACCTGGTAGAGACACACCAAAGGTGGTTCTGTAGAGTATTGCCTCAGGGTGCCTGAATACAAACGCATGCCACACTTTACTAATTCGTAAAACCACAAATCAAAACAAACAAAAACCAAAGGCCATGCTTAATTTTACTGCCACTTCGCAGTTATCTACTAATTTGTCTTAGTATATCAAACAAAATCTTAGGAAAATCTGAACAAAAAACAAATTGTAGCCTTAACAAGACAAAATGTGTAAAGGTTTAAGGAGTATGAATAGTTTGCAAAGCACTGTATGTACTGATGTTTTTAATTTGTTTATTATGCATGGGCAGTCTGCAATGACACGCTTTATTTTACGCACAGCTTATGCTCAATTTGCTATTTTTGAAAATTACCAATGACAAAAATCGAATGTACTAAACTTGAGTGGTTAGGTAAATTTAGAACCTGCTGAAAACATCAGATGATGCAAATTGTTGAATTAGAAAAGCTGTTTTAGAAATCGAGTGGGGCCACGTAGGCCAGTAGAGGGCACCTTTGAGCACCCATGAATTCACATAAAATTGCAATCCTGAGCAGCAAGTTAACTGGTAAAAGACTGAAGGCAGTAAAAGACAACAAAATAAGACAAGGGTCAGCACTGCACAGCTAATGTCCAATTTATGTCGGAGTTAGTTAGTTGCACTTTAAAAGGAATGCAAATCAACTATAAATGTAATGTTTAGTGTAATGATTTCAAGTTTAATTAAAAGTTAACCAGCTTAATCGGATAAAGGCTTCATGGGTAAAAAAATAATAATGATAATTTGGTTGCTATTGGTAACTGTTTCCTAATGATTAAATAAGTGTAATTTACAGTTTGTATTTTTCTGTGGTACTCCAGCCCAACCTTCTTATGAGCACCTGACACCATACTGCTAATTAGTACTAATTGTGAACAGGTGTTGGATCGTTGCTGTATTCACATTCACAGAGAATGTGGTTTAAGATATAAAATCAGGGTAAATGGGTGTTAGCTTGCATTATTCATTGGATTATAGCCATGTTTCTGATATTTATGCAGTATGTGAAGGTGTTTCAGCTCTCCATTTCAGTTTAATTGACAGATATGTTTTTTTTATTATTATTTTATCAGACATGGCAGACTAATAATAAAGTAAGCACCATAAGAGTAATTAATTCATTATGAATAAGAACCATCATGTTAAATTGTTACTTACTTACTTAATGATTTAAGACAGCCACAGCTGCAAAAGTGCTGCACATGAAAAATCGAGGAAAATGTACATTGTTGTCTCCAATTTTGTCTTTATGAAAGCAAAAAAGACCTTTTGAACCAAGCCGCAGTACACAATTATAACATTTTATTGTTTCCTCAGTTTACACAAGAGGCCTGTGTGTTGCTGAAAAGAATTCATTCAATATTATTAAAATCCCTAATCCCAAGACTTTATTGCTTCTGTTACATAAATTATATTGCTTTTATATTGCGCTTAATTACTAACAAAACTTGAGAACATAAAAACCCAGCATGGATGGATTTAACAAAAACTAATAAGAAATGGGTACTAGAGTTGCAAAAGTACCTACTCCCCTATAATTTAATTACTTGATAAAGTTATTCTTAGGCTGTAATATTTTAATATGGTATTCACTCTGCAAATAACATTTTTTATACTGTATGTCTCAGAGTGGTATGTTGGATGACTTTTCTTTAAAGTGTTTTTGATGTTTGCTGCAATCTTTTTCATGCACAGCTGTCTCACACAGAACATAATGGATGTGAAAAGTCAGTCATGTCTTTATGATGTGCAGCAGCAGAGCAGATCTGCACCTTGCGAAACAGAGGGCTGATTTGTCATTGTTTTTCAGTTGAGTTTCCAACCTAAGGGATTTTTTCAATTAACTTTTTCCAGCACATATTTTATGGTAGATCAAGAATCTACCATAATACATGTTCTACACACTGTTAAAGAGAAATGCTAGAATTGCCTTGAGTGTAAGCACAACCACTTGTTCTTCCTACACTAAATGACTTTCAAATTTTATTTGAGTTGCAATTTCTGACTTTTTGCAGAGTGCAAACACTAGATTTTGTGGGATCAGAACTCATAAACTAGCAAATGTTGACAAAAAATAGAGACTTTGTGTAGCCACCCAGTTTAATTATGCTTTACGGTAAGAGGCAAAAGGGATTAACATTAATATATTTGCACTGGTAATGCAGCCAGGACAATCAATTATACTCTAGAAGGAAAAAAATGGAAAAATAAAAGAAGGTACTAAGAAAGAAGGTAGTTTCATAGGAAGATCAAGGCAATGCAGCGTATAAGCTATAGACCAGATGATCTCAGAGGGAGTTATGTGCATGTAATTAATACTTAGCTCTGTATGAATGTAGAATTGCTCTTTTAGAAAAGAGTAGCTCTGGGCTTTGGTCAAAACTCAAGGTATGAGTGACCTCTTTGTATTATCATGAATCCCGTTCATAAGTCTGTATTGCTGTTTTTAGAGTTGACACTGAAGGTTAAAGCAGGCTAAATCGCTAAATGTAATATTAATTAATTAACATAAAACTTTAATTTATGACGTGAATCATGTCTTTAGATATTTACTAGCTAGCTTTGAAGCCTGGATTAAATAATGTTTTATATATATATTTTATTTATATTTATTTTTACGTTTTGTGCCAATTCTGAAGTAAATAATTGCTTTACAGCAAGAACCTCTCTCATTTAAATATTTGCTTTAAATTGAGTTTTCCTGGTCATGTTTTGCTTTTAATCCTAGGATTAGCTGGCAACCTGTCCAGGCTTTAGCCCACCTCTTGCTAAAGTGGCTGTTTTAGACGACGGATCCGATATGACTTCAGTACAACATTCGTGTAGAATTAGTTACAAATTCAGGAGCTTACGCTTCAACTAAGAATCCTAAAATTTTGACATTCTGGGTGATTTGTGTTTTTCGTGGTCTCTGTGGAATATGGGCTTATGCCGTAGCAGGTAAAACCTCCAGTTTACCCTGAAAACCCAAACAAGATTAAATTACAGGGCAACAGTGACTCAGGTGGTAGGGGTTCTTCCTGTGGGTTGCCGGTTTGAATCTGCACTCTTTGTCTCTTTTGTCTTCTTTGTGTCCTTGGGCAAGATACTTCACCCGCCTTGTATGTCAGCCCCACTTCTATTGGTCTGCCGCAGGGCAGCTGTGGCTACAATGTAGTCTACCAATGTCGGTGTGTGAACGTGTGTATGAATAGGTGGATAACTGATTGTAGGGTGAAGTGCGTTGTAGTCCTTGGACTTGATGAATCGCTATACAAGTGCAGGCCATTTGCCAATTTATCATTTAAACAAATGTTAAATGAGAGGTGCTTAGTGTTTATCTTAATTTTCCTTAATTATTTAAATATAGTCATATGTTCAACTTGTTTTCTCTTTTTGCACTGTGAAGCATAAGCTGAGGATTTGAATTCATTAGGATATACGTCGTAGTTGCATACTTGACAATTCAAAGTCAAAAAAGAACCTGTTATTCATATATTTAGAGGGTTTTTGTATTGTTTTCTACTTTGTTTTTTAATTAATTCAGATGAGGTTGAGTCTTCGTTCATACTGTCTAAAACAAAAAGCTGCATCTAAGTTTTTCATGTCTCAGCATGGCTTTACCAGTTAAGATGTCAAATGATCATTCCTCACCAGTTCAATGAAAAGTCAAATTTTATTCTAATCAGTATAAATGTTCTACAATAAAAAGTGCCCTTAGAGCTGCAAAACCTAATTTAAGGTTTTTGTGACTTCATATCCTGCAGGATGGAACATGTCTATTGAACAACAGCTTTACTGTGCATGCTAACAATAGCCTGGGAAGGTCATTTGAGTGCTGGAGTATTATGACTTATAATGGCAATTGTGTTGGCACTGGAACTACCCCTGCAGCAGCCAATATACAGTGAGCCAACTTTGCAATTTTCTGAGCACAGCACCTGCTGGATGCTAATCACAAAGAGTTTGTGTGTGCTCTATATATTGAATTACTGTCTTCCACAGGCAATGGATGTTTTGATGCATGCAGTGTCTCCAAGGTACAATTACTGCAGGGTTGAGTTTTTGTTTTCTGTCATTCAGGTAATCCTGTCTTACAAGGCAACATTTCTCAAGGACAGACATACTTGTAAATGCTTGCTGATATAGCGAACATTGGGAACGCTGCATAATATAGCATGTGCTTATTAGGTTCAATCTTATGGGGTAATGTTATACTTCTTTTCTGCCAATAAATGCTAACACAATGAATTTCCCTAATTTGTTTACATCTTAATTTAGCAGATTTTCACATTTAAGTTACAGTACAACAAACATGCAATGTTTGGGCTGTAACCAGTGATTAAAGAAATCTGTGTATAAGTGTCATTAACCTTTTGGACAACTTTGAACTTAGTCTACTGTTTTTTACAACTTGGAGCATAGATATCCCTGACTTCATTACACTGTACTCTATTTGGGAGTGAAAGAAGAAGAAGGGGGCTGACCTTCCCTCTATTCAGGACCTATCCAGGTCTAGGGTCAGGAAAAGGGGAGCTAAAATTTCTGCACACCCCACACACTCTGGACATAAACTGTTTAGGCTTTTACAGTGCCTTGCGAAAGTACTGGTCAACATCTTGCCACATTTCAGGCTTCAAACATAAAGAAATAAAATTCAAATTTTTTGTGAAGAATCAACAAGTGGGACACAATCGTGATCTGGAAAGAAATTTATTGGATCCGTCAAACTTTTTTAACAAATAAAAACTGAAAAGTGGGGCGTGCAATATTATCTGGCCCCCTTGCATTAATACTTTGTAGCGCCACCCTTTGCTGCAATTACAGCTGCAAGTCGCTTGGGGTATGTCTCTATCAGGTTTGCACATTGAGAGACTGAAATTCTTTCCGATTCTTCCTTGCAAAACAGCTCGAGCTCAGTGAGGCTGGATGGAGAGCGTTCGTGAACAGCAGTCTTCAGCTCTTTCCACAGATTCTTGATTGGATTCAGGTCTGGACTTTGACTTGGCCATTCCAACACCTGGATACGTTTATTTGTGAACCATTCCATTGTAGATTTGGCTTTATGTTTTGGATCATTGTCTTGTTGGAAGATAAATCTCTGTCCCAGTCTCAGGTCTCTTCCAGAATGGTCCTGTATTTGGCCCCATCCATCTTCCCATCCGTCTTCCCATCAATTTTGACCATCTTCCCTGTCCCTGCTGAAGAAAAGCAGGCCCAAACAATGATGCTGCCACCACCATGTTTGACAGTGGGGATGGTGTGTTCAGGGTGATGAGCTGTGTTGCTTTTACGCCAAACATATCATTTTGCATTGTGGCCAAACAGTTCGATTTTGGTTTCCTCTGACCAGAGCACCTTCTTCCACATGTTTGGTGTGTCTACCAGGTGACTTGTGGCAAACTTTAAAGAAGACTTTATGGATATCTTTGAGAAATGGCTTTCTTCTTGCCACTCTTCCATAAAGGCCAGATTTGTGCAGTGTACGACTGATTGTTGTCCTATGGACAGACTCTCCCACCTCACCTGTAGATCTCTGCAGCTCATCCAGAGTGATCATGGGCCTCTTGGCTGCATCTCTGATCAGTCTTCTCCTTGTTCGAGATGAACGTTTAGAGGGACGGCCGGGTCTTGTTAGATTTGCAGTGGTCTGATACTCCTTCCATTTCAATATGATTGCTTGCACAGTGCTCCTTGGGATGTTTAAAGCTTGGGAAATCTTTTTGTATCCAAATCCAGCTTTAAACCTCTCCACAACAGTATCTCGGACCTGCCTGGTGTGTTCCTTGGTCTTCATGATGCTCTCTGCGCTTTGAACAGAACCTTGAGACTATCACAGAGCAGGTGCATTTATACGGAGACTTGATTACACACAGGTGGATTCTATTTATCATCATTAGTCATTTGGGACAACATTGGATCATTCAGAGATCCTCACTGAACTTCTGGAGTGAGTTTGCTGCACTGAAAGTAAAGGGGCTGGATAATATTGCACGCCCCACTTTTCAGTTTTTTATTTGTTAAAGTTTGACACATCCAATGAATTTCATTCAATGTCACGATTGTGTCCCGCTTGTTGTTGATTCTTCATAAAAAATTAGAATTTTATATCTTTATGTTTTGAAGCCTGAAATGTGGCAACAGGTTGACCAGTTCAAGGGGGCCGAGTACTTTTGCAAGGCACTGTACCTTCAAGTTGGCACTACATAGTGCTGTCTGCTAAAACCAGCCGCCACAGAGACAGTTTATTCCCCCAGGCTGCTTCTTTGATGAACACTTGACAGTCAGAGTTCCAGAACAACACCATGCATACTGGGACTGATCTCATGTTATATTCCATTGTAAAGTCAATTGTGTATATATGTAAATTTAAAAAAAGATATTAATTATTGTTAAGAGCAAAGTGTACTGGAGTCAAATTCCTTGTTTGTCTGTAAAAACTTGGCAATAAAGTTGATTCTGATTCTGAAGATGAAGTGAAGATATAAACTGAGAAACCTTTAGGACAAACTTTTGCTTTTTTATGGAAAAGAGTCTTGATGCTTTCCTTAACAGTACATATTTAAATTAAATTACTATTTAACAAAATTAGGATTTTATCCAAGGGTAGCACCAACCCCATAGTGCTTTAGGGTGATAGCAGTTCAAGCAGTCTCAATTTTGTTTTTGTTTTTTATGATAAATTCACCCCTCTTTTGCTTTCTAACAAGTAAAGCATGAAATATGTGACTATAACTGTTTGAGAGTTGGGCAACATTAAATCCAGCCTATGTGAGCAAAGAGAGGTAGTACATTAGACTTAAATAAGGTGGCAAAGGCCAGGATGCAAATGCTAGATGATGACATAACCAGTATGCTAAATGACGGATAACATCATGACCAATATATTATTCAAGACTTGACAAGATTGAAGAACGAATAATATCTACCATATATTTGTAATTTGAACTTAGGTCACAAGGGCTGAGCTACGAACAACTTAACGAAGTGGCCCATCATTGGGTGTAACAAGATCTTGGGGCAATTCATCCTGTAATATTAGAGCTTGACCACATTGCTCATCAAGGTAAAGTCTGTCTTATATAGTGATATTTAGTTGCTTTAAGCCTGATTTTGTCTGGTGAAAATAAGCATGTATTCACCAGAACCTGAACAGAATATTTCTGCACAAAACATTCTATAAATAAACATCCTTAAACAAAGTTTGAGATTTAAGAAAATGTTATTCTTGTCTAAAACACACAAAGAGCACATAATTTTGCCATATTAGGAGCAATGTAGAGTAAGACAAGCAAAATAGACCAGTCAAACCAGGACATAAGTTTTTTACAGGGATTACAGATTCTCAAAGTGTATTTGTCAGTTTGAATGTATGTGCTCGTACGTCTGTCTTCAAAATCTTTAATTTTATACTGTTGGCCAGGACATCTCTTTCCAAATATTTAAAAAAAAACCCAGAGGGGGAGATTTTTTGTTTTTCTCAAAAATATTCTATCTATCTAATTTTTCTAACTTGTTGTTTATTAGTTCATCTTGTAAGTGTAATAAACCATTAGATCTGTAATGCAATGAGAACAGACAGTATTACTAATCATAAGAAGTGTAACTAATAAATGTTCTGTTACATATACTTGAGCCATTGCTATGCCTGGGTTTACTGGCACAACAAAAGCATAAATAATATAAATTGTCACAAATGTGAAATATTCAACTAAAGAAAACAAAATTCCTCTTAGAAGCAACAGAAGATGCAAAAAAGAAGCTAAACTTCCCCAACAATTTAGTTGTACAGGTCCTTCTCAAAATATTAGCATATTGTGATAAAGTTCATTATTTTCCATAATGTCATGATGAAAATTTAACATTCATATATTTTAGATTCATTGCACACTAACTGAAATATTTCAGGTCTTTTATTGTCTTAATACGGATGATTGTGGCATACAGCTCATGAAAACCCAAAATTCCTATCTCACAAAATTAGCACATTTCATCCGACCAATAAAATAAAAGTGTTTTTAATACAAAAAACGTCAACCTTCAAATAATCATGTACAGTTATGCACTCAATACTTGGTCGGGAATCCTTTGGCAGAAATTATTGCTTCAATGCGGCGTGGCATGGAGGCAATCAGCCTGTGGCACTGCTGAGGTCTTATGGAGGCCCAGGATGCTTCGATAGCGGCCTTTAGCTCATCCAGAGTGTTGGGTCTTGAGTCTCTCAACGTTCTCTTCACAATATCCCACAGATTCTCTATGGGGTTCATGTCAGGAGAGTTGGCAGGCCAATTGAGCACAGTGATACCATGGTCAGTAAACCATTTACCAGTGGTTTTGGCACTGTGAGCAGGTGCCAGGTCGTGCTGAAAAATGAAATCTTCATCTCCATAAAGCTTTTCAGCAGATGGAAGCATGAAGTGCTCCAAAATCTCCTGATAGCTAGCTGCATTGACTCTGCCCTTGATAAAACACAGTGGACCAACACCAGCAGCTGACACGGCACCCCAGACCATCACTGACTGTGGGTACTTGACACTGGACTTCTGGCATTTTAGCATTTCCTTCTCCCCAGTCTTACTCCAGACTCTGGCACCTTGATTTCCGAATGACATGCAGAATTTGCTTTCATCCGAAAAAAGTACTTTGGACCACTGAGCAACAGTCCAGTGCTGCTTCTCTGTAGCCCAGGTCTGGGGAATGCGGCACCTGTAGCCCATTTCCTGCACACACCTGTGCACGGTGGCTCTGGATGTTTCTACTCCAGACTCAGTCCACTGCTTCCGCAGGTCCCCCAAGGTCTGGATTCGGCCCTTCTCTACAATCTTCCTCAGGGTCCGGTCACCTCTTCTCGTTGTGCAGCGTTTTCTGCCACACTTTTTCCTTCCCACAGACTTCCCACTGAGGTGCCTTGATACAGCACTCTGGGAACAGCCTATTCGTTCAGAAATTTCTTTCTGTGACTTACCCTCTTGCTTGAGGGTGTCAATAGTGGCCTTCTGGACAGCAGTCAGGTCGGCAGTCTTACCCATGATTGGGGTTTTGAGTGATGAACCAGGCTGGGAGTTTTAAAGGCCTCAGGAATCTTTTGCAGGTGTTTAGAGTTAACTCGTTGATTCAGATGATTAGGTTCATAGCTCGTTTAGAGACCCTTTTAATGATATGCTAATTTTGTGAGATAGGAATTTTGGGTTTTCATGAGCTGTATGCCAAAATCATCCGTATTAAGACAATAAAAGACCTGAAATATTTCAGTTAGTGTGCAATGAATCTAAAATATATGAATGTTAAATTTTCATCATTACATTATGGAAAATAATGAACTTTATCACAATATGCTAATATTTTGAGAAGGACCTGTACATTATTCATTAAATTAGAATATGTGTTCCGATGAAGCTCGTTTGTCAGCCCACATTTCAGTATTAATATTTTTTTATGTTTTTATTGGTCGGAAGTAATATTCTAATCTTAATGTCATGTTTTCATTAGCTGTAAGTGGAAAACATCAGTCTGTGTGTAATCAATCTATAGTATAGAGTGTCACAGACAGAGAGACAGAGAGACAGACAGAGAGACAGACAGACAGACAGACAGACAGACAGACTGACAGACAGACAGACAGACAGACTTAGATACCTTTTCTCACTTAATGGGTCTCTTTATTTTCATGACTATTTACATTCTCATCAAAGGCAACCCAACTTAATAAACACACATGAAATTATAGTAAACAAAAAGTGTGAAAAAACTAAACATTTTATATTTTAGATTCTTCAAAATAGCCACCCTTTGCTCTGATTACTGCTGTGCTCTCAGCAGTTTCTCCATGAGCTTCATGAGGTGGTCACCTGAAATGGTTTTCCAATGAGTCTTGAAATAACTTTCCAGAGGTTCATAGAGAGATGGCCAATGGTTAATATTTCAGTCATCACAACAAAGGGCGGGTACTTCAAGGAATCTAAAACATAAAACATATTTAAGTTCTTTTACAATTTTTTGTTCACTACATAATTCTATATGTGTTCATTCACAGTTTAAATGCTTCGGTGAGAATCTATGTACAATGTAAATAGTCCTCAAAATAAAGAAAACCATGGAATGAGAAAGTGGTTCTAAAACTTTTACCCGGTAGTGTGTATACATTTATATTGTAGTATATTGAAGTTGGTCACATAACAATGAGTGTAACAGAATATAGTGGGTCTGCAAATCAAATACCCAGTCTAGTCTATTAGCTAATGAGCTAACATGAAAACAGGCTCCTTGCTAGACAGGGTGATGTTGTTAAATATCATATGCTGGTGAGAGGCCCTGCAGATAGTAATTTTTACTCTTGCTGACAAACACTACTTCTGTGTCTGGCATCCCCGCTCCTGAGTGAAGATGAGTCACCAGAGCTTGGCTCCTGAACAACCAGAAATCCCAACAAAGAGCAAACTAAACGTGTTGGCTGGTGCTCACGTTTTTCCTGAATGAAACAGCCAAATGTGGAAGTTAGTGAGCAGCTGAAAGACATTTCTTACTGCCTTTGTGAACTCCTACATTTGTTTCCAGTAGCAAACAATTCTTGTAATGAACCAGCAGCCACAAGCACCAAAACAATGAGTTTATTAAAATACTATACTGGTCCTTCTCAAAATATTAGCATATTGTGATAAAGTTAATTATTTTCCATAATGTCATGATGAAAATTTAACATTCATATATTTTAGATTCATTGCACACTAACTGAAATATTTCAGGTCTTTTATTGTCTTAATACGGATGATTTTGGCATACAGCTCATGAAAACCCAAAATTCCTATCTCACAAAATTAGCATATCATTAAAAGGGTCTCTAAACGAGCTATGAACCTAATCATCTGAATCAACGAGTTAACTCTAAACACCTGCAAAAGATTCCTGAGGCTTTTAAAACTCCCAGCCTGGTTCATCACTCAAAACCCCAATAATGGGTAAGACTGCCGACCTGACTGCTGTCCAGAAGGCCACTATTGACACCCTCAAGCAAGAGGGTAAGACACAGAAAGAAATTTCTGTACGAATAGGCTGTTCCCAGAGTGCTGTATCAAGGCTCCTCAGTGGGAAGTCTGTGGGAAGGAAAAAGTGTGGCAGAAAACGCTGCACAACGAGAAGAGGTGACCGGACCTTGAGGAAGATTGTGGAGAAGGGCCGATTCCAGACCTTGGGGGACCTGCGGAAGTAGTGGACTGAGTCTGGAGTAGAAACATCCAGAGCCAACGTGCACAGGTGTGTGCAGGAAATGGGCTACAGGTGCCACATTCCCCAGACCTGGGCTACAGAGAAGCAGCACTGGACTGTTGCTCAGTGGTCCAAAGTACTTTTTTCGGATGAAAGCAAATTCTGCATGTCATTCGGAAATCAAGGTGCCAGAGTCTGGAGTAAGACTGGGGAGAAGGAAATGCCAAAATGCCAGAAGTCCGGTGTCAAGTACCCACAGTCAGTGATGGTCTGGGGTGCCGTGTCAGCTGCTGGTGTTGGTCCACTGTGTTTTATCAAGGGCAGAGTCAATGCAGCTAGCTATCAGGAGATTTTGGAGCACTTCATGCTTCCATCTGCTGAAAAGCTTTATGGAGATGAATATTTTATTTTTCAGCACGACCTGGCACCTGCTCACAGTGCCAAAACCACTGGTAAATGGTTTACTGACCATGGTATCACTGTGCTCAATTGGCCTGCCAACTCTCCAGACCTGAACCCCATAGAGAATCTGTGGGATATTGTGAAGAGAACGTTGAGAGACTCAAGACCCAACACTCTGGATGAGCTAAAGGCCGCTATCGAAGCATCCTGGGCCTCCATAAGACCTCAGCAGTGCCACAGGCTGATTGCCTCCATGCTACGCCGCATTGAAGCAGTCATTTCTGCAAAAGGATTCCCAACCAAGTATTGAGTGCATAACTGTACATGATTATTTGAAGGTTGTCGTTTTTGGTATTAAAAACACTTTTCTTTTATTGGTCGGATGAAATATGCTAATTTTGTGAGATAGGAATTTTGGATTTTCATGAGCTGTATGCCAAAATCATCCGTATTAAGACAATAAAAGACCTGAAATATTTCAATTAGTGGGCAATGAATCTAAAATATATGAATGTTAATTTTTCATCATTACATTATGGAAAATAATTAACTTTATCACAATATGCTAATATTTTGAGAAGGAC
Source organism: Girardinichthys multiradiatus (assembly GCF_021462225.1). Taxonomy (NCBI): domain Eukaryota; kingdom Metazoa; phylum Chordata; class Actinopteri; order Cyprinodontiformes; family Goodeidae; genus Girardinichthys; species Girardinichthys multiradiatus. The sequence continues at coordinate 17,680,053 of NC_061813.1, forward strand.
CTGTATATAACACATCAATATGGGATGGAGGTGTCCTTCACCACCTCATGTGGTCTTGACAAAGACCCACATGTTACAGTATGTGTGTTTGTTTTCCCCTAGATAGCAATCACTAGAGACTCGTGTCTCTGAAATCAATTTTCCGACATGTATCACTTGCCTAAATAAAGTACTTTAAACTGTGATTAGTGGGCCATCTCATTTTAACAAGTCTACCAGGACCTCTGTTTGTAAAGTAACATACTGAAAGTGACAAGTCTAGTTGCCTGCTTATGTGAATTGCAGACTAATTAATTTTTGAAAAAAGTTGATGTTTGTGTTATTTACATGCCAAAACCACTCATTGTGAACACATTATTGTGACCTCAGGGTTGTTTTGTTTTGTGCTTGACTTTTTTTTTAAGTCTTAGTTTTGCTTGATTACTCATTATTTATATATTATTTTTTTTTCATTCCAAAAAACTGTTTGTGATCAGATCCTGGAGTTGTGATGTAATATCAATGTTGAAGTTTAAGCATGGGCCATTTTAAATATATATATATTTTTTGTGTGTGTTTGTGTTAATATTAGCAATGCCGGTGCCAGACCAGCCAGCAGAGCAGGAGAAGGGGGCTATGGTTCCCCCTGTGATGCCGGCCCCCAATGGAGACAGACCTGAGACAGAGACAACCTCATCCATTCTTGCATCTGTCAAAGAACAGGTAATGACCCGCTCATACTGAATATATGTATGTTGAAATAGTTCCAGGTCTGTTTTGTATTTTGTTTTTAATAGATTGGGGACTTTTTCTTTTTCGGTTTCTCTTGCCCTTGATCATCTTCTCTCACCTCAGCCTGTGAACAGCTTGCTAGGAGGCAGGGCAGGAGGCTATCACTGTTATTCAGAGAAACAGGCCGTCTGTGGCTTTAAAGCTAAAGAAGGAAAACAGAGATTGATTGGTGCCATGGGACTGGGAATGTAATTGAAGAAAATGATGGAGATTATGGGAAGAGAGCTGTATTTAGTATAGACGTAATTCAAAGGGCCAATTTAATCAAGGAAGTTGCTTTACGGTCAGTGTTGGAAGGTGACTGTGCTGCTGAAAAAAGACAGGGTCATTGCAGGAAAAACACTTTGCAGATTCATGTTGTTTTATGTTGATCTAACACACAATTCATAGAAAGAATAGGCTATGTTGTGTAGCTCCAATTTTCTGCTGTTATTACTGTGATGTGTTGATTCATTATGGTGGACAAATGTTTGTTTTGACATGAGAGAAGAGTAGAAATGTAATCTGGTTTAATCCTGACTTTTTAAGACCTTACCTGATTCATGAACTTGGTATGAAGGTTACAGAGTATAGAATCTGTCTGCTTCATTTTGCAATTAACATGTTGAACCATGCTAGCTTTTATTCAAGCTGGCTTTATATTTGTAACCTTACAAGTGCATAGTCAGCATAGAGTTGTTTTCAACTTTGTACTTCAGAAACGGTTAAGTAAATCACCTAGTATGTTACAAATCTCAATCCTTTACATACACTGCCTATAGTTACAGAACTCTCTGGGTCAGAGTATAAATTAAACAGTTCAATTGAATGAAACTGTAATACTTGTTCCTTTTGGCCAAAGAAATGCCCAAGTTAAGGATTTTAGGATGTCATGCATGACAATAAGAGTAGCACTCAGATAATTTAGAACAAAGTTTAGAACAAAATGCTACTTTCTAGGAAAAAAGACTGAAATTTAGCCAGCAAAGATTAACTCTTCTTCCACAGGAAATTATCTTAATTAATGATATAAAATGTTATTTTAGCATCAAACTTGGGACAATGTGTATTGTGTAATTGTGTTTGTAATGTTAAACTGCTCCACAGCAGTTGCTTCTATGTATTCACGTGGCATACCTTTCTGTCTTAGAGCGCTGCTGCACTCCTGTCTTTTTGCATGTTCATAGAATGGCCAAAAATTTAATAACTTTTAAACAAGGATTTTGTTGTTACTTATAGGAATTAAAACAGGCGGTCTCGGAATCAGTAAATCAAAGACATGTATTATCGATTTTGAAAAAATTATTTACGTGGTATTTATTAACATTTTAATAAAAAAATATTATTTTAGTTTTCAAATCAAAGAAGGAATGCTAAACATTTAACGATCTAAAATGTTGTATTTTTTTGTTCCCCCGAAGAAATACAAGAAATACAAATAACAAAATTACATCGAGCAATATGTGTGGTATATAGCTGTGCATCATTTATATTTTACTTGGCACATACATTGTACTCACAGATTTTAATGAAGATATGACTTTACATCTTGAACATTTAATGCATTTTTCTTAACATGCTTCACCCCCCCCCCCCCCCCCCCCCCCCCCCCACCACCCCTGTCTGAAAGCTGCATAATTAACCTAAAAGAACAAATAAAGCAAATACAGAAGGCTTTCTGGATTGTCAAGTTGTTTCATTTCACCACAGCTATTTTCTTCCTTTAGATTTTAAATGTTAGTGCTGTGTAGCTATCACTACCTATATAGCCGACTCTCCGAAAGACTGTTCAACTTTACTTACACCTGTGTTATTCAGTGCAATCATTAAACAGTGTTGCTCTGATCTCTTGTTGGTGTTTCCTGCCACTGGTCAAACACATGATGGAGTGGTGACTATGGGGTGTACTATGTTGCTCGTACATCATTCTGTAATGCATTCACTCGCACTCAGATGTCTGATATATAAAAACTTGCTCAAATGGTATATCTGTTTACGTTCCACATTGCACTTAAATATGTTATCTTTTTTAGGCATTGTTTTTCCTGTAATAAAATAATCAATAATACGTTAAAGTCCGGGGCTGCACGGTGGCGCAGTTGGTAGCACTGTTGCCTTGCAGCAAGAAGGTCCTGGGTTCAATTCCCGGCCGGGGGTCTTTCTGCATGGAGTTTGCATGTTCTCCCCGTGCATGCGTGGGTTCTCACCGGGTTCTCCGGCTTCCTCCCACAGTCCAAAGACATGCCAGTTAGGTTAATTGGTCCCTCTCAATTGCCCTTAGGTGTTTGAATGAGTGTGTGTATGGTTGTATGTGTGTTGCCCTGCGATGGACTGGCGACCTGTCCAGGGTGTACCCTGCCTCTCGCCCATAGACTGCTGGAGATAGGCACCAGCTTCCCCGCGACCCACTATGGAATAAGCGGTAGAAAATGACTGACGTTAAAGTCCCAGCTCTACTTTGAACATATATCTACTAAGGGAAAGAATAAATTCAGGTTTAACTGTACAGCTTTGAAATCTACCCCATTTAGTTGCTAAAACAGAAAGTCATGGTAACAAATAAAGTACAGCCCCTTTTAGACATTAATATTGTAGAATTAATAGTTTCTTTTCTTTACTTTTACCAATACTTTGCTGTGTTTTATGCCATAGTGACACAATAAAAGCAATATTTTGACAAACGTATATTTTAGCTCCATCTTTCTTCATTAAATGTGTTGTGTGCTTTTGTACATGAACAGCCCAATCATAAACCCTTTGAATTGAAAGAGTGTGCTTTTGTTTGAATATGAACATATAATATTTTATGCCATAGTGTCAGCACCCTAAAACATGGTGAGATTTTCCATTTTGCTCATAGAAGGACATCATGACCAATAACTATTAATCTATTATTGAGATTCACTTCTTTGAAATCACAAGCACCAAAAAAAAGTTTGAGGCTGCTTGACGTTTTATTCCACAATAAACAGACATAGAGATATTCCTTTCTGTGAAAAATGTTTTTTTGGATTTTCTTTTTTTTTTTTTTTTTTTGCGTATAGCATTTATTGTAAGATTTCCATTAATTTAATATCACAACATTTTCAATTTACCATTGCCACATGAAGGCAAGTGCTCACAGTGTTTTATTTTGCAAATTGCCTTCATTAATGCCTTTTTGCTCAGCCAGACAGCTCACAAATGTCTGCTTTTCAGTGTAGCTTGCTTTATTTATCCATGCAGTTTTATCTAGATATAAATCTACATTTGCATCTTCTTATTGGCTGTGCAAATGTAATAAAAGTTACTCAAGTAGGAGAAATGACTAAAGAAACTGGGCCATTGTGATGTATTTCTCTTTTGCTTTAAAACATTTCTAAATAATTTACTTTGAGTATAATAGTTTTCAAACAGTTAAAAAAATATGGTTGTATGGTAAAACCGTACACGGCTAGTTAAGCTAGTTTAAAGCTTTAGAATAGAATAGAAATGTGTCTTTCTTGTGCAGTCATAGTAAAAACAGATTTTTGTGAAAACTGCTACATATGCTAAATGTGTTTGAGAAAGTAACAAAAAAGCTTCTGGAATCTACATTATTTGGTTGCTTAAATTTGAAGAAAAACCATAAGACAATGGAAGCTTTTCCTTAGCACAATAATAGTAAAAAGAAAGTATAAACTCTTTACATCGTAGTGCTTTCCATATTTTCTATGTATGGAGGTTTTTTGTGGTGTACTTTAATTTTCCACAAACCTTTCTATTTTGACATAATCTTTATTTGATTAGTAATAACATGGTGGAGTCTGGTGTGTGATTTTGTGTAGGTATGTGCATGTTCTTGCTGGTTTTACTGAAGGATGATGTAAATAAGGAGATAAACATTTGTTTTCTAAATATATCTCACAGACTCTCAAATACTGGCTGTTCAGGAGTACATGCCTGTCTGTATTGTTCCAGTAACCCAGCAGTCCTACTCCCACCTTGGCACATTATCCCTCCTGACCGACACCTCTCTGTGGTGTCCCTTTTAGTGTGCACACATCTGAGCAATATATGCATGACTTAGAATTAATTTGATATGCGCCATCTGTTAGCCTTTTTGCTTACATATATTTAAATTTGTGTTGCAAACAGTGAAGAAAAAAATGAATAAAGCAAATGCGGTATGTTCTCGTTGGTATTATAAGTTCAAACCTAAGGTTATCAAATGACCTATTGAATAAGAAATGGATGGTAAAGAATACCAAAATATAAAAACATCAATGGATAAAACAAAGATTTCCTCAGCGATTATGATGAAAGTTATGTTTTTCTCCCTGTTGGAAATGATACTCCAGTTTCTGAGTGCAAAATCAATAGCAATGACATCACTCTTCTCAAAACAAAATAAAAACCAAACACCGATGTAACACTTGAAACGACAGCTTATTTAAATATGTTTAGTAATGTTTAGTATTCAGTAGTGTCTTGATTACTATTAATTTCTAATAACTCTTAATTTCTTCTTTTTTGTCATTGTCAATATGGTACTGACGGGTACCTTTTTATAAAAAAAAGTATACTTCTGTGTTGGTAGTGGATTTTCTGGGAAGGGGAATGAAGGGCAGCAGACATCAACTTTGTATACAGCAAAACCTCTTTTTTTATATAAAGAAAAATTGGCCTCTTTCACTTGAATTAAAACAACCATTCCGCTTCTTTTTTAGGACTGAAGTCCAGTGATCTTAACTGTATTGGTGGACTTTAAGCATGTCGTATGTGTTTGAATTGTTGCATGTCAGCTGTGCCGTCGGGTTCCTTATGTATGTTAGCCTGTAACAACTGTAATTTTAATAATTTTCAAGTTTTGAAAACAACTGAAGTCTTCACATGTCCTTTTTAATATCTCTCTACATACAATGCTTTCAAGAACAAGTTTACAAAGGAACGGTACTACAGTGAATACCAAAAAGTTTTAGAATTTCCGTTTTATTACCCAAATGTATAATATAGAAATACTTTACTCAGTGTTATTACCTGGGTCCTTAATTTTGTCTCATTATTTGTCAGTGACACAACCAAAGTAAATTAATTAAACTGTGGTATTTTTCACAAAAGTTTAAATTATTTCATCAAGATATCAATACATTTTTGTCAAAACAGGGCATGGCTTCTTTAATAGTTAGGTTATAGGAAGAAAATACTGAATTACATTTACCGTATTTTCCACACTATAAGGCGCACCGGAATATAAGGCGCACCTTCAATGAATGGCCTATTTTAGAACTTTTTTCATATATAGGGCGCACCGGATTATAAGGCGCATAGAATAGAAGCTACTGCAGTCAAACGTTTGACTGGGGTTGCGTTATGCATCCACTAGATGGAGCTGTGCTAAAGAGAATGTCAACAAAACAGTCAGATAAGTCAGTCAGTCAAACTTTATTAATACACTACAAACCAGCGTTCTGATAACTCCATTCACTCTCATGGTAAGGTCTCCTCTACATAGAAATCTATTGAATAGAGCCAACCGCACGTTAGGAATGCATTGGAGTCTATGAAGTTGAAGTTGAAATCAAACGTTAGTTAAAACGTGAAAGGGAACTTTTCCCTGATTCAGTAAACACGTAAAAGAAACAGTTTGATGCACTAAATCAAACGTTAGTACATTCACAATATAGTAGCGTTAACTGTTGAATTCTCTCGCTGCTGCTCTATTCCCATGTTCGACTGCGTAGCTGACAGCCTTGAGTTTGAACTCAGCATCGTAAGCGTGTCTCTTGAAAGGTGCAATTTTGGGGTCGTTATACACACACAAGTGGTGTTGGACTAGGAGTAAGCAGAGTACAGGTGTTTACCGCTATTACTTCGGCGACACCCCTGACTACGGCAGCCGTAATGCTGCAAGCGGTGCGGCTTTGTAGTTTACCAGTCGTACTGAAACATTTTGACAGAGCGCCGTGTACAACCAGTATGGATCAACCAATTGATCCATTTATAAGGCGCTCCGGATTACAAGGCGCACTGTCATTTTTTGAGAAAATGAATGGTTTTTAAGTGCGCCTTATAGTGCGGAAAATACGGTACTCACATTTCTGTTAATAAGTACTATGGGGTGTTTTATGAAATAGCTTTTAAAACTGCATAAATACTTTTACTGAAGCAGATTTTGTTTTAAATATTTCACTTGGCTACATTCTAAGTCACATCCTTTGCTATGTAAAAATGTACATGTTAAAAAAAAAAAGACAAGTAAAAATTGCACATCAATATTTTGTCCAAACATTGACAACTAGAATCTGGGAAGCATTCCCAGCCTGCTAGTGTTTGGAGAAGAGGGCATGCAGCCTTCAGTCTGTTTTGCTCTGTGTAGCTACAGTATGTCTGCTACTTTTGTCCTGCTAATCGACACTTTTGGCACAACATAAAGAAAGTCTTACTGTGATTGTTTGTACAAGAAAGAGCACTAAGCACTTAGATGCACACACAGCAGTGGAGGCCCAAGTGGCAGCAAAATCCTATGCTGCTGCAGGTAAACTTAAATTATGAATAAAACCTCTGACACCACTCTATCAAAGTACAAAGAAGGCAGTGTTTGCCTAAAGAAATGGAGCTTGCAACATCTATGAACTCCACATTACGCCTACAGCATGTTGCAGAAAAAATTAAACTGTTGTGCTGAAAATTTTAAATCAGTTTAGCTCAGTTCGGGGCTTTGATTATCTGATAATTCCTCATGAGATAATCCTCTAAACAATTTTGCCTAGTCTGGTAAATATCTGGTTAAGATTAATTTTCTCGCAAATGATGTTGAATGGTTGATTATATTCAGCCTGCTTCAATACATTTTATGATTTGCCATATTGTACCAGCAGATAATCAACACTCGAGCTGAAGGCTGTTGAGAAGTTCTATGCATTAAACAGGCACCATTGATTTGGATTTCTTGTGCTTTCCTTAGGCAGGTATACTGCTTTGGGGCTGGTTTTTGCAAGTAACTATCTTGCTTTTGTTTTCTTCCTGGCTACATTTGGCTATGAAATGTGATTTCATTTTTTGTTGCTAATGAACTTTTTTTCATTTGTAAAATAAGTTTGCAAGCATTAATTAAGAACATGCCAAAAAACAAAAATCAACAATTTTTGTATGGTTGTACTGCAGGTCTAGTTTCCCTAGATGTTTTTTTTTTTTGGTGTTTCATAAAAACGCTCGGGCATTATCCAGGTGCCCATTGTCATTACACAATGCCCCCACCAATCTCCCTGAGCATTAATAACTCCATTAAAGCCCTTCCAGCTGGCCAGATATATAACCGATTTGCAGATTGTGAATGCATGGCTCTTAAATACAGCATCACAATTGCAATCTTTTGCTATTGTGATGAAAAAAGGTTACAGAGTATTGTGATGTTATATGTATGTATGTATGTATGTATGTATGTATGTATGTATGTATGTATGTATGTATGTATGTATGTATGTATGTATGTATGTATGTATGTATGTATGTATGTATGTATGTATGTATGTATGTATGTATGTATGTATATATGTATGTATGTATGTATGTATGTATGTTTTTTTTAAAGCCACAAATTCATATTTTGTTCTTAAAGTTGATGTTTTAGAAGCTTGAAAACAAGGATTTGAGCTAGTTTGACAAGGGCCATCTCCTAAACCGCTGCTTTTGCGAAGTGTTCCCAGTGGCTAATATCTATCAAAATCATCCAAGTAAGGAACAGTAAGGAACCGGTGACAAAATAATTTCTCATTATTGCAAATACGGGAGCAAAGACTGGGTCGTGTAGTCCAACAGACGAGCCAACCATGTGGATGCTACATTGACACGTACCTATTTTTGCAGACCACATACACCTTGACGTGGAATCAATATTTGGTGAGGGCTTTTGTTCTCTTTAATGAGATAATAACCCTACCTTAGAGCACAATGGCCAATTGGTGTATTTTGTGCAATACATACTTATATAAAACGTAAAGTATGAAACTGACCTTGTCACTAAATGTCTATGACACTGGTTTCATGTTATTGAATGGCAAATTAGAATTTGGCATTATTCATAAACTTCAGTTTTCAAGAACTGCCATTTGATGGAAGCATTTACTGTGTTTGAAAGAAGCAATGTTTTCTCAGAGCTGGGTGGTAATGTTTTCTGTTCTTTAGACTGTGATTTATTCTGTAGAGTGCACTCCACTGAACTTGAGAGTGGGTGAAAACTTTTCTTTTTCTAGTGTCTTTGTACAAAGTTTGAATACTGCTGAGATTAATTAATGTGCCAATTGACTACACTTATTTCAACACTTATACATATTGCTGTTAAAGGGATTTTGTGAAAGTGTGCAAGTTCAGAACTTGCTCTAAAAGTAATTAGCATTTCTTTGACATTTGTGTATTTTAGCAGAGAGCCTTAAGTTTCTTGGGATTATTAATCATCTGTTTTAAGGTCATATTGAACGGAGAGAAATTACCCCCCTACCAGATAAAAATTACTTTAAAATCTGAAATATGTTATTAAGAGGAACAAACTTCAACATGCAAAATGCAAAAGACATAAAAAAATGTAAACTTGTCATAACAATATGATGTAAAGCCTGCATTTGGCTTTCAATACAAGTCTATGCTCCCTTTGAACATGGAATTAATCTGCTAGATTCCCAGCCAGTGGTTTTAGTTTAAAAACAAGGCTTAGTCCTTGTTTTACTGATTTATCTCTTGTGTCCTTCAGTATTTATATAGATCACATTGCCATTGAGGGAATTAGCCATTTTAATTAGTGGGCAGACCTTCCATTTTGTGTATATGTAGGACTATTTAATTGCACAAATTTTGTACATGTGCATCATGTGGATAAACCTGATTCAATCTAAGAGATACGTTCATTGTTTGATACACAAGTAATTGGTTCAGATTTAAGAGGAGATACATTCAGCAGAGAAATGGAGTTTTGACGAAAATTCAGAATGAAAGACTCACCTTCACCGCCCCCACCTTCCAATGACTATTCTGTGCGTCTCCCGGCCTTCCAATCAGCATCCTGTCCGTCTGATTCTCCATCCAATCACCTTTCGACGCCTCGCTTTTAAAGGACCTTCAGCCGTGTTCATCCTCGCTTGTCAGCTGAGTTCATCCCTCCTCCACCCCACCTCTACCATCTTCCTTCCCATCTCCTCCCGGCTTCCTCGGTCCCTAGCCGTCAATCCACCACCAGTATCGGATCAGGGGGAAGACATCTCTAAATCCAAACCTTATAAATGTTCATCTTAAGCTCATGTTATTCTCAGCATTCATGTCTTCCTCCCAGGTCCGAGCACCAAAGAAATAACCATGTAATCACACATCATTAAAACCTTTCTAATTGACATCCCTTTTCCTTGTGAGTCTTTTCAGATTGAAATAGGAAAACATACTTGTTTTATGCACATACTCACTCAGAGGAAGAAGTTATCTTATAATACTGAAAACCAAACCTAGATCAGAGGTCCAGTTTTCCAGCAGTTGCCTAGTCAGTCATTCATTCATTACAGAACAGGACTGTGTGTGATATGCAATCTTTTTGTCTGTGCCGGTAGTCTTTGAGTCACTCAAATGCCAGGTGCAATTTTAAGAGATGTATATTTGATGATGACTTATGGCTTTTAGATGATATTAAAAGCTGCCAAGGTGACTTGTAATGATTTTGTACAGGTTTGAGTAGGAGGTATGTCACAGTACCAGTATTCCCTTACTCTTTGAAGAAGCATTTGTGGGAGACCGGGGCACAAAAAGGATGGTATTAAGTTGCTTCAATGTGGTTCTGAAGTAATGTGGCTGGGGAATAATTATTCGCCCAAAGGCTGTTTTGTTCTTTGCCACAGTTATTGCATGTGCTATGTGTTGGTGTGTGTGTCTCCCAGAGGTTCTGCACTCTCTCATTTAGTCGACCTCACCCAGTCAGCAACCTGAATTTACTGTCACCATCATCATAACTACTAGCTTGCAGACGAAATCCCACTTTACTACCATAGTGTGGGCCAGGAAAAGACATATGAATAACAGGAATTAGCATGGAGACTTGATGAAACAAAGGAATAGGCTTGAGTTAAGAAAAAAGTGGATGGGAGCAACTTGCGAAAAGAAGACAGATGGTACAAATAGATTTTTTTTTTTTTTTAAACGATCAGTGGATGACAATGAAATAAAAAAGTGAAGATTTTGCTGTAAAGACATTGGGACCAACTTTTTAGATTTGCTTTTAGCAAAGGGCAAAAAACTCCTGGTAGACCAGAAAAGCAGTTATTTCATGTTTGCTCTATGTGAGAGAGGCATTATTATTATTATTTACTAACACTATGGTATTATGGTTTTCTGGTTTATTTAGATATGAACTTTCATGACTGATGATATGATTTCTTCCTTACAACTAAAGCACAAAGTTAGTTATTGTTATTTAAAATGTGTTCTAGTGTATTTCTTTAGCAGAGTACACATCACAGCTGGGCAAATCGTGATGTGTGGTTATGCATGTTCACACAGTATATTGCTTATTAGTTTAATATGTTGGTTGTCAGATAGAAAACTCTGACCTTCGTCCTTTACATGGTTGCTTCATCTTAAATTGAATCTCTTTGATTTTAAACCCTAAAAACTGGTGGGCTGTTCACTGTTTTTGCAACAACTTCTCTTTATTTTCTGAATGTTTCCTCTCTAGATGCTATTTTTACTTTCAAGTTCTGCTTGTTATATCGCTATACCAAGAAAGAGATAAAGACACACACTGACACTCTGTAGTGCTGAATGAAGTGTTTACAAATGTTACCTAATTATACTTAGTACTGTTTAGTTTATAGATTAAATATAACTATGAATAGGCATGGCCTCATATTGCGTTAATCAGTTATATAACTCAAAATAAAAGCATAGTTATAAACCTGAATGATTCTTTTTTCAACTTAAGGTAACATTTAAATATGAGTTCATGTGGAAACTGGTAAGTGTACATAATCTCACATCTTTAGCCTTGATTACTTTTTTCCATAATTCTTGCACAAAGTGGGGCCTTGCTTTAATATTCTTTAAATAAAGATTAACATTTTGAACATACATGAGGGAAATTATGCTTGCTGGCAAACAGAAGACATCTCTTACCTGTTTCAGACTACAGAATTCCACATAGGCAAATAATGAATAAATGCACCCCTAATTTGCACTCAAAGACACGTGTGACAAAAGTAGCATGTGTTTGTTTACTGCTTGATGTCTTATCGTGAGGCTTACATGTTAGGCTAAAAGCTGAAGTAAATGCTATGCTTTTTTAGTGGAAAACTCGTTATGCCATAGATACAATTTCAGCATCAAACTGCTGTGATGGTACAGGTATCAAAGTATGAAAAACTTTGCAAGTAAAAAAAAACAATCGCTAACTCATCTAGCATTTTGTTTAAGTCTTGGGTGAATTCAAAGGCTATTTTTACCAGCTGCCACCACAGATTTACTCTGATGAATGTTAACCAGAGTCAAAGAAAACTCAGAGAACATCTTATTCAATCAAGTACAGTATATTCAAATTCAACACTTTCTGCTGGTGTCTACAACAATGTTAATTACACTTTGGTTGTTGTTAAGCTAACCAATTTACCATTAAATACTAAATACAATTCTTTTTGTAGTCAGTGTCTCAAAGTAATGCAGATTAGCAAACACACAAAGACAAAATGTGTTTGTCTTTTGTGTGAGAGCACTTCATGCCAAGTAAGGTGAGAATGAATTAATGAATGAATTAAAAATATTTCTTTCATCGCTTTCACGCCCACCAATTATTGTCTGTTTCTCTCAATATATTAAAAGGTATGACAATATAAATACATACAATTTCCTGAATGTAAAGAGTACAACACAGTACAGACCAATTGTTTGAACACACCTTCTCATTCAAAGAGTTTTCTTTATTTTCATGACTATGAATATTTTAGCTTCACACTGAAAACATCAAAACTATGAATTAACACATGTGGAATTATATACTGAACAAAAAAGTGTGAAACAACTGAAAATATGTCTTATATTCTAGGTTCTTCAAAGTAGCCACCTTTTGCGTTGATTACTGCTCCGCACACTCTTGGCATTCTGTTGATGAGCTTCAAGAGGTAATCACCTGAAATGGTTTTCCAACAGTCTTGAAGGAGTTCCCAGAGATGCTTAGCACTTGTTGGCCATTTTGCCTTCACTCTGCGGTCCAGTTCACCCCAAACCATCTCGATTGGGTTCAGGTCCGGTGACTGTGGAGGCCAGGTCATCTGGCACAGCACCCCATCACTTTAACTTCTTGGTCAAATAGCCCTTACACAGTCTGGAGGTGTGTTTGGGGTCATTTTCCTGTTGAAAAATAAATGATGGTCAAACTAAATGCAAACCGGATGGACTAGCATGCCGCTGCAAGATGCTGTGGTAGCCATGCTGGTTCAGTATGCCTTCAATTTTGAATAAATCCCTAACAGTGTCATCAGCAAAGCACCTCCACACCATCACACCTCCTCCTCCATGCTTCATGGTGGGAACCAGGCATGTAGAGTCCATCCGTTGACCTCTTCTGCGCCGCACAAAGACACGGTGGTTGGAACCAAAGATCTCAAACTTGGACTCATCAGACCAAAGCACAGATTTCCACTGGTCTAATGTCCATCCGTTGTGTTCTTAAGCCCAAACAAGTCTCTTCTTCTTGTTGCCTGTCCTCAGCAGTGGTTTCCTAGCAGCTATTTTACCATGAAGGCCTGATTCACACAGTCTCCTCTTAACAGTTGTTCTAGAGATGTGTCTGCTGCTAGAACTCTGTGTGGCATTGACCTGTTCTCTGATCTGAGCTGCTGTTAACATGTGATTTCTGAGGCTGTTGACTCGGATGAACTTATCGTCCGCAGCAGAGGTGACTCTTGGTCTTCCTTTCCTGGGGCTTGATGGTTTTTGCGACTGCACTTGGAGACACTTTCAAAGTTTTCCCAATTGATCGGACTGACTGACCTTCATTTCTTAAATTAATGATGGCCACTCATTTTTCTTTACTTGGCTACTTTTTTCTTGCCATAATACAAATTCTAACAGTCTATTCAGTAGGACTATCAGCTGTGTACTGTATCCACCTCCTGCACAACACAACTGATGGTCCCAACCCCATTTATAAGGCTTGAAATCCCCCTTATTAAACCTGACAGGGCACTCCTGTGAAGTGAAAACCATTTCAGGTGACTACCTCTTGAAGCTCATCAACAGAATGCCAAGAGTGTGCGTAGCAGTAATCAAAGCAAAAGGTGGCTACTTTGAAGAACCTAGAATATAAGACATATTTTCAGTTGTTTCACACTTTTTTGTTCAGTATATAATTCCACATGTGTTAATTTATAGTTTTGATGCCTTCAGTGTGAAGCTACAATATTGTTGGGACCCACAGCCATGGATTTCAACATTAAACTCCGGTACAGACATTTCTGGAACTTTCAAGATAAATTGCATTTAAAAGACTTTCAGCACAACTTCAGAAGGAGGAAGGGGGGTAGCAGAGGACTTCCCACCTTCCCACAAGTCTTTCTCTTCCACACCGGTGACCATCAGGATAGGAGGGGAACAAAGTGCGCTGATGTCTTTTGCTGGCAAAAAGACATAAACTCTTCAAACTGGATCCAAGGAAGCCATACGATCATCGATCATGTGCAAAGATAAGTACGGATGAAATACTGTCTGTGTATCCGGTATTTTCATTAATGAACGGGGATAATTAAGGTACAAGCATTGCTTGACTGTCTCTCCGAGCCCCTGCAGATGCAAACGGTGATCGAGAGAAGACCCCGCAAAGAGGCGGTCTCCCAGCCTGGAAGGAAGACAGCAGAGACCGCAGCAGATAGGACGAGCCGCCCAGCTCTCCGGAGCTAACCCTTTTGTTCACAGAGCGAACGCAGAGGTTAGCTGAAAGCTAACCGCTTGTTGACTGTGGACGTTTCTTCAAGCTTCACCCCTTGGACAACGTTTCCTCACCATGGTTCATGAGGTTAGGTGTTTTGGGCAGAAACAGATTTAGGATGAAATGATCTAAACGTTTTTCATTTTATGAAATTTGTGTGAAACTCGCCTATCTTAGTGCTAGCAGGCTATCTGTAGCACACGGGCCGGTTTGTGTTCTTTGTATGTTTTAAGGTTAAGATAAACTTTATTTAAAGGGTGATTTTAAACAGAACATTGCTCATAACGCGCCGTCCGCGCTTATGCATTTTAACCCTTTTATTAACCCTGGTATTTTAAAGGTATGTGTTGATTCTGGTGCTAAGTAGAGGCTGACATTTTTTCGGGAGTCCCACGGGTCACGGGATTCCCATGGGAATCCCGCGGGACGGGAGACAGCATCAGTAAAGATCACGTGATTGGGATGGTACAGGATAAAAAATTAACGGGAGCAGACGGGAGCGGGAGCTAAGCAATGGGAGGGGAAATAAACTAGGATCAATTGTCTTTGGAAATGTAAAACTGAGACTTTGTTATAAACTTTAAGAAAAAAAACTTGGATCGACGCCGCCATTGTGTAGTTTTTTTCCAAGAAGCCTATACTATAATGCTAGTCAAACGAACTACACGACCCACAAGCCAACAGTGCTTCTGATCGATGTTTTCCACCTGCGTTCAGGATGGAGGGAGCAAACGCAGGTGGAGAACTGGACGCGGTAAAATTGGATTTGTAACGTAAAGTCAGAAGTAAGGACTTATCTATTAAACTCATAGAGCTGAAAAGAAAGTCGCAAATATGTCCGAACTTCAGGAGAGTTGAATGTAGCGGTGTTAACAGTCATAATCAAGTACCCCAGTGATTAAGGGACACTTGTAAGGCAAATTCTGGATTAAATCAGCCCTGCATCTCATCATTCGTCAAACCGAACGTACCATCATGTGTCCAGTCTCATCTGACCAACAAAACTGCTCCATGTGCACTAAAGATTTAAGAGCCTTTGCCACAGTAGAGGGGAAAGGTACGGAGCCCACGAGGGGACATGTTTTTTTTTTTTTTTTTCGCTTTCCCACGCAATACTTTTGCATTTGGCATTTTGGAACAGCAGCACAGATGACAAACTGCTCATAAAACAAACAGCACTGATATGTCATTGATATGGTTTATTTGTCATATGCAGGTTAACACGCAGTAAACAATGCGATTAAATGCTTAGGATAAGAAGAACCGTTCAAATCACAATAAAAACAAAAGCACTAATGGCGAGCAAAAAAAAAAGTACACATCATGCAGCAGTAATAAGCAAACAAAGTGTCACAGATGTGGTTTTGTGCAGTATTATGGTCCAGAGTTCAGTAGTTTGTTTGACAGCTTGTGGATAAAAACTGTCTTTTAGTCTGATTGAAGTTCATTTTATTTATTGCCGATTTCAAAATAAAACTCAATAAATCTCAAAATGGGTGCAGTGTTTGTTTCATTTTTGCAGTTATCTGGTTTGGAAACCATCCCACAAAGTATTGCGAAATAACGCAAAGACTATTGCGTGGGAACGCAAAAAAAGAAAGAATTCCCCATGTCCCCTCGCAGACCTCGTTGAAAGGCTTCATCAAGGGAAGATATTAAATAAATATGTTGTGAAATAGAAAAAAATTGAATGTACCATTAAATGTACAATTTATTTAATACATCATTAAATATTAAGTGTACCACTAATTACGTCATGTCGTCTTTAAAATTATACTTAACTATTTCAGTGGCACATTTAATTGCATAATAGTCCATTTCATGATATAATGGTACATTTATTGTTTCTAATGTTGTATTAAATAAATAAATGGTACCTTTAATTTAATGGCACATTTAATGTTACATTTCTGTGAGTGGGCAGCAAAGCCTCGGTGACCCGTGCCCCGGATGGGTTGTACTGGAATTCTAATTTCCCCTCAGGGATCAATAAAGTATCTTTGAATTGAATTGAATGTTACATTTACTTCATTTATGGGACATTAACAACATTTATTTATTTTATGATGATTTTATTGTATTAAATTTGTCCAGTTTGACCCTCCATTCTTGATGCCTGTATAGGAGGTTATGTCAGAATTTGAATCAGGTGTTCTGGAGCAGACACACATCTAAAACTTGCAGGGAAGGGGTCCCTGAGGACCAGGGCTGTGAACCATTGAAGTACAGTTTCTAAATTGTGAAGGTAATTCCTTTTTGCACTTTTGTTCACCAAGTACAGTTCTCTTGCTAGGTACGTTTTTCTTTCGTTTCAGCAACTTAAAACATAAAAGTAATGTCATTGTTCAAAGGAAACAATCACTTAATAAATTAGTAAAATACAACTATGTACATTTTGTTTATTCAGCTAAGATAGGCATGGTCAGTTTCCTTGTTTGATATTTTATTATTTTTTCATTATTATTCTTTTTACTTTAACTGGCCTTTACTACAGCTAAAAACAGGGACTTAACTGGTCCTTCAAAGAAAGAAATTGCCAAAAGACTAAATGAAGAAAACAAAAATGGGAGAGTCACAGGAGTGGGAGTCGTTCTAAATGGGAGCGGGATGGGAGTGGGAGTCAATTTACCAGGAGTGGGACGGGACAGGATTTTTTTCGTTATGCTGGACTGGGATTGGGATGGGACAAGACATTTTTATGTGGGAGCGGGATGGGACAGGAGAGAAAATCCATTCCCGTGTCACCCTCTAGTGCTAAGCTATCAGCTTCTTTGTTAGCTTAACTGCTAACCGGTAAGAACACTTGCTTGCTACTAAAGAGTATTTAACAGAAAGATTGTTGGTTTTCAAGCTAGTGAATAATAGTCCCTAAACATCGTTTACTAAATTTGATAACTAAGTAAACACCATTAAGCCCATTTCTCCAGAAAGATTTGGCTCTTTTCCAAAATACTCCCTAAATAATATTTCTTCGAATATTATTTCAATAACTAAAGGAAGCTAATTAGACACCGTTGAGAAATGGTCATCCAGAAGGTTGGTTTTATTCAGCAGATCCTTATTTAAAACATTATTTTATTAAAATAATATTTTATCTGATCTTGCATTGTGATTGGTTGTCTAAACGCTTGCTGATTATTGTCTAAGTTAGTTCCAAGACTAACTTAACTTCACTTCCAGATTCTTCAAGATAATCATTGGTCCTCAAACATAAATAGCATTGCATGGTAATGTTGCATCACTCTTTTTGGTCATGATTTCCAATCATCTTTAATCAACTTGTTTATATTGTACATAGCCCATTAGTCTTCGTTATTCTTTAATTCTGCTTGGTAGTTTAGTTGGATTGTTTTAGCATGGTGAAGAGTTTGTTGATTGAAATATGTTTGACTTTGAGTTGACTTATTTTTGTTAATAAATTCTTGTATTTTAAGAAATTGTGTGAATTAATTCCATATATTCCTTGTAAAATTAAAACATTGCAAATATTGCAATGCAAACTTGGCTTGTTGTTCTACATGGTTTGATACAAAAAGTGGGAAAAACAGGCAATCTGGAAGTTGATCTTACTAACAATCTAACTAATTCTGATGTACAGTGTACTATGAAGTCCAATTTGAAGCAATGTTTTCAGCAGTCCATGGCTCTAGCAGTGTTCATAATAAATTTTTATAAGGAATGATTGTGCTGACATTCTTGACACGTAGAATAGCATTATTTTCTCAGCTCATGATATATGGCTTTGTTCATACTTTACGCAACATTAGATCTCCATATGCTGTTCTTTGAATTTCTGAGTTCAGTTACCTCCAGAGTCACACTGAGTATAATATGTCACCACACTACATTGCACAACCCAGCGGGATAGCTCAGTTAATAGCCTTGCAGGCATCGTAGCCATCTCCCTTCCACATTCTAAATAGATAAATTATGATCACACTCCTCTGCTGTTCTCTGGCTGCTAGGGTTGACATATACACTGTTAAGACACTGGTTAATGAGGAATGGCCTCGACACTGAATTAAACTTGGAAAGAAGGTCAGTCAGTCAATCTTTCTCTGTCCCATTTTTCAGTCATTCCTGTTGTTCCCATCTTCCTCTGGTTCTGTATAGTTCCATGGCTGTTCCACTTATTCATCCCTGTGTTGTTACTCTCATCACTTTTTGCGTTTGAGAAATAAATGCATTTTGGTGTTGTAAATTAAATAATTATTTTAGAATGGTAAGATTTGTATAAATCCATATAAAACAGTTATGACACTTGCCACTTGTATGTTAAGATAAATTAGCCAGAGCTACAGTGACTTTGGATGTCTCACCCTGAATGCTCAGAGGACCACCAACATCAGTGAGGCTTATGTTTCTCATACCCACTTTATATTTTCTATGAGCCCTTGTTAGGTTTCAGGTTTCTTAAATTGGTCAAGTCTTTTTAATATTATTTAAGTGCTTGAGATTGGTACACCAATGTTTCCTGCTTCCTTCTGCGAATTTTCAAACAATACAACATCATGTTCCTTAGCCAGGAATTTTTTCTCAGTTTGGACCTGAAGGTCTCACAGGATCTTAGTCCAATTATTTAGTGTCCTCTTTGGCTTGCTGCCACCTTTAGTTGAGAAGTGTGTTATCAAACAAATTTCAGTTTAAAAATAATCATGACTAAAAAAGAGGAACTTTTAAGATACTTACTTGCATAACAATTGCTATAGACGTAGCCGTTTTCACCTTTCCAGCTTGGTATACAATTTTGCACAATAGTGCTAGAGACACACAGATGGTAAGCCTGCACTCCATTGCAGAGGCTCAGCTGCACAATAATGGCTAACATTCTAAACAGTGACCTGGTGCTGCATGTTTGAATCTTCTGTAATATGGCAAGTAGAGTGAAGAGAGAAGAATATAGGATCCTATATTGTCAAAAAGGCAAAAATGTTGCTTTGAGATATTTTTGTCTATAAGGCAGATGAACAGGAAAGGGTAAAGGATGTCAAAAAAACTTTCATGTAACAGAGTGATACAGAGTGGTGGCTAGGTAGATGAGCAAGGCTACACATTTGGTGAAGAATCTTGAAAAACTGAAGCTTTGATGTTTATGAACAATTTCAAAAAAACAATAAAGCTCCCATATCTATATGGAGTATTAGACAAGCCAAACAACATAGGTCGTTCTCTGTTTAAGGCAAGGCTAGGCAAGTTTATTTACATAGCACAATTCATATAGATGGTAATCCAAAGTGCTTTATAGGACTTTAAAGGAAAGATAGAAAGAAAATAAAAAAGCATAAGCATAAAGACATAGCATAAAATAAAGTGTCTGAATGGTTCATACTTGGGAAGCAACTGAGAAATGTACCTGGCCCAACATCACTTAGTTCTTCATAGACCAATGGCAGAATTTTAAAATATATTCTTTAAAAAACAGGGTGCCACTGCAATATATTTTAAGAACTGGTGTGATATGATCCATTTTCCCTGTGTTGGTTAGGACTCTGGCAACAGCAGCTTGGATGAGCTGCAGCTGCCAGATTTTCTTTTCATATTAAGATTCTGTTCCAATACAGTTCCTCAGCAATACATATTTATGCTCATTCTCTAATATGCTTTGATGGAAAGAGAAGGAAGCTGTACAGTGAGAAGAGTGTTCTCCAAAGGTGGGTTTTGAGTCCCCTCCCTCTTTTCTGTGAAAGATCAGCTTGTCTTTACAAGCCTAGGACTTGAATGATTTAGAGACAAATGAGGATGAAACATCATTTGCTATATTTTTCTTTCCTACCAATTTGGAGTGGGAATGTCAAATTGTCATTGGGATATGCCCATGGTAGCATCTCTGCCCAGTCTGGCCTAAATATAACAGTCACTAGAGATGTTCTAAAAATGTACTTTTCTGTCTCTCTCTGTCTCTGCATTCTCTCTTTTATTTTTCTCCCTCCTGTCTGAATATTTTACTTTTTTATTTTGACTTTTTTTTTGTTTTACTTTCCTTCTTTGCTTTATCTTCTTGTTCAATTCCTGGTAGCTTTACTTCTATCAACGGTCATTTTCATTATCTTGCTTTCTCTTATCCCTCCCCTGCCTCTAACCACAATTATTTGTATTCTCATCATTACAGTGTCTTCTTTAACCTCTGTACTTTATCATTCTCTTATTTCTACTTCCCACTCAGCTGTTTTTTCTCATTGCTGCTTGTCATATGTCTTATGTGTCTGTGGTACCACTGCTTCGGGGGCAGACAAAAACTTGTTTGTCATCTGTCACTTCTGTTGCATTTTTTATTTCACTTATCTTTTTTACTTTTTCTTCTGTCTTACTTGCCTGATGTAGGCCCATGGTTTTGATTAATCTTTGATAAACCTTTTGTTTTGTTGACGAATAACAGATCTTCCATTTCAAACTATTCTCAGCTGCTTTCAATTTTCTTTACCATAGTCTTTTCTCATAGACATCATCTCCATTTTCCTTTCACCTCTCTCAGCCTGGTATGATTTTATGGCTTCCTTTGTTGCCATTCTTAGTTTCCTATTCTCTTGTTTCCCTTCTATGCTCTGTCTGCCTACCACAGTGTTTTTCTGTCTTCTTACCCCGCTCTGTAGCGATGCATGTTTCCCCTCAGGAGCCGTAACATTTTCCAACTTTGCCCCTACACCTCTGCTGCAGTATGGGGTGTAAAGTATAAACTACCTTCCTGTCAAGGTAGATTTATACCCTCACCTTTTCTAGCTCTTGATCATTGTCTGTGTGCATCTGTAATCTCCTCCTGAAAGGTAAAGCATTCACTCAACCCTAGTCTAGTCTTCTCTGGCTCATCTGGAGTGCTAGCTTCTCGTGGTGTGTCAACGTACCATTAAACATTTAGACAACAGTCTGTGCATAGCAATGGAGTTAGCACTTTTAGGTAAGATAACAACAAAGGAACACTAGAGATGAAAATATACTTTCATGGGACACAAATAAATAAAAATATAGAAAAAACACATATATTTTTATTTTCCTTGAGGCTATTGGACATACAGTAAGAATCTGTTTCTTTTGCATTGGATAAGGTCTGTGGGGCGGAATCCAAAACATCTCTGGTCCAAGTAAAAACATCTCACCCTGCTGTGACTGCATATTTTATCTAGCTTTTCATCTAGGGTTGTAAAAGTAGAAAAATCTCAGTAGCCACATAGTGGTGCTAGGTGTTTCAGAATGTTTCTTCTTTATTTTCAGATTTTTGAACAGGGGTAAGAACTGTATTGGTAGGGGTCAAATCATTTTTTAATGATGTCACATGACAGACAGTAGGGCTGAGGGGTATGATGTTTTAAGGTATATTAATGCTTTTTAAATGAGAGATTAGATGAAACTTTGTAATTTATACCCATTTATTTATATATTCCTCTGTGCTTCTAACTCTATTTTTGCTAATGTTTGTACATAGTGATTATTGACATGCCTGCATTTATAAAATCATTACCTGCTGCTCAAACTGTAGGCTTAGCCTTTTTATTAGGGGCTATAGTATAGTTAGTTGTGCAACAAACATTTTAAGAATTTTGAAATAAACAACTATGAAGACAGCTCCAAAAGAGTGCTTACAGTCTTTATTTACTGTCTTTTTGTTTTTGTCTTCTGTTTTTTTTTTTTTGTTTGTTTTTTTGCTGCATTAACACACAAAATTGCATTGCTGTTGAAAATCTTTCATAAATACAAAAATGTTGACATAGATTTTAAAGTTTTAAAACTGCTGAAAACCCAAGTAAATTTGTTTTCTAATCACTCCAAACCTACCTGCCAAATTTTGAAGAGTTGCATGCAATCCTTTGATACTAAATCTGACCCATATGAGAACTTGTAACTTGTACTATGTAAACAAAGTATTACCTATTTTTAGCACAAAATTAGTTATTTTTTTTGACAAATTAGTTAAAATAAATATATTTAGTATATATTTTCTGTTAAAGCATATGTTATTTGTCACAATGGTAATGAAAAAGGGGGCTGCCCACTGACAAGAAGGTCCTGGCCAGGGCCTTTTCTGTGTGGGATTTGCTTGTTCTCACCATGCATTAAGGGGTTTTGTCCTGGTATGCTGGTTTCCTCCCACTGTTCATAAATACCCATGTTATGTCCATTGGTTATTCTTAGTGCCTTTAGGTGTAAGTGTTTCTGTATATTAGTCTTTGCCATATTGTCATATGTGTAAGCCGTGTTTATTAAATGGTGACCTTTCTTTCTGCATAGTAATAATATATTTGGACTATTGAATGGAGTCTAACTGCCCTCACCGGATGTATATTTTTAGTCTCTGCGGTACTAAAACTTACTGAGAGTGTTGGGGACATTGCACAATGGTAGAGAAAGAAAAGCGTCAGATAAATGTGGGTTAATCAGAATCAATATTGTAATCGCATTTCTCAGCAAGATTATCATAATTATTTTTTACCCGTATTGTTTGTCAGTTCGTCAGACAGAGAGGCCATCTTAAAGCATCTTGTCATGATCCTCGTGTGTTAGGTCTTGGTTTTCATTTGTTTGTGTTCTCATCGTCTCATGTGGTTTATTATGTTCTGTAAGGTTTTGTTATACCCTGTTGAAGGTGTTGCCATATTGGTTTGTGTATAGTTTCATAGTTTATTCCTGTGTTCTGTTCCCTGTGTGTTCTAGTTTATTCCCCTTAGCTTAGTGTTTGTCTTTTCCCCTTGGTTAAGTGTTTCCTTGTGTCCTAGTTCAGTTCTTCTGTGTTAATTAGTCTCCCTCTCTGTCTCCCAGCTTACCTTCTGCCTCACCTGCTCCACATATCCCCTGACTGACCCCTGTATCAATATTATTCTCAACACTTCCATCAGTATTTAAGTTTTCTGTTTGTCATTGTTCGTCGCTGGATTCTGCCGTTAGAATGTTCGTTAGACTTCCCGTTATTTTTCATTATTTCCCATTACTTCCACGTTGTTCTACCGGTTTCTCTCTCCATGCTCTATTTCAAGTTTACTGGGTGACAAACTCTGCCATGTGAACATCCAGAATGTGTTATGTTATGCATTCTTTGACAAATGTATAAATGTTCAAAATTGTTCTAAAGCAGAGAAGCTCAATGTGCTGATATCAGTGACATTATAACACCATTTAATATCAAGTGTCGAGGTAATGCAATGAGAAATTGTAGAGAGCAGGAGATATCTGTAACTAACTAAATCACATCAATGGCAATAACTGTGGGCAGAAATTGGATTGATGTGCTCTGATCTTTGCTACTATTGATTTATTGTTTGCTAAGAAGCACATTTCAGAAAAAAGGTTAGATTGAAAGAAGTAATTTCCCTCCCAAATAGTCATCTAGATAGTGAGCTTCAAACAGTGATATTTTTACCTTGCTATTTCTATTAATCTCCATGTTTTTTTGTCTTCTGTTGGTCTTGCTTTTCCAATCACATGTTCAACTCTTTTCTTTCCTAAAATAATATGTAGAAAAGCTCCAAAAAGTGTACCCGACCCTTTAAAATACCCAACCGTTTGTGGAAATACAGGTCCTTCTCAAAATATTAGCATATTGTGATAAAGTTAATTATTTTCCATAATGTCATGATGAAAATTTAACATTCATATATTTTAGATTCATTGCACACTAACTGAAATATTTAAGGTCTTTTATTGTCTTAATACAGATCATTTTGGCATACATTTAGCTCATCCAGAGTGTTGGGTCTTGAGTCTCTCAACGTTCTCTTCACAATATCCCACAGATTCTCTATGGGGTTCAGGTCAGGAGAGTTGGCAGGCCAATTGAGCACAGTGATACCATGGTCAGTAAACCATTTACCAGTGGTTTTGGCACTGTGAGCAGGTGCCAGGTCGTGCTGAAAAATGAAATCTTCATCTCCATAAAGCTTTTCAACAGATGGAAGCATGAAGTGCTCCAAAATCTCCTGATAGCTAGCTGCATTGACCCTGCCCTTGATAAAACACAGTGGACCAACACCAGCAGCTGACACGGCACCCCAGACCATCACTGACTGTGGGTACTTGACATTGGACTTCTGGCATTTCCCCAGTCTTCCTCCAGACTCTGGCACCTTGATTTCCGAATGACATGCAGAATTTGCTTTCATCCAAAAAAAGTACTTTGGACCACTGAACAACAGTCCAGTGCTGCTTCTCTGTAGCCCAGGTCAGGCGCTTCTGCCTCTGTTTCTGTTTCAAAAGTGGCTTGACCTGGGGAATGCGGCACCTGTAGCCCATTTCCTGCACACGCTTGTGCACGGTGGCTCTGGATGTTTCTACTCCAGACTCAGTCCACTGCTTCCGCAGGTCCCCCAAGGTCTGGAATCGGCCCTTCTCCACAATCTTCCTCAGGGTCCGATCACCTCTTCTCGTTGTGCAGCATTTTCTGCCACACTTTTTCCTTCCCACAGACTTCCCACTGAGGTGCCTTGATACAGCACTCTGGGAACAGCCTATTTGTTCAGAAATTTCTTTCTGTGTCTTACCCTCTTGCTTGAGGGTGTCAATAGTGGCCTTCTGGACAGCAGTCAGGTCGGCCGTCTTACCCATGATTGGGGTTTTGAGTGATGAACCAGTCTGGGAGTTTTAAAGGCCTCAGGAATCTTTTGCAGGTGCTTACAGATAACTCGTTGATTCAGATGATTAGGTTCATAGCTCGTTTAGAGACCCTTTTAATAATATGCTAATTTTGTGAGATAGGAATTTTGGGTTTTCATGAGCTGTATGCCAAAATCATCCGTATTAAGACAATAAAAGACCTGAAATATTTCAGTTAGCGTGCAATGAATCTAAAATATATGAATGTTAAATTTTCATCATTACATTATGGAAAATAATGAACTTTATCACAATATGCTAATATTTTGAGAAGGACCTGTAAATGAGATTATGAAAAATAATTTCAAAGCTTTTTTAACCTTCAATGTGACTTATATCATGCACAGTTTCAAGCACATTTTTATAAGGAAAAATAACACTACAGTAATATAATTGCAATAACCTAAATGTGCACATCTTTAAACTAATACTTAGTTTTTTATTCAATTTCAATATTAAGTCTTGATTTAAAACCGGCCATCAGTTGTAGTGAATGTGATTGACCTAAAAGACAGTTTGCATCTCTGTGTAAGATTAACAATTGCTCATTCACATAGTTTAGGTTACCAAAATTAAAAATATTATGTTACAATGGTCTCCACTAGGTCAGAGGTTAAAAATTAATTCCAAAGTATCATTCAAACGGCCTCACTAAAAGCAAATTAATATTTTAGAATATCGTAGCCAGATTTCAGAGATAAACCACAACATGGTTATTTCAGCTTTGTTATTTTTTATGTTTTTCCAACATTTCTTTCTGTTTTTCTTTTATTTATTTATTTATTTTTATTTATCTGATTAGCTTGCTGTACTGACACTCTGTTACTGATAAGTTAGACATAATAAATTCCAAAGTAAACTATTTTTATTGACATACTGCTGAAAATACCTAATTGTGAAAGATTTGAATAGTATAGAATTATTATCCTCATACCCTCAAATGGGTTGCTTGTCCGCTTCAGATTGGAGGGGAGTTTCTGCCTCAAGTGGAGGAGTTTAAGTATCTCGCGGTCTTGTTCACGAGTGAGGGATGAATGGAGCGGGAGACTGACAGACGGATCGGTGCGGCTGCCGCAGTAATGGGGCGCTGTGCTGGTCCGTTGTGGTGAAGAGAGAGCTGAGCCAAAAAGCGAAGCTCTTGACTTACCGGTCGGTCTACGTTCCTACCCTCACCTATGGCCATGAACTTTGGATCATGATCAAAGATAGAGATAGGGTGAGGAACTCGGCCATCAGGGAGGGGCTCAGAGTAGAGCTGCTGCTCCTCCACACGAGAGTAGCCAGTTGAGGTGGCTCAGGCATCTATACCGGATGCCTCCTGGACGCCTTCCTTGGAAGGTGTTCCAGGCACGTCCCACCAGGAGGAGGCCCAGGGGATGGCCCAGGACGCGCTGGAGGGAGTATGTCTCTCGGCTGGCCTGGGAACGCCTTGGGCTCCCCCTGAAGGAGCTGGAGGAGGTGTCTAGGGAGAGGGACGTCTGGGTGTCTGTGCTGAATCTGCTGCCCCCGCGACCCGGTCCCGGATAAAGCGGAAGACATAGATTCAAGGCTATGGAAAGGCTCCTTGAACCGCCACCTTAACGTGGTGGAGGGGTTTGAGTGCTCGAATGATCCTAGAGGCTATGTTGTCTGGGGCTTAAATGCCCCTGGTAGGGTCTCCCATGCCAAACAGGCTCTAGGTGACGGGTCAGACAAAGAGCGGTTCAAGAACCCCTCATGATGACTACAAAATCGAGGCACGTGATGTCGCCCGGTATGGTGGAGCCGGGGTCCCACCTTTGGTCTTTCCACAGATTTTTAATTGAATTCAAGTCAAGTGACTGACTGGGCCATTCTAGGTGTTTTACTTTCTCTGTCTGAAACCAATTAAGAGTTTCATTGACTGTGTGTTTGGGACTAATTTATTGCTATGAAATCCAAGCTAGTTTCATCAACCGATTGTTATCAAGTATGTCACAGTACATTTCTCCATTCATCCTTCCTTTGGTCATATGAAGTTTGCCAGTACCATATGTTGTAAGACAGCCACAACATGATGTTCCCACCTGCAAATTTTAATAAAGTCTGTGCAATGACATTCAAAAGTTCAGCTTTGACCTCATCTGACCAGAATATATTCTCTCAGTATTTAACCGTTTTGTCCAAATCTTCTGCAGCAGACTTTAAACAAGCTTCAACATTTGTTTTTTGCTGTTAACAATTATACCACGGTGCAATACTTTGGTGAATACTTCATTTATGGACTTTTCTTTTTTTTTTTTGCCTGTGTGGATGTCAATTTCCCCATTAGAAATATTTCAGAAGAGACAAATATTGACTTGTTCATACTTATTTTACCCTTGTATAATGTGTTCCTAAGCTAAGTTTCATGCCACAGTATTTTTCATCATTTTCAAGAAATATGTAGCATCTTGTCTATGATGGAAATCACAATACATATTTTACATACAGATATGCTGAAATATTATTTTTTAGGGCTACAATGTTCATACAACATACACCAACATTTGAAATAATGTGATAGACTTAACATTAACCTTAGACCTGTAAAACTCTGAAGTCAGTCAACTATTGCAATCCCCTAATTATTTTATTTGGGAAATGTATGTACAGTAGCAAGTAATTTCAGGAGGATGGAAGCTGTACACAGTGTAGCTTTGACATATTTTATATGGTTATGTGTGTATTAATCTAGTCTGGGCACATATTTATCTTCTGTCTGTAAGGCCTATCCCTGTTGATTGCTTATGAGTCATCTTCACCACAAACTGTTGGAGGAAACTGTTTCAGGGAGCAACGTTTGGACCCAACCATATTTTATTTTATTACATTGAAATGGGCCCTGCGATGGATTGACAACCTGTCCAGGGTGTACCCCGCCTCTCGCCTGTAGACTGCTGGAGAGATGTAACAGCTTACCCATGACCCCCTATGGAATAAACGGTAGAAAATGACTGACTGACATTGAAATGGATTCCAAAAAACAGTGGTTAAACAGTCAAAAAGAAACTTGTCTAAAAGCACTCTTCTATGTGGCCATGTAATTAAAGGTGAGGATAGTCTGAAGCAAAAGTTGCAGTAAGCATTAATTGAATGAAAAGGACAGAGTTATGTTATTCTGCCTTGTGAGACCGAACTAAAGAAGACCAACAAGAAAGTTGTAAATGACATCAGACTAGGGCAGGGGCCTCAGTCCAGCTAAATAAAGCCTGATTAGAGCTGCAAATGTTCTTTGACTGTTTATAATTGTTGATAAATATAAATTACAGAGAATGTGTTCCTATTTTTAAGAGCCACTATTTTATTTCTATTTTTAGGTTTCAAAATAAAGAAAAACAAAAAACATGGATACATTTTCCTCTGTGGGATGTTGATATCTGTGGAAAACAGTGTAACAAAAACACATTGTTGCCAACCTAATGAGAAGAAAAATAGATCTAAAACTGTTATTGATACTTTTATTATATCTGGTTCCTTCTCATTTTTAGTAAAATCATTAAGAGCCCTTGTACTAGGTCCAAAGAGCTACTTGGGACTCGCTCCGGAGCCCCAAGGGAATGAATGAAGGGAATCAATTAAAGCTTATTTGGGATGTATGGATTAGAGGATCTTAAAAGAGGGTGAAATCATAGTAGTTATGTGCTTGTATTGGTTTTGTGTTTAGTTGTTTGTTTTCCACAAAATAGATTTAAATTTATGTTGAAAATCCATCACTATCAATTGAGAATTAAAAAAAAAAGAAAAAGAAGGAAACTGCTTATTTAGAATTATGATCTAGGAATATTTATTATATTTAAAAGGCCAAAAGCAAAATTAAAGGAAGCAGTATTGGCAACTTTTTTTGATCATTTTAACGTCAAAAAATCTCTTTAAAAACTTATGTTTTTCAGCTATAGAACTGTTATAGTTTAGCAAATCGTGTTATGTTAAAGAGAAGCAAATTATTTCTGATACATATTCCAAAGGTCAATAAAAACTCACCAGCCACTTTATTAGGTACACCTTGCTAGTACCGGGTTGGACCCTCTTTTGCCTTCAGAACTGCCTTAATCCTTTGTGGCATAGATTCAACAAGGTTCTGGAAACATTCCTCAGAGAGTTTGGTCCATATTGACATGATAGCATCACACAGATGCTGCAGATTTGTCGGCTGTACATCCATGATGCGAATCTCCCGTTCCACCACATCCCAAAGGTGCTCTATTGAATTGAGATGTGGTGACTGTGGAGGTCATTTGAGTACAGTGAACTTATTGTCATGTTCAAGAAACCAGTCTGAGATGATTTGTGCTTTATGACATGGCGAGTTATCCTGCTGGAAGTAACCATCAGAAGATGGGTACACTGTGGTCATAAAGGGATGGACATGGTCAGCAACAATACTCAGGTAGTCTGTGGCGTTGACACGATGCTCAATTGGTACTAAGGGGCTCTAAGTGTGCCAAGAAAATATCCCCCACACCATTACACCACCACCACCAAGACCCTACCATCCGAATGTTGCAGCAGAAATCGAGACTCATCAGACCAGGCAACATTTTTCCAATCTTCTGTTGTCCAATTTTGGTGAGCCTGTGCGAATTGTAGCCTCAGTTTCCTGTTCTTAGCTGACAGGAGTGGCACCCGGTGTGGTCTTCTGCTGCTGTAGCCCATCCGCCTCAAGATTCAACGTGTTGTCTGTTTAGAGATGCTCTTCTGCATGTCTTGGTTGTACAAGTGGTTATATGAGTTACTGTTGCCTTTCTATCAGCTCGAACCAGTCTGGCCATTCTCCTCTGGCCTCTGGCATCAACAAGGCATTCACGTCCACAGAACTGCCGCTCACTGGATATTTTCTCTTTTTCAGACCATTTTCTGTAAAACCCTAGAGATGGTAGTGTGTGAAAATTCCAGTAGATCAGCAGTTTCTGAAATACTCAGACTAGGTGTCTGGCACCAACAACCATGCCACATTCAAAGTCCTTTCTTCCCCATTCTGATGCTCGATTTGAACTGCAGCAGATCGTCTTCACCATGGCTACATGCCTAAATGCATTGAGTTGCTGCCATGTGATTGGCTGATTAGAAATTTGCGTTAAGCAGTTGGACAGGTGTACCTAATAAAGTGGCCGGTGAGTGTAACTGATAATCACAGTACTTATATCTATTGCATTGCTGAGCTTTGCAATCAGCCTTGTTTTTTCAGTGTACTCCACAATGTTTACAATTTTACAGAACTCACCCCACTTTCTTCACATAAGTAGGAGCACCTCTATATGAGAAGGTGATTTTGGTACATATGATTCCTCAAGAAATGCACAACTGCTTTTCAAGCTGTCTTTTGTTAACAGTTTTGTAATACATCTTTTGAGGGCAAAAGAAAAAAAGGTCTGTTTTATAACAGAAGCACAGTATTAGATCAAGTTACCTCTGAACTTATCTTACCTTTTCTTCTATAATGATCCCTGTCATTTTATGGTTTAAAAGTTATTATTATAAGTCTTGTGTAAATTTAGCGTCATCCAGGTCTGACATTTACACAAAAGTGGTATATTATGGGTTCACACTCCATAAAGCTGAGTCATCCTGCATTCTTCTTCAGGCTAAAATGTGCACAACTCACAATGACATTTCAATAAACCTGCCAATGACCTCACTCCATCTATCTTAACCTGGTCTATATATCATATGCGTGGGTGTGCAAAGCAATAACCCAGAGTGCCATTGCGCTAAACCTTTAACCTAGAATAAAATAGATATATTTCATTCGCTTTTGTTTACTTTATTCTTTCGGGCTTAAAATGTGTCTGAAGGGATTTTTTTATTGGCTCATGAATGTTATTTTGCATTTATTATGTCTTAAGAATTGGCCTTTTTGGAATAACACTTTAATAAAGGTAACAATAAACAGAAATATCACAGAAAACCGTATGCTAAATATAGACACTTCAGCTTACATAGATTGTGTTTTTCTGTGACATTTGACCTGTTATAGTGAATGAATGTATAATTTTTCTCATCCTTGGTTGGACTTTTATAGCATAGTGCTACATTTATAAAAATTGAGTATTATATTTGCTTTTGAACTGTTATGTAGTGTCTTAGAAACAGACACTAAGAACAGTAAAAAGAAAGTACATCCTCCCTCAATACTATAATTTTACAGATCAAGACCTTAATAATGTGATGAGGACTATAATATCTTATGCACCTCAGAGACACTCATCTTAAAGTCAATTATAAATAAAATTAAAAAAAGGCTTTCTTTAAATTTCTGTCATGGCCATTAATGGTTTATGAAATGTGTTTGTTAAACTGATCATCAGCAAGTGTTCAGAGTAAAATCTCACCAATGATATAAAACAAAATTACATTTTTTGTATTCATTCTTTCAGTTATTACATTTTAGGTAACTGGGATCCTAATGACTGGCTTGTATTTATAAAAGTTGATGGAGGAAGTAAAACAACAATCGAAACTATCAGCAAAACAGAGATTCACAATTCCACATGAATTAACACTGATATTTGAATGAATTAATGAATGAATAGTTCTAAACCTATATATGCATTTGGTTATTATGGCATCTAGAGGCTACAAAATGGAAGTAATAATGGGTCTTTGCTGAAGTACATTAATATTTATAAACATTTTAAAAACTATTGTTTACTTGCAGTTAAGTCCTAAACTATTCATACACCTGGCAGGTTCAGGTTTTCAATTATTTTCATTCAGCCAAGGTGTTAGTTTCTGATAAGACATTAGACAGGAGTCTCTCAAAAAATAAGAAAACAGTCTCTAGGGGGTATTGATTTTGGAAACATTATATTATAAATCTATTTAATTTGGATTGGCTGATTATAGTTCTTTCCCAGGTAGGTTTAGTCTTTAACTAATTTCATAGATAG
This sequence comes from Girardinichthys multiradiatus, assembly GCF_021462225.1. Lineage (NCBI taxonomy): Eukaryota > Metazoa > Chordata > Actinopteri > Cyprinodontiformes > Goodeidae > Girardinichthys > Girardinichthys multiradiatus. Next base: position 17,712,174 of record NC_061813.1, read on the forward strand.
TGGTAGAAGGTTAAAGTGACAGCAGGATCAGAGGTTGTGTAGTCCACTGTATTTTATTTTATTTGTTTCAATTTTATTGCACGTTTATTTACAGGCTAGCCTTGTTAAGATCCACAACTTCAATTTCTTAACCATTGTGTTACAAGGGCATAAAAATCATGGAATGAACATCCAAGCAAATCCACCCCAAGGTCAAACTGTAAAAACACAAGTTATGTTTAACACAATTCAGAAATGGCAGGACAAGTAGAGCTGATTTTAAAGTAAAAGTTTTATCCACTTTGCAAAGAATATGGCAGCACAGCTAAATTATGTAAACCTCTGTAATAACACCTTTTGGACAGACCAAAACCAAAGTAATAATATTTGTTCAATTCATTGTTTGGAGAAATCCAAACATAGCAGATGAGCGCAGACACAATACAGCAGTTAAGTATGTTGGTTGAATGGTGATGGTTTGGTCTTGATTTGCTGTCAAAAGTCCTGGGCTCCTTGCAGTCATGTAATCGCCCATAGTATTAAAATTTTTGAAAATGTCCTGTAGTCAAATGCGAAGCAATTTGTATATGCAATATTGCATGAAAAGGGTGGGCCAGAATACCTCCACAACATTGTGAGAGACTATTAAAGACACACATAAAGCTACTTCAAATTGTTTTTTCTAAGGGTGGTTTTAAATGCTATTGAATCATGGGGTGGACCTACTGAAGTCTTAAGAATCTGTTTTTGTACCCTTACAATTAGATTTCAATAATTTTAGAATATGGGTAAACATACAGTCATTTTTAATATTTCCCAATATGTTACATTCAATTATAAAAATTAAAAGAGGGTGTATTACTATTTTAGCACGAATGTATTTTTCCTTGTCTTGAAAAATATACAACAGCTGTTAATTTTCTGTATTTATAGTGAGCGGTGTCAATTCTGAGGCATTATTTCCATATTAGCAAACACCTTTCCCTGTTCACAGTAGGATTACCTCTCTTTTGTCAATACCCTGCCATTCACATTTTAATTTAGAGAGGATTTATGAATTATATGCCTCCTTTCCTCATAAGCTGAACTGTTGAACTGTTTGAACAAACTAAATTATAAAGAGACCGCTAAAGAATCAGAACATGTTGAACAGCTGTTCAATCTGCATTTTTCCTTAAAATCTTATATTATAACCACGAACAGCCAGTCCTCATGTCCATTGTAATAGAACAAAGTTGTTAGCTGACAGGTTGTAAAACAGCTCATCTTTGCTCACTAGATCCTCTTGGCATAACGTATGTAAAACTAGGTCTAGAATGGATAAATATTGTATTGGTAGTTTATTTAAGTATACGCAATACATTTTGCTATACTTGTATCTGTACCTGTCACAAGAAATATTTTCCCAACTGTTTCTTATTCAGTTATTTGTGGATGTGTTTTAAAGATAAAAATATTTTTCCGGAAGCAGTTTTTTTAAATCAAATCTACAGACAGAACACTGTTTATTGCTGCTGTTGCATGATGCTTTTTTAGTTTGCAAATAAATAACATTCTTGATCCCCTCTTGTACTCCTTTGACCGAAGATCCTAAAGACAAACATTCCCTCTTTGTGTTATTATTTAATTCAATCAAAAAAATCATATTACATTTTGTATCCTCTAAATAGCTTAATGTGGAATTTCTTTGTGCATCGTCTACTTTTTTATGTCAGTGCATTTGTTTGTGGGTTGTATGTGTTCTGCTCACTTTGCTACGATGGAAGTACTCAGCAGTCCCTCTCTGCTAAAAGTGTTGACTAAGGAGGGTGTCAGATAGCAAATCTAAGGGACAAACTACATCTAAAGCTGATTTCTTGATAGTCTGTCCCCTTACCCTTCAGGTTTTAAAACCATATTTCAATCTGCCCATTTTCTTCCTTCTCTATCATATTCTTTAGACAGTAAATGTACATGGAAATGAGCAGAATTATTATTCTGCTATCCTATTCGTTGTTGCTCTGTCTTGGTTCATTTATCAAATTGATTATCTTCTCTCTGTGAGACTCAATGACAGACGTAATGCTCTGCTGTGCATCAACGAAATGACAGTGACCCATCACCCCCCCCCCCCAATGATTACTGACAGAACATTGCACATCTTTTTTCAGTGATTGACAGGCTTACAAAAGCTTTCCTCACTCACATGTTACCACATACATATGTACATCCTCATTTACAGTTATGGTAAAAATGAAGCCTCTCAAATTTTAAGCTTTATGTTTGGCAGAACATAAAAAATAACGCATTATGCTTTCACTGAAGATACTTTTTCTGCCCCAGTGAAGATTTACTAACTTTGAGGTGCCTCAGCATGGCAGGCCATTTGGCACTGTTTTCTGATTAATTCAGTTAATGACTATTTGACTACTTGGGGGACTGTGTATAGAGCACTGAACCTTTAGCTCAAGATGGTTAAGTGATCATTATGTGTTTATTATGTATGTGAGAAATACAAACAAAATGGTGACAACATGTCAAATGTTATCACACTCGAGCACAGTGTGAATTTTACAACCTTGATCACACCTATGCATAAATGTCATTATATATTTGTGTAGGGCCCAAATGCAAGCAGACAGGAGGCAGATTTGATGCATAAAAAACAATATTTATTAAAGAAACAGAACATTCCGGAAATCCGAAAAAATCCAGAAATTCGAAATCCAGAAACAACAATAAAACTGAAAAAACATTCAAATCCAGGAGAGAACTGAGACAGATGTAATCTAATGGCATTAACATCTGAATAGAAACAAAACTCAATGAGACTAAATCAGAGAAACAGGGTGCAACTCATCATGTGAGAGACTAAAAGACAAAAGAAGAAAAAAAAGTCAAAAACAGGAGAGACCAAAAACAAGAGGTCAATAGAACACAGCATAGAAAGTCCGAGGCAAATAGACAGAAAAAAATTGACTAAAGAAACTGAGCTACAATTCCTCCAAACAAATGGAGATCAGTTTCTATCTAAACATTACTTCATGTTAGTGCTGTTACATGTGGTTGTTCATGTAGTTTTTACCACAATACTTCTGCTTTTGGAATTTATTTGCATACAATTAACTAACGTGCAATAAATCAAACATTGCTGTTTATTTAAGGTAAGTTGATCTTGTAACATTAAATTAGCAAGATTTTGGTTTTTACTTATCTGTATGTATATATGAATGTAATGCACGTGTTTTTATCCATCATGGCAGATTTTTCAACTATTTTTATACAAATATATTTGTTTCAGATTGAATTATTTAAATGACTGAAAGCTGAAACCCACCGCTATTGAAGAAAATCTAACAAAGTTTAAACAACTATGTATGCATATTGAAAACATGTTTGTTTTCCTTCTCAGTGAGTGGTTTCAATCAGAAACGAATAACATGAAAAAGTCAAGTTGCTTTCCACTTTTGCTGCTTACTCTCCAGGTGTATTTTTGGTTTATGCCAGGCTTCTTTTTGTTTTGCTTTCTTGCATCTGATCTGTTTACATAATCCCCCTGCTGTCATCCACTGCAGTTTTTCCTCCCCTTTATTTTCATCTTTTTTAATCATTCTGCCTCTGTCATCTTCTATCATTTCTCCCATCACTTCCCTCTAGCCTTCATTTTTCTCAGAGGGGGGGCCGGGAACCATGTTTCTACCTAATGATGCATTGCCAAAAGGGGAAAGAATTTGACTGTTAACAACATCCACACACATGCACACACATTCAGTATCAGTACTGGTGTTATTGATAGACACTAATATATAATATCTGGATTCCTATGATAACTTTAACCGTTATGACTGAATGATACCCTAAAGATTAAATCAATATTGTTTTTATCAGCATACAGTGTACATGTGTTTCCTTGGACAAGACTGCTGTAGAGCTAATGTTGATAATTTGCTTTATTGTTGTTTCTCAGTGGTAATGCAATATAAGGAAAAATATAGCAATGTTTTATATGTGGTTCACTGAACATAATAAAGATGGAAATACATCAATTGTTTTATAACTTTATAACGTTTAGGCATATGTGCACATACAGTATGTTTGAGCATTTGTCATGGTTTTTGTGGTCTTTCATTTTTTTGCATATATTCATTGTTGAGTAAATCAATGTGCTCTTAAAAACACCACATTTATTCTTCTGCTGTGCTTTGCTCTTGCACCCTCTCCTTGGTTTTTCATCACTTTCTCTTTTGCTAATGAGATGACATGGCTACAGTGCCCTTATTCCACCCTGTGACAGCTTCTCTGTTGCCAATTAGAAGGTGGAGGTCAGTAACTCCGAGAGCATCTCTGTTTATATGCACAACCCACAAATGAAAATGTCTGCTCAAAAGATGTGCTTGAAAAATTTGACATAAAGCAACATATGACAGTGCTTGTCTGAGTATATAGCAATTTGATTGCAAGTAATCACATTAAAGAAAATTGTGATGCTTAAAATGAGATTGGGAAATGCTGAAATGATCCAAATAAAGGTACCAGCCATGTCAATTTAGTTTAATTAAATGTATACATTTTATTTCATTTCAAGACACTGTGGGAGATCTCAATATCTAGGTTGAGTCATTAGAGATATTTATAGCTGTGTCAGAGAATCTCCTGTTGCATTCTAACTTGCAGTGGATCTTAAAATGCTTCTGAGTGAAGAGACATACCGGTAGTTGTTGATTTCTGAAAAGGATGCTCAAGGGTGTCTGGTATGTTTCTACACTTAGGAAGCATTCTTTTTTTTTTTGCACAATCAGTTGTAGAGGCTCCAGCACAGCCCCAATAACACAGAAAGTCTTTTTAAACTTGTGTACTTCTTGTAAGTCTCTGGCTCTAATGTTGCTATGCCAACCGCACATATGCATTCTGCAGAGCAGACTACTGGAAAATCTGCCCTGTCTGTTCTCGTAGACATCATTGCTGCATCTCTGGCCAAATCCTTTGTCTATGTGAACACTAAAGTATTTAAAATCATCCACCACCACTACCTCTTCCCCCATGACAATCACAGTGTTTGATATATTACTGCTTCTCCTAAAATCTATAATAATCTCTTTTTCATTTTCCCATTGAAGATGGGATGATTGTTCCCATTCTATGCTAGAAAGTGGTTCCCCAGTTTTCTGTACTCAGTCTCTGGTTGTCCGATAGTCATTAATCTATGAGAATGTGGAGGCATCCATGTGTGTATTCTGGAGTTTCTGACATTGTAAATCAGGGTGAACTGTTTTAAATGCACTGGAGAAATATAAGAACATGATCCTCAAAAACTGACATCTGGTTTATTGAAACAGTATATGATTGTGTCTTCAACCTCTGTTTCACAGCTATAAGCAAACAGCAGGAGATTGTGAAAGGACTTTTAATGACATGTGATGTAAGGGCAACAAGGTCAATTTCCCATTTAAGAATATCGCATTGTAGACAATATTTTTGTTGTTGTGTTTAGTACCAATAAGCAAACAACAGAATGATCTTACTGAGGGAAATCTGTGTTTTGCTTTTATTTACATGGACATAACAAGAAGTTACCTGCTCCTCAATAAACTTCAAAATCAGAAAAATGCAACCTACTACAAACACAAACATACACTGTCAGATTTATCTCTGACAAAGAATGTGGGAAAGAGTGCAACATGACCATTGTGCAGTAAATGCACACTTAGTTTTTGCTTTTGTTTAACTGATCAGCAGAAACTTATTTAAGGCAGACGTTTCAGCAGGTTACTGGTCTGGTGCTTTCATGTGTGTGTTAATAAAATGCTAGAGTACAAACGTGCAATTAGAGAATAATAGAGTACATTGAAATTTTCTTTAATTTGGAAAACAAACTTAAAGTTATTTGCAAACAGTTTATTGAAAGAGAGTGTATAGTAAGAGTTATTCACAAATAGAAAACTTTAAAAACAAACTGGCATGTTTAGAGAAATGACAGCAATACAAAACCAATGTTTTAGATCTTGAGTGTTTCACATAGCATGTGATGTGTAAATGTCCTTCACAGTAATGCTATATGGAGACTGATCTGGTATGCCTGCTATATAAGGGGTTACTAAGAGAAAGTCTCTTATTTCTAAAAAAGAAAATTGTTATGCATTTTTTTTTTTTGTAAAAATGTGGCAACTCTTCATTTTATTGAAAAATGAGAAAGCGCTGGAGGAAATATCACTAACTCAGCTTTGTGTTTATCTGAGCAAAAATCAGAAAATTACACCAGTTTGTTTGCAAGAGGGACCAGAGCAGGCAGCGCTTCTTTAAAAAGGTTCTGCAGCAAACTTGTTTTTTTTTTACTTTGTAGGTTTCTGGTTGGGAGTGCTGTTTGGTTTGCTGCAACCTGTTGGGTCAGTGGCATCACAGTCAGTGGTTCAAAGAAACTAATCAAACTGATTAAGAAGAAAATGTATGTGTTAAATAGGCCACACTTGAGCCACATGAATTTAAAAAATTTTCAAGGTTCTTAATCTAGCTTTACAACCTCTTTAAAAATATTTGCATATGCAAAACTCTGTGGGCAGAAAGGAAATAGGCAAATTTGCATTCAGGATTTTTTGCATCATTTCAATATCATTTAGTTTCGGTCCAACTCAGAAATCACCATAACATGTATACATCAGTCTTGGATCATATCATCTTATCCTTAGAGTTAAAGACTGAGCATATTAACTTGCGAGTGTACAGCCCTGGGGTACACAGGTCAGCTTGAAACATCAAAATTTTCACTCAGTGAGATTTTTCCTTAAAATACAAAATAGTCAGTCAGTCATTTTCTATACCGTTTCTTCGATAGTGGGTTGCGGGGAAGCTGGTGCCTATTTCCAGCAGTCTATGGGCAGCCAGTCCAGGTAGACCCTGGACTGGTTGCTAGTCCATCGCAGGGCAACACACAAACAACCATGCACAAACTCATTCACACACCTAAGGGCAATTTGGAGAGACCAATTAACCTAACAGGCATGTCTTTGGACTGTGGGAGGAAACCGGAGTACCCGGTGAGAACCCACGCATGCACGGGGAGAACATTCAAACTCCATGCAGAAAGACCGCCGGCCGGGAGTCAAACCCAGGACCTTCTTGCTGCAAGGCAACAGTGCTGCACTGAATTTAGACTATATTGGATTCTGCATACCTGGATATGAACTGGGTCTTAAGTACCTTAGGATGACATTTGCTATAATTGCTGTAATTTGGCAATATGTGAAAGCTTGAATTGAACTGAATTACACTTTGACAAGCATTGTGTCTTGCACATAGAAAAAAAAATGTGCTGCATGTATGAGGCCAGGGTCTCCTGCATATATCGTTGAAATCATTGTAGTTGCTGACGCAAAGAGATAATCAGCCAAAACAGAGTCTAGGGAGGATTAAGGCCTGATGTAAATGGCAATTGTGTTCACAATAATGATTGCTCCTCAACTGACTTCTGCATTTGAATGATAATAAATAGACAATTTACATTTTGATATGACAACTAGCTGAACTTATTGTCATCCTGTTTTCAAACTAAAGAGTTAGATTGAGGGAAGTAGGCAGTTAAAGCATCATTTACTTTGGCAAAGCCATTTGACTGTAAGCGCTTAGTGAAATATACCATTTTACTTCATTTGGCTTGATATTTCTCTCATATTTCTAGGTACCATTGTGTTCCTGTGGATTTGCAATACATGGAGCCCACACGTTTGCTTTGTTAAGTAAGCAAAAGCTTGATTTTAATTGTATGGATGAATTTCAAATGAAGAAGCTAACAGACAGGCTTGTTAAGCCCTTTATCTATCTTGAAACTTAGCCCAAGGGTTTGTGTGTAATATATAACTATATTTATAATCTCCATGCTTGTCACTTTAGTTTATGCTTTGGGATTTACATACTGTATCTGACATGTGTGCACAAATAATCCCTGGAAGTACCTTGAAACATATTACGTTTTTCATACACATGCATAAACACCCATATAAACTCAAGCACATGCATTTTTTTTTTATGAAATAAAATTCAAGTGCAGTAACGCATAAGTAATCCAAGCGGGGAAACCACTACAAAAACCACTTACAAACACATGCATAATTATCATGTAGAAATGCATGTAAACATTTAAACTCTTGAACCCACAGTGACTGGGTTCATTTTAGACATGGTGTATCTGCATTTTCCTGTGTAGACAAACAGTATACAGATGAGCCTACAAAGGATGGCAAAGATTTCAATGTATTTGCACCAACTAATCTATCAAAACAACTGCTTGTGACTTCTGGTGGAAGGATGACCTTTGAGGCTGCTCTGAGGTCCTCTGCCACATTATGCTGTGGAGATGGAGGGCACACTCGGAATACGCTGACATGGAAGTCCTTAGAAGTGTACTGATTGAGTAACTGGGTTTTAAATCCATTTTCCACTGAAGATTTTTTGCGGCCATGCTTGTTCTTTTGTAGAATCACAGTTCCTCACATTTATGCACTAGCCACATTTCATGTCAGAGTTACTGTACCGGAAGGTAAAGGGAGCGAATGTCCTACCCTAGGGCTGTGCCCTAGCAAGTCTTGAAAAAGAGTGTTTGCACATTCTGTTTTCTTTGGCAAGGTTTTTTCTACTGGTTGGAGGAATTCAAAATTGTGGTCTTCTGATCTAAAGACATTTTTAAAAGGCTGCCACCACCTTTTTTAGTTAAAATATTAAACTATCTCTAAAATATATATTATTTCTCCCTAAACCCTTTCAGTCCTTTCTGTGATCTTTATTTGGACATGCGTAAGGTTGCTAACTTTATTCTAGTCAAATTTCAACAAGCATATCAGGAATCTCAAATCAAAAATACTCAGAAATGTCAAAATATGCAGTAAATGTAAAAAAAATGTTTTGGCTGTTCAGTATGTTACTACAAAATTTGAATACTAGTGTTTCTCCACAGAGAAGGTTATACTTTATAGTTACCTACTCTGTCTGCTATGGGATAAAAGTGAGCACCCATTGTTATTCACACACACACACACACACACACACACACACACACACACACACACACACACACACACACACACACACTCTTGTTTTGCTATATGTAGTGAGGACCATGTGTTGACTCCCATTGACTTCCATTGATTTTCAGTCATTTTCAACCCTTTCTATGCCCTAACCCTGACAATAACCCTAAACCTAACTATTACCAGTGCATGCCTAACCCTAACCTTAACCTAAAGTCAATTCACACCTTAGTCCTAAACCTAACCGTTAGCAAAATAGGTCGTGAGGACCAGCAACATGTCCTCACTTTGGTACAAATGGTCCTCAATTTGATGGTGAAATCGGGAAAATGGTTCTCACTGTGATGCCAAGACAGGAACACACACACACACACACACACACACACACACACACACACACACACACACACACACACACACACACACACACACACACAAATCGACACACACACAGAGGCGCAGAGAGCTGCATTGCCATTTAAGCAGTGACATTTTCCAAATGACATTTTGTCTCTTGCTAAACCCGCACTGACTGAGCATGAACCCAATACCATTGTCTTCCAAATTTTTAAAAGCTAGTGAAAACTTTACCATTGCATGTATATGTATCAATCTATGCAACTGACTATGTTCTATCCAACTGGAACATTCAAATTCACAAACGTTTTAAGCCATATCATATTGTTTTGGCTTCAAATGGGCTTTAAACTTTCCTGATACACATTCTTTCTTTTTCTTGACCTCATGGAAAATTCCACTAGTGATTTATTTGTGTTTCTGTGATGTACTAATACAACATTTAAATTATTTAGTTTGAAACAAATGCACACATTTTGTAGTTTAACTGAAGTTGAGAATAAAAAAACAGCTGAAAAGAAAACAAAATGACTAGTAGCAAGATATAACACTATAATTATATTTTTATAATTTTTCTGAGATATAATCCAGTCATTAAATGGACTGGGGTACAAAACTAATCACTATGGGTAACCTTTTTGGACAATTTGAATTTTTATGTCTTATAGATGTCCATTTTTTATGTTAAGGTTTTTTCATATTCTTTCTATTTTTCTTGTGTCTCTTTGTATTGTTAACTTCTTTGTTTTTCATTTTTCCTCAGTTGGGCCTGTTCCTGGCCTCTTATAGCTGCAGCACCTCAGTATACTCACTCACCAGTCTTCCATGTCACTAATCACCACTCATCAAGCCTCCAGCTTTCAGTCACTGCGTGCTGTTGCTGTTTTGTTGTCCCCATGGCTCCACTGTTTCTGTTTCCTGACTCTTCTTGGGGTATTCTATGTGTTTTCAGTTTGTTATTTATTTTCCTATGTTCTTTTGATAAATCACCACAAAAATAATTCTGCCTGCATCCTGTCTGCATTAGGCTCCTCTACTGACTACTCTAATACCGGTCCTTTTGGCAGTATGAGTAAAGTGGTGAGATGGGTTTTAATGCTGATCCTATATAAAAATATATGAAAGTGTTTCATTATAAACAGCTTTCAGAGGTAATACATACCTCCTATATTATATTAGATATAGTATATTCTAAACCATACAAAATATTAAGAATTATGTCTTTTGCACCTGATATGTTTGTCAACCATAAATTGTAGGGAACGGATTCATAATAGCTACTAATTTGGAAAATAAGTACTTAGAATTATTCAAAGCTGTGTTTCATTTTGTGAAGTGGGTATTTACCTTCAATATTCAATGTATTTTGCTGTGCCTAACTAACAGACAGCTGAGAATGCTCCTGCCTTATGAACTTTAACCCTAAGTGTAGAATACAGAATGTAAGTGCACTCATCAGTCAGTCGGTATTAAATGAATTTACTAACTTCAGTAGTTGATATAAATTAACCTTATAATTCATGAATTCTATATCTGTGGTTAGGACAGTTAGAAAGTGGACTGAGGCACATGTTGCAGGCCTGCTTTGACTGAACAGATTGCACTGTTTCATTCTATGATCTAAACCAGTTCACTGAAGCTGTGACATCATACAACAGTTTTTGTGAAGTGCAGACCAAGACTAATAACACATACCACAACAACTATGGTTCACATCAAATCTAAAGAAGTTGCGTGGATGTATAAGCAGTCTAGGAACAAACTGACCAATAAAAGACAGATCAGGGCAGCTAAGAGAAGCTACAGCGAGAAGCTAAAAAACAGCTTCTCAGCTAACGACCTGGATCCAGTTTGGAATAGTTTGAAAACCTCACTTACAAGAGCCCATGCCGCTACCCTAAGCAGAACCCTTGTCTGGCAGACACCTGGCAGATGACCTTAACTGCTTCTACTGCACCAACTTGTCGACATTGTATTCAAACACATACAGGTCCTTAGCATATTGTGATAAAGTTAATTATTTTCCATAATGTCATGATGAAAATTTAACATTCATATATTTTAGATTCATTGCACACTAACTGAAATATTTCAGGTCTTTTATTGTCTTAATACGGATGATTTTGGCATACAGCTCATGAAAACCCAAAATTCCTATCTCACAAAATTAGCATATCATTAAAAGGGTCTCTAAACGAGCTATGAACCTAATCATCTGAATCAACGAGTTAACTCTAAACACCTGCAAAAGATTCCTGAGGCCTTTAAAACTCCCAGCCTGGTTCATCACTCAAAACCCCAATCATGGGTAAGACTGCCGACCTGACTGCTGTCCAGAAGGCCACTATTGACACCCTCAAGCAAGAGGGTAAGACACAGAAATAAATTTCTGAACGAATAGGCTGTTCCCAGAGTGCTGTATCAAGGCACCTCAGTGGGAGGTCTGTGGGAAGGAAAAAGTGTGGCAGAAAACGCTGCACAACGAGAATAGGTGACCGGACCCTAAGGAAGAGTGTGGAGAAGGGCCGATTCCAGACCTTGGGGGACCTGCGGAAGCAGTGGACTGAGTCTGGAGTAGAAACATCCAGAGCCACCGTGCACAGGCGTGTGCAGGAAATGGGCTACAGGTGCCGCATTCCCCAGGTCAAGCCACTTTTGAACCAGAAACAGCGGCAGAAGCGCCTGACCTGGGCTACAGAGAAGCAGCACTGGACTGTTGTTCAGTGGTCCAAAGTACTTTTTTCGGATGAAAGCAAATTCTGCATGTCATTCGGAAATCAAGGTGCCAGAGTCTGGAGGAAGACTGGGGAGAAGGAAATGCCAAAATGCCAGAAGTCCATTGTCAAGTACCCACAGTCAGTGATGGTCTGGGTGCCGTGTCAGCTGCTGGTGTTGGTCCACTGTGTTTTATCAAGGGCAGGGTCAATGCAGCTAGCTATCAGGAGATTTTGGAGCACTTCATGCTTCCATCTGCTGAAAAGCTTTATGGAGATGAAGATTTCATTTTTCAGCACGACCTGGCACCTGCTCACAGTGCCAAAACCACTGGTAAATGGTTTAGTGACCATGGTATCACTGTGCTCAATTGGCCTGCCAACTCTCCTGACCTGAATCCCATAGAGAATCTGTGAGATATTGTGAAGAGAACGTTGAGAGACTCAAGACCCAACACTCTGGATGAGCTAAAGGCCGCTATCGAAGCATCATGGGCCTCCATAAGACCTCAGCAGTGCCACAGGCTGATTGCCTCCATGCCACGCCGCATTGAAGCAGTCATTTCTGCAAAAGGATTCCCGACCAAGTATTGAGTGCATAACTGTACATGATTATTTGAAGGTTGATGTTTTTTGTATTAAAAACACTTATTTTCTTGGTCGGATGAAATATGCTAATTTTGTGAGATAGGAATTTTGGGTTTTCATGAGCTGTATGCCAAAATCATCCATATTAAGACAATAAAAGACCTGAAATATTTCAGTTAGTGTGCAATGAATCTAAAATATATGAATGTTAAATTTTCATCATGACTATGCAAAATAATGAACTTTATCACAATATGCTAATATTTTGAGAAGGACCTGTATGTTCCTCATGCACCAACCCCCCTCCCCCCTCTCCTCAGACCCGCTGCCTGGATTTAATATCTCTGAGGAAGATGTAAATAGGCTTTTCCAGTGTCAAAACATCAAGAAGGCTCCAGGATCTGACAATGTCTTCCCCCTATGCCTGAGAGCCTGCGCTGACCAGTTGGCCTCCATCTTCACTCAGATCTTTAACAAATCTCTAGAGTTATGTGAGATCTCGTGTGCTTTAAATGCTACATCCCAGTCCCCAAGAAATGCACTATCACGGGGTTAAATGACTTTAGACATGTCACCCTGATGCCTGTGGTAATGAAATTCTTCGATGGTCTGGTGTTCATGCATCTGAAGGACACCGTAGGCCCCCTGCTGGACCCCTTGCAGTTTCCTTACTGGGCAAACAGGTCGGTAGATGATGCAGTCAGTCTGGGACTACACTTCATCCTGCACCAGCTTGACCACCCAGCGATGTACAGTACACACCAAAGGTTTGGACACACCTTCTCATTCAAAGAGTTTTCTTTATTTTCATGACTATGAATATTGTAGCTTCACACTGAAGGCATCAAAACTATGAATTAACACATGTGGAGTTATATACTGAACAAAAAAGTGTGAAACAACTGAAAATATGTCTTATGTTCTAGGTTCTTCAAAGTAGCCACCTTTTGCTGTGATTACTGCTCCGCACCCTCTTGGCATTCTGTTGATGAGCTTCAAGAGGTAGTCACCTGAAATGGTTTTCCAACAGTCTTGAAGGAGTCCCCAGAGATGCTTAGCACTTGTTGGCCCTTTTGCCTTCACTCTGCGGTCCAGCTCACCCCAAACCATCTCGATTGGGTTCAGGTCTGGTGACTGTGGAGGCCAGGTCATCTGGCGCAGCACCCAATCACTCTCCTTCTTGGTCAAATAGCCCTTACACATCCTGGAGGTGTGTTTGGGGTCATTGTCCTGTTGAAAAATAAATGATGGTCCAACTAAACACTAACCGGATGGAATAGCATGCCGCTGCAAGATGCTGTGGTAGCCATGCTGGTTCAGTATGCCTTCAATTTTGAATAAATCCCCAACAGTGTCACCAGCAAAGCACCCCCACACCATCACACCTCCTCCTCCATGCTTAATGGTGGGAACCAGGCATGTAGAGTCCGTCTGTTCACCTCTTCTGCGCTGCACAAAGACACGGTGGTTGGAACCAAAGATCTCAAACTTGGACTCATCAGACCAAAGCACAGATTTCCACTGGTCTAATGTCCATTCCTTGTGTTCTTTAGCCCAAACAAGTCTCTTCTGCTTGTTGCCTGTCCTCAGCAGTGGTTTCATAGCAGCTATTTTACCATGAATGCCTGATTCACACAGTCTCCTCTTAACCGTTGTTCTAGAGATGTGTCTGCTGCTAGAACTCTGTGTGGCATTGACCTGTTCTCTAATCTGAGCTGCTGTTAACCTGCGATTTCTGAGGTTGGTGACTTGGATGAACTTATCGTCCGCAGCAGAGGTGACTCTTGGTGTTCCTTTCTTGGGGCGGTCCTTATGTGTGCCAGTTTCTTTGTAGCGCTTGATGGTTTTTGCGACTGCACTTGGGGACACTTTCAAAGTTTTCCCAATTGTTCGGACTGACTGACCTTAATTTCTTAAATTAATGATGGCCACTCGTTTTTCTTTACTTAGCTGCTTTTTCTTGCCATAATACAAATTCTAACAGTCTATTCAGTAGGACTATCAGCTGTGTACTGTATCCACCTCCTGCACAACACAACTGATGGTCCCAACCCCATTTATAAGGCTTGAAATCCCCCTTATTAAACCTGACAGGGCACTCCAGTGAAGTGAAAACCATTTCAGGTGACTACCTCTTGAAGCTCATCAACAGAATGCCAAGAGGGTGCGTAGAAGTAATCAAAGCAAAAGGTGGCTACTTTGAAGAACCTAGAATATAAGACATATTTTCAGTTGTTTCACACTTTTTTGTTCAGTACATAATTCCACATGTGTTAATTCATAGTTCTGATGCCTTCAGTGTGAAGCTACAATATTCATAGTCATGAAAATAAAGACAACTCTTTGAATGAGAAGGTGTGTCCAAACCTTTGGTGTGTACTGTACGCCAGGATCCTTTTTGTAGACTTTGCTTGATCTTCAACTCCGTTAACCAAGACGACCTCCACCAGAGGTTCACCCAGCTCACAGTGCCGGCCTCCACCTGTCAGTGGATCACCAGCTTCCTGACTGACCGGCAGCAGCGGGTGAGGTTGGGGAGCATCTTGTCCTGGAACAATCCTCTGTTATTGGTTTGTTCCAGGACAGTGATGAGTCTGCATACTAACAAGAGGTGGATTGGTTGGTCCACTGGTGCAGTCAGAACCACCTGGAGCTTAACCCCCTCAAACGATGGTGGACACCCCACACAGCCTCCCCTCACCATCCTCAACAACACCATGTCTGGTGTAGATCACTTCCGGTTCCTAGGAACCATCCTTTCTCGGGACCTGAGGTGGTCCTCACACTCAAGACCGTGCTTGCTGCGGTAACTCAAAAAATACTGAAGAAGTCTCTGATTGTTTTGTCTTGATTCTCTAACTTAAACAGACCACATTATTGCTAAAATATGGCCATAATCAAAACAAAGTTGCCTTAAATGTTGCAGTGTTGATGCAACACTGCAACATGTGAGTTGTTAAAATCTAAAGTATATTTAGATGGCTAAAATTGATGTGGTGTTGTGCAAAGATAATACACCCAAACATTTTTTTCTTAGGCACACAATGTGAATAACGAGACAGACATGCTGAAAGTAAAAGAAAACAGTGCCACAGAGTGATAGTGAGAAAAGAAAAAAATTGCAGAATAAAAGAGAGTTGATTTAATTTTTCCCTCAGAACCCTTAAATAATTTAATGTGGGAGAGATCTGTTAGAGTACTGCTGTGTTTGTGTGTTGAATATTTATAACAGATATAAAACTGTTATATACCAGATGTTGGTGATCATATATCTCAGGTCTGGATAAGGGTGTTTTTCTTGGAGCTCTAGTATTCATACTAAATGCAAATGCCTATTCTAGACAAGACTTGTAAAAATATTTCCACTATAACATAACAATGGACTTGATCTTTTGCTACCCATTCTTCTTATTTCACATTTCACATTGAAACCAACACTAAATCTTTATATATTTTAAGCTGGTGAAGATATTCAGTCCAGGACAGTAGAAGGCAACTTTACTTGCTTCTTTTTCAAAAAATAAGTCCAGCTGGCTTCTACTTAAACACTTAGGATTCATATGTTTTGTTTTTCCCCCCATCGTTCTTTTGACTTCTTAAGTCTGTTATTCTCTGTAAGTTTTCTAGAGTTATATTATTACCAGCAATTTAATTTAAGCAGATAATTTTTAATGCTTATTGATGTTGATTTTACAGAAATACACGTCTTCATGGAAGGATGTCGTGAAGGAAAATGAAGCAATTTGAAATTATCCAATGTGCATAATGTACGGATTGTAGTGCCTGAAAGTGCGTGAAAGTCTTTAACTAGAACAAAATGTTTTTTACTATTTGTTTGTTTTTGAAACCTTTCTATTTCTTTCTTCTCCTTTTTTATTTAATCATGTTTGGATGTGTTTGATGTATAATTCTCTCAAGGGAGAAGCTTACTGTTGTTACTGATATGTTTTTCACTGTTTAACTGTTGTACCCATAATCACTGTAAAGGGCTCCACTAAGGTGTTGCTGCAAATGTAAATTTAATTTTGAAAGAATCAGGCTGCTACAGCAAAGGCCAATCATTACTGCTACTGGTAAGAGTTTTGTCTCTAGTGTGCAATAGTGTGTTATGGAAGACAACAGGTAGTAATGAGCATAGCTGCTCAGAATAAAACAAGCCTGAGCTGGACTGTTATGACATTTGCTGATGTTTACACTTTACTTACACTAATCATATGAATGAATCCAAAATTAATTTCATACTTTTAAAGATGTATTTGAATCCTTCTGTTTTTCAGGGATAAATGATTCTACAACGAACACATTAAAGTGACCAAGAATTGAGTACACAAGTCTGAATTTATGGCACATTTTCTTATAATCAACAGATGGTTGAAAATGTAAATACAGTCGCAAATATATACATAGACCCCACCTTAAAAGTTAAGTCTTTCAGGAAATCAAAGACTACCTAAATCATTTTTGTAGGCATCAAAGGTTTCATTTAATTCTGGCTAGATTTTTGACCACTTTTAAAAAAACTTTCATTTAAAATGGTTCACTGACATGAAACCAGGGTCTAAGGTCATACATTTTTTTGTGGGGTTGAGATTATTGTCAACTTGCTTTATCCATTCCAAAACCAGTTTTGATGTGTTTTGGATCTTTGACCTGTTGGTACATCTGTTTGTCTCCTAGTTTCATCCTCTTAACTATTAATTTGAGGTGGAGTTGAAGACTTTGGAGGTAGTAATCCTTCTTCTCCTGTTCCACCCACTTTGTGCCATGCACCAGTATCATTGGCAACTAAACCAACCCTCAGCATGGTGCTACCTCCAATATTATTGACCATTACAGCAGTGTTCTTAGGTTTGAAAGCCTAACTCTGACACATCTAAGTTTCACTTTTTGCTGAAGGCACCAAAAACACCAAAAAAAGTTCAAATGCATTATTAAAAATGAATAACATTCACGCCCATGCTAAGTGTATGTGAGATTCTGATAGGAACCTTAGCCTTAAACATGTACATTTCTATTTTGTAGCCTTTTAAAGCAAAGGTAAGTCCTACACACTCCGCTTTCACCATAAAAACAGCTGTAGTCAGGCTGTATGTAGAAGTTCTTTACTGCATACAAAATGTTTGATTCAGTGGGAATGGTAATGTCTTTCATATATAAATCTGGAGTTTTGATGTTTACCCAACCTCAATCTCACAATTTTGTGGCTTACATACAGTAGAGCATGTAAAGCAGGCAATTGAGAATATGCTGTTGCACAAGAATGAGCTGCATATCTACATTATTTCGTATAATAATGCAATAAATATAAAAAAGTGATAAATGACTTGTTTTTTTTTTTTGCATGAACGTCACTGAAAACACTTCAACTGGTTTAGATATGTATGCAGGTGAGCACCACAATAGCTGCTGACTGTACTGATTTTAAAATTGGAATGTATACTGTGTGGTGTTTGAATATTGATTAGGACATAT
Organism: Girardinichthys multiradiatus; assembly: GCF_021462225.1. NCBI lineage: Eukaryota > Metazoa > Chordata > Actinopteri > Cyprinodontiformes > Goodeidae > Girardinichthys > Girardinichthys multiradiatus. Next base: position 17,730,280 of record NC_061813.1, read on the forward strand.
CTATCTTTTAACATTAGCATGGAAAAATCATTTGTTCCTCATGATTTTTATAATAAGATGCAACCCCCAGATAACATATTACAGTGTATCTTAATTTGTTTACCAACAACAAAATGTATCAAAAAGTTTCTACAGTGTTGCTGCTTCCATAGCAGTTAGCAGAAAAAATCCCCCAAAAAACCCGAGAAATTAGGACTTTATTTCCTATTTTAATTAAGTTGTTGCTTTTCTAAATCCATTAGAACTCATAAAAGTAAGATTGAGTTTTCCTAATTTTACCTTTTATCACATTTGGATTTGTAAAAACTTAGTATTAAAGTAGTTTTTAGATTGTTTTCTCCACAGCAGGTAATGGTACACCTTTCTTGGGAGACTTAAACTACCTTCTCTTTTGGCACACACTTGCACATTCAGTTAGAATGAACCAAGTTTCCCTCCCTTGTGTCTCATCTCATCTTGTCTTAGTCTCTGTTGGATTCCTTCCTCCCGCTCTTCTCTCTTTCCTGTCCTCCAGCCTTCCTTTTCAGACTTCTTTTCCTGATAGGCTTTTACATGCTCATTAAAGTGACAGACAGGACAAGCATAGGAGGGCAAGCAGAAATTATTCTTAGTTAAATTCTAAACTGGTGATATGAGCTGCAGTTGTCTGTTTTGTAAGTGATAAAGCTGATTTTAAATTCCAAGATTATTACAGAGAAGAGGTGAGTAACTTCTTTTCCAGCTTACATTTGTACTATTCTTTTTGTTTATCAGAGTTATTCTTTCCCATATTGCTTGATTTAAGAATGTTCAGGGTAAAGGGGTTAGCTGGACGTACAATCGACCACCTTTTTGCTTGCTTTTAAAAACAAACAATATTATTTTCCCCTCTAACTATCCTTCTAATTACTTACTGTTTTCAGGTTACTTTGGATCAAAGTAACCTGAAAACAGACACCACAGTTTATATGGGGAGGCCAGTGTTTAACACGATTTTTGCAACACAGTTGTACAGTGCATCTCTTCCTTGAGGAAGCTGAGATCAACAATTTTGCATATCTTCTTTGTTTATGGATGATGATGCCATTCCCTGTGCTTTTCACTTGTTCAGTACAGTAATGTTCCTGAAATCCTAAGGCCTGTGGAAATTAAACTGATGTTCAACAAAACTGACCTCACTCTGATGTGAATTTCTTCACTGTAACATACCTTTAGATCAGGGGTCGGGAACGTATGGCTTGCAAGCCAGGTGTGGCTCTTGAGAATTTCATCTGGCTCACAGAAAAAACATGATATATTCTCACTTTTTAATCCATCCATCAATTTTCCACTGCTCATGTCCTGTTCAGGGCTGCAGTTGGCTGCAGGAGCAATTGTCCATTATAATTGCATGATAATAGCCTACGTTGGCCATTGCTGGGTAAAAAGGTAAACGCCCCCTTTTGAATCAGTCTGCTCAGTCATTAGCTCAAAGCTGACCCTTCGGCGAAGAAGATGGCGAAAAGAAAAAAAGATGAGGAGTATCGTACATTTCAGGATGACTGGACTGAACAATTCGCCTTTGTGGAGGGAGCAGGTTCTGCGCTGTGTCTAATTTGCAATGAAAAAATTGCATTGATGAAACGGTCGAATGTAAAGCGGCACTTCGACACACGCCATGCTACCTTTGCATCAAAATACCCTGCGGGAGACAGCAGAAAGAAAGCGTGCCAAGAGCTACTGAGCAGGGTGCAAGCTAGCCAGCAGCAACTCCGCCTGTGGACCCGGCAAGGTGACTATAATTTCGCTAGCTTTGCTGGATCTTTAGCAATAGTGAGGAACGGAAAACCATTCACAGATGGCGAGTATGCTAAAACATTCGTGCTGGATGTAGCCAATTAACTTTTTGATGATCTTCCGAACAAAGACAAGATAATCAAACAGATACAAGACATGCCTCTTTCGGCAAGAACTGTGCATGATCGTACCATCATGTTGGCAAACCAAGTAGAGGAAATACAAGTGAAGGACATATATGCAGCGCCATTCTTTTCTCTGGCTTTGGACGAGTCAATAGACGTAAGCCATTTGTCACAGTTCAGTGTGATTGCAAGATATGCTGCTGGTGACAAACTGTGCGAAGAAAGTCTTGCTGTTCTGCCAATAAAAGGGTCCACAAGAGGTGAGGATTTATTCAAGTCTTTCATGGAGTTTGCTCAAGACAAAAATCTACCTATGGATAAACGTTTCTCAGTGTGTACTGATGGTGCTCCATGTATGGAGGGGAAAAACAAAGGATTTGTTGCACTTCTCCGTGAACATGAAAATAGACCCATCCTAAGTTTCCACTGCATTTTACACTAGGAGGCACTTTGTGTTCAGATGTGTGATGGGCAGCTTGGCGAAGTGATGTCGCTGGTCATTCGTGTGATCAACTTTTATTATTGTTGCCTTAAATGATCGCCAGTTTAAAGGCATCGAGCATCCTGAGCTAGCGGAAACTGAGTGGCTCCTCAAGTTTTACTATCTCGTGGATATGACTGAACATCTGAATCACCTCAACGTTAAAATGCAAGGTATTAGAAATACAGTGTTATCCCTTCAACAAGCCGTGTTTGCTTTTGAAAACAAGCTGGAGCTCTTTATCATGGATCTTGAAACAGGTCGTTTACTACATTTTGAAAAACTGAGGCAATTTAAAGATGCATGCACAGCAAGTGAGCCCACTCAAAACTTTGATCTCCACCAGCTAGCTGGCTTCACATCCAGTCTCCTACAGTCGTTCAAACCACGCTTTGGAGAATTTCGTGAGCACACTTGTCTTTTTAAGTTCATCACCCATCCAAACGAGTGTTCACTAAACACAGCCAGTCTGAGTTACATTCCTGGTGTCTCCGTCAGAGATTGTGAAGCAGAAGTGGCTGACCTGAAGGCCTCAGACATGTGGGTGAATAAGTTCAAGTCACTAAATGAAGATTTGGAAAGAATCGCACAACAGAAAGCGGAGTTGGCGAGCAAGCACATGTGGAGAGAAATGAAAAATCTTCAACCCGAAGACCAGCTGATTTATCAAAACTTGGAACGCGCTTCCTGTCACATACCACACACTGCAGCATGTGAGTATTGCTGTGTTGACCATGTTTGGATCTACGTATGCATGTGAGCAGTCATTCTCACATCTTAAAAACATCAAGTCCAACCTACGATCACGTTTAACGGATGAAAGCCTCAATGCTTGCATGAAGCTCAACCTCACCAAGTACCAACCAGACTACAAAGCCATCAGCAAATCCATGCAGCACCAGAAGTCACATTAATGGTATTATAACATTATTTAAATTTTAAATAACTCTGAGTCAAAAAGGTTCCCTTCCCCTGATTTAAAAGCATAAATTCAGAGGCTTATTATACTCACATTTAGTTGAATTCAGTCTTAAAATATATTATATGGCTCTTACTGAAATAAATATCTAAATATTTTGCTTTCATGGCTCTCTGAGACAAAAAGGTTCCTGACCCCTGCTTTAGATGGTCTGCATTATTAGTGTAGCTATTGTATTAACTGTTTTTACTTATTTTGTATTTTATTTATGTATTCAATAGTTATACTGCAAAAATCATGTTTGACTTTGCAATATATATATACATGCAGGTGCTGGTCATAAAATTAGAATATCATGAAAATGTGTATATTATATTCATTCATTACACACAGACTGACATACTTTAAATGTTTATTTATTTCAATTTTGATGATTATAACTCACAACTAATGAAAACCCCAAATTCAGTTGGCCAACTTTATGGAGATACAGATTTCCTCCTGCCCCGTAGACTGCTGGAGATAGGCACCAGCTTCCCCGCGACCCACTATGGAATGACTGACTGACAATTTGCAGCATGTAGTTGTCAGGCTGTTATGTAGTATCTACCAGGCCCTGTGAATTATATTGGTAAAAAGATGTTGTTACGTATATTTGATACAACTTGCAAGGGTTGGTATATTTAGTCTGCTTGAGAATTTACTTGTTGGAGAGAGTATTACCAATTCACAGATTTATACAAGCCCTTATAAGTCTAGAGATCATTAATGTATAGATTTTAAAAGGTGTCTTGGTAAAAATCTATAACGTTACCTCAGTAACTTGTACACTTTGACTGTTTTTTCTTTGCCTGCCAAAGACAAGACTAATAGACTTCACTTTTTTCACTTTTGGCAAATTTAGTTTCTGTAAGCCAAGGTAAATTTAAAACTTGTACAAAATACAAGTTTCACTTTTTGAATGAAATTACTGAAATAAATACATTTTTTCACTCTACTCATTTTTTCATTCAACTTTTATGACCAGCACCTGTAAATTTAAAACCCGACTGAAACATGCACTGTACCTTGCAAAAATATTTCAATCTTTGCCTCTGCCACAGCAATCAGTTTCAGTCACTCCACCTGCACTTTGTTAATCAGGCTCCTTCCTTTACTTGTTCCATGCTCCATATATTGTTTGTTTTTGCCAAGTCTGTCCATGTCCATGCCTGCATCTGCTTAAGCTGCTGTAAATTTCAACTCATGAACTTTTACTAATGGAGGGGAATTGTCTATCATTGAGACTGATATTTTGCAGGTACCTAAAGAAAGTCACAATGGCAGTCACCTGAGGTGTATGAGAATTGCCCTGAGTTCCCCAAGGAACTCATAACTTAATCATGAAACAGCTGGATAACACTCCTCAGCCCCTCTGAAAAAGCATATGCCAAGATGATGGAAAGAGGAGTACGGTTAGTATTTGGGCCTTAAATTTGACAGGAGTGGTATTGTTTTGGTTGTAGGCATAGAGCACTGGATTAGCTCCTTATCATCCTTACTATCTTAAACGAGGCCCAATCAGTTTTTATTTGTTGCAAAGACCTAGAGAATGCTTAAGACTGTACCCTTAGTGGCATGAACATAAAATACAGAACTTCCAACATAAATACTGGCATTATTTCTTGCCTAAATCACAAATAAAGACTTGGTCACTAGCTATATATTTGCTATAATAAATCAACAGTGTGATATTATCTTGTTTCAAAGGTCAAAATGAAAAAAAAAAAAAATCTTTGATGAAGGGTTATATAAAATTGAACAATTTTCTCCAAGCGCAGAACTTGTCCACTACATTACACATCTGTTCCAGACATTACCTTGTTGCCTTAGAAGCTAGTTAATAAATTTTGTCATTCAGCCATTATAAATAATCAATTAGCATAATGGTATTGTGAGTTCAGAGATTTGCATTTTTACACCTTGAGGATTTAAATAATTTGTGTCTGTTGCAAACCAGGTGACAGAGCAGTGTGCTATGAGAAGCAGAATACAGTTTTGAAGACAGACAGCTCTCTGTAAAATAAGGTTGTAATTCACGGGTCCCAAGGGTGTAATAGAGTCCATTCAAACCCTTCCTTATTAAAATAAATAGTTTAAATTTGCTCCTTTGCTCACATGTTTTTACTTGTTGCAATTTGAATATGTGAAATTTATACAAGAGTTACTGACAGGAAGAATGGCAGCAAACTAAGGAACGTTGGGAGAAAGACTGAGAGACATACAATAAAACTCGTCTCACTAGTAGTCTCATGGGATGAGACATTGTTTTTCATTAATTTCTGTGTTATTTTGTATCACATAAGCAGTGAACTAATGCACTTAATACAACAATGTATATGCCAGAAGTGCACACAAGGTACATTATCCTTCAGGGGCTTTTATTTGACCAAAAAGCAAATAAGACTTTGAGTGGGAAATGGAGAAAAGGGAGTGTTCATATTTATGAGTAAGCTGTTGCTGAAAGCATGTGCAAAAAAGGGGTATGGAAGAGACAGAGATGATGATAAATTGCATTGTACTGTGTTCTGTTGGTGCGGTGCGACTTGAGGTTGGAAACCTGAGATAGCGACTGGGAATCAGCTCATTCAGAGCTTCAAATGGCTTTGAGAAAACCAATCCAACCAGCATACGCTCTCTTCATCTTGCTCCTACTGTCTTTTTTTCCTGTTTTTTCACACATATGTACTCGGTCACTATCCAAAACATCTTAAGTGTGGTGCAGTTTTCTGCATTCTTGACCCACCTCTACATGGTTGTTAATAATTTTAACAGCACATGCTTGCGTCCACACACTTATGCATTTATGCATTCACCTAAGGGTGTGAAACTGACCTTTTACAAAGTCCATTCAATAAATAAAACCATTGGTCAGCAAATGGTTTTTATTACAATTCAACCTATAGAAGATTCCTGCTAGATTAGTGTAACATCATGCATTATTCTAACTCCTCTGGCACTGTCACTGTCGCCCTTTAACATTCTCTGAATTATTCTAGACTAAGGTTTTATGTATCACGACATATGAAAATATATTCTGCTCTTAATCAATACTAAAATGATGCAGGTGAGAACTTTGTTAAACAACAGCACATCACATTTTACAGTGTCTAATTAAGCAGAAACTCTAGTTAGACGCCATGATATAGATGCTTGTAGAATCTTATTTAGCAGAAACACTAGCTATATCCATCATTTATTTACTTGTTTCTGTATCTTTAGCAGAGACATTAGTTATTCTGCCTAAGTTGGTTACTTGAATTATATTTAACAGCAGAATTTTGGAGTTCAAGATTTTTATCATTTAATCAGTTTTTACATAATGCTGAAGAAAAATCTTCAAATTTGGACACATATAATACAGGTCCTTCTCAAAATATTAGCATATTGTGATAAAGTTCATTATTTTCCATAATGTCATGATGAAAATTTAACATTCATATATTTTAGATTCATTGCACACTAACTGAAATATTTCAGGTCTTTTATTGTCTTAATACGGATGATTTTGGCATACAGCTCAAGAAAACCCAAAATTCCTATCTCACATAATTAGCATATTTCATCCAACCAATAAAAGAAAAGTGTTTTTAATACAAAAAACGTCAACCTTCAAATAATCATGTACAGTTATGCACTCAATACTTGGTCGGGAATCCCTTTGCAGAAATGACTGCTTCAATGCGGCGTGACATGGAGGCAATCAGCCTGTGGCACTGCTGAGGTCTTATGGAGGCCCAGGATGCTTCGATAGCGGCCTTTAGCTCATCCAGAGTGTTGGGTCTTGAGTCTCTCAACGTTCTCTTCACAATATCCCACAGATTCTCTATGGGGTTCAGGTCAGGAGAGTTGGCAGGCCAATTGAGCACAGTGATACCATGGTCAGTAAACCATTTACCAGTGGTTTTGGCACTGTGAGCAGGTGCCAGGTCGTGCTGAAAAATGAAATCTTCATCTCCAAAAAGCTTTTCAGCAGATGGAAGCATGAAGTGCTCCAAAATCTCCTGATAGCTAGCTGCATTGACCCTGCCCTTGATAAAACACAGTGGACCAACACCAGCAGCTGACACGGCACCCCGGACCATCACTGACTGTGGGTACTTGACACTGGACTTCTGGCATTTTGGCATTTCCTTCTCCCCAGTCTTCCTCCAGACTCTGGCACCTTGATTTCCGAATGACATGCAGAATTTGCTTTCATCCGAAAAAAGTACTTTGGACCACTGAGCAACAGTTGTGTCTCGTTGTGCAGCGTTTTCTGCCACACTTTTTCCTTCCCACAGACTTCCCACTGAGGTGCCTTGATACAGCACTCTGGGAACAGCCTATTCGTTCAGAAATTTCTTTTTGTGTCTTACCCTCTTGCTTGAGGGTGTCAATAGTGGCCTTCTGGACAGCAGTCCGGTCGGCAGTCTTACCCATGATTGGAGTTTTGAGTGATGAACAAGGCTGGGAGTTTTAAAGGCCCCAGGAATCTTTTGCAGGTGTTTAGAGTTAACTCGTTGATTCAGATGATTAGGTTCATAGCTCGTTTAGAGACCCTTTTAATGATATGCTAATTTTGTGAGATAGGAATTTTGGGTTTTCATGAGCTGTATGCCAAAATCATCCGTATTAAGACAATAAAAGACCTGAAATATTTCAGTTATTGTGCAATGAATCTAAAATATATGAATGTTAAATTTTCATCATGACATTATGGAATATAATAAACTTTATCACAATATGCTAATATTTTGAGAAGGACCTGTATACTGTGATCAGATGCAACTTTCCAAACCAAAGCCATGCTAGCAATGACTTAGGTAATACAAAAATGGTAAACTGATAAGCATTTATAAAGTGCTTTTAAGTCCTACTGACCACTCAAAACACTTCACACCAGAAACACATTTACCCAGTCGCACTCAGAAACAGGCACACATTTATACACCGATAGGCAGATTGGTACGCAACTTGGCATTAAGTGCCTTGCCTAGGGGCACATCAACCTGTGGCAGGAGGGAGTTGCAATCAAACCCACCACTTTCAGATTGCAAGATGACTATTTCACACACTAAATCAAGTTTGAAATTCAAGTATATTTGGGAAGTCTCAAATATACTTGAATTGTTCTTTTTGAAATTTCTCTCAAGAATTGCAGAGCCTGCTGAAATCTCCTGGAGTTATGGACTGGAAGAATGGCAAATTACTTATTTAATGATTTACTGATATCATTTTTTTGGCATCTAAATGCTTCAGACCACAAAACTGAAATAAGAAAAATACTTATAATATACTTTTCATAGTGGTGCTCAGATTTGCTGATGACTACTGCAACTACATTTGATTAGCAGCAGACGACTGCTTACCCTCATGACTCTTTAGGTTGCAGAAAGAATGTTTTTCATATGCTGCTTCAGTACTTTAACTTATTTATAGTTAAAAATAATGCTGTGTCCTTTTCATCCTATATATAATACTGTGAAAAAATGTGCAGAGTAATTGCACCTACGTATGTGAGGTATTTACATACATAAATGCACCATAATATACCTTAAAGGACATTGTCATTTACTGAAACTTGTAATGTTTTTTTTCTATCTCATCAGGAACTTCAGTTTGAACGTCTGACCAGAGAACTTGAAGCTGAGCGTCAGATTGTTGCCACCCAGCTGGAGAGATGCAAGCTGGGATCAGATGCAGGAAGCATGAGCAGCATCAGGTAACAAAGAAATTACTTGTATGTCTTCATGAATGTCTATGGCAGTGTAAGACTTTGTGAGAATTAACTGAATGCTCTCAGCAGTTTCTGCGTAGTTGGAAAATATCTGGCCATATGAAAACAGTTTGTCTTTACCAACAGTTGTCTGCCTCGGTCTGTTATTTGTTTAAATAAAGATGAGAACATTATTTAAGAGCCAGGTGTTGTTACGACAAAAGAGCACACAGTTTGTTGCCATTACCATTGCCTATGCTATGCTGTGCTGCTGACTCCTCTGAAGTACTTTTGCAGCCTAATAACTTTTGGAAAATAAAGAGTTGTGGATATGGGTATTATCACTATAATCAGATGTATTTCTACATTCATATGTTTCATAATTTTCAAGATAATTTGTTCTTTGCAATAAACTCTCTAAATAGGAGTTCTCAAAATTCACATCCAACAGTGTTGGATCACTAACAATTTTACATGATTCATATTTCATAAAGTGGTAACGCACTATTAACAGATTTTCAAATAAATAGCTATTTAAAAAGTGAAGCATTGAGTTGGTTTGGCATGTATTAGGCATGTCTAGCATTCTCGGGTTAAATCCGAGTGTGATTTGGGAAGACCTTGATGATTTAGAAAAATGTTTTTTGTTATTCGGTAAAAAGTTTTAGAACTTTTGTAAAACATTTATAGATAGTTCACTGTCAGACACTAACTAAAAGAATAGTTTTTCTTCTGGCTAAAATGGTTACTGCTATCTTTAAGATTTCTTGTGGCCACCAAGACAAAACTGACTGAAATGCATGGGTGTGTCTGACAGTTCTTTGACAACTTCTTCTTATGTCTCTTCACAAAGTTTGAAAATTACCATGTTGCTGAAGTGCCAGCAGGAGGGAATATTATATAGTGGCTCTTGTACTTTAATCATATGTTGAAATCCAGCATCTTGCACATGAGTATTAGACCACTTTTCTTTAGCTATGAAAAAAATGCTTGCATCATCAACACATATTGCACGCTTTGAACACAATTGCAGGTTTATTCATTGTGAATTCTTGCTCAATGGCAGCATTAAATGATGAATTAAGTAACTTGGAAGTTGACATCAACTTTTTTGCTACATGCTGCAGAGAGAACAGTACAATATGTGATGTGGGGTCAAAACCAATTATTTACAATTGTACCTCCACAAAACCCTTAGTAGAAAAATCCAAAGACATCACATTGTGCTGTTTGCATCATACATACATATGGACACCAAAAACTCCTGAAAACCCTTCGTACATTATAATATTACTTAACATATTAGCCACAGTCTCATAGCCTTTTAAATATCAGTCCCATTATAAGTATGACCTTTAAACCACAAAAATTATTTCCAGATAAAGGAAAAAGTGCTTCATGCAAAAAGGAGAGGCAGAGAGGAATGACTGTGAGAGGGATGAAGGAGAGAAGATGTATGTGACTTCCATGCTAATTTATTTTATGCCAGCAACTCAAATGTTAAGGCCAGTTACGCTAGGTGACTATCCAGCATTCTCTCTCACAAGCTTTGCTTCCTGTAAATAAAACTAGGTAAAGGTAAAGTTTGGAAAGTTGTGATAAATTATTCACTCCACTTGGGTTGCAGATGTGCCTATGCCTGTTTGTGTGTCTGTTTTTGTGTTTGGCAAATTCTGCTGTCATGTCAGAGTGTGGTTCATATAAATTCAGCATGCTGCTGATTCCCTCAGGCAGCTTGTTGCGTAAGTACACAAACCTGAAGAGGGCCGGGAAACTGTTCACCGGAAGAAAGGCACTTTTGAATTTTCCTAACTCTTTCTGTTTACTCTGTTTGCTTCGGATGAATCTGACTCTTTTGATGTACTAAAGTTTGTTCGATATACACTATATTGCCAAAAGTATTTGTCAACTTTTACATGTACGTGAACTTTGATGACATTCTATTCTTAATCTAAAAACTTTATATACCTGCAGCCACGTAAACGATTGTACCTCCAGAATTCATTGCTTTAGTGATGTGACCCAATATTTTTGGCAATACAATGTACTGAAGCAATCATTTAAAAAATAACCAATTTCAAAAGTTAAATTGAGTTTTTTCACTATTACATTTTCTAAACAGATAGCATTTTTCAAATACTATGTATACCATTTATTTAGATTATGGTCTTAGTGTTTAAGCTGACTAATTAAAACTTCAGCCAATACATGTAAAAAAAATGTTTTTATGTGTTTTTATAAAACATTTTGCTTTTAGCTACATATAACTTGAACACAATAACAATCAAATCAAATAATTTCTAAAAAAAACTGATTAAAGCTTCTGAAAATGCCTGTACAACATAATCTTTTGTTTTTATTTACTTTTATAAAAGACATGTTCAGTGTTTGTCATGAACACCTCTTGGAGTGGACCCCAACACAGATAAGCAGGAGCAGATTGGTGAAAATAAAAAAGTTGAATGAATAAACAAAAACTTACAGGCAAGCAGGAGATGAACGAAAACATGGAGCAGAGACAAAAAGTCTTGGACATGAAACTGGCTTGGCTTGGCTTGGAAAAAACAGTTGTGGACAGCAGAGCAGATGAAATGAATAAACCAGCAAGGAACAAACAGAAATGAGGAGTATATATGGGGCATGGCACAGATAATGCAAGGACACTGATTGACAAAGTGCAGGTGGACTGAATGAAGCTGATTGCAAGTGACTGTAGCTGCATTTCCATTTCAAATGTGTGCAAATCTTTGTCGATATTCTGTCAATGTTGAAAAAATACAATTTCGCAATTGCGGTGTTTCCATTAAAGAAGAAATACAATTAAAATCACACGTGAATATTTTGTTCACGTGATAACTCATTAAAAACATGGCGGCGTCGGTCATAAACACTTGTAAACACTTGTAAACACTTTTAAATACTTGCATGTCTTTGCTTTTTGGAATCTAAAATGCTGGTAATGCCCCTGTCGAGAAACTAAATTTAATAAATACTCCTTCTCCTGGTGAATCCAAACATGCCACGCCATTATCCTCCTACTACTTCCCGTCATCTTCTTCGTCGTTTTCGCCAGTAGTCCCATCCGGTTGTTGATCATGTGACTCGTGTGATGCAAAAAAAGTGTTTCCACTGCAGTGTTGCGACATACACCAATTTTAATACGCGCCAAAAACCACCTCACAAAAACGTTTTATCAAAAAACGGGAGTTTTTTTCGAAATTGCCTTGTTTTTATTAAACGATTTTTTTTATTTTTTTTTTGTAATTACAATTTGCACAATTTGATGGTCAATGGAAACACAGCTTGTAGCAGTGAGTGGAAACAAGACAGGAATACAAGGACACAGTCAAACCTAAGGAACAACTTATAGATAAAGCAGAACATAAGCTGAAATTCACTAAAAACAGAATACAACAATTATATGAAATTAAAGCTAAGGAAATAACTAAACACTGTCTGAAAAACAATGATTAGAAGCAAGATCCAAAACACAACTAGAAAAATGTCATCAGAATCGGAGAAAAACTCAAAACAAAACTCAAACACCTTAGATGTTTAGCATTGTCTTCTTGCAGAAATCAAAAAGTGAAAGAGCAGCAGCAGTTTTTATTTTAGTGAAACCTATCTGCTTTCAAGCTAATGACATATGACATATGTTATGTCCACAAATAAGCACACAGGGAGGAACCAGGACCGAATTAGAATGTACTAATTTCAGTTGCTGTGAGTCTTTGTAGGTTTGCAAGGTTGCGTGATGTGTTTTCCCACACTACACCATGTAGTTAATGTTCCTGTAATGCCATGTAATGTATAATTTTTTTGTCTACTTTTCTGATATTTCTAAAGAAAAAAAAATGTTTTCATGAGGATAATTGCTATTCGTGTCTTGAGATTTTATTTTAGATCCATTGTTTTTGGATAATTTTCTGTTCATATTGGTTTTAGCTCTCCTTTTATACAGCGTTCTTGTGTCTAACGGCCTTGTGTTATCTTCTGTATGTATAGTTTCATGTTTTCAGTCATTCCTTTTCAGCTCCTTGTAGTTGTCTTTACTGGCTTTTTGTTTGATGCATAGTGAGTTCAATTCAGCCATACCACTCACTGCCTCCTCCTTGGATTTCTGTATGTTGAAACACTTGCCTTATTTTTCTTAAAATTAATTATTTTTGGCCTTTTTACTCTATTTGTACAGCTGGGAAATCATGGTGGCATTTGGGCTGTCAAATTAACTACACACCGCTCAGGACTGTGTTCTATTCAAGGGTGATTTAAAAGTGAAGAAACAAATTACTGTACTGATTTAGGTGAAAACAGGGAATCTTTCAATAAACATCTAACATCTGTGAACTAAAATCAAACCCTTAAAAATAAGTATACTTGCTATCATGTGGACATGTTTATGTAACATTAATACAAATATGTTTATTTTTATATTGCCTTACTTCTGGGGTTTGTGTCATACATGCTTTGAGCAAATGGTGTGTTTGTTTTTGCATGTCCATGTATATTCTTGGCAGCTGCTCAACCCTGCATGCCCTTAGTTGGGTTCCACTCAATAAAGCAATTTAGGCATCTCTACCGACTCCTCCTAAGACCTGAGGACTCTACAAAATGTCTCACTGTGGTGCAGAAACCCACGGCAATACTAATGAACATCTGTTCATACTGTGAACTGTTGGCATGCTACACAACAATTTACAGGATGGTGGCACAAACTGGCACACATACGAACGTTCACGCAAACACACAGCATTCACCATACAGGTTCTAATCTTTTTTCCAACATTAGTGGTAAATGGCAGCAGAGGCAAGCACTGGCTCCTGCTGTTTTTTTCTGTGTGAGAGGCTGTGAAGTTTGATTTAGAACCTTAGTGCCTCTCTTAAAAAATACCACAGGATGTTTGTTTGAGTTATGATCATGGAAAAAGTAAATACACAAGATGTGTTTATAAGGATGGGGTAGCACAAATAAATGAGCAATAATGCTTTATTGCAAGCCAGTCTCCTTGCACCAAAGCAGGTTATTTTGTTGTTTTTGTTTTAAAGAACAAGTTTTTCCTCAACAGTATCAGAGGCGAGATGATTAATCAAATTTTTCTTGTGGTCCTATAAGATATTCACTGATTGGATGCACATATTTTCTGGTTGAGGTATTGCTTTTTTTGGATGATGGTTTAGGATACTTACAACTGGAAGGATTTTTGCTGTTACTTTGTTACTATTGGATGGTTTTTGATATGTAACCATTGCAAGAACAGTTTTATTAGAGAAAAGAGAGAAGGAGGAAGTTTTAACCATCTCTTTCATCGATTATTAGATCTATGGCAAACAAAATAGATGAACTCTAACTCCAATGTCTCTCTACCTGGCTTTCTAACCATATAAGCAGGCAGAACTTTCAAGAAAGTAGGTGGATTAACAGTGCTTGTGAACAACAGATTATGTAATCCAGGACATACTAATAGGAAGTGTCACCTGCATCTCGAATACTGAACTGTAAGCAATACATTTTTCAACCATATTAATTACCAAAAGCATTCATCAATGTTATTTTGCCAACCATATACATTCCACCATCAGCTATTGCTGAAAATGCATGCAAAGTCATCAGCTCAGTTGTTGCTAAGCTACAGACAAAACACTCCCAATGTATTTGAGGTAATATATGGTGATTTTAACAATGCCTCACTTTCTGCTAAATTTAGTGTTTCATCTCTTTGTCAGCTTCTCTACAAGATAAACCTAGATGTGATAAAAAGAACTGTAAGAAGATGGTCAAAGGAAGCTTTAGGATTGTTTTGATGCTGCAGACTGCAAAGCACTCTGCCAGCTTCATGGAGATCATGTCATGCCATGATTGATTGTGTGACAGACTATATAAACTTATCTGTGGATAACACCATCCCAATTTAAAGAGTGAGACACGTCCCCAAGTAACAAACCCTTCAGTGACTGGAAGGAACTGGTAACCAAGAGAAAAAGAGCCTTCACAGAGGGAGACAAGACATTATTGAAGAGCATAAAAAAGCATCTTGAGGTCAAGATTAGAGACTGAAAGGAGGTGTACAGGAAGAAGCTGGAGAGTAAGCTCTTGTAGAACAATATAAGAAATGTCTGGTCAGAGAAAAAAAAGGATTAAAAAAATCATACACTTCAGGCAGAAGGAAGATCAGAAAGATGGAAGTCTGGACAGAGGCAATGAACTGAACACATTATTTAATAGGTTAAGTTCAGGAGAAAGCTCAGCATCCTCCTCTCCTCCTCTCAGCCAAACAGAACCCTAACCCACTGTCTGTCTGTCTGTCTGTCTGTCTGTCTGTCTCCATCCATCCCTCCCTCCCTCCCCTCCAGGAGCGAAGTAAAGAGTCAGCTTGATAGATTGAACCAGAACAAGGCTGTAAGTCCAGATGTTCAACCATAGCCTGACTCAGTACTGTGGAAAAAGCCCTGCCACGTTCTGGTACCAAAGAAAGATAATCCATCAGTCCATCAATCCCTATTGAATTTACACCTGCTTCTCTTACATTGCACATCATGACTATTCTGGAAAATCTGGAGTTGGCCCACTAGAGTAAGACAACAAGGACAAATCAGGATTGTCTGCAATGTGCTCATCACAATGTAGTTGGAGTTGAAGATGCCAGCGTACACCTGCTTCCACAATTCATATGTCATCTAGATCAATCAGATAGCAGGTCTGTGAGGATCATGTAAGGATTGTGTTCTTAGATTGTTCACAATTCAGCCTGAAGTACTATGTCAGTCCACAGGACACAAGTTGACGCATTTGCAGTTGCCTGGGTCAATGACTACCTCATAAACAGACTACAGCTTGTGAGACTGAAGGGCCACGTGTCTTACCAGGTGGTCAGCACCACAGGGGACTGTACTCTCACCATTCCTATTTATTGTGTACACCTCATACTTCCAGGACAAGTCCGAGTCCTGCCATCTGCAGACATATACATATGAGTCTGCTGTTGTTGGGTGTATCAGAGATAGACAAGAAGAAGAAGACAGAGAGATGGTGGATCACTTTGTGACATGGTTTCAGAGAACAATAGTCCATTTTTAAATGTAAACTAAAGAATGATTGTAGATTTCAGGAGAAACAAGAATATGCCAAACACTATTTCCATCATGGGAGTAGAAGAGAACTATCTTGATGTTTACCTGGATGAAAGACTGAACTGGATGCAACAGTGAAGCTATAGACAAGAAGGGACTAAGCAAGACTGTACTTCTTAGGAAAACATAAGTCTTTTTGTGTTTATGGCAAGATGCTGAGTATCTTCTATAACTCTGTTGTGAAAAGTGCAGTCTCTTCGTCTGTTGGAGTAGCAGCACCAGGCAGAGTGATTTAAATAAGCTCAAGCTGATAAAGAAGGCTGGTTCTGTTTGAGGGACTGCTCTGGAAATGGTGGAGATGATTGTGCAAATAAGGATTATTCATAAAATGAAAAACATTACAAACAGCCCTAAGCAGTCTCTTCACGAGTTATACAACAACTTTAGTCAGAGGCTTCTTCAGATCTACTGTAATGCAGATAATTCTGATTTCCCATTGCTATCACCATATATGGCCCCTTTTTGAAGAAACTTGGATAATATGATGTACAACAACATTTTACTTTCCTTTGGGATCATTAAACATTTTTTGAATTGAACTGAATAAG
Organism: Girardinichthys multiradiatus; assembly: GCF_021462225.1. Lineage (NCBI taxonomy): Eukaryota > Metazoa > Chordata > Actinopteri > Cyprinodontiformes > Goodeidae > Girardinichthys > Girardinichthys multiradiatus. Next base: position 17,746,973 of record NC_061813.1, read on the forward strand.
TAGGGCTGCATGATATCCGGATCAAATGCAATATTCAATAATGATGGTGAATGTTCGGATTGCAGTTTGACTTTATATAACTTGCAGCAGGTAGAAGAATAGTTCACTAAACATTGTTTAATGTCTTTCTGCTTTTGGTTGATTGCAAACAGAGACCAAAGATAGTGAGTAGTCTATCCACCTACCGGAAATGACTTAAATTCAATATATCCAATTAAATATATTCATTCTCCTGCACCCCTGCAGCATTTTCACCATAAAGAACTAGCATCACAGAATATATCTGGCATTGATAAACGTTAAGATCTGGCATGTATTAGCTGATATTTACTGAGGTCCAAACACCTCTTTGCAATGTTATCGCTTACACCTATACTGCAGTAATGACAATTTTGCATTACCTTGTGCAGCCTAATGCATAAATGCCATGGAGATGACAATGACAATATAATACCATGATACTTAATCCAATGCTACTCTATGCAGACACCCATCTGGACGGATGAAGATTTACTCTCTTCCTTTGCTGGAAGTGAATGGAATGGCAGGAGACCTGGCTCTGTAATTCAGCAAATAATTACCTGACTACGTGTGGGAACTCATAAATTATGGAGAGTACTGGGGCACGTGGAGATTACTTTAGTGCTGTCCTTAGTGGCACCCTTATACATCTGCATGAAAATGTAAAGGAAAAAGTGTTTGTTTTACTCTACGTTTGTTGCGTTTATTGAAGCACTGTTAACAGCAAATGATGAAACATATATGACAATGTGTGAAGAGAACGTTTGTACAAATTTGGGTGGTAAAATTCAGATTAAAAGGCTGCTGTAAGACAGAAATACTTGACTCAAAATCATTTTTTATAATGATCTTTTAAAAACAAAACTCCAAGAAAAGTGCTTAATAAGAGAGGAACAACATATGAACAGTAAAAGAAAATAACAAATTACACAAGACAGAAAGTAAACAGTATAAAATATATAAAAAAAATAACATGTTACAAAGTCAGTATGAACAAAGTCAGTATGAATGATAAAAGCAGATAAAAGCAGATACCTTACACCCAGACAGGCTGCTATTTATATTGTGGAGGAGTCTAAAAATGGAAAACATTGGCTCCCATTGTGATTCAAGGGCATTAAGTAGTAGTAGTTTGATCTCAGAAAAGAAGTAATATGATCTCTCGTTGCACAATCTGTCATGATTCTGGCCAAAGCATTTCTGGATCAACTGTAAAAGGTTTTCCAGAATTTTTTGTGGTCAGTTGTTTAAAATGTACATTTGGCCTCATGATCAACATTGTGACAAGACAATCATTCCAGGCAGGGAGAATATATATTTTTTTCCTTTAATCAATCATTTCCATTTGGGATTACTAAAGTATTTTTTTTATTGTTTTATCATAGCTGTTTCAATACCATGATGTCTTCAAAACTCAGACGGAAACTCTACATATATATATTTTTGGTCTGCAGATACCTAAAAACTTGTTTTAGGCCAATTGTTTTAAGGAACTTTAGACCTGATGAGAAGATTAGAAATTGGCCTATGACAAATATTCAGAAGAGGTTAAAAGACACAAGTCGATCTAACTGATATCAGATGTGCTGATAAAACACAAAACATCCTAAAAAACGTTACGTACGTAACTATTCCATCATACATGTTGATGGTTTACAGACCTTTATTGATCACTAAACTCAAATCAATAGCTATAAAGCAGTAAAAAAGGGCTGTCGCTAAGGACTTTCATACTTTCCTCAGACTGAGACATAGAAATAGAAACTGTACCAGCTGTGTCGACTAGTACATTTTCAAGATAGTAGGATATCACAAATATATAAAAGGTTAAGATGTTTCAATGTCAGATCTTAACTAGTTATGTAGTACATAGCTCAAGTGACAAAGGGTGGCTGCTGTGACAGGATAACAGATAATATTTTGGAGAATGGAATGATATTAAATATAGTAACCAATGAGCTGCACCTTCTGCTATTACCTTAATATAGACATGATAATAACGTTGGTGCTTGTACCTTGTTATTTACAAGCTCTAACTTGTTGCTACTGAACTGGCACATCAAATGCTTTTCTATGTGGGTGAATGTGTGTGTAAAAGAGAAACTGAGAGCAAGGAGGATGTTGAGGTGTAAAGTTCAGGTCCTAAGTCACTAACAGCTTTCTGATTGTGTTGTTCAGTCTTAGACATCTGTCCAAAGACCAGCCAGGTAGGTCAGGAAAAGGTAAAACCAGATTGTCTGAGAAAGTGAATGTGTGTTTGTGTGTGTGTTCACCCCAGAGAAACTGACAGAAAAAGAATAAAAGGGAGAATTTCAACAAAAGCTGCAAGTCATTGCATTATTACACATTCATGCTTGCTGCACTGTTTGTTGGTGCCAAGTTCCACACATAGGATTATTTATTACAATCAAGTACTGACATTTTCTTCCATCCCAGCTGGGATCTGCTCCAACTTTTTGCATTGTAACTATGACATCTTCCACATATAGACAGACTTCGCCTCATTTTGTCCCCAATATTTTTTCCAGAATAAATCACGGTTTTGCTCAGACAAATTATGTAGAAACATATGCTTAAAACATATACTTGGTAAAATCACTTTTAAAATGTCACTTAAAACTTTTAAGGTCAAAATACTTCTTGACACTAAAAAAACACTTCTAATGCCACCTTTATGACTTTTTTAATAATGTGTCAAACAACGTTTTGACAATTCTCAATCACACCTCCTATAAAATTTGCAAATGATAGTGTTCCTGAATATTAGAGTGTATTGACAGCCGTGGAAATGTTTTTTTTTTTCTTCGTTACTGAATGAATCCACTATTTAGCAATTCCAAACTTGTTGCTGTTCATTTGATCAGGATTGTGAGCTTTATTTGCATTTGTTAAACATTGATCGAACACCTAGGAGTAAAGTTTACTACTGATAATATCAACTGTTGATGTGTTTACCTAATTGCAACAGAAAATTAACTATTTCAGTCATACTAAAATAGTGGGTTCAGAAATTTTGTGACTTTATCAGTGTGAGCCCCTTTGTGGTGTAGCAAGTCCACGTCTTTGCCATCAAATACTGGTTGCGTTAGGAAGGGCAGACGGTGTAAAACCTTGTCAAGTTGTACTGGTTTGCTGTGGCGACACCTGCTTAAGGGAGTAATTGAAAGTACCCATCAGTGACTGTTCCAGAGTGCCTTCTATGGCTTTTATTTAAAACAGGAAGTCATTCCACATTTTAAACATTCTCCTGTTCCTATAACCAACCATTGTATCATGTAGTTTGTTCTTTGTTAACTCAGTATGTTGATGTAATTTTGGCTGAGTTGTAGCTGAGTTCAAATCCTTTTAGAGACACTGTGAGTCCACCCAAACAGTACTTTTGTGTTGTGAAGTTTTATTTTATTGGCTAGGTTTGATTTTTATGGACAGCTTTATGGCTTGATCATGTCATTATCACTATACAATTTTGCTTCAGCTCTTCTTTTGTCAGTCCATTCTCCTGTTTTGCACTACTAAAATACTATCAAATTACATTTCTTTATCCCACTGTACCTCACTCTTCTCGCCTGTGTTGGGTGATAATAGAAGGATCCATCACACCATTAGCTACAGGCGGTTTTATAAGCTCAGCAAAATGCTGCAGAGAGAACTCAAATTATAGGTTGTGACATTATACCTTAAAATACGCCTGGTGTTTGGGCTTGTGTCCCTGTGTGTGTGTGTGTGTGTGTGTGTGTGTGTGTGTGTGTGTGAGTGATGATACTGCAAGTTATGCTCCCCCTTAATGACTGATGATGCATTTCCAAGAAGATAGGAGAAAAATGATGGCAGGTGGCAACATCTCTCACAGCACTGTCTAGCTGTCTCACAGCCTTTTTCTGTGTTGTTTCAGCTCTCCCCTCATCTATCTGTCTTTTACTCTAAATTATGTCTTGGCTTTTTCCATATTAATGTAGAAAGGGAAAGTCCGCCTTTTGTGAGATTGTGTTCTATGAATACATCTTGCACAGCTAGTAACAAGAATAGGTGTCAAAATAAAAACTGAACTGGATTTGTTGAGACCCAAAAATTAACTTACAAAAAACCTTGTTAAAAACCTAAGGCCTTTCTCAATACCAAAATATGCAAGTACGTTCTCTTGTCCTTGACAAGTACATACTCTGCACGTACAGGAGGTAATTTCAGTAAGTAAGTAATTTCTTGCTGAGGATGCAAGGACCCTGTACCGGAGTTCTACAATTGGAACAAAGTTTAGTTAATGGTGTCACTGCTCAGCTACTGTCATGATCCCATGGACTTTACAATTTACATGTACATCTGTCTGAGTTCTGTATTTTGGGTCTTGTATTTTATAGCTCTGCTTAGCTCTGTTTACTTAGTGTTCAATGTTATTCTAGTTATTCAACATCTCTGTGATGTCATTAGTCTAATCTCATTTGCTTAGCTTTGATCCCCACTCAGCTGCCATTCATTTTGTTGATTATACTCACCTGGTTTCCATGTCACAATCACATCTCCACAATATTTAAGCTCTTTGGTTTCTTTCTCTCACTGCTGGATCCTACTCTTGCAGTCTCTCCAGTTCCTGTGTATTATCCTTGTGCATTATACATTTTCCCATTATTAAATCTTTCGCTCCACACTCCATCATGCATCTGCCAATGTCCTGTTGTCATTTCGGTCCTTAACAAACCACTAATATGACAGCTATGTTTTTTTGTGGAATTTCAATAAATGGTTCTGCTTCATCCAGGAATGTCATTATTTTCACATTTAGAATGCTTAGCAAAGTAAGAATAAAATATTAATTTGACAACATATACATTACTAGGAAGAAGTGTCTGTACTAAGTAAAATATTAAAAATAATGAGTTAGGTTGAGTAATTTCTGATCATAAAAAAGCTTTTCTAAGTAAATAATGTTGGTTAACCACATTTAACCATCCACAGATTACTTTGTCAGACTTCTGTAATGAGTGTAACATAACTGTCAACTATATCATTGTACATTATCTGTCTCAACTGAAGAATAATAGTAGATGATGACCAGCTTTAGAGTTACACAGTTGATTTTTTCTTTTATTTTCCTTTCCATTATTCACTAAGTGTGTACTAGATCCATAAGAAGGAAATGTTTCAAGAAATATTCAATATTTAGCCTGCATCTGGCCAGAGTTGCTGTTTTACAGCTGCATGATTTATTTACAATGACAACTCTGATTAACATAAACTTATTTTTCTATTATTATTATTATTATTATCTTAAGGTAAACTTATATAAGATATGTGGAGCAAAAGTAGTGACAAAATATTTGTAGTAAAATTTGGATTTATTAGAAAAAAGCATTACAGATTGATGTATTGTGAGGAAAAACTGTGCTGACAATTAATAAAATACCTAAGACTCACTTAAAATGTCAAACATTATGTCAGAAAATTAAAATATTTACTACTATATATACTAAAATGCTATAAATTTCCCTTAAGCCACTATGAACTGATAACAGGTAGTGGAAACAGACAGAACGACTTGCCAGTATTAGGCTGCAGTTAATGGGGAAAACACATTCCAACCAACTGCTGAGTCTGCAGCCAACATGCCCTGTCAGTGGAGCTCTGCTGCTCCGAAAACACAGAAGCACATGTAAACATATGCTCATTCTTGAACTAAATGCATAGATGAGGTTTTGAGGTGTACTTTCTCACCTAAAATCATCTTAAAACTACTATTTGGTAGTAAAAGTAATAGTAATAGTGGTTTCAATAAATGATAAATTTCTGCATTCACCTTCTCTGTTTCAGTGCCGGTGGCACAATGCATTGTGGGATACCTTGCAGGCCCAAGCCTACAGAAGGAAGCATTGAAGTATCCTTCGATAAATTAAGCGTAACAAGAACACATCTGGGGACTTTGAGCATAGTTGTCTTGATGTGTGCTTAGGATTGGAATAGTATATGCCACCGCTGATGACTTTTTAAATGTATACAGGTACAGAAGTACAGACAAGTATACATATTGGGAAACAGCCATAGTCTTCTGTATGCCTTCAAATTACTAATTGGTATTTTTTTGCACAGAAACAACATGAGTAAAAATGACCAGCAATCTTCTCAGGTCCTTAGACATTGAATTTGTGTTTATGTTTTTCAGTCAGAATTCAGCGAATTTGAAATAATATTTTTTTGGTATGTGGTCCCCAACCCTTGCACATTAAGCAGGTAAAGTCCTTTAAATGACGCATAAATCATTTTCCTAGAACTTCCTTTAGTTAAGGTTTATAAACAAAACAAAAAAAGACAGTCAAAACCAAGAACCAAGTACATCTAAAAAAATATTGTGAAGGAGTGTAATATTTTTGTCACTCATTTCAAAAAGTGAAACTCATAGTGTATATAGATTCATTACACATAGTGTGAAAAAATTTAGGATAATTTTTGTTTTATTATCTTGTCTTAAACACAATGATAACCCAAAATACATTGTCTCAGACAATTTGAATATTGCATAACGCCAATTTAAAAAAATGCATTTTTAATGTATAAATGTAATGTAACAGTCAGTGATGGTTCGGGGTGCCATGTCATCTACTGCTGTTACTCCACTGTGTTTCCTGACGTCCATAATCAATGCAACCATCTACCAGGAAGCGTTTGAGCACTTCATGCCTTCTTCTGCTGAAAAGCTTTATGGAAATGTTGACTTCATTTTCTACTAGGACTTGACATCTACCCACACTGCTAATGGTCCTATCCTTGACTGGCCAGCAAACTGAACTGATCTGAACCGCATAGAAAATCTATGGAGTATTGTCAAGAGGAAGATGAGAGACACCCAACACACCACTGCAGATGACCTGAAGGCCGCTATCAAAGCAACATGGGTTTCCATTACAACTCAGCAGTGCCACAGGTTGTTTGCCTCCATGCCACGCCATGATGCAATAATTCATGAAAAAGGAGCCCCCACCAAGTAATGAGTGCCTTAAAATGCACATACTTTTCAGAAACGTAACCTTTCTGTTTCACTTATCCTGTTTTTTAGCTTACATAATCTTTTAATTTTCTGAGACACTTAATTTTGGGTTTTCGTTATGTGTGAGCCAGAGGCTTGAAAATCTTCACTCTATGTTCACTGTATGTTTCATTAATCTTTTTAAAATACGATTTTCTTTTTCTGAATGAGTGACAAAATATATTGGACTTTATAAAGACATTCAGATTTTTTGAGATGTTCCTATAAGACACTAAAAACAAGGTAAGAAGATAACACCAAAGCATGCAGGAAAAAAGGGACTGTTACTAGAAACATTCAGTTTAACATATTACTTAACAAAGGTGTCGCAACATATCTTTAAAGCACATAATCACATGCTTTTTACTACTCACTGTTCTACTGAAAAACCTTTCTAGATAAAACCCTTTTCCTGAGATGCTTAACTGGACCTTTATAAGAAATATAAAATATAATGTAAATACAGTTATATACAGAAATATATAAAATTCTTTCAACAAATACAAAACATACAGTATAAATTCCTTGCTCAAATTTTCTAGAGGTTCTGAAGCTTTAATTCACCTTCGTGTAAGGATCAAATGTGTTTTCTTCTTTAGTTTGCCAAACTTGCAGATCATTTCGTTTTCATTTTGAATCTATGTGACCATGCTAAATAAAGCCTCTCTGCTGTTTGCTGCTCCATTTGTTATTTATATTTGTTCCTGAAGGTGTCAGCAGCTGGTGACTCTGTGTCAGCAGCAAGGAGACAGAGGCCTTCAGGGCCAACAGCAGCGGCGTATTTTTGTTGCTCTGCCCATGTGCATGTGTGCTTCTTCATGCTGAAGGGAATCGGGGGTGTTTGGTTCATTAAACATGCAAATGCAAGCTTATCTTCCCCCAACACCAGATAGTGGTGAGAATAGATAAGAAACAAACCCTGCCAGAGTGGCAGACAGAGAACTTTCAGTGTGATGTGGAAAAAGAGAGGGATGCATTGAGACAATAACACAGATTAAAAATAGAAAAGAGAACTGTGAAGAAATTATAATAACAGGACCAGAGTAAACTTGTTTTACATTTAAATGCTGGGGGAGGAAATTTCCCCTAAAACAGGAATTTATTCATCAGACACATCTGATCACATTAATATATGTGAGTAAATGCAATGTGTCTAGCCTGCACTTCTACAAATAGAAAAAATGTTCAGAAACTCTGTACTTTTAGGTCAAATCAAGGTGATAAATTAACTGCTCATTGGCTGTAGACAATTCTGTATCATTGGTATTTACTGATGTGTTTACTGGTGTGTTGTTAATCAAATAAATAGTTTGTTTTCTTGCCAGTCCAAACCTTTTTATACAGCTGTGTTCATTTATTAAAAACCTATAAGGGACTTCAGCTACACTGTTGTTACCCAGAACCTATTCCATTATGTTTATTACAACTCAGAACAAACACAAGCCTCTGACACTGTGGTCATGTCATGTCAGCACAAAAAAAAGTTATTTACACGCTACAGGTGTTGTGTTTAGCCCAAGCTACATTTAGGAAATTAATTCAAATTAACAATGCAAAACCCACTGAAGGAACGAAAGAATCAACGGTTAGCATGGGATGTTCAACTAAAGACAATTTTCATCCTGTTACTGACACTATAGCTGATTAGGAGGTATGTCAGAAGAGCATCAACCCTTTCCTCTATACTTACACACAGATTACTGTAATACAAAGGAAAACTGTTCTGTTTTGCAAAGATCCAGTGGTGAAAAGTAGATTAATGCTTGTTGTTAGGGCGAACTGAACCTGATAAGGTGTAGGAATATCACTGAGGAAAGGTAGAAAGGCTTAGAGATGCTGGAGGGAGGTAAATGGATGAACTGGACAAGAGGTTTGGAAAACTGGAGTGCAATGAGGCAGGTCATAGTAGGTGTTAAAGTTGTGGCCACAAATGAGCAGCTGGCAGTTTGTGAAACAAGCAGGAAACAGGATTAAGAGCTGTAGAAAATCACTTCTGATGCACTTCTGGTTGTAACGGATATCAGCTTAGTCATCCATTACTAGGAGCAGACAGTTCATGCTCAGATATACTTACAATTCTGTGCCATTCCGGTTTACACAGCTATCATAATACTTCTGGTCATGTGGACTGTGATAAACATTGAAACAAAGATGTCTTTGTGCAGCCCACTTCAAGATAGGAGTGCAGAGCTTATCTAGACATTCAATATTATAAAAATCTTGTTAAAAGTTTAGTAATATATATACAAATGTTTTGAAGACTGAAGTAAGAATTGAGTCTCAGGTTGCAGTTTAATTGCAGCATGTAACTTTCAATTTGTCAAATGAAAAATCATTGGCATTGCATTCACCGTTGAGGTGATGACTAAGCTGTGGCTAGAAGGGGTTGGCACTTTTATGACAGTTGAACTCGCAAGCGACAAGCTTTAGACATTAGGTGTGATCGGCTGAGAGATATTGTTGTACAAAAACATTTTTAAAATTTTGTGGGCATGTTTCATGCTGATTAGACCTGCCAGGCTATCCTTACATAGTAGCAGTATGGTATGTCTCTACATGCTGCTTTCTGGCCCAAATAAATTCCTGAACCCTCTTATGCTGCTAAACAGATTAAAACGCTTCATATGGACGGCAATCATATGCAGGGGAGGTTTCCTGCTCCACTGCATATGATTGTCATCTTTGTTAGGCACATGGGAAAATATTTTATGATTCTTTGCTATTAGGAAAAAAAAAATATTGTGATAAGAATTGTTATGTATTGTAAAAATGATCAACTGTAATAATGTTCGCTAATTCTATAAACTAAAAGTGTGATTTGGACTGTTACTTTTACAGTTTTTTCTTACTATTGGATCCATGTGAGCATTAATTAAAATATTTGAATAAACTGAATCATTAATATTTGAAAATATGCTTAAAACAGTTATTGTGTGCTGTTCTGTTGTAGAATTGAACTACCTAATGTAACTGTTGTACTCAAATAGTTTTATTTTTAAGAGCAGTGTTGGTGTGTGTGAAGCTCTGACTATATAAAGTGACATGCAGTCAGAGCTCTACTCTCTATTGTCAAAAAAAGACTCTGAGGAGCTTTTAAAAATCTGTTTTCTTATTCTTGCAAGAAATTCCACAAAATATTGTGATAAAAGTTTAAGTCCATATCGCCCATCCCTTCTGCTGATTTATACATCCTGGTGAGGATGCCAGACAGCATCTCAGTATAACAATACAGGTCCTTCTCAAAATATTAGCATATTGTGATAAAGTTAATTATTTTCCATAATGTCATGTTGAAAATTTAACATTCATATATTTTAGATTCATTGCACACTAACTGAAATATTTCAGGTCTTTTATTGTCTTAATACGGATGATTTTGGCATACAGATCATGAAAACCCAAAATTCTTATCTCACAAAATTAGCATATTTCATCCGACTAATAAAAGAAAAGTGTTTTTAATACAAAAAACGTCAACCATCAAATAATCATGTACAGTTATGCACTCAATACTTGGTCGGGAATCCTTTGGCAGAAATGACTGCTTCAATGCGGCGTGGCATGGAGGCAATCAGCCTGTGGCACTGCTGAGGTCTTATGGAGGCCCAGGATGCTTCGATAGCGGCCTTTCGCTCATCCAGAGTGTTGGGTCTTGAGTCTCTCAACGTTCTCTTCACAATATCCCACAGATTCTCTATGGGGTTCAGGTCAGGAGAGTTGGCAGGCCAATTGAGCACAGTGATACCATGGTCAGTAAACCATTTATCAGTGGTTTTGGCACTGTGAGCAGGTGCCAGGTCGTGCTGAAAAATGAAATCTTCATCTCCAAAAAGCTTTTCAGCAGATGGAAGCATGAAGTGCTCCAAAATCTCCTGATAGCTAGCTGCATTGACCCTGCCCTTGATAAAACACAGTGGACCAACACCAGCAGCTGACACGGCACCCCGGACCATCACTGACTGTGGGTACTTGACACTGGACTTCTGGCATTTTGGCATTTCCTTCTCCCCAGTCTTCCTCCAGACTCTGGCACCTTGATTTCCGAATGACATGCAGAATTTGCTTTCATCCGAAAAAAGTACTTTGGACCACTGAGCAACAGTCCAGTGCTGCTTCTCTGTAGCCCAGGTCTGGGGAATGCGGCACCTGTAGCCCATTTCCGGCAAACACCTGTGCACGGTGGCTCTGGATGTTTCTACTCCAGACTCAGTCCACTGCTTCCGCAGGTCCCCCAAGGTCTGGAATCGGCCCTTCTCCAAAATCTTCCTCAGGGTCCAGTCACCTCTTCTCGTTGTGCAGCGTTTTCTGCCACACTTTTTCCTTCCCACAGACTTCCCACTGAGGTGCCTTGATACAGCACTCTGGGAACAGCCTATTCGTTCAGAAATTTCTTTTTGTGTCTTACCCTCTTGCTTGAGGGTGTCAATAGTGGCCTTCTGGACAGCAGTCCGGTCGGCAGTCTTACCCATGATTGGGGTTTTGAGTGATGAACCAGGCTGGGAGTTTTAAAGGCCCCAGGAATCTTTTGCAGGTGTTTAGAGTTAACTCGTTGATTCAGATGATTAGGTTCATAGCTCGTTTAGAGACCCTTTTAATGATATGCTAATTTTGTGAGATAGGAATTTTGGGTTTTCATGAGCTGTATGCCAAAATCATCCGTATTAAGACAATAAAAGACCTGAAATATTTCAGTTAGTGTGCAATGAATCTAAAATATATGAATGTTAAATTTTCATCATGACATTATGGAAAATAAAGAACTTTATCACAATATGCTAATATTTTGAGAAGGACCTGTATGTCTATAGAATAGCAGAAATATTTAGTTAAATATGAATTGAGAAGGTTTGATACTTAAACCATATATTTATTTGTTGACTAATTTGCTGTGCTTTCTTTGTAGTTATGGATTACTTGGGTTGTTGCTGAGATCTGGTGTGATGTTCAAGTTAAGAGAAATATTGGAAATATAGTACTTATTTTACCCCCGTATTTGGCTTCGCACCAAAGGAGGATGTTGAAAGTTGCTGCAGTCCATCCATGTCCTAATCGGTTGTGTAGCTTGTGAGACCTTAGCAAGGTCTTAACCTTGAAGGGGATCAGAAATTCACCAGTGTTTATATGAGTAAAGTACTCCCCAATTTGAAAGTTTAATTGCAAATTAGGAATTTCCTAAAGTTTAACTTCAGGACATTTTATTTTACTTTTAGTACAAATATGCACTAACACTGTAAAGAAAAAAATATTGCCATACAAAACTTTCCCTTTACATATTAAGAATTTAGTCTGAACGAATACCTTTGGTTTCTGCATTAATAATTAAACCTGAGCAGTTTAAAATCAACCAAAATAAGGGACCAGTAATTTATTATATTTTTTGGAACATAAAGGTAGACTTTGTAAGGGTTTTAGATGAAAGAAATAAAGCTAAAGATTATGTTTTTTTTGGGCAGTAAGTTGTATTTTTTAACGTTAATATACTTTTCATTGGTAATTTTCCATCACCGTATTTGAATGCTTACAAACCAGCTTTTGTTTGTATAATAACCAAAAGAGTTGATCATTGAATACTTTGAATTTCCAAATAGATCATTATCTGTAACTTTTTTTTTTTTTTAAGTGAATAATTTCAGCAACTGAAGCGCAGTCAGTTCAGTGACCGTTTAACAATGAGTTTGCAAAATGCATGTGCTTTGAGGCATCCCTTTGTCTATGTGCGGACATACACATGTATGTGGATACCACTAATAAGACCTGTGCATGCCTTTGTACAGCATTTTTGTGAGCATTTCTGCTTGTATGCAAATTATTCTTGTGATTACGCCCCTTAGGTGAGGTGTGCAGTATTTTATGTGTGAGGTGTCAGGTTGTAGAATAAAGCCAGCTGTTGGTATTTCACATAAATTCACATTAAGAAAATCACATAAAATTGTCTTTTTATGGTGTCCAATTTGAATTTCTTCAGTTACCACATCAATGGCACAGTTTTTTTCTCCCTATTTTACCAATGTTAGCAATTTTCAGTATAAAAAAATAAAATCCTTGTCATTTAAAGTCAGTATTTAAACAGTTATATTGGTGTGTGGGATGTTATTTTCCTTACCAAATAATGTAACATGAAAGTGAGATATTGACTGAGTAGAGCTATGTACGTAACTGTACATTGTAACTAAAATAGTAAAACACCTATGTTTTTTTTTATTTCAGTTGAAATAAGGTGTATCTAGCAGTAAGCCAATGATTTAACAGATTTTTTATAACAGCTTTGTCTTTAAATTATTTGATAGCTACAAAAAAAAAAAAAAACAATTGTCAGTTTGTGTTATTAATGTTTATCATTTCAGAAGTGAGATTGGATTTTTGGTTGCGAAAGGAATTCAAAATGTTTGAAAGGTTATGCTCTCTGCACATAGTTGTTGGCAGCTATAACGTGGAAAGCAAGAAAAGAACCAATAAAATGCTAAGAGATGTCCCATTCTTTTCTACTGTATTTCTTTAGCTAGCCAGTGATTAAGTTGTAGCATAATCTATGTTTGTTTTTCCTAGATTTGGTCAAATGTTAACTTTGATGCATTTGTTGAAAGTGTATAATACATATAAAGCCACTCTCTGTTTTATTCATTGGCCTTTGTGTGTGTTTGTGTGTGTGTCAGAGAAATATTAGAAATTGATGTTGCTGAGTCATTGGCCAATCATGTGTTGAGATATGTTGCAATAATTGGAGCAGCTAGCTCATCTCCCACCAGTTAATTATAGCTTTAACCCCAAGGTACAATTGTATGTCACACTGGATCATTTTCATCTAACAATTTCATACACGCATGCATGCATTCACACACAATGAGCGTTTGGACCCATGTAGGAAAAGTACATTGTCCTATATACCACTATCATTGTTCATTTTCTCCTTACAGAGGCCATGTCATTGTCCAGTGTACTAAAAGTAACTAATAGAAAGCTATTAATAAGTGTGATCAGTAATAACCCTCGCACAATGTTAGTACAAAGCATACTTATGTTATTATTTTTCAAAACACCTTTAATTTAGGTGGTGATAAAAAGGAAAATATAATACATTCAAAAAAGTGGTTCAGTATAACCTTAGTATAATTAAAGCATTGAAAACTGGTAGAAAAACCAAGTGTTAACCTTTACTTTAAAAGCACAGTATAAAGAAATTTTAGTTCCACTGGTTTTTCTTCACCAATATTGACACAATTCTCTTCTAATCTGATATGCGGCTGATTGTTTTTCCTCTTTGTGTGTTTGTTTTTTTGTTTGTTTTTTTTTTACTATTATGCAGTGATCTCCATAATATCTTAAGCATTGAATGCTAGTTCATGTCTGGTATAAAATTACAAGTCTGGAGATGTGTACAATTGTGCTTTGTGGTGGGGGAAGGACTATCAGCCATTGATCTGATGTGGTTCTCAGAGGACGAACATGTAAGAGGTATAACTTATCCTCACTACGAATGCCATCCAAACACTGAAGCCAGTTATTTCCCTTATTTATCAAAAAATACACACTGAAAATGGGGCTCTTTTTTCCCTTTCTGACATTATGAAATTGAGCCTAAGCCATGATATTAGAATTTGGGTTCGTCTTGGCCTATCTGATATGTCTAAATGTTGCCAAAAAATAAGTGTGCATCCAGTAAACCATGTGTTGGGGTGGGAAATAGCCTGGCTTTCAATGTCTGTGTTTTGGATGAACTCAGATCATAGTGTGCTGATTAAAAAAAAAGTCCATCCTGCTTGTCTGTCTTGGTTGAATTTGTGCAATGATTAATGGTGATCATATTTTAATTAGGAATGAAATATATGGTGGGTGTGTCACTGTGGTAATATGTAGTATTAATACTTGTGTTAAAACTAGATTGTATTTCTGTGGTATTTTTAAACTAGTGCAGTACTTAAACAAGTCAAAAGCTGAAGCATAATCCTTCCCAAGGATTTTAACATTTACTACAAGCAAGTACTACACAGTTGAGCTTATTTCTCTATAGGTCAGATATACAGATTAATGTTTATATGTTTTGCAAAAAATAAATACCCCACTAAGTGATTTTTAGGCAATGACTTGTTATGACTCACTGCTACAGTTTTTTTTTTGTTTTTTGTTTTTTCTAAGTAATGTTTATGTGATGTATTAAGCCCAAGATATCTTAGCATCCTCATAGCAATTTTATGTTGCCACATCTGTTGCTCACCTATTGGACGTTGAGCACTGATGAGCTCAACATCCAATATGAAGGCAAGTCATACACATGTCTGTCTAACTGAATGAAATACAACAAAGTGAAAAAAATAACATTGGTTTAAATTTACTATTAAAACTTATGTATTTTAAAAATTATCTTTTTGAAAAGCATTTTAGAGATAGGGCTGCCCTGTGCATGCATGGGTTCTCACCGGGTACTCTGGCTTCCTCCCACAGTCCAAAAAGATGACTGTTAGGTTAATTGGTCTCTCTAAAATTGCCCTTAGGTGTAATTGAGTGTGTGCATGATTGTTTGTCCTTTATGTCTCTGTGTTGCCCTGTGATGGATTGGCGACCTGTCCAGGGTGTACCCCGCCTCTCTTCCGTAGACTGCTGGAGATAAGAACCAGCTCCCCTGTGACCCACTATGGAATAAGCGGTATAGAAGATGATTGAATGAATAATAGATAAATAAATGCTTCTGTTGTAACACATTTAATGAGTATGTGTGAGCTGAAAAGTTTAAAAGAGGACATCTTTAAAGGTGAAAAGATGGCCCTTAAATTCTGTGACCAGTTGGATGTATACATAAGCATCATTTTTAAAATGTTTTCTTTGTCATACAATAGAGTAAAAAATATTTGCACTCTTACAGATTTATCTTGTTTGTGCTTTATGGTCACACCCAAATGTTTCACATCACTAAACACATTTGTTTAGCCTACTTCATGCTGTGGGACAGATGATTTCTCAAATCTACAGGTCGGACAGAAATCAGGCATTTTTGTAGCTCTTGGAACTGAACTCGGTTCTCCATAAACTGTGGTTAATCATGGTTTAACAAGAGGTTAAATTACATTTCTACACTGGGCCTGTTTTTACTACTACCATCTGGAAAAAGTTATTTTCCATTTACATTCAGTTTGGAGTCTGTCATTCTGTACTGAGCAAGATTAGCAAGACAGCTGTCTCCTCAGCAATTTATGTCCTAGCATCTTCACAGCAGCATATTATTTTGTATTCCTTAAGCGTACACACATTATGTGATCTATTTCCACTAGATCAAAGTTATGATTTATGTTTTGAATGGTGTAATGGCATTTCAGATGACTCAAGAGGGATGTGAAGGTGTGTGTTGTTACCTATGGGTAAAGAGTCTGAGGAATAAGGATTGTGTTTTTCACATTATCATATATTACAGGATTGACTTGCTTAAAACTCTGGCTGCTGTACAAACTCAAGTATCATTTTTCTTCTAGTCTCACTTAAGTACTTCTACAAACACTATATTTTGTTTTCTGAAATGAAATTTAACATTTCAAATGACCTTTCTATTGTAACATACTGTAACACAATACAATGGAAAGGTGTCACACTGTAAAGCACAGGGCAATATGGAATTTGATGTACATCTGAGTATGTATTCAACTCATTTTAAAACAAGGTGGAAATTAAATGTTTCTATTATGTCCTTCCATACCTGATAACCTGGATTGATGTTAAATCTAAAACAGTGTATGGTAAATCAAATCAAATCAAAATTTAAGATTATATTTCATTATGCATACAGAGGGGGGTTTGAGTCTCTGGTTGAATAACATGTCATAACATTCTCGCTGCAGGCACCATTGCAAGATGATGATAAATATTAGACAACCCGTGTCTGCTTGGAGCATAATAACGCAGAGTGCAGCAAGTGTCAGACCATTCGTCCCTGGTGAATTATGCACGGAGATATTCTGTCATTATCTATGTCAGAGCAAAATGGCCATTATCCCCGTCATAATATGAAAATTAGGTTGGCGAGTTAACAATGTGCGGGAGATTTTCCTGAGCTGAATTAGTTTATCGAACATTTTTTTCTGCATTTATACACAGATTAAGCAACTTTATAAGCTGTTATCCTACCTATGTATACAAAAGGGGTGTGAAATTGTATCTTTATTTTCCACGGTATTCCATATTGTGTATTTATGTGTGTGTGCTGCATTCAAGTGCATTTGCACACATGCTGAGAAAAAAAGCTTGTTGTTGGTAAGTTGGTAAGTTGGTATTTTTCTTTCATTCATAAAGAGAAAATTTAAGTTAGTGTAACAAAGCACACATATGTCGGATTTGAACTTTAACCTAGGGAACTCTCTTTTTGTTTTTTTGTTGCAGGTCACTGCAAATGATCTCAAAGGATCAAAGATTTAGTCAATGCTGTGGCAGATTGTAAGATTATTAATACAGGTGGCATCCTGGGATTTAAAAAACATGAGGAGTTTTCGACCTTGCTAAGTTATTACTGTGCATTTATTTCTCTGAATGCTCTGCAGCACAAGTGAGAGTTTCTCCCATGTGAATTATTCTGCATTAGAAAATACAGTAACCATTACTGACACATCTGAGCACACTAAAAGTAAATTACAGTGCCAGTACTTTAGCCTAAACATTTGCATTGTATTATGTGGTTTGAAGGACTAACTGATAAAGGAGAAAGTTTCAGAGTTTTATTGTGTTTATTGGAGTTTTAAATACCACAATGCATTGTTATAAAGGTTTTGTTGCAGCTGTCAGGAATTAGACATTATTTCAGAACACTAACTATAGACAATTGTTCTCCATCCCAACTGTTGAACTGTCATTCTGCTGTCATAGTCACAAAAGTTTGTTCTCAGCCTTGTTGTGAGAACAATAGACCGGTTTCTGAGCAAACCATCAGACACTGTGAACACATGGATGAACATGCAAAACCCACATACAGTGAAAGCAAGAGTAGCCATATGGTCATACAAATAATCAAAACCCAATATGCCTTTCACCTTTAGAGTTTTGACACATTTTGTTGGTCTGAAGTATGAGTATGAGTTTATTGTTTTATTCCACAATGTCATCTCATTCACTCCTAACACAGGGTATTTTTAAATATCTCTTCCTCTCACTCACACACATTAACACACTCATTACTCCCACTTCCTAAGCAGAACATAAAAGCACTCCCCTCTACGACGGCTGACATTCTAGGGGCAACACTATCTCTACTGTGATAACCACAAAATGGTGCAACAGTCAGATTAGCAAAAAAAGGTAGTACCTAGGAATGCCTTTTCACTGCTTACTGTTGGACTGCTCCTTTATTGCCAAGGCAACGATCATCCACAAGACTGACCAAAATTATGAAAAGTAGCAAAAAGAAAAAAAAAAGTTCTAAAAGTGATAAAGACAGTAATCAAGAATTTCATTACCAGTCTTGGGGAAACTTAAATGTTTATGAAAGTAAATCTTGTTTTAAATAATAGTAATACAAATACTATACTACATATATAACTAATCTGATAGATTGCTTCCAGTTGCTAAATCATTCAGTTAAGAGCTTTATTTTGAATTATTTTATATGAGGATTTATTCTTGTCCAGAAGGATGCCATCAAACTGAATTCAACCTGTACCAAAGTGGGCCAGAACATGAATGGCTTTTGTAGAGATCTAAATGTGGTCTTACAGTACATACTGGTAAAGTGTGAGATATCCACAAATGTTTTGAACATGCACAACATTTCCGTAAGGTGATTTTGGCCATTCAAAGGTGGTAGATGTAAAAGCATAGTGGCTGCGGTAAATTTAAAAAAAATTGTACACGACTTGAACATGTCAATCTGTGACTACATGACTTATGACTGTAGCAGAATCAGACATATTTGACAAAGATATATGATTAGATGGCCAAGACGTCACTGGTGTAGCCCTTATTATTAGAGTTAGCTCCTGAAAAGAGGGAGAGCAGATGAGGATAAGGGGAAGAGGACAGCAGCAGAAACAATCAACGCTGAACAAAAGGGGACAAAAATCAATCATTGGTCACCAGTTACACTGCCCTATTTTTCCAGAGAATATGTGACACTGCTTGATATTTGTCGTAGGTCATCTTTTTGCAGGAATGTACTAATTTCTGTCTCGCTGAACGACCAAAGAACTTTCATTTAAGATCATGATGAGGGATTTTCTTTCTCAATTAAAGATTTTGTTGAAGACATCAAGCCTAATTGGGAATTGTGAACCCGGCTTAAGTTAATGAAATTTAAGCAGGACCTTCCATCCTGGTGTCATGCTAATGTTAAAACCTTATCATGTTCACACTGGCTGGCAGCTGTCCGAAAAATACCCTGATTTCAAATTTGTGCCCAGACTCATTTTATGCTTCTGCATAAAAGAAGAATAATATCTGTTTTTATAGTGGTGCAAGATGGATGGTGTACAATATAGACCATGTAGAATGCGCCAAAGAAACCCAGTGGTTCTTCATATCAAACATATACAGCTTTTGTTTTACTGTTAGCACAAATTTAAACCTGGCTGGTATTTTTGATTTGCTTCCATATCTAGGTATGTTTTTGTGTATTCCGATAACAAAGAAGTATGCTCTGCCGCAGCATTTTCAAACAGTTTCAAAGTTTTTCAAAAAGTGATACATAAAGTGTTTGATTTTTATTACCAACATTGGACATAAATAATTATACATATTTTACACAGTCCTATTTCAGAGGACATATCTGTACATACTGTACACACTGTGTTTTTATATGCATGTATGTGGATTTCTCAGGAAACGGTAGAGGACGCTGTCTGTCGATCTCGAATGTGTGCTGTTTGAATCAGCCTAGTGAATTTAAACTGTCTCATGAATACAGGCTTGCTGTTAAATGTGAGGCACTGCCTTGCGGGGTGTGCTGTTGTGGCATAGCTGCCGAAGATGCAATGTTGTGGAATAATGCTGCAATTATTAAATCTCTCTTGGGTCTGTTGGTATTGTGAGGTTCTCATGAAAAGATTTTCTTCTCTTACCTTTCTCCCTGTCTCTTTTACCAGCTACACTGTATCACAATGTTACTCTGCTGTCTGTTATCTTGCTTTTAAATGTATTGCAGAACATGGAAGTACAGTTTATCACAGCCTGATAATCATTATTAGTACCAGTGACATCCACTTTAACCTAAGTAATGACTGAGATTTTTCCTAAAGAGCTCCTCATTTTAATCTTTTGGTTGGGCCTCATGAAATGTTTCAGAATTAAACTATAATGCACTTCTCCAAAAAAAGAGAACTGATTGCCCCCATAAAATGGAAATACAGCTGTTACTGAAACACTACTTTCTTGCTCGCAAAAATAAGTAAAACCTCTTAACATAAACCAAGCTTACATTACATTAGCTTTTTCACTTCAGGCAAAGCTTACATACAAGTTACTGTAGACAGTTAATCCAATACACAAAAGAAATCCAGTGTGCCTTTATAATTTACTCCATTGAAAGGCAATGATGAATACATTGCCTCAATAAAATTTTCTTTTAAGGTTAAAACATTCAAAGAAATAACCGTTTGTTCACAGTGGCATATATCAATTCTTTAGCTGTCTTTTTGTCCCTCGTTTGGCAATTACAAACACAAATAAAATGTATCCATAGTGTTTACATCTAATCACTCATTTAGTTGTTTATAAAGATAAACACTTTGGTCTTCTACAAATCAGGGTAGTTAATGAATATAAGATCTCTCCAAACTATTATTTGGGTGAAATGTACTGATTATGCAGACTAGTTCAAAACTATCAAATTCACTAATCTGTTGCATTCTGGTCAATACTAACAAGCCATAATACACATAAGGAGGTCTAAGAAAGGCATCAGTGTTTTGCAAACATCTCTAAACACACATTTATTTTATTAAACCATTGTTCCATTTAAATTATTATTGTATGCTAATAAAACAGAAATACAAAATAGTTATAGCTGCTCTCAAAAACCGCAAAAGAGTTACTCTATATTCAAATGGTCTGGAGTTTGACACACTGTAGGCATAGAGTTTGTTTGGTAAAGTCTTTGGTAAAGGCAAAGGTTAGTCAAGCCATACTATACCTTATTATTTAGATTTGATGGTAAATTTTGTTCAGTATGTCAAAGATCCTAAAGCTTGCATGAAAAGCACTTGAACAAATGTCAGGTACAGTTTTACCAGGTGGAATACCAAACAGTTTAATCAGGACGCATACACAAGCCCACAAACAGACGGAATAATGATGTAAATGAAGTCAGATGAAAGAATCTATATGTATCCGTTAGTGTGTCTGTGTCTGCATTGATTACTCAGCAGACAGTTCAATAGTTCTCTCTAGCTTTCTTGTTCAACCTGTCTGTTTTCTCCTGTCCTCTTTGTCTTTTTCTCTCTTTTCAACCAGCATCAATCACTGGTGAATTGACAGTGATAAAGAGAGTGTTTGCACTTGTATGAGTGCGGGTGTACAGATGTATTTGTCACCATCATCTGATTTGGCTTCAATTAATGTATTGAGTATAGGGCATTATTTAAATAAAGCTTTAAAAGATGACTAAAGAAAGAAATGGGAATTAGCTTTACATTATCATTTATTTTATTATTTTGTTTTAGACAAAAGCAATCAGATGGAGGCATTTTGCATTTTTAGCTGTTGGAGAGAAAGCAGTTTTTTTTACACTGAAAGTGTCTGTCACGTTTGCTTAATCCATTAGGTTTGTTTCTTAAAAGAACACTTATTAAACATTTGCATTTTCATAAAGGCTAAAAATGCTAAGCAGTTATGAGCTTAATTTCATTTGTGCTTTATGTCATAATGTGCAAAATATGTTTAGTGGTTTATTACATTTTTATAGCTAGTCAGTTTAACAAAATGTACAGAATGGGGCTTAGCTTAGCTAAAAAGAAAGGCTTTAATTATAAAAGACAGTTTTATGAAAGTTAAAGTTACCTGAGCCATCTAAACCAATGAGTCACATCTCAAACGCTACAAGCAGGATAGGTGAAAGGATGTTGGAAATTTTGATTTATCATATCACAAGACTGTTTTTTTCCTCTAGCATTTTTCAGTCTAAAATATGCACAAGATATAAAGGTCATGTCATTTCCAGATTTGGGATAATTGAGTCTACCTTGCATTTTTGAGTTCAGTATTGGTTGAGGATCAAAGACAATAGCTTTCCTGAGCTGATTCCCAACTCAGAATAATGCTTGTTATTGGTACAATTCTCACTAAGGACCACAAGTTTGTACATACAATAATATTAGAATATAATTTAAAGTTAAAGTAATTTTTCTATTAAATTATTAGATGTGTAAGATAAAATAATGTAAAGTAGATTGAAAAAAACCCTAAATCTTTGTACTATTTTACTTTTTTCTCAAGTGTCTGATGCAGTCAGTACTGAACTACGTTTTTTCTTCACCTGTGAGAGACTAGATGCTACTACATCAACTTAACGTGCAAATATACATGCATACTCTGTATAGCTGGCATGCCATGTGGGGAAGTCTCGGAAATATGTAGATTATCTCAGGCTCAGGAGACTCTCGCTTGTACCAGTGCAGCATCATTGGTTCAACGTTAAAGTCATTGTACACTGCATTTCTAAAAGGACTCAAACTACAATAAATGCTGCTGTTGTCTGACTTTTTGTTTTTATATTTCTTACTCTGTGATGAAATAGGTTGTAGTCACACTCCTTACTTGAACAGATAAATCATCATTTGACTTTTACATGTAGCATGTTCAGTGACGTCTGTGTGCTATGACACATTTGGTAGGGATCTGTGCGTACGTGTTTGTGTTGATTTTTATACTCCAAATCCTTTTCTTAGGGGGGTGAAACTGAGTAAGACAGATATGAGTGTGCATCCACATCCAATCATAGCTGAGCCCTCAGTCTCTCAAAGGGGGACCTCTTCATTCCTAATCACACTACTGATCTGCTGCTAATGGTTAAATTTTTTCTCCTTTTTCAATATGTGTTTTTCACATCATATTCAGCTTATGCTTATAAAGGAAAATGAAACTAATTATGCTATATCTATGCTTTTGTTATCATTTTAAGGCTTTGTGTTTACTTTTGTAAATTCTTTTTTCAGCTCCACCGATGAGCAGTTTCGCTGGAACACTCAAGGTAATATATATGAATGTTTGTAGTGTTTGTAGTGTTTCTAATATCCTTATTTTCATCTTGTTAACTAACTGAAATCGTTCTTTGTACATTTTGTAAATGCGGTGAATGCTACAACCTTTGTTTTCCCTCATTTATAAAGAGTTTTAAGATCAAGTTTATAATATGGTACTTGAAAATTGGCATCAGCCTCCAGACATATAGTGCTATGACAAATTGTTTCCCCCCTTAAAGATTTCTTCTGATTTTAGCTTTTTTAGTCACTGTTAAATGTTTTAGATCATCAAATTAAATTTGTAAGTGATGATTTTAGTTACAATGGAAAAGAAGTTATCCTAACCAACCTGGTACCTGTGAAAAATGAATTGCCCACTACACGCGACAGCTGATTATGACACACTTGGCGGCAATAAATGCCCTCAACCATTTGTGAAAAGTGGAAATCCTACTTTTTAACATCACTGCGAATAAATGTTGTTCCTCTCTGCTTTCAGAATTCTTTTATTCAGCGACATAGGTGGGTTTTTGAATAGGACATACCATAGCTTCTCAGTTAGATTTTAGTTTAAACTTTGACTAGGCCACTCCGAAACCTGCCGTAGCTTAAGGTTATGAACTGATGACAGGACATTCTCCTTAAGGATCTCCTAGTAGGGAGCGGGAATCATAGTTCCTTCAATTACTGTGAGAGATCCAAGTCCTAAAGCAATAAGTCAGCCTCAGACCATCACACTACCACCAATATGTTATCATGTTCTTTTTCTAAAAATACTGTGTTATTTTTTGTGTAACAGAAGTATACCTTTCAGTAATTGAACTTTTGTCAAATACACTTTTACAGTACTGTTTTAGAAAACTAAGGTAAACCAAACCCTAAAATGTTATACCAGCACACTTGTTAGTTTCACAACGTTGATGACAATGTGAACACCTTTTGCACAGATTCTTAACTGCACAAGTATATAACACAAACATTATAAGTACATGTTTTTTTCCTTATTTGTCTGCTGTCTCCTGCCTTTTTCCGTGTGCATTTTTTAACTATAGATAAATATTTTAGGTGTCCAACATCATATTAAATAGTTCTCTCATGATTTTCTATTATGGGGAACATTTTATACGCTGTTAGAGGAAAGAGCTTGGAATCCCGAGAGATCTCACATAGTCTCTTCAATATTTCAGTTTTGTCTTTTCTTTCAGTCTTTCTTTGACTTTCCCTTTTTTTCTTCTCTACAGCAGACGGACAGAAGGACATCGAGGATGAGTTAACCACTGGTTTAGAGTTAGTAGATTCCTGCATTCGCTCTCTACAGGAATCAGGAATACTTGACAGCGGGGAACGTAAGTAAACCTATTAGCCTCATTTTGTTTGTTTGGGAAGGGTGTGTGTTGGTTTGTGTTGTTTCACTGGTTAAGTCCTAAAGCACCATGTGTGTTTATTATTTACACATATTTATCATACACTTCAGTTTTAGAGGGTTTAACACAGTGTCAACTTTGAGATTTCTATATGATTGAGAGGTGCAATCTGTACAGCTTGCAGTTACATGTAGGGACAGACATTTGAATTTCAACAGATTCAGTCTATTTAAATTTCTTCTTAAATGCTTTATTTCAGAATGGCAAGCAGTGGTATTAAGTATTATTGTCTTCTTAGCTTGTCGTTTTTCTGAAAAATATGAGCCCTAGTTGTTTGAATAATCTCTTACACTTAGGATCAGCTTTTGTTTCGGTATACAATAGGCAAATTGATTTAAAAATGATTTCCTTCAAACTTAATGTATTGTATGTGCAATATTAGGCATAGATTAATGAAACAAATTGAACTAAATGAAAATACATCTTTATAAACTGTTTTCTGAAGCCTGTCACAACAGAGGGGCATTGAAAGGACATAAAAGTCAATTAGGCATTTAAACTAAATTAAAACTCAAGATGTTTAGGACATGAATTATCACAAAAATGTAATTCGCTAACCAAACAAGAAACAGTTATTGTTTTAATGTTGTGTCAGACATTTAACTCTGTCAACAACAGAACCGTTGGAGAGAAGCACAACATGTATTTCCAAGACTAATCACTAGGTAACTTTAATAAACTAAAGACTTTGGCTTTAAAATAAATTAACAAATAAATAAAATAATAACAAAACAGAACAATGATTGAAAGCCAGCCCTTGTGCTATGTAAGGTCCTGTTAAATGTGCTTGGCATTTTCTTTCAGATCATTGGTTTTGGCATTCCTATTTTACTTATTGTTTGCTGACCTTTTTGATAGATAATTTTGCAATAACAAATAACATTTTAAAAACATCACAGAATGAAGACTTTCATATAAAACATGAAATATGTGCTTTTTCATATTTTCTAAATATCTTGCATATAAAACATTACATTTCTGTTTATTTCCTAGAATGGCTAACATGCTTGGCTGTAATCATTAAACATGCATCCAAACAGCATGGGGAGACATGTCTGACAATTAGATTCTTATCTTGTCTGCAGTAGGTAACATAGTCTCCATCCAATCGAAGACACAAAGTGTTCCAGGCCAATTATTTTTTTGAAAAATTCAAATATACAGTATTTTGTGTGTGCGTTTTATTTTCAATGTAAAAGCTCTACAAGTCACTTAGCAGTAAGCAAATGAAACACTGACATGTTAATGTTTTCACTGAAAGGGTGCACAGAACAAAGAATCATTTGCTTTTAGCCTGCCCTGTTGCTGGTGAGGTGTTGATGCAGAGTGATACAGAAAATAATCAATTCTACAGAGACATAATAAAAATGTTCTTGTCAAAACAATTACTATCTCAACACCAGCCTTTTCATAATACCATAATAATTTTGTTTGTATGGATGTTTACGTTAACCCTATTATTTCTGTGTATTTTTTATTTAATCTGCCACATACTTTATAAATGCACACAAAAGGAAGGCAGGAAGCCATTTATTGTGACATTTTAATAAACAGTTGGGTGTGCAAAATCTTGAAACTTTAAGAGATTTTTGTATTTCTGCATAGATAGGATTAAAACATGATAAACAAGTGGTCAAAGTACTTAAGTACCCATTTTTATATAGTGATACTTGAACTATATATTAACATACATATTTTGGATTTAAATTCAGTAAGTAGGTTAGTTTTGTGGTTAAAAAGCATTTGTTTTCCAAACTTCTGTCTATATCAGAAACCAAGCATTTTCTTTCGATGTAAGACCTTGAAACTGCCATTCATGCCATCAATACCTCCCATTTAGATTACTGCAACTCACTTTACAATGATCTCTTTGGCCTGCCCCCAGTTTGTTCAAAATGCTACTCATAAGCATCTAGAAAAGGGATTATATCACACCTGCTTTAGCTTCTTGCCACAACTTTGCTGTGAAAGTCAGAATAAATTTTAGGATCCTCCCTTTTGTCCATAAAGCCCTTCATGGTCTGGTCTTCTTATGTCATCGACCTTCTACTCCCTTACTTCCCTTCCAGGTATCTCTGATCAGCTGAGCAGATATTTATTACCCCACTCTAGACTCAAACTGAGAGGAGATCAAGCATTTTCTGTGTTTGCCTTTTAACTGTAAAACAGCGTTCCTTTCACAATCAAAATTGCTCCCTGCATTAAGCCTTTTAAACCCAGACTTGAAACACTTCTACTCTATGACATGTGAGTCCATTTGATTTTGTCTTTGTATATCTGATGTCTTTGTACCTATTACTGTATTTTCATAGTAGTTATTTGCAGATTTGTGTTTTTTTGCATTATATTTTTGTTTTCACCTGCCTGTATTTTGAACTGCACTTTGGTCACCAGAGACGGTTTTAAATGTGGTTTATAATTAAATTTAAGTTGAGTTGAGGTTACAATCTTTGAAAACGTCAGAAAAAATAATTTCCTATCCTTGACTAAAGGAATCACAGCCTATTTTCTTGTGTTGTGTTTTATTTTAGGGCGCACTTGCAACAGGGCACAGAACAACAATTGTCTGTAACTGAGCTGTAACACAGCTCAGTTACAGACGATTGAAGCAACAGCTGTCTGCGTTGTGTAGCTAGAACTGCTGGCAAAATGTTTTTTATTTGTGAGAGAAGCACCATATTTACAGACTGACTTGGAATTTATGACATCTGTCTTACAAGAAGTTAGTCAAAGTTGGGACCTTAATTCATCACAAATATTATTGGAGGTCCTAAAACAAGCAGTTAATGGCAAGAATCCACCTAATAACTTTGCTATTCATCGATTGTAATGCAGACAAACTTTATCTTGCAGGTTCGATGACTAAAAGAAAGCATATACCATTTATGTCTCATAGGACAGAAAACAACAAGCACAAAAGCTGAGTGACGATGAGTTTTGGAGTTCCTACTCTGACTGTGTAACACAAAAGGGCTTTATTAATAATTCATAACGAGCTAGGGATGAATCATGATGAAAGAAGACAAGTCTTGTGAAGGCGAGAGCCAGAGGAGTTGATCCTGGCTCACAGCGCACAGACACACAGAGGGAACAGGATCCTGAGAAGAGAGGAAGAGAGCAATATGGAGCAAGCAAATAGATAGGGGAGAGGAATGAGAAATGGCAATACTTATTTATCTATTTTTTATTTATTTTGTGATACACGAAACATCTTTACCTTCTGAAATGTATTTGAAATTGCGTTGACTATAGTAATTCAACACAGCTAAATGCAACATTAAAAACCATTTTTACACTCACTCACACCACTTATTGGTGCAAAGCTTTCTGTACCAAGGCACTCCAGTTTAGAACATAGCCCCTATTGAAAAGTGCCTCCTGATGTACCTATTTTAGTTAGTATAAGTAAATGTGTATAGGGTAAAACCAAATGTGAGACAGTAGACTTTCTGATATAGCTGTTATTGGTGGAAGAAGCTCATTCTCTTAAACGCTGCATGAGGTTATGAAGTTACACTGAAGTCATAGTCAACACTGACTGGAGGGAGTTTTTATATGCAATTTTCTGCATTTATAGTTTGGTGGTCAAATTGTTTTAGTGAACTGAAGGAATGCATTCATTTAGTAAGACATTCTCCATTACCTGCAAATTTCATCAGCAACAATAAAGAAAATAAAGTTGTTTGATGATTCATTCTTGACTTACCTGTTTTACACAGTGGTCGAGTGAAGTTTCAAACAGTTTCAGAGGGAAGATAAATAAGACGCTCTGTTCCATCATAACTTTTCTACTCAGCCCTCCTTTTCGCTTCCACAACATTTCTCCGCTCCTCCTTCTTTTCCCATTCTCTGTGTTCTCTGTTTCTCCCTTCCTCAGCTAATAAATTATGTATGCCATCTCCAACTCACAGAGTGCTGCACTGCTGCACTATCTGCTCTAAATTGCTGCTCTCTCTCTTCCCCATTTCACTCTTTCCCTCTCAATCTCCCCCTTTCACGCCCCCGCTCTTTCTCACTCCTAATCTCTCACTTTCTCTTTCTTGCACACAAACTCAACTCTAAACCCCCATCCGCCTACCCAACCATGCACCACTCCTGTCTCAATTGGTAGGGCCGACTCTTCTTTCCCAGAGTTCATTGCAGCTCAACTCCACCCCGGAGGCTTCGCTCCAGTACTCTGCCAGCTACCATAGCAACCAGACCCTCGCCCTTAGCGACAGCATTTCTGCAGCAACTCCTCAGCGCAGCGGGCATGTTGGAGGAGCCGTGCACAGCTACAACCAGGTAGGAAATACTGCTGTAAAAAGATGTCGATAAGGATGCAAATGGTGAGACTGCTGAAAACCTCAGACTGGATTTTGTTTGAACTTAGAAGTGTTTCTGAGAACTTTTGGTTTGTGCAGTTGCTTGATAGGATGAAAGTGTTTGTAACTGTCATTAGACGCCTGGGAAACTACCTCTTCTGATGTGTCTACTGCCTCACCGTGCAGCTGCACAATTTACTAATTTAGACTTTTGCATACTGAGCTAAGGTTGAGTCTTGCTGCTCTCACAGCATGTTGATTCGTTTGACATCATAGTTATTATGTTTAATTGAGTGTTTAATTGTATGTTTATACAAAATCCAATTTTATTAGCTTTGCTGAAGTCCAGCCATGCCGTTTTAAGAAATGCATTGGAGTTTGACAGTTTTGATGACAAATTCATGAAAGCAGTTAAACAGAAGACCTGTAATTAGACAGTAATTAGAAAAAATAAATAAATGCATGCTGAGAAATCTCAGCACGTGTCTTGTTTAGAAGAACTTCAGAGTTAAAGGGAGACACAAACTCACATCTGAATCACAGCAGTATGCTGCTAGAGAAACCCACCAAATTACTTTAGAGCCTACAGCAGCCAATTATTCTAATTTTCAAGTCTCTAACATATCAATGGTAATACCGCTACTGCAAACACACATACATACATACACACATAAACTTGCAGACACCCAGGCATCTGCTTAATCAGTGAGCAGCTGCAGTGCTTCGTTAAAAAATATTTCCACCGTGGGGAACAAATGTTCCATTTGCCATAGATGATTAGAAAATAAAAGTAATCAAATATTTTAGATTGGTGATTTTATTGCACACATTTTTATAAAAAAAACCCAAAAAAACTAAGATGCCTCTTTTAATGTTTTGGGAATGGGTTAAGCTTCTGTGATGCCTTTTGTAACATTCCTGTGGTTTTTACAAACGAAGACGGAGATGCACTTTGCAGAGCTAGCTTCAGATGAAACTTAGAGGGCTTCCTTATTTAAATATGAAATACAAGCGGAAAAAATGAAAGAAAATGTGATTCGGAGCTCTATAAGTGTTAAAGATCTATTTTCTTTCTGGAGTGTTCCTGTCCTCCTTTTCCACCTCTCATCCACCTTCCCTTGTCCTTTCTCCTCACTATCTCTGTCCGTGTGTGTGTGCTTGTGTGCTCTTTCCTCTGATGTTTGGGCTTGTCAGTGTAATGGGGCTACTGCTGTCAGTACAGTTTTGTTGCTCATGAATAGCTTTATGTATGTAAGAACTGGGAGATCGGGAGTTTTAGCTTGCATACATGTACTGTACAAGAATTGTTGATGTGTTTGCAGCTTGGTGCGCACAAAGGGAGGTGTTACTATTACATGTTTTTATTCAACCATGTGTCTACATGGATACATTTATTTAAAGTTTGTACGAGTGAGTGTTTAAAGAAGAGGGAACGAGTAAGACAAAAGTGTATCATGTCCCCTCTCGTTTGTAGGATATTTTTAACCCTGAGCGTTGCTTTAATAATGAATGGTTACATGGCACCTTAAACATCCCAGTCTTTCACCGGATGTGAAAATTCAGGAAAAGATATAGTGAATTCACAGAGTGTGCCCGACCGATCTGTTAGTTACCTTAGCCAACAATTAATCTCTTACTCATCATTTATTTACATGTCTGTTTACAAAGTTATCCTTTTACCCATCACTCTGGATTCTATGCCTTATTGTGCTTTTTGATCTATGTTGCACATCTATAGTTTAAAACTGTTTTGAACAACAAAGTAATAAATATACAGGGTTGGACAATGAAACTGAAACACCTGGTTTTAGATCACAATAATTTATTAGTATGGTGTAGGGTCTCCTTTTGCGGCCAATACGGCGTCAATTCGTCTTGTGAATGACATATACAAGTCCTGCACAGTGGTCAGAGGGATTTTAAGCCATTCTTCTTGCAGGATAGTGGCCAGGTCACTACGTGATACTGGTGGAGGAAAACGTTTCCTGACTTGCTCCTCCAAAACACCCCAAAGTGGCTCAATAATATTTAGATCTGGTGACTGTGCAGGCCATGGGAGATGTTCAACTTCACTTTCATGTTCATCAAACCAATCTTTCACCAGTCTTGCTGTGTGTATTGGCGCATTGTCATCCTGAAATACACGGCACCGCCTTCAGGATACAATGTTTGAACCATTGGATGCACATGGTCCTCAAGAATGGTTCGGTAGTCCTTGGCAGTGACGCGCCCATCTAGCACAAGTATTGGGCCAAGGGAATGCCATGATATGGCAGCCCAAACCATCACTGATCCACCCCCATGCTTCACTCTGGGCATGCAACAGTCTGGGTGGTATGCTTCTTTGGGGCTTCTCCATACCGTAACTCTCCTGGATGTGGGGAAAACAGTAAAGGTGGACTCATCAGAGAACAATACATGTTTCACATTGTCCACAGCCCAAGATTTGCGCTCCTTGCACCATTGAAACCGATGTTTGGCATTGGCATGAGTGACCAAAGGTTTGGCTATAGCAGCCCGGCCATGTATATTGACCCTGTGGAGCTCCCGACGGACAGTTCTGGTGGAAACAGGAGAGTTGAGGTGCACATTTAATTCTGCCGTGATTTGGGCAGTCGTGGTTTTATGTTTTTTGGATACAATCCGGGTTAGCACCCGAACATCCCTTTCAGACAGCTTCCTCTTGCGTCCACAGTTAATCCTGCTGGATGTGGTTTATCCTTCTTGGTGGTATGCTGACATTACCCGTGGCTCTTGATACATTACAAAGTCTTGCTGTCTTGGTCACAGATGCGCCAGCAGGATGTGCACCAACAATTTGTCCTCTTTTGAACTCTGGTATGTTACCCATAATGTGTGCATTTCAATATTTTGAGCAAAGCTGTGCTCTTACCCTGCTAATTGAACCTTCACATTCTGCTCTTACTGGTGCAATGTGCAATCAATGAAGACTGGCTACCAGGCTGGTCCAATTTAGCCATGAAACCTCCCACACTAAAATGACAGGTGTCCAACCACTGTAGCTCATTAATAGAATATTTAAACTGTTTTGTGTGTATGTCACCAGCTTAAGACCTTCAGTTTGGCTTTATAGTCTATTAAACAATTCTGAAGACTGGCTTCAAAAAGTTTGAAATTTAAGTGCATCTTCATCCGTAAGACCCACTTCCGACTGCAGACTATACTATCATCCTACATACTAACCAGAATTTAGATGGCCTATGCATGGTCTTAGGGAGGTCTTTTGAACCTCTGTTTTACAAAATGAAGTATGAGAGTTCCCAGACTTCCATGGTTGGACTGTGCTGATTTATTAACATGGTGGTTGTGTAATTGAGTACTGGCTTCTGCATGGTCAGTAGCAGTGGTTGCAGCATATCCATGGCATGTGGCCCAGCATACAACTGCATAGATTCAGTACCAGTCATGCTGGCTTCATGCCAAGACAGCAAGTGTGCTCCAGAGAAGAGTTGTTATAATGCATTTGGCACGGCAGCTGATATGGGCATCACAAGAATTTCACCAGGTAGCTACAATGAACAAACCACTCTCTTTACACCAATATATGCCAGACCATGCTTGTGCCTCTTGCACTACGAGATTTGTACACATTGAGCACTCCATAGAATATGGCTTCCAGTTGACAAGAAACATGCACATCTTCGAACCACGCCGTTTGAAGATTTGTAGACCATTTGTAGACCATAATAATAGAATAGAATAGAATAGAACTTTATTAATCCTTTACAGAAAATGTCTTTGTTACAGCAGTAGCACTTATGAAACACCAAAAACAATGGTATGTTAACTTGATCGTTATAAAGTCTAATGGATGATGGCAGGAAGGACTTCTTGCTGCGTCCATTAATGCACTGAGGCGGTACCAGTCTGTGACTGAAGGTGCTCTCCCTTAACACCCCTAGGTCATGGAGTGGGTGGGTGTCCTTCCTCAGAATACAGATCAGTTTCTTGAGCATCCTTACCCCAGCCACCTGCTGAACTTCATCCAGCTGAGCCCTGATTTTGGAACATGCCCTTGTGGGAGAAGAAAGTTTCCTAATTTAAAAATGATTAAGAGACAACCGGTTTCCTTTCAAAGCCGACGAGGGGGACCTTTTATTCAGAACACATCTCTAAATACATCTTCATACAAAATCCCAAAAAATGCCAAAATCCCTTTCATGACTCAAGATATATATACAACAGTCATATTATTGTTGTGTGTGTGAGACTTTTTGACCAATCAGATGTACCCTTTCACTTACGCACATTTTGGCACTCACAACAGGAAATCAAACTGGTCTACATGACAGTTACACAATAACAATCTCATAATTTTGGTCAACTCCTCATTCCTGAGCTAAACTGGACTGCTGAACCAATGTCAAAGTGACCTGGCAGGATTCAGGGTATCATGAGATTTCCCGGCTGAACTGTTTTCCATCCAGCCTGCGAGTTCACTTCTACAATAACAAGCCCATTAGTCATTCCTCAAGCCAAGAACTTTTCCCTAATATAATTTGTTACCAGACAGGCCTTGCATGCTGCTCAGAGTGACCCTTCGCTTATGCCCAGAAAAATCTACACAGAATTAATTTTACATATGGTAAAAACAATAATAACACTTTTAATCTATCAAACAAAGCTTTAAGCTTACACAGATATCCCCCCTTTAATTAGGTTTTTAAGCTTATTAACAGCTGAGAGAGGTCTTATATTGATATTGTAAATATCCTGTGAATATATGTGATGTTTATGAGTGAGTAAAATGAATAAAAATGTGAACGATTATGGAAAGTAGTGAAATTACACTATGTACAAATTAAGCAACCCTAAATGATTGATCTTATTTAGGTCTGAAATTTCGGGGTCAACTAATTAATTAAGGTCCTATTTAAAGTTCCTATGCGCACATTATTTTAATTATGTTAGACTATGATAAACTAAACCTATTCACTAATTAGACCAAATCTGGCTACTCTGTAGCTGTTCCCAAAGGTCTCCTTCAGGAACACATCTCATCAACTCACCCATGGACAAACATCCATGTCTGTCAAACTCACAAACTACGTGTCGATGAAGGGGACCTTCAGGTCAGCTTAGGTCCTACCAGTCAAAAAACCCAATCCTAAAACGCGGGAGAAAACGTCTGGAGGCCTCAGAGAAAACTCATTCTCGGCCAATCTAAACGAGAGATCCCTGTATTGCATCTAATACGTATCATTATAATCTATTTTAAGGACTTTTCATGCCAATCAGGTCCTGGTTCATCATTCCTATTCACCACAATATGCAACAGAATATACTGACCATATTGAAACTCTGGAGCTGAATATCACTAGAATGGATGCTCCCATTCTACCGTAGTGCTTAAACAGCTTGAAACAATTCAGAACCTTAAAACGACATAAAGACAAACTTGAAGTCATAACAGAAAATTGAAAAACATCAGTTAAATTCTCAGCAGCAAAATAGTGTAGTTCAGTCTCTGTCCTTGCTCTTCCAGGAACATTCTGTAGTCTAGATTCGTTCTTTTCAACTTTATTGTTCTGGCATCGCATTTATCCTGGTTCAGGTTCCCAAAAAGTCTTCGTGTGTCCATAGGTCTCTGAGTCTAATGCCCAAAAAGGCTACTTGTACAGCCAGTCTCTGGATTGATGTCATTCTGAGAAGACAGAGAATACTGACCAGTATCTTGCTAACCCGTGACATTAAAGTACTACATTTCTAATTAAACATCCTTTGTCCATATATGATTGTATTCTTGATGTCTGTAGTGCGCATTTTATTACCCTTCAGAAATTAGTCATATTATAAAAATGTGTGTGACCTCACCTCATGTGTTATTCTATTCTTAAATCGATCTCATAAACTTTTGACTTAACCCCCCTTTGATCAGAAACATCCTAACATTTAGATGTGTTATTCAGGCTTCACCGATAAGCTCAGGTTTCCTCTCGTATTCGGCATGAGACATGAGCCTTGTCACCTTTGTACTTCAAGTGGTCCTCTTACTCACAGTTAAATAATGTTTCTTTTTGGATATTAGATGCTGTTTTTAAATGAGAGATGCATGTTTGAGATGATGCATCCCAGTTTATTCAATGGAAAAGGAGATCTGTAGTTTGCAACTGCTACTAGACTGCCACTGTGGGCCTGCTGACATAAATCAAGAGGGTAGAGAATGGTGGCCAAAGCCAGTCTACCTTTATCTCACTCCACGTCTCTCTGTCTCCTCTCTCTCTTGTTCTATAGGCAATTTTAGTTTGTTTTTGTGTTTTTCTGCTTTTAATTTTTAATTATTCCTTGTTGCTTTGCAGTTCATGCCATTTTTATTTTAACATATATTAGCATTGACTTCAGCTTCTTTAGGTTATATTTCATTCAGTTTGCTCCACTATCATCATGTTCAGCAGGTCATCTTTTTAGGTTTTGTCAGTTCTTGCATTTTAATAACTGTTTCAACGAGTTATTTTGAGGTCACTTCACCTGGTTAAGCTATTTTTTCCATTGATAGCCTTCCTTTTTAAACAGATCAGATCAAATTTTCCTTCGCTAATGTTTCTGCTATTTTGTTCATTTTTTAGATTTCAGCTGATATTCTATAGTCAACTTCATCTTGTTTCTGCAAGCCTTCAGCTGGAGAAGTCAGCTTACAGCATTCAAAGTTTTCTTGTTTATTTACATTCTGTGCCATTGGATGTTTGAATAATATTGTATCTTCATGATACTAACTTAATTTAACCACTGCTTATCTACTAATATTCAAATTAAATGATACTTCTTCTCTCCTGCCTGTATTGTCAGTTTTCTTTCAGTTCAAAGCTGGCATCCAGTACCAGAACTCACAGCTCCATAAGGGTTTGTTCCTCCACACATTCTCTTATCTAAAAGATCAGCTTTAACTTCTATTCCAAGTGTTTAGCCCTTATTCGTCTGTATTCGGGGTGGGAATACTTAATGGAGTCTGCAATGTTGTGCTTTGTGCAAGGAATGTGATGTTTGGCGTTGTCTCTCCAATGCCTGGAACTTCTCATAAAAGAAGATAAATAGTTCCAAAGGAGGCAGTTCATTCCTCCCTCCTATGATATAAACGTCACAGTTTGCTGACAGTCTGAGATAGCCACATCTAACACTGCTGCAGTTTTTCACTAACAAAGATTAAGTTGATTTATAATTGTCTGTACACACAGTCAAAAAGTTCAGCATATAGCAACTGAAAGACATCTAGATCACATTGTACTTTCTCTATTTGCGAAAGAGATGTTAACTACATTTTGCCTTAAAGGGAACATTGCTTTTTCCTAATATCTTCCCTTCAGTAACAAACATTTATTAAAATTAATTGTTTAAAGAAAACAAGAAACCTATTTTATTATGTACATATAGGCTGCAATTGTGCATCCCAAATACTAATTTATCTGTGAAAGACTTACTTGCGAAGACTCAAAATCCAGCATCTGTCATGATCTCAAATAATGGTGAACCAGAGGTGCAGGACGAGCTGAGACAGTAGGTGAGATGATCAGTCATTTAATGTGATGAGCCAACTTACAAGAGCCGGTGCAGGCTTACAGGAGATCCAGGTAACAAAGTACATGAAAAAAATCCAGATTTCTGGATCACTGTGAAAACTTCAACGAAGCGTAATCAAGACAGGCAAACACGACTAAATAAGACTTACGACACCGCATCGGACAAAGACGAGCTTAAATAAAGAAAAAGGTGGACATGAAACTATAGGGCAGGTAATCAGGGAAAACAGACACAGGTGTGCGGGAAGACAGAGGGGCAGGTGAACCAGATAGGAATAACGAGAACATGAGGAGCCCGACAAGACAAACGGTAAACAAACCAAAGGAACCAGAACACAGGAAGATAACAGATCTAGGAACACAACTAACACAGTAAACAGAACAGAACCTAGAAGATAAAACACCAGAAACGAGGAATCAAGACTTAACCATACATAGAACAGAAAAAACACCTGACTAAACTTAAATTTATTGTAAATTTATTCAAGTTCCAGGTTTTATATTCTGTAAGCACTTCCATCCTCTTCCTGTGTTAATTTTCTGCTAATTCGAGTTTTCGACATTTAAAGTCTTTACAATACAATTAAATCCACTATTGATGTTTGAGTCTCGCCACTGATTATTGTTTTATGTTCTCCTGGTGATGCTTTATTTTTTTAGCATGTTTCCTAAGTCAAAACCTTGTTCTTTATGTGCTTTCATCTCTATCTCTGTTCTGGGACCAAAAACTCTTTCCTGACCCTACTCGCCTTCTGAAGAATGTTTCCTGGAAACATCTGCAAAAGTTTAGAACTGAAGTAAAATCACCTAACACTTACATTAAGCATTAGTTCCACATTGACATTCTCAGCTTATATGTTAGAGGGTAAACTTCCCACAGAGTTTTATTGGGGGAATCCTAACAAGAGTTTTCTTGTTAGGATCTCTGTTTTAACTTAACACCTTTTATGATCATTATCCTTGAAGAAGTCTTATAATCAATAACCATTTGTTTGATTTTGTGCATAAATCATTGTTTGTTCAGCTGTTTTTCAGGCGTTCATTCCTTTCTCAAAACAAGTTGCATGTTATTTAATAATTCTGATTTTGATGTTAGTTCTAGGTGGTGGTTTGAAAGTAAAGGATTCTAAAATCTGTTTTCGCTTTGCATCTGAAAATACTCTTTAATAGTCTCATGAAGATCAAATTTCAAGGTTCAATTTGTGACGATAAAGAAGCCAAATGCCTTTCCTAGCAATCCTCATCAAAAACAAATAAAGAAATACTCCTTCGACCAAAGACTGTCATTTGAAAAAAAACCAAATTGTTCTGTCAAATGTTATCCACTAAAAGCGTACCTTTAAGCAAATCACCTCCAGTCTAACATCATAAACAACTATCTGAAGTTGTGAAATGTTTCTCAATGTTCCACAATTCTCTTCCTCAACATATTTGGCTGCCTCTAATCCTTAGGAAAACTAATGTTTGCCAACCCTGATGTTTTTCAGCAATTTTACGTTTAGCACAAATACTTAAAAGGTAGAAAAGGAAGAATATTCAAAAGTATAACTCTTTCAAGAAATTTAGTAAACTGCTCACCGGTTTTTCCATGCATGTGTAATTCAAACTTTTTTTTAACACTTTTTCTATTTGGCAACTCAATAAATATTTAATGAACTTAATTTTTGTGTTATCCCAAACATATTGTGCAAGTTAAGTAGGTCTGTAGTATTTGAAACCTTTTTTTTTGTTTTGTTTTTTAGATAATGGAAGGAAAAAGTATTGAATACATCCCTAATAATATTTATGTCCGCAGTCAGTTACTTCCATTAAAGGTTATTTTCTTGCGATGCCAAGATGTTTTAATTTATGTTTACCCTATTATCTACTTTCCTTTTGTAAAGATAACTATGCTGTAAGCTCACAATAAGTCAAATATTTCAAGTGACCCATTCCTAGTTTGCTAGTTAGTCTGCCTAGCAAGTTAAAATGTTTTGTAAATATCCCTTCATTTACTTTTCTTCATAAACA
Source organism: Girardinichthys multiradiatus (assembly GCF_021462225.1). Taxonomy (NCBI): domain Eukaryota; kingdom Metazoa; phylum Chordata; class Actinopteri; order Cyprinodontiformes; family Goodeidae; genus Girardinichthys; species Girardinichthys multiradiatus. The sequence goes on from NC_061813.1 coordinate 17,785,421, forward strand.
TGGATTGTATTGTTGGAATGACTCAACGGTATCCCTATGGCCACCTCCAGTTTCGATTAGATAAGTCATGAGGCAACATGACAAATGTTTCTGTATCTTACCTTCCCCTATGTAACAGCATTTGATAACATTTGTTTGTCTTCCATTGGAACAAGGTGGGTAGAATGCAAAAGATTAGAAACTTCTGAAAAAAAGAAGAGAAAACTTAAAAACAATACAGTTAGTTATTTTTTTGTCAAATTTTAAATGCAACTCATGCAATCAAACCCTGGGCCTGTTTGTGTCACTTAGTAGGGAGGCTGAATCTGTTCCACAATGAACAGATTCATCAACACATTCAGCAACACATAATGTTCATCTGTGTTGCTGCACGTTTCATAGTTGACAGTTTCAAAGGAGATCATGGTAACGTCGGACATGTACCTATTTCTATGCAGAAAGAACATAGTAAAGAAATTAATTAACAACAAAGCTTTGCAGAAAATCATATTTATTTTTATATAAAATAAAATATATAAAATATAAAATAAGATTCCCATGAATTAAAAAAAATTTAACAAGCAACAAAGGATTCAAATTAAAATGAAAATAGTAGTTTCAAATTGAATGGAAAGATATATATGAAATTTCCAACCAATGAGTAATCTGTTTCTGATCCCGTATGGTTACTTTTTTGATTATTTTTACATAGTTTCCCTAGTCTGACCACTAAATCTGCTTCTGAACTCATAGAGACTGTTCTAATATTAATTCTTCAGCTTTTTTAAGGTCAAAGCATCGACAGTGGAACAGTTCTGTTAAATAACAAGGTGTGTTACGTAGTAGTAACCTAACCTGTCTAATAACATTATATATACAGCTTCTCAGGCTCTACTCCGCCCCCCTTTGAACGTGTCTTGGTGAGTGGGGCGTGAGTTATTTTGCAAATTTTTACTTTGTTAGACTCCTAATTCCCATTACCGTACATTGTTTGACATAATAAAATAACAAAACCTTATATTACACTGAAAACACATTTGCATACTAACTAAGCAAGGATAAAGCATAGACTGTCATATTGTATCATTCCACACATGCTGAATCTCATACCGACGTTCACAGACGTGCAACACTTTCCTCCATTTCAGGAATGGTCTTTATTCAAACATTCAGTTAAACCCCATAAAGACTTAAACATACCAGTTGTCCTTTGATGGTTAAGAAAGTATGAGCACCTTACTTTGTATTTACATAAGAGTCTGCCTGCATCAGGCAGTTAACATTTGAGCTTTGACTAGAAAAGAAAAAAAAATAGATAAAACCTGGATTCTCACCTTAATTATGGACATTCTATCAATTTTCTTGGGCATTTTTAAAGTAATTTAGACTCCAAGGTAAATGCAGACCACTCCACGCTCACTTGAATTTAGACTATTCAGTTATTCAATCATAAGTCCGGACTTTGTGAGCACTAAGAGGCCCGCACCGAAGGACTTCCTAAAAACCTGTCATTCTTTTGTGAATAAATTGTCAAAAATAAAGAAAAAAGGAAAAACAAATGGATAAACAAATGTCAGTGACAAATAATTGCACTTGTATGACAGATGGATTCAACAATTAGATGAACACATACACAGACACATGGATAGACATTCAGACAAACATTTAGACAGACATATGCCGGCATTTGACATTCATACTTTCCTTTTTACATCATATATGCATTTTGTTCTCCACATTTGTGTGTGTCTGTTCTTTGTTTCTGTGTGTGCGCTCGTGTATATGTGTTGTGTTTGTGTGCTATGCATGTGTGCGTGTTCGTGCATAGGCGCTTTGTGTCACACAAGCACACTCTTTTTGTCATACGCTGGTAGTGCTGGAAACAAAAGGTTTGACCTGGGACACATGAAACACAGGATGGATGCGAAGGCTGGAAGGCAGGCGTAGACGAAGAGCAGAGGGACTGATGACTGAGTCGATAGTGTAGGGCCCAATGACGGTCTACTATCGTGAGAATGACTGTATTTCCCTTTGATATGGGTAACCCAGTTACAAAATCTAAAGCAATGTGAGACCAAAGGCGTTTGGGAGTGCTGAGAGGCTGGAGTAACCCATAAGAAGGCTGGTTGCTCGATTTTTGCCTGGCACAGATTGAGCAAGCCTGCACATACTCTTTAACATCCCTGTGAAGGGATGGCCACCAAAATCGCCTGGAGATGAGTGAGATGGTTCTGCTAACCCCTGGGTGACCTGAGAATTTCGCTGTATGGAACCAACGGATTAACCTAAACCTAACAGATGTGGGAACATAAATCCTGTTGGTAGGGCCAGTGCCTGGGTCTGGTTCGTTACGTTGGGCTTGGTTTACCAGGTCCTCTACCTCCCAAACTACGGCTCCAAAAGTCCAGTGGGATGGTACGATGGGTTCTGCCTTTTTCTCGGTGGTGTCAGGTGAGTAAAGCCGGGAAAGAGTGTCTGGTTTGAGGTTCTTGGAGCCAGGTCTGTAAGAGAAGGTGACATCAAAACGAGAAAAAAAAACAGTGACCAACGTGATTGGCGTGAGTTAAGTCTCTTGGCTGATTGCAAGTAAGCCAGATTCTTATGATCGGTCCATACTAAGATGGGGTGTTTAGCTCCCTCTAGCCAATGTCTCCATTCTTTGAGAGCTAACTTGATTGCAAGTAGCTCTCTATCTCCCACATCGTAATTCTGCTCAGTGTTTGTTAGGCGACGAGAAAAGAAGGCACATGGGTGGAGTTTTCCATCAGAGGAAGAGTGCTGAGAAAGTACAGCTCCAACCCCTGTATCTGAGGCGTCAACCTCCAAAATAAACTGTCTGGAGGAGTCGGCGTGAACCAGTATGGGAGCCTGAGAAAACCTCTCTTTTAAGGTCCGAAAAGCCTTATCAGCCTCTGGTGTCCAGGAAAATGCTCCTTTAGTGGAGGTTAATGCGGTGAGATGGGGTGGCAGTTAAGCGGAAGTTCTTGATGAACCTTCTATAAAAGTTTGCAAATCCAAGAAACTGTTGTAACTGTTTGCGGGAGTCCGGGACAGGCCACTCCAGTACTCCCTTGATCTTCTCGGGGTCCGAGCAAACCTGTCCACCCTCCAGGATGTAGCCTAAAAATGTGACTGATGTCTTATGAAACTCACACTTTTCAGCTTTCACAAACAGTCTATTTTCCAAAAGTCTCTGGAGGACTAGACAGACATGACGAATGTGTTCTTTAATGTCTTTAGAATAAATCAGGATGTCATCAAGATAAACAAAAACGTTCAAAAAGTCTCTAAGACATCATTAATTAGTGACTGAAACACTGCGGTTGCGTTACACTGTCCAAAAGGCATAACCAAGTATTCAAAATTTCCCAATGGGGTTTTGAAGGCGGTCTTCCATTCGTCTCCCTGGCGGATCCTAACTAAGTGATAGGAATTATGGAGATCTAACTTAGAAAAGATGGTAGAGCCATGAACTGGTTCAAAAGCTGAGGAAAGGAGTGGAAGAGGGTACTTATTTTTTACAGTAATTTGATTTAATCCCCTATAGTCGATACATGGGCGGAGTGAGCCATCCTTCTTTCCTACAAAGAAAAACCCTGCTCCAAGTGGAGAAGAGGAGGGGCGAATTAACCCCGTTACCAGTGACTCATTAATATAATCCTCCATAACCTTTCTCTCAGGTCCTGAGATATTATAAAGCCTACTGGAAGGCAGGGGGGCTCCTGGAAGCAACTCTATGGCACAGTCATATGGTCGATGCGGAGGCAATGATAAAGCCTTAGATTTGCTAAACACTAACCTCAGATCATGGTACTAAGGAGGGACGTTTGAGAGATCGGAAATCTCATTTACTGCAGGAGCTGAATCGGAGGAGAGTGAGGCGACTGCTGACTGTAGGCAAGAGGAATGAGGGTGCAGGAAGTGGTTCAATCTCGATTTGTGCTTCATTAACTAACCTCTGATCAATAAGGTTCTGATCACTACCTGAGTCAATAAGGGCAGATAGGTTCTGAAAAGGGCGGTGTGAAATTATTGTGGCGGGTAAGCAGAGTCTAGGGGTAAGTGGACGGTCCGTCAGTATCCCCTTACTTACTGACGGACCTGGCCTTTTGGTCCCGTGGGACAAATAGAGCAGTCAGCCAGGAGATGCTCAGATGAGCCACAGATGAGCCACAGTAGAAACATTAGTCTGGCGGCGTCTCAATCTTTCCTCTGGGGAAAGCAGAGTTCACCCAATCTGCATGGGTTCTATTTCTGTAATATGTGAAACTGAGGTGGGGCGAGACGTTTCAGTGATTTGGATAGGAGGACGGATCCTAACAGTGCTCTGTTCAAGTCGGGATCTTTTTCTCTCTCTCATTCGGTTATCGAGTCTGACGGATAAATTGATTAGCCCATTCAAAGTCTTGGGCTCATCGATTAATGCTAACTCATCCTTTAACGGATTGCTTAAAGACTGGAAGAAGGCTGCTCTGAGTGCGCAGTCATTCCAACCAGAGGCTGCTGCAAGGGTGCGAAAATCAATGGAGAACTCTGCCACTGACTGGTTTCTCTGTTTAATCGACCATAATCTTCGTGCAGTGGCAGTTAAATCAATCTCACAGGAAAAGACCAGTCGAAACTTCTCCTCAAAGTTAGAAAATGTACAACAAAATCTAGACAGTTAGAAAAACGCGCCTCCGCCCATCTCAGGGCTTTACCGGTGAGTATTCCCAGAACATAAGAAATCTTTACTGAGTCAAAAGGAAAAGACTGTGGTGAGCGATTAAAGACAAGAGTACATTGGAGGAGGAAACCCTTACAATCACCTTTCTCCCCGGAGAATTTTTCAGGATTTGGGGAAGTGACATCATGTGAGTGCGGAAGTTGCTGGGAGACCGGAGAGGCCGCAGCGCCCTCTAAGGCAGGGGCGGTGAGGTTCCTTAGGGTATGCTGAAACAAGGAGGTTAGTTGTTCGATCTGCTGATTGGTTTGTTTTTGCTGTTCAAAAAGAGAACGGAAGGAAGAGTCATGAGTTGTGATTTGATGATGTTGTTCTGAAAGAGTTCTCCTGAATGCTTCTGCTGGGTCGGGTTGGCCAGAGTGTTCTGTCATATTGTTTCGAACAGATTTGACCCACATGCAGAAAGTAATTCAGGAGACAGAGTTTAACGGTAAGGAGTTTATTTACAGGAAGTTGAAATGTGCAGGAAACTGGAACCGGGATACCAACTGTAAAATAAACAGAACGGTGAGCAAGGGGAAACTCTGAACCTATGTTCTTAAATGATAATTGTGTCTTACTGATTTGAAGGAGAGATCCGCCAGAGGGGGGTGGAGAGACCAGGTGGTTGATTACCCGTGGGACTGGAGACTGTGAATACTGGTGGGCCAGTATGATAGATGGTCCAAGAGTTTCTGTAGTTGGTGCAATGGAAGAAGGAGGGTGGACAGGGTTCACAGAAGGAGATACGTGGAACGAAGGAATCAGGAGACTGCCAGCTGGTTTGATCCAATGAGGTAACAGGAGGCTTGAGTCTTGGTTCATGGAGCTGGATAGTTTCTTTCCAGAAGACGGTATCCAGGCTGGGTTTGACGCTGAAGGCAAAGTCAGGTTCAGGTAACCTGCAAGGCAACAAATCCAAAATTACAAAGAGAGCAGAACAGAGCAAAGCAAGGTCAAGGCAAAGGCAAAGGTAATGTGGCTTGAGCTGTACCACAAAGGGCAACACTCTGGCAGTGAGTTGCTGGCAGCCTCCTCCTTAAATACTCCTCAGCAGATCATCAAGGAGATAGAGAACACCTGTCACCTCTCCTCCGGTTCACCATCTAGAGAACAGAAATAGCACCAAACAGACAGACATGGCACAGCTCCTGACAACTTGTAGGAACCATAAAACAAATCAGAGCAAACCTTCTGGTGCGCACCACAAAAGCTCATTTGTTGTTTTAACACAGCAAATGAAACTTAGGAAACATTTAAGGTAATCAAAATCAAAACATGCAGTTTTAGTCTCTCATCACATGCAACTCGCTTCAATGGCCACACTCATACAGATTTGAGTCTGACATCTCATACAGCTCACATAAATGCAAAACACCACATACATCATTCAGAAATTCTCCCATTCATCCATCTGCCATACGCTGTGGATCCAGGCCTTTTCATTCATACATCTCATCCACACTTTTTCATTCTTTTTCACACCCTTTCATCCTTCTTCATGCCCCTTCATGCCCCTGGGGGTCCACTGACCTGATTAATAGTTTGTTGATGGTCAGGCAAGTTAATTTCAAAAGTTTTATGTGTGCACACATTTTTAATTATTAGATTATTGACTCCAATCCCGTTAACATGATTAATTTAACATCTCTGCAGAACACCAATCTCCACAGAGATCACAAAAATACTGCAGCTTTCTCAGTTTTAGGCTTTGACTCTCCGAGGGGTCATCTTTGAATGCCACTAGGAAGAAAAAAAAAAACTGGGCACGTGCACTTAACTGCAATTTCTCTTTGCCTTTCAGGCAAATATTACTCAGCACTTAAAATCTCTGCCTCTCAGGCATCTAAAAGAAGTTTCAACTTACCTCTACTCAGTCCACCAGCTACTTATTTTTAAGGTCATTACGCGCCTTTTATAATGTTTTTTTTTTTTTTTTCATATATCAAAATAGGTATTTTCCTGCAAGGTGGCTTAATCCCTTGGAGAGAAAATAATATTGGACGGACACGTTATAATATTAGTACTATTCCTAGGCCTTGCCCCCCAGGACTTTAGCCGGGACATAAACATTACTTCAAGACTGCCAGGTAGCCAATTCGAACTTTGTGTTTTTGAATGACAGCCTCCTTGCGCACGCAAGCACACGTCGGCACATTAAGAAGACCAGATGTCCTGTCTAATTTGAAAGGATACTTCTGATGTCGTTCACTTGAATTAATAACCAGAGCGGAGGACCTATGGACAGCCGTATTTCTAAAGTGTAACAGAAGAGACGGTTGCTCTTACCCCTTCTGGTTCAACGGGCCAGTTTCACCAGTCCATGTCCCTCCGCCTGGACTGGCCACTTTTCTCTTCTCCCTCAGCAAAAGTCCCTGTATGGGCCACCAATTATGTGGGAGAAGAAAGTTTCCTAATTTAAAAATGATAGAGAAACAACTGGTTTCTCTCAAAGCCGACACGGGGGACCTTTTATTCAGAACACATCTCTGAATATGTCATCATACAAAATCCCAAAGAATCCCAAAATCCCTTTCATGAGTCGAGATATATATACAACAGTCAAATCATTGTTGTGTATGTCAGACTTTTGACCAATCAGATGTACCCTTTCACTTACGCACATTTTGGCACTCACAACATTGATTCTCAAGCACAGTTCCAGGAAACATCTGCAGGAAATCATACTGGTCTACGTGACAGTTACACAATAACAATCTCATCATTTTAGTCAACTCCTCATTCCTGAGCTAAACGGGACTGCTGACCCAATGTCAAAGTGACCTGGGAAGATTCAAGGTATCATGAGATTTCCCGGCTGAATTGTTTTCCATCCAGCCTGCGAGTTCACTTCTACAATAACAAGGCCATTAGTCATTCCTCATGCCAAGAACTTTTCCCTAATGTAATTTGTTCCCAGACAGGCACTGCATGCTGCTCATTGTGAACCTTCGTTTATGCCCAGAACAATCTACACAGAATTCATTTTACATATGGTAAAAACAATAATAACATTTTACAATAATTGCACAAGAACAGAGCACTGACCACCACAGGAATGATGTTGAAGGATTTTAACCTTCTCAAAAAATACAACCTGCTCAGACCCTTTCTGTACATTGTCTCTGTGTGTGATCAATCCAACTTGTCATCCAGCTGCACACCCAGGGATTTGTAGCTGGATGCAACCTCCACCTCCATGCCTTTAATGGTAACTGGAAACTGTGCATACCATTTCTTCCTTGAAATTGATCACAATTGATCATCTCCTTTGTTTACCGATGTCCAGCTGAAGGTGGTTGAGGATGCTCCAGTCGACAAAGTAAACTATCATGCCCTGTATTCCTCCTCGGGTCCTCCCCATATATAACCTAAAGCTGCTGATTCATCAGAAAATTTCTATAGTAAGCAGGAGTCTGTGTTGTACTGGCAGTCTGACATATAGATTGTGAAGAGGAAGGGGGACACAACATTCCCCTGAGGAGCGCCAGTATTGTTCAAGATTGCCCACGTACTGTGGGCTGTAGGTTAAGTAATCCATTTTCCAGTTAATCCGAGATGGCACCACCTGCATTAACATCATCTTCTCACAGAGCAGCTGTGGCTGAATGATGTTAAAGGCACTTCAGAAGTCAAAAAACATAATCCTAACAGTTGCATCAGTGTAATCCAAGTCACCATATATCCTATGCAGCATGTAGTGGAGGGCATCATCTACTCCAATGTTGGGTTGATATGATTGCTGTTCAAATGTGTATTTGACACACAGTTAAAGAGGGGCCCCGGCATGGTATACACTTATGGAGAAGAAGGGTAGGAGCAGAAAAAAACACAAGCAATAGAAATAAGCTTTTACCAACAAGCTTGGTCTTCAGAACCTAGACGTGATCAGTTCATATATATATACGCAAAACACCACAGCATACTTGTAAAGAACATGCACTACCGTGCAAAAGTTTTAGACACACTTATTTATTTAAGTTTCTTTATGTTTATGACTATTTATATTGTACGTAGATTCTCACTGAAGGCATCAAACCTGGGAATTAATACATATGGGATTATATAGCAATCAAAAGGAAGACGTAAAAGAACTTTACATTTGTTTTAAATCTTAGATTCCTTAACGTAGCTGCTCTTTGCTGCGATGACTGAAATATTAACCTTTGGCCATTTTTCAACCTCTGGGAAGTTCTTTCAAAACTCTTTGGAAAACCATTTCAGGTGACCACCTCATGAAGCTCATGGAGAGAATGCCAATAGAGCAAAGCAGTACTCAGAGCGAAGGGTGGCTATTTTGTAAAAATCTAAAATACAAAAACGTTTAGAGTTATTTCACTTGTTGTTTGCTATATATTTCTATGTGTGTTTATTCACAGTTTTGTTACATTTGTTGAAAATCTACAATGTAAATAGTCATGAAAATAAAGAGACCCATTAAGTGAGAAAGTGTATCTAAAACTTTAGAAAGATAGCATATGTAGATCATTGAAAGAATGAAAAAACTGAAAGGGGCTTGTATGGAAACATCCTAGTTCAGATGTAATACAGTACTGTTGTGGCAAGATTTCCAGCACAAAACCAGGGAGAGAAAAAAACTATTTAGAGAGTAGTTTATTAAGAACACGATAGTTGCTCAACCATGGTTGTGGATGTCATGGAGACCACATTCTTAAGATAGTATTGTGAAGGGAGCTTTAGTGTGAGCACATTAATAAAAGAGAAAAGGCTAAAGTTTGGCACTTCACTGATCTAAAGTATTGAGATGTGTTATAAAAGATGTGCGATAATAGCAACTCTGAAGGATGCTCACTGAATATGATTATTCTTCATCATGCAACAAGATCAAGATCTCAGGAATAGATGCGATTTCTACCTTAAAAGGAGGCTAAACATGTTAAAAGACAGAGTCAAAGTTCAACCTTCAACCCGATTACAATGTTTTCATAGGAATTTATAAGATTCTCTTTGACAATAGTGTAAAATAATACCCCCTACATCAATGTATGTGACTAAACAGAAAATAACTACTACTTGAGTCATATAGGTTACTACATGTTGACACTGGGACTTCTGGTGTTTCCTATAATAAATATTAACCTGCTTTAATTATGTCATACATTCAAGTATTTTACTTACTTAATCTTAAGACTCTATAAAGAGCAGAATGTTTGTTTTTTATGTACTGATGTGGGATATCTTTGAGCAGAATGATGGTAATGGCCATTTTTACAATAATACAATAATAATTTAATTTGTAAGACAGGTAAACACAAATTAGTTGATTGTAGTTGTAAAAAATGGCAATTGTTTCAGATCTCAAGTAATTTCATTTTATACACGTTTTATTGTAAACAGATGGACTGGTGACCTGTACCCCGCCTCTCGCCCGTAGACTGCTGGAGATAGGCACCAGCTCCCCCGCGACCCACTATGGAATAAGCGGTAGAAAATGACTATCCACATATATATATATATATATATATATATATGTGGATATATATATGTATATATATATATGTGGATGTATAAAAAGGATCAAGTAAATGAGCATAGACATAACTTTTTTTTTTAGCAAATTTCCCTTTTTTGTTTCACTATATGCTCTCATGCCTCTCTGACTGTTTGCTTTTGTGAGTTGCATGTCAGATTTTCCACGTTGAGATAATTGTTCCCCTCAGCTTGAGATAAATCAGTTCCCATGATTATTCTTAAAAAAACAGTCCTGGAACTACAGGTTTGCTTTGTACGAGAGATACATTACAGCATATTGTGAAGAAGAAAATAAAACCAGGAACAGCCATTGGAGAAATAATGGGGACTCTATAATTATGCAATGCTGGTGTATTTATCTCAGTAAGATTTGCTGAGCAGGCAGGGTTTTTTATTTTTTTCTAAGGTGTGGATACAAAACAAGGTAGCTGCAGATATTAACACCTGGAAACATTTACAAACATAACCTTCAAACACAGTGGGCTCACCACCTGCAGGGGGAACCGTGAGGGACCGGTGCAAAGAGGATTGGGTGGCGGACGAAGGTGGAGACCTCAGCGGCCCGATCCTGGATGCTTAGGCTGGCTCTAGGGACGTGGAATGTCACCTCGCTGGGGGGGGAAGGAGCCTGAGCTTGTGCGGGAGGTCGAGAGATATCGACTAGAAATAGTCGGGCTCGCCTCCTCGCACAGCGTGGGCTCTGGAACCCATCTCCTTGAGAGGGGTTGAACTCTCTTCTACTCTGGAGTGGCCCACGGGGAGAGGCGGCGGGCTGGGGTAGGTTTGCTTGTTGCCCCCCAGCTCAGCTGTCTCGTGTTGGGGTTTACCCCAGTGGATGAGAGGGTCGTATCTCTGCGCCTTCGGGTTGGGGAGAGGTCTCTGACTATCATTTCAGCCTACGGGCCGAGTGGTAGTGCAGAGTACCCGACCTTCTTGGCGTCCCTGTCGGGGGTGCTGGATAGTGCCCCTCCCGGGGACTCCATTATTCTGCTGGGGGACTTCAACGCCCACGTGGGGAACGACAGTGACACCTGGAGAGGCGTGATCGGGAGGAATGGCCTCCCCGATCTGAATCCGAGTGGTGTTTTGTTATTGGACTTCTGTGCTAGTCACGGATTCAACGGATTTGAACACCATGTTCAAACATAAGGGTGTCCATCAGTGCACTTGGCACCAGGACACCCTAGGCAGAAGGTCAATGATCGACTTTGTTGTCGTATCATCAGACCTTCGGCCGCATGTTTTGGACACTCGGGTGAAGAGAGGGGCTGAGCTGTCCACTGATTATCACCTGGTGGTGAGTTGGATCCGCTGGAGGAGGAGAAAGCCGGACAGACTTGGCACGCCCAAGCGCATAGTGAGGGTCTGCTGGGGACGCCTGGCGGAGCCCTCGTCCAGGGATGTATTCAACTCCCACCTCCGGGAGAGCTTCGACCAGATCCCGGGGGATGTTGGAGACATAGAGTCCGAGTGGACCATGTTCTCCGCATCTATTGTCGATGCTGCTGCCCGTAGCTGCGGCCGTAAGGTCTGCGGTGCCTGTCGCAGCGGCAATCCCAGAACCCGGTGGTGGACACCGGCAGTAAGGGATGCTGTTAAGCTGAAGAAGAAGTCCTATCGGCTGTGGTTGGCTTGTGGGACTCCTGAGGCGGCTGACGGGTACTGTCAGGCCAAGCGTGCTGCGGCCCGGGCTGTGGCAGAGGCAAAAACCCGGGCCTGGGAGGAGTTCGGTGAGGCCATGGAGAAGGACTACCGGTTGTCCTCGAAGCGATTCTGGCAAACCGTCCGGCGCCTCAGGAGGGGGAAGCAGTGCTTCGCCAACACTGTTTATAGTGGGGGCGGGAGACTGCTGACCTCGACTGAGGACATTATCGGGCGGTGGAAGGAGTACTTCGAGGATCTCCTCAATCCTGCCATCACGCATTCCGTGGTGGAAACAGAGGCTGGGGACTCAGGGTTGGACTCTTTCATCACCCAGGCTGAAGTTACCAAGGTGGTTAAAAAGCTCCGGTCCGGAGGGTGTGTTCCAACTACAGGGGGATCACACTCCTCAGCCTCCCTGGTAAGGCCTACGCCAGGGTATTGGAGTGGAGAGTCCGACCGATAGTCGAACCTCGGCTTCAGGAGGAGCAGTGTGGTTTTCGTCCCGGCAGTGGAACACTGGACCAGCTCTATACCCTCTACAGGGTGCTCGAGGGTTCATGGGAGTTTGCCCAACCGGTTCACATGTGTTTTGTGGACCTGGAGAAGGCATTCGACTGTGTCCCTCGTGATGCCCTGTGGGGGTGCTCCGGGAGTATGGAATTGGGGGGGCCCTTTATTAGGGGCCATCCGGTCCCTGTACGAGCGGAGCAGGAGTTTGGTCCGCATTGCTGGCACTAAGTCGGACCTGTTCCCAGTGCATGTTGGACTCCGGCAGGGCTGCCCTTTGTCACCGGTCCTGTTCATAACTTTTATGGACAGGATTTCTAGATGCAGCCAAGGGCCGGAGGGGGTCTGGTTTGGAGACCAGTGGATTTCATCTCTTCTTTTTGCGGATGACGTGGTCCTGCTGGCCCCCTCTAGCCAAAACCTACAGCATGCGCTGTGGCGGTTCCCAGCCGAGTGGGAAGCGGCTGGGATGAGGATCAGCTCCTCCAAGTCCGAGGCCATGGTACTCAACCGGAAAAGGGTGGCTTGTCCTCTTCAGGTTGGAGGGGAGTTCCTGCCTCAAGTGGAGGAGTTTAAGTATCTCGGGGTCTTGTTCACGAGTGAGGGAAGAATGGAGCGGGAGATCAACAGACGGATCGGTGCGGCTGCCACAGTAATGGGGGCGCTGTGCCGGTCCGTTGTGGTGAAGAGAGAGCTGAGCCGAAAAGCAAAGCTCTCAATTTACCGGGCGGTCTACGTTCCTACCCTCACCTATGGCCATGAACTTTGGGTCATGCCCGAAAGAACGAGATCCCGGATACAAGCGGCTGAAATGAGCTTCCTCCGTAGGGTGGCCGGGCACTCCCTTAGAGATAGGGTGAGGAGCTCGGCCATCCGGGAGGGGCTCGGAGTAGAGCCGCTGCTCCTCCACATCGAGAGGAGCCAGTTGAGGTGGCTCGGGCATCTATATAGGATTCCTCCTGGACGCCTTCCTCGGGAGGTGTTCCAGGCACGTCCCACCGGAAGGAGGCCCAGGGGACGGCCCAGGACACGCTGGAGGGACTATGTCTCTCGGCTGGCCTGGGAACGCCTTGGGCTCCCCCTGGAGGAACTGGAGGAAGTGTCTGGAGAGAGGGACGTGTTGTGGAATTTTCTTATCAATGTGGGTAGAAGTTGACTCATAACAAGAGAAAATCCGGACTTTGTCTTTATAAGTTTTATTTAAAGGCATTCAGCATTTGAAGACCCGGACACTGAGGTTAGTCAGTGAAACAGAGCCCCGATGAACATTTACACACAGTATTTATACCAGAACATGACAGTGTTATCTCAACTTCAAAGAGTCTGTGTTTTACAACCCCAGACCCTTCTCGAGTTCAGAGGTGACAAAGTTATCTGGGAACCCATCAGTCCTTCCCAACACATCATCCTAACTGTGGGTTTTAACCATTAAACTTCTGATAATGGCTTTTACAGCTTACTCCGTAACACAGATGTTCACAGAAGGGAGGTAAACCAAAGGTCATACACTTTGGAACACTTAATAAAATAATTTCCATCACACTCCCTTCTTCTGATTACAAGATAATCACAACTAAAGGAAAATTCTTCAAAACCATCACCCCTCTCAGCTAACAGATAATCCAAAGCCATTCTATTTTGCAAACTCATAGTTCTTATAGCCTGCTGCTCCGTAGTTAGAACAGTGAAACATTCCTCAGATAAAGCAGTAAGATTAAAAGTTAACACAAAGGGATCAGGGACCAAAGATCCTGAAATAGTAGAAAGATCAGTTCTGATAGGACATGACTCAAATTTATGTCTGTTGATTAAAGCACATAAAACAGATATAATAGCTTCGCAACCTACTGTCTTCCCAAGGAAATAAGGTGTACTTTCCTCCTGTGTAATACAAATATCTGGATCTTTAATTGGATTTCTATTACCCCGAATTCTATAAAGAGTTCCTGTAGATGCACACGTTAAATTAATCTCACTAGAAAATCTACTAACATTTCTGCTTTCCCTTACACTATAATTCCTCACAGTTTTGATGCATCATTTGCCACCAGACATTATCAGTATGATCATAGTAGTCAGGAAAGTGATGAATCTCTCTTCGAATCCGCTGATGAGTATTATTAGTCAGATTAACCACACATTGTCTTTGCTGTACCTTTCCCAAAATGAACACAAGAGTTATAAAAATACTTGCAATACCAATCATTAGCATCAGAACAGACCATCTTCCATATAGCTGCATCGTGACCTTGAAGTGGAATGTCCTTTCTTCTGGTACTGAAAGCAAACAGTTTTTTCCAAAGAAAACAAATTATAAACACAACTTAAAAAACAAAAAACAAAATATCCTGCTGTCTCTCCTGAGTGGCTTCAAGCTGCCCTGTTACCAGTCTGGTACAGGTGGGCGGTCGTAGGAAGCTCCTCTAGAAATATATTTAGAAACAGGAACTCTAACCTGCTGGAAGTTAGGCTTCCATAGTCCAACTAAACAACGGTGGAAATGAACACATTCAAATTTGTAATAATACCATAATGATAAATATCAAGCAATAAACATAAAAGTTAGATAAAAGCATCCGAGATATCCTCCTCAGAGTCAGTCTCTCTGTCAAAGTGGGAGAAAATAATTTGGCTGACCCTTGCTGTCCAGGCAAAGGAGCCCCTAGTAGCCACCAAATGTTAAGAAATTAAGGAGAATAAGCATCATGGCGCATATTTGACTGTCTTTCTGTTGCAGACGTCACCAGTCCATCATCCAGAGAAAGGTTATGTGCAATGTGTAGAGGTCTTCCCTCTCACTGTGGTGTGTGTGCAGTAAGGCAAATGACCTTATGATTTCTAACTTTCAGGCAATGCAATGGCCTTAAGTAGATTCTGAAATAACGTTGCACTGCCCAAGGGATTATTGTGCCCTTGTAAGAACAGTGTTCTTCAATCACCTCTTAAATCACTCGCCAGTGATCAGCTTACAGTTCTTTGTCTTGTGGTGGTCCGCTGTCCTCAAATCTTTCAAGCCGTGGATGATCCAGTTGGAAGATGACTTGTCCTGGAAGCCAGATGAAGCTGGGGGAGCTGGAGCTTTCCTGCAGCTTTCCTGGGTGTCTAGTTGGATCTGATATGGGCCATTCCAGCCCTGGACTTCCTGTGTTTTCTCCTAAATTCTCTGAGCAGAATCCAGTCGCCAGGAATAAAGGACTGGAGGGTGGAAGTGGCTGTTTCTGGTAATGCAGCCTTCACCATCTGTGAAACTTGAGAAAACATAGGGGACAGGTTTTGACAGTAAAACAACATCCTATCTTCACACAAAGATGTGGAAGAAAATTATCTTGGCAATATCCCCATGTCCAAATTAGGAGACCTGCCACACAGCACTTCAAAAGGACTGAGATTTGCCTATGTCCTTTGTCTCAATCTTATATAAGTGAGAACAGGGCCTTCACAACACTTGGCTAATTTTCAATTCAAAGTCCCATTCTCAAACCTATGTGCTTAACTACATGAACTTCATCAAAACATCCAACAAAATCAAAAGAATTGATCTTCTGACTTCACCTGATATACTAGCAGTGACCATCAGCTAAATATTCTGAATATCAAAAATGTGACATGATGTTTGAGGAAGGCCTGATTACAGGTCAATATTTCATAGTTTCAGAATACCCAAAAAGAATTTCAAAAATGGTCTAATCTGTGGAGATGTAAAATTTCACAAAATAATCAACACCATAATTTCAGAGAGGTTTTCAGAATGTGGTCTTAGGGAGCTATACACCATTTATATAAAGAAAGTACAATGTCTCTCTCGCATTGTCACTAAGTCCTCACTGGAGGTATGAGCTACCCTTTTTCCCATGAGTGCTAAAACGTTTGGAACCCCATGTTACTTTATTCTGACATTTCTCTCTTCTGGCGCAGGGTCCAACCCATGCAACAATCCAGCAAAAAGTTTGTACAAAAATGTTCTAGTAACCAAGATCACATTACATAGAACCAAAGAAATGAATTCTGACATAACTATGTGTCACTATGAATTTAATGAAAGCAACATAAAGAAAATCCAGAGGTTTTTACCTGCAATTCAGTTCCATTAACAACAAAACACAAACTTTAATTAGTCAGTTCATCAATGTCTCACTTAGAAATTAGTCACATATCATCCTGATTTGTCTTGTATAAAGATGAGTATTAGATTAATGGACATCTAATGTAATTCAGATGCATAAACCCTACAAATTCGAATCTAATAAATAATTCCCACCAAATATAAAGTCATGACTCTGATTCTTTATCAAAAATATATTCCTTACTCTTGCATATCTTGAACTGTCAGCTAGTTTAATGGTACCAGGGAAACTTTCAATCTAATAAATCACCAATGATTCTGCATGCAAAACTAATTCTTCAAACTAGTTTAAACTATTTCATTAACCTTTTAATAATAAAACACATAAATCTAAAAGTCATGCTACATCCTTAATTATTATACAAAAAAAAAACATGTTATTAAGACAACAATCACTACAAGCATTTTGATTCTATTGTCTCTTAAACAGTGTTAAAACTCAGGAAGGGAGGTGCTGAGCGTCACCATGACAACAAAGGCACGAACCAACCTGGTAGGTGGGCGGAGTCAGGCAGAACTAACCTCTGATTGGCAGCCTATGGGCGGGACCCACAGTTTCTTCATTCCAACCCATATTAGTGAACCTTAAACTGCAAAGCTGTTAACATGCACCTACCTCAGAAACAAGCTGCTTCTTAACTCTCCTGAAAACTCAGTTTAATCAATCTGGGATTTAGAAACATTATTCTAAACATGGATTATTGTTTCATGCAACATATAATCAAACATTCAGTCCAACAAAACAAAGGCAGAACATCTAAGACAGACAAATGGCCAAATTTGAAGCTTCAAGAATTCAAAGAAATTTTTAACAATCTCTTTTCAGAATATGTTTTCTCAACCATATCTTTTACTGCTATAATTGATCAATTTTGTTATGACAATCGTCAGGATCCTTTTTTAAAAATGAGTGCACATAGTCCAAAAATTCAATTAAATTAAGATAAGAAGCTTGTCTCCAAACTGGACTTTTTCCCACATAGTGTTTCAAAAAGAACAAACATCATTTTCTTTAATTTGGGCTATTTAAATTTTGAGAGTTGGGGAAAACTTATTACTAGAACCCCTCTTTTACAATCCAAATGCTGATAAATGTTCCAATATTTTATCTCTTAGTAATCTGAAATCACCTTGTGTACCTTTGTACTCCTATGTATTCTTTTAATCTTTAAACCCTAAGAAATCAAACAAGGACACTGGAGTTTGAGCCAACCATCCTCTTACTGTTAAGAGAGCCTTTATTTCTTTTCTTTTCCTAAAATAAAGGATTTTACTTGTCTTGATTCTGTTATAAAGAATCCTAGCCTTGGTTCCAAAACTAAACTCTTCAACCCCAATCTGTGTTCCCCAGAGTAGACATTTTGAGTATTATTGCATTTCAAAGCCACCAAATGACTGGAACCCCTCATTGGCTTAGATCTATTTTAATAGGTAATCGGTCTACCTTTAATTAAATATTATAATTTTATGGACCTAAAATCTATGGCTTACAGGCTTCAGGAGTCCAGGAACCACAAGTTGAGTACTACTGCATTGAACAATGGTGTTAACTTTCTGCAGAGATTGAAGGATTGGCTAAATATATTATTTCTGCTTGGACAATAATCAGATTTAAAATTATTAGTTCACAGCTCCTAATTTACCTCAGATCATATTTGCTCCTAACACAGTTCATAAGAAGCTTCAGACAAACATTATGCTAAAAAGCCAAAAACAAAACAAAAACCAGATCTGTTTTAAAATAAAGAAAAAGCATGGTACTGTGGTGGAAAATAACTCCACAGTTCTGAAGGCCTTTTCATGCAGAGTCTTCTAAAATACATATTTTTATATATGATTTTGACAACTTAATGTATGTTTTTTGTTTTTTTAATATTTTTACTGAATTGTTCTGAACACTGTTATAAGTGTTCCATGGTGACCTGTATGTGCTTGCATATTAAAGCCTTGTACAAATGCAGCTGGGCAATGATACATTTTAAAATGCATTCACAGCTAAAATAAAATAAAATAAATTAAATTAGTTAGTTAGTTAATTAAATTAAAACTCTGAGATTCAGCGATGAGGTAATTTGGGTTCTGTTTTACTGCCTTTGGAGAATAGTGTGTTATGATTCTGGCCCTCTGCCAGCTCTGCTCTCACTCATGCAATCAACTCATCTGCTTCACCTGTCTGCTGCTGCGCAATCACCGTCATGCCACACACCTGTGGAGCTGCAGTTATATACAGCCATCTGACAGGCAGACGGTGACAGATTTTCGAAAACATTTGTGAGTAGTTATCCAGCGGTCCTTTCTGACTGATCTTGTTCTCTGACCTTGCCCTGCCTCACGGATTTTGCCTTCTTGCCTGCCCCTTGTCTGACGGATTGGATTTCTGGATTTCGACTCTGTTTTATGCCTCTGCCTGCCCCTTGTCTGACGCCTCTAGCCCTGGAATTTGACCCAGTTTCTGTCCCTGGATTTACACCTCAGCCTAACCACTGGTTTATTCAGCCTGAGCCTGCCTGGCTCTCTAGTCCGTCAAGAGGACAATCACAGCTCTCTGTGTTCCTGTCACAGTTTCAGCTGATTCCTCGGAGGATTTGGATCAGTCAGCAATCCGACTTCAGTCTGTTGGACGCTTCCTCATTAACTGTCTGGATCACTTCCTCCTCTGGATTCTGTGCCTCATCACCAGACTGAGAAGTTTAGTGGCTCTATCTAACTCCTTGCATATCCTGAGTCTTATTCAGCCACTAACTAGTCTCTCTGTTCTCAGTGGTTCCTGGAAGCTGACTGTTGTTCTCCTGCTCTCTGATCCTGAGTTTCTGAATAAAGCTTTTAACTTATTTCTTTGTGTTTGGCTGAGTTTGGGTTCTCTGTCTCTGGTCGTGATAGAGTGAGAAGGTATTTGGAAAGATCACT
The DNA here is from genome assembly GCF_021462225.1 of Girardinichthys multiradiatus. Lineage (NCBI taxonomy): Eukaryota > Metazoa > Chordata > Actinopteri > Cyprinodontiformes > Goodeidae > Girardinichthys > Girardinichthys multiradiatus. The sequence continues at coordinate 17,804,776 of NC_061813.1, forward strand.
TTTAATCTGTGCTAAAACAGCTTCCTAATACAGGAAAATACAGCTTATGTTTGTGAGCATTTCATGGGAGTCAAAACTTTGGGCAAGTTCAAAATATACATTTCTTTTCTCTTTTAAGTTCTTTAAAATTGGGCTTAAATGAAAACCAGGCTAATGACATTCTCATTTTCATGTATAACCTTGCCATAGAAAACCAATTGGCTACATTAAAAATGGAAAAAAAAAACTTGTATAATTCCTTTTACATTGTGGTGTGAACAAGCTTTAGGAGAAATGATTTCTTTTATCTAAGCTTGATGGATGTTAAGGTTTTCTAAGAGTCTCTTTCAAATTGCCCTTTGGTTTTCTCTAATAGTGTCATTATTGGCTACTTTTGAATCATTTTTTTTTTTTACTGCTCAGAGGACTGACTGATCTTACTGTACACAAAGTGTTTGACTACACACTACAAACAAATGCTGTTTGAATTGTTTGTTCCTTCTTCAGTTTCAAATGTCTCCCTCCCTTACCAGACACCTATTCCACTTCATTTTCCCTTGTTGTGGCTGTTCTTGTCTAACTTTCTCTGTGTTTCCTTTATCTCCACAGGTGACATCTAATCGTGCAGCCCAGCAGCAACAATCACAAACTGGGGCAGGATCAGGTAGGTATTCATTTCTTCTTTTCACCTTATTAATGTTCCTTCTTTAAAATTTGTTTTTCTCATGATACATTCATGGCATTCATTAGCTTTGTGCTACTGACACTCAGATGAGATTTTTTTCTTTTATTAGTAATAAATAAAAACGGTCTCTCCCATTTTGTGGGTTTAGCTGAGTTATTCATTTTTGTTTTGTCAAGTGCTTTTGATCTTTTTAAATTTTTATTTTTTTGTACAGCGCTTTGGTCACTTGTTAAGTTTTAAATTTTTTTTATTTTTTTTTTATGTGCTTTAGAAATAAAGTGGTATGGTAACTGTGTTTGATCTTTTTTACTGACTTATTCGCTATTTACGCCAGTACTTGGTGGCTTTCTGCTTTAAAGTTCAAGCATCAGCCTCCTCACAATCTCACCCTTTTCCTCTGTTTATTAAAAAAAACTCCCCTTTTTTGTTTTTAGGAATTTACTATTCCAGCTCTACCTTACCTGCCCAGCGTGTCAGTTCCCCCCTGTCTGGGGGAGGAGGCTCAGTTTCTCCTGGGAAACACCAACGTTTGGGATCAGCCTCTGATACATCAGGCTACTCCACCACCCAGCGCCAGTCTTCCTCTTCCCCCTCCTCCTCTCCCAGTAAACAGTCTCCTGCTAATCGACTGGCCAAGTCATACAGGTAGGCCACCACATTCACTGGATCTCTAACTTTAGATTTCACGTGTTTGTATTGATACTGGAGAATGTAAACTTAAGATTTGAGAAATGTGTGTGTGCTCCTGTTTTTATAGCTGAGAGGACCATTTTTTTCTTATTTCACTATCAAAGTGAGGACTGTTTGTTGTAAAGTGAGGTCATTTTCATGGTGCTCACTTACTGTTTTGCTAAGGGTTAGGTTTAGGACTAAGGTTTGAATTGAGTTAAAGTTAGGGTTAGGTATGTAATGGTTAGGTATAGGGCTAGGGTCAGGGTTAGACCATAGAAAGGATTGAAAATGAATGGAAGTCAATGAGAGTCAATGCAAGGTCCTCATATCATATAGTAAGACAAGAGTCTGTGTGTGTTCATGTACGCGCGCAAATTTGTCCACCTAGATTCCGTCTTTGTGTTACTTTGTATGTCACTATAGTACTACAGTTTCCGTGACAACATCAGGAGGTGGGTCCCCACTGAGGGTGGCATCTCCATCAAACTCTACAGCAACTGGAGGAGGGAACAGTTCAACATCGTCCCCTCTTCACCAGGTACCGAATTGTATCCTCTTAAGGAGTGTTTCACTCTATAATGCATCTGTATGGAAGGAGTGTTTTGAAATGGGCCAAAAATATTAGAATTTCTATCTATCAGTAATGTTTGTGGTGGACTGGAGGGTTTTACTACAGGCTGTGTGCTCCTTCAATCTGTCTAGATAAGTTTGTAAGGTCTGAGATTAAATACTTATGTACTATGGTATTTTCCTTCCGCATTGTTGTTATTTATAGACAAAGTCAGTATGGGAAACATTTGCTCCTTTTCCACTGGCACCATTTAGCCCAGCTCCACTCCACTCAGCCCGCTTTGAGAGCATTTCCATTGCTGTTTTTTCCATTCTGGTACCTACCTTTTTGATCCCTGCTCCTGAGCAGGTGCGACTGGGCCTGAGTTGGGACTACTTGTGACGTGAACAGACAGCAGTTTACTGATTGGCCAATGGGTCCAGGGGAAAAGAAAAGGGTTTTGCTGAGGTAGTGCAGGGAAAAGTTATTAAAATACATGTGAAAGGGGACCACTGCCCCTGTCTGCCAGTCAAGAGGCACTGTCCCCTACTCCCATGCAATGTTAGAGGCGTGTCAGCCATGACAGCCCCACAACATCCAGAGACTTGAGGAACTCGGGGCAGATCTCATGCACCCCAGAAGCCCTGCCACCACAGAGCCTTTTGACCACCTCGATGACTTCAGCCTGTGTGATGAATGAGTCCAACTCCAAGTCCCCAGTCTCTGCCCTCCACCAGGGAAGGTGTGACTGCAGGATTGGGAAGATCCTCAAAGTACTCCTTTCACTGCCCAAAAATGTCCCCCGTCAAGGTCTGCAGCTCCCCACCCCTACTGTAAACCTTGTTGGCAAAGCACTGCTTTCCTCTCTTGAGGCGCTGGATGGTTTGCCAGAATCCCTTTGAGGCCGACCGGTAGTCCTTCATGACCTCACCAAGCTCCTACAAGGCCCAAGATTTTGCCTCTGCTACTGCCCAGGCCGCGGCACGCTTGGCCTTACGGTACCCGTCACCTGCCTCAGGAGTCCCAGAAGTAAACCAGAACCAATGGGACTCCTTCTTCAGCTTGACGACATCCCTTAATACCAGTGTCCACCACCGAGTTCGGGGATTGTTGCCATTACAGGCCCGCAGACCTTATGGCCAAAGGTAAGGGCCAAGGTCCATGGCCTAACTTTAATGTGACAATGTAACAGTTATGTTAATAGTGGTGCAGCAGACTACACTAATGGCAGGAGAGGGGCTTCAAGCCATAACTCCAGCAGTCAGAGTCCATAGAAACCAAACATGTTCTGTGCCGAATAGAGATAGACCATTGGAGTGGAGCCGCGATGCCTACAAAGAGCCAATGGAAAAAGAGCATTTGTTCTGAGTGGTATGATAAATGTCTTGTTGCAAATGTGTTTGACTGTAATGTAGTAGTTTGAGAGTCTGTCACAGAAACATATGACATTGATTAGATGTTTTATGTACTTCCTTGAGTCTGACTCATATAGGTTACCTAAACAAAATTCTTTATGTTTTTGGTAATATTCTGTGGAGATACACCGATCAGACACGTGGTTTTGACAAGCATGTGCACCTTGACTGGTCAAGAAGGTCTAATCACAACAAAATATGTAGAACTGAGTAATCTGTCACCTTTTTACAAGAACAAGCATTACCGTCTTCAGCAATTTGAGCTACAGTAGCTTGTCTATTGGATCATACCAAACAGGTCAGCCTTTGCTCCCAACAAGCGTCAATGAACCTTAGCCACCCAGGATACTATCATAGGGTCATTCCTTTCCTCCCTAGGACCAGTTTTGTCACACACAGACCACTGAAGAGTGGGAACAAACCACAACAGGTGCGGTTTTGGAGAAGTTCAGACAGAATTATCCAGCTATCATAAATTGTTATTTGGGAGAGGCGCTTCAATTTTACGCATGCCAATTTCCCTGCTTGAAAAGGTTCACTTGGTGCCTATATTCCATCCACTAACAAGTATAGTGATAAAGAGATAATTAGAATTGTTCACTTCACCTTTCAGTGGTCATAATATTATCCCCAATCAGTGCATTTTATTTTGAATGAAATCTTTATCAGTCCCATCAAGATTGACAGAAGGTGGTTGTCATACCTGTTTTGTTTAATACATTAGGTGCCTTCATAACAAACATGGCATGATCTTGTGCAGCACCAAATACAGATTTTACTTTTTTAAACCAAAGTACAATCCTGCCCTTGTGAATTGTTTTCATACAAGACAATAGGGAGTTCTGTATTTTATTCAAACCATGTTTTTTGGGTCAACCAAGTTTCTGAAGTGAATTCATTACACATTTATTCAGTGTGTTGTATTTGTTCCTTTTTTATATATATAGGAGGGTGTTGCAACATTATTTGCATGTTTTGAACATTGGTTGTGTTCATTCCATTCTGAAAAGACTTTTCATTAGATACTGACACCAACCTTAAGAAAACTTTACTGAAAAAAATAAAAGGAGATAAAACTTATTTATAACACATAGCTTTTACAAATTTGGCAGCTATCAAAGCAATCGGTCAAGCACAATCTAGGCATACACGTCATGCTGTTCTGCCTTGATCGTAACAAAAAACTAAACATAGCCAGTAAAAATGTATTGTCTTTGCAGATGAGTTCTGGCATAGGGAGCTATGCCACTCTGTCTCCTAAGCGGCTGGCAGCTCACCACGCTTCTGACCAATACAAGATCTCACACGATCTCTACGCTACTGCAACACTACAGAGGCCTGGCAGTCTGGCAGGTGAGAGTTCACTTATTAAAATGAAGTAAATGTAACAGATTGCACCTAAAAAATGTGCTCTGAGTAGCTCATGTTGACAAAAATGGTTCACCTTATTGGTATTTCCTTCCGTTTCATCTATAAACCACACTTCTACATGAACCCTGATAAGTTGTTTGAAAGTATTCAGATAGTTTGGTAAAAATCTTCATCTCTTGGCATGAGTGATCTTAGTGAAAAAGAGGGTTTTCATTGCTTTATTTACTTTATTTTGTTCCTACCTTTTGAATTGCATTGTTAAGTTATTGGTAGAACATAACAAATTTTGTGTAGATTTAAGACCCTGAATGAAGTCGACCCCCCCCCCCCCCCCCCCCCAATTTTAATGAATTATCAGGAAAATTTGAAAAGTGAATAAGTGCTGCATTTCACACATCAACATTTTTAATTCATCTAAGTATTATTGATCTTTAACTTTATCCACTTGATGTTAAAGTTAAATAATTTTAGAGCCTTGTAATCACCAGATCTGTTCCTGCCAAAAAAATCTATTTAAATATCACTGAAGTAATTTTACCTTTGAACTTCAAAGGAGTCAGCAAAACACACTGTAACTGTCTCCTTGTAAAACTGAGCCACGCATTAAAAGAACTAATAATCACAATAGACAACAAGACAACCCAATCCATAAAAATACAAACACTCTCTGAATAGGTGTCAAAATCCTGGCCAAGTAATATGAAAAGGCATTAGTAATTGCCATAATTTTTCTGTCATTTAGAGTGCTCATAGTGATCACTGCGGTTATGTTTCTTTTTAGACCCAGCTCCTTGTATCTTGTCTTTGTGCCCTTTCATCGCTTTGTTGTACTTTTTTTTTTTCCTTCAAACTGTGTTGCAAGTTTGTTTAGCTTCTGCATTTAGAGAAAACTGTTCTCGTACTCGTCGTCTTCCGCTTTACCCGGGACTGGGTCGCGGAAGCAGCAGACTCAGCAGATATGCCCAGACGTCCCTCTCCCCAGACACCTCCTCCAGCTCCTCCGGGGGGAGCCCAAGGCGTTCCCAGGCCAGCCGAGAGACATAGTCCCTCCAGCGTGTCCTGGGCCGTTCCCTGGGCCTCCTTCCGGTGGGACGTGCCTGAAACACCTCCCGAGGAAGGTGTCCAGGAGGCATCCGGTATAGATGCCCGAGTCACCTCAACTGGCTCCTCTCGATGTGGAGGAGCAGCGGCTCTACTCCGAGCCCCTCCCGGATGGCCGAGCTCCTCACCCTATCTCTAAGGGAGTGCCCGGCCACCCTACGGAGGAAGCTCATTTCAGCCGCTTGTATCCGGGATCTCGTTCTTTCGGGCATGACCCAAAGTTCACGGCCATAGGTGAGGGTAGAAAACTGTTTTCTTGCCCATTTTGTGATTTGCTTTGTTCGCAATCCTAGATCTGGACATGTCTGCGAGAATCCAGCAGGGAATCCAGTGTAAATATGGTGTCGGATATGCCACACAAAATGAAGAGAAAACTATGCTTTTCACTGCTTCATAGGTTAATGTGCGAATGGTTAGATATGTTACTGTTTTTTGTTTTTGTTTTTTTTTTTGTTCTTCTTACACTCGGTACACAGCTGGCAAACATACAGGTCCTTCTCAAAATATTAGCATATTGTGATAAAGTTCATTATTTTCCATAATGTCATGATGAAAATTTAACATTCATATATTTTAGATTCATTGCACACTAACTGAAATATTTCAGGTCTTTTATTGTCTTAATACGGATGATTGTGGCATACAGCTCATGAAAACCCAAAATTCCTATCTCACAAAATTAGCATATTTAATCCGACCAATAAAAGAAAAGTGTTTTTAATACAAAAAACGTCAACCTTCAAATAATCATGTACAGTTATGCAATCAATACTTGGTCTGGAATCCTTTTGCAGAAATGACTGCTTCAATGCGGCGTGGCATGGAGGCAATCAGCCTGTGGCACTGCTGAGGTCTTATGGAGGCCCAGGATGCTTCAATAGCGGCCTTTAGCTCATCCAGAGTGTTGGGTCTTGAGTCTCTCAACGTTCTCTTCACAATATCCCACAGATTCTCTATGGGGTTCAGGTCAGGAGAGTTGGCAGGCCAATTGAGCACAGTGATACCATGGTCAGTAAACCATTTACCAGTGGTTTTGGCACTGTGAGCAGGTGCCAGGTCGTGCTGAAAAATGAAATCTTCATCTCCGTAAAGCTTTTCAGCAGATGGAAGCATGAAGTGCTCCAAAATCTCCTGATAGCTAGCTGCATTGACCCTGCCCTTGATAAAACACAGTGGACCAACACCAGCAGCTGACACGGCATCCCAGATCATCACTGACTGTGGGTACTTGACACTGGACTTCTGGCATTTTGGCATTTCCTTCTCCCCAGTCTTCCTCCAGACTCTGGCACCTTGATTTCCGAATGACATGCAGAATTTGCTTTCATCCGAAAAAAGTACTTTGGACCACTGAGCAACAGTCCAGTGCTGCTTCTCTGTAGCCCAGGTCAGGCGCTTCTGCCGCTGTTTCTTGTTCAAAAGTGGCTTGACCTGGGGAATGCGGCACTTGTAGCCCATTTCCTGCACACGCCTGTGCACGGTGGCTCTGGATGTTTCTACTCCAGACTCAGTCCACTGCTTCCGCAGGTCCCCCAAGGTCTGGAATCGGCCCTTCTTCCTCAGGGTCCGGTCACCTCTGCAGCGTTTTCTGCCACACTTTTTCCTTCCCACAGACTTCCCACTGAGGTGCCTTGATACAGCACTCTGGGAACAGCCTATTCGTTCAGAAATTTCTTTCTGTGTCTTACCCTCTTGCTTGAGGGTGTCAATAGTGGCCTTCTGGACAGCAGTCAGGTCGGCAGTCTTACCCATGATTGGGGTTTTGAGTGATGAACCAGGCTGGGAGTTTTAAAGGCCTCAGGAATCTTTTGCAGGTGTTTAGAGTTAACTCGTTGATTCAGATGATTAGGTTCATAGCTTGTTTAGAGACCCTTTTAATGATATGCTAATTTTGTGAGATAGGAATTTTGGGTTTTCATGAGCTGTATGCCAAAATCATCTGTATTAAGACAATAAAAGACCTGAAATATTTTAGTTAGTGTGCAATGAATCTAAAATATATGAATGTTAAATTTTCATCATTACATTATGGAAAATAATGAACTTTATCACAATATGCTAATATTTTGAGAAGGACCTGTAAATTCATTACTGCCAGCAAGAGGAGTGAAGTGTTGCTAGGATGTGCTCTTGACAAAATTATTATTATTATTTTTTTTTTTATCATGTAAAAATTTATACTGGTATTAACACAACAAACTGCCACATAAGTACCAATTGCACTGGCTATGTGTAGAATGTCAACAGGGTTACAGCTTTTCTAGCAGTCACTAAAAAATGGCATTACGTTTAGTGCTGGTCAGCACACACAGCTGGTCAGCATACACAGCAGCCCTTCTCTGGGTGTTTTTGGTGAAATCTATGCAAAATAAAATAATTGGCATATAAATAAATAAGCAGAACTAAAAACACGAATAAAAATAAATTGTATTTATTAAAAAAACTGACAATATTTTCCCAACATCTATTATTGTTGTTAACGATACATTGTTAGGTTTAGCTGTAAACACACAATTGTGAGGTGTCAAAGGACAACATTTGGTTTTTACACATTCTCCTTTCCTAATATTTCACCAAGTGAAATATTTTGGAGGGGAATATTTCTTTTCATCTGAAATTCTCTTTCCTTTGAAACAAAGAGGTCTGTACTTAGACAAGTGGGCCCTTGTGAAACACAAAATAAATGAATAGTGAAATAAAACTAACTCCAAGATAAAAGGCATGTGTAGAGGGAAGACAGCTGGGATGAGTCATGGTATTAATGGGTGTGTCTATGAATCTAATTCCTGCTCCTTCACAAATAGTCTCATTATTCCTCTTTATTCTGGCTTCTTTTTTCTTATTCTTTAAAATCTATTATTTTTTTAAAGTCCAAAGTTAGAGTATCACTTTAATGCTTGTTTTATTCTTTAACTATGCTTTTTAGTTCTTTGTAACCATGGCCAGTAAAGTTATGCAGTACTTGCGGTTGTATATATTCTAGGTTGCTTGTTTCACATGATTAAAAATACTGTTCAAAACGGGATATTTAGGGTAAACGCTACTTTCTGATCCTAACCTCTGCTGTGGAACTAAGCTGCAACAGTAATTACCCAACAAGCTACTGTATCTGTTTGAGTCTTCTGGGATGACAAAATGCCTCACGTGCTTTGGTTTCTGATAAGATTTGTCAGCTTCAGTGGGTTTCTTTACATAGAGGCCTGAATCTTGAAGCATTGCCCCTTCCTCCTGTGGAAAATCCTTGTCACACAATTTGCAGTCCTCAGAGGACTAATATGATATGATAAGACATTAGTTCCACTGGACTGTTTCTTTCTCTGTCACTCAGAGCTATTGTACGTGTCTGTTTGTGTGATCTCATTTTATCTCCTGCCATGTCAGCTCAGCCCTCATGACTTGTCTTTGTATTCCCTGAGTGTGCCCCTTTTCAGCCATTTTTCTAATTTTATTTATCTTTTTTGTTTTCAGAGCAGGGGCATGGTCTTACATTTGTTCTGCTGTGTGGTGAACAAATGCTTGTCGTCAATTTTTTTCCTTGCCCTGTGTCTGTGGGATTCCTGCCAAACACAGCGAGGGGACATTGCATCTCATTATTTTCCAGCTGACAAAAAGCAATGTGTTCTATGCAGATTAAAAAAAAGGAAAAACAGACACATCATTCTCTCGCTTTCTGTCTCTCTCAATCTCTCTGTCTTCTCCTATCCTTTTAGTTGTGATGCGTGTTTCCATTTGTGTGTGTGTTTATGATTTAATGCAGTTCTAACCCACTTGTTTTCCTGTAAATCACAAAAGCTTACCTACTGACAGTCATGCTCACACACAAACACACATCATCTAATGCTTAGCTTTTCCCATCAGCAAAATAAAAGTGCAGTTTACAAATGTACAGGTCAGACAGACAGGTTAACTTTAGAAGTTTTTTGTTGTGGAGGCCATGTTCTTTTTATTTGTTTCCTGTTTACCTTCTTCTCTTATCTCCTCTATCCATCTGTTGCTACAGTCATTTGTGAATAATCTTCATTTTTCTCTTGAAATCCAGTCTGTCTTGCTTGCCTCTTTGCATCATCTATGACTTCACTATCCTTTTTTCTTCCTTGTTCTGTCTCCATCTCACATTGCAATGTACTAACTCAATTGCCTCTAAATCGCCTCCTTCAACAATGCTTACATCTATTTTATTATATTTAGTTTTATCCCTTTCATTCTATCAATGTGAGTTACAAAACTTTTACCCTTCTTTTATACAGGCTCTCGTGGCTCCTACAGTAGTCAACACAGTCAAGAAACTCTTCGGCCCTTAGGGTCCCCCGAGCACCACATAGACCCTATCTATGAGGAACGTGTCTATCACAACAAGGGCCCTATGAGGAGCCTTAGTCAGAGTCAGGGACCAGACACAGGCCCTTACCGTAACAGCACTGGTAAAGTACTTCCTTCAGTTGTTTAAACAGTTACACTTATATTGTTTTCATTGAGTGTTTTTATTTTTATTTACCATGTAATAACCTTCTAAATGACTTTATTCTAAATATGTTTTCACCCTAAACTAACACTTTGACAAGTAACACCTGAATATTTAAGATCAGTCAAGAACAATTTGTTCATGTTGACTGAATATACAGGTCCTTCTCAAAATATTAGCATATTGTGATGAAGTTCATTATTTTCCATAATGTCATGATGAAAATTTAACATTCATATATTTTAGATTCATTGCACACTAACTGAAATATTTCAGGTCTTTTATTGTCTTAATACGGATGATTTTGGCATACAGCTCATGAAAACCCAAAATTCCTATCTCACAAAATTAGCATATTTCATCCGACCAATAAAAGAAAAGTGTTTTTAATACAAAAAACGTCAACCTTAAAATAATCATGTACAGTTATGCACTCAATACTTGGTCGGGAATCCTTTTGCAGAAATGACTGCTTCAATGCGGCGTGGCATGGAGACAATCAGCCTGTGGCACTGCTGAGGTCTTATGGAGGCCCAGGATGCTTCGATAGCGGCCTTTAGCTCATCCAGAGTGTTGGGTCTTGAGTCTCTCAACGTTCTCTTCACATTATCCCACAGATTCTCTATGGGGTTCAGGTCAGGAGAGTTGGCAGGCCAATTGAGCACAGTGATACCATGGTCAGTAAACCATTTACCAGTGGTTTTGGCACTGTGAGCAGGTGCCAGGTCGTGCTGAAAAATGAAATCTTCATCTCCATAAAGCTTTTCAGCAGATGGAAGCATGAAGTGCTCCAAAATCTCCTGATAGCTAGCTGCATTGACCCTGCCCTTGATAAAACACAGTGGACCAACACCAGCAGCTGACACGGCACCCCAGACCATCACTGACTGTGGGTACTTGACACTGGACTTCTGGCATTTTGGCATTTCCTTCTCCCCAGTCTTCCTCCAGACTCTGGCACCTTGACTTCCGAATGACATGCAGAATTTGCTTTCATCCGAAAAAAGTACTTTGGACCACTGAGCAACAGTCCAGTGCTGCTTCTCTGTAGCCCAGGTCTGGGGAATGCGGCACCTGTAGCCCATTTCCTGCACACGCCTGTGCACGGTGGCTCTGGATGTTTCTACTCCAGACTCAGTCCACTGCTTCCGCAGGTCCCCCAAGGTCTGGAATCGGCCCTTCTCCACAATCTTCCTCAGGGCTCGGTCACCTCTTCTCGTTGTGCAGCGTTTTCTGCCACACTTTTTCCTTCCCACAGACTTCCCACTGAGGTGCCGTGATACAGCACTCTGGGAACAGCCTATTTGTTCAGAAATTTCTTTCTGTGTCTTACCCTCTTGCTTGAGGGTGTCAATAGTGGCCTTCTGGACAGCAGTCAGGTCGGCAGTCTTACCCATGATTGGGGTTTTGAGTGATGAACCAGGCTGGGAGTTTTAAAGGCCTCAGGAATCTTTTGCAGGTGTTTAGAGTTAACTCGTTGATTCAGATGATTAAGTTCATAGCTCGTTTAGAGACCCTTTTAATGATATGCTAATTTTGTGAGATAGGAATTTTGGGTTTTCATGAGCTGTATGCCAAAATCATCCGTATTAAGACAATAAAAGACCTGAAATATTTCAGTTAGTGTGCAATGAATCTAAAATAAATGAATGTTAAATTTTCATCATGACATTATGGAAAATAATGAACTTTATCACAATATGCTAATATTTTGAGAAGGACCTGTAGATCAAGAACCTGGCTGTGTAGAAAAATAATAGATGGAGCTGAAATTAACTATCATAAGCAGAACTATTTATGTTCTAAATATCAATATGTTTATTTTCCTTAATTCAGTTCCTTCTTATTCCAGTTTTTGAAGTTGTGTCAAGACCTTTTTAGTGTTTTACATTTGTGTTTTTATTTATTTCTTTTTTATAATTTTTCATTTACTGTTTGTTTCTCCTGTTTACAACTGTCAGTTTATTTTAGTGAAATACTTTTGTTGGATTTATTTTAAATCTAAGAAAAGCTGAGTTCTGCAAGCTGGTCCCGTAGAAATACTAGCTATCACTGTCTACCAGTCAAGTTTTGAAAAAGTAATACTAAAGTACTTCCCCCTGTGTTGATTTGTGATGCCAGTAGCTTGTAGTACAAACAGCCTGATGTGTTATTCACAAAGCAGAACCACTGCATGGACAATGCAAGATGTCAACCCACACAAGGGCTCATACTTTATGGGTTCAGATGGTTGGTCAGCTCTACATAAGAGGCTCAGCACATAAAGGTATCACCAGTTTCTATCTTGAAGAGGTAATTTCACATAGAAAATCTGATACAGCCTCAAACATTTTATTTGCCCAAAAAAAAAAGAGGTCATTTCCAACTGTGTGATTTTGCTTGATTTTTACTCCTAAAAAGCATTTCTACATTCAGGATGTTCATTTTAATATCTGTTTACCTGTTTTCTTTTCTCTCATTCCTACACATTTCTAGAAACTGTACCCAATGGTCAACTTTAGAAACGACATAATGGAGAATAAAAAAAATAGGAGCCACATAAATTTGCAATGACAAATACAAATTTCTTTCATTTGTAATAAAACACAGTAGGACACATTTTCTATCAAATCCACACAGTCATTTTTACAGATTCCTCCACAACTACATTGTTGCCTGCAATGTATTTTTAATATGCTCTCAATGAGCTTATCTCAATATGAGTTTTGGTACGCCATGTTAATCCCATTATGGTATCATAGTAACATAAAAAGTTTGCCACACCACATTCACATCTTCCTCTGTATCATTCACCAACCTAGACTAAATCACTATCCTTAGCATGTGGGTCAGAATTACAGCAATACATATGCAGTCATAGAGTTTGCCAATCTCTGTCTCAAAAGAAGTGGTAGTCTTTAAGCCTCGAGCATTTTTTTTTTCTAAAAAACATTTTAGTCTTCCTCTAATATGGAGGAATTCAAACAGTGTCAATATCTGAAGAAAATAGACTGTAGAGTGATGGTATTTTGTTTTCAAACAGCAATATATTAAATAAATTGGATCCAGAAATATTTAAGCAGAATGTACTGTACCATACCATTCCACCTTTGCAATTGGCAAAGAAAAGAAAATGAGACAAGTTAAAAGAAGAATGTAGCATTTTCCATAATTCAATTTGGCCTTAATAATAAAAGTAAGAAAACCCTCATAGCAAATGTGTACTGCAGCTCCAAAAATCAACAGAGTGCTTTTTAGATACATGCAACTAATAAGGCTTTTGTAAAGCAACTCTCTATGATGTAGGTTTTGATTAATTTTCCAGGTTGTTTCCATTAAATTCACTAAACTATTGCTATAAACCTAATTCACTAATATATCTGTACTTTTAGCTAATTCAGCATTAAATCAACAAACCAAAAATGAACATCACACTGTATTCTCTGTGCCACTGAATTGAAGACTTGGTCTTAATGCACCGTGTTTAAAGTCATGTGCGTACTATATGCAATGAAAAGCTGTCTAATAGGGATTCATAATGCACTGAGTGATGGCACATAATGAACTGATAAGGGTTGTGCTGACATAGTGAGCGGTAAGTCATTAATTATGTCAGTGCCTTTTCTTGGCAATGGCAAGCTCACGTTATTGGTTCATTAAGCTGGCATGGATCAATGTAATTAATACTATAAGTCATTCTCCTGCTGAAGAGGGAAGAGATGTTTCTGTGGGTGTTCAGCACCAAGTTTTAATCAGTAGGTCTATATTGTTTTATTTAATGCCAGCAAAGAACAGTATTTCTATGCACTTTTAAAAATTAGATGTGTTACATATTGTCCAACAAAAATGAATTTGAAGGAGGAACAGGAAAAAAACTGAAACAATAGTAATACATCTTTTATAGATTTTATATCATTCAATATATTTACTAGATTATTTATAATATGTGTGATACTTTTGACTTTGCAGACCCATTTGAATCCTGGCTGACCTATCATTATATTTTTTGCCCACCAGGTACAAAAAGCATAATGCAACTGTTTTTCAAGCAATGCATTGAAAAATATTACTATCAAGACATGTATTATATCCTTAAAGATGGGACAAGTTTGTGTGTGTGTGTGTATATGCACCACCAAAGGTCTTCCTATCTAGCATGACGGCTAAACCATTTCCTGTTTACACAGCAAACAAAACAACCACGAGTTAAATCTTTTCTCCTTAATCTTCAAACTGATTTTACTTGACATAAAAAATCTGATGCATGGGCCTTTCTTCCAATTTCTACACTCTCAAAGGTCAACTGTTTAGGCAACCACTGGAAATTTAGCAGCATATAGGCTGAGACATTATGAATTTGATAGTCATTTACTTCGTTAGATAGACAACTTTGGACAGATCCTCATTTATTAAATTCAATACACTGAATTACAGTACAATACAGTAATATATGGATTGGATTATTGTGTTATTACACTCTATTGGTTAGATTTTATTGTGCTGTGTGTACTGTGCTTTAAAACTTAGCTTTACACTTTCTACTTCAAGCCTTAGACAAACTAAAACTAAACTTAAACTTTTATATTCATAAAACCTACAGTAAATTAACTTATGTATGCATGCAAAGTATCTGACTCTAATGAAAGGTACTGCATACAGCTACATGTTTCTACAGAATTGTTTCGTGCAATTTTATTGTCTTTATTTTTTTGGATGTCCTAAAGCCTGATATAAAGTTAGGTAAAACTGAACTTAAAGACCATTTTTCTTGTCAGCCCACCAGAGGGGTATCTAAAGATGATTTATGTTGGTGGATCAAATACTTCCTAAATCCTTTTACTTTTCTGTTCAATATAGTCAGCAAATACACAAATTTCTGCACTTGTTGTATGAATATGTCTGTTTTGTGACATGTGTAATGCATGTGTGTAGGCAGCAATGCTAAGTATTTCATTCTTCAGTAAAACTAGGGCAGTGCCCAAGAGAACTACAGGTTAATGTGGCCTATTTTAAGCAATTATTCCTACTTGGCCACAGTGTCTCCACTGTACACATGCATTCAAATTATTCAGATGCAATACAGGATGAGTGATGCTTCTCCTTCACAGCCTTGTATGTTCCAAAGGGTTTTTCTTTTTTACTTCCACATATAAAGTCTTACATTCTCCATCTACATAGTGAACTCATTCATTTTGCTACTACTTCTGATTTTTGTCTCTTTCAGTATGTTTTGTACCCACATTGTCTACTCTCATTGTAATTTCTTACCTCTTGTCTGACCTCCTGTCACTGTTTTCTGATTTTTTTTTTTTTTTTTTTAAATAATCTTTCATCTTGCATTACCTTTGTGCTTCCAGTTTTTATGTAATGAAAATTGTCTTGGCTCGTATTAATGACTCTGACCACTGAGAATAACAGTCTGAATTGATGTGGCTCTTTTTCTCCTTAATGGCTTATCATTAGGTCTGCATGTGGCCCAGGTAGTGGCAATTTGAATTAGTTGTTTCAGTGCCACTATTAATTATCAGGTGCTTCTTTTAGCAAGGTTGACTTACTGGTATTGATAAGATTTCCACATTTAAGTCCACTACCCACTAACAATTAATAATCCAGAAAACATTTAAACAAATATCAAAAAACACAAAACTTTGCTTTTTAAATCCTTTTTGTTTAGTTGTTAAATTAAGCATGTTTTGCAAATGAGGCCCTTACACAGATATGCTGGTTGAAGTTAACTATAAATTATATTCCATAAACTGAGGATTGTGTCTTTAGATCTAATTTCATGTCTGTGTAAGTTCTAGAAAGTGTTTTTCAACGTTCAAGTCGATCTTTCTGTTACATGCATTACACTGTATACTTGTCTTTCCATGACAATATAGCATAGCTTAGAAGTTAGGTTGGAGAACTAACACTATACAGCCCCTGAAACAGAAGATCTTCTCGTGTTATCTGTAATTGTGTAATTGTGTGTTTGAATCATTTTTGATTGAATTTGAAGCATTCACTGGTGTGATTGTGCACAAACAAGGAGAGACTGAAATATGTGGAGGATTTTACATCAGACCATTAAACCAATCCCCTTTCCCCTTTAAATTAGTTTTTTCTTCTTTAATGAGATCTAACATCCTAATGAGGGGGGCAGAAAAGAGAGGGTGATAGAGAAGAGAGATGAAAGACAAAAAAACAAGCCCAAGAGAGCATCAGCTCAGAGATAACCGAGGAAAAGGTGCACACATCTAACATACATCTATTGGCCAGGAGGCAGAGAAAGTTCAAAACTCCTCCTAAATATGGAAAGTGACAGATCCCTGCAATGAAAACAAAGATAAAGGAAAGGCTCACTTTCATGTGGCACATGTTCTTTGCTGCCCAGGCCTGATTTATCATACTAATTATGATCTATTAAGCTGGTGTGTCTTTGAGTATATTTTTGTCACTCCTTTTAAGTTGATGGAGGTTTAAAGATTCAAAGAGGTTTCTGTGATTGTATATGCTATCACTCACATGTATGTCAAAATGTATATAAACTAGTATACTCTGCATACACATTTCAACAGAAATCAGTTACATGCAAATCTCATTTTTGGTTTTTAACAGTAGAAAAACTGAGCAGAAAGGGATATAGATAATACATTTTTATGTTATATTTCTGCGGATGCAAACAGAGTTTTCATATTGTGTCGTCTTATTTTCACATCTGGCATGTGTCAAAATGAGGTGAGATCCTTCCCTGCATCACTGGAGAAATTAATTAAACCCTCACAATTAAATCAATGAAATATTAATCAGTAAATATTCACATTCTAAAGCTGTGAAGTCTGGGAGGCACATTTGGAGTTATGTATTCTCTTTTCATTTGCAGAAGTGTATCACTGATTGAGGCTAAAAGAAAAAGGATGATTTCTTTAAAAACCATGTTAGCCATATATCAATGATTGTGGATGGAATTATGTTTTTTAAATTGTATGATTGCTGAATAGAAATGCAATAAGGTTTGAGTTTTTATAATCGTAAGTGCTACTGCATTTTGTGATCAACTACATGTGTAAGAAAAGTACTTATAATCACTTGTGATGTATGAACAAGAAAGAATGATGTTGAAGTAATGGTTTTAAACTGTGATTGGAGAAAATGTTGCAACTAAAAATTTGAGCAGCACCAATGTAATAAATAAAGCCTATGTTCAAGAGGAAGTGTATTGTTGAGTGAGACAGGAAAAAAGCAGATGTTGAGGAATTGGGGAAGTGAGAGTTGTAGCTTACAGTACAAGGCTGATGACTGAGGTGAGAGCCAGATCAGAGGAGAGATCAGCAGACGGCTCAGGACTGAGGTGATGATGGCATATCTGATGTGAAGCGCACGACTTGGGGAATTCCAAAGAATAGATCACCTTATGGCACGGGTGACCAATGGGACAGCCATGGCAACAACCACTGGCCAATAAGCACAAAGTTTGGTGAAAATGTTCTATAAAATGGGTAAGAATAGAGGAACTACCAGTTGTTTCCTCGAAGAAGACCAGCAAACAAGATCGGATGGAGAAATACGCTACATATGAATCAGAGGACAGGAGACTCAGCCCCTCTGATAATTCTGCATTGAAGAGGATCAACCCATGTGCCCTGAAAGGACTGTGGCTCATAATTGAGAATTTGATTTCATCTACTGCATTTTTACCCAGACAACTGAAGTGAACTTGATCAGTGAGCTACTGACTGCTCTGAGTTTCAGGCTTATGGAAGTCCAGAACCAACCTCAATCATACCTCAAGGGTTTCCTTCAACCCTTCAGCCTCTGGAAGTCAGTAACTATTGAGACACATGACAATGACATTTCTGGTTGTACTTAACTGAATATCAGTAATAGACCCTCGAGACCTGGAGCATCAGTGCCTGTTTGCTTAGAGGAAGAAAACAAAAGATTTTAGTTGTCATTCCACCCAAGAAAATCTATTTGTTGCCTCCCGAAGAATTCATCTCCACCGTGTGCATGAATGAGTCTCTGTCTTCAAAGCCTCCTCTCCATACTCACTAGTTTCAGCATCAGGGAAAGATAGGTTAAGTTGATTGCTTCCTTTCTGTTTTTCAGTTCATGTGTTGCTGAATTTAAGCTGTTACTGAACCCTGCAAGAGCGTTACTAATTAAAGAAAGCATATGAAATCTAGATAAATTGTGGACAGTCAATTATTTGAGTCACCTTATTTTTGTTTTTTTGTTAGTACCATGTCACTTAAATCAACCTAACCCATATACCAAGTGCAAGTTGTAAAATTAGGGAATGAACAGCCGTTAACAGAAATGACTGTTGAGAGTTGGATGACTACTGTGGGCTACTTGGTTATTCAAACCACCAGCTGAGGAAGGGTGAGACTTCTGGATGTAGGCTGTTAGAAGTTAGGTGTGTCATTTTCTGACACCAGTTCAAACAGATCTTTCAGTAAACTTGCTTAGTGAGACCTTTCAGGTTTAGGGAAGTCCGGACCCGTCGGATGGAGAGCTGGATTGAGTAATCTTCTCAGAAAAAGGGAAGTAGGAGGGAGCGGTTAGCTCATCGGACAACAAAACATGTGTAGGTCCTTGAGAAGCAGTAATGTGTTAGTTTTAACATATAAAGAGGTCCAAACGTTTCTGGCACACCTTCACCAACCTCCAAGGTGCATGGAGAAGGTAAACGAACTGCTAAGATGAAAACTTTAGCTACACTTGAAGTACTTGGAACAGACTTTATTGACAGACCAAGGCATTTTGACTTGCGGCCTTCTTCAGAGTCATTACAAATAACCACACAACTTGTATTTAAATAGAAAGTAAAATCCAGCAAAACGTTTAATAAACCAATCACATGTTATTAGTTTCATATAAAAAAATCATTACACAAACAAAAAATAAATGAGATGTTTCTAATCAACCGATTAAGTTTGAGTTCATAAGACTACACCAGAATCAGACACTGCTACATCGACTAAACCAAGATGTGCCACTAAAGATTGGCCCAGTCCAACCATAACAAACTGGAATTGGTCAAAAAAAAGTTGGCCAAAACCTAATCCTTTTGTCACAGTTTCTACTGTACCCAGGCTCATGCTTTTTAGATCACTGTGTTAGTCTCCTAAATTACAGCCATGCTCTTAACCCAGTGTGTGAGATTGAAAATAAACTCTGATCATTGGTTGAGCAATTTAAATTGCTAGTACTAGGGTCAGTAATTGTCGGAGTCATTTGCTGTCAGACCAACAAAAGCTTGATATTGTTAATCTGCCCCTTGCTCTTTGTGCTTTATGAGGTAAAGTAATTATCAGGATTTGACTCCAGAATTATGTGAGTGTTTGTTAGGCTTCAAATGAAACATTGGATTGTTACAAATTTTGAGAAAATTAATTGAACACCAAACACAGTAGCTATGAATAACAGTCCTTTGCAGAATGGTCTGCTGAGTATTTACTGAATATATCCTCCTTGCAGAATAATCAGTAGTTAAAAAATGAATAAATGTTTGTTCCAAATATGGGTCATTGCACCCCTTCTCCAATTCCTACCCCCATTTTGTAACAATGCTTTGTCATTTCATCCCAGCCTGTTTTCTTTTGTACCTTTGATAAACTGTGGGGATAAACAAGGACAAAATAATCAAAATTATTTTAGAATTTGATTTATTTTCTATTATTTTCTGAAGATTTCATATTACACTTTATTTCATTTTGACCTGAGTCAGCTGGCTCATGTAAAATAATACAAATTATAGCCACTGATGAGCACCTGTTGGTAGAAATGATTTATTGGTATAATATCATGTCCTTAATGTAGATTATGAATAAAGTATACACAATTGTTTTCAATTTTATGGTTACTAAATGTATGAAGCGTCCCAAACATAAGTAATGAATGCATGGTCAGTATGTGGCAAACAGCTCCTTTTTAATACCCAAATAAACAAGATACCAAAAGTATGAAAAGGTCAAGGCTTTCAGTGACCACTTAAATATATTTACAGTCTCAGGAGCTCATCTAGTTTTTTTTTTATTTTTATATATATATAAATAGCAGTCAATTAGATATTTAAAAGTATAAGTTGTGTCTTTCAGTATGCAACAGTAGATTTTTATAAGATATTCTCATAAATAACATACATTTATTTATTTTGGCTGAGAGACACTTTACAAACATTTCAATAAATCATAACGAATTATTTTCCAAAAAAGTCAATTTTAAAGAAACATACAGGGAATGCAGTTTTATGTTGATTGTGTGAATTCAAGTCTTCTTGTCAGTTTGTGTTGGTTGTAAAAAGATCACTGAGCACTCAAGGAGCACTCTTAAAAGATTTTGGAAGAAACATATCAGTTACTGAAGCGTGTCACTCACTTGGCTCTTAGTCGTATCCAATCAGACTGGTCTTGTTTGTCAGCGAAACACTAAAATGAGCTCGCTGTTGAAAGTACAGGAGTTAAGAGTTGTTGGCTTTATTTGGAAAACTGTTGAACTTAGTGAATGTTTACCCTGTGGTAATGTAGTTTTCTGTTTACTAAAAGTCAGTCCAATCTCCGTTTAATTATTGAGGCAAAAAAAAGAACAACGGTAAACGGAAGAAATAATGTAAGTTAAAACTGCTGAGTTTATTTTCAATAGATAAAACAAATAAAATGCTTTCCAAATTGTATGTTTTGACCTTATATCCAACACTATTTAACACTAAAAGCATGTTTGTTCCCATTGAATCCAGTTGAATTACTATGCTGTTGTCAAAACTTGTACAATAGCCCGCGTTCCTGCCGAGGCCTCAAAGCCTAATTACAAACTCAATGCCTCTGACTTACATGACAGATCAGCACAATTTTCTCCCTGGGAGAACATATGACATTTTCCTCACCCCACCCAGGTCTTTCATAATGGAATAGAAATTGAAGGTCCATGCATATGCCAATAACAACAAACGTTGGCACAAAGCACAAACAAACACACACGCCTCCATTTTGTAGTATCTTAGTTTACATAATTTTCATATTCTCCGGTTTCACCTTCTGTAATGTAATAACAGTTAGAAGGAGTATGATTTTTTATTGTGCTCTCAGAAATTTTGCAGCTCTTTTCTCCTTAATATTTTTTTTTACAGTTTGTTGCAAACGCTGTAAACTATAACTTCGGCTCCCTCCTTATAAGCCCATTGTTATTTGCAGCCCTACTTTCCTCACAAGGGCATTATATAGAACATTGAATGGTCATGTTCGTATGTTTGGAGCACATGTTTTTATAATTTGAATGTGGCAATAACAAAACAAAACCCTAAATCAAGGCTAACATCTTTGCACACACATTACGCTCTGTTTAAGTTGATAAAATCCTTTTCTTCTGTACCCAGTTTGTCCTGTTCAGAGTTAAATGCAGGATACGTCCTGAAGAGGTTCAAGTTATTCACAGACATTTTAGACAAACATCTATGAAATGTCCAACTCAGCAGTCTGCAAACTTTATTACCACAAGAGCCATTTGTTCTCTCTTCCACCAAAGAAAAATAGTCAGGAGCTCCAAAAGATGACACACATCTAATAAACTTTTACATTTTTCTTATTTTTTTGAATTATTTTACCTTTGACAATAATTGAATTTAACAAACAGAAGTGCATTGTGCGTGTGTAGGCCTACTTAAAAATAAATTTAACACTGAACTATGCAGGCCTTGTTAAGTCCTTCTCGTATTTGTATCAAATTAAAATAAAACGTAGCCCACTTTATCATAAAAAAAGTGATACCCAATTAAATGCTAGTGTTCATACATGTTTAATGTGACCTCTGTTTTTGAAGCTCTATGCTGATCTTCCCTATGCTGGATTGATTCCAAACATGATTATTTGAACAGCTTCCCCCTCCTTACGATCTCATGGGCTGCCAAATAACTAGCAGCTGTAGGTGAGTTTGGAGAGTTGATACACTCCTTGAAAGTATGTTTGCTCTGCTCAACCTTCCATAGTGGTTCCGAAATAGCTCTCTTTTGCTTATCTTCAGTTGGGTGCTTTTCAAAAAATGCTTTGTGCTTGTTTTGAACATCTTTTAATGTTACATTTTTTATTGTTTGCCAATTTCTCGCCACATATCAAGCACACAAATAAGCCAGCGTCGTTGGCAGTGAAGGCAAAGCTATCTGTCCATGGAAAATTAAACTCTGTTTTCTTCTGAGATTCTTCTTTTGGGGATGTATTCATGGTTAGCTTCAAGTGGGGGTTGCAACTTCAAGAAGCCATGTATATTTTGATTGACCTCGATTGATTTTGATTAAAAGCATTTTAAAATTTAACATTCATGTATCACCTCAAACTCCAACATGCTTATGCATCAAAAGGATATTATATATATATATATACATATATATATATATATATATATATGTATATATATATTTTTTTATTTTTTTATTTATATATATATATATATATATATATATATATATATATATATATATATATATATATATTTATATATATATATATTTTTATATATATTTTTCCTTTTGTCATAGTTATTGTAACATGCATATATTTGGATATTAGTTCACAATCCAGGCATCAAAACATCCCCTTATAATTAAAAATATGCTCAGACACTCAAAGTGACTTTGCAAATCCATATTTATGTGGCCATTTAAGATTAGAATAACCGTCCAGTGAAAAACGTCGCCTTCACTATTGTCCATTAAAAGCATAATCATTTTGTAGAAAACACTGGCCTGAAGCCCCTGCTGTGTCTTAAGTGGTGAACTCTGAGAAATAGCTTGCATTTTCCCCACATTAAACCAAGTCTCCTACAGGTTCAACATTACAAAATATAGTATACCTATTGCACTATAATTACAAGGAAGGGCATTTCTGGAAGATCCACATGCACTAGTGCCTCCAGCTTAGGAACATCAAGAGCTGTGTGTTGGCTGAAAGGCTCTCCCAGGGATAAAAAGAGAGAAAAAGTCATCCTTACTCACATCCAAGCTGTGTGTGTGTGTGTGTGTGTGTGCGTGTGTGTGTGTGTGTGTGTGTGTGTGTGTGTGTGTGTGTGTGTGTGTGTGTGTTGGTCATACTTAGCTTTGGCAAGCATATTTTATGGCAACTTTAAGTGAGACTGTTTATACACATTGAATGACCTGTATGATACAATCATGCAGATTCAGTTAACATCAGTCGCTTGCATATTTAGAAACTCTTGTTTGTGCACCCTAGCATTGATGTGAGTTTATGTAAGATGTATAAACTGTACTGAGGGTTTTGTGTAATCGTGCTGAGCACTGAAGCATGTCGAGTAGAAGGACATGTCCTCAGCTCTGATCACATAGTCTACTACAACCACAACAGAGGGGGGAAGGAGAAAGTTAGACAGACAAGGGGTTGTTAGCGAAGAAAGGGGGAGATGAACATGAAATGAAGTGATGATGGACAGAGAATGACAGACAAAAAGCATGGGAGCAAAGAATGTGTAAGCCACAGCAATGAGAGGGAGGGCTGTATCACAGAGGGGAAGTTTGCAGTGAGATTTGCAGGGAGGAAATGGATCGGGGTGAAGACAGATGGGACAGAAAACACCAAAGAAAGATAAAAGGGCACATATGCAGAGTTATAGTGGAAAAAGAGTGACAGAATACACCTAAAAGGAAAGGAAGCAGAGATGAAAGAATGAGAAGTTAACATAGACATGAAAAGCTTTCAGGATTAGCTTGATCCCTTATTAGTTTTTCCCTTCCTCTGCCATTCTCCTTCTCTCCATCTCTTACACATTCAGCAAGGGCTCCCTCATCTCAGCTGCAGCCCACAAGAAAGTTGGCCCTGCTCTAAGTAAGGCGGCCCCTCAGCTGACTGGCTAATTGCAGAGGTATCACTGTGTCAAATGACTAATAGAGTTTCCCTTTCCGTCGCAAATCTGCCAGCAGGAGCACAGCCACGGTTTGTTTACTCTATGCCCAAGCAAGGGAATACTAAGATAGACCGGCCTCTTTATTTATTCTCAAACACATTTTCACACTGCCAGAGTGTTAGGTGTGAGAGGTGTTAGTGGAACATGCATGTGTTTGTGTGTCTGCTGGCATATACACACAAACACGCCACCTTTCATGATATGCCTAATATTTTGTGAAACCGTAAAGGGAGTTTGCCTTCTGCTACTTTGTAAACCGCAGCCATGACAAACTTCTCACACCAGTGCATGTTTTACTACCCTGGCAACTGATATTTTGCTGTTGACTTGTTAGAAAAAGAATTACTATAACCGTCTAAAATCATAGTTTACCTTGAATTTTACAAAAACAAAAAGTAGAACAACTTGCTGTGAGATATTCTAATAAAAACAGGGCTCTTTACAAATACATCAGAGGAATGCAGCTCAGCCCAGTGAGTCTGCTCAAGGACAGCAACATTTGTATGAAGTATGAAGAAGCACACAAATATTACACTTGAAACATGTTTGAATTCTTTATACCTGTGCTTTTAGGATTTGAAAGAGGCCAAGCATATTGATTCACTGTTTAATAAGTTTGGAATAAAATTGACATTTTTGCACATTTTGCAAGGCTTTGTAAGTATGCCCCTGCCTTCAAAAAATTTGCATTAAGGCTGTATTAGCTTTAATGGTCAATTCATTTGTCAAATAGTAAAGTCAGTTTCATATTAAATATAAAAGAGAAAGAGAAACAGTGGTATTAACAAATTTATTGATGAGGATCAATAGAAATGGAATAAAATGTATTTAGAAGCTAAACAAGTGAATTTAAAGCATTACTTAAGAATAAGTAGTGGCTGTGTCTCTGTCCTCTACCACATCTATATTTTATCCTTACTAGCCTTCTCAGTTCCCTTTTTCAGACTTTGACCAAGAATATTCCTTTTCACTGGTCACAGCTCATGTTATTGGACAAAAATATTTGACAGGCCACTTTTTTCTTTGTGAGATTTTTTTGCCCGCTCCTTCTTTTGCCGTTCTTCCATCCCTTCTTTTGCTCTGGGGTTTGTCCTATTTGAATGTCACGTCTCTCAGTGAGTGCACACTGAAACTGGTAGTGTTAGCCTACAGCCCTGGCTACTAATGAGATGTTGAGAAGGACAGACTCACTATGGACACTATTTAAAGAGTATAGGATTTGCCTCTGATGAGAGTGATTCCACACCATTAACTTCCCTGTTGTCTTTTTAAGCTGCTCCTCTGTCCCTTAGTTTTTTCCTGACAAACTGTTTAGATATTTAATGTATGACATTGGAAGAATACCTCATGAAAACAACCTTCCCCCTTATCTTTCTTTTAAAGCCAGAAAAGAAAAGATGGCACCATTATTTGATTATTTAATGTTTCTAAATATAAAAAAATGAATAAAAAGAGGCTTTTTATGTGATTGTATTAGAGGGTGTTCTCATGTATCATACAGATGTGGAGTATGTGTGTGAGACGGGGTAAATAGAGCTATAAGAGGGCCGTGAAGGTCAAGCAAATGCCAGCTCTCAAGAGAGCACTAAAGAGCAAGCTGGTTGGTCACAAAATGATGAGACACTCATTGGAACACACTCACAGACACACACAATTCAAAGTTCTTTCATTTTTGATGTCATTATCTTTGCATGTATGCGTTTATGTTAAGTGTTTACGCTCCAGTTTGTGTGTCTACAGTTTGTCAAGCAGACATGCCCTCTGACTGAGAGGAGACTCTTTGGTCTGTGTTAAAGCTTTAATCACATGGTCACATATTGATTTCAAGGCTGTGAGTTATCACTCAGTTCCTGAAGAACAGATATGTTCTGTAGTTTTGAATGAGTGTGTATGTGTGTGAGTGTGTGTTTAAGTCCGCAGACAGTTTTGTCCGAAAGACAGATGAGATGTGCGTCCTTCACACAGTTTGTCTCAGTGTTTACAGCTAGAAGAACAAAGCCCCTAGACCCACATTAACATCTTGATATATCGCAGATCCATGAACAATATAGAGGGAAGAAGAAAGCTGCTACGTCTGTACTGGCTGTTTACATCTCTTAGTAAACTCATATTTAATGTGCAACTCTAATGAGAAGCTGGGACTGTAATATTTTGATTAATTTTTCCTAAATGTCTTTCTGTGGGAAAACAATAGATTTCTTCCATGAACCTCTTACTTATTATAAATAATATGTTTTCAGGTTATTCAATTTTAGTCAATAACTTGACGATGAATAGTCTTTGTGGTGACACAACACATTAAAGATGTTAGAAGAAACCTAACACTTTTAATAAAAAGTGTTTAAGATACTGAAGAAATTTTTAATTTAATTGTAGAAAAAAAAACTTAAACTAATAAAAACATTTTTTATATATATTTTTCTTTTTAATAATCATCAAGTGCATTAAAATTTTGTTATTTTTTCTCAGAAACCTGTTTTTCTTTATGGCTGCCTTTCTGCATTTCCTCTCCTTTTCTACACCTGCCTTTTGTCCTGTCCTGCTTTCCTTCTACTTCCCTCCCTTACTGTCCTCTATAGACCTGATGATGCATGTCCATAACCATGTCCGTGACCTAAGTTATGTCCTCTGTCCGTACTTTGTCCCCATAGCACCCTCCTCCCCTGGTGTCGACTCCACCCCTTTGCAGCGAACCGCGAGTCACGGTACTGGGACAGGAAGCTACAGCCGTGGTGGGACCAACAACTATGCCACAGTGGGGCCAGGATACACTTCAAGCGCCGGTGGAGGAAGCGGAGATGTTTATGGCTCAGACCCTTATGTGGCAGACCCCTACCGCACCCTGCAGTACTGCCCCTCAGTGGTGGAATCTCCTTACAGCAAGTCTGGACCAGCCCTACCACCTGAAGGAAGCCTGCAGCGTTCACCTTCCATCGACTCCATTCAAAAGGACCCAAGGTAGGATGAAACCAGTGATGATCAGTGAACTCCAGTATATGTGTGCAGATAAATTTTAGACATCACATAAGATATTATGCTAACGTTATACAATAATTCTCCAGACATGCATCTCTAAATAGGAAATAGGAAATTTGCATTCCAATGATGCTCATTTGTTGGATTAAAGGTACCTTTTTTAAAATAACCTTTAAGCAGGTATCAAACACACTTTTCATTAAGCCCATGTTTCTGTATTAATTTTTTTTTTTTTTGGTTTGATTTAATATTCCAATCTTCCAAGGAATTAAATGTCAAGTTTTCATTAGCTGTAAGTGGAATATCATCATAATTAACATTACTTAATTGTTGTAGATGTATGTAACAGGTCCAGCTTGTAAATGAGACTATGGGTCTCAAGAGACCTTCCTATACAAATAAATAAACAAATAAACAGAAACATAGGCTTAATAACATTAGTCTGTGTGTAATTAATAAATATAATGTGTTTCACGTAGTGATTTGAGTTACTGAAATAAATTAACTTTACAATAATATTCTAATTGGCACTTGTAAATGCTAATCATTTACAAGCCTTATTTTCAGTTAAACCAGCTTATAAAACACTAACTCACTGCAACAGCATAAAGGTGATCCAGTAACTAACCTGCAGAATAATCTATCCTACCTAAACTTTAAAATCTTAGCCAAATGCTGGATTGGACACGGCAATAATACTAATGTGGTAAAATACAATACACTTGCTCAAAAACACACAGAGAGGAAAATAAACCACCAAAATACAATGTTTTTTTTATATAGAATATGTTTTTATTGCATTGTTAAGGTTCAAAATACCTTTAATTTTCAAGGATAATTAATAAATTCAGCCTCACACACCACTTCATCTTTTTAATGCATAAAATGTGAAGATATACAGTACAGACCAAAAGTTTGGACACACCTTCTCATTCAAAGAGTTTTCTTTATTTTTATGACTATGAATATTGTAGCTTCTCACTGAAGGCATCAAAACTATGAATTAACACATGTGGAATTATATACTGAACACAAATTGTGAAACAACTGAAGATATGTCTTATATACTAGGTTCTTCAAAGTAGCCACCTTTTGCTTTGATTACTGCTCCGCACACTCTTGGCATTCTGTTGATGAGCTTCAAGAGGTAGTCACCTGAAATGGTTTTCACTTCACAGGAGTGCCCTGTCAGGTTTAATAAGTGGGATTTCAAGCCTTATAAATGGGGTTGGGGCCATCAGTTGTGTTGTACAGGAGGTGGATACAGTACACAGCTGATAGCCCTACTGAATAGACTGTTAGAATTTGTATTATGGCAAGAAAAAAGCAGCTAAGTAAAGAAAAAACGAGTGGCCATCATTACTTTAAGAAATGAAGGTCAGTCAGTCCGAACAATTATGAAAACTTTGAAAGTGTCCCCAAGTGCAGTTGCAAAAACCATCAAGCGCTACAAAGAAACTGGCTCACATGAGGACCGCCCCAGGAAAGGAAGACCAAGAGTCACCTCTGCTGCAGACGATAAGTTCATCCGAGTCACCAGCCTCAGAAATCGCAGGTTAACAGCAGCTCAGATTAGAGAACAGGTCAATGCCATACAGAGTTCTAGCAGCAGACACATCTCTAGAACAACTGTTAAGAGGAGACTGAATGTTCAGGCCTTCATGGTAAAATAGCTGCTAGGAAACCACTGCTGAGGACAGGCAACAAGCAGAAGAGACTTGTTTGGGCTAAATAACACAAGGAATGGACATTAGACCAGTGGAAATCTGTGCTTTGGTCTGATGAGTCCAAGTTTGAGATCTTTGGTTCCAACCACCGTGTCTTTGTGCGGCGCAGAAGAGGTGAACGGATGGACTCTACATGCCTGGTTCCCATCGTGAAGCATGGAGGAGGAGGTGTGATGGTGTGGGGTGTTTTGCTGGTGACACTGTTGGGGATTTATTCAAAATTGAAGGCATACTGAACCAGCATGGCTACCACAGCATCTTGCAGCGGCATGCTATTGCATCCGGTTAGTGTTTAGTTGGACCATCATTTATTTTTCAACAGGACAATGACCCCAAACACACCTCCAGGATGTGTAAGGGCTATTTGACCAAGAAGGAGAGCGATGGGGTGCTGTGCCAAATGACCTGGCCTCCACAGTCACCGCACCTGAACCCAATCGAGATGGTTTGGGGTGAGCTGGACCGCAGAGTGAAGGCAAAAGGGCCAACAAGTGCTAAGCATCTCTGGGAACTCCTTCAAGACTGTTGGAAAACCATTTCAGGTGACTACCTCTTGAAGCTCATCAACAGAATGCCAAGAGTGTGCGGAGCAGTAATCAACGCAAAAGGTGGCTACTTTGAAGAACCTAGAATATAAGACATATTTTCAGTTGTTTCACACTTTTTTGTTCAGTAAATAATTCCACATGTGTTAATTCATAGTTTTGATGCCTTCAGTGTGAAGCTACAATATCCATAGTCAAGAAAATAAAGAAAACTCTGAATGAGAAGGTGTGTCCAAACTTTTGGTCTGTACTGTATGTTGAAGGGAACAGGTTGTGTTAGGAGGTAGACTGAGGATGTACATGTTAAAACTCAGAGTACAAGAAACAAAACGTTTCAAATTATAAGAAACAGGCTCGAAATGGTGGTTAAGAAAAAGTTCAGTTAACAAGTAAGGATGAATCAATAAAGATTTTCTGTCCCTGAGAATGAATTAGATAAACTATTTACCGATATAATACCATTCTCATACCTACATTATTTGAAAGCACAGACTTGCACAATACATATAAAGCTATTCAAAGTATTACCATCTATATGATCAACACATCAGTAGGTCTGTGGTGGTTTGAAGACCTTTAAATAACTTGGCATATTTCATCACAACACTTTATATGAGAACTACTATATTAGGTGCAACTGACATAAAATCGTAGAAAGTAGGATGACCACAGAGATCAACATATTGGGACTATTCAACTAATCCAAAAAGACCACAAAGCCAGTACTTGAGATCAGAGCAGGACATTGCTGGTAAAAAGAGGTCTCATTTGTTCATTCCTATACAACGCACTTTACTTTTTAACAATTCCATGATTCATATCAACATTTACTATCTGACGTCATATGTATAAAGACAAAAAAACTAATACATCGCAGTGTGTTTCTTCCAGTCACACACCAGTTGCAATAGAAGCTCCTTTCATCTACCTTAGTGTCATGCAGGGTTTAAAGGAGCCCTACTGGGCTACGATCACTTCTATCCTCTTGTCTCCTCAATTAAGCCAAGCTCCATCTCCATCTTTATTTATATATATTTCATTTGACTCTTGATGTATAATTCCTTTAATTAAAGCGGGAGAAAGAGTGAGAAGTGTGGATCAAATCTCGGCAGCAGCTATCAGTCACAGAAAGAGACAAAGAACTGAGAGACAGAGAATGAACAGGATGAAATCATGGGAAGGAGTGTGTGCAAGAGTAATTTCAAAGAGACTGACGAATATATGTTGCCAAATAAAGATTTAATCGGCTTTATAATTTGTATGCCTTCCGAAAAAGAGTTTTACTGATAATGAGGTGATATGTTGTTATGAATTGTGATAAATAAAGATACATCAAATTCTGCTTTTTAAAGAGACACTTCAACTGCAACTAGCTGAAGAATCCTTTCCAGGATCACTCAAAATATGTTGCATTTGTTAAATAAAAATACATATACAATATCACAGACACAAGTTCTAGATAAAAATGTTTTAGGGGCTCTGTGTTTGCTCTTGTAACTCGAGAAAATTTTAAAAGTTGTTACAATTTAAGACTTCTACAAGCAGATATATTTTGTAGTCATGTTGTAATTTACACTTTATTACAGGTGCATCTCAGTTAATTAGATTATTGAAAGGTTCACTAAGAGAAACACATTGTATAGATTAATTTCACACAGACTGATGTTTTCAAACCTTTATTTCTGTTAAATATAATGGTTATACTGTTACAGCTGATTAAACTGACATTTATTAATTTCTGGAATAGGAAACTAAACCAGCAATAAAAAAAAACAAAAACATTTTATTATAGAAATGTTAATAAAAAGTTTGTTTAATTCTTGCTTAAAGGTTATTTTCAAAAGGTATTTTTGGGCTGATAAACAAGCCTTATCAGAAGACGTATTCCAGTTTATTGAGTTGTACCTGTCTGTCATGGAAAAATTAATCATAAATCCAATTTAGTTCAGAAATAGGTCTTTTGTGTGGTATACCTCCTGCAGAGCTCAGTAAATCCCCACGGTATTAACATTTATGTAGTGAATATATTCACAATCATATCATAATAAAGACATTATAAAAGAGAGCCAGATGATGAGCAAGTACTTTGGAATTAGCTTGTTGTTTATTTTTATTAATTTTGGCCTTCCATGAACTCCAAGGTACAGCAGAGTGCAGAAAAACTTGAAAAGAAAAAATGATAATGTGTGAATCCCATTACAATACTAATTTACAATGCAAGATACTGAACCCCTCTAAACAGAATGAACATTTTTAATACACCGACACTGCTAGATGGAAATTGAGACATGAAAGATCCCAGATAATTCTAACGTGATTATTCCACTTTTTCTGGGTTCTTGTAAGTTTTGACTATGTCTTGACACATGGTGATTTCTGCATCATTTTTAATTATGTGGTGTCTGGTTTTCTACATGGTGTCACGTTGTGGTTTTGGATCGGACCAAAGTGCAGACAAGAGCTCGGCAGGATCATCTTTGTAATTCAACGATTTATTTACAAAGTCAAAAAACATAGAAAAATCACTGCAGATTTCCCAAGGCAAGGCGTGGCAAAAAACAAAGCATAATCATGGACAATAACGAGGTGTGACGAACACAAGGAACCAGCTCTGAACAAAGACACAAAACCAACTTATATACTGTAAGATAACAAAGGCAGATAATCAACGGAACAGGGAACAGGTGTGACAAGGAGGCAGGGAAGCAGAAGGAACAGGTGAAACAAATACAAAGACTGAGGATGGGCAAAGTAACTAATAAACAATAAACAGAAACACAGACCAAGCAAACCTATAGACAAAGATAAATAGTCAAATGGGGAATAAGAAAACTAGAATAATCATGACTAAAGTAAACAGAGAAACTAGAGGGAACATAGGAACAACAACCATAACAACCTGAGAACAAACAAAGAACCCATAAAGAAAACCTGAATACACAAGTAAACAAACCTAACCATACTGACTGAAATAACTGGAAAGGAAACAGAAAAAAAGAAGAGTGCAAAGGAAGAAATAAAACACAATTAACCACAAAGATACTAAAGAGAAATAAAACTAGAGAATCCAGGGAAGACCAAGAACTATAATAATTACAATAATAATAATAATAAACCATACAAAGTAATAAGAAAACAACCATAAAAGAACTTAAGAAGTAAACATTAGGAGGCGGAAGAGGGAGAAAAGAAAAACATGATACAAAAACCAAAATAGAAAAATCAAAGCAAAAGGTAAACAAACACAAAGCCACAAATAAAGTCCAGAAATGTCACTCCGTGACACACAGGGAGTTAGAGTTAAATGATTTCCAGTTCTGGTCTTTATTTTATTTCTATTTTCTTTTAACAATAAACTTTTTTTTTTTCTATAACATCAAAGACAATGTAAACAAAGATTCACACAAATATATGCATAAAATGCTACACTTCCAGCATTACAGAAATAAAACAAAGTTTTTCTTCATGTATTAACAAATAAAAAAGCCTGTCATTTGGATATTAACATTATCTACATAATTAAGCTTAGTTGAAATACAATGAAGGAACATGGTTTTGGTTGATTTCACATAAACACAGGCTGCCTTAATCAGCCAAACATATTTCTATGTTAAACAAATATTTGGGGAAAAACATAACAGACAGAAACGTGTCTGACCTCATAAAGTAAAATTCAAAACCTTAAGATGGCATCGTCTTTACTCTTGGCTCTCTGTTGTCTGTGTAGATGATAATTATGCCTCAGGCATAGGGTGGGGAGACTTGTTGGATAGCCATTGCTTCTCCGAACGAAAGGAGCCAGTTCAGGTGGTTTGGGCATCTGATTAGGATGCCTCCTGGATATCTTCCTTTGGAGCTTTCCCAGGCACATCCCATTTAGAGAAGTGCAGATATAGAATTTGCTGGAGGAACCACATGTCCTCTTTGACCTGGGAATGCTTTTGGATCCCCAAGAATGAGTTGGGGAGTGGCACTGTTGATAGGGATGTCTAGGTTTCCCTCGAGTACTTGAATAAGCGAAAGACAGTCCTGCAACTAGTTGTTTTTGAGTCGTTTTATAATATCTTTTAGACATCATCTTGACGTCCATGATTTTTTGTTCCTTTTTATGCTTTGAATTTAAACTCAAGAAAACTTCAACTAAAAAGGTATTTTCATCAACCTATATCCTTCCCTACTAAATAAGACAATTTACTTTATTTTCATCATTTTATGTAGGTTGTTAATGATAGCAGACTATGGCTGCTCTGTGTTACAGCAAAGTGTAAAGAAGTACAATGCAGCTTTGCAGATATTCTTGCTCAAATCTATTGAAAACATCCTTCATCCAAAAAACTGGGCCTTACACAAATCTGTCCATGAGCTCTTAAACTTTGCATTCCACTGTACAATCCTAGCGTGGTTAATATCATTGAATTGGAGCCATGTGTTACAGTTCTCTTTGTCAGGAGGTTAAATTGCCTCCTACTCAAACTTCACTCTCACTCTTGCTGTAATTGGATCTGGCTGAGCTAACATGAAATGCTAAATGAGTTAGCAGCTATTAGAGACAAGGAACACTCTCAGTGAGGGCAGAGGTTATGTGTGCATCTAATAATGTGTTTGACAGAAACGGTGAGAAAGAATGGAAAATGTATCTTTAGGTTGAGATTGTGTTTATTATGGTTTATCAGAATTTTGTGTATTTTTGTGTATTGATACTGTATGTCTAACTCGACATTGTAACCAGTTAAAACTGTAGAAAAATGGCCAAAAAAGAAATTCAATAACAACTGATGGATGAGAGTGAAAAGGGGAGACAGGAGGATAGAAAAATTAGGAAAACAGAAGCAAGAAGGGGAGGTAAGAAGAAGGGATGAAAAATGGAGGAAGATCTCTCGAAGGGGAAAGTCAGAAACAAGGGGGAGGATTTTAGAATGAAATAGAGATAAAATAAAGGCTGGTAGCTAGATGGCAATCACGACTCAAGGAACTTCAATAAACAGAAGAAGTGAGAAATGCCTTTGCAGATAACTGTCCTTTAGATGTTCTGTTTATGTGTTATTGTTGAAGCACCCTCTTTGAGAAGAGTCTCATCCCTACTTGTTCTTCTTATGGAAATAAATGTTGGAAATGATGCAGACAATGGGATTATTTGCACACACTCACATAACCAATAAATGCAATACTGATGTGAAAAAGTGCTATACTAATAAAGAAGAAGAAGAAAGCATTGAAGCATCATTTGATATTATTAAGTAAGGATTAGCAGGGAAGACAGAAATTTGTTTAGGAAAGGAAATAGACCTTGACAGATTGAGGATGAATAGTAAATATTGCAAAGAGCAATGAAAACATTAAGGGAGAAAGAGATTAACATCAGCTTGGGGAAGATGGGAATAAGAGACCAGAAAGATGCATGTTTGGGTTATTGTTTCAAAGCTTGTGAGCTTGGGAGGGATGAATCACTCTCAACCAAAAGCATCATAATGGAAGAGGTAAAGAATTCAGGGTGCTGCAAGAGCAATGTAACATACTGATCTAGAACAATATTACTGCACAGCTTCAACTGTAAGGTTAGGACTGACTCATGAGCAGTTGTACTCTAACAATTTATTGCTCAAAATAAGGTCAGTCAGACTTCCCTCATTTAAACCAAACTAGTTTATTACATGTATCAGCACAAAAATATCTGCACAGCGGTAATGTATAGAGGTAATAGTGTAAGCAGTACTGATATTTAAAATCCCCTTAAAGATTATTTTCAAAATAATATCAGTTTTTATTAAAATGTCGTTATTTCAGCTTTGTCAATGAACCTCAGTTAAAAAACCATGTGTTTCAAATAAACAGTAGGAATTCCAGGAATGTTCTGCAGGAAGTGATGTAAGCAAGAATGTAAATCATAAAAAAAAGAAACACCGACATAATACTGCAGCGCTAACAAGAAAGTGCTATTTATTGTTTCCTGATATGATGTGATCTGCTGTGACATGCCATTCTCACTGCCTGCTATTTATTGTCAGTGTCTGTTGGCTCAGAGCCTAAATGCACTTCTCTATTTATGGAAAAACTTCAGTGGTCAGGAGTGACTCTGTCAAAACCAGTGTGGGTTTGAGTGTGAGACATCCATGTGGAATCATTCAAGACTAGTCAAATGCAATGTCTCAAATATTATAAAAAATAAAGATATGCAAAATCAAAGTCAAAGGGAATCAAAAGGAGACATTTAGTCTGTTTGTTGACTTTTCTTACCAGTTGGATTGGTTTATTTATTTGACATTTGACATGGAGTTTTAATGTGTTTAACAGAGGTTTATGTAAAACTCCTCTAAGGGTATAGAAGTCATTGCTACAACGTTGTTACTTTCAAGAACTCAGCTTAGCATTGGTCAGTTAATGCAATTTGATAAATAATGTTAATAAAAAAGATAGTGTTGAAATCATTTTAAAATAGAGCCAAAAGGGGAAAAAAAGTTTTGTATCCAATTAACTGTTTAAAGTAATCCATCATGCATTTATTAAATGTGCAGAGATAATTGATCTAAAACTGAGTAGTCACAATGTCCTCTGGCTGCTTGTTTACTTGGAAGCAACTTGGTTTAAACAAAGAAAAACGACTGTAAATAAAAAAAGATTCTTTGACTGGATTACAGCGCAGCATTTCAGCACAGCTGACAGACGCTCAAAATGCAGCTTCGTCTTTAAACTATCAGCACCAAAGACAGAGACAGCATGAGGGCTGAAACTTCAAAGGCAACTGTTCATACAGCCTGAACCATAATGACCATACACATAATTTGATGCTGTTTTGCACAAAATGGAAAATAATATACATATGAGTTATTTTTTCCAAATTTTCCAAATTAAGTTGTATTACATGTTTAGAATGGGAATAATTTTGAATAAATATAACATGTATTATAAAGTAACAGTTTCTTTAGAGACAAAGAATACTTCCCTATCCTTCGTTTAATATCAGTTATTTACATCTCAATATTTCTGTGAGCATGGAAACAGAAGATGGATGATTTATTGTTAGTGATTCTGTAAATATCAGGGTATTAAGGTTATCAACTACACACGTGAGTAAAATGTTTTGTTCATATTTTTCCATTCTTTGTCTTTAAGTGACAACTACATGTCAACATGTTACCTGCTTGATTTACATAACAGACACCATCAGTACCATCAGACAATGTAATACACAGACAACACAGGAAAACTGAAGTGTCATTGAGAGAATGATAAAATAATGTGCTGGTAACTGGGTAACTCAGGCCAAGAGAGCAAGGCAGGGATGGTGGTAAGGGTGTGACCGTCACAGGGTGAACAAGGGATTTGAAGACAGAGAAAAGAAGGGAGAGATGGAGACAGAGGAAGGAGGATACACTCTGCTGGCTCTCAGCACGGCCCAGGGGTGATTTCCTCTCCACATGAGAAATGCATGCTGGGATATGAAATCACCTCCAAGGGAGGGTAATGATGCATTGCCAGAACCTTGACCCTGAGGCACAGCTGTGTGGATGCGCCAGTGTTTCTGAGTGCACGCACACACAAATCTGTGTCCTGGCCGTCATCCCTGCCTGTTCTGGGTAAATTGCCCATTGTGGTTATTTTCCTTTTCCAAGGTAGCCTGTTTGTGCATGTGTGTCTGTTTCTGTGTGAATGCGCGTGTGACCTTGGGATAATAACAAGACTGTGTGCCTGTCCCATTGCTGTCTCTGAGAGTAGAAGGAAGAGTAGAGAGGAACTCTGATAAATGTGCTGAAGGTGGTCATAGTGCAGTAATATTGAGAGACACATGCTCTCCCAATAGATCTTCATTTCTGCCTTTTTTTCAGATGTGTAACCATGAAGCATGAAATTAAATAAAACAAGCTTGAATATATTTACTAGAGACACACTAATAAGAGTTTGTGTGGCTAAGTTCTGATTTTATAAAGCTTTGCAGATTTGCAGAACTACAAATGGTACATCTCAGTTAATTGGAAAACACGTTCCATTAAGACTCATTTCTCAAATTAAAAGTAGCTTTTAAAAATAACATTAAAGCAGGTATTAAACATACTTTTAGTTATGCCTACATTCCTGTATTAAAATGTTTTTTTTTAATTAATCTGATGTAATATTCTAGTCTTCTACAAAATTATATGAAAATTCTAATTATTAGAAAGAAAGGCTTGAAAACATAAGTCTGTGTGTAATTAATCTGTATAATGTGTTTCACTTAGTGAATTGAGTTACTAAAATAAACAATCTTTTCAATAATATAATTTTTTTTTAGGATGCACTTGTATAAAGGACAACAATATAGTGTTTTATACTTTCTAGTTAAATTTAACTTTGAACTGAGTTATCTCTAGGATCTTGGATCGGCAATTAACACAATTAGCACAGGTAATAGGGCAAATAATGGTATACTTGTGTATTTCCTGTAGAGTAAGTAGACCTTAAATTAACTGTGAGTTTGCCAAAAAGCTACCAACATTTCCTAATCAAGCATGATAGACCGAACTGTGTCCTTTAAAATGAGCTGGACCCTTAAAAAACGGAGCATGTTGTATTATCTTTGGCTTACTGTAATTTGCTGAGGTCTTGGTCCAGGATGTGGCAGCCTGCATGAATATTCAGCCAACATGTGACTAGAAAATGCTGTTTTCTTTCTTGAAGCTTCTAACAGCTTCTGTGTTACTTATAACTTTGTTTTTAAACACCTCAGTTATAATGAAAATAGCTTAGAGTCTTCTTTCTGAAGTTACAAGTTTGACATCAAAGAATATTATTATCAGACAATTTTAGTCGTTCTTTTATTGATCCGAAAAAAGATCAGATTTTTAGTGTCTGACCCGCTGATCACTGATCAGTGCTAGTCAAACAAAACCTCCCTGGATTCCAGTCATTAGCTGATTTCTTGGTGAATATTTTCTATTTACAGAATGAATCTATACGGCAGCTAAAAGTCAATTTCTTATTGTTTGTGATGTATTGTGTTGGTAAATAACTTTAATCTTCTTATAACTCAATTATTTCATAGTTTTTTAATGATAATTAAAGGCATTAGGGTTTCTTTCATCTAAATTTGATCCTCTTCACATAAATTAACAAGAACATGCAGTAAATAAATATTAATATGTGTATTAATATGTGATTATTCCACTCTGTCATGCTTAGCAATTTTGTGGGGAAAATGCTTTCCAATCCTCTTCTTCCTACCATCCATGTTACCATTTTAGTCTGTGTGCTGCCCCTGATGATATTTGGGAGGGATTATTTGAAAATGTCACACCAGCAGAATTACTGTATATCTTCTTCCTGCGCTTTATCTTGCTCCTATTAAGCTCTTGATTATTACAGCCTAGTGCTTACAGATTCACAGAAAACATTACACTGGTGAAATCAAGTCAGAAATTTGGTAAATGTTAATTATTTGAAACAGTAATACTTTACATATGAATATTGATTGAATTTGATTAAGAAAAATGGTAACAAATCCCACACTAAAATTCACGCTTGTATATATTTGGGTCCGACTTAAAATATTTTTATCAGCTCAATGAGATTTTACATGCAACAGATGTAGCAGTGAATTTGGCACTGTGGGAATGTTGATGCAGTTCCACTCTGAGAAATGCATTTCAGCTTTTATTTCCATTTACTATAATGTTTCTTCTTTAAACATTTTCCACCAAATATGCTGCAGTTGTAAAATAATCTTAGGACAGGTGTGCAGATTTAAAGGTCAATGAGTTGTGCATCTCTTATGCTGGACAGGGAAGTTGACCTTTTGGCTGAATTGCTTGCTGAAAATCAAACACTGCACCATTTTGCAAGCTGATAAAGCACTGACTGGCAAACTAGAATAAAGCCGAATTTGACAGAAGTTAATGGTACCAGCACATCTGGAGAGATTAGGAGGAAATCAAGTTTGTTAAATAAATCCTCACAGAAAGACAGAAAAAAAGGTTATTATTGTTGCTGTGTTCATTTAAAATTATAACTGTGACAGCTTCTTGTTGTAGATAATCACATTTATTTGTGCAGCTGTGTCGGTATTCACCAGCTGCAGTGGCACAAGAGCACCTGCATATTGCAATTATCTCATAATACATCCCTGTGGAAGTGCACGCACTAAAATAAAACACTTAATGCCCACTCACAGTCATGCACACACATGCCCACAGAAACTCAAGTCAATATCTGCTGCGGTCTAAATTTCTCTTTTCTCATGCTGATTAAAGGAGGCTGGCAGGTCCTCTATGTTGCCAAACAATTTACAAACATGAAAGCTTAAGATCAGCCATGGGAAAAAGTAAATCATCCATATTTCATTTCCAAGGTTGTATTCATCAAGACATAAGAGGTTACTAAACCTTAAAATGAGACAATTACAATATCAGAGGAGTGTTTATACCAGATATATCACACTGTATCATTGGCTATCTAGCCAACACTGAAACAAAATGCAAGAACATGTGTAAAAAGGTTTGTGTGAAAGACATAGATTTTCAAATGAGTTTAAATTGATTTTAAAGAAGAACAGCCCTATACTAGCAAGCAAACAGCCAATATCTCTGTCATCTACCCGAAAGCAAACCAGTAAAGGCATCCTAAGTGATGAAGCCTCAGGGTCAAGACTCTTGAGTAAAGAATGGTAGCAAACATATGGTGAAGTTCTGAAACTGGCATGTCAAACATGCTTTCTGAGGCATTGGCACTGCAACGGCTTGAGTGCAGAAATTGTTAGGAGACCAAAGACACTGTTCTTCACTAAGATATGGGGGTCTAAAGGATGTGAGCTTGTTATGTCCACAAAAAAATATCACTTCAAAATTCTTCACAAAAGAGTCTCAATTAGCTTTTCCAAATAGCTTGTGCTAAACCTTTTCGTTATAGTTTACCTGTCTCTTACTTTATCAGTTTTACTCATTACATGCTAAAAGCTTCCCAAGAAGACTGACAGAAGTACCCGGGTCTACCCATGATGGTCTTTGGACTGAAAGCTGAAAAACTTGTACATTGTGTTAATGGCAAGTTTTTCTGCCTATATCAGTAAAATAAGGCCATAATAAAAGCAGCTTTAGGGCAAGTTAAGGATAAAAACTGTATTTTTAGTAAAGCAAAGAAGTGATTAATGTTTTTTTTTTTTCAAAACTTGTAAGGTCACAGGTAGGGATGGCTCCCGAATTCAGTACTTTTATAGGTACTGACCGATATTTGTCAGTACTACCGAGTAGCTATTCACGTAAAATCAAACCGTACCATGTTTTGGTACCTAAACGCATCATTGTGACACTGAGGGAGTGGAAGAGTGGGCGATTTTCCATGCCAGACATGAACACACCATTGCACGCACGAGAGCATAAAGACATCAGTAGCCACTGGTAGACTCAACAAAGCATGGCTGATAGAAAGTATGGCTCCACTTTTCAAAATGCGATACAGATTACACTCGCTGCACTATTTGTGGTGCGAAGTGCAAGGCCAGTGGGAGGAATACTTCTAATCTAAGGAAGCACCTGGTTAAGCACAAAATGTTTCCCAAGGCTGAATAGTGCACAATTTTCGTCAGCCTCAGATCTACGACTACAACTCCTGCATTCGGCTCCGTTAGCACGGCTGCATCCAGTATGGCGTCAAATTCACGCCAAAAACCGATAGGAGCAATAAAGAAGATCACGAGCAGCTCGTTTTAATTCCAGGAGGGCGTGGATTACGTTCCATGCGCGCATTGGAAGTCCCACGCGCGCACAATCCAATGACCATGAGCGCTACTCTATGATGCAGGCACAAAAGTCAACACAGTGCTCTCTGTGCTCTTGGTGTATCAATCTGCTCGCGCATGGATTACTCCTACGCGCTCATGTGAAACATTTGGCTGTTTAGAAAAAAAAAATGACATTTACCTGCCTATGATTGGCCACTTTTACGCTATCCCCGCCCCGTGACCCCTGTTGCTAACCGTGACCAGCTAATGCAGCTGAGATGAAAACTTTTTTCAGGAAATCATTTGTATAATTTCTGTATTTGTCACTCAATATCAACTGGAGTTTTGGGTGGTTATAGCCCTTGTATCCCCTGCTGATTCCCTTCGCCGAAGGCAGCTAAATGTTAGCTTAACCTATTAGCTACTGAACGTTTTAACCTGTCTTTTTCCAGACCAAGTAATATTGTGAATTGTGAATAAATACATGCATAATCCGATGCAACTATGAAACATGCATAATGTTCTATGATAAATTCATAAAGCCCTTACTCACCAAACTCCGATTTCCTGAAAAAAGTTTTCATCTCAGCTGCATTAGCTGGTCACGGTTAGCAACAGGGGTCACGGTGCGGGGATAGCGGAAAAGTGGCCAATCATAGGCAGGTAAATGTCTTTTTTTTTTTCTAAACAGCCAAATGTTTCACACGAGCGCGCAGGAGTAATCCACGCCCTCCTGGAATTACAATGAGCTGCTCGTGATCTTCTTTATTGCTCCTATCGGGTTTTGGCATGAATTTGACGCCATACACTCCTGCATCTGATTTGTTGTCTGCAGCCAGGAGTAGAAATGTTTGAAACGACTGAAATATTGCAATACAAACAGCTAGATGTTGTTTTAAAATATACATTAAAGATTATTTATTGAGCAATAAATATGTTGAATTGAAAAAATTTTAAGATTTTATTATTAAACAAATTAGCATTTATCACCGCATTAACACGCACAAAAGGACCAAAAATTGATACCGTGGAGTACCGATACTGATTCCCAGGTACCGGGTATCTGTACTGTATCGGTTCAAATGTGAAAGATATCTATCCCTAGTCACAGGAACACAAAACTGGCAGCTTAAACAAATGTGTCAGTGCTTTAGGATGTCAAGTAGCAGACTTGTACATGGAAGCTTTAGTCTTTTGACTGCCTGTCCTAATCTGAAGTTTATTTTAAGATCAGACAAAAAGTATTTCTTCGAGATCTTAAAAAATATAAGTCTTTTAAAAAGTTTGTTGAAAATGTTTGAAATCGTTTACAGACATTTTGCAAATGCATAACCTGCATTTGACACAACAAAACAAAAATTTATATCATAATCCCCTACGACTTTCTTTTTTGTTGACTGTTATTTTTAGAACAAGAGCGTTTTACTCTAAGCAAGGAACCATGTCTCAGATTGAAACAAGAAGCTTTCTAAACCTTGTTCTTTACCCACCC
Organism: Girardinichthys multiradiatus; assembly: GCF_021462225.1. Taxonomy (NCBI): domain Eukaryota; kingdom Metazoa; phylum Chordata; class Actinopteri; order Cyprinodontiformes; family Goodeidae; genus Girardinichthys; species Girardinichthys multiradiatus. The sequence continues at coordinate 17,847,309 of NC_061813.1, forward strand.
GTTGAGTAAGGCTCTTCACCACTTATTTGAACTACAGGACTGGCCATGTCAATATCTTTCTATAGCATTGTTTTCCTTGGTAAAATTTCTTCTCTGCGACTTAACCCCAATTACAAAAGGCAAGTGTAATATCTCAATCCAGTACTTAACTAAGCCATCATTTAGAATCTTTACGACAGTTGTTATTTAGTTTGTCAAGAAGCGCTGCTGTCGATTATATAAAAAGTCTATTGCTGTATGTCATAATTTATCTTCATTCCAAGAATATATTCCTTGTGATTCAAGAAGTAAATTACTGAGTCATGAAAAAAATAATACATGCATCCCAAGAGTTCCAGCTTGATTTAGAAATACTCCTCCAATGTATCATCCCTCCATCTCCCTTGCTTTCCTCTCTGCGTCTCACCATCACACCTCTGCAAGCAGAGACTGCCTGACAGTGAAAACGAGTGGAGAGGTGCAGGCATTCATCCAACATCTGAAGTGTTTTCTTCCTTTGCTTTCAGTCTAAACACACGGTTCTCCAACACTCCCTCCTGCTGTCCTTTGTGTCTATTTAGGTGGCAGCTCTCCTTTTCTCTTTAAATCCCCTCACTTCCATTCCTCTCTTTGTCTCCTACAATCCTGTTTCATTCCTTCTCCCTGCACACTGTAAAAGTGATTCTAGCATGCAACAATAGTCCAATGTGTTTGTCTGAATCTCAGTGTACATTCCTCTTTGTGTGCTTGTTTTCCACCTCATATAATCAAGAAAGCCTGTCCTGTCATCTAGATACATGTTTTACTATGTGTCAAGCCGAACAATGGTTTTGATCGAATGATTACAAGAGTGGAGTTTAAGACAAAGAAAGAAAATTGTGAATTGAGAAATAGAAGCAGGGTAGCCACTCTTCTAAGTCTTTAAATAGTGTTGTTGGTGTTGGTTCGGCCCTCTTAGTGAAGCTGTGTGTGTTGAATGTTGCCTGTGCTTCTATGGGCATTGACTCTAACTGCTATAAGTAAGTGAATTCATGCATGTTAGCGTTTGCTTTTCCCCAGTGTGCATTTTGTTCATTTTGTGTACTGACTGCAACACTTCGATGGTTTTGCAGTCTTGCATTGCCATTTGTTAATGCCCAGGTCTGGATTTTATGAAGTTTAATAAAGTTGTTTTGACAAAATATGCAATAAACTACCATCAGTGATGTTGTCGTTACTGTTGCCAATTTCTACTGCAAGTCTTTACCTTATTGTTTCATAGATGCTAAACAAGCTGTGAGCTGTCACACATGCATTGCTCCAGCTAGGTAGTAATTTTCTTCCTACTCCATTTTGGTTTTTACTTTTACTTTGCAAGGATGGGTGAGCTGTAGAAAATAAAAGTTTTATTACCAAATGATACCACTTCAGAGGGCGCAGTCATTTGTGTCATTGAAACGTTGCTCAGTGACTATCACGTAAGCACCAAATAAACAGACAAGTCTGATCATTTGAATCAAAGAGGTGGAAAATGAAATGTCATAACTGCTATCAAGATTCTTATAGAGAAAGCGTTGAGTGCATGCTGCCATAAAGTTTTTCATTCTTATATTCTCATATTTATTTATTTATTAACCCAGGAAGTTAATGGAGTGTTTAGACTGTCATGTTCTGTGTTCCCAGTGACCTTGGTGTGTCTAATTCACTGTGTTGTTTCTTTCAAACCTTTTTCTCACACCACTTTTTTTTTCATTTTTGAATGGAACAGCTGCTTTCATTCTCAAACAATTTAGCGTATGCAGAAATATTTTTCAGGTTCTGTCCTGAAGCTGCTGTTTACCCTTATAATATACAACCTTATGAGGAAAATAAAAAAAACCTTTTACATGCAGCAAAATATTTTGCTCAATTTGCAAGATGCTGTAAAAGTCTCCAATATTGCCATCTTTCAAAGATTGGGTGGATGACCTTATGAATCAATTAATTAAATGGAGCTAGTGTTTTCTATGCAGTTAAATCACTGCGAACTAGTTATATATTTGATAGTTTCTATGATACAGTTTTCTGTTGTAGGTTTAAAAGTCAGTCAGGTATGGAAAAGACCAGGATGTGTTGTAGTTTTGCATTGTCACTAAAGATAACTAGCCATAATCCAACGTTTCTTCTCTGGTGGACGATCACAGCCCAACCACATTGTGAGAAAAGGATTTTTCTATGGATTTTTTGTTGCCAAATTAAAAGAGCAAACATGCAGGGTTTCATGTTGTTAGAACATAATTACGCATCTGCTCATAACAAATAGAAAATCATTCACTCAGTAAAAATCCAGTTTTATTTTGGGTGGATGTTTAACACAAAATGTGTCTGATTATGGGTGCAGCAGCATCAGCGCCAACAATAAGTCATATTGGACATGTCTCTGCAAAGCTTGGAAAGGTTTGCAAGCATTCAATTATCAAAACAGATAAAAACAAAAAAGGAAATTCAACTAAACGGCAAACCAATTAAACAACACAGCTCACGACATATGATTTTCTGCCAAAACAAACCAGGGTATTGGAAATTTCTGTGTCTAACTGTAGGTTGCACAATCCTACATCAACACCACTAGGAACAAGGGAGATTACATCAATTTCTGTCCTCACAATGTACTTTAGGAGAATCTAGTCACCTCAAGCTGAACTGTAGGCCAATTGTAAGTCAGGTCAGCAGTTGCACTGCATTATTAAGTTTATTTATATAGCCCCAGTTCACAACACATGTTGTCTCAAGACACTTTACAAGGTTAATTCAATTGAATCATACAGATTTCAAGTTAAATACATACATTTCAATCAATCCAAGTTATCAAACACTGCAGTCAAATTTAGTTTGTTAATCAAATTGGTTAAATTGATTTCTATCTAAGGAAAACCAACAGGTTGCATCTAGTCACTGACTTACAGCATTCACTCCTCCTGGATGAGCATGTCGCTTGCATTGTGTCATTGACTTTGCAGCAGTCCGTCATACCAAGCACGCATGTAGAAATAGTGGACAGGAAAACTCACCTTTGACAGGAAAAAATCTCCAGCAGAATGAGGATCAGTGTGAGCGGGGGTTTGAGAGAACAGAGCATACACACAAAAGACACACACAGAAGTATTGATATATAAAAACCTGCCATACTGATCACTTTTTACAAAGATTGTGTAAAGACCTGTTGAATTCAAACTTCAGCAGGCTTTAGGCTGTATTGTTGGTATTATTTGATTATATCTTTATATATGCATAATATTTATGAAAAACAAATTTCTTACTTTTTTATCTTCTGTTTTCATGTGTTATCTCTTAACATTTGTTGTTGCGAACTCCTATGTATTGTTATATACCTTGCCTTGCCCTGCCTTGTTATAGCTGGCATTATATTGAAAAGTATGCAGTTGGACTTTGAATCTGTCTACATACAATGTTTTGTGGGGCTTCATGGGACATTGATAATGAATTGGCACTATATAAACAAACTTAATTAGTGAAAGAAGCCAACCATTTGCTAGCATTTACAATTGAAAGACTCAATTGCTTCACAAGTGTTCAGCTACATTACACCTACACATACTGTCCTTGTTTGTGCTTTTTTGTCATTTCTCTAAATGGCAGTATTATTAGTAGAGATGCAATTTCTATTTTCCCCTCGGGGATCAATAAAGTATCTTTGAATTTAATTTAATTTAATTTAATACTCACAAAAGAAGAAGTCAGAGCGGATCTTATCAAATCTGACCATTAATCTTTGTAACCGCAGCCTGAGGCATGGAGTAACTGTTAGACAGGGCCAAATGCTCATCTGTTATTTGCTATTTGAAGGGAGTGGTTAAGACTCATGGCCAAATTTATTTCAGCAAAAGCATACAGAAGAAGAGCTCTTTGGATTGAAGAGAGGATAAGGAGAATGAGGAGAGAATGAGGAGAATAATGAGTAGCAGTCTGAGGAAAGTGAAATTTACGTCATGAAATTACCCCTACTCAGCCTGCACTCTACAGCAGATCTCTCAGCTCTTGGAACAGCATTTTTCTCAAGAAAGATGAGCTTTTGTGTCAGACATCTCCTTTGACTGGCAGTAGTCATCCCAGTCAAAATGGTGTGTTCACTTGATGGCCTGCTTGTAGAGATTCCGCCCATTTTAAACGTAACTTGCCACAACTTTTGCCTTATGCCAGTTCCCCAAAGATAGTCTGTGAAAGCCTTCAAAAAATGCTTTGTTTGGAAGAGTACAAACCAGAAATTCTATTCTACTTTCTAGGCAGCTTCACTCTTGGTCCTCTGTAATTTGCAATTTTCTCAGTGAAACTTCAAACTCGCTCATGTTTAGACCACACTTCCTTCCACAACTCATCTATCATGAGATTTCAAAGCAGCACTAAAATGGAAACATTTTGAGGCTTTCAGTGGTAAATAAATACACTTTTATATTGTTATAGTTTATTTTTGTGTTAAGAATTAAAACCCCTTAACTGTTTCTAGTCTGAAAGCGCTTGCTCGTAGATTGTTGTGCCTGTTAATAATTCAAAATAAAACACAAAAAACAAGGCACAGATTACAAAATCTGATAAATTTGAAATGACGCAGGTGTTTAGAAGTTGACAGATGCAATGTTACAGGTGCAGTTTCCAGTCATCAATGTCATGTAAATGTAAGAGTTTGAAAATGTCTTTTAGTTAGGTTCATAAATGGAACCTAAGAGCACATTAAATCTATTTACTTAAATTTTAGGATGTAATCACAGTGATTGTGTCTTGGGGTCTAGTTTAACACTGGTTTCTTTGCCTGAATGGACTCAATGTTAGACCCACAGGAAATGGAACACTTAAGCTGCCGAGCTGCTAATGTGGTGTAAATGTCACTCTCGGCCAGCTCTCTGTTTTCACTTTATCTTTATCCTTTCATCGTTATTATTATTCTGGCAAGAGACAAGACAGAGATCTATGTTTATTGTTTTGTTTATCTTTGGGCCTGTTTTAAGCGAGATTGTGGAAAACACTAACAAGTCAAATTTTATGAAACTTAGGGTAGTGAAGGATGGGAGCTCTGTACATTGTGTAGATTTCCTTGCCTAATCCCAGAGTAGGTTTCTCACCTCTGTTGTAGGTGCCTGTCTCTGTGTTGTTAGTCTAACATTGATTGAATGAATTTCATTCATGTGAATACACAAACACACACAGATGGTGCTAATATTGTGCCTGACCTTATCAATGTGATATTCTCTTGACAGAATAATTGTGGATAAATTGTGTATGCACATGGACACATGCGGACACTGTAGCACCTTCATTAGCGATGAGGCCTGAGGGGGCATTTGCTGGTCACAGACAAGCACATCTTCATTGGCTGGATTACTCATTAGCATTATCACAATGAAATAGCTCACCTTTTTTGTTTGTCATTCAAAGGCCAGATCAGACACATTGACATAATTGTACAGGCTTGCAAATCAACATACAATGGGGTAGTAATATCTTAGCAATCTTTTCTTCATTTGCCAGCTCAAACTAGGTTATGCAGTCTAATTGAGCAAGTGTATAAGATGGGGATGTGATTGATCAATTTTGTCATAATTGTTCTCTGATATGTGATCAGTTAAAAAACCTATTCTGGTCTAAAGGAGACTTTAGAATTAGAGAGAATCTGTGAAAGGAAAAAGAGAGAATTAGCTCCCTCTAACTTTCTTTTCTTGTGATACCATTTGCAAGGATAAAATGGTACAAACAGGCAGAAAGGGAAAGGAGGCGCTAACTAGTGTAAATCAGTACCACTTCCCTTGTTGGTTTTGTAACAAAGCTGCAGATGCACAGCAGTCTCCTCTGCATTGGGTTCTTTGGAAGCTTGGCAGTGGAAGACTAGGAGGGATGAGCAAGTTGTATTTTAAAACCAAACCACTTTTTGTTACTAAGTTCAACTATGTGTTTAATTTCAGTTTACTGAAGTCACTGCAATCTTTTGAAGTACAGAAAAAAAATTATTCTTCTTTAAGATTGCTCATTTTATATTGGGTCTCACAAAAGCTATTCATTTGAATGTCAAAGCAAAATTGTTTCCCTTTTGCAGTCAACATAATACATGTTCCAATTCCTGAAGGTTGCAACTACATTGTTACTCTGTTTTTCAGTTTTAATTAGCATGGGGTGTGATACAGTGTAATGGTCTAGATAACCTCAGTGTCTTTTTTTTTGACCCATCTAAATAATGTTTGACTTGAGAGTATATTTCACCAGTCTATTGTTTGGCTTTGCAAACATCCAGTAATTGCGCTGCGCAATTGGGAAGCAGTGCCACTCAGCTGAAAATTAATGATCAGCAAATGCAGGATAATAGCCCTTTGAATGCATGTGTATTTGTATATAGGAGATTTCTATACAAACACTATTTGCAAGGGTTTGCAGTTGTGTGGGTATGTGAACACATGGCTGAAGCTTTGAGTGCATGTGACCATACACTCTGCTTAGCTGCAGTTTGTTAATAAATTCCATAGGCTCTGTAAGTGCATGTTTGCACAACCTTCTCAGGGTGTGTATATTAATGAACACCTGTCTGTCAGCTTAATGTCCTATTCGATTAGCTCTCCAATTTTGTGTGTTCAGCTAATTGCAAGGATTTGGGCTGGTGCTTGTGTTTTCCTTAGGTTGGCAAATCGCTCCATGGTACTGCACATTAATGTTTCCCCTTTGACCAGCCCCAGCACTGGCAGCCTCACAAACACAAAATCACATACACACACGTAAACAAACACATACAAACACACACATGCACACGCACACGTAAATGCAATGCAGAGTATACCGTTATTTTCCTGTTTCCTGAAAAAAACTAGACAATTCCGTCATTATCAACACAGCAAAAACATTGAAATTATCAGATAATAATACTAGCTGTAAATATGATACAAGCTTTAAAGTTCACTTAGTCCCATTCTGGACTTATAATACATACTCTGCAGGAATAAAGGAATGTGTTATCTCTCCCAGGGTGGCAGGACATCATTAGGTTCTTGCAGTTCTAGTTTGGGAGTTCTTACATTTTGTTTTAGAGACATCTTCTGGACAGAACCTTTTTCTTGCGTGGCGTATGAAAACTATTATATGTAAATGTAAATTATAGTAGGAGCAAACTATGGAAAGTTTACTAGAGCTGCTGTATGAAATGTGAAGTATGAAGCATGAAATACCTGGCTAGAAAGAACTTTGTGCTTGTTTTTGCCGCTTCAATTAAAACTAATTACTCTCTTCTTGTGGTAAACGTATTAGCCTTAACTCTTAAAACAATTGTGTCAACATGGGCTGAAATAAATGTGTTTACTAGTGATGTCAACTTTTTGGAAATCTTCAGGCATACCGATGCAGTTTTTTTACAAGATTAATTTGAACTGAGGATAGCTCTCCTTGACATCATCACACAACACTCTATTTTGTGTAAAGAGTTTAATGACTATTTTCCTGTGTGCTTGTTTGTGTGTATGCACACTTTTCAGACTGCATATACATCTGCTTCTGTGGGCACCATGACTGATAAAGGCTTTATTTGGTAAGAAAAATAAATATATAAACAAGAACTAGTTGTAGTGGGACTGTAAATTTAGTTCAGAATGTTTAGTCGCTGAACTATGAAACTCAATGAATTCAATTTTAACAATATGAATTTAACTTAGAGTTAGCTTGTGATAAAGATGATATATTCATACGGACAAGCTCTGCTGTGGAGCCTTCCTGCTTTGAGACAACAGCTATCCATTGCACCACTTTGCAGCCATCCTTATTGCTGAAAACAACGATTTAAAAACACTTTGTTAAATTCGGTCTTTCATCAGCTCTTTCCTTTACTTCCTCTTTTGGTACCATTTCACGTAAGTCTCATTCAGCACCTCTGATTCTACTCACTAAATCCTTTCTTCGCTTTTATTCAACCTCCTGAGCCTCTTATACACAGCTGGAAGATGCCACAGAGAACGCATATTGATTTTTCTCTTCGTCTGTGTGGTTGAGGGAAAAAGAAATATAGACAGGGAGGGGCAGAGAGAAAGTGACGAACAGTGAGGTGGTGTGAGCAGACAAAAGAAGGAGAGGAGCGAGAAGAAAGTCACAGATAGCTTTTGGTGCTAAAGAGATGAGCTGGACAGGAGATGGAAGGAGATCTACTCCTCCTTTGTCCAATCAATTATTTATTTGTCTTCTGTTTATCCTTCTTTTCCTTACATTTACTTTGCCCATATCTGATTTTGCTCTTTTCACCTAAATCATTTCCATCTGCCCATCATTTACAGAGCAGCAGTAGGTAAAACATGTTGGAAGAGGATGGTGACAGAAGACGAAGTGTTTTCATTGTCGCTGACTCAGATTGTTGCCCACTATTTATTTCGGGATGGATTTGATCCCAGGTTTCATCCATCCATTTCTGTCTATCCATTTGTCTTCCCAGCTCTTACAGCTGCACTGCCCCCCCCTGCACCTCACATATTTCATTGATCTCCCTTAACTGTGGTGGTGCTATGCTTTTTTTTGTTTGTTTTTTGATGCTTTCAGAGGCTGCAAAGCGCTACTTTTTTTCTTACTGAAGAAGAACTTTGGGCAAATGTAATATTGCTAAAGGCCACAGGGGCCACAGACACTCAAAATAACCAATATGGTTGATATTATAGTCCTTTGTCAAGCTTTTGTCAAGTATGCAACGTCTTCTAAAGCTACAAGGTTGCCATTTGTTCTTTGCAAAATTGTGATGACCGTGTTATGTTTGAACATGTTTTTTACTTTTATTCATATGAATCTGAATCTTACTTCCAGAGATCTGAATATGTTTAATGAGGGGCTCTATGGCCTCTACTTGCTATGCCAAGGTATGAATAATAAGCAGCATGATGCATTTTGAGTCAAATCACAGCAGGGTGAGGAAACACACTGGTTTATGCAGCTGTAATTAGCAATGACTTTGTTGGATCATGTTTTGACCTGGCTTTTTGGTCCGCAACATAAAGTGAAGACCAAGACTTACATTTAGAAAAATAAGAAGCTATTTGCAGAACTGCATAATTGCAAAACTTTAAATCAAAGCAAAAAACTAAATAACACATACTTTATGTCCTCAATAAGCTGGAATAAGCCTCCCTATATCAACACCTTAGCAAGTGATGCCTGAGAAACTAATTTGGTCATTTCAACCATTTCACCAATGATTGTCTTCCTCCTCTGAAAAAGGGATAAAACATTTCGTTTACTTTTCTTATAGCAAGGCTCCTGCACAGTTTGGAAAAGTCTGAAGTTGGATTTTAGCAATTTGGATGAAAAACAAAAAGAGTATGGAAAAAATAAGACTTAATTCTTTTACATACTTTCCATATATTGCAATGTTAACAATTCATTCTTTTAGATTTTTGACCAAATGTTTAGCTGTGCAAAGCTTTTGTAAAAAGGCTTCTGATCGCTACGAATTGTCTGTACCTATATGTATTTCTACTGTTGGTTAATCCTGCTTCTGCTCAGCATCCATTCTAAGCTTCATTCAGTCTATGCCTAACAGCTCTGTGTACCTTAAACTCTTGCCCGATTAGGCTTAATGGTGAGTTGATTGTACCTTTACGTAATTCCAATTAAGTGTTTGGCAACTAGCTGCCGGTAGGGGACATTGACGGGGCTGGTTTTCTTCACTGGATAACATCTTAATTAAGTTGCACCTTTATTTACACAGGACTGAAAAACACTTAGGGCAATTACTTGTGCATTTTTCTCTAAAATTTGTTTTTAACGATTATCTGTTAACCTGCTGAAATGTTTTATTGACTTTACCTCCACAATTTATTTACTTTAGAAGAGGAACCTTTCCAAATACAAACAACATTGTGCAAAGATGTAATGAGTGCCCTATGTAGGAATACAAAATCATATTGAAATGACAATTATTTAGTCACACGAATTACCAAAACAGTGCCCTTAGCCACACTGTAAATTGATCACGTGTTCTATTTCTACTCACAGAGTCTTGTTTTGGTTAATGTAATGTAGAAAGAATTACGATCTACAATTAAGAAAAGGGTTACCATTTACCGAAGCAGAAAGGGATTTTTAAAAGAACTTCTTTTGTTCTCACCTCTCTCTGCTTTATGTTCTCTAAATAACTCTACCTTCTCTGTTATACACTGATGAAGATTGATGGCCAGGCCTTAATAAGCCTCTGCTTTGGCATGCATACTGCCATCCTGCCCAATCCTGACCCTCCAATCAGTTAACAGACATGACAGGCCTTGTCCAATCAGATGAAGGCCAGCGGGACAGGCTTCCTGTGTGGAGCTGTCAGTCAGATTAATTGTGGTCAGTGTTGATGGATGTGAATAGGCCTGAAAAACCTAAATGATTAATGTTGAAAATGTTATTTACTATCATGCATCATTTGAGATGGTAAAAATAAATGATTAGAGTAAGTATTACTCTACATAGTGTTTTAACAGAGTTGCTTTTTAACAAAATTAATTACCCTATTGAAACCATACATACTTAGTCCTGACCGAATCAGTGATAACATTAGCTATTAAACCATTTGAATACTTTACTCACCTACAACCTTAAGCTTGTTTTTTAATCTGAGAAGCAATGGAGTTATTCCCAGCAACAATTAAGAAAACATTGTGAAAGTACAGTGCTGTGCATGTGTGAGCGAGAGAAAGTCTATGCCCATGTGTGTTCTGGAGATACATTTTTTACTTCTATAGTGATCTAGTATTTTATCCTGGTTATCTGTAACACTGCAACAATTTGGTGATAACAACTGAAATAATTTCACCACTTTATAGGACGATGCTGTGCTGACCTGTCTAGGGTAGGCCAGATCACAACATGAAGGTGATTCATCTTCGGCAGACCTCGAGCAGCCAAATGGCAAAGTTGAACAATTTAGAATGGTTTATTTACAAAGAGTTATTTTGTTTAAGGTTTTTACATAAAGATAAGGACCTGGGTGTAACTTCAGGGTGAGCTTTAGTCAAAACAATAAAGAAAGGAAACTCTCTCAAATATTAACACAAACTGACCTAATTAAAATAAATAAACAAAATGACAAATACTTACCTCCCTAACTGAAATAAACAGGAGAAAACAGGGACCAAACTAAAATGGCAGCTCACCTCAGCTCATGTGGAATTTTTGACCCGAACACTGACCTAAGGCTTGGTCATTACCGACTCACTGTCTGGTATTTATTAAGGTTAATAAAGTCCAATAGCATTTATATCCTTGAAAATGCAGCAGCTTTACAGTTCAGTAAAGCAACACACCAGATTTAACCAGTTTTACATTTAACTCACTCACCGATTAGGTTAAGGATGCTCTCTAATTCTTCCTTTTCTTGACCACGATAGAAAGCTGCTATTCTGTTCTGACAACATACCGTCTAATGCATGCTCAGCTTTATTATTTCTTTCTAAACATATATCTGAATTGAGACATATGGTTTCAATCCACTGAAAACTCACATCCTGACCCTAGCCAGGAACAGTACGCTAAGCAATTGTTTTCTAACAGTTCATATTAACAAAGCATGACATCCCTCAACACTCAGAATCTTTTACATCATACTGTTACTGCAAATTAAGTTTAGTTTTTAGTCATTAGGTGGTGTATTTGTTTTTTCTCTCATGCTGCTGTTACACTGTTCCCTATGTTGCAATCAATGTTGGTGCTTTGCAGAACACGTTGCAGGGTTCTAAATCTAAGAAATTAACAGGATTTTGTGAAATATTAAGTCCTGTGATATCATTGAAGTATGGGTGACACTTTTGCTGTTGAGAACATTGGGTTGAAATCAGCAATGCTCCATTTCGTCTTAACCGGGTACATAATTGTCTGTGACAACTACATCCTGTTTTATTCACTTTGTCCATATTAAAGGATAGACTGACCATCTAAGAATTATATTTCAATGTTCAGATGATTATCAGCAAAAATAACCTAAGTGTCCCTTGCATAAGTTTTATGTTATTACCGGGTCATAGATGTAACGTTTGAGTTGCACTTGCATTGATTCTTTAACAGTGGTGCTCATATGAAGTTTTCATGACGTGGTGGAATTTTTCAGTATGTCCAAATAATCTGTGGCAGTCTGGCTTATCTGGTGATCCATTTATGTCAAATAGGTGCTAAGGTGTCAAATGTGTTGGAAGGCAACATGAGGAGTGTTATTTTCTTATGGCATCATGTTTTCTAATGCCACAAAATACACACTGTGACACAATACTGTGACAGTGGTATTAGTTTCTCCTACAAATCCAGTCACTACTACAATTCAAAGGATATATAATCTTCAGAATACTACTTTATGGTCATCTTAATTGACTCAAAACAAATTTACTCCACATTGTGGACATAGATTTGTTTTCCTACAGGAAGAAATGTTCACACAATTTAATGTTTTGACTGATTACTTTGCTCAGTGACCCCTGATGTGTCTCTATTAGGGGTCACAATTATGTTTTAGAGTTACATTCAACTGTCTGTCAAGTAACACTGTAGAGCAAAAGTTTGGAAGGTTCGATTTGAAAAGAGAAACATATTTTAGTAGAATTTCTGTTTCAGATTTCTGGACAACAGTGATTGGATTTGATCAAAAAGTCATAATTCTCGCATTAAAACCAGGTATGCTCATGTTGCAGGAACTTCTCCACTGTAAGTGTACACAGTCAATGTAAGTCAGTGTAATATCCTCTTTATTCATGCATCGTCTAATCGCTGTGTGTTGACATGAAACACCTAATAATCATGGAAGCTTGTTCCCTTTGTGCCACGTCTATCACCGTCTTTGGCTCTAACCTTTCTCCCACACCACCCTCCCCTGCCACCTGCCTTTTCTTTGCAACTGCTCCTCTGCCACACCTAATGTTTTCCACTAAAGTATTTTGCTGCATCACGCCTCCGCATGCCTCAAGAAATTGCGAACAAACCAATCTCACCGGGAACACGGAGCTCTGCGTGGCAACAGAGGCAGATTTCATATCCATTCCCACTAGTCTATCAAGAACACAAAGCTCAAATCACAAGCTCTAAAATGATAAAGTTCTACAAGGAATGTGCCACATAAGAAGCAGCACATTGTCACGCAGATTAGTCAGGAGTAATCTGAAGTTAGGGTATTTAGTTTTCATCCCAAACTTTTCTATAACTATGTCTTTGATCATTTTTGCTCTTTGCATGTTTTATGTGCATTCTGCTGTTTCACATCAGTAGCATGTCACCTGGGTTTGAATGAACCAAGGCTATTGTTCTCTTTGGCACCTCTACAGATATGACTGGCAACTTGTCTGAGGGTTGTTTTCCTTTTCCCTTTACATTTTGTTAAATTCCCCTTCCTGTCAGCTTCTGCTTGCCAGATGAACCCCTGAATGCTCTGGTACTTACATCAACTCTCTCTTTCTTATTCTCCCTCTGTGTTTCACTCTCTCCCTTTTCCTCTCCTCTGCTCCTCCCTGCTCACCATCTCCATCCCTACCAGGGGTTTTTAATTAATGGCGAGCCATGATGCTTATCTTATCAACAGATCACTCTGTTTTCTATTAACTACACTGACAGAGCTGAAAGGCTGTAGGGGATGGATGACACGCACACATGCATACTGAAACACAAACAATAATACACATCAGCACATCTTCCTATGTCAAGACACAGATGGACATAAATGGATGTGCAAATACATACACACAGACACACAAACACACACACACGCACACACACAAAGTGACAGACACCAACAGGCACTGAAGCAACTATGTCCTCAAAAACACACATAATGATCCTATCTTAAGCTTGGCCATTCAAACACATAAACAAACAAACTGCCCTGATGGTATCTGGCTCTGTGATTTAAGAAGCCCTGTTTGAGGGTCTCTCCTCCTAAATCCTTTAAATGCCTTGGGAATCCCTCCTTCTACCTCACTTTATATATCTGTCCTCTACCTCCTCCTTCAGTCGTGCTTTCGTGCTGAATGAACACTTATCATTTGGCAGATAAAGAGCTGTCCACGCTGGAGCTTGCTTTATCTTTGAGAGCCATGTTTACTCCCTGTGAATGTGTTGCTTTTTACATTTCACATTTCATAAACTGCACTCGCTTGATCCAACAGAAATGAGAGTGCCAGGGCTTTATTTTCTGCTGGAAAAACTTTGGATGCAAAGTGTCACACCATCCTTTGCCCCATCAATTTTAACTCTTGGGGCAAGTTAGTTCTTGCCATATTTGAATGTTTGGGTGAGCTTAGAGGTAAATTCATGATATCTTAATGGGGGTTACAGTGAGCCACATTTTGTCATAAAAACAGCCAAAAGAATCATCAAACAGTTTGACCAATGAGAACTGCAAAGTTTCAACATAAGGTTTTGCCAAATGACTTTAAAAATAGTCTATTTTCTGAATCGCTGAAAATAGAATAGACATGTTCAGATGACCAATGGGCAGAGTAGCTACTGGAGAAAATATTGCTCCAGGTTGAAGTATAACAGCCATGCGTGTGTGTGCACACTCGTAATTTCCTCATTTGGGGGCCTGCAGCAAAACAATTATTAGCACAGGATAACACAATAACCGAGACCTTTTCCTGAGTACTACCAAGGGACAAAACATTTATTTCACTTTGTCCACCATGTTCAGAGATGTGTAAACTTCTAATGGCTGAAAATACAGAGCATAACTCAGCCTGCAACCTCAGCAGACAGTCTTCCGGTTAGTGGTAAATCTTTGCTGTGCAGTTCTTTGCATTTTTGTTGGTGTTGGTTAAATGTCTAATTAGGTAGATGGCTATTAGCTTCTTCATTTTGTAGCTCAGAAGGAGCTTTTTTTTAACTGTGCAAATTACGTTTTTATTCAGAAAGAAGTAATGTGCACAATTTTGTCCTTGTCTTGCCCACTTGTTTCCTCCTGCTTAACATTTTAAATGAACATTGGTAGGTGTATTTGAGTCAGACAATTGTCAGACCCACCCCAGCTTGGTGTTTTTAAGTAACAAGCTGTATGACTTTTCTCCAAGGCCTCTCTGACTGAAGTCGTCATCATTGGTCAAAGAAGGAGCTAAGGGAACCCCAAGACTTTTTTTCATTTATGACGTTTTTTCCAATGTAAGAGTTGAAAGATGCTTAACATGCTGGCCTAATTGTTTTTCCTTCTGTGTTAGACAGAAATGAGCATGTTTTTGCAGACTGCGCCTTCATCAAGTAATTTCCATGATTTAGGTCCCACTGTGTTGCTTTTTTTAAACACTCTTATAAAAGAAGTGTTTGTTGGGCTAAATAGAGAAATAGAGAATTTTGTTTCTTTTAGTCTTTTATTCCTTTTGTATTATCCGAGTCTCCCCATTTTCACTGGGTAAACATAACAGAATATGCAGCTTTTGGATGTTTGGAAGAAAGTCTGTGTTTCAGTCGGACCTGTGTCCGGTAATCTCTTGGGTTTCAGCTAGAGGCCTCATTAATGTGCTAAAGAAATCAAGTGCCTCTGTCTGTTGCTCCACAGGGAGTTTGGATGGAGAGATCCGGAGCTGCCAGAAGTGATCCAGATGTTACAACACCAGTTCCCATCGGTGCAGTCCAACGCTGCAGCTTACCTGCAACATCTCTGCTTTGGAGACAACAAGATTAAAGCTGAGGTAGGTTGGTGTTATTGTGTGTGTGCTTGCTGTCTGAAAGCTTTGGTGAATGCGTCATGAACTGATGTTGTAGAGACATGTGCTAATGTAACACAAATGATAAAAGACATAAAAATCTGTGGACAAGGAAACAAGGAAATGCTGTGTGCTAAAATTCACAAAGAAAAGCATTTGAGGAATATTACATCCAACTAGCCAATCCCATAGTAATATTCTGCATGATAAAACTTAGCACAATCTCCATGCTGAAACTGTACCATTTACTGAGTTGGATATATTCAAACATTAAGGTTCACCAGAATCCAAATGTGCTGTTTTTTTTTTTTTTTCCTGTTTGCTAAATACCATAAAAAAGTGACATAACTTTTTGAGAGAAATTTTCATAACTTTCTTTAAAATCAGAAATCTTGGTAGGATTACTTTTTATGCTGAATGGCTTGTGTCAAACAATGTGGGTTTCCTTTGACAAACGTCTCACAATAGTTTGCTTAAATATTGGCCCATTCATTCTTATTGAACTATTGTAACTAAGTCAGGCCCATAGGCACCCTGCTCTCACACACCTTTTCAACTCGGTCCAGAAATCATCTATGTTACTAAGGTATGGGTCTTGTGTGATCACTACAAAACATTGACTTTGTTATTCTTAAGTCAATTTGTAAGAAATTTAGTGGTATGTTTGGGGTCATTGTCCTTTTAGAGGACCCATTTGTGCCCAAGCTTTCACTTCCTGGCTAAGGTCTTGAAATGCTGCTTCAATATTTCCAGATGATTGCTCTTGCCTCGTGGTGCCATCTATTGTATTAAGTGCATCAGCCCTTCCTGCAGCAAAATCACCTACACAGCATGATGCTGTCACCACAGTACTTCACAGTTGGTATGGTGTTCTCAAGTGTACAAGCTTTTTCCTCTTTCCTCTAAAATGCAATGGTCATTATGGCCAAACACCCTAAATTTGGTTTCATAAAACCAGTGGACATGTAGTAATTTAAGGTCTTTGTCCTTAAATGCGTTTTTTGTTGTTTTCAGAGAAATTATTTCTTCATAGCTGAGTGGCCTTTCAGCGCAGGTCTGTACAGAACTGGTTTCAGTGTAGATAATGAAACTCTCAACATTTTCAGCCAGCATATTTGTTAGGTCGGATGCTCTGTGTTCCTGGGTTGATGCTTACATTTCACACCTTGCTTGATTTATTTAGATTTTTCTATGATGTGTATGATTTGCAGGGGTTTTAAGATTTTGCCATAAAATACCCAAATATGTATACTTTTATTTAACTCAGAAGTTAATTGTTAATTCACAATAAATATTCAGTCTCTTACACAGGGTATCTTCATCTACGCTTTTGCAAAATGTTTGAAAGTTGAGTAATTTATGTAAACTTCGGAGTTTAAAGAAAGTAATACACATTATCTGTCTGATTTAATGTTGGATAGTGAGAGAAAAGGTTTGTGTTATTTGTTTTTACACAGTATATTGAATTAGCCAGCTTCGATTGTACATAGCCATAAAAGAGCTCTAAAATCTCACTTGGTAAAATTGTTAAATTTCAGAACAGTGAAAAAACGTTTTTGTGCTCAATGAAACACATTTACTCATATAAATAGGAAGACATGACTTTCATACAATGACTAGTTACTACTATCCACCTACACACATTCAGACAGATATTCAGGTACCAAAATGTAATCACTTTTAATGCTTCACATTTCATTTCACTCCCACACAGTGGTCCTTGCAGCTCTGAAAGAAGCATATTTGTTTAAATTGATTTAATTACTGCCTGAATTTAAGTATTCTACATATCTATTGACATTATCTGCTTTCGTTCGTACATTTCTGTACGTTTTATCACACTATTAAGAGACAAAGGTGCTATTGAACTATATTTGTAAAAGATGAGATATCTTCTGACATGAAGAATACACAATGCATCTGCAGCCATGCAGACTTTGTTGTATGTGGATAAAAACCAGATAGCACTTCACTGACCTACACAGAGTTGAGTTGTCAGTTGTACTCATTCTGTTAATTGCCATAAAACAAAAAAAACACAAAAAACTGACTAATGACCATTAAGCTAGATATGGGGTATTAATTTGATTAAAGATTCATCCAGTGTATTGATACAAGAACATAAATCTATGCTGTGATGAGTGTAAAATTTGTTTTGGTTAACAAAAGCATATTTTATCCTGAAAACAGTGAATGCAATAAAATAGTAGGCTAGTGTTTACATTGTTCTTGTAACATCCCCCACCACCTAACATCCTAACATTGTGAAATGTACTCTACGGTTTTAATCTCTGATTTTCAATTTATATGGTAGCATTAATTTAAAACGTATTTTATAAAATGACAATGAAATTAGATAAACACTGTGTAACTTTTAGATGAAATAGTGTATGTAATATTTGATGTCATATATTTAAAAATAGACTTGAAAATATTTATGTTAGGAAATTGGATCTTTTCTATAATGAAACAAAATCCCATTTTGCTGTACAATAAAGACATTCATGGTCTGGTTGTGTTGGTTTATTATCCTTAACTTAGTTTAGTTAAACATGCAGTTAAACCTATTCTAAATTATCTGCTTTTGGCCTGTAATTTGAAGAAATAAGACAGCAGTCTTGTTACTGATAGTTCACTTCTTTCTTCTCTCTGAAACGAAAAGACAATGGCTGCGGCCCTTGCTCCTGGTAATGATTTAACAAGAACTTCAATTGATTACCAAGATTAGAAAAATTCGAGCAGTTTGTTCAGATAAATTGAGTTTTCACGTGACTTTGTCACAGTTGACTTTGTAAAAGGTTTTTTTCCAGAAAGTTGTTTAACTTAAGGTACTCTAGGTACTCCCAACCTAAATACTACTGTGCTGAAACGGTCAAAATAAATGACCTCAGACAACCCATGTCCATGTCTCTATAGAACGGAGTTGTTTTGTATAATAGGAACCAGCAGTATTTTCACTTGCTCATATTTTAGTTGTGCAGATGTGTCTAGGTTTTTGTAAGCATTTCCTTTGTAAAGTATTTATTGTTGGCTTATTAGTGCTTCTCATTCCAAAGTAAGATCATCTAGTGAAATAGTAAATCAAATGGTCATAAAAAAATACTTTACTACACTACCTTACGCACAGCCATACAGTATCTAAAACATACAAATGGCTGTGGATTATGCAGAACAAATGTTATCTACCAGTCAAAAGGCCAGTAGAAAAGATACTGAACCATGTGGGTATTGCAAAGAAGCCCTATTGAAGCTCACCAAAGCCTGTAACTGACTGCATGGCCACAAAATTGTATCATGTTTATAGTTTCAAAGTGGTGTAAAGGACCAATGAGTGTTTAAAGATGACATTTGTTTTATTTAATAGAAAAAGCTGTATTTATAGTTTGGGCAGATATGCACCTTGATCTATTGTGGGATTAAAATCCCATAGTAATTACTGTATAAAGCTTTGTGGGTGTTTTAGAGCAGAAGTCTTTAGCTCACGGTCAAACATTAATAGTTTGCAAAAGTGTTTTTCTTTTGTTTTACCTATATGTTGTAGCAGGTTGTATGTATGTAACAGGAAATAATAAAGTGTAAGTAGATTGATGTGCTCCAGGTGCTTGCTTTGTAGGATTAATGTTTCATAGCACCTACACTTCTATACCCTGATTAAATACAACCTCTGGTTTAAAAAAGGAAGCAAACTTTCTTTTTTTTCCTTTTACTTTATGTCTTAAAACAAGTAAGTACAACCTCTGTGCTAGATTTTTAAAGCTGTGAATTTTCTTTGTTGGTGATCCAAAGACTTTTTTGTGTCCTGTCCTCAGAGCCTTATTGGGTAGCTGTAGGTTAATACTTTGGTCAGCCCAGTTTAGAATTGTCAAGAGAGAAATGTTAGCCAAGAGTCAAAAACCCAATTAGCCCATGGTTGAAAGACACTAAAAAGCAGTTAGCCTTGAAAACATGTCAGGTGAAAACAATCCCGTCTGATATCTACAGATATGTCAGACTTCAGTGCTATTCAAACTATTCACAGCTCTTAATTTGATTGTCTTCAGAAAAGAGGCTAACCGACCAGTCCTTAATAATCTGTATATTTTAAATAAATGTCCTAGTTATTTATCCATTGCTGTTTGTTGCTGTTTTTTATTTATATACTCTGCACATATTTCCACCAATAGGTCAAGACTTAGAACTGTGGTAATGTGATAGTCTGCTTGTTATTTTATATCCATTCTATCTGGTGTTTTTTTGGATCTCATCTTAAAGCCCGCGATCTTTATTCTATTCCTCCATTTTGACATATAAGACATTATGGATCCACATTCCTGTAGTTCTAGGGTATATTTCACAGCTGATGGAGATACATATAATGACTGTCACAGAGATGTAAGAAAGCATTAATATTCAACAGTGTCATTAGTTTTGACCAGAACTGTGGAAGTCCAAAAAGCTGAAAGATTTGACATATGCTTACTGTCTCCATACTCGCAAGCAAGCTGCTTCCAGTCTAATGATAAGTGTTGATGTTATATATGCTATAACTGAAACATTCTTGTTAAACTTTGGATGCTGCAATCCCAGACTCTATCATGTGTATCCAATTGCCACGTTTTATGCTTGCAGCACCTCTGATTCTCACAATCCCAGCTGTCACCACTGCTAACTGTTACCAAGCAATGCTGTCGCTATTGGTTACCGATAGGCGTGACCGCTGCTAAAGTGCAGGAGACAAAGACAAATCAATCTGCACCCCTGTTCTCTGTTAGAAATATAGAAAAAGGTGCACAGGTATTGGCAGCCCTTTCAGCTTTTCGCTCAGAGATATCTGAAAGTAACAACACTATGTCTTTCCATAAATAACGGATTAACACTGTCTTATGCATAATAGGGACACAAGTAGCAATTCATAGATTAGCGAATTTTCACATACTCTTTCTCTATCCCAATCATGGCCACATTTAAAAAAGTACACCTGATCTGAAATATTAACACAGAAGCGGTCTGAAGATGGAAATAACTTTGAAAATTTTTGAATTGAATTTGAATTGAATTGAAAAAGCTAAGATTTATTGTTTGCCCCCTACTGGCATACTCGAGAGATTAAATAAAACTGAAGGTATAAAAACACAGGTTTCTTCTTTATCATATTTTGATGCATTGCAGTAGTTAATTGATCCATGTTCCAACAAGTCACTTGGTGATAAAAGCTCCCTGTCTTGGTGATTAGCACTTCTTCCCTGTTGACTGGATCAAACACATGTTGATTATACTCTTTGACTCCCTGTGGTTGATACAAATCCTGCAGTTGAGAAGTGATGTGGGAGGATTTAAAAATCAGCATAGGAAGAAAGCCTATGTTAAACATCATGGAGTGCAGACAATATGTGTTCTATCATGGACGGAAGGCATCATGTGTCGCACCATAGGAGGAAGGCTTTATGTGCAACGCCAGATTGCCCTCACTGTGCTTCCCACTGGGCTAATGGCACCGACTACTTTTCTTCTCAGAGATTCAGGGTGTTATCATAAATTTATACTGATCAGCTTGTCTAATTCTCTCATTCTGGGAATGTTTGTGACTTTGTGTGTATTTAGCAAGGAAATATAGCTGTACATAAGAATTACAGGTACAGTAGTAGTTTATGTACATTAGGAATAAACCAGCACTCTTATAACATTTACCGTTGGCCACCAACATATTTGTTTTAGCATGTTTTGGAATCCTGTATAGAAAAATTGCAATTTAATTGTCATAATTTAACTTTACAGGTGAATGTTACACTGATCGCCACCTTACCTAACCAGTGGTTTTGGTGGTCCTTGATGTGATTCAGTGTTAATGAGATCCCGCATACATCAACCAGACTTCTCTTAGACTGCATCTGTGAAAATTGTACCTATATTTTTCTGTTCTGCAGCCTTAGTAAGCTTGAAATAGCAGAAAAAAGCCCTTTCCTTACCTGTTGCAAGATTGCCCATATGCAATGGGGAGAACAAGTATTTGATACACTGCCGAATCTGCAGGTTTTTCCACTTGCAAAGCATGCTAAAGTCTTTAATTTTTATCATAGGTATTCTTCAACTGTGAGTGATTAATCTAAAACAAAAATCAAGAAAATCACATTGTGTGATTTTTAAGTAATTAACTAGCAATTTATTGCATGAGATAAGTATTGATCACCTAACAACCAGTACAAATCCCAGCTCTCACAGTCCTGTTAGTTCTTCTTTGAGAAGCCTTCCTGTTCTCCTGTTCTTCAATTATTACCTGTATTAGCTACACCTGTTTGAACTCTTTATCCGTAAAACAGACACCTGTCCACACACTCAATCAATCAAACTCCAACTTCTCCACAATGGCCAAGACCAGACAGCTGTGTAAGGACATCAGGGATAAAATAGTTGACCTGCACAAGGCTGGGATGGACTACAGGAAAATAGTCAAGAAGCTTGGTGAGAAGGCAAAAACTGTTGGCACAATTATAAAAAAATAGAAGTTCAGGATGACAGTCAATCTCCCTTGGTCTGGGGCTCCATGCAAGATCTCACCTCATGGGGCATCAATGATCATGAGGAAAATGAGGGATTGCCCAGAAGTACATGGCAGGACCTAGTCAATGACCTGAAGAGAGCTGGGACCACAGTCTCAAAGAAGAGCATTAGTAACACACTACGCCTCAATGGATTAAAATCCTGCAGCGCACCAAGGTCCCCCTGCTCAAGCCAGCGCATGTCCAGGTCCATCTGAAGTTTGCAAGTGACCATCTGGATGATACAGAGGAGGAATGGGAGAAGGTCATGTGGTCTGTGATTTGATGAGACAAAAATAGAGCTTTTAGGTCTAAACTCCACTCATCGTGTTTGGAGGCAGAAAAAGAATGAGAACAACCCCAAGAACACCATTCCTACAGTGAAGCATGGAGGTGGAAACATCATTCTTTGGGGACGCTTTTCTGTAAAGGGGACAGGACGACTGCACCGTATTGAAGGGAGGATGGATGGGGCCACATATCAGGAAATCTTAGCCAACAACCTCCTTCCCTCAGTAAAGGCATTGAAGATGAGTTGTGGCTGCGTCTTCCAGCATGACAACGATCAGAAGCACACAGCCAGGGCAACAAAGGAGTGGCTCTGAAACCTGAAGGATCTGGAGAAGATCTGTATGGACGAAATCCCTGCTGTAGTGTGTGCAAACAAATAAAAACAAACAGAGAGAAAGATTTTTAAAAAATCAGTTTTATTTCACTAAATTAAAATTCCTTTTCTTTCCCTCATTACTGTAAATGAGTGCTCGTTTTGTCAAAGCAGAACCATTAGCTGTGCTTTGACAAAACAAGCGCATAGAAAGCATGATCATCGCTCTGGCAAACCACTAGGTCAAGTAGAGAGAGACCAAGGCCAATACTTATGAAGTTTTTTAGACAAAAGGACAGACTTGCTGTGCTGGAAAGGTCAACACTTCTCAAAGACTCAAACATCTTCATCACTAAAGACGTTCCTCTGTGTTCCTTTTGAGTTTTATAGCTACATCCTGAGTACAAAAAAGACATGATTCAAATGCATTAAACCTGTGGATTCAGTTATTTACTGTTTGCAGTGTAAAAGTAAATTCCATTGAAATGTACACCCGTTTCTAAGTCAACATCCTGTAACTGGTCATCTTACCGTTTAATCCTTTTAAACTTAACATAGATGTAAAATGATGTAAAAGGTTGCTATGACAAGACTTTGGTCCTGATATTAATTATTTTCTGCAAACATTTCTGCCTCTTGTAAATATGATCATTCTTTTCAAAACATATCACAGTGTCATTTTGCCAGGAAGCTTTTTGACCAACATGCAAGAAGATCAACAGTACAAACAGGTTTATCCTTATCTTTTGGCCGTTGCAGAGCGGACCGGTATGAGGCAGCGGAGTAGTGAGAGCCAGCAAAAGGTCAGGTCAGTGTACACAGTTCAGTGAAACTGGTGCAGGAAATCCAGAAGCCTCTAGTAGTTTTCAGGAAGACGCTCGAACAAAAACCACAATAGTTGACACTCAGGCGTGGACTGATCAGTTGCCTGCTCTTCTTATGCTCCAGCAGATGAGCCAAACGGAACGCAGGTGTGC
Source organism: Girardinichthys multiradiatus (assembly GCF_021462225.1). Taxonomy (NCBI): domain Eukaryota; kingdom Metazoa; phylum Chordata; class Actinopteri; order Cyprinodontiformes; family Goodeidae; genus Girardinichthys; species Girardinichthys multiradiatus. Next base: position 17,871,022 of record NC_061813.1, read on the forward strand.
AGCCCTAACTAAATCAGGTGACCAATTAGGCCAGTAAAATTGTTGGGTTTAAAAAGCTCTTTCCAGAAATTAAATGATCGATCCATGCATTAGAAAGCCACTCAGGTCTATAAAGATTCTTCTCATCCTCTTTACTCATTGTTTTAGTTGTTACAGTCTGGCAGAAAACCTAAAGAGCCATTAGCATGGAAATATTGCTTTAAGAAGTCTTTCATTTCTTTGGCTGTACATTATTTTAAACAAGAAAATACTAAAATTATATTTCACTTTTACCAGTTGTAACACTTTTTAAATTGTGTTTCTTTAAACACAAATGGCAGTGGGTGATTTTAACTGAATCTATGACTTTAAATTTCAGATCCGTAGACAGGGAGGCATCCAGCTGTTGGTTGATCTGCTGGATCACAGGATGAGTGAAGTTCACCGGAGCGCCTGTGGAGCACTGAGGAATCTGGTATATGGCAAAGCCAATGATGAGAACAAAGTGACCCTGAAAAACTGTGGGGGGATTCCTGCTTTAGTCCGTCTGCTTAGGAAGACCGGGGATGTGGAAATCAGAGAACTTGTAACAGGTACAGTGTTTGCAATTAACTTGTTTTTCACCTCCTGGCACTTGTGCCGGGTATGTCCAGCATGACAGTGGCCTTAGGAGAGGATATAATGGTGTGTGTGTGTGTGTGTGTGTGTGTGTGCGCGTGTTTGTGTGATTGTGTTTGTGGGTTCCATTGCTTGTATATGTTGCTATCTTTCTTTATCCTTGGCCATAACTTATTTGATAGTTAATATTTTTGAGGCCCAAGAAGTATTTTTTTTGTTTTGCTTTACTCTTCATTTAATTATTTAATTACTTTAGTACTTTAATTAGTTTCAAAAATATAACTTTGCCTTACTCAAATTCAAGATTTTAACAGCAAGTTTGGTATCTGACATTTCCTTGCCAATCCTGTTTTAACCTTTAGGGTGGGAAAGTTATTTAGTTGAAATACACACCCACACACATGAGATTTGAAACACAAACACACATGAACTAATTGTAATGCTCCAAGAAATACATGCAAAAGTTGTATAGAATACATTTAAACACCCACACAGACATTGCAGGACCTTAGACAATTTGATTTATATATTTTCAGATTGCTTCTGCATTTATTTTGCAACCTTTTTTCCCTGTTTTGTTTAATTTCATTTTTTTTATTTCTTTTTGTAATCTTTCTGTCCAAAAGTCTAAAATTGCTTTTGCGAATACTAGTAAATCAGTGAAGTTTTCTTTATAATGCATAAGCAGAGAATTTGTGACCATCACTAAAACACCTGTTTTGCATGTCTGTCTGAGTTATGTTTTGTACATTTGTGCCACAGGAGAGAATGTTTTGAAACCTATTAATTTGTAATTTATATGGCAATAAATACACCCATACATGTTTGGTTTGGTAAAATTAAGATTGTGAGGATTCATATTGAGGTGATATTTGAGTGAATGAGTGTTATATGTATCTGCACTTCAGAATTTCCCGTAATGACCTCCTGCTGGTGAGGCCAAGACACAAAATAAGAAAGCTAACCTTTTTTCCTGCCTCTCCTTGTCACTTACAGTGACCACTGTCTAATTTTTCTTTGTCTGTTTTTGCTTTACTTTCTTTGCTGTGTTCTTTCTTTTCACATTGTTGGAAAAATGTATCATTGCTTAGTTTAAATCATGTTTATGTTTGAAGTTCTACTATAGTGAAGATGATTCCTGTGATTGGTTTTTAGTGTGTAAAAGGGTTTGTGGAAAGTTAAGGAATGCGGTCTGGAGTGGATTACTCACTGGACATGACATGCTTATACCACATATGGGAATGACTACTCTGTTAAGTTGAAATCTCTGTAAGAATTGGCTGAACCAATTCCCTCCTTTTGCTTGTTGGAATGTGAGTTGTAAATTAAAGGCTGGTGCAAGGATTTTCTCTTTGTGAGAAGGAAGTCGCTGTTTAGTAGAGGACTGTCTCTCCCTTGCAAGTCAGACTTACTTGGTTCATTTGTGCCTTATTTTACACTTGTCTGTAATTATCAGCTTTCTAACTCTAACACACATTTTCCGCTATTGTCTCTAGTTGCATGTTTTCCATTGTGCTGGGAGGTGTTTTTGCACTTGTATAACCATTTTTTCTCTATTTGACCTCTTTGTCACCTGACAGCAGGCAAGACCTCAGATAAAAAATAGACGCGTGTGGCTCACAGAGTGGGACAATTCCAAAGATAAAGAACAAGCACAGTCATTCAGTTAAAGACAATGATTTGGACAGCTTAAATCCACACAATCACACATTCACATGTAATACATGGATAAAATTGGCAGAAGCCCCTCATCTTCAATTTGACCTTCAAACCCATTGTTTCGTCAGCAGGATAAAGGTCATCAGACACACACATGCATATTCAAATGTCCCTAGATGATTCCTCCAGGTCAGTTGTCGTAAGGGGCAGTGGAGGCTGTTTTGGAGTAACACAGCGTAAAATTAGGGTATAGAGGAACTGGAAGGATATTGTTTTTTAAGCCTTTAAAATTGTTTAAAGGAAGACGACAAACAGGAAAGATAAAGCAAAAGACTACTTTAAATTGTTGTAACAGCACAATTTTCACCACAACGGCTGGCACAGCACCCCTATTACTGCGGCAGCCTCACCGTTCCGTCTGTCGATCTCCCACTCCATTCTTCCCTCACTCGTGAGCAAGACCTCAAGATACTTGAACTCCTCCACTTCAGGCAAGAACTCCCCTCCAACCTGAAGAGGACAAGCCACCCTTTTCCAGTCAATAACCATGGTTTCGAACTTGGAGGAGCTGATCTTCATCCCAGCCGCTTCACACTCGTTTGCGAACTGCCCCAGTGCATGCTGTAGGTATTGGATAGAGGGGGCCAGCAGGACCACATCATCTGCAAAAAGAAGAGACGAAATCCACTGGTCCCCAAACCAGAACCCCTCCGGCCCTTGGCTGCGACTAGAAATCCTGTCCATAAAAGTTATGAACAGGACCGGTGACAAAGGGCAGCCCTGCCGGAGTCCAACATGCACCGGGAACAGTCCCCAGCCTCTGCTTCCACCAGGGAATGCGTGATGGCAGGATTGAGGAGAGCCTCGAAGTTCTCCTTCCATCACCTGATAATGTCCCCAGTCGAGTTCAGCAGCCTCCTACCCCCACTGTTAACAGTGTTGGCGAAGCACTGCTTCCCCCTCCTGAGATGCCGGATGGTTTGCCAGAATCGCTTCGAGGCCAACCGATTGTCCTTCTCCATGGCCTCACCGAACTCCTCCCAGGCCCGAGTTTTTGCCTCTGCCACAGCCCGGGTCACGGCACGCTTGGCCTCACGGTACCCATCAGCTGCCTCGGGAGTCCCAAAAGCCAACCACAGCCGATAAGACTCCTTCTTCAGCTTGAAAGCGTCTCTCACTGCCGGTGTCCACCACGGGGTTCAGGGTCTGGGCCGTAAGGTCTGCGGTGCCTACCGCGGTGGCAATCCCCAAAGAAGGCAGTATAAATGTTAAATTCTAAAATGACCAATTTCTATAAACACATAGGCTATATGTTAGTGATAGCACCCAACAGACTTTGCTAAGTCACTGAAGTGCTGGAGAGACTTAAATGTCAAAAAAAAGCTTGAAGTTGAAGTACATTAGTGTGTGTGTTTGCGTTTTGGTATAAAAGCAGTTTAAATTCACTGCAGGTCACATTATATCATATTTTATGCACAGACATTTTATAAATAGCCATCATCATGTCACACAAACAGACACACATTATGAAATTTGATATCCCCCTCTTCCTGGCTCTTCCTGTCTATGCCCTTATCTGTCTAATGTGCCCCTGCTGCAGGCAGTGTGATTCATTGTCACGCATGTTCTGTTTATTCTGGTACTTAGCACTGAACTTCACATTCTGCATGCATCCATGCCAGCACTGCCATATTTAAAAGACTGCCTTCATATACCACCCCGTTTGTGCTACTATTCACCTCTCAAAACTGTTGCTGTATTTCCATTTTATTTGTCTTTTAATTTGTTACAGATTATAATGGAGATGATGAGTTAATTCTATAATTTCTGCTTAATGCTGCATTGGCTACAGAAACAATTATTCTTTTCTGTGGTGTTTTAATTAAAATATGCTCAATTTGCTACAGAAATGCTCCACAATGCTTGTACCATATAGACATTTTCAGTCTCAGCCACCGATTGTAAAATGTAAATGAGCATGAGTGGTAAAATGTAACTAAGAGCTGAGACTGAAATATTCAGGTTGAGTCATTGGTAGATATGTAGTGAACAAACAAAAGAAAAACGCATTTGATAAATAGCGAATATCAAGAAAAAGCCCTCAGCTGACCAACAGAGAATAATTAGAACTAGAACAATATTTGGCTGAGGTACTTAAATGTACATGTTTTATGTGTTATAGCATACATATTTTGTGGTTAGACCAAATTTATTTAGGGATTTGACCTTGACAGGCATCTACCATATGTCATGTCAAAGAAAATGTGTAAAAAGCTCTTTCAAGCATTACAAAAATCATCACAATTTGTGGATAAAAAGCATGAAGGCAGGCATTTCACTACCAGATTACATTCTGCTCAATGTGTGACCTTTAATGCCAGTGGTCAGCTAAATGATTTTATGACAAGCCATTGGATTGACTCTCAAATGGTCATTGAGACAGTAGCATTTACTAAGCTGACACCAATAGACATGGTCCTTGTCCTTATGTAATGGTCTCATATAAGTGATTGCTTTTAGACCAAAAATCATCTTCTTATTATTTGCTTTTTACATCAGTGCTTTTTTTCTCCATTTTGTGTGATTTAAGTATTTCTTTAAGCCTGAGAAAATGGAGAAGAGCACATTTATTCTGGCAACCAGAAAAACATTTCTTTAACCATTTACCTTATTTTCTTTGTTGGTGGTTGACCCTAAATTTAGACAAGCTTTATTGGCTTCCTGGGTCTCAGTGTGAGATAGATTGCATGGGGCCAAGGCTTCCGGGCCTGTCACTCAAAGCCTGGTCGATGCAAAGGCTTTCTGTGTCAATAGGAGATGCTATCCCAACTCTTTATCTCACCTTGATGCAGTGCATCAAGGTGCATCAGTATTTGCTACTGCTACATATACTCCTAAATTGTTGTGGTGAGTAATCTCCACTTTCACCCACACATCTACCCTTTTTAAATAAATTGCATTTTTTTTGCATGTCAGTTCATAGTTAAGATTCCCGTGTTTTATTTTACCCAAAACTAATAGTACATTAATGGTTCCTTAAAACCAAACTTATCCCATGTTCTTGCTGCTGTAACTTTTTTTTATTTTTTATTAGACTTTTATCACAGACATACTGGTCCATATTAAAAAAAATATAATAATAATTAAGCATTGAGAAATTTGACATAAGGAAAATATCTGATTGCACTATTTGGATAATTCATAGACCAAGTGCAAGCTCATCAAATGACATCAGTTATGTAAAAAACATTGTATGACAAATTTTTAGTGCTGCATCAATCAAACATGTCTTCTGGAAACTTAATTACTGAACCAGAATAAAGACTTCATTTACAAAACGAAGTAATGGACAGCTCCTTGGTACATCAATGTACATCTCTTTAAATAAGAGTATCTTTGAATATATACTGTATATTCAATGCACAATGAGAGTCATATGTCAAGTGTTTTTTTTGTTTTTGTTTTTTTTTTTTTTTGGGTTATTATAGGTTATAGTTTGTCCTGCAGACAGTAACTGACGCTTTTCTTCAGGAAGGGTTAGCAACAAAGGGCATTTGCTAAGGAAGCATGTTTAAGGAGAGTTGAGTGGATGGAAAAAGGGTTGTATATAAAACTGCACAAGCAACAGAGATAACCACGGTCTAATGAGGATTGTGAAGCAAAGCCCATTCAAGATTTTGGAGAAGATTAAGTTGTTGAATCAGTGCTTCAAAAATCACCACACACATAGGCATCCAGGAAATTTGAAAATCTGAGACAATATCTAGAGAAAGATAAGAAAGAGCAGTGGTTTCACTTTAAACCCCTAGCTGCCTCACTTCTGAGGTGGTGATAGCCTAGGAAGGGCCAACTTATGTAAGGGTTAGCCATCTTTATGGATTAGTCATCAGATTTTTGGGATAAATGTGGAATAGTTTGTCACACATATCATTGCTTGTTAATGCCACCATCTTGACCAGGATTCCCTGGAATAACAGATGTTGTATCTCAATTGTACCACGCTGGCAAAACAAAGTCTTTATAATTTATTTTTGTTGGACCACTTGTTTGCTGAGTATTGGATTATCTGCACGTTGTTGGACGTCACTGTGCCCCTCCAATGGCATCGGCCATTTTGTACCCAGGACAGCCCGCTCCTACATATCCCATTGAGCATTGCGACTGATATGACTGGGCGTCCCCAGTCTGACGTCACAGGATGCTATATAGGAGGCGCTCATGTTTGAAAAGACGCCTTCCACTGGAAACGATCTGGTGATTGAAGCGCACCACTTTAAGAGAAGAACTCTGTGAAGAGTTTCATTCATTCTCTCTCGTTGGACAACGAACCATTCGTAACTGAAGTTTTTGGACTAAGAAGGCCAGAGATTTCACTTTGCCGATCGAAGACGTGAGTTAACACGTAACTGAGAACATGGAGCTTCGGAGAGACGAACCGCTACCGTGTTTCATTTTCAAGTCGACTTTGATGGTCAGATCATATTTTTCCTTTTTGTCAAGAAGACCGAAGGACAAAGACTGACTATTCCCCTGAAGTTAATTGTGGACGCACAATTAACTCAACCCCACGTTTCCTCACTCGAATTCCCTCGCTCAGGAAGAAGACGACACAAGTAAAACCCATTTATTTTTTTTATTTCTTTATTAGAAGGCCTGGGCAGGGTCAGAGGTTGTAGAAGCGATCAGAATCGCTGGTTAGGATCTCATGTGTTCTGAATAATATGTGCATGTAACCTTGCTTGTTGAAACTTTGATGTGTTATGTGATATCGGGACCCGCCGTGTCCCCCAGAGCTGTTTGTGTTTACTATCTGAACGCGGGTGCGTTGCAAAACTGGACTGTTAAAACGACCTCATGGTAAAATTCTCCATTTTACCTTTGTCTTCAATCTCACTGTGCTAGCTTGCCGCCAAAAGTTATCAATCCTTTGTGTTCAGGAGTAAAGGGGGAAGTTTTATGATCAGAAGATCATAAAAGACACTCTAAGCTTAGAGTTATCTTAGAGAAAGGCTTGCTGTTTGGCTTTATGAAGGAACTGTTTAGTGAAAAAGGGTACAGTGAGAGTCATGAAAAAATGCCTGAATCCTCCCTCATACCCCATATTCTGTTGAACATACTCTTCTAGACTTATCAATCATCATTCTGATTGCAAGGTGAACCTGTTAGCAATACAACCTGTACTGTTGCAAGAAAACTATTTTCTCCTTCTACTGACATTTTAAACCAACCTATTCCTGGATAGAAATTGGACAAACCTTAGATAAAGTTAGTGCTTGTTGACCATAGCAAAAATGTTGAACATTAGTTTCCTTTTTTCACTATTAATAGAGGTTTGTAGGTATATGGGCTGTGTAATTTGTCGTGTGTGGCTTTACTCATCACCAGGTTCTGACCCGATGGCTAAGTAATTCTTACTGAGCTGAAAAGATGAAGACTGTTTAATAAAACATAACCACTAGAAGACTAACAGGTCTCACTCTCTCCCCTACAAGTTGCACTCTCATTTATTCATGAATTCATGCAATCATCTTCCCTTTTCCCTAAACCGCCCAGTTCCTAGGAAACTGTCTGTCAAGTAGAGTAGCTTGAGAATGATGTCATTGTTTTGTAGTCACAAGATTTTATATCCTGAAGGACACACAGCTTAGCGCAGTGTTACAGATTTATGTTTCTGGAGCAGAAATGTGTGTATGAGAGGTGGTGGGCATATGTCAGCCTCACATTTGTCGAGTATTAGCTCATGACACGCTCAGACACATCGCTCTTGTCCCAGAAAGAAACTGAGTGGGCTATTCTTTCTTTCTTCCTTCTACAAATTGTGTTTGTGCATTTTTATTGGGGTAAGGGGTCTGCAAAAAAGTTGCGATCATAATTCTTTCTCTTGCATTTGTGAATTGTGGTTTGTCCAAATTGGTTCTTATTTGGGCTTGTAAAAAAGGCAACCCAAGCCAGGAAACAAGTTCTTGCTCTTAATAATCAAAGGCAACACAGTTTTAATGTGATTGCAATTAAGGTCTAATCAGCACTTGACAAAGTGTCCTATACACAAATTGTCAGAGAAACAGATGGACAAAAAGGGACAAAATAACTGAGGTTTATTAGGGTCTTGCTCATTCTGTTTTCAAGTCTGGGATGTTTTTCCTTTGCACTGGATTGAGACCCTTGTTGCCAGACAAAGAAAAAACAGACAAGTAGCAAAACAACAGGCTGAATAGAAACTGAAAAGACAAAGGTTGCAGCAGTCATCTCTCTGCACAAGCAGTTGATTGCTGTCTAACAAGGTCACAGCATTATTGCCGAGCTCATCATGTCCTCCGCATGTCTTACATATACAGGGGTTGGACAATGAAACTGAAACAACTGTCATTTTAGTGTGGGAAGTTTCATGGCTAAATTGGACCAGCCTGGTAGTCAGTCTTCATTGATTGCACAATGCACCAGTAAGAGAAGAGTGTGAAGGTTCAATTAGCAGGGTAAGAGCACAGTTTTGCTCAAAATATTGAAATGCACACAACATTATGGGTGACATACCTGAGTTCAAAAGAGGACAAATTGTTGGTGCACGTCTTGCTGGCGCATCTGTGACCAAGACAGCAAGTCTTTGTGATGTATCAAGAGCCACGGTATCCAGGGTAATGTCAGCATACCACCAAGAAGGATGAACCACATCCAACAGGATTAACTGTGGACGCAAGAGGAAGCTGTCTGAAAGGGATGTTCGGGTGCTAACCCGGATTGTATCCAAAAAACATAAAACCACAGTTGCCCAAATCACGGCAGAATTAAATGTGCACCTCAACTCTCCTGTTTCCACCAGAACTGTCCGTCGGGAGCTCCACAGGGTCAATATACACGGCCGGGCTGCTATAGCCAAACCTTTGGTCACTCGTGCCAATGCCAAACGTCGGTTTCAATGGTGCAAGGGGCACAAATCTTGGGCTGTGGACATTGTGAAACATGTATTGTTCTCTGATGAGTCTACCTTTACTGTTTTCCCCACATCCGGGAGAGTTACGGTGTGGAGAAGCCCCAAAGAAGCGTACCACCCAGACTGTTGCATGCCCACAGTGAAGCATGGGGGTGGATCAGTGATGGTTTGGGCTGCCATATCATGGCATTCCCTTGGCCCAATACTTGTGCTAGATGGGTGCGTCACTGCCAAGGACTACCAAACCATTCTTGAGGACCATGTGCATCCAATGGTTCAAACATTGTATCCTGAAGGCGGTGCCATGTATCAGGATGACAATGCACCAATACACACAGCAAGACTGGTGAAATATTGGTCTGATGAACATGAAAGTGAAGTTGAACATCTCCCATGGCCTGCACAGTAACCAGATCTAAATATTATTGAGCCACTTTGGGGTGTTTTGGAGGAGCGAGTCAGGAAACGTTTTCCTCCACCTGTATCACGTAGTGACCTGGCCACTATCCTGCAAGAAGAATGGCTTAAAATCCCTCTGACCACTGTGCAGGACTTGTATATGTCATTCCCAAGACGAATTGACGCTGTATTGGCCGCAAAAGGAGGCCCTACACCATACTAATAAATTATTGTGGTCTAAAACCAGGTGTTTCAGTTTCATTGTCCAACCCCTGTAGATGCATGTATCCATTTACGTTTAGTAAGCTCTCCTTTCTTAGTCTTTTTTGTCAGTTTTCTGATATTTCTTTCTGTCTTTCATTTTAATGTTCTATTCTGGAAAAAAAAAAAAAACATTTTAATGAAATTTGGATTTGTTATCTCTCTACAAAAGCATCTTCAGACACTTGACATTTGCCATCTAATTTTAAAGAAACTGGATTTTATTTGTTTACATTCTTCAACTGTAAAGATATTGATGACAGTGGGATGGCCACCTAGTCTAGAAGAATTAAAGAATTAATGGTTGTGTTTAGAGTGACAGTGAAAAGCAATTCTTGCGACCCCAGATAAACTTTACTTGACTGAAGGCTGAGTTCTGACTAATTCAAAGCACAACTTTTGTCCAGTTAACTTGCAGCAACTCTTGTGTCTTCTTGTTGAAATCTAAACCTTGATCCAGGAATGAGTGGACTGGAAACATGTTTACAAACCAAAAAAAATCACCCACTCACTTATTTTAGCCAGGTAGACTGATGTCCATTGTATAATGTCTGAAGATGTCCATATGCACAAAATAAACGCTGCCAAATAGTTTCAACAGATCTCTACCTATTGACTTTGTAGGCTATTTTTTACATACTTTGCCTCCTAGCTTAGTTTGGAAATGGTAAATGGTCGGAACTTATATAGCGCCTTTCCAGTCATACAGACAGCTCAAAGCGCTTTACACTAGAGCCACATTCACCCAATCGCACTCACTAATGCTCACACATTCATACACCGATACGCAGATCGGTAGGCAACTTGAGGTTAAGTGCCTTGCCCAGGAGCACATCGACATATGGCAGGAGAAAGCTGGAATCGAACCCACAACCTTCTGATTGCAAGACGACTACTCTTCCTACTGAGCAGTTGCTAATTTTTGCATTTGGCCACTTTGTAAATGAAAGTTTAAATAGTTTAGTTTCTACAAATACTGGGAGAGATGGTGGGGTGATTTTGGGGTCAAGCTTTGGACCCTGAAGTTTGGTTTGGCCCAGCTTAAAAAAGCTACAGTAAGCCCCCTTCACATGGGTCCAACACCTGTGGTAAGGGACATTAAGGTCAGGTGAAACAGAAATAAGGTGGCAGGCAAGAGCAAGGGCTTGGGCGTGCTGATTCCCCATATCCTTATCTGGATCTAGGGACCTTGAATGTCACCTGGTGACCCCTTGAATGTCACCTGGTGGTTAAAAAAGCTGAAGTTGTGAGTCAGACCAGCTAGATGTAGTTAGACTCACCTCCACACTCAATTTAGACTGAGGATCTTAGCTCCAGGAGAAATTTTGGACTTTCTCCTGCTCAGGGAGATAGGTGTCTGGTGGGTGTGGACATACATACTTAGGTCCCTGGCTGAACATTTTGATGTTGGAGGTTTCACAGAGTAACTTCTTTGGGGCTCCCAGTTGCAAGAGGGAAGGTTCTGATTGTTGTCTGTGCTTATGCACTGAAAAACAGTCTAGCTTACCTGTCCTTCTTGGAGTCTCTAGATGCTGTCTTGGAAAAGGTGCCATCCGGGCCTTCCTTTGTACTTCCAGAGGACTTCAGTCCTAGAGGACTTCAGCCAAAATTTGATGCTGCCTGGAGAGGTGTGATCGGTTGGAACAGCCTTCCCGATTCTAGTACAAGTGATCTTTAGCTATCCGGTTTCTATGCTAGGCATAGTGTGTCTAACAAAAGATGCGCAAATTGTACCTGGTAACAGACCACCTTTGGCCAAAGGTTGTCTTATAAGACCTGCATCACAGCTGTCAACTAATCACCACCAGTTGCATCTAGTTGTGGAGGAGGATGCAAGATAGACTTAGTAAACTCCTGCGAGATTCATATGGACCATGTTGTGGACATCCACTGCAGACACAACTTTTAGAAACTCTGTCCTGAAGCTCATTGGCACCTGTTGTGACGGCAAGCAGATGAGCTGTTGGTGTGCATTAGTGGTGATGGAAGCCATCAAGCTGAAGAAGCTTGGGTGTTAAAGTGTTATGATTTGTGGGTGTTTTGGGGTTCTGTTGGTCTTATTTCACAGTTGAAGTTTTGAATCATGTTTCTGTTTATTTTTCTGGTCATGTTTTAGTCTTGTTCATATTTTGTCAAGTTTGGTTTTTGGATCTGATTATGCTTTAGTTTCATGTTTTTCTAGTTTCTGTTAGTTTGTATTCAAGATTCTGTTTTGCTCCAGTCACGTTTTGTTCTCTCCTGTCTGTTAATCAACTTTATTCGGTTCACCTGCACCTAGTTAATCTGTCTTGCTTCACCTGGTTCACACTCCATATATACACACCTGTTCTGTTTATTCCTCGCGGAAACATTTTCTAGATCATGCTCATGTCTAGTTGTCTCGATCATGCTTACGTCTTGTTTTTTGGTTCATGCCAAGCCTGTCTTTCCTGCCCGTGTATTGTTTTGTTCCTGCCTCTTCTTATGAGTGAGTTTTTTTGTTAATTAAAGCCTTTTTCACTTACCGTCATGCTGCCTGCTAGTCTGCATTACGGGGTCCTCCATTTCACAAGTACTAACATAAAGAAAGGACTTTCAGTTGGCTTTCAGGAAGTTCTTGTAAACAAGTAGGGTGACAAAGAGGGCAGGGCCCATCCCAGGCTGTGTTTGGTTTTTGGGGAGACTGTCAGATCTGAACTAAGGATATTGTCAGGCAATGAAAAGAGCTCTGTGAGGATCTTTTTAATTCAGTCACAATTTTCTCCATAGAGGAGGCACTGGTCTTAGGTGAAGGTGAGTTCCTTACTGTGGCAGATGTTGCAGATGTAGTTAAACGTTTCCCCTATGGTAGGGCAATAGAGATGGATGAAATTGGTCCTAAAATGCAAAATGCTCTGGACATTTTGGGGTTGAAATGGTTGGCATGCCTATTCAATGTTAGATAAAGGACAGGTACAACTTCCTTAGAGTGGCAGATGGGTGTGGTGGTCCCAATATTTAAGAGTGGGGACAAGAGGATGTATCCTAACTATTAATGGATCCCATTTCTTAACCTTCGTGGGAAATGTTATGCAAGAGTTTTTCGAAGGGAGGCTCTGACCAAACATCCAACCCTGAATTCAGGAGTAGCAGTGTGGCTTTCGTCTTGGCTGTGGAGCAGTGGACCAGATCTTTGCCTTCCTGGAATTGTTGAATGGTTGATGGGAGTGTGGTTGTCTGGACTACAGAATTTTTGTAATTCTGGAGAGGGCTTACATTCATGTTCTCTGAGGCATTTTATGGAGTGGTGCTGCAAGAGTATGGAGTGCTCATGATGCCCTCAAGGACTGTCTGATTTTTTTATACTCAAAGCAGGAGCTGTGTCTGCATTCTCAATACAAAGGTGAGGGAGTTTCCAGTCCATTTGGACTCTATGAGAAATGCCTGTTGTATATGGTGTTCATAAAAAATCAACAGCTTCTATAGAGCCTTTCAGCATTGCTTGCATTTTAGACAACCAGTTATACAGTGTTGTGCTTTGTTTACATTTAGCTGCACCAAGCCTTGAACAATTTCATGAATATGTCATTTTTTCATATCCCTGAGAAAAAAAACCCTCTGTATTCTGTGTTATAAGCCAAATAGCACAATATCAGTTGTCTCCATCTGGTGTTTGAACACTAACTGTGAAACTAAATGACATGTCATGTTGACCCTGCAACATCTGCAGTCAGACATTAAACTATCCTTCAGTCCCTGTAGCATTTTATGGGGTTTCAATGGTAAATAGATAAGTGTAAGCTATTTTTCGGTTCTATAAATTGTTAACATTTTCTAATAGCTAGCACTCGTCTTATCAAGCTCCTTTTTACGTTTGTCATTACCATCATTTTATGTATTTTGTGCCATTTGTTTCAGTTTCTCTCTGTTTCACTGTCTTTCCTTTATGGCTTGTTAATTTGTGGTTTGTTTCTCTGTTGCTTACATCCTGGATGGAAATGATTAAGTCATCAAGAACTAACTTCTATATTTAAGATAATGAGGAAGACTGCATGTGTTTGTGGCTTTCCTGTATGTGCCTCAGCTGACCGATGAGGCTAAAGCTATCACTTGTCATCGAAGAGCATCTGGTATGCCATCTGACAAATAGATGAGAAAATGCGCTCAGTACAAACATTAATATTTGTGATTAGGTCATATAATATAATGCATATAAGTTTTTGTATTCATTTATATTCACATGGAGAGTCCTCATTAAAAGTCAAATTTACACAATAGAGATAATAGAGGCAATCTCCTCCTACAGCCTCAGTTTTGAAGTATTCCACCAGTACAGGTACAATTTCCCAGTGCTTTTTAAAAGGGTTTGATCAGTAATAACATTAACTCAGAATAAAAAGACTTAATTTCAGCTTATTTAAGTCATGTCAATTTACTGATATCTAGCAAACGTAAAAAAAACATTATGATAAAAATTTGTCTTGATTAATTCATGATCAATTCAGTCAAATTAAGTCCCATTTTGTTTTGAGAATCATTTATAAACAAGTAATCTATTTAAAATATCCATTTGATTATATTAAACCTTAAACTTTAAATCAACTGTTTCTTTTTTCACTAAATAACACAGTTTACTGAATCAGAATAACAATGTATAGAGTGTAGATCCTTTAACAATTTTAATCCAGCCAACCATTATCATTAAAATTACAGGGGTTGGACAATGAAACTGAAACACCTGGTTTTAGACCACAATAATTTATTAGTATGGTGTAGGGCCACTTTTTGCGGCCAATACAGCGTCAATTCGTCTTGGGAATGACATATACAAGTCCTGCACAGTGGTCAGAGGGATTTTAAGCCATTCTTATTGCAGGATAGTGGCCAGGTCACTACGTGATCCTGGTGGAGGAAAACGTTTCCTGACTCGCTCCTCCAAAACACCCCAAAGTGGCTCTATAATATTTAGATCTGGTGACTGTGCAGGCCATGGGAGATGTTCAACTTCACTTTCATGTTCATCAGACCAATCTTTCACCAGTCTTGCTGTGTGTATTGGTGCATTGTCATCCTGATACATGGCACCGCCTTCAGGATACAATGTTTGAACCATTGGATGCACATGGTCCTCAAGAATGGTTCGGTAGTCCTTGGCAGTGATCTAGCACAAGTATTGGGCCAAGGGAATGCCATAATATGGCAGCACAAACCATCACTGATCCACCCCCATGCTTCACTCTGGGCATGCAACAGTCTGGGTGGTACGCTTCTTTGGAGCTTCTCCACACCGTAACTCTCCCAGATGTGTGAAAACAGTAAAGGTGTACTCATCAGAGAACAATATATGTTTCACATTGTCCACAGCCCAAGATTTGGGCTCCTTGCACCATTGAAACCGACGTTTGGCATTGGCATGAGTGACCAAAGGTTTGGCTATAGCAGCCCGGCCCGACGGACAGTTCTGGTGGAAATAGGAGAGTTGAGGTGCACATTTAATTCTGCCATGATTTGGGCAGCCGTGGTTTTATGTTTTTTGGATACAATCCGGGTTAGCACCCGAACATCCCTTTCAGACAGCTTCCTCTTGCGTCCACAGTTAATCCTGTTGGATGTGGTTTGTCCTTCTTGGTGGTATGCTGACATTACCCTGGATACCGTGGCTCTTGATACATCACAAAGACTTGCTGTCTTGGTCACAGATGCACCAGCAAGACGTGCACCAACAATTTGTCCTCTTTTGAACTCTGGTATGTCACCCATAATGTTGTGTGCATTTCAATATTTTGAGCAAAACTGTGCTCTTACCCTGCTAATTGAACCTTCACATTCTGCTCTTACTGGTGCAATGTGCAATCAATGAAGACTGGCTACCAGGCTGGTCCAATTTAGCCATGAAACCTCCCACACTAAAATGACAGGTGTTTCAGTTTCATTGTCCAACCCCTGTACATCACAATAGAGTAGTGTCTAAATAAAGCAGAATGAATGTTGTGTCTTTCAGATATTAAATGAACACAATTAATTTACTGGTAATGATGGTGCAACCTACAAATACATAATGGTTTTCTTTGAAATACCTTTATTCTCTAAAAAAGAAGCAACAAAACAACTTATTACAACATCATTATTTTTTACAAAGATTACAGAATAATGAACATACGTCCTAAAGCCTATTTTTTTCTGAATGACTTTATATGCAGGTGTTCTTTGGAACTTGTCATCATGTGATGCCCTGAAGATGCCAATTATCCAAGATGCACTAGCAGTTCTGACCAATAGCGTCATCATACCGCACTCCAGCTGGGATTCCTCTCCTGGTCACCATGATGACCGCAAGCTCCACCTCCATACTTCCCAGGTGCTGCGCAATGCCACAGGCTGTCTCAGGTAAGAGATGTAATTACATCTGTGCCACTGTTCAGAAGTCATCCATCATGTGTTATATTTTGCTTTAGTACAGCCAACATGTGTGTATTTAATGCATTAAAAACAGAATTATGGATGAGTACATCTATTTCCTAGCCAAGGTACGCATATTTAATACATATGTATGTAAGGTAATTCCGTGGAAACTCTATAAAACAAGATACAGTGACTTGTGAACCACAGAAAATGAGTTTTGTGCCTTAATGAGTTTCATAAGGTACAGTTCCTGAACTCATTATCTCAACTTTACTGAGATGTCTTAGATGTTTTTAATGGAATAAAATATGTTTCAATACATTTACTACGTAGATATCATGCTGCTATGTGTTTTTTATTATGGCAACACTAAGAGGTTGGTTCTCTAATTCACTGGTAAACAAATATTCTTTATCTTTTCTTGGTGTCAGACTGTAAGACTGTCTATTAAGGCAGGTTAAATTGAATTAACGGTTTATACACGCCTAACAGCAAGAAAATGCGGGGTTCAAATCACTGCCGGATTTTCGAGTTTGATGTTTCCATATCCTCTGGTGCAGAACGGGTTTCTCTGGGTACTCCACTTTCCTCCCGCAGTTCAAAGACAATCAAGTTAGGCTAATTGGAAGTTCTAAATTGCCCTTAGGTGTGATTGCATGTGACTGGCAACCTAGTAGGCACCAACACTGGATTTTTTTACTTTTACCATGGAGTTTTTCTTTTTTTTGTTTTTCAACTTTTTTCCACCATAAGTCACAAAATTGTTTATAGGAGCTATGTGCCTGTGTTTGGGTACCTAAAGAGATGGGGGAAGATAGATGATGCTGTCAATGTGCTGTTCAACACTCTGAAGCTACAGATGAAATGTTAAAAGCTAGGAAAGGAGAGAGTGAACAGGAAGCAGAAGAGAAGTTGGAAATGGGAGAGTGAATGTAAATGTGGTAAACACTGAGAAGGGTAAATGGACACATTGTAAAGGATGTGTCTCTGCTGCTCACCAGCATTGTTTTCCATCTCACAAGCTGTTCGAAGGGTTAAAGTGGCATTACACCACAGTGTTGAGGTCTTTGTGTTCCTCTGCTCAATTTCAGACATGTCACCTGTCTCATTATCTCTTTGTTGTGTCTGCTTTTGTTGTTGTGTGTTGCATGGGCATGTGTTTACATGTTTCTGTATAATTCTGTCTATTTGCCTGAGTGTTTGCGTTTGAGCTTTTATGTACTGCAACCTTAAGTGAAACACACATGTCAAAACAGACATTTGCATCCACAATGCAAAGGTGTTAGCCACATCAACCACAGAAAGCACACCAGGAAGGAAGTCGTGTCAGAGAGTCAATTGTTTCTATTATTGGTTTATGTCTGTGTGCTCACTTTCTACATCAGTGTGTTCATGCTTTGGGGTTTTGGTGCTAAAACGTCACATTAAATTGAGTTCCTCCTCAAATGTGATTACTTGTGCACGATGACTTCTATATGCAAATGGAGTCAACAAAACAAACAGTCATACAGCTCTTTCACTCACCATTTCCCAGCTACTCCTTTTCAATAATTCAATTAAACTAGAAGGCTTTAAAGACCACTTTCACAGTGAACACTGAAGTTGTAATCCCCTAGTTTGTTCTCAGCCAAATACTGATGGTGCATTGTTGTAGACTGTATAAAAAGAAAACAAAACAAAAATATTATTCTGTGGAGTTTCCATATCTTCCAGTTAAAAGCCCTTCAAGTCCCCACAGGTTGCTTGTGTTCTGCCAAGCAAGAGACAATTCCCAGTCTGCTGCATAGGATTTACACACACAATTTTTACTTCCTTACTTATCATACACCCAAAAACAGGTTGATTCTTTTTAGTAACTCCCTCTTAAGCATCCAGTAGGCTTTAATTTCTTATTGAGAAAGATTAGAAAACACAGTCAGAAACAGCTGTGTTTCCATATTGCTTTCCTTCATATTCATATATTTCCTGCATTTGCATGTCATCAGGGGATAGCCTTCTGCTGCATTGTGCTCTTGTTCACACACAGAGGCATACACATGGTGAGACACTTGTACAGCACCGCCACACACCAGTTGTTGGAGACAGTCACTCAGTCGTCATTTATTCCCAGAATGACATTGTCTGCTTGCCATCTGTCTCATGATATCATTGTCTTTCTTTGTATTTTGCAAAATTGTGGCAAATAAATTTGGACTGTTTTTGTTTTACATAATTTGTGAATACATACCTGAAAAAGAAAATCAATGTAAAATAGACATGTGTAATTTGTTTAAAAAATATGTTCAGAAATATGTATTTTTTCTTCATTTATGTCTAGAAAAAATACATGTTTTTCTCACACTTAGATCTCATTTGTCTGAAGTCCATGGAGGGTGGTTAACTGTGATCATAGTCTGTTTGAGCAGTTTTAAGACAGGCCAATAAGAAACTGGGTTGTGGTGTTTGTCCCTTCGAGATAGCCAATAATCCCACAAATATTATGTCACATTGATGGAGAAGGTTTGTGTCACAGACTCTGACATGCCTGTGCTGCCAACCTCACTACTTACAGAAAGACTTTTGCAATAAATTATTTCTGGTGGTTTGCATCACTCCGTCAAGTAACAACAAACAATTCAGAAATATAGACCGTTTTTGGGTCACAACTGACTTGCTATGCTCCTACTCAAACAGATTGTTCACATTGTTGGACCCCACACAAAAGACCCCAGGGTGCTTTATTGAATTAGGCGTATTTGGATTTGATGTGGTATCCAATAGTAATCAGAGACGTTTTGATGCATGAACAACCGGCCTTGCTCTAGTGTTAGATGGCTCTAAACACTATGGCACTGTGGTAGCTGGGCACACTCTCAGCATTCATTAAGTGCCTTCCATCCATCCATCCATCCATCCATCCATCCACATACTGTATATTAGTTATACTAGTCATAATACCGAAAATCTGTTACTGCTGCTCTGCTCAGAACACAATCAAATTAAAACCTTTCTTTAGGCTCACTTATTTTTGATCAATGCTTCAGTTCTATAATGTGACACCAAAAAGTCCCTCACTTCTTGTCACTGAGTCCTATCTATTCTCTTTTGAAAGATTTAGCATCACCAGTGCATTTCTCTACAGTCATAATAAGTCAGCTGACAAATAACTTCATGTGCAGCCAGCATATTCAAGGCTGCACATTCAAACAGTAAATGCGTCAACTATCTTGATCTTCCACCCACCTCCTGTCTTCTTTGCTTAAACATTTGTTAAGGTGAAGTGTTTGCACTGTTCTGTTGTTTAATATTGACTCGACAGAGACTTGTCTCTACTAAGAGCCATTTCCAAAGCATACTTGTTTGTCCATTAGCATTCAAAGCAGGTGAAAATGATTTGACCTTCTCTTGGAAGTGGGAAGCCAACAACGTGAAGTTTTAATTGAGTTATTTGTCTCTTCGCTGTGTTTTTTATTAGTACAGTTTCTGAATAACCTAATTTTATAGACTGGCAAAAACAGCTGTGATCTTTATTATGCCAGCATGACAGATTTGACTCTTTGTTCTCACCACATTGTCTCATCTGTTCTGTTAAATTTAATCTTAGGAGAATAATATTTAAACTCATCTGACTAAATATTAATGGTTCCTTTGTTCATCCCCTCCTATTGCTTGCATGTTGCTTCAGCATTTGTATGCAACCTAAATAGATATTAATTACTATTTTGCTTTGATTAGATTTGAAGCTAAACCCTAACATGACTGGCATTTTTTTCTACTTTATGTATCGCACTTAAACCACAGACATAGCTGGCTAGTTGGTACAAAATAAATGTTTAGTTTAACTAGAGTTTAACAAGAGCTCCAGAATCTGTATTTTGTTCCCTTTTATGTTTCCTGTTTTTTCTGTCTTTGGCCAAGTCCTACAACCAGCTTTATTCTTTCTTTTAGCAATCTTTTTGTCTCATCTTTCCCAGACAATTTATTTTTGTTGTGTTTCAGAAATGTAAGCTCAGCAGGTGAGGAGGCACGACGAAGGATGAGGGAGTGTGACGGCCTTACAGATGCTCTGCTCTACGTTATCCAGATCTCTTTGGGCAGCAGTGAGATCGACAGCAAGGTATTCATTATTATACTCTAAAAATGCTGGCTTTTTAATGCACACAATCTTTATTTAATTCTGAAACATTAATCAGTTATGCAGGAAAGCAAAGGGTCTCTACACTCTTTTGTGACACCAGACACACTAGTGAAATCTACGGAGTAACCCATGAATAAAAAAAACAAATGCTGAATCTCCCTTTGTTGCCAATTACCACAAGGATGAGGCATTTTTTTGTTTTCAACGAGTGTTTAGTTCATTAAACCAATTTACAGCTTTCAAATCTAAAGTATTGGAACATTTCCTGCAGCCAATTAAACTAACAGTCAAAGTTGAGTGGATTTATGTTCATTCTGCATTTTTCTGTGTGAGAACACATTCATGTTGGTGTGCAGTGTAAGACGGTGTGTTGGGGCCAGTCAATATTACATAAATAGTTCTGTGGATGGCTGACTTCTCAAGGTCTCCCTGTCTCCAGCCTTTTCTAAATGGCCATCCTTAATCACTGTTTAACCATCCTCCCCTCACCACTGTTTGACTGCAGTCGCCAGAGGACTGTTGTTGCCTCAGTAACAAAGACCGATTGGCAGATGAACCATCTAATGGTTACTGCTGTAGCAAACATGGACATTACCTAGGTGCTCAGTTTGCCCTTTAGTTGCATTTCCTTGTTTTTAATCTTATTTTGTGTCATACATTGTGCTGCTCAGGCTGTTGTAGCCATTGGCGTGTTCTGTAAATTACTTGCAAAGAAATACATAGTGACTAAAAATCAAATTTTCCAAGAAGGGCTGTAATATTGCAGAAATAAAAAAAAATGCAAACTTTAGTAATTTAGACAAATAAAACTCCTAACTGACACAGGATGTAAACAGTTTTGGGATATTTTTGTGAAATCGTACAATTAGAGGACTTGAATTGGCAATTAAAAACTGCTGAAAAATAAGTTACACACTATGATGATATTTTCTTAAAAATATGGGTTAAAAAGGAAGCCTTTGTTTTCATAAAAAACTAATTATAAAAACATAATTAGAAGTGTCATAATTTTTATTAGTGTCCTAACAATATATCATCTGTCCCCATCAGATTTTATTCTGCCTTCTAATGGTTTTTAGATGAGAAACATATGTATCATTAAACTTCCTTCTACATTTGTGTTGAATAATCCAGACTAATTTTAAGTAGTTCTAGGAGTTTGATCCTATTTGGGAAATGACAATTTTTTTCTCCAAAGCCAAGGTTTCTGTCAAAAAGCCACCACCTGTTGTGAATGATTTGATGCACCTGGTCAAAGCTTGGGCTATCTTAGTTAAGATCTGATTTATGGAATTGTCTCAGTCATGACGTACATGCATTCACTTCCATTTATATTTACTGGTTGTTTTATAAAAAAAAGTCTGACTACTATTACTTTTATTTATACAGTAGTAAAGATAGGCATAGATAGATAAACATATATTAAATAATAGCAATGGCAGCAGTTTCTGATTTTGAATAATGTATTAGGTTGATTTCCATGTAAAATAAGATTGGGCTAAAATAGTACCCCTTGTTTGTCTTGCATAGAAAAACATTTGAAATGTTGCAGAATAACACAGTTTACTTGCTAAGTCAGTTCCACCCACCCTAATGTCTTCTGGTATCCAGCTGTTTCTAAAGCCTTCTAAATTCAGAAGTTTAGAAATGAAACTGTAACCATATTAGTATGTTTTGCAACAATAAAGGTTTTGTGAAAGTCTCTTAACATTTACACTAGTAGGATAGACATGTTTTGGTCCACTGTAAGAGGTTTCTTTGTATATAATCACAGAAGACTGCCAACAATCTATTCACTTCAATGGCAATTAAAATTAAAGAGCCCATAAGCCAAGTACAACATTGTCTTTCCATTGTTATTAATAATCATTTACACAGCCGAAAGGACCCCATTAATGTATATAGTTTTGGAACTCATAGGAGTGTTATGGACAAAAAGAACATAGGAGTGAAGATTGAGAGCTTACACAAGGGACATGCAATGGAAAAGACAGAAATATAAACATGTAAGATTTTGTTGCTGAGAATCCAATAAATGTTACTCATGGTAGGGATGTTGATCCATACCTGACCCTGGTCTCAGAGCTTCCCGTGCTGACCACTGACCACTTTTAGTAATATAGAACCGTCAGCAAGTGTCTTTTCATTCCGTAAAGCATGTATACTATAATAAAGGACTTCACAATATGTGTGAAACAACAGATCGAAATATAAAATGTCACAGTAAATTGTAAATTAAACATAACTTCTCCAACATCATTCTGTAATAGACTGAATAGAATTTCAGACATGACTGCAGCTCACTGGAGTGAGACATTGTTTTTTATTGTTGCATCTCTTGAGGCTGTTCAATTACACTCCTTAGTCGTCTTTGTGTAAACCAACGGTCAGACTGCGAGAAGATGGATGATTCGTCTTTGATCATTTCCACTCTGTTGATTCAATGATTCCCCTTTCTGAATGATACACAAACACATGCGGCTACAGAAAGTCTCTGAAGTACACATTTAAGAATAGACAACAAAGGTTGTAAGACATGGTTTGTTCATGTACAGAGAAACACTTCCTCACAAGCTCTTTGACTTTAGGGTTTGCCTCTGAACTGAGTGGTAAATGAGGTGTGTGATAATATATTGGGTTTTTTCATTTTTCTTCATTTACTTGAGGTTTTTTCTAATCTTATTTCAAAGTCAGAGCTAACAAAATGTAGAAACATATTACCTGAGAGATTATGGGCATTATTTTGATTCCCATCTGTCTCTCTCATGGCTGCTGCCACAAGGTTTATATTATAGATGAGTAGGTGTGGTTTTCTTTTTTCAAGTGATGCATTGTATTTGAACTTTTTTGTTTTCAAACAGAACTTTCATTTTGACTTTTCCACTTTATTTATGTTTTCTTCATTTCATCTTCCTTCTTCCCACACCATTTTTCTTCCTTCCTCACTTCCTCCCCTGCATTTGCTTTATCTCCAGACTGTAGAGAACTGTGTTTGTATTCTGAGGAATCTGTCATACAGACTGGCTGCTGAGACATCCCATGGCCAGCAAGGTGGTCTTGAAGAGCTGGATGGGCTGCTTTGTGATGCAAATGGCTGTGAGAGCGAGAGCTCTGGCTGCTGGGGAAAGAAGAAAAAGAAAAAGAAGGGGGTTGACCAGGTAAGGGCAAAAATAACTCAAAGTGATTACAGCAAAATAGAATCTAAAAGTTTCATACAATTAAATTGATGGATTAAAAAATATTTTTCTAGTCATGTCAATATGCAGAAACAAATTTTTGCCAAATTTAGAAGTTTTTAAGCTCTACCTTTCAGAAAGGGGGAAATCATTTGATGTAACAATGGTGAAAAACCAATATAGTATTTGAGTTTATCCTTGGCTCAATGTTTAGTACAAGCAGATGCAAGTGGTGACCATCTTAGTAGGAGTTTTGATGTTTTGTTCATTTTCATTCATAGTGTGATAGATTGATTCAATATCATGTTACGTCTTGCTCCGCCCTCTTTAGGGAAAGTCCATGGTGTGATATGAGAGGAGTTAGTACAAAATTGTGACTATTTGACATCTTAAAAGAGTAAACTAAAGCCAACAGATGGGTTTAATGTCATGGCAGACGAGGCAAACAATTAAAGTAAGTAGCATGCTAAGTAGTATGTGTTAAATCTATCTGTACTCAGGAGGTGAAACAACGTTTTTCAAAACACAGTAATCAGCATTACAAGCCAAACATAATGGTGCGATTAAATATTTACAGTACTGTGAAAAGGTTTTAGCCAGGTGTGAAAAATGCTGTTATCAAAGAATGCTTTCAAAAATGGAAGTGTTATTTTTTTTTTTTTCATCAATCAACAAAATGCAGTTAATTAACACAAGAGAAATCTAAATCAAATCAATATTTGGTGTGACCACCCTTTACCTTCAAAAAAGCATCAATTCTTCTAGGGACACTTGCACACAGTTTTTGAAGGAACTCGGCTGGTAGGTTGTTCCAAAAATCTTGGAGAACTAACCACAGATCTTCTGTAGATGTAGGCTTTCTCACATCCTTCTGTCTCTTCATGTAATCCCAGACACACTCGATGATGTTGAGATCAGGGCTCTGTGGGGGCCATACCATCACTTCCAGTAAGTCTTGGTCTGCTATACGCAGAAGATAGGTCTTAATGACTATGGATGTTTGGGTTCCCTCGCTTGTAATTTTTTTAAATGATAGAAATAAACAGTCACCATTTATAATTTCTGAAAGCATTCTCTGTTTACAGCATTTTTTTCACACCTGCCTAAAACTTTTGAACAGTACTGTATATAACTTTGAGATTTTCAGCTAACATTTCAGCGCATCCTGATACACCAGAAAGTGTATCAGGATTATTTTATTTAAGCCTAGTTTTATGTTACAGGTGTAAAATCAAGCCAATGATACTGTTGCATTTTCACTCTGATTCTTTTTAGTTTTATTCTGAAATTTTGGCTATACAGTGATCTGCCAAAGCAATGAAGTAATTGAGCGGTTCAGGTTCATCTAGGATGGCTAATTCATCCTTTAAAGATTCGTTTAAGGCTTGAAAAAATGCAGACTTTAAGGCGCTAGGGTTCCAGCCGGAAGCTGCTGCTAGTGTGCGAAACTCAATGGTAAACTCAGAAACTGATCTAGGACCCTGTTTTAAGTTCAGGAGACGACGGGATTAGCCTGTACGATCAGGGTTTATGGAAAAAGTTAGGCGGAATTCATCAATAAATTCTTTATAGGTGCAACCAAAACAGGATGGGTTCCGAAACCTTGCTTCAGCCCATTTTAACACCTTTCCAGTTAATAAACCCAAAATGAACAAAATCCTTGCATCATCTATCGGAGGGGAGAACGATTAAACACCAAAAAACATTGCAATAGAAAACCCCCACAATCCACCTCACCAGAGAATTTCTCCAGGTATGGGGAAGTGACGTCATGCAAGGCCATGGGGTTAGGTGCCGGAGAGGCTATAGCGCCATCGGCGGCGTGGAGGTTGGACCAGTACTAGACTGCAGACTGTGTCGGAGGCTCTGCATTTGTCCAGCCATTTGTTCCAAACACTGGTTGGTAACAGCTAGCTGGTCGTGTAAGGATCTGAGTGTGGAGTCATGTGACTGGATTAACTGATGCTGGTCAGCTAGTTGTTTCCTGAGTGGGTCTGCTGGGTCTTGTTGGCCTGAGTGTTCTGTCAGCTCTTTAGGAATTTGTTGGACCCACATGCAAACTCACTCAGGAGACCAGAACAGGTTCAAAGGTTTATTTACAGTCAGTATTTCAAGTAACACCGGAAACCCGGTAGAAAATGCTCAGGCAGGTTCTTCAGACTTCTCGGGTTCTTTTGATCACAGGCAGAAATACACCGGGGGAATCATACCACAGGGCTTGGAAGTCAGGTAATCCAGAATGCTTGACCAACAAGAATGGTCCAACAGCAGGTCTGAGTCCACACAGAGGTAGGACCTTGGGAGGTTTAGGAAACAAACCACAGTCTAGTAGTGAATAATCCAAAGTTCAGAAACTGTAGTAAGAGATACTGGATGTCCGAGTCCAGGTAGAGAGGAAACTGCCCTCACCTCACAGGTACACATGGGCAAAAACCCATGGGCAACGAAGAACTGGTGGCTGGCTTCTAAATACTCATCCCAGGTATACACAATCAGCCAAGGATGAGGAACACCTGTAGCAGAGTCAGCAGTGGCTCCAGGAGGACCTCTGGCGGACAACCACAGTAATAATATTCCCAAGTCCCAACACCAGGGACACGAGAGTTTGGCCAGGCCCTTTACCTCACCGTCTGTTTCAGAAAGAGGAGCAAAACTAAATACAATAATGACTTGGAAGATGATTTGAAAAAAAACCATGATACCCAATGACAAAAACATCTGTTGTCTTGTAGTACCTGATTTTAATATGAGTTTGCTTTTAGAGAACAGGATCCATATCAAGCGTACTCCATAAATACAATATTTTCCTCCCAAATCTTTACGTCTTGAAGTCCTGTATTTATCATACTTCAAAAGAAAGTAAAAAAACATCTTAAACCCTCTGTGGTGACAGTACCTGTCCATCACGGGTATAGTCGGACAAATCTGATGAAGCTTTCCCTCCTTTGGAAGATGCACCACAGAAGAATACTACTGAGAGTCAGATGACATTTGGTAATTTAATACTTTGTTCCTTGTGGTAGATTCATGGTTTTACTAGAGGAAGGCCAAGTCCCTGCAAAAGGCAAGATGTGACAGACTTTATCGCATATAATGTTGATACATAGAATAATAAGCGATTGTTTCTTGCAATATTTTTTCCCTCATACAGTATGTTCAGTCCAGTTTTCCCAACAGCCCCTTACCTCCTTTGCCCATATCTGTTAATAGAAACATAGGTGAAAAAAGTAAAAGAAGAGCTTTTTATGATGAGGTAGGAACATGCTGTGATTGGCTGAAGAAGCCCTTCTTTAACTGGCCTAAGAAGTAAATGACATAAAAAACAAGCAAAAATCACAGACTTGTTTTTTAATGATTAAAGCCAGTTTTCTGCAGTTAGTTATTCTTTACATTATTAAACATTTTCAATTTAAACTCCTTTAATAGTGTTATATTGTCATGATTTGGGGTTGTTTGGTTTTTGGTTTCGGGTTTTTTCCTTATGTTTTTCACTGTTCAAGTTTTGAATCATGTTTCTGTTTATTTTCCTGGTCATGCTTTTGTTTTGTCGTCTTGTTCATGTTTTGTCAAGTTTGGTTTTTGGATCTGGTTATGCTTTTGCTTCATGTTTTTCTAGTTTGTGTTCCAAGAGTCTCTGGTTTGCTCCAGTCACGTTTTGTTCTGTTAATTAAGTTTATTCAGTTCACCTGCTTCAAGTTAATCTGTCTCCTTGCTCCACCTGGTTTTTCACGCCATATATTCATACCTGTTCTGTTAGTTGTCGCGGAGACATCTCTCATGCTCATGTCTTGTTCTCTAACCAAGTCTTTTTTTTATCATGCCATGCCTGTCTTGCCTGCCCGTTTGTTTTGTTCCTGCCTCCTGCTGTGAGTGAGTTTTTTTTAAAAGTTTTTTCTTATTAAATCTTTTGCACTTACCGTCACACTGCCTGCTCGTCTGCATTCTGGGGTCCAATATCAAGTAAACCGTAACATATATTCCTCAATTTTCCTAGACCATGCTGGTCTAGGACTCTAGGACCAGCATGGGCTGGCCTGTTACCCAGGCCAGATTTCCCAGTGGCCCTTGACTTAACATAGAATTGAGGTGCTCTAGGTAAAGGCATTGAGGACATCACAGGTTTACTTGCACTCCACTCCACGTGGGTTCAGTTTGATTGACAACACAGCCATGCCTTGTGAAAACCAATCAGATGTGAAGCAGTGTAACATGCTGTACAGCCTTATCATGTGACCTGCTCCCTCTGTCCACAGCAAACAGGGTGCACCTAGTCAACACAGCAGGGCACCAACTCTTGATTGTTTGCACATTCAAAAAGTGCAATACAGAACTAATTCAGGCCACAACTGAGAGGTGCAAAGGTGCTTGTGTTTTTATTTTTTAATTCACGCTCATGCCCCACCCCGGCACCACACCATTTGCTCATGCTGAGGGCATCTGCCTATATTGCTTGCATCAAAATCATTCTAGGACACTAGACCATATAAAACAGAACAACATGAATAAGTTTACATTTCATGCAAACATTAGGCTTTCAGATGACTTTGAATTTGCATGATCAGAAAATCTATGTATAGACAAAAAAAAGATGCCTTCTCTGCCTTGCACACTTGACAGAAACTCTCTGAAGCCTCACACCTAGTTTACCTAGAGACAAAGAAGCGAGGGGGAATCAGTAGAGCACAGCTGAAAGTGTTGACAGAAAGATGAAAAACAAAGCAGTCTGAGGGGTAAGAGTTAGAAGGAGACAGGAAAGAAGGGGCATAGAGATCTGAGCAGAGAACTGAGAGAGACATATAGAAACAAAATTGAGAAGATATTAGAGAAATATAAATAAAAGTGAGATAGCGAAGTTTTTCCTTATCTGAAAGAAGTGTGGAACGAAAAACCAAGGCAGAAAGAGACAGCATTACAAAGTGTCACAGTAATGTTATCAAGAGATATGCTATCTGTTAAATGTGTTACATAAATATATAAACATTTTGTTCATATTCTTTCTTTTATTCAGGTTACAACTGATTTCTGTCAACATTTACTCTTCTACAGCCCTCAGCTCCATCAGCCTTATACAGGATTTCTTTACACATTGACTGTGGCTATTTGTTTTTTTCAGACATAAAATTAATAATTCTGACATTATATATGCAATTACACACACGAATACACAACATATTCAGTGAGTCAGTCATGTTCTATGCTGCTTCTTCCATAGTGGGTTGCAGGGAAGCTACTGTCTATCTCCAGCAGTCTGTGGGCAGGAGGCAGAGTACACCCTGGACAGGTCAGCTGTCCATCGCAGGGCAACACACAAACACCTAAGGGCAATTTAGAGAGACCATTTAACCTAACATGCATCTTTTTTGGACTGTGGGAGGAAGCCGGAGTACCCGGTGAGAACCTACGCTTGCACGGGGAGAACATGCAAACACCATGCAGACAGACCCCCAGCCAGAAGTTGAACCCAGGACCTTTTTGCTATAAGGCAAAAGTGCTACCAACTGCGCCACCGTGCACACTACACTTCTGCAGTTTTAGTTGGATACACATTTAAACTTATTCTGCATAGTGTATAATCTGTATATGTGTATGAAAGCTGCCCATCAACAGACTGAAAAAAAGAAGATGTTACTTGAATTGAACAAATTCCAAAGACAATTTAGAAAAAAATAGGGATACTGGATAATTGTCCTGTTTGAGTAACTGAGTACTTCCATTCCCATTAGTGCAATGAGAAACAGTTATTTTTGGATGTTATTAAATATTTAGTTTTAAGTAGTTTTATTGTCACAGGCAAAATGTACTTTTAATAAATTTGGTGGCTATAAAGTTTTGTTTTCCTACATTCTATTACACCACATTGCA
The DNA here is from genome assembly GCF_021462225.1 of Girardinichthys multiradiatus. Taxonomy (NCBI): domain Eukaryota; kingdom Metazoa; phylum Chordata; class Actinopteri; order Cyprinodontiformes; family Goodeidae; genus Girardinichthys; species Girardinichthys multiradiatus. The sequence continues at coordinate 17,900,381 of NC_061813.1, forward strand.
GCACCGTGTTCAGTGTGTTCTTTAGTCAGTAACACAAAGTTTCTGAACTGATAAAGAGGGCTGCCTGTGTACCAGAAACTGCTTTGGATAGCCTTTGGATGACTGAAAGGAAGAATGTTTTGCAAGTTGATAAAGACAATGGACTCCGACAGCCTACAAAAAGTTCTAAAAAAACAATCAACCACATTTGGTCAAACAAGTCTTTGGCTTTGCTGCAACAAAAAACAGTACTACAGTTTCTTCCCAACAAATGACTATAACAGTTTTCTCTATACAGTTGAGCTGTTATTTGTTCAAAGACATTGCTGCAGTACACGCAATTCTGTATTTTGTCATGTATCTTGATGTTACTACACCATCAATGGTTGATGTGATCACAAATCCCTCTGCCGCTTTTCTTAGCGGAATCACTCGTCCTACCGGCTCTGATGAGAGTAAAGTTGCCCAGACTGACCTCCTCATCAGTGAGGAAATCATTCATCCAGTAATCATTAAGGGCGATGATGGAAGCATCCCGAAAGGCTTTTTTCACTTGGCACCGGGCTTGTGAGAGATTGTACATTTGCCATCACAACCGAAGAAAGTGGATGCCTGAAGGGATGCCATCTTATCCTGTTCTGGTCTACTCAACATCTCCCTTGTTTCCTCTGCTTGCAGTGGATTTCAGCTGGAGTTACACCCTTCAGTTCTATAGTGCTAAGGATAGCATCCCTGGATTAGGTGAGATTGGTCCTGCTGCACCTCTCTAGGTATATTGTAAATAAGGTCCACAATGACCATTGTAATTCACCGACCTTTCCCAATAGTGTTCATATTGACCATAGAAACTTGACTAACTAAAGAAAAATAGGTCTTATATAATCAAAAACTACAAAACAAATAGATAGGCGTGCAACACAGAACAGCGTTTGTTGTCGCAGCAGAGCATGCAACTAACAAGGGTACCTCAGAATAGTGTGAGCAGCATTGTATTACATAAAACTGCAATGGAATAAAGTTGTTCAAGTAGTGTAAGGGGGCAAATGCTTCAAGATTATATGCTTTTGTTCCCCGGAAGTAGCTATGAAAGAACCTGTTACTGCAACTTTTTTAACTGATTATAGTATCAATGTAATTATCTGCTAATCTGCTTCATTGTCTTACCGTTTACCCATACTCACCAAGCAGTCAAGCTTATTCAGCCGCCTGTGCCCGTCAATCTTCCTTATGCTACTCACCTGCGCCACCTGCTATTTAAGTTGCTTCCAGCATCTGTCTGCCTCGTGAATTGTCTGCGTACTGAACTCGAATTGCAAAAGGATTATCAACTTAGAATTTCCACCACCCACCTGTTGTGACGTCATCAGCTTTTAAGACTAGGTTTAAAAACCCCTCTTTTTGATAAAGCTTATAGTTAGTGTGGCTTAGGTTATCCTGAGTTATCTCAGTAGCTATGCTGCTATGGACGTAGGCTGCTGGAGGACATGATGACCACTTTCCCTCTCTCTGTTGCATTTTCCTACTACTCTCCGATTTTGCATTATTTGCTGTCATTTCAACTTTTAACTTTATGTTCACTGTTTGTTTTTTTTGGTCTTCATAGAAGCTGCATCTGGCTTGGCATTCGGTGTAGTTGTGACACCACCAATTCTACTTCTATAGCTAATACACTTGGCTCTGTCTCTTAGTGTTTAACCGTGTCTCTCTCCTAGATGTAGCCGTTGGCTAAGCTCTTACTGCTACTAACTGTATGGTATCTTCCAACCTAGAGACTTGTAAACTGACTCAGAGCTTATCTGCTTAGCTGTGTTTCTCTCCTAGATGAATTCAATAAAGAAGCTACTCTTACTTCTGCCATCAACTTTTTACTTTACTTTAATATAGAAATATATAGCATTTTGAGCTTCCTGTTATTTGCTGACTCATAACTCTCTGTTTTGCAGTAGCCTTAAGATTCTTTCACATAGGACCAAGTTGACCAGTATGAGCACCAAGCAACGTTTCTTGCTAAATATAAACTTCCATGTCCACATGTATTTTGTTTTACTCTCTTCTTTCACAGTGGGATGGTGTGAGTCCCTTTCCAGACACAGCAGAGCCTCCCAAAGGGGTTCAGATGTTGTGGCACCCCACCATTGTCAAGCCATACCTCACTCTGCTTTCTGAATGCTCAAATCCTGACACACTTGAAGGTGCTGCTGGGGCCCTACAGAACCTTGCTGCTGGCAGCTGGAAGGTATCCACAAACCTAAAATATGTTTTCAAATGTTTTATTTTTAGTTTTCACTATACACCATGAAGCCAGTTATATATATATATATATATATATATATATATATATTCTTCTCATTAATGTATTCTAAAAAAATAGAGTTTTTCATTAAATTAATCTGCCCTGAAGGGATCATCAGTGAGAGGTGTGATGAAAATCAGATATAGTATGGTCTTGCTGACCAAAGTGAATGTCTATTATTGGCTTCCAAAAGTCTTATTGTTTCAAAAGGGTCAAATAAACAAGGACAGGGTGGCAGGTTGTTCTTGAATTAAAAGCATTGTTTTCTTTTACTCCCACAGAGCATAAAGAACTCCCACTCAAGGCGAAATATGTTGAAGCAATATTACATTCACTGACTGTAACGACCTGCTGAGTTTTATTAGATCTTAATCATGGGTATTTTGTATGTTATGAACCATAAAATAGTATTACAAAGCAATCCACCAGTTTGTTATTATTACTTACTATTTACAGGCTCCAAACACTAATACATTGGGGACTAAAAAAAGGCTCCACAAGCTGTGAACTAAGGGAGGAGACTACATGACTATAATGAATGACTCAAGTGGCCTTGGTACTGTCAGGGTAGTGCAAAGGCAACTTGTGCCTTTGGGGAAAGATATGAGGGTTAAAGGCAGAGTATAAGAGTACAACTGTAGGTTCACCTTGAATGTTTATATAACTGGATTGTATGTCTGTTTGTAAGCAGACGGGTTGGCTAATAAAAAAAAGAGTAAAATAAAATATTGTCATTGAAAGAGAAACAGGAAAAAATGAAAGGAGTTCATCAAGTCTGTCGAGATGCCTGTGAGGTGTTTGGAACTGATTTTGATTTGATAAGTATTTCCCCTGATAGCAGTGTGGACAAAGAGAGTATAAGAGACTGAAGAGGAGGGCTCTTGAAAAATCAGCAGAAGAAAGGAAAATTGCAGGAGCAGGTGTTCTTCAGGATATCACATTTTCTATTCTGGAGTCACACTGCTTGTATATCCTGAAAGGGTACTTGTGTGTGTATACTTCTTTAATTAAATAAGGTCCCTCTCTCTGTTTTGAGAACAGATTTGCTGTGAGTGTTGGCACAAACTCTTAGCTCTGCACATGTAGGTCTAAGCTAAGACATACGATTGCTGATATCTTAGGATGAATCAGTCCCTGAAATCTCTAAATAAAACGGATTTTCCATTCTTGTCTGTAAGATAAAGAATACTGTGAGCCTGTTTAATTGAAACAGTCAGGAGAAACAAATGATTCAGTATTTTATTATCACAGATCAGCAGTTCACTAATAAGCGAACATTGTTGAAAACATATATTCAAATGAGTCACAATCCATATTTAGATTGTTTCTTTGTTTTTTGTTTTACGTTATTGACAGCTGATAATGGAAACTACAACAGCTGTCTCTAACTGTGATAAAGGTCTTTAACCACCTTCTCGTTGTCTTCTACCCGGAAGTGGTCAGTCTACATTCGGGCTGCGGTCCGTAAGGAGAAAGGCCTTCCCATTCTTGTGGAGCTACTGAGGATAGACAACGACAAAGTGGTTTGTGCAGTCGCCACAGCTCTCCGAAACATGGCCCTGGACATCAGGAACAAGGAGCTTATAGGTGAGTTGTGATAAGGCTTACTCCAGCAAGCAATATTCTTTCACCTCTCATCATTGCATAGATTACTGACATTTCTAATCTCTTTTTAGTAGGGATCTAGTAGAATTTTAAGTAGATTTCTTTGGTTGGTTTTTGTAAAGCTTTGACTCACCAATATCAATTTTAGAAGGTTCTGATTTAAGAGTTATAATGCATGAAGATTTAAGATAAGAATTCAAAATATTGTTTCTAGCCTCCCTGTCATATGCAGTCATTGAATATTTGCATTTGGAGCAGAGGCAACATCGCATCTATGTGTGACAGAGCAGTTGCTTTAAAACAAAAAAGACAAAATGCTTGAGCTGATGACATTTTAACTGGCTTTAGCATCTTGCGTTCACACTTACTGACAATAGCACAATTAGAAGTACAGAAACAATCATTGCTGTGTGTATATTCTACGGAATGTAGATCCTTCCCTTAACTTGAGATTTCCAAAAGGCTTCCAAGCACGTCTGAAGTTTATGTAGTCTTTTTGCAGACTACATTAAAATTAATATTAAATGTATATGGTCTGAACCTATAATGTCTTGGTTTTACTCTTTTTTTTTTATTGCGGTTTATTAATTTTGTATTTATCTATCCAGCATAACAACTTTATATAACTATCAGTTTAACTGAGCCTGTAACATGTTGGTCTCTGAGAGACTGAAATTAATAAAGATCTTGCAGTGCCAGCTGTGAGTTCAGAAAATTATATGGATGTGTGTAATTGAGAAGGAAATGCTGAAGAGAGTGGGAGAGAGTGGTAGCAGATCAAAGGCTTACAATAGTCTTTGAAAAGTACACTGGGTAATGAGTGAGCCCCAGTCAGTCTGGTAGAATAACACATCTAGAGATCATTATAGACATCCTTTTTCTTTGTGGCTGTCCTCTCATTGCTGCTGCTGGGTTTGTTCAGCAATAACAGGTCATTCATGTCAATCGAACACCCAAAACATTTTTATCTCTCTAAACAGACACCTTACACACATGAATAATTTTGTGTATGTGTGTCCACATTTTTTCTCTATCTCTAGTATCTCTGACTATCTCAGCTTCTCGGTGGGCTCAATGGTTTCTATAGCAACTCTGGCACCCACTGTTTCACGCTGCAGGCCTTTGAAACATATCTTGGTTTTGCAGCAAGTTGTTGTTGTTCCTTGTTGCAGAACAGCAAGGAATACCGTCGCCAAAGCTCAACACGCCCTCCTACTAGGGTCTGGCTGACGCACAGCAGCAGATTAAGGGATAATTAGAGCTGCTGCGCAGGCGCTTTACAAGCTGTGAATGATCGTCTTTTTATGATGTTGTTGTACTTTTTCTCCAATCTATTTGCAAACAAATTAGCATGGCAGATTAAAAGAAGGAAACAACGCAGTATACATAACGACTGTTTTTAATGTTTTGTAGCATAATGAAAGTTCAGTAGTTTGACCCTTCAAAGAGTTGACCTAGTGTAACGGAGGCCATTACCTCAACAGAAGAAAGATATTTTAAATTACATTTTTTCTTTCCATTTATTCTTAGTTTGATGATTTTGGTTATTATTTAAAATGTGGACGGGATTGTAAATGTTTGTAAATAGTGTGAGTAATTTTATAAATATTTGTTTGTTATTATGTAATATTATTTTTTACATCATCCAAAGAGTGTACTTTGTTCAGTGCAATAAGTGGAATATTGTTTGAGCCTCTCTGCTCCATTCAGTCATTAATGCTGTAGGATGTAGATGTGGATGGTGTTTTTGATCACGCTGTTGCATAAATAAACTTGGGAGTGCCTTCTGTAAGGTCATCTTGCCTTTTGGGTCCCCAGGTTTGGATGTCTGCTTCCATGGCTGCTCGACATACATAAAAACCAGCCTTTACACACTGCCAGATAATTAAATGTGGAACAAAGCACTGCTTCGGTATGTTATTTAGGTGGTTTTATGAAGTTAGTGCCGACAAAGAGGTTTGCATACTTGTAAACTTTTATAAAGGAAGGTTTATTATTTCGGCAATTTTAGATTTATTTCCAACGACTTGGCACTTTTTAAAAATGCCTAATATTTTAGGTTAAGAATATTTAATAGGATTACAAGCTGTTTTTGTTTGTCTTGCTAAGGTAAAACAAAAGGCAGGTAAATTTGTTTTTAGCATTATTTGTTTTTTAAATTAGCTTTTTTTGATTAACCTTTTGACTAATTAAAGCAGAGTGTTTTGACAAAAAGCCCTAAAATGTTCTCTGTTCATAAATATTAATAGTAAAAAGGTTAATTGAAATTTATTTCTTAACAGCCATTAGCTCTCCTAAGCAAAAACCAAAATATGTAAACACTAATGGATTGGATACAAGCAGATAAAGGAAGAGCAGGAGTCAACTGAATAATCTACAAATTCACAAAGAAATAAATTGTAATTTGTTTAGCATTTTTGATTACACTGCAGCACAACTTACTTAGCTGTGGTGTGCCATCTTCCGCATGTTTTCTGTTGGAGTTTATTTTTACTGTGTAACTTCTACATCTTAAAACAGAGCTAGTAGAGCTGGCACAGGGTGATGCCTTCAGAAATGTGCAAATCATCTTATAATTTACATATATTATAATATAATATAAATATAATTTATAATTTATGAGTTTAGGGTCATATTAATAACGAAAGTAAACAGTTTGCTGTAAATACAGTAATGTGCCATTTTTGCCACATTATAACCATAAGCTTCAATATATTTTATTGTGATGTTATGTGAAAGACATTAAGTAGCACACACTAGTGGGGTTTAAGGTAGAGTAATATGCCTTTAAAAATGTTTTACAAACACAGAAACTGTAATGTTTCTTTTATATTGAGCCACCTTAACTCCGATACCCCTAAATATTGCTGTCTGCCTAAATTGACTGGGAAACAGAAGAAGAGCATTTCCAAGAGGCGCATTACAAATATAAAGGAGTTCCTGATATCAGACTAGATTAGTTAGACACTCCACAGAAATGACCTTTTTATCGGAGAGTGGCAAATAGAAACTCAATTTTGAAAAGAAAGCAACAGGAAGCCGACTCAAAGTTTCCCATAAGCCATGTAGGGGACATATTCAATATGTTAAAACAATTCCCTGGTCAGATAAGAAACAATAAAATGATTGTCCTATGTTCATAAGTCTGGGTGGCTGAAAACTAACACTCAATGTCACCACAAACACAACATTTTCACTGGTGGTGGCAGCATCGTGCTTTGAAGATGCTTGTCTTGCACATGAAAAGGGAAACTGGTCACATTGAAGAAGATAGATTCTACAACAGTATACATTCACATTCAATAAATTAGAATAGGCGTTGCCATGAAGCTCGTTTGTGAGATTAAAAGTACCTTTTGAAAATAACATTCCACCAGGTAATAAAACATATTTTTCAAAAGGCCCTCATTTCTATATTTTTAATTGGTCAGATGTAATATTCTAATCTTGAATGTTGTGTGTTCATTAGAGTAAGTTGAAAATCATCAGAATTACCAGAAATAAAGGCTTAATAACATCAGTCTGTGTTTAGGTAATTTATATAATGTGTTTCACTTAGAGAACTGAGTTATTGAAATAAATGAACTTCTGTTTCTAATTTATTGAATATGACTGTAGTTCACAGTAGCCCAGACTTAAATTCAATTAGAATTATGTGTTAAGACTGGAAAATGGAGACTCATAAATGCTGCAGAATCTGACTGAGCTTTATTTATTTCCCAAAGAAACATTTGCAAACATTTTAGTTTAAAGCTGGTAGAGAAATAGGCAAAATGACAAGGCTAGACATGAACTGCAATTGCACGGAAAGGTGGTTCTGCAAAGTGTTATCTAAGGAAAAATTAATATAGCATACCACACTTTTCTTACCTCCACTTTATTATTTGTAATAAATCTGACCACCTTCTATCGTTTTCCTTCTGCTTCACAGTTATACTCTACTATGGGCTTGTCTGCCTCAAAAAGCCCCAATAAAATACATAAAACTTTGTGGTTGCGATGTAAAAAAGTTCAAAGGGTATAATAAATGTAGATAGAGGTATAGTGTATTGTTGTAAGATTCACCATTTTCTAATCAAATTAATATTATCCAAAACAGTACTTGTTCAGCAGTAGATAGCTTGTGTTCATTAGAAGCAGACTGCCTTACTTCTGTTTGATGAGTGTAGATGCCCGTGTTTAAGTACAGAGTCTTATTTAAACAAGCTCTATTTTTTTATATGTAACGCTTAGTCTGCTGTTAACACTGGCAACAATTGTTATATTATTTTATAGAGATCAGTGAGAGATGGGTACCTTTCACATTTGAACCGATACGGTCCCAAAACTAGGTACCTGGGAATTGATACGTAACGGTACCAGTTTTTGGTACTTTTCTGTGTGTTTACGTGGTAATAAATGTTAATTTGTTTAATAATAAAATCTCAAAAATTTTCAATATTTCTCAATATATAAACTTTAAAGAATATATCAAAACAACATCCAGCTGTAACATTGCAGTTGTTTCAAACATTTCTTCAGCATGAAAACCCTTAACTGACTAAGCAGTGTTTTTTCATAATAATGCACAAATCCAAACCAAGCCATGTTGGTGGCTGCAGACGACAAACCGCTGACGGATGCAGGCATGCTAACAGTGCTGAATGCAGCAGTTGTAGCTTATGAAAATTGGCAAATTAAAAATGTGCACTCTTCAGCCTTGAGAAAAACCTTTTGCTCAACCAGGTGCTTCCTCAGATTAGACGCCAAAGGAACCATACTTTCAAGCGCTTTCTATCAGCCATGCTTTGTTGACTGTACCGGCAGCTATAGACGTGATTACGTTTTTGTGCGTGCATTGCTGTGTTCATGTATGGCATGGAAAAATCGCCCAGTCTTCCACTCCCTCAGTGTCACAATGATGCGTTTAGCTACCGAAACATAGTACCGTTTGATTTTACATGAATCGTTACTTGGTAGTACCAATGGAATTCAGTTGGTACCTATAAAAGTACCGAATTTGGTACCCAGCGCTGTCAGTAAGACAGCTGAAGCTTTTCTGTACGACTATTTTAGTTCATGCGCACAGCGTCACTCTGAGGACCACTCTTTGTCCAAACAGGAGGCTCATGATCATCCAAAGTGCAGTTATTATGTCAGAGATTCTTTAATACACAGTTTTACTAACTCAACTGTCAACACAATGGCACGAATATTAAACAACTCATTATAAGAGACAAATGGATATAAATATGCAGTTCTGTTTGCTACAACAAACAAACCTAGAACTTTCTGATCAGGGACCGTCTGTGGCATAAACACTATATTGCCAAAAGTATTTGTCTGTCTACTTTTACATGTGCATGAATTTTGATGAGATCATTTTCTTAATCTGAGGTCCAATTTGTTGATGGACATACAGTTGCCACCAAAAACAACTTTAACTTTTATGTAAACATCTTCCAAAAGGTCTAGGAGTGTGTTTATAGCTACATAAGAAAACCAGAATTGCAGCCTTTGCTCTAATTAATCTCAAAGGTGTTCAAGAGGTTGAGGTCAGGACTCTGTGCAGGCCAGTCAAAGTTCTCCACACCAAACTTTATACACCTGCAGCCATGGAAGCCATGGATTGTAACACCAGAATGCATTGATTTGGTGCTGTGACCCAATACTGTTGGCAATACAGTGTATGTAATCAACTATAATTTATTTGTTCCACATACAGTGGCTTGTAAAAGTATTCATACCCCTTGAACTGTTCCACATATTGTCACCTTACAACCACAAACATAATTAAAGCTGGAAGCACCATTGAAGGCTCTCGCACCTCAGCGCAACTCGGCCTGTGCAGCAGCCGCGGGAGCCTGGCATCGTCGGCTGCACACGACGAATTTGGCAGCTGTTCAATTCCAAATATCGCCACTAAGGGGGACTGTGAGTGACATGTCAAATGATCTTCGGTCACGCAGAGTTCTGGTCTGGCGAGAAGCATTCAAAATTTGGAGTAAATTGGACCTTCCAGATGGAAGCTGTACTAATTTGTTTATTAGTGGGCGGGGCTAAAGTGATGTCATCTATTGACTGTGTCAACATGTCCATCATTAACTCATGATCATGTATACTACATTTAAAGTCGATCTGATGATGTATGAGGGAGATATAGCCCTGGAGGTGTCCTAGGGGGCGCTGTTGATCCAAATTCCAATGTAATCCAATACAGGTGTTGGGGGGTTGTCAAAGATCAACCATATTGAGTTTGGAATAAATCAGACCATGCATGTGTAATTTAGAGCCAAACGTATGGCTGTGGCGTGACATCAGAATTCGCCACAGCCACACCCTCCAGCTAAAGCAGTCAGTACTAGAGACTGTCTTAGACCATCATGTTACCTGTTACTTGGGACAGTTTCACATTGATTAGGTGAAGAACATCAAAAATTGACTCTCTAAAGGAAAACATGACACTTCCTGCTCTCAGGGGGCGGGTCTTCGATGATTTAATTCAATTCAGTTTATTTATATAGCGCCAATTCACAACTCATGTCGTCTCAAGGCACTTCACAAAAGTCAGGTACATAAAGGGGTTGGACAATAAAACTGAAACAACTGTCATTTTAGTGTGGGAGGTTTCATGGCTAAATTGGACCAGCCTGGTAGCCAGTCTTCATTGATTGCACTTTGCACCAGTAAGAGCAGAGTGTGAACGTTCAATTAGCAGGGTAAGAGCACAGTTTTGCTCAAAATATTGAAATGCACACAACATTATGGGTGACATACCAGAGTTCAGAAGAAGACAAATTGTTGGTGCACGTCTTGCTGGCGCATCTGTGACCAAGACAGCAAGTCTTTGTGATGTATCAAGAGCCACGGTATCCAGGGTAATGTCAGCATACCACCAAGAAGGATGCACCACATCCAACAGGATTAACTGTGGACGCAAGAGGAAGCTGTCTGAAAGGGATGTTCGGGTGCTAACCCGGATTGTATCCAAAAAACATAAAACTACGGCTGCCCAAATCACGGCAGAATTAAATGTGCACCTCAACTCTCCTGTTTCCACCAGAACTGTCCGTCGGCAGAATTAAATGTGCACCTCAACTCTCCTGTTTCCACCAGAACTGTCCGTCGGGAGCTCCACAGGTTCAATATACACGGCCGGGCTGCTATAGCCAAACCTTTGGTCACTCATGCAAATGCCAAACGTCGGTTTCAATGGTGCAAGGAGCGCAAATCTTGGGCTGTGGACAATGTGAAACATGTATTGTTCTCTGATGAGTCCACCTTTACTGTTTTCTCCACATCCGGGAGAGTTACGGTGTGGAGAAGCCCCAAAGAAGCGTACCACCCAGACTGATGCATGCCCAGAGTGAAGCATGGGGGTGGATCAGTGATGGTTTGGGCTGCCATATCAAGGCATTCCCTTGGCCCAATACTTGTGCTAGATGGGCGCGTTACTGCCAAGGACTATCAAACCATTCTTGAGGACCATGTGCATCCAATGGTTCAAACATTGTATCCTGAAGGCGGTGCCGTGTATCAGGATGACAATGCACCAATACACACAGCAAGACTGGTGAAAGATTGGTTTGATGAACATGAAAGTGAAGTTGAACATCTCCCATGGCCTGCACAGTCACCAGATCTAAATATTATTGAGCCACTTTGGGGTGTTTTGGAGGAGCAAGTCAGGAAACGTTTTCCTCCACCAGTATCACGTAGTGACCTGGCCACTATCCTGCAAGAAGAATGGCTTAAAATCCCTCTGACCACTGTGCAGGACTTGTATATGTCATTCCCAAGACGAATTGACGCTGTATTGGCCGCAAAAGGAGGCCCTACACCATACTAATGAATTATTGTGGTCTAAAACCAGGTGTTTCAGTTTCATTGTCCAACCCCTGTAAGATATACTACTATTACTGCTGTTAACAGAATGGAAAAATAAGGTTACTAATTTTCAGTAATGTCGTACTTTCTTTTACACTTGAGCAATATTATTATTATTATTATTTTTTTTTTTGTTGCTGGGAAAATAATAGAAACACAAATAAAAATGATATTTTGTTAATGTTAAATTTGTCTCATCCAATTTATAATGTGAGGTTTTCAAATAACCACCAATGGGAGAATCGGTACTCAGTGACACGTGGATAAAAACATAGTTTCCAAAGTGTGGAGAAAAAATATTTTACAAGAAAAGAGAGGCCGATCACTATGGTTTGAGCCTGAGCTGATAAATATGGACAAGAAGTAGAGACTAAGCTTTGAGGAAAGACAAGTCCATATTTTCATGTTTTTTCTTCTTCATATCTTGCCTCTTCTGTTTAACTCCAATCAGCAGAGATTTCACAGATTCAGTCGGATGATATTTGTAGGACCAAAGTTGCAACTAATTACAATACAATCCCACATGACAAATCTCCTCAACCATCACCTCATTCTGAAAACAGAATCTGAACCTTTTTTTCCTAAAACTGCTGCAAGAGTGTGTCCTAACCCGTTAGTGCCGGTGAGTTTGGCATCATCACTGTGGGTGAACGGTAGTCTGCATGAGAGCTCATCAGGGGTAGAGGAGGATCATCTTTCACACACTACAACCTTTGTGTCAAATCCTCTAGAAAGCTCTCTATGATTGGATAGCAGGGAGACAAGCAGGAGGAAAAGAGCAAGAAGTGGCACGAGAGGGATAAAAGGGAAAAACTTGAGTAAGGCCAAGTAAGCCTAAGAATATAGAGCGATGGAAGAGGAAAGAGATGAGAGAGCAGTGACAGCTAAGACTTAACTGCAAATGTATGCTTACACTGAAATCCCTCAGTAATGTGATTTTGTGCTATTTTGCTGTCTCTGCGACTCATTCTTTTCATCTCTGTGTTTTGGCTCTCTCCTGATTTAACCTCCTTTATGCTTTTGAGATGCATATTATCGTCTATGGTCGTGTAGAGATACGTGCATTTCATTCATCACTGTACTGTCTGTCAGGGCAATTCTTACAGTTTACTTAAAAATGGTAATTTGACACACATGAATTTGGAACAGCACTTGAATGCCAGAAATAGAGAGAGAGCTCCCATTCACATAAAATAAATTTGTTTCATGAAAATGAAGGGGCCTTGTTTTACTTGGGTAGATATGCTGCCAAATCCAAACCAGAATTCCTGGTAATTATAAAAGTGATCAACACAGAAACATTTGTGTTTAGAATGTTTAATAAGTTAAATTTACTTTTTCATTTGACCAACATGATTCTTCTCACTGTAAATAATAGTAACATTTTGAAATGGCCCAACCAGAGTCCAGATTAATCTAATAGGAAATCTGTGGAGGCAGCAACAGATTAGGGGAACTGCTGTGGAAACCTTAAATAAATAAAAAAAGCAGTGCCATGTGAACTAAGTGAACAAAACACAGAGGAAAACGCTTAGTTTGTCATTTCTTGGCAACACAGAAAGTGCTGCAAGTTTGACTCTATAATAATGAGCCTGTATGCACCCATGTCTTTAGTCACAAATAGCTGTGTGGTGCATTATGAGATAGTAGTGTGATTGGCATAAGTGCTAGATTTTTTCATTCATTAGAGGCAAGATGGTGACACATGGTTGGTTGGGCTCCGTGTTTGCTTCCCACAATTTTAACTTTATAGCCTTTAAAGCCTTTTCAACCAGTATAATTCTAACTAAGGAGTCATCTGACGGATCTATGCAGCAACAATGCAAAGATACAAGCTAACAATGGATTTCCGGTGATCTATTCACCGCACGTGGTAGGCTTGCCCCAAATAGACAAGGAAAGCGGCCTCATTTCCTCAAAATATTTCTGGCTTGATTGTTTCTTCTGTTTGTTGTGGGATTTCTGCTACGTCGCCTTTTTCAAACTGAACAAAGACAGGACTCTCAAAGTGAAATCACCGTTCATTTGAACTATTTCGGACATGGTCATTTTGCAGTATATTATGCTATCTACAGACTAACTTCGAGGCGATCTACAACGCTTAAGAAATCAAGCCACTCAAAGGAGATATTGACATCAGTACATATGGCCCTCCTGCTCTTGTTAACGGGTGATGTACAGCTTAATCTGCTGATGCCGGTATTGAAGGGCTACTCACCAACGAGCCGGGGCTAGTTGCTGGAGACCGGGGCTCCGGTGGTGTTGGCGGTGATGCGTTGGAGAGCGTGTTTTACATCCAGGAACATGTTGGACAGCAGTTTCATCAGACTGTTTTGTGTGGCGAGCGCGGCATGACTACTGGGAGAGCTGCGGCTTGCTACCTTGCTATGGCGTCTGATGTATCAAATCAGAAGATCGATGGTGCCAGTACACTGTCAACAAACGTTTGTACTGACCATTTTCATCTTGGAGATCTTGGGATCACCCCCCCTGTTACATTGAATACTAGTATTGGGATTATCAACAACGAACTGTTACAAAGAAGTGAAAGTGAGAACTTGATGACCAATTTCAAAAAATCCAAGAGACATAGACCGGACCGACATAAGTTGAAGACATTACAAACTGAGGCAATAAACAAACAAAAGCATTATCTATTTTTTCAAACTGTTAACCATGCTAGAGTGGTTTGGGACCCTGTACTTAAACCTAAAGGTATCTTTGGAGGGCATTTAAATATAAGAAGTCTCATACCCAAATGCGAGCAAATAAGAACATTGCTAACTGGATCTAATTTGGATTTTTTAAGTGAAACCTTTTTCTAAGTAAAACCTGGCTAACTGATAACATTCCTACTAATATGATTGATGTACCAGGATATACAGGTCCTTCTCAAAATATTAGCATATTGTGATAAAGTTCATTATTTTCCATAATGTCTTGATGAAAATTTAACATTCATATATTTTAGATTCATTGCACACTAACTGAAATATTTCAGGTCTTTTATTGTCTTAATACGGATGATTGTGGCATACAGCTCATGAAAACCCAAAATTCCTATCTCACAAAATTAGCATATCATTAAAAGGGTCTCTAAACGAGCTATGAACCTAATCATCTGAATCAACGAGTTAACTCTAAACACCTGCAAAAGATTCCTGAGGCCTTTAAAACTCCCAGCCTGGTTCATCACTCAAAACCCCAATCATGGGTAAGACTGCCGACCTGACTGCTGTCCAGAAGGCCACTATTGACACCCTCAAGCAAGAGGGTAAGACACAGAAAGAAATTTCTGAACGAATAGGCTGTTCCCAGAGTGCTGTATCAAGGCACCTCAGTGGGAAGTCTGTGGGAAGGAAAAAGTGTGGCAGAAAACGCTGCACAACGAGAAGAGGTGACCGGACCCTGAGGAAGATTGTGGAGAAGGGCCGATTCCAGACCTTGGGGGACCTGCGGAAGCAGTGGACTGAGTCTGGAGTAGAAACATCCAGAGCCACCGTGCACAGGCGTGTGCAGGAAATGGGCTACAAGTGCCGCATTCCCCAGGTCAAGCCACTTTTGAACCAGAAACAGCGGCAGAAGCGCCTGACCTGGGCTACAGAGAAGCAGCACTAGACTGTTGCTCAGTGGTCCAAAGTACTTTTTTCGGATGAAAGCAAATTCTGCATGTCATTTGGAAATCAAGGTGCCAGAGTCTGGAGGAAGACTGGGGAGAAGGAAATGCCAAAATGCCAGAAGTCCAGTGTCAAGTACCCACAGTCAGTGATGGTCTGGGATGCCGTGTCAGCTGCTGGTGTTGGTCCACTGTGTTTTATCAAGGGCAGGGTCAATGCAGCTAGCTATCAGGAGATTTTGGAGCACTTCATGCTTCCATCTGCTGAAAAGCTTTATGGAGATGAAGATTTCATTTTTCAGCACGACCTGGCACCTGCTCACAGTGCCAAAACCACTGGTAAATGGTTTACCGACCACGGTATCACTGTGCTCAATTGGCCTGCCAACTCTCCTGACCTGAACCCCATAGAGAATCTGTGGGATATTGTGAAGAGAACGTTGAGAAACTCAAGACCCAACACTCTGGATGAGCTAAAGGCCGCTATCGAAGCATCCTGGGCCTCCATAAGACCTCAGCAGTGCCACAGGCTGATTGCCTCCATGCCACGCCGCATTGAAGCAGTCATTTCTGCAAAAGGATTCCCGACCAAGTATTGAGTGCATAACTGTACATGATTATTTGAAGGTTGACGTTTTTTGTATTAAAAACACTTTTCTTTTATTGGTCGGATGAAATATGCTAATTTTGTGAGATAGGAATTTTGTGTTTTCATGAGCTGTGTGCCAAAATCATCCGTATTAAGACAATAAAAGACCTGCAATATTTCAGTTAGTGTGCAATGAATCTAAAATATATGAATGTTAAATTTTCATCATGACATTATGGAAAATAATGAACTTTATCACAATATGCTAATATTTTGAGAAGGGCCTGTACATGTTTCAGAAAGGATAGAGTTGTAGGCTGAGGAGGGGGAGTATTAATTTATGTAAAAGACTTAACATCAATGAGATATTAATAGATGAGCATATATTAATAGAATGTGTATGTATAAATGTTTGTCTTTCACCTCGTATGAATTTTAATATTGTGGTAGTCTACAATCCTCCATCATGTTGCAGCTCAAGTTTTTATAATAACTTAAAAGAATTGTTAACAGGATTTAAACACAACAGTGAAGTAATCATTTTGGGAGATTTTAACATAAACTGGATGGACGATAAATTGAAAAAAACACTTAAAGAACTGACAGCAAAATTAGATTTTCATCAATTAATCAATGGTCCCTCTCGTATCACCAAAAACAGTCAAACATTAATAGATTAAATTTTTTCAAATAAACCTGGTCGAATCATAAATGCCTATAACTTAGTGTGCGGCTTATCCGACCACAATATCACTCTTACCCCGAAATCATTTTGTCAGTCGTTATAATACACAGAAACAGATTGTAATACAATTCCAAGAAAGGACGTACCCAAATTTGAGGCCGAATTAGCAAGGGTTAATTGGGATGACGTCTCAAACCAGAATCAGATAAATGATTGCTGTAATACATATATTCTCAAAGTTTGCAATACTATGAATACATTTCTTAAAACTCAAATGAAGGGACGAAGAAAAATACAGCTACCTTGGGTATTGGATGACATTCGGAAGTTAATGAAAAAGAGAGACTATGCCCTAAAATCTTTTCTTAAAAACAAAAGGACCACAGATTAGCTGCTTTTTAAAAGTTTGAGGAAAAGAGTAGTTAAAGAAATGTTCAAATCTAAAGCTAAATATTGCATAAATGTTTTGTTAGAAGCAAGAGGGAATGGTAAGATGATCTGGAAACAATTAAACAGTTTACTAAATCCCAATGCATGCACTAAACACAAATATGAACTTGCGGTAGCAGGAAAAATCATAACTGATCCTGCTCAGCTACCAACAATGTTTAATGATTTTTTCCTCTCTTCAGTTAAAGACTTGGCATCAAAGTACTTACCAGCTCCAATGGATATACATGGTACAAAACAGACGAAAAAGTGTTACGATTTGTTTGAGATAAAGGAAATTCATTATTCTGACGTTCAAAAAGCTATCAATAGCTTAAGCAATTCTTACGCAAAGGATATGTATAATTGAGACGCTATGTTTTAAAAAAAAATACAGTAATATTCTAGTAGAACCTTTAACTCACATACTTAATATTTCCATCTGAACAGGGCAATTCCCCAATGCATGGAAAAAAGCTTTGGTGAAACCGATTTTTAAATCAAGAAGTCCCCAGGAAATCAGCAACTGCAGGCCAATACATCTCGTTCCGGTCATGTCAAAAGTGCTGGAGAAAATTATTCTACAACAACTATTATTTTATTTAGAAAGTAACAATCTTTTGCATCCTCTTCAGTTTGGCTTCAGACATAATCATTCAACAGAGACGGCTATAAGTCTGCTGCTTGAAAAGGTTAAACAATTACTTGACAGGGGACAAATTACTGGTGCAGTTTTCCTTGACCTGAAAAAGGCTTTTGATACGGTGAATCATAATTTACTGATCTCAAGGCGTTCATTATTTAATTTCTCAGAATGCTCATTGTCTTGGTTTCAATCATATTTGAAAGATCGTGTACAATGTGTTGTCATTAATAATAGTAAATCTGTCTTTTGTAATATAGTAACAGGGATTCCACAAGGAACTATTTTAGGACCGGTCCTTTTTAGTCTGTATGTTAACAGTCTTCCTGAAATTTGTCCTGAAGTTAACCTACAAATGTATGCTGATGACACCATTGTTTACACATCGGACAAGAGCAGTATTGTAGTTAGTGAAAAACTTCAGGACAGCCTGCGGAGATTATCATCATGGCTAAATGACTCTTGTTTAACTTTCAATACAAAGAAAACAAAGTGTATTTGCTTTTCAATCAAGAAAACATCATTACAGTCCTTGAATATCCAGATCAATGGGGATCCTATCGAGCAAGTATCACAAGAAAAATATTTAGGAATAATTCTGGATGCTCAGTTAAATTTTAGGAGCCATGTTGATAAAATCAGCAAAACTGTTAGATCAAATATAAACTGTTATAAAATTGTTAGAAATTGTTTAACACTTCACTGTGCAGAGATGTTTTTGAACTCAATGATTCTCTCACATTTTTTATATGGAGCTACTGTCTAGTCTCAGATTGGTCAAACTATAGTCAAACCATTAGCAAGTCTCTATAATTGGGCTTTAAATGTTTTATATCAAAAGCCAATCAGATTCCATCACTGTCACATTTTGGCCAAATTCTGCATTTTAGACTTTACTAATTTTATAAATTATAATCTTTTAAAATTGATTTTTAAGCGTTTACATGGATATGCACCTACACCATTAAGCGATTGCATACAGAGACTGCAGGGTAATAGCAGATCTACCAGAGCGGCTTCAGATGGAAATTGTAAGGTCCCCTTTCGAAGAACCACTTTCACTCAAAGTGCTCTGTCTGTGAGAGGAACTGCAGTTTGGAACTCACTTCCTGTTGATTTAAAGTCTGTAACCAGTTTCAGTACGTTCAAAAAACAAACAAAACTCTGGTTATGTCAAAAACAGAATTGTACCCATTTTTGATGTTTTATGTTTCACTGTTTGTTTGTTTGTTTGTAGATGTTGTCAACATTATGTTGTGCCATTTTAAATAATTATTACTTCAATCTTTAGAGGTACTTTTCAAAAAGCCCATCTAGGGACAAGTGCTGCGAATTAGCTGTTGCTATTGCACTATGACGCACTATGTTTTGTTCAGTTGGTCTATGTCAGTGTGTGTCTGTCCCTATCAAATAAACTTAAATAAATTAATAACAGCTACTGGCTGGCCATTAATAATAGATATAGGAAATTATCTCCTGGGGAGGATGTGGTTGTATCTTGTACATTTAGCCTAAAAATGATTTGCTCCTATAATGTCAGTGCAAGTGACTGTGTATTATGTGATTTATAAAATAAAGATTTGGATTTTTTTTATTTTAACCTTAAAGCCAATTAATTCCTCTTCATAACAGAACATTTGTTTGGTTATTTATAACTTCTCAAACCTTTTGGCAATGTTAACCAGAGATGCACAAAATATATGTTTGCAATCACCACCTCAATATCTCTGTACTTAATATAACAATGGCAAGGGATTGCTTGGATTTGGTGGGCTATTATAGTTTGTATGCTATGCATTTAAACTCTCCCAACAATATATTTTACCAGTTGGATGAACTTTCACTGTTTTTATGATCACATTTGATCTCAATCTTAGTAACGCTGATGTCAGAGCTCAGAGAAAATAGTGGCAACACCAAAACTATTGAAAAGAGAGAGAGCTGTCAGATAACTGTGAGTTAACCACAGTTATTACATCGTAATATTCAACAATAGAATGGCAATGTAATATTTTCCTAATATTCAGCGCTATTAACAACCATACTGATGATAATCATGTATACACATAAAATGCTGAGCCTTGAAATTATGTTTGTACAAAAATATCTTATTAATCAATACCAGTTTTCTTCGGACTACTGGGGAAGGGGTAAATAAAATGGCTATTTTAAGTATATCTGTTTTAAACCACTGGCACTCATAGGACTGGACACCCACAACACATAAAACCGAGATTTCCCTGGCTTGTATTGCTAATTGCAATTGCTAATTGCGTTTAGCATCACAACAATCAGTAAATCCCAATGGATTTCCAAGTTGCAACATGCTGTATTTGGGTTTTACATCATTCTGAGATCTGAGCTCAGGCTTCTGAGACAAATCAAACACAGGCATTGATGTTCAACAGGCAGCAGTTGGGCTAAACTCTGGATATCTTGCCAGTAAAAAATAGGAATTTCTTTATTTCCATTTTCTGATTTTCACCTTTATTGCTTTTTTTCTCATCACTTTACACGTTTCACTGGTTTTAATCTCAATTTCTATTGCACTCCATTTTACCTTCTCCATCCACAATTGTTGTCTTCCACTTTTTTACCTCTCCTCCTCCTCCTCTTTTTGTGTGTCTCCTTCTCCCACATATCCCTCTCTGTCTCCTTCCCAGACATGAGCTCATAAGACCTCAGTCTCTTGTTCTTTGTGTCGCGTTGATGACATCAGTCCTAAGAAGTGTTACTGTGGAAACCGAAGTAGTGCAGCACAGGGATGTCGCTAATTGTATGGCTGTGTGTGTACGTCAGAGTGTGTGTTTGATGGATGTCAGGTGTTGCAAACGATGTTGAAGGTTTAGAAGACTGAATTGTTTCAATTTGTTTATTAGTGTACTCTCACGCATGCTCTCACAAAATGTGGCAAAGTCAGCTATATGAGAAACTAAATTGCCAGCCAAGGCAACATTTTTTTGCTGTCCTCACACATGCCAGATTCTACATATTTTTTCTTTGATGCTGTCAACAGACTGCATAGTCCTAGACATAAACAACTTTGTAAGGCGAGCAAGCTGAAAGACAGTGTGGTTGGGTCCATTGACTCACACAGTGTTGACACACACTTCTCCGTCTCTTCTGCAGCAGTACTTTATGAAATTTCTCTGTCGCCTGTGGGATGAATATCTCATGTGTGAGGGTCTGGCACGTCTTTTATCAGCATACTTTGTTCTCTCTGGCATTCCTCGTTCTGTGTGCTTTTGAACCCAACAGGGAGGACGACAGCAGAAGAAAAATGGAGAACAGTAAACACACAGTGATAGGGACAGAAAGTGCTGTCGTGTGATTATGAGATTTTTGCCACAGCTTTTATTTCATCAGTCTAACTCAGGTTGAGGTAGTCTTAAGAGGCACTCAGAAATGTCAAGCTAAATGTTTTCAAATAATGTCTTCATAGCCCAGAGCTGGTGATTTTCTTCATGAAACAGTTCATTAAGAAGGCTATTGATTGTTACTTTGAAACTTTACTTTACAAAATGTGTTGTAACCACAATAAAGTGGAATTATTTATTCTATCCCTGCATATATATATGTATATGTTTGTGTGTGTGTGTGTGTGTATATATATATATATATATATATATATATAAAAAATTTTTCCATTTAATGAAGCTACAGTCTTCACACTTTTGCAAATTATCCCCGCCATTCTACCCCCTGCTCTCTCTCTTCTCCAGCAGTTCATGCTGTAAACCCATCTACAGGCAGGGGTATAACTGCTGTGAAATGCACCAAACACAGGAAGGCAGAATATTTTCTAACTGGGAAAATAATTCTCCTCAATTTCAATCCGTTTTACAGTTGCTTGAATTTTATACGGCTATTCTTTATTCAACTCGTTTTCATTTATAAAGCTAAAGGAATAGACTTCATGTTGCAATCAGAATAAGGGTTAAGCATGCTGTACTGTGTGTATTTCTATTTATGGTATGTGTGTCCATTAAATAAAAGACTTGAATTCTGTACTTTTAATGTTTTAGAGTATTACAAGAGGAAGTGATTATCTTTGGCTCCTCATTTGATTGTTTTGAGGGTTCATGTGTGAATATAACTTTGAATACTTGTTTTTATGTATGACTGACATATGTAGGATGTCACTTTTCATGTTTTCAATAAAGGAACTGTATGGTGTTGCTTTGAATATGGCACCACCTGTCAGGACTATAATGTATTGCAGCTTAGGTCACACATGGAGAGATGTATTCTTGTCATGCAGAGGTACTGAAACAGCTATTAATAGAACAAATGACAGCAAATTGTTTGGGTTGTTGTGCTGTCAAATAAACAGCTGACAACATATACAAATAAATGCCTGTATTGCCTGTTTTAATTCATTTTTCAATTTAATAGCCAGACTTAAAATGAATGTAATATCTTAGCATATGATCATCTTTAGGTGTTCAAATGAAAGCACCTGTATTCCGTCAAAATGCTCCCCTGCTTGATGTTAAGGTTTATTTGTTATTCAGGTTTTTAGATTTAACTGTTAAGTCTTATGAGCTTTAATTGAATTCAGAAAATGCTCAAGCAATCCTGAAAGCCGAAAGCTTCTGATCCCATTAAGCACATAGGCAATCAGACACCACAAACAATCAGGCTGTTTCATCTTTCCCCATATCTCCCTGAGACAATTACCTCCAATTTTACTTCAATAACACTCTCCCTTCTCCATCAGTAAACAATCAAATCACTCTATTGTAGAGGGTAATTGGATCCTTTTAAATCAAATCAGCCGTTATGGTCATGATGAACCATGGCCTGTGCCGCTGTAGTTGGGAATCCAGCGCAGGAATACATTACTGTCTCTTCCCCTCAGGTAAAGATAGCTATATTGGAAGAGCTGTGTAAAACAGGTTTATTAGGCTGTGCAGTGATCAGTGCAAAGCTTGTTTCTGTCCTTGAGGACGTGTTCCACTTGTAGCGCACATTCCAGTAACAAAGACAGTAGATGTAATGGGAAGGGGCATGTACAGGTTTTGCTTTGTGTGATACAGCTCTAAAACACACTAATTTATCAAATATTATTAAAACATTTATCACCCTTTGGTTTCTATACACTGTATTTTCTGTATTTGCAGAGATAACTATACTACAAAGGTTTTTTTGGATTTGCAATCAGCTGATCATCTTGTTACAACCACAAACTTCAGTGTATTTTATTCCGATTTTATGAGATATACCAACAAAAACAATGGAATAGTAGTCTGTGTAAGAAAAGAGAAACCTCTGAGGTACATGCCCAAACAAAATACAAATCTGGAAGTTGTATGCATTTGTGTTTAATTCCCCTGCGTCAATGCTTTCTAGAACTACTTTTGCTACAATTACAGTTGGTATTACAGGTAGGCTATGTGTACCATTTTTTACAAATGGACACAACATTTTTTTAAGATGAACAGAGAGCATTTTTGAAAATCAGTTTACCAGCAATGCCACACATTTTTCAATTGAATTTGGGTCGTTACTGATTTTCTTAAGCATAAATATTATTTGATCTAAACTGTTCCATTGTAGCTCTGAATGCATGTTTAGGCTAGCTGTCCTACAAGAAAGTGAACATTTGCCACCAGGCTTAAGGTCTTGTTCAGCACTTAACAGGTTTTCATCCAAGATTTCCATGTGTTGAGCTCCCTCCCTTTCCCTGCTGAAGAAAAGCAACCCCACAGCATGTACCCTCTACCACCATGTTTCCACATTAGGATAGTGTGTGTAGGCTTTTCGATGCAGCATTAGTGCTTCACCACACAAATTAAATCCACATGTAGATCAAAACGTTTATTTTGATGTCACCTAACCAGAGCACCTTTCACATGTGTGGTGTGTCCACTACATGACTTGTGGAAGAATACAAACAATTTATATGGCTTTCTTTCAACGAGGCTGTTCTACCTGCCACCCTTGAAGAGTGTATGACAGATAGGATTGAACCGTCCCGTGAGATTTTCAAAGCTTGAGATCTTGTTTTATAACCAAACTCTTTAAACCTCAGCACATATTTATCCCTGACTTGTCTGGTTTGTTCCCTTGCTTTCATGGTGGGATTTGTTTGTAAATGTTCTCTAGTCAATGGTTTCTAAGCCCTGGTCCTCAGGCAATGCAATCATTTGAATCAGGTGTGCTTTTAAAACATTTAACACATGAAGGACTGTGGGCCCTGAGGACCAGGATTGAGAAACACTGGTTTAACAAACTTCTGAGTCCTTCGCAGAAGAGTTGTATTTATACTGGATATAAATAACACATAGGCTATTGATTATTAAGAGACTGCTAAAGACAGAAGTTTGCACTGGGTTGTATTAAGGTGAATCAGAGTGAAGGGACCAGGAAGACAAATGCATTCCATAGTATTAAGGTTTTTATTAGTGAAACATTTTGAAAACAGCATTATTTTTCCAATCATGTGATTCTTTGCTTCTGTCTGTCACACAATATCCCATTAAAATACACTGAAGTTTGATATTAATAAACCTATTAGTCTCTGGAATTGTACAGTCTACATGTAGGCAAGTATCAATATTTTATTTGGCTAAAATGATCTCTGCTTTGCTTTACCTTTATTTTTGCTTATCTTTGCTCTACTTCTGGGGAATTGTCAGCTTAGAAAACGAGATAACTGAAACAACCTAAACATGACCCAAAAGTC
This sequence comes from Girardinichthys multiradiatus, assembly GCF_021462225.1. Classification (NCBI taxonomy): domain Eukaryota; kingdom Metazoa; phylum Chordata; class Actinopteri; order Cyprinodontiformes; family Goodeidae; genus Girardinichthys; species Girardinichthys multiradiatus. The sequence continues at coordinate 17,924,774 of NC_061813.1, forward strand.
ATACTTAACAACTTGTAAAAGACAAATATTTTAGTCGTAGTTAGGACAACTTGGGACTGATGTCATATTAGGACACCTGTATGTTATTTTTTCTAACATACAGTATTTGAACATATGGATATGTAATATAAATTAAAAAACATTCCTAAACATTTCAAGGATAATAAATAAACAATACAAATTGAATAAAGTACCTTTTGAATTTTCTGTTAAATATTATAGAAAATGTGATTTCTGGTGAGGAATAAATTAGGACAACCCCTCATTTATTCCTAATGGCTGAAGTCACTTACAGGCATATCAGATCAGGTGCACATGATAAAACCATATGAGTCCAGACGAGTCTAAATCCTAAATATTTGCATACCAGAATAGATGTCTGACAAAGAACCAAATATGGCTTCCCAGGGAAATAACCTTATACCAACTGAGAAGCATGGAGCTGGAAGTCTCCTGTTTTAGGGAATTAAAGCTAAAGCTGAACATGACAATGCAACAAGACAACAACCCAAAACATACCAGTAAATCCACCAAGAAATGGCTGAAAATTAGGAAACGGAAATCCTGGGCCGAGTCAAGGCCCAGAACTTGATATCATTGAAATGCTGTGGAGTGAGTTGAAACAAGCTGTACCTGCAAAAAACCCCTAAAAAATATTACAGCTCAAAGTGAGAATTGAGGCACACTTTCCACCAAATGTATGCAAGAGACTGGTCAGTCGCTACAAGTCGAGTCTCACTAAAGTTATTTTAGCTAAAGGGGGTAACACTAACTCTTAAGGTATTTGAACTTTTCCTCAGTGCCAATGCACATTTTATTATCTGTTGTTGATTGAGCTAAATTTAGGTTATTTTTAACGTTGATGTGAATCAACAGCATAAGCAACATTTTTATTAAAACCATTTGGAAATTCTCAGGATCTTTCTATCTGATTCTTCAGCTATTAAGACATTTCATCTTTCTATTCGTCTTAGCTTATGGCTAATGGCACTCGTTAAATCCTTCCCTTCATTCCAGAGACTTCCATTCATCTTCTGTCCTCACTCATGGGTTACCAATGCTGAAAATTCCTTGCTACCCTTCCTTATTATTCACTCCTTTCTATGCCTGGGCCCCATGGAAATATTTTATGATGTTCTCATGACTGAAAACATATACATGAAGGTAGCTGTGCACCCACACACTTGTGCTTGTGTATTCATTGAGTGGCAACTTATCAGCACGTAGTGTTGATAAGCAGAAAATATTCATAGCTCTAATAATTTCTCAAGCTTCCTCTGTATATCAGGTATTGCTGTTATTACCTGCAGTCAGTCATTTGATAAATTAGTCATTCCATCAGTAAGTCAGACATCCTTAGAGAAAATGATCTGTCAGTCCATCAGTAAATTAGCAAGTCAGTAAATCATTCACGCCCTTAATCAGTAAATAATTTAGTCCTTCACTCAGAAATTTCTCAGATCTTCAAATAAGTTAAGTAAATTACCCAGTCTTCAGTTAGTAAATCAGCCAGGAAATTATTCACTTGACTCAAGTCAGTCACATAATGAGTCATTCTCCAAGGATTCAGCTTAGCTTTGTATTCAAAGCCAAAAGACAATAGCTGCTTAACCTCTGCTGAGCCTGCCAACCTCTGATAACACTCGGCCAATTAACTCACAACTTTATCCTTACAGATGGACTTTTTGAGAGTGTACATGAGTGTGCATTTGATTCCCGTGCATGTTTGAAGCATCAGTATATGCCACTGTGATTTCTAACACGTTTGGCAAAAATACTAATGGAAAAGTATAGACTTCACACAGTTAGCATGTCTGACCTCCAAACCTTAAGGGATGCAGTTATATCACAATGATCAATGATTTTATGTTTCAGTGAAGAGAAAGAAGTAATTTTTCGGACAGCCCAAATAAAGAAAAGGGAAAGTTTTGTTAATAAGAACAAATCTATAAGCTGCAAGGATATTCCATTCCTGCTTTTACTTGCTGTAAGATTCAATGAACTCAAAGCAGCACCAGAAGATTGGTCATTGGATACAAAGTGGGAGTTAAAAAGCCAAGTGGTACTTTTGTTCTGTGCTGTGAAAACGAGTTGCTTAAAAGGTGTTATTTTACAACCAGTAAAAGGAATTGTGAAATCCAAAAGCCTTTCATTATAAAATTTTAAATTTTGACTTTAGTGTGCTCTATTTCCAGAGAGTGTGTAAAAGCCCGTTTGAGACAAAACAAAACAATAGAAGAGCTTCTTCTGTTTTACTCTAATTCAGATTTTTTTTATTTAGATCAAATTTAATGTAAGACTTGATTTACACATTTGAGCTTTTCATTGTTCTTTGAAAACAAAACCTTTTTTTTTTTCAAAATCATCCCGTATTACTTAAAACAACGCATTTCACAAAAAGGCTGATTTATTCAGCTTCCTATTTTCACAGGAGCAGAAAATATAACATTCAGTCTATCAGCCACCTGTGGTTACTGTCTGTTTGGGATGAGGCGGCGATTTGTCAGGCTTCAATAAGAAAATGATGCAGTGGCGTAAAAACATAGTCTTACTTGGATGAGATTCACAGGCAGCTATTAATTTATTTTTAGTGAACCTGAAAAAACATTTAAATGTTGTAACGTTCTGATTAATTAAAATAGTTTACACAGATCTGTGCCTGTTTTCAGAGTGGATATGTGGCAAAGGTTTGTTTTTTGTTTTTTATTTCTGCCCCAAAAAAGACCCATTTCAGTTTATAGAGGCAAATGCCACAAAGTGTGCACAGGAAAGAGAAGCACTTCTCATAGCAAATATATACAATAAAAAGTTTTCATTTAAAGCATGTCTGCCCTGTAAATAATAAGAGAATACTCACAGTGGCTGCTGCCTCAGAAAGCCTATGGGCTCTGGGAACTCTCTGCCCTGAGGTTTGAAGTGAACATTTCACCTGCCGCCATTTTCGCTTTGCGTTAAGATTAAAAGTTCACTTTTGAGATTTTTAAAATAGATGTAGAATTCTCAATTCACTCCAATCAAAAAATGAACTTGTGATGTATCGTGTCAGGTGACATGTTTTGGGGGTTTCTTATCTCTGCACAGAAGACGAGCATCAACAGCACAGCATGAGCCCATGGGCTCACCCATGCTGACTACAAAGAGGCAGAGTTACTGCCTGCCACACCTTGTGCTTTTTCACTGCACACTGCCTTTACATAGCCGCTAAGCAAACCAGATAATGTTACACTATATGGCGTTAACTCAATTGGATAAAACGGTTTTTTTGTTTTTTTTTGGGTAAATGTGATGACCTAATAGAGGTGTATTCAAATGTTACTGAACTGCCATAAAGTGAGAAAAGAAAATTTAGATAATTTTTTGGGATGTGCATCCTCCGAGCATCCCCTGTAGCACGTCTCTGCCTCACTTCCTATATCTCTGTGTTTAAGCAGGCAATATCAGTGATTTGGATATAAAATGATGACAGAAAAGTTACATCTATAGCAACAAATAGATATAAGTCAAGTAACAAAAATCTGGATATTTTGTTGTTATAGTTGTTTATTTATTTTAATTTCATGCCCACTGGCCTCAGCTGGCTCCCAGTACTGCATCCACTAGAAAGTATTTTTCAGCTGTACCTCATTATTTAACATTCACCTCTGAGTCCAAAATGATTGTTCTTTACCTGAAACTTGACCTGCAGATTTTGCGCCATGAAGCACAAGACAATTCAAGTGTAATTGACAGGTTTCATGATGGTTGAGACATTTCTTTCCCCCAGGGTACCGCTCATGTTTGATTCATTACTACATTGCTCCTTAGTCAGCACAATCGCATATTTCATCTCTTCAGGTTCCCCACTGTCTTATGTTCTCACTACCTATTTGCTGTGATCTCTCTGGTCCTTTCCCTCAGTCATCTTGGCCTCTTAGTCTCATGGGAAACTCCTCAGCATATTTTATAGAACATGAATCAGACACCTTAGAAAATCAGTCACTTGTTGCCTTACTTTAAATAAATCATAGTTTCAGAGTGACAGTGACTGATTTTTAGAACACAAATTTAATCTAGCAGAAAACATTTTTATAAACATCCATGCATTTTAAACTGAAGGTGTTGTCAGTTATTTATTCATTTGTAAGATAGGTTGATCAGTATTTTAGGGAAGCTAAAAATGGCATGATGCTAAACATAGTTTTTGTTCTTTTCTTCTTTTTTTTCTTCACAAAAATTAGGAAAATATGCCATGAGAGATTTGATCCATCGGTTACCAGGCAGTAGTAGCAGCAGCAACAATAATGCTACCAGCATTGGGATGTCAGGCACTACAGGCACTCCCAGCAAGGCCATGTCGGACGACACAGTAACTGCCATATGCTGCGCGCTGCATGAAGTGATAACTAAGAATATGGAGAATGCAAAAGCTCTACGTGATGCTGGTGGCATTGAAAAACTCATCGGCATTGCCCGCAGCAAAGGAGACAAGTAAGTAGACCATGGTTAAGATTTTGTTTTTTTGTGTGCAACTGTGAAATAACTTCAAAGTTTTACTTAAAATGCACACAGACTAAAATATCTGCATTGTCATTTAAAATCAAAACATTCAACATTTTTTCTGCAACATCTGCATTATATTTCTTTACAGAAGATCATGGTTCTGTGGTAATGCAAAAATTATTAACTCTTAAATAAATTATGAGATATTTGATTAAACTCAATTGCATCCCAGAACGGTTTTTATTATTTGGTTACATTCTGAAGTGAAATGCTTAATCTACACAAGAATTTATATTTATAAAATAGAACACAAAACATAGGAATGCTTTAGGCCATGAGCAGCGCCTCAATGGTCAGAGCTCTCCTGGATTGATACTCAGATGTGGGCACGGATTGCCATATGATCTAGAACCACTGCAGGAATTTTCAGGTCTCGGTCCAATTCTCTGCAACTCTGAATTCTGCCTTGTCTGGCATTTGGCTTTTTAATGTCCGAATTTATTCAGCACAACTCAGAGCATCATTCGAAGCTGGTGCTGAATTGTTAAGCAGCTGCACAGTGTTGTGTAGCTTATTTTTAAGATTTTTTAACTGCACAATTAATTTTTTGCATAGCAAGTTCAAAGTAACTATAACTTTCGCTAATGTCATTTAAAGGCAGTCAATTATGTGGTGAAGGAAACATTTGCACTGTTTTTCTGTTGCAAACATCAGATATTTCATGCAGAAAAAGACACATTTTCCCTCAAGGCGAGCTTTATAGGTTTTCTGTGCTTGGGTGTATGCTCGGCAGCAGATTCGCTTTGCTTTAAACTGAAGGATATAAATGTAAGGCTAATGCTCTCACCATTAAACTAGTAGATTAAACTAAGTTTTTGCACCCTGATTGTTTTATGGAGCAAGAGATACAGCAGAGATGAGCTGAAAAAGCTACAGCTGCTTTCCATTAAACTCCTAATTTTCTCCCAGATCATATAGCTGAAATAACACAGATGTTTTCCTTCATTTCAGCTATTATAAAATACAGCTAATGTGAGCAAAGACAACATGAGGGAATGAAACAGATTTAGGGTTGGTTAAGGACAAGACAATGGCATAATTGATAAACTAATTGGTAACTGATGTTATGACCTACATATAAATGAGAACTAGTTCAACCTGAAGCTGGTTTTAGCAGGTTTTGGCCTGGCTGAACTGAATTTATACCAAGTTCCTGTTAAGGATGAACTCGCACCACACAACACAGGGCCTGCAACAGTTTGAAGAAAATCACAATGCCCTAAAACTTTCAACAATTTAGTAAATGGTGGCCATTCAAACTTGATTAATTAAATGTAAACCCACATACTACTATTAAATGGATGAACCAAAATGTGTGATGCTAGAGTTACGAAAAAAATGGATGAAAAGTTACAATAGGTAATGGTATGGTAAAAGCACAGACAAAGCAAATAACAAGAAAAAGCGATAAGATAAATAGAAGAATGGAGTCATTACTTTTTTATCTTGTTTACTTGTGGGACAAAGATTTGCTTCCTTTTACCCAGTGGGCCCAAACAGATCTCCTACCCTTTCAACAGATTAAACTCAAGCAATCTGCATCTACACTATTCATGAAGTTGCTGTTTATGTCCTTCAAAGTTTTTTCAGATTGAAGTGATAATAGTTTTCTTTGACTCTCACATCGTTAATATTGTCTACAAACACTAATCAAGAATTGTAGATAATGTTCCCATCATTTTTCTTTGTCTGTGTGAATTGTTGCTCAGCGAGAGAAATAGTCCTGTCATTAAATATTCAAAAGAAAAGAATTTAAAAGCTCCCTAATGAGTTATAGTGGTTGTCCTCTGGGTCAACGCCATATTTTGTGAAGAATTAAAAAATAGTGTAAAGCCTGTAAGCCGAGCTCAGCTTATAAAGTTATTGCATTGCAGACATCATCTCACACCATGACTCTATGTGACCAGCGGGGAACCTGGCCTTTATGCAGCCTTTTATCCATCATTCATAACTCCACCTGTGTTCCCTGTGATCATTCATCTACGAAAAATAAAACAGAACAACAAGGAAGACCTAGCTAAAATAGACCTCCTCACCATGGGAGACCAAGCAGGGCGTTCTGCCTTGCTGCTATAGCAACCAGCAGGGCAGGTTTTGCCATGACACCAAAGTGTTATCAGACTGAGGTCAAATGGTGATTTATTGTGGAGAGACCGCGACTGTATTTAGTGAACTGTGCTCTGGGGTGCCGTAACACAGAGAGATGAGGTGCTGACTGAATCCTCCATTAATGCAAATTCCACTGTGAGAGTAGTTATCTGCTAATAGCTCACACATCTTGATTTTCTCATAGGCATATGAATAAGCAGCACTATAGCAGATTCACACAATTACGCACTTGTAGTTTGGGGAAACACCATAATACCGTAAAATCATACATATTTCTTTCTAAGGTGCACAGCATGGGCAGAAACAGTGGAATTACAAAACTAATGATTTAGAGGATAATACAAAATAAATAGTTGAAACACATCCCTCCCTTCAACCAAAAAACCCAAATAATTTATCTTATAAAACATTTTATAAACTCAGTTTTTACTCATCAATTAGAGATTATTGCAGTTGTCAAAGATCTTTTTGTTTTGCTACAGCAGGAGAAATCCAGGAAGAATTAAAAACATTAATGACTCCATTTAGTTGACCCTGTCCTTGTCAGTAATATCTGAAAGAATTAAAACCATCAACAAATGTATGAATTTACATTTAAAACAAATACTCTGTTTTGAAAACCAGCTCTATTGTTTTTATTTTAAAACTATCTAAAAAATAAGAATAGATTTATTCCTGGACAAATAGAAAAAGAGCATTTCCTCCACCTCTGCCTGTAGTCAGTAGATGGCTGGGTCTCATAAAGTTACTTCCACAATAGCAATTTTTCATCTGAGTGGCAAGGTGGAAACCATTAGCATGGCAGAGTGGGTCATTTTTAGCACACCTAAAAACTCTGCTTTCCCTCCAGGAAAATCATTCTGTTTTGAAAAGAGTAATAGTCTTCTTACTCGTGAAGCCATAGCAAATTTCACTAGCCTACACATGTCTTGCGCAGCTGGTAAGAATGGGAGACAAAGTAACAACGCAGCACTACAATAAATGGGGTCCTGAAGAAATAACTCCCCATCTTTTTCTCCATCTTTTTCCAGACACTCAGCAAAAGTGGTAAAAGCAGCCTCTCAAGTTCTTAGCAGTATGTGGCAGTACAGAGACCTGCGCTCCCTCTACAAAAAGGTAAGTCTGTTGTAAACGTGTCTTCTGGATCATTTTTAGATTCTAATTCATACTGTAGCACTTTTGTCCTGTTAAAAATCTCATGCAGTTTTACACTTTGGTTCAAGTAGTAGTGGTTAATATACTGTACATGAAATATTTTTATCCTTTTCCAGACTTCAATCTCTCCTCCTATCTTACATAAATCTGTGTCATGACAGAGCAAAAAGACCATTACAAGCTAAGGCAAAACCGTGCTACAGCTCTAATTAGGTGGTGATAGCACTTCTGTGATAATAGAATTTCTGAAGCAACATCATTAGAAAAATAATCGCTATATTTAGAAATCTGGCCTTGGAGCCTGATGGCTTTTCACTTTTGCTAAAACAGATGGCGGAGCTGATTCTCTATGGAACCATGTTAATGAAGCTAATGAAATTCAAATTTCCATCCTCCATTTTGTAGGATGGACAGTTAACTATTTACTTTTCTGTAAACACACAAGGACCCTCATTTGATGAATTTCTGCTTGATTTGTTTTCTTTTTAGGAACAATTTATCTGTAGGTTAACTGTGAAACTGTGCAATTACAAGTGACTGCTGAGATTTGATTTACGTTCAGCAACAGCTTATTAAACACCGTCTGGATTTTATATTGTCTGTTTGGGATTTTGCTGTTCAAGCAGAAAAGCCTAGTAGTAGATGAGTCAGATACAACCTCATTATTATTATTATTTTCATGTCATAAAGTAAAAAACAGCATGACAAAGTGTTGGGTTTGAAAATAAAACCCACAGCAGGAAATTTGCTACATAGTTTGCTGAAAAGATGAGATCAGTAGTTACGTAAATGATGTTGCTTGAGGGTCAGATTGCCAGCCATGCCGTCTTAAAACGTCATTGTCAAGTGGTGGTGGATCACAGATGTTTACCTTTGTTATGGCACCTTGAAAGATGCTAAATTAAAAATGATTCAACCTAAATGTGTGCAATGTGTAAAATCTCCATGTGAGAGAGTGGAATCTTGTGGTTTGTAAAGAGTAGGATTTAAGGAGAAAGATAAGATAAAGTAAGCTTTCACTCATTAAAGATTACTTCATTTGAAAAGTAATTTATACTATAAAAATAATTCATAGCCATTTTAAAAGTATTTTCACTAGAATGACATTGCCTTTTCTTACGCTAGAGTGCATGAATGAAGTTGCCTGATCTTTCAAATGTAGGAGATCAAACAGCACTTGATCAACACCTGTCAAATCTCCTGAAACCAAGCAGCAGAAGAGGTGTTTGAGAAAGTCACTGTGACTCTTAAAGCAACAACAATCCCCTACCTGAGTTGAGTATCTGTTGTAGCTGCCAATGGGTTGGGCTATTCAGTGCTACTTTAATTATTACTTTGTGTTCTAATTTAGATATGCCCCACAGTATGAGGATTTGATAGGTTTCACAATAAACCCACCACTTTAATTCCAGATGGAAAGTTCGCTACCAGCTCACTGTATGTTCAGTGGTCAAGAGCAAAACCATAATCTCTTTCTTGAGGGTGTTTGAACATGCTATGTTGTACTTGTGGCCATACATAATTCCATCCTGTTATCCAAAGGACAAGTATAAGTAGCACCTGTTTAGCTGTGTCCTGATGGTGAACTGTAAACCATGGCCAGGTAACATCTGCCCAGCTTCTGGCTCCATGCACTCTGCATTCCATGCATCCTCACTCACTCGGCACGGTCAGTTTCGCTGTGTCCCCAGCAGTTGGCACTGCAGCTTCTCTCGGGATAAAAGTGAACTATTATCTCCATGCATCATCAAGAGTTATTTTTAAACCAGCACAACACCAACATTGTAGCCAAAGATAAACTCGTTAAAGTTAATTAGCAATTGTGTGTTGATGACAATGAGTTGTGATTATTTATATGGAGAAAAATAATCACAAAGAAATGCTCAACTTTAGATGTATAATTTATTTCAAATATAAATTATATTCAAGATTTTGTATTATTCACATTTTCCAAAGATTGTGGCTGCGATTCCTGTTTATCTCTCTCAAGCCAAATGAAATGTGTCAAATATTGGCCACGGATGAAACAAAAAAAACATCAGTGACGTTCTACCTTTAGATAATAATTATTAAACTCACACAACCATATTTCCTTACCATATTCTTTCAGTAGACGAAATAAAATCACTGTAAAGCATCAGTTATCAAATTAAGAAATGTCCCCAAGGCACCACTCTATGCTTGGTTAGTATGAAATGTGGCAGACCGCTCCCTTTTGTACCTGAAAAAGTCCATAACTGCAAAAAAAGTAAGAATTGGTGAAGCATTTCAAATTATCAGCATCTGGTAGAAAACTGTCTTGTATTCAAGTATTGAAGAGTTTAAATCTGTAAACGTACTTCTTCCATAAAGTCAGCCATAAATAAATCCAAACAAAAGAGTAATGGAGCTCTGCTGGACACCACCACATCTGAGTGGCAGCATTTACGCATTCAGCAGGATCAATAGCTTCATGTTAATCTTTTCAGCCAATGGGGTTTTTTTGTTCTCCTTTTGTATTTTTTTAATTACACACACATATGCACTTATTCACACTAATGCTCTTACAGGCTCATTGTTATTTAACCAATAATACAGACCTAATAATACCAAAACAGCAAGTTCATGAATGCAGTATTTAAATGAGTAGCTCATAAAGAATGGCTCATACAATCAAAATGCAAAATAGGAATATTTAGCCATGCATCTCTTTAAATCTTGTGTTTGCATGTTTCACGCAGTTACACACTTGAATTTGTAACACAAACCTATTCTTGGAATCTACATTTCCATATGCGTAACTTTTCTTTCTCTGTAGATGGCAAAAAGTTTCATTCAGCCTGATTAAAGGACTAACAGATACTTCCTCCTGAGAGAAGGTTGCTTTCCTTTCAGTTTCTCTAAAACTTCAAAGGTGTAATCACAGCATTTCAAGGTGTTTTCTGACATTAAATACGTGATACAAAAACAAATTAATTGATCTTTGTACTTGCATTAAAAGTAAAGAGATTGATTTGTCAATTAATCTGAGCTGCATGTTTGTTTGCCCAATTAACTTTGAGAGCATTTCCCAGCTTATTCTAAGTTTCTTTAATTAATTTTTGGATATTTGATTATGGAATTGCATGGCTATTTATTAGAAGACGTTTTTCAAGCATTTTCAAGCATATAGGTTGTTGTCGGCTCTTCACTGGCTTTTTGAAGTCTCCTTAGTGCTGTGCATTTGATAGGTGGAGTTAAAGGTCCTCGCCAAACCTGTGTTTTGAAGTACAATGTATTACATTGTGAAGTAGGCAACTGGGTAAAACTGAGTCAAAGCAGAAAAAAAAAACAGTTTTTCTACAAAACATTACTTTAAAATATAAACAATTCCATAGTAGTAAAGTTTTGAACATTGGAACATTGTTTACTAAAGTGAGCCTTTTTATCTTCTTCTCCACTGTGAGAATGAACTGTTAGCTTTTTGTTGTTATTCCATTGAAATCTCAGTTTTCAAAAATATTTAAATCTATTAAAAAAATATATCAAAATTAAGTATAAGATATTGGTTTTCAAAAGTACTATCATAATAAATGGTTTTGAACATTTTTTACAAAACAAAACCTTAAATCCCTGGCATCACTTGTATTTAGTCCCCATTAATCTTATATTCTGTGCTTTTAATTGCCTTAAGAAGTCACCTAATTGGATGGGTTCCACCTGTCTGCACTGTAAAGATAGCTGTTCCTTGGAGTTTTTTTAGAGAACAAGAGTGAACAAACAGCATCACAAAAACCAAGGAACACCTTGTACAGGCTCAGGATAAAGTTGTGAAGATGTGTAAAGTGGGGTTAGGTTTTGAAATAGAATAATATGTAAATAGATAGATTGGTATTTCTGCAAACCTATTAAAACATGACCATCTACCTAAACTAATAGGTTGGGCATGGATAGTATAAATCAGAGAAACATCCATAAGGTCAACTAACACTAACACAGGTCAAACTTATACGACATGACCTATGTGAGTTGCAAAGATAGGTAGATTCCGTCGACAGGGCTCTGGTTCAGATTAAAAAGCTTTTTTGTCCAACATGCAAATCATAATTTATGGAGGAACACTAACACTGCTCATCATCCTGAACATACCATCTCCAAGATGAAACATGGTCATGACAACATCAAGCAGTGAGAATGTGTTTCCTCAGCAGGCACAGGAAAGCTGGTCAGAGTTGTTGTAGCTCTGTATTGACAATCCAGAGCTACAATGGATTTTTTAGATCAAGACATATTGGAGTTTTGCTCTCTCTTGCCACTCTTGTCATTTCTTACACACACACCCTCCCCCATTTGTCATAACTGCAAAGAGCACTTTTCATTGTCTCATCTGCTTCACGTATTTCTAATTATTGCCATTCATAGTTAACCAGATGCTTAAAACTCCAATAATAAGACCTAACGGGAACTGGATTGGGCACATAAGCCTTGTCCAGAAGGCATTTGTTCATTATTGTTCCTCTGTATTAATATTTGTCTCACCATCCATCACTGCTTTTGTATAGACTAATAAATATTTTAAAGCTCCTCCAGTTTATAGAATCTTACATCCAATCAGATTTAAATGCAGTTTGAATGGTTTTATTGTCCAGCTCAACTTTGCTAATAAATTATTTTGAATTCTCAAACTTGTGCTGCAGTAAGGCTGCTACGGGAATCTACATATTTTGTCCAAACTGCTGTTTAACAAATTAAAAGTTTTATACCATACACAACATACCTCAGAATGTACCGTCCTCTTTGCAGTCCAGTTTTGTCACTGTGGAAATTGTTGTGTTAGAGGACTTTATCACTAGAGTCGAGAGCTCAGAATAAGTGACTTCATTGCCAGTATCCTTGCATGACATATTAGGTCATGGGTGTTAGCTGCTAGAAAAATCCTATTAGTCTCCAGTCCAAACATGGATTAGCATGCAGTTTACACCGAAGTGAAGTAGAACGACACTGGAAAGTGTTTAAAAGCAAAACCAAAAGAGCAAAAGGGTGCAAGTGATGACATGCTGAGGTAAATTTCATAATATTTTGTTTTGTTTTACTTTAAAGATAAAAATGCTACAGATCGTATGTTTGTAGTTGTTTTGATGAGGAAAAGTCTTTATTTTTGTAATGATTTGGGCTCAGTTAGAGATGTGTCTGCAGAGAGCTATTGGCTTTGAGGCCTTTGAGTAATGAAAAAGTTTTGAAACAGACTGTCAAAACACATGGAAGTAAATGTTTGTATGTGTCTTAAAATGTGTGCTTTTTAAAAATCTGCTGTGAAAAGAGTTAATCACGTCCTGCGGCGGTGTCAGGATGAAAACCAGCTAAAAGAAAAGAGAATCGCATCATATTGGGTTGCAGGCCTGCATAACAGTGTTTGAACCTGAAGGAGAAGTTGGAAACCTATAAATAAACACTAACTCGGTATGAAAATACCATCTGAGATCACTTGAACGATCTATGATGCAGGAGTTATTAATAAACCAGACCCTAAATTTGTCTGTATCAACACAAGCACTGACTTTAGGATAAATCATGTATAACAGTTTCCAGAGTGCAGTAAAGCTCTACTTTTACCAGAGTTAATTTAAACTCTTTGACAGAATGTGTCCTTACTCATAATGTATGTGTGTGAGTGTGTGTGTTGGGTGTAGCTATGCATGTCGTATTTCATCTACAGCTTCTATGAGTGTAGCTATGGGTCATCTTTGAAGCAAACAACAAAAGAGCAGTGCTGTTAAACAGGGGATTTCTGTTGAAGACAAGGAGCTAAAGCATGGTCACTTTGTAAAAAAAAAAAAAAAAACCACTGCCAATAGGACCAGAAAGAGCACATTTTCTGACTCAAGCCAAAACAAACATATGCACCTTCCCTTCATCTAACAGCACTGAATTTCATATTCACATGGTTACACTTTGTCATGTCCCTGTTCAATGCATTTCTTCTGTTGACCTGCTGTGCCACATTTCTTGATAAATGATGTCACTTGAACACTTAATCAGGCACATTCACACTCAGAAATGGCCATATATCCTGCATACATCACAAACAAATCAGATCCACACATATGACAGATGGAGTTCAGGGTCAGGGAGATGCTATGTTTGTCATACATGTGACAGATTTACAATGTTTCAGGGATTCGTAATTCATTTTGTGGGTGTGTTTGCGTAATTTGATTGGAATGAGCAGTCTGTGTTTGATGCCTGTGTGTGCGGTCATCGTTTGCAGTCCAGAGTTTGGCTTTTTTGTTTTTCTTAGAATGCTCAGGATGTTCCTGCAAACTGAACAGATATATCTGTAAGGAGAACCGTTATATAGTTTAGTTGCGAATATAAATACTTCTTAAAGGCAAAGCTGTGAAGGTAATTGTCACAATTCAAAAATAAAGTCACTTGCTTTTATTGAAGATGCACCAAAATTTTGCAGATAATATCCGATTCTCAGTTTTCAGATTTCACCTTCCTATGCCAGTCAATCTTAGGACCAGAGGCACACAACATAACGCAGGATTTTACTCATATTTTTACATAAATGGCAGTAGGTTTGTTTCCTTTTCAACAACTTTACAATTATGACAAAAAAATCTGCACTTTGTTGGAGGATTTCACATAAATATAAAGTTTTTAAAAGGAGCCTTTAAACAAACTAGTGTTTCTACATAGTGGACATTGTGGTCATCCAATGTCACAAAGGTTTGTAAGGTGTAAGTGTAGATGGTAAGAGTAATTGTCCACAATGGGTGCTGACCTAAAGAAGCACGTTCCAAGTAAATGTTTGGCTCCTGTAAACACTAAGTTGGAAAAGGGACTTTGTACAGACTCTGGCATGGATCCTGAATCATTTTAATCCATTCAGATGGACATTCTCCCTGAGGAATGCAGCTCCCACAGAGGCAGCATTCCAGCTGAAAGAGTCCATCCCTATATGTTTTAGCCAGAATAATGTGGAGGCTGACGCTGAAACAAGCCGTGAAGAAGATTATGATTATCTCTGGAAGTTAAACTCGTGTGAATCTATTTACCGTTTATTCATTACCGTGAACCTCGCTTTTATGCTGCAATTATTAACGTGCCTTGAATCATGTTTGATGTGCAGCTATGGTAGGGCTAGCTTGTTTGACTGGACCCATCATCAATCTATCTGTTTGCCGATCATTTTTGGCTGTTGTAGTAGAGAGGTTGGTTGTTTTGTGGGTTATGGCAGTATATTTAATCGGTACCTGAAAATCAACATTTTTCATTTTAGTCTGCCCTGGTCCTTCTCAAGAACCGCTGCCATGTGTTTTTCATCAATGAATTACCCGGGACCCTATGGGCTCCAAGGTTATTCCCAAGTAAATTCCTCTGAAGAACAAACATGAATTAAAAACCGAGAAAAACACAGTCTCCTTCACTCAATATCGGCATCCACACCTAAGAGTGTTGTTGTCAGCCATGGTAGTGGTTACATATGGTGGATTCACTGATCAGACAAATATTTTGTTTCACTAGTTGGGGTCAATCAACCCTAAACATTTCCCAATTCTGGTCACCAGCTAATTTCTTTGTGCTTCTCTAGCTTTTAACCATGTTGAGCTTTTAGTTTCACATTCAGACATTGTACTGATGTGTCCAAGTATGTTGTGACAGCTGGTCAAAGTGTAGCTCAAGTATTCACAGCTGTTTTGTGTCTTTTATTGCAATGGAAAATTTATAGTTTGAAAAAACAGTGAGTAAATTAAAATATAAAAACTTCACAGAAATCAAAGCAGCCATTGATCTCATAAGTTACTTTTATGTTTTGCCTGGTTTCTCTCTGAAATTCACCTTATCATGTTAGATGAACAGAGACAGAAGATGACTGGTGAGATAACTCCTGTTAGGCTGGAAGCTAAAAGATTGTTTAAAAAGTCAGAAAAGCAGTGTTGTGCTCCACATCTATAGTAAGGATGTCTGCAAAAAAATATAACAACAATATCTGGATCAAGCTATAAAATAGCAAACTACAGGCAACAAGACTGAAAGATGTGAAGGTTAGAGGAAAATAAACCTTATGAGAGCAGATGGACGTGTGAGTAAATCACTTACAACTGTAAATCTCACAATCTTAGTATGAAATGAGTGCGAGGGGATGTGTGGATTTGAGCCATGAACAAAAAAAATGTTCAATGGTCAGTGAGACCCAGAGGGGATCCACCTCTCACTGTGCTTAACCTTTTACAATTCGTACCATAATGGCTTGCTGGCATTATTGCTGCTTGATCCCCACACACACACTCACCTCAGTTGATGAGGCACTAATCGCTTTTTACCTTGCAGTCCTGTGACCTTCAGCTGACTATCCAGTGAGGATGAGAGCAACAGGCAGACCGGTTGCCTAGAAACCACGTTTACTTGTGTTGTCTCGTTCTTACATTGAAGGAATGAGGGGAAGAAGGTGGGTGGGAGGAGAAGAAAAAAACTGGTGAAAAGCGTAGAATAGCTGAAAATTACTGAGACTTGAACTCTCTAAATGAATTATGTGTCTACTCGCTAATGTTAAATATTAAGGATTTTTTTTTGTTTTGTTTGGGTGTTGTTTACACTGTAGGACTTCAGAGTTCAAACTAAAAGTGAATAACATAAAAAATGGATTTGTTGTAAAAATAATTGATAGATGTGAATTTATTTATTTGACTATTGGAATTTGTGCACAAGAGGAAATGTATGAAACTCCCCTAAAATCAAAAGCTTTATTTTAGTGTCTTGGTTTGTCATTTTTGTTACCACTTTTGGCATTGCAAAAATATACAACCACATACATCAAAATACTTGTTTGGGATTTTATGTGATCAACAAAACAACATACAACATAACAGTAAAGTAAAAGTTAAAATGGGAGTTTTCCAAGTTTTTACAAATACAAATCTGAAAAGTGTGGTGAACATTTGTATCCAGCCCTACTAAGTTTCACTATTATCAGTTTTCACTGCAATTACAGCTGCAAATCATTTTGGGTATATCAACTTTGCAAACAGAAATGAACACTTTTGCAACTATGCAGATACCTCAAGCTCAGTGAGAATAGATTGAGAGCCTGTGAACATCCATTTTTCATTTTGAGTTATTGCTACAGATTTAGGTCTGAATTTTGAATATCCATTCAAACACATTATTCCTTGATCTTAACTATTCTATTGCAGCTCTGGCTGTATGTCAAATTATTGTCCTGATGGAAAGTGAACCTCTGTTATAATCTTAAGTTTTATGCAGCCTCTAAGAATTGAATCTAAAGAAATGTTGAGTTCTATCCATCTTCCAATCAACTCTGACCAGCTTCCTATTCCTGCTAAAGAAAAACATCCCTACAGCTTTTAATGCAGGGATAGTGGGCTCAGGCTGATGTGCGAGTGCTAGGTTCTTGTCAAACAAAGTGTTTGCTGTAAACTGCAAAGGGGACTTTATGTAGGTTTTTTTCCAACAAAATCTTTTTTGCCACTCCTGAAATACCCCAACTTGTAAAGTGCACAACTAATGTGGGCAGACTATCCCACCTGAGCTATAGATCTCTGCAGCTCATTCAGAGTTATATTGGACCACTTGTTTGCCACTATGCCTTTCCAACGTCATGGCCATTTTGTACTGCAGGATAGTTTGTCCTACAAAACCCAGCGGCCACTGCGGCTAATATGACGGGGCCGTCCCAGGTCTCCCGTCACAGGAGGCAATATGGGATGGCGAACATTTGAAAGAAGCTGCTTTTCACGCTGGAGACCGGACCAGCAACTGAAGCGCATCATTTCTGGAGAAGAGTCCCAAGTGGATTTCATTCATTCTCCTTCGTTGGCCAACGAAAAATTCATAAAAAGAGGTTTCTGGAATAAGAAGGCCAAAAATTTCACTTTGCCGATCAAAGACGTAAGTTTAACAACGTAACCACAAAAAAACCACGGAGTTTCAAGGAGACGGATCGCCACCTTGTTTTATCCAGTCGACTCCTGACGGTCAGATCATATTTTCGCCAAGGAGGCCAGAGGACGAAGATTGACCGCTCTTCCTGAAGTTAACTGTGGACGCACGTTAACTTCCAACTTTCCCCCTCCTTCTCTCTCCCTCTGCTGAGAGGAGACAACGACAAGTAAAACCCATCCTTTATTTGTATTTCTTTCTTAGAAATAGTCTGGGCAGGGTAGAGGAGGTTTTAGTGCAATTAGCATCACCATTTAGAGTCTAATGTGTTCTGAATTGTATGTGCATGCCATTGTTTTGAAACTTGCTGGTACTTTCGGAGGCCGCCGTGTCTCGCAAGTGTGTCTTTACCGTGCAAACACCTGCGCGCAGGTGCGCTGTGAAACTGAACTGCTATAATAACCTTATGGTGAAAATCAACCATTTTCTTTGTCTTCAACTTTACTGCTTACTGGCTTGCCGCCAAAAGTTTTATTACCCTTTGTCCTCGGGGTTTACAACCTTGCTGGGGGGGAAGGTTTATGACTGCCTGCATCTCACTGAGCTACACTTTCTGGCGGGCTGCGCTCCCAAAGCTTCGTTCGACACCATATTCCCTTGTCATATTATCACTTTTGCCATAACTGCTGGTTGATTCCATACACACCCACTGCTGTTTTGCTTTATTTTGTTTAGTTAGATATTTGACGCCCTTTTTGTGTAGAACTTTACATGTTTGAGTAGGTAAAGATTATGAAATCGGAAGAGCGGATTGTATCAAGCTGTGATTTAATAAATATTCACATAGATAAAGAGAAGGCGTTTTGTGTTTATTTTGTGCAAGAATGATTTGTCAGTCAAAATAAGGTTAAAAGTTCCCCACGTTTCGGCAGAAACGGTTGATTAAACAGCGACATCTCTGGTAATAGTTATCAATTATTACTGAGTATTTAATGGTTGTAATTATCAAAGGCGTTGAGCCACAGTTACACCAGTTACACCAGAAGACATCTCTGGTCTCGATTCATAAATGAGGATTTTGGTTAAGAAATTAATTTTGTCAAATTATGATTGTTAATTATAGTCCGTCAGTCATTTTCTACCGCTTATTTCTTAGTGGGTCACGGGGGAGATGGTGCCTATCTCCAGCAGTCTATGGGCGAGAGGCGGGGTACACCCTGGACAGGTCGCCAGTCCATCGCAGGGCAACACACAAACCACACACACACACTCATTCATACACCTAAGGGCAATTGAGAGAGACCAATTAACCTAACAGGCATGTCTTTGGACTGTGGGAGGAAGCCGGAGTACCCGGTGAGAACCCACACGTGCACAAGGAGAACATGCCTTCTTGCTGCAAGGGAACAGTGCTACCAACTGCGCCACCATGCAGCCACGGTTAATTATAATTCTTGATAAATATTAATCAATAATCATAATTCAAACAGTTACCACTGGACTCTTGGTAGTTTTCTGATCAATGATCTCCTTGCAAAGACGGTCAGCTGGGCGAGCGGCTTTGTCTCGGTAGGTTTGCTGCTGTGCCGTACTCCATCTCATTGTTTGATGATGGACTGTACAGCGTTCCTTGTGATGTTTAAAGCTGATATAACCAGATGTGCTCTTTCTGGTCTTTATGGTGCTATTTGTTCACTAACAAAACTCTGAGGTTGTCACAGAACGACAGTATTTATACTGAGATTAAATCACACACACACACACACACGAACTCTATTTACTAATTAGATGACTTCTGAATGTATTTGGTTGCTCTGGATGGTTTTTCTAGAGTAAAGGTGGCTGAATACCAACAAAGGCCAAACATTTCAGATATTTATCTGTAAAAAGAATTTAACGTGTACTCATTTTACCCTACATTCTGTAGGTCTATGAAATGACTCCTAATAAGATACAGTGAAGATGGCACAACTTAAAAAAGTACAAGGGGTAAATGTTTGTAAGGCACTGTAGGTTTCATGGCTAGAAACAAGCTGAGTTACACCCAGCTTGTTTCTAGTCCATTCACTCACCACCATTGCCTTGCCGATATGAAAAGATTTCCTGACTGCATTGCTGCTTCTGCTTAATGTTTTGTATGTCCAAAAGTATTGATATTATCTACCAAGTTCAGAGTGATTGGAAAGCATTTATCTATAACAATGGGTGGAAAAATGAGCACAAGGTAAAGTTCAATTAACCTGTCAATAGCTGCCAAATGAAAAATTTGTTTTTCTTTGACTTGTTTTATATTTTGTCATACTGTATGTGGGTCATATCCATTCTAAAAAAATTCAATTATATGTGTCATTTTGTTCGAAATAGATCTGACTCACATACAGAAAAACACAACTGAATTAGTGAAAGGTGTTTTATTTAAAGTGATACTGGAACGTTAATGGTAGAATCACCAACTGCATGGAAAGAGGGGAAGGAGAACTGGTGAAAACTATAATCTTGAGGAATAAACGAGAAGTAATTATGTTAGTAGAACGGCTTACTAAGTGAGTGAAGTCAGGTCGCCAGGGTTAGAGGGAGTCGGGATCCAGGTGTGCGAAGCGGAGAAAATCCAGATGGTTTACTTGAGCTGTAGACTGAGTTCTGGTGAGTTCAGGAGTTAATTCAATGTTCAGGCACTTGCATTGGAGGGTGGACAGGGTACGCTTCTGCCTTGGTTCAGGAGACGGAGGATAACAGGAAGCTGCCAGCTTGATACATGGAAACAAAATCCAAACGAAATACACCAAACATAGGTAATCTTGATTGTCCAGAAACGTCTGGAACCGAAGTCAAAGTTCAATGAAGAATGATCAGAAGGTTCAGGTTTCTGCCTGCGAAGGAACATAAACAACATCAGCTTTAGTGACAAAGAACGAAACATAGCTTAGAAGTGGCTGAGCTTGTTACCACTGAAGGCAAACACTCTGGCATCGAAGTGCTGGCAGCTCCCTGCTTAAATACTCCTCCCATGCAATCAGCAGATCAGTCGCACCTGTCACCCAGCACACCTGAGAAACTCCAGCACCATCTGAAGACTGACAACAAAAGTGCAGACAAAAACACAAAACACACACACTGAACCCACAACCCCAACAATTTGAAAGTTTTGCTAATGCTTGTTTTGCTCTTGGAGGACCTCAAGGAGCCCTGTGGCTCATTCCTTGGCCACATTTGTGAGTTACATCTGTCATCAGCACACTACATATATCACTCTGCAGAATACACTTATCATTCAATATTCAGTGGCCATGTTCACTTGAGTGGCCTGACAGTCTGACAGTATCCAATCGAACAGCAGTCCAGAGTACCACCAGGAGGTTACATTGTATTTATTGAGATTTGTTGGGGGAGAACCAGAATGTTCAATGAGGCGAGTAAGAAGACTGAAGGACTGCTGAATAAATAAAGGAGGTACAAAAAACTGTAGAATGGTCAAAACTATCTTTGAAATATCATGCGTTAGAAGATCCAGTTTTCTATTAGTTGTCAGAGATCTGTCAGAAAATAGGGCAGCGTGCAATTCAGTCCACTTTTCAGCATATTATTACACTTTTTCTCATCACCCTTCTCCTCTTGCTATCTTTACTCTGCTGCCATTACTTCTACATACCCAAAAACCACTCCTCTCTCTTCTTACATTATATTATCTTTTTATTATCCTTAGCTACTACATGGCTTGTCGGGTATTTTGCTCTATCTCGCTCATCTGCTCCACCCTTAAGTCGTCTCATTCTCCTCCCATCCACGTCCTTCTATAAAGCCACATTGTGCTGAAATGATTCTCTCTCCCATGTTCTTACAGTTGCCACTTTCCCACTGCTCATCAGAGAGCTGTACACATTAAAGTTGTAAAAGACATGTCCAAATGATCTTCTATCATCTGCTTGTGCTTTAGTTTTTTTAGGAAGCCAATTATCTTAGTGCTAAATTAAATTTGGTTCCACCTCCGTGGGTGTTGTTGGCTGTTATAATCCATTCTCATGAACACAGTTCTGCTCCAATCACTGTTAAACTAATACAAAGTCACTGGCTTAGCTGTAATTATGCTTGGGCAGTTATTATTTGCTTTATTTTTTCCCCTATAGCACTTCGATGCTTTCTGATGTCAGAGTTGATGCAGGTGTCTAAATATATAATAATTTTGATGGAGTGTGGGCACTCTGGATATATTTATCATTCTTTATTTATATTGGCTTCCAGTGTCTAGAATAATTTTAAATCAGATTTTTCAGCTTAATAATACTCAGAAAGTCTAAAATGAGTTTTGAAATGTTGAGTTTTAGTGTTGAAAAAGTTGAAAAGCATTGAAGCAACAGCATCTCCTTTAGCTGTCTATCAGAGCAAGGTCAAGAAATTTCAAACATCTCGCTGCAAATCTACAAATCTTTTGTTTCTATAATTTATAAGTCAGCCAGCAGTCATCCATAAAAAAAATTTATGTTTTTGCAATGCAGCCACAAAGTTACAAGGAGTGCTCGATTTCCAGCCTGCAGCATTATAAATAGAGTCCTGTGATTCATCTGTTCTGAATCAGTGTCGAAGTCATTGTGGAAATGCCACCTCCTACTGCAAGTTAATCAGTTGTGCTGTTTGAACTACCCCATGGTAGTTTGAAGTATTTCATCTGCTGGAAGTTAAAAATCTGCTTGATTTCAGTTTTTGAAGGTTTAACAATTTAGGGAATATTATACACATGCTCTGTTGTACCTAAAAAAAAATTTAATTCACAGACCTTGCAAAATATTTATTATGCTCAATAGTGTTGGTAAATGCATCTAAACTAACCAGATTTTTCTTTGTTGTGTGGTTATTTTATAGGATGGTTACTCACAACATCATTTTGTGGGTTCTGCCTCAACAATAGAGAGAGACAGACAGAGGCCCTACTCTTCTTCACGAACTCCCTCAGTTTCCCCTGTCAGGACATCCCCAAATAACCGCTCTGGTGAGAAAACATGTTCCCTACAGCTTTATGTACATACTGTAATTACATTCTGGTTTGTTGAAACTTTTTACTTTTGATATGTGTGCTGATTTTGACTGCTTCCTGTCTTTATGCTACACACCGCTAGCTCTAGTTTTCCCACTTAATACACAAATCTTTTCAAAAGAATTCAATGAGCATATTTATCAAATGGAGTAATTGTTTTATGAAGTAGGGAGATTATTTTTAAAAGGCAAGCACAATTGGATTTGTATATCTACAGATTCATATTTCTTATTAGAATGTATATTGTAAATCAGACATTAATATACACTGTAAGAACATAACTTTTCCCTCGCTGTCTGCATTTTAAACTGTATGACTTAGACCCATGTTTTGAGGCAGAGCAATGTTTGCCTATGGTCCACAGCCAGTTTGAAATAACTTTTCACACCCGCCCAAATGAAGCAGACTACATAGGGAAACAAACTCTTCCATTTAAAGTGGACTGATCCAGGCTTGTGAAGGTCTTCAGTTCTCTCCCTGATATCTGGCCCGGTTTCTCATGATGGGATGTCACATAGAAAAACCAAATGTGTCCTTCCATTTAATCTAATTCTTGTAAATCTGAATCTTACAAAATGACATCACCATCTGGGCTTTCCCAAATAGTTTAAATGCATTGTAAATTTATATAATAACAATATCTCATTAATAGGAAATAGAAATACATTTGTTCATTTTAAACAGGAACAGTTAGCTAGATCTTTTTCTTCTCATCACAGGGGAAAAAAGCTATGTCTCTTATACAGTGTATGTTGATATCTCATTTTAACTGTATTTGTTTCATATTTAAATATTTTGTTTTCTCATTTAGCTTTACACTTTCTCTCTCCATGTTTTGGAATAATTTATTTCAATTTAAACTGAAAAAAATGCAACCATGTATAAGCTGACATACATGCACACACATCAATTAGCCAGTAGCATCAACATTCACCAGTCCATCAGCTTTATACTAAGACTAAACAGTTCCTAGCATTAGTGCTTGCCATCTATTGGCAGTCATGCTATGAAGTATGATTATCATTAGCCTTTAGCCTGAGCCCACTGGCCTTCATGCTTTGCAAGAATGCATTAGCTGTTAGCATTGGTAGTGGAAGATCCTTTAGGTGTTCTTTCTCCACACTGGGCTTAGCAAGCTGATGAGGCAGAAAAGTACTTTTCCTTCCTCCCGGCTTAGCGAGGTCTTCAAGGACCCTGCTAAGAGAGAGAGACAGAAGAAGCGAGGGACAAAATAAGGGTGTGTTTGTGTGCAAGCATTAGGAAATGGAGATGGAGGAAGGGATGTAATAAACAGAGAGGGTGATAAAATGAAAAAACACAGAGACAAGAAGAATAGAGGATTGAGCGATGGTAAATTCAGGGGGGAAGTTGAGAAGGCTGCGGATTTGACTTTGGCAAGCGACATTGAGAGTAGCTTTGTGTTTATGATGCCGTGGAGTTGTGGGGGTAAAATGGGAAATCGCTGGATATGACTCTTTATCCTGCTTCCTCTGCTTTGTGCACCTTCTCCTACTTTGCTTTCATGCTTTTTCCTCTTCATCTCACTTTCTCCTCTTGTCCTTCTCCACCTACACTTGTTTGCAGCAATCCACACCTCTGCTTCTAATCTCTCACTCTTTCTCGACCACCCCAGTGCACACACTTACTAATACACACAAATAAACCAGTATCTCCTAACTGCATATGCTCCAGACTGCAATCCGAGTCCTTAGAGATGGATCAAAGCAAAAGGGTGTAATGAAGGCATGCAAGCACATTGGGAAAGCAGGAGAAAAAGAGTTGATGTGAGAAGAGAATGATAAAACCGTGAAAGCTTGGCTGACTGTAGAGGCTGAGAGAGAGAGAGCAGCTAGAAATGCAGAGGGAGAGAGACCTATGCCTCCATCATGGCCTCTACAGGGTACCAGAGTGTTTAGCCCTGATACAGTAAAACTCCCAGGGCATCAAAACCAACCGCTACAGGCCATGTCCCCTTGGTAACTGTAACCAGTGATAGCATTTTCTCTGTTGGAAACCAGCAGGTTTGAAAATCCATCTTAATGGAATCTGAGAAAGTGTAAAAAGATCAAATTAAATGCCAAATGTCTTAATATCATAAAAAGCTTTGCATCAAAAAATTAATCAAAATATGTCAAATGTAAATGCGTATATAAATGCATGCATGTACAAAAGTATTTATGCATGTTTTCAATATCTAAAATAAAAAAAATATATATATATATATATATATATCAAGAAATATTTAATGTTTTAAAGAATTTACTAACTTTAGGGAGGCAGGCTATCTGCTTCAGCTACAGTCATATCCAAAAAATTTGAATATAATCTAACAAACACACCAATAAGGTGTGTTAGATTACACGTGACTTTTGAAAATAACCTTTAAGCAGATATTAAACTTTTTTGTAAACTCACATTTCTGTATTAAATAGCGTTTTGTAGTGGTCTGATTTAATAATCTAATCTTAAATGTCATGTTTTCATTACCTCTAAGTGGCAATTCAGACAAAATAATAGAAATAAAAGCTTAAAAAACCAGTCTGTTTAAATTGATCTATATAATGTATTTCACTGAGTTACTGAAAATAAAGGCACTTTTCAATAATCTTCTAATTCATTAAATATGACTGATGTATAGTGGAAGCACCTATCAGTATTTACAGATAAGTGTAATTTCTTTTTTTATTGTTTGTAACACCCATGTCACAAGGGAGATGGTAAATAAAGGAAAAAGCAATTTTGTGTTTATTATGGCCTTTTCAATGGCATAAATTACCACAATATAGAGTTTATACAAGGATTCCAAAAGGTTAGTCAATATGCTTTGCTAAAACTACCCACTACAACTCTTATTGATAATTGATAACAGAATAAATTCCCTGTTTAAAGAAAGGTTAAACACCAGTTCCTGAACAGTTCCTTCTAGTTTTAACAGGTATTTCGTGCATATTAAATAAGATATATTTAGTCGGATTTGTGCCTTTCAGTAAGATTTAGTGAAAATCTAAACAATCTTAACTGGCTTGCTTCCTTGTGTGTTTTATTATCTTAAGGGTGTTTTATCTTTGGCAGGGTTTGGACCCTGTTTGTGTCCTGTCAAGATAGTGTTTAAGGCCTCTTTATTGTGATAATTCCGTATTGCATAATTCAAGACTTGACCTGACTGACCAAGACTGTTTGCTTGATCAATATCTCAGCAGTTTCAGATTCGTATAATTTACAAGAGCTTTACACACATAAAGAACACACAGAAATTGAGTATATTTTGCGGACAAAAATAACACCAGATGCAAAATTTGATACTCCGATAGCATGCCTATAAGCACTTGCTTGAATTCCCAGACGTTCCTTAATGTGCTGGAGGTGACCCTTTCTGCTGACAAGCTAAATGATGAATAATGACTGTGCACCTTGAAAGACCAAGAAAAGACGCAAACACACAAACATAAGCAGGCAAAATGCAAAGGCTCCTGCTGTTCTGGATTTATTACTCTCATTAATGTCTGCATCTGTTTGTGTATGCACACGTGCGCGTGTAGCAAGCGCTCCTGCCTCCCCCAGAGAGATGACGAGTCTGAAGGAACGCAAGATGGACTATGATTCCACAGCAACCAACGCTGGTTTCCATAGCAACAAAGGAGAGCATACATCCCGGAAAGACGGCATGGCAGGTGTGTGCGCACGTAGAGAAAGAGAGAGAGACAAAGTAGAATTAAATTATTCTATTTTATTCACCTCTTCATCCTACTCATCTTTTTATTTAATTTCCCCTTTTATTTATCTTTCTGTTTTTAACCTCACGTTTTTTTTTTTACTTTTATATATTTTTTTAAGTTATCCACTGCTTCAATCTTAAATAAGCTTTGCTTTGTCCCTACACCTATAAATTATTTCCAGTCTGCCTTTGTCTTCATACCAAGTACTACTACCGCTAATATGCCTGCTTTTCTTCATTTCTGTGTTCTCTTCTGTGTTTTCCATTCTCTGAAAACCTCTTATGTTCTAGCTCTAATTTGTACTTTTAATATGTCAGTTTTTATGTTGTTTTTGTTTTTTTACAACACTAGACTTTTAAATAGGCTGCCTAAAGTACTTTGGCTCACCGCTTTGTAACTGGTGGTGGTAGCTGTCATTAACCAAAATGCTGGCACTATTTTTTTATTTTATCCATAAAGTTCAAGTGTCCTGTGGGTCATCTACGTTGTTCCGAAACTCTTACCTGACAGCCAGCGATGAAATCAAGCAAAACCAGGTGAGTTTTTCCAATATGGGTGTTCAGTTTTATTTATATCCACTGTCTCTGTTTTTCAGCAGTGCATGTGTTTCACCATGACTCTTCTAAATTGGCATTTGCTGTCATAATAGGTTACTTATTAGGAAAGATTACAGCAGAATGAAGGAGGTACAGCAGATCAAAATCAAAAGGTGTCTTGCTGTGATAAGAGATGCCCTGGTAGAATGTGCAACGGATGTTCGCCGTCAGTTCAGGCATTCTTAAACTATCGCAACCAGGAACAATAGCAGACTGGCAATTAAAGCTGTTATCCCAATTGATTGCACTAATTATTTGCCTCTGTTAAATGTCTGCTGGTGAAGAGGTAGGGATAACAGAAAGCATCACGGTCTTTGACTCAGGAGATTAAAAGTGAAAATTTGTGTCGATCTCTTAAAATTCCAATTAAAGTTTGAATTTGTTCAACATTCACTGCTGCTGGCTGAACTTAAGTGAATAAGTGTAATACGTTTTCGAGGCAATAGGTCTTTATGCAGCACTGATGCACACAAACATAGCTTGTCTGTGTGAGAACTAGTGTATGATAAAAATTGCCCTATCATTGCCTGTCTGTAATAGAGAATTCACAGCATGAGTCCCCCTACTGCCTGCTTTTTAAACCCTCTTCCCTTTGTTTTCCCTACCTAACCAATCCTCTGCTTTCCATTTTTCTTTACCTCTCTCCTGTTTTTCCCTTTC